>NW_028085098.1:354601-1835406 GCF_014824575.4 Sturnira hondurensis
CACTTCAACGTTTTCACAATATTTTGGAGGCGATGAAAGAGGGAAGGCTAATCACAGCTTCAGAGCTGTAGTAGACAAAAGGCTGGGCACATGGCAGAAACGGGATCCAAAAATCCACAATGGGACAGTGATGGGCTGGGCACGGCAAGGGGAGGTCTCACAGGGTTCACTGCGAGGTCTCTGCCACACGCAGTGCTGGTTTGGCCTGCTACTGCCAGTCTACTCTTCCTCTGTAGGAATGGAAAATCGATTCCATCCATGGGAGTAATTTCTGGCCCATGAAATGTAAGCAGGAATGCAAGGTGGAACTTCTAGGAAGGCTGACAAAAGAATTGACTTGGCTTAGGAGGTGCATCCTTTTGACCCTCCATTTTTTTCTCTGCCTTGTGGCATGTGATGCTTTGAGGGGGCTTGTGCAACCGTCTTGGACCACATTGTGGCCTCGAGGGCTGAAGCCTGGCATGGCTGATGACGGAGCAGGGCAGGAGCTGGTGTCCCTGATGACACTGTGGAGCTGCTATAGCAACCTTGGACAGCTCACCCCTGGATTTCTGCCACATGCTACACTATCGATGTTTCTTGGATAGAGAACTGAATGTCTATTCTGTTGAAGCTGCTGTTATACTTTTGGTCTCCATTTCCTTCAGCTCAGTACAATTCCCACCTGTTATGGATTGAGTTGTATCCCTAACAATATATGTTGAAGTTCTGACCCCCAGCACCTGTGAACATGGCCTTATTTGGAAAGAAGAACTTGGCAGATAAAATCAAGTTAAGATGAGATCAGACCACATTAGACTGGGCCCTTGATCCAATATGACTGATGTCCTGAGAAGAAGAAAAGACAAAGAGACACGCAGCCAGAAGATGGCCATGTGACCACAGACAGACACTGCGGTGATGCATCTACAGGCCAAGAAATGCCAAGGATTACCAGACACTAGCAAAAGAGGAAAGGATGAAAGCAATCAGAAAGGAACGCTACAATCTGCTTTATGTTAAGAGAGGCTATACATAGAATTTAGCAATTTCTGCACCAAAGAACAAGTACAATGTAGTCACAACAGAGATCCAAAGGACCCTTCGTGGTACAAACACAGAGCCTACCGGAGGGCTCTGTGAATACATACAAATGTTTAAGACTTCCCATCATGGTGCTAGGGTTCTCTTCCTGCACAATCACCATTGCTACCCTAAGAGAGCACAGCGATTTTCCTAGTTTCATCTGACGCAGAAGCAAGACACTCCCAGGTAGCCTGACAACATTCTCAGTGTCCCCAACCTACTTATCAAATTAACAATTCATTCAGCCGTAGCCATTTTGAAATTGTAACGCGGAATGATTATAGGTCCATTAGGAAAACTCTCCCATGAAGGCCAGAGTCCAGTATGGTACACATGTTCCCTTATAAAAGTCTTCAACAGTTTCACAACTGAACATAATGGAAGGAAACACTAGAGTTGTCCCAAAGTAGGACTAGAAATCATTTTACTGCTCTCCTCTTAAGTGGCCTTCAAGAAATTTAGTTCTTGAAGCACCCATTTAGCACCCATTTAGAACTGAATAAACGGCTCCACACAGTGCTCCTCCCCCAGACACTGTACAATTTCACTAATTACTGCTATCATGGCCTAGGGAATCTCATGTAGATGTTTTCTTATCTCCACATGAAGAATGGAAATGGCCCTGCTGGTGTGGCTCAGTGGATTGAGTGCCAGCCTGCGAACCAAAGGGTCGCCGGTTTGATTCCCAGTCAGGGCACATGCCTGGGTTGCAGGCCAGGTCCCCAGTAGGGGGCACACAAGAGGCCATCACACACTGATACTTTTCACCCTCTCTGTCTCCCTCTCCTGCCCTCTCTTAAAAATAAATAAATAAAATCTTTAAAAAAGAATAGAACTATTAGTAAGAAAACTTTAACTTAGTTTAAGTCTTAGCTCTATAATGAAAACTAAACAAAACGTACACTTTATTTTTCAGTGAATTACATGATACAGAATCCCCTGTGGGCTCAGTTCACATCCATACAGATTTGGCCACCTTAAGCAGTCACAACCATGTCCTTAAATAAGGAGCTATTAAAATATTTACTCTCTGACTTGGTTAAGTCCTGTCTCTATCAGCAGTGTGGGAAAGGGTTCTATTCATTTAAGAACTTATGTAGACCTCAGAGTTGTCATTCCTGTACTTATTTGCAGTTTCTATGTAGCAGAAAATAATCAGCAACTTGTATATCGTTAATTCCCATGAACCTAAGAAAACTTTACTGATTTTTTATGAGATATCTGAGCAGAGAGACACATCTAAGAGAACAGAGAGACCCTGAGAACAAAATTATCCAAGCTTTCTTCTCATTACTCTGGCAACGTGAGCCAGAAGAAGAGCCAGCTTTTATATACCAAGTCAATTCTGGAAAGTGCTCAAGCCAACTGCAACCCGGGACTAAATGAGAGCAGATTTATCATGTGACGATGAGACTGGCACAGTAAGAAGCCAGTGCTTTACTCTCAAACTTGAACGTGTCAGGCAATAGGAAAGCAGTGCTTTTGTCCAAATGGGTATTTATAAGTGACTGTTTTTGCCCACAGATATCAATTTTATATAATTTAGGTAATGTTAAACCAGGTTTATAAATAAGGACAGGTCCTATTCATTGATGTACACTCAGTATCTAGCAAAGTGCCTAAGATATAGGTGTTCAAGAAATAATTCTTAAATGAGAGTCATATACAATTGAGACACAGCCACCCAGAACTTAAAAGCCAGATAAGCTTAATCCTGCAAAATTAACACCTCAGAAGCCCTATGATAATTATAATGATCCTGCCCATCACACTACTGATTTGGGAACTTCTCTGAAACTACAGTAGGTCCTCGAATAACATCATTTTGTTATATGTCAATGAGATGCCATAGGAACTTAACTCTTGTCTATGTCAGTTAGCCCATGGTAAAACTGGTTTCATTATACACCGTTTGCTTAAAGTCACAAAACCCAACTGATGATGTTAAGTGAGGACTTATTGTATCTCTAGGAAGATGTAGCTTTTTCCTACCAGGAAAGCCTAGGAACCTCATAAATAGAATTAAGAAATTCCCCACTCATCACTAGCAACTCAAAATGAGCTGAAGAATAGGCTCGGTCCACTGTCGAGGTCCTTGTGAGGAGTGGCTAAGGGAGGCATCGCCAACCAGGATGCTGTGGACCTCCAGTTATTCCCCAGGGCCATGTTCTGAGCTGCAATATAACCCAAGGAACTAAGCTATAAAAGCTTCTCTCTGGGAAGGGTAGCTGAGTACTTTGAGAAATGCCTGTCTTAAAATGCCACCATTTTTGAGGACAAGGATATGAAGGGGAAAAAAAATTATTTCAAAATTCCTGTGTTGGTTCACTCATTTAAAAAGGATAATACATGATCAGCCCTGGCTGGTGTAGCTCAGTGGATTGAGCACAGGCCTATGAACCAAAGGATCGCAGTTCGACTCCCAGTCAGGGCACATGCCTGGGTTGCAGGCCAGTTCCCAGCAGGGGACTCACAAGAGGCAACCATACATTGATGTTTCTCTCCTTCTCTCTTTCCCTTCCCCTCTAAAGATAAATAAATAAAATCTTTCAAAAAAAAAGGATAATAAATGATCAAAGATAACCGGATGTGTTAAACCCCGACCACTAACATCATGAACGTGTGCCAGAAGGTTGCCGATCTACTGCTATCCACTTCCCTTTAACTTTCACCAAGAATGCAATCATAAAACTGACTGACTTTCTAAGAAGTAATTCAATTTTCAGTGAACTTCACTTGATGAGCTAGATGTTAAAGGCTCCAAGGCAGCATGGGTTCTCGAAGCAAGATGACTCCCCTGGAGTCTACGACTGGATTGATGACTCACACTAAATAGACATACTCTTGTTCGCTTTCTGCACGTGCGGATGCAAGTCTTGCGATGAGACTGACGTAAAATGAATTTGCTATGACAGCTAACTCTCACTTTGTGTTCTGTATTTTTTTTTAAAAATCTACATTCTACTTCGTTAATTATCAAAGCTCTACAAAACTAGGCAAGGAACATTTATACATATCAAATTAGTTAAACAGAAATGAATGATAATGTTCAAATACTTCAAAGGTGGTGGTGAAACGGGTCCACTCGTCAAGTACTGGTTACAGTGTAAGTTGGGAGAACACATTAACAAGGCAATTTCACAATACAAAGCATGACCATACTGTATTTATACATTTTCATATGCACCATCAATAAGAATTTATCCTAAATATTTCAAATAACAAAAAAATAATTCAAGCAGGAAAATATTAGGTACAATTTTCTAGTAAAGAGATAATAAAAGTAGCCTAAAATGCCCAGTGAGAAGGCTGGTCAAATTGGCATTTAAAAATTGTGGTACTGAAAATTAAGTGGCAACACAAATGGGTGCTTTTGACAAAAGATAAACATGATACAGGAGTGTATTTTCATGATGATTGAAAATCCATAAAACATCAAGTGGACAGGCAAAAGGACAAGGGCATACACATCATGGTGGTAGCCATGTGTAGTTCCTGAGTTCTTGCTAAATTCTTGGAGATGACCATGTAGTATCTTAAATATTTTCCTAAAACTAGCCTGTGGAGCAACCATTTTCAGTGAAAAGATTTGAAATGAAAATGTGGCCAAAGAACCCTGCCTCTGGGTTAAAAACAAATAAGTAAATAAGCAACAGGTTTCCTATTCTCACTCTCTTCCCGCCCAAATCCTCACAAATCCTCGGGCCAGATAAATGTGGGAAGTGGGGCACCTCACAGTCTGGTTTGGCGAGGCAGACTGCACAGGCCGTGAGAGATCTGCAATAAGCTCGGTTCACTTGGGCCAGCCCGCAGTCCGCGAGATGTACTTGTTCACAAAACCCTCTTTGCATGGAAGACCTTCAAAAACATTCCTCTCCCCACGGTTCGGGAGATGGTGCCTGGGCTGATGGTGGTGAAAGGAAATTACCAGGAAGACGTTTCCAGGCCATGTGCTCCCCAGCTGGGAGTCACTAATGACAGTGTCTGCCTTATCCCGCAGGTGTATGCATTAAGGTAGAGAAAAAGCTTGCCAACTGCTGGTCTATGCTGCTACCTAGAAACAATGGAATGCCATACAAATAAACCCTTTCGGGGACTGGTCTGGGAGGTTTTCTGGCCCTTACAATAGGGGTTCTGATATAGTCTGAAGATTAACAGCCAGTTTCTACAAAGGAATGGTTATCCCTTCTCCATCATTATAAAATGGCAACCAAAGAAATATGAATGACCCACATGAGAATGAATTTCTCTTTTAGACATCAACATGGCACCGCTTATAACATGAAAAAAGAAGGCATATTTTTTTTGAAGTCTGGATATTTTAAAAGTGTGCATGTGGTAGTGGGATGTCTCCACTAAGCGAATCCCAAACATCTACTTCCCAGAGCTGAGAAATGGGCAAACACAGCTCCCCCGCACCTCCAGACGCACACAGTTCCTTTGGCCCCTTACCTCTGCTCGAAGTGTAGCTTTCATGCAGACTTGGCAAAGAGCTCCGCTTCGGGAGAACTGAAGGGGAAGGTGCCGAATTCGATTTCGACACGTTGGCTCCTCACAAATCAACCAGCCCTGCAGAGAAAAGAGAACACTTCAGTCCTCTCTCCACCTTCACAGACACAAAGGAAAGCCCCTTCGTTATCAGGACACACTCGGGTCAGTCAAACCTTCCTTGGAGATTCTGAACTAGCTCATTACCTTTCTTTGCTGATGTGTTCACCTGGTCTGTGCCCCAAACTTAAAAGCTAGGCAACTCGTAATGTTTTATAAAAAGATTATATGAGATGTCATTCTCTTTTCTTAAAATATAACCCCCTCCATAAACAAATTATCTCCCAATAAAAACGTATATCATTACACACAGATGTAAACCAAGGGGTCTTAGTTCGCTAGTGCTGACCATTACCAAAGTAAAGAATATACCATAGAAATAAATGACTTTCCCAACAGCTGAATAACTATTGATTACCTAATTGCTGCGATCAGTTTCCTTCTCCACGAAAAGCGCACAACAGTGCATGCTTTACAGGTTTGTGGTGGTTGTGATGTAACATACTCAGAGTGCTCAGAACCACACATGGCGTAGGGAAACGCTGACAAAATGTGAGCAACACTTTCATGTAAATTAAAGCATATATTTTTAAAACTTCATTTATTTATTTTGATTTATAGAGAGAGGGGAACGTAGGGAGAAAGAGAGGGAGAGAAACATTGATGTGAGAGAGAAACGTCGATCGGTTGCCTCTCATACCCTCCCTGATCAGGGACCGAACTTGCAGCCCAGGCACATGTCAGGACTGGGAATCAAACCAGCCACCTTCAGCTTTGCAGGACGAGGCTCTAACCAACTGAGCCACACCACTCAGGGCAAAGCATATTCCTTTACACATGTTGTCTGGGGGCATAAAACATGCTGCCTTGTTTTCAAGGACAACATCAACTGACCGCCCTTTTCCGGTCATTTCAAATAGTCACTGCCCACTTCCCTGTGCACTTTCCTCCTGCAGTTACTCTCCTTTGCTGCTCTTGTGTGAATTTTCTCATAGAGCTGTGATGACAATATGCCTGTTATGTTAAGTCAGCACTGTTTGCTATAAAACATATCTGCTAAACCAGGAAGACAAGACCTCACAAACAGGGTTGAGCAAAACTCAGGTGCTCTGGGGGTTTTAGTGCTACATATATTAGCCATAATAAGCCTAAGGCAAATTAGGGGGTATAAAGGTGCATATATGTTCCCTTGTTGCATGGGTTCCCACTCGAGGAGCTGCAAGTAGGGAGCTGACTGTCTTTGGGTCTTAAGAGTGTTTGGAGAGGCAGAACTTCTGAACTGGTTTTGAAGAGTCAGCAGAAGTGTGGTAGGTAAAGAAGGCAAGAAAGACAACTGGGGCAGAGAGAACATGTGCAAAAGAATGAAGGCCAGAGAGAGCTGTGTGCAATATTCTGAAGAACCATCAGTGAGCTCTGGCAAGTGTGCCTAGGTTGGAGCGTAGTTCCGTAACTGAAAGGTTGCAAGTTCGATCCCCAGTCTGGGCACATGCCTAGGTTGATGGTTCCTTCCATGGTCTACACAAAGATCCCCAGTCTGGGGCCATACAGGAGGCAACTGATTGATGCTTCTCTCTCACACCGATGTTTCTCTTTCTCTCCCTTCCTATCTCTCTAAAAGCAATGAAAACGTCCTCAGGTGAGGATTAAAAAAAGGAAAAGGCACCAGTGACATGTTTAACTATGTTCCCTGTTTCTAGACTGAGCAGCCTTTTGTTTTTTTCTCCTGAGAGGACAGCACTGTGTATACAATTGTTGCTTAATTACATTGGGACCCTTGCCTGTCATTTATTAATATGGTCACACAGCATTAATCCCAAGCGGCAGGATGTCCCCATTCGTTGCTGTGCTAAAGAACATCATTCCTCAGAATTGGCTCTTCTTGGAAGTAGCTACGACCAAACTCAAGGGAAAGCACTCTGAACCAGTTCTTCCAGCTCCATTAATGACTTTTACCCCAGAGAAAGTGCAACGTAAAATTTTTGACTAAAACAAAATATGCTACCTTTAAAGAATATAAAATTCATCTAGTCAACACATTCACAGTAAGCTTCACTCCCACCTTCAGTCAACAGGCTGAGCTATTCCTATTTAAGTTGAACTTTTCAGGTGTAGGGTCTCAAGGAGTCCTTATAAAGTCTTTTAATACATGCCCAGAACTATATTTAACATTGTGGAGAATAGGTAAAGAGTTCCCAGGTACAGAGTTTCAGGAAATTACAATCTAAAGAGGAAAACAAGGTACATACACACAAAGAAAAAGCAATTCAGTATGGTCTGGCTTCTGGAAGCAAGTTGTATGGTACCAACTATAAATGCAAAACACCACACAGCGAAGGGATGGAGTCATGTGGACCCTACCTATCTTAGACCAACAACTACTACCCCCGCAAAGGATGACAAACTAGAATAAAGAATCAATGGTTCTGGGTCCCGGGCAACTGTTTTACAATTCCTAGGGCCTAGGACCACATTTTCTTGATTGAAGGACACATTTTTATTCACATCATAATATTTCCAAAACTCAAGATGCATTTGCAATTGACATGTACATTTAATGACATATTTATATTTCCTTGGAAAAAGCTGTTAAGAGTGCAGCTCACAATCAGCGGTCCCTGAGAATTAAAAGAACACCATACTTTGGTTTAGCCTGTGCTAGGGTTGGAGAACACAGGGCGGGACAGCGGGGCTAATAGCAGCAGCAGTTTTAAATGCAGCCTATAAACACTAAAGGTCAGACCAGCTGTTTCTGGAAGTAACCATTTAGGCATATTAAGAAAGGAAACAGTAGGCTCCAAGCAAACCATGTATGAAAAATGTAGGACTGGATGACTCCTTTTTTATTCATTTGAATTTGATACATTATATTTGCTACCTGAGGCTTTATACACTTTGGAATGTGTATCAGTTAACAGTGCCAACCATAGCTGTAATTCACTCAGTTCCAAACATAATTTTTAATAAGTAAGCAAACAGGTAACAACTATTATGGGTTTTTTAATATTTTATTTATTTATTTTTAGAGAGGGGAAGGAACGGAGAAAGAGAGGGAGAGAAACATCAGTGTGTGGTTGCCTCCTGCACACCCCCTACTGGGGACCTGGCCCACAACCCAGGCATGTGCCCTGACTGGGAATCAAACCTGCAACCCTTTGATTCAAAGTCTGGGGCTCAATCCACTGAGCCACACCAGCTGGAGCACAACTATCATGTTAAGATACAATAAATTATTAAGCACTAGTACACAGCCTGGAACTTAAAACTATTTTTTAATTTTTAAAATATAATGCTCAATAAGCTAGTTCCTTCCAGAGGTTTTTGAAACTTGACTCCATCAATTTACTACAACTTTAAGACTCACTAGGTGAGCTGCCAACCAAGGAGATGCTAAATTGTCACCTCACCTGCTCCTAAGGCAAATACCCAACTCTACCTCTCATAGAGTTACTAACTAAATGTCCTTTCAAATCATATAAAAAACAGATAATATAATTTGTCTAGACTTCCTACCAGTTATAATTAACATTAAAGAGGTCTTTTCTTCTTTGTCACCTCTCTCTATTCAGTACTTATTTGGGTTTGTTTGTACTTACTATCTGTTAATCTCCCTTTACAAATGACAACAATAACTCGTGCTATTATGCATGGAAATTAAACATGCTGATAACTGTGAAGGGAACTGGGGCTGAAAAAATATTAAAGCCTGTAACTCTTTATGCTTCTTGTTTTATTTTGATAATTAAGCTTTTGGTCATGCTCTACTTTAAACAAAACTCTTCTGTGGGGGAAATAGGCCCTAATCATATTCAATATATTCTTTGCTTCTATTCACCTAGGTTAAGTACATTTTGGTTAACCCTTTGTTCCCCCAACAAATAATAACTGACTGTACTAAATCTATCTTTTAAAGAACATTTTTGTTGTTCAAAAAATAAATACACCAGGTCTATAAAAATATTCCGTGATGGGGCAAATTATGCACTGCAAGATCTCACTGAGAATCTCGTCTTTTATGGGTGTTGAAAACAAAAGAAATGAAAATACTAACATTGCATAAATTCATTTTGAATTATTACTCACAGAGAGAAAAGTAAACTTATTTTCATTTCCCATGCTGGGAAATAATGTACAGCCCAAAACTATGTTGCCAAGTCAACCGAAGGAAAGAAAAAACTTAATGATATATAGTTCTTTGTAAGTACAACCTACAAAAAGGTTTGGGCTTTACAAAAAAAGATTTTACTTATTTATTTTTAGAGAGAAGGGAAGAGAGGGAGAAAGAGAGAGAGAGAGAAACAGTGATGTGAGAAAGAAATATTGACCAGCTGCCTCCCATACACACTCCCACCACAGGGGACTGAACCTGCAACCCAGGCATGTGCCCTGCCGGGAATTGAACCAGCAACCTTTCACGCTGCAGAATGATGCCCAACCCACTGAGCCACAGTGGTCAGGGTAGAAGGTTTGGGATTTAATAAAATCCTGCAGAACCACTAAGGATATTATCTACTACCCAAATATCTCCATTTTATTACGCAATGTCACACCGAAGTGGCAAATTGTCATAACCCACAGAAATAATGTCATTAACATACTTTGTGTATTTTATATTTTTATGTACATATTTCTGCATCCCTCTTTTATGGGCATACACATTTTGGGAGATTTGTAAAAATAAAAATATTCTGGGTTTTATATATATACACATACATATAGATGTGTGTATATGAAAGAAAATAAATTTATTATATAATTTATATATAAATTATATAAATGAAAGAAATAAGGCTATTAAGCTTTCGGATGGCTATCACAACCATGTTTATAAGTACAGGGTTCAAAAGAGGTGAGGCCAGCCTGGCCAATAGCAAGACAAAGACTTTCCAAAACATGCAAAGATCTATCACCTGCTGTTTTAGTCTCAGCATCACTAATTCCTTGAAATCATTGTGTAGGAAATTGTCACATGCCGATTGGTTCTGATTACTGAATTGTATTTCTGAGGCCTCACCTGAAATGTTTTTGTCTGCACATGCTACAAAGGGATCGATTTCCACTTGTCACTGAGGCATTCCTACCAGTTGTCCCTTAAACACAAACTGCTATTCATTTGTGTATATTTGTGTTTTTGGAAGGATGCACGCACAGAAATCACCTAGACATGCAAATGTCGCGCACAGGAGGCACTCAAAAATATCTTTTGAATACAGTAGCCTCTCATCCTTATGCATGGTTTTCCCTTCCTTGGTTTCCGTTTCCTGTGGTCAACCCCAGTCTGAAAACATTAAATAAAAAATTCTGGAAATAAGCAATGTATAAGTTCTAAATGGTGTGCTGTCCTGGTAGTTTGATAAACTCTTGAGCAGTCCCACTTCATCCAGCCCACAATTTGAATCATCCTTTTGTCCAGGGACTCCACACTGTACACACTTCCTGCCCACTAGTCACTCAGTAGCCATCTTGGTTATCAGATGACTGTGGAGGAACCACAGCGCTTTTGGGCTAGTAACCCTTATTTTACTTTACTTTTATTCACAACTTATTTTACAGTATTTTGCTATAGTTGCTCTATTTTATTATTAGTTATTGCCAATCTCTTACTGTGCCTAATTTATAAATTAAACTTTATCATAAATATGTATGTGCAGGAAAACAAAATATAGAGGGTTTGGTATTTATCTGATCTTCCAGGCATCCACTGGGGTTCCTGGAACGTATCCCCCATAGATAAGAGGGGACCTTTGTAAATGAATGAATAAAAACAACAAAAAAAGAAAAATTCACAAGGAGCCCTGGCTGGTGTAGCTCAGTGGATTGAGTGCAGGCCTGTGAACCAAAGAATCACGGTTCGATTCCCAGTCAGGGCACATGCCTGGGTTGCAGGCCAGTTCCCAGTGGGGGATGCACGAGAGGCAACCATACATTGATATTTCTCTCCCTTTCTCCTTCTCTTCCCCTCTAAAGATAAAAGTCTAAGAAAAAGAAAAATACACAAGGGCAAGTTCATGGAAAATAATAAGGGTCTAAAATTCACAGTAGTTCTTACTCTTGAATCAAATATGTGTTGGGTCCTTCTTCTCCCAGTTCCACTCAGTCACCCAGTGTGCCTCCTGGCCTTATAGTCCTATAAGCAGCACACCTCACAGTCGATTTATGGCAATAGCCCCCTACCTGGTTCCCGATTCTATTCTCTCCCGCAGGCGATTCAAAGACAGGCCAAGTACCGTTTCGTAAGGCCTCTCCATTCCCATCACCCAACTGTATACCTTCCACAGAGTATTAAGAAGGCATGTTTGGGGTTGGCTTTCTAGTCTTTATAGCCTCATCCCATGCCTCCCTTCTCACCATTCTCTTACACAAACTCTCTGCTCCATCTGTTTTCTTTTCTCACTGTCCTCGTCACATTTTGTTTAATGCCATCTCCTTGTCTTTTCTCGTGCTGTAGAACATAGGTGGCAGACACAAGGCCCACTGGCTGAGTCCAGCCTGCCACCTTGTTTTATCTGACCCAGCACCTTGTTTCTACCCGGTGGCAGTGCTGAGCTCCTTGCCTCTAGTTAAGAAGTGGTTACATGTATACAGTCCTAAAATGACATCTGGCCCTTTGAAGGCAACCTCGAGGCTGATGTGGCCCCCAGGGAAGATGAGTTTGACACCCCTGCTGTATAAGCTCTGTCTACAGTGCCTACTCCTTGAACACCACGTCATTCCTCTCCTATTATGTTTTTCCAATCCTGCATTCCAATCTGCATTCAAATAATGCAGATTTGTTGCTCAACTCACTCATCATTTGGAATGCAATGGCAACACAGCACACATGCTCACTCAATGGCATGTACCGTCCCCACTGACTAGTACAGTGAAGTCGTCATTGTTGATGCATGTACATTCCACCCCATTATCCTTGGCTGCCAGGTGACATCGATGTCGTGTACACTATTCTCATTATATTAAGAATGGCTGGACCTTTTCTGGACAGACTTCATATTAATGAGTAATTTCACATAAGTCTCCGAACCCTTCTCTGAGCCTTAGTCTCCTTGTCTATAAAACAGGAATAATACTTATCCTATTAGAGTTGTTAAGAACATCAAATAAGAAAGCCCACGCAGAGTTCAATAAATGTAAAATATTATTATCCTATATATCCCTCCAGTAATGGGCTACAGCTGACAATGTACTATTAAAGATGTACTATTCTGCCCTGGCTGGTGTATCTCAGTGGATTGAGCACAGGTCTGTGAAGCAAAGGGTCGCTGGTTCAATTCCCAGTCAGGGCACATGCCTGGGTTGCAGGCCAGGTCCCCCGTGAGGGACACATGAGAGGCAACCACACATTGATGTTTCTCTCCCACTCTTTTTCCTTCCCTTCCCCTCTCTCTAAAAATAAATAAACAAAATCTTTTACAGATGTACTATTCTAACCAGCGGAGAGTTGGGTCTGTTTCCCCCTAGTGCTATCTCAAGATGGAGAATCCCAGTGATGAATAATGGGTATGATTAGGTAGAGCTGTATCTCAATTTGATTGCAAAATAATACAACTATGTAGTAGGCATAAGTGAAATGTTCAGGTTTTTCTCGACAAAACTACACTGGATTTGAAGTTACAGGTGGCAGACTGGACGGTGAGGGAAGAGGAAGTGGTCTTTGCTTTCAGTGGGGCTCACAGAGATTTTCAAGAGGCAACGCAATGAAGTAATGCAGTGATGTGTGATTTAAATTGTAATGGCTGTCCAGGAGCGCCATGACAGGGTCACAGGGCCAGGTCTGCCAGAATGTGTGTTCTTAGAATTCATCATATTATTACTATTTTTCGGTACTAGCCTTAACTGCCCCTCTCCCCAAACTAGATGTACTTTGAGAACACCAAACTCCCTTTTTTACTCAAAACCATTTATAATTGTTCTGGGGTTCCCTGGTAGTCACATTTTTCTGTCAGAGAATTATCCCCGGTGGAAAATGGGTCTTCCTATAGACAGTGCACAGTATGGGCTTACAGCTGCCTTTGAAAATGACATGTTGTGATTTTGGATTTCCAGAAATATCAAAAAACAAATTGCTTTCTGACCCACATTTACACCCAAAACAGGGAGAAATTTTTCCTAAGATCTCCAGGGGAAGTTTTAACAGGAATATAATTTTGCTTTTAAAGTTAAATTTTCCACACTGCAGCATGCTGGCATGTCAAAGAGTGATTATTAAGTCACAGAAAGGTGCCGGAGTAGGAGATGAAACAGCAAATCAGAAAAAATACATACATAAACTAACTATTCACCTAAGTTAACACAAAAATATTTTTAACAAAATTATCCAACAAAGCCGTTGTGGAAAGTGCCTTGCTGGTCAATGTAAGATTTTGAAATATTATTAAAATTGATTTTTAAAGTAAGACATCTCTTTAAATGAACAGTCACATGTCGTTTCATCCAAGTTATTTGAAACTTATTGATCTTATCATTTGTGCAAGGACCAGACTCTGCTATCAGTTTGCTGAAAGGATAATGGAGCACTCCCAAACTGTTATGATAGGTGAGATGCCAACGGTGGTCCTCATTTAAACACACAGAATAGCACTACAAGTGGACGAATTCCCACCTCAGCAATTGTATATTGCATGATAAATGAGTAAGTTGTTATGCTTTGCCTCACATCAAATCCAATATCATAGCCTTGTTATTTTAATTTGCAATCATAGGTTGAGCACCAGAAGGTGGACCTGAGGGACATTAAAGAGCCCCATGCAAACCATCTTCTCCTGCTACACTGTGAGCAGAGAAAGCCAACAATTACCAGCAATTTTTATTTTACCACTGTAGGACAATACCAGAACAGTTAAAATTGTCTCCATGCAAGCAACGGGGGAAAATATACTTAAAATGACTTTATATGGAAAATCACATTTTGGAGGGGGAAAGTTCAATGGGGGAGATGTATCTTTCTGTACGGGCAGCTAAAAATCTCTCTAAGTATATTCAAGCCCATTCTATAAAATACGCTCCCTATTCATCCAACTCAAAAGCAAGCTACATTCTTAGGCTATAATAGGTCACAACTAAGTACACAGTACCTTGCTTCAGGAATAATTTCGCTTTGTCTGTCAACTGTCAACAAAGCACAAAGAGCTCATGCAACCCAGCCATGTACTGTGGATGTTAGAGATCTAACAAAATACAAATAATAAGAATACAAGATTTCTGAGCGGCCCTGCTTTCACTTTATATGAGAAACTGAAAGCATTTTCCTCTCCACATTCCATTAATCTCTATTGTATTACAAATTTTTTTTCACAAAAGACTTCTTTCTCCTATGTGAAGCGACAAGTAACTTGGGGATGTAATATTCCAGCCGCGATGAATGTCCAACTTTCCAACATGAATGGTTGTAAATGGATGTGCCAGTTAAGGCACATAGTTATTTCAACAAAGAAAAGGAATAAAAGAATCAAATGGGATGAGATGGTAAAATGGCTACTCTGGTGCTTATATTATTATTTTTGCTTGAAGCATCTAAGAAAAATTGTTAATTATTTCCACCAGCCCTGCTCTCAAGTTTTCTCATTCTTGAAAAAATATCACCTTCCCTATGTACACACACTAAGAAATAAATGTCAAAAGTATGTCCTTGCTGATGTGGCTCAGTGGATTGAGCAAGGGACTGCGAGCTAAAGGGTCGCCAGTTCGATTCCCAGTTGGGGCCCAGGCTCTGGGCTGTGGGCCAGGTCCCCAGTAGAGGGTGTGGGAGAAGCAACCACACATTGATGTTTTTTTCTCTCCCTCTCTTCCTCTCTCCCTTCCCCTCTGTCTAAAAATAAATAAATAAAATCTTTTAAAAAACTTTTAAAAACCCCACAAAAGTAAACTCAAGGTTTAGTTTCATCAATATGTACCCAGAAAAAAAGACTGGAAGGAAATACTCTAAAATGCCATCACTGGTTACCCGTAGGTGGTTTCTTCTGTTTCTGTACTTTCTAAAATTTCTACAAGCATATATTGTTTTTATAATCAAAAAAACATTTTCAAGGAAGGAAGACACAATTTTGACACAGCTTTCAATATAAGCAAATCACTAATACATCTGAAAAACATCTTGAGCTATATACCATGTGTTTTGTTGTGACCGAGATGAATTTTCCAGGACTGTGCTTATGATTAAAAAGAGGGGGGGGGCACATAAAACAGTGTCTTCTTTAAAACATTTTATACTACTTCCGAAATTTCAAAAAGGGGTCAATTTAAGCATATAAGCAGTTCTCAAATAGAAAGTGGTAGGGCATGTTATTAGAGGTATTAGAATAATTTCTTAAATTCAGCCACTCGATGAAATCCACACAGCCTTCTGGGGAACGTGATCCGAACACTTTTTTTTATGATATTGGATCTATGAAGTTAGGTGCTAAACCAGTTTTAAAGAGGCACTTTATTCCATGTCTCCTCCCCTGCCTTTATTCAGTTTACACATGGATCAGTTCATGTCCAGGGTAGGAATCAAATTTCTAAAAATTCAATAAGGAGGACATGATGTAAACTTATTACGAGCAGAGTTTCTTTTCTTGGCTCAAGTCTAGCTGAAAGTAATTTGTCTGCAAGCTAGAATTTATCAGTATGGGTTACTGTGATGCGCCTTTGGGTAAGGGGCAAACAAATGTTAAAATGAACTACACACGCAATTGCCTTAAAGGGCATCTTAAAATCAGAATGGCGTTCAAACTATCACCAGGCAATGTTTGTTCACTTAACTTTAATTATTTTCTCCTCGAGAATGGTACTAATGAAACTGAATATCTTGCATGGTTTCGAAGGACTGTTTGAATAGTCTGTAAACAGAACTAAGGGTAGACAAGAGATCTGGCTGAGCCAGGGGGTTGCTAGGTGATGTAGAATGTAAACTCACAAACTTGTTAAGGTTTGCCTTGCTTTCATGCCACTTTCACACACTCTCAAAAGTTTTGAGACTTGGTTTTTCAGGTGGCCATTAAAAAAAAAAAAAAGAAGAGACCCCCTCCCTCCGAAATTCACTGCCCCCAGATGCTCTGCCAGATTCAGAAGAGAAGCAATCCATCTGACCTTTGAATATAACCTGGGAAACTTTGGGTTTTACATAAACATAGAATCGTGTATTTTGCGAATGCCCGTAATTTAAGAAACAAATCACACAAAGGTGGATTTTTGAATTTCAAAAACACATGTCTACTCTTTTTGTGTTCAACATGAGATAAAATTAAGATTTCCTTCCAGGAAAAAAAAAAATGTGATCCCGGCTTCGAGGATTTGAGGCTATAACCTTAGCACCGATTATTTTCGTGACAAGCCTTTGGGTTCAGCCACTCATCTCTTTCCTGGCCTACACCAAGTTTGACTGCCTGTGAGGCTGTTCCCTTCGGCCCCCTCCCCCAAGCTCCTTTTTAAGTAGCTGATCAGAGATTGTCCAGTAAGAGCACTTTATTAGATCATCAGCCAGAGGGGTTCACAAGTACTGAGAGCAATGGGCTCAAATGCGGCACATCAGTTTTAATAGACCAGGGGCTACTAGTAAACTGCAGATACTGCTGAGAACTTTCCATGCACTGAACTCTTGAAAAAAGCACCGTCTCTCCAGCTTAAATGCAGCTGCCTCTTTCAATGCCGCAAATGGGTAAATTTGACAAAAAAGCCACCATTAAGACTACATGAAAGGCTCAAGACAACATCCTTTCAATGCTTTGTACTTCAGTAATCAGATGTACTTACTCACCCCCTCCCCCAAACCCGATCAAGAACTATTTCTGAATGGTAGGAAATAATTCCACTTTGTACATCTTTTAGTTAATCAAGACTTTCTATTCAGCAATTTGACCTTTTGTTCAAAACAGGATTATCAGTTTTTTCGCCAGTTACCAAGGGCGACTCGCATGGTGAACATAATTGCAATAATTTGCAAAACACCATGGCAACCCACATTACAACTAGGTAAATACTGGGCTTTTGTGCTACATTGTTATTTTCAGAGATGCTGGAGTCAAAGAACGAATGACAAATGAACACAAAATTTATATTTGCTTTGTCTCAAAAGAGAAGAAAATTGATAACAAGAATTGGGGGGAAACCGACTACAGCTGTAATTTCTAACTTGATTAATTAGGATGGTAACAGTCCTTAACAGTATATTCAACAAACAGCCCTGACTTCGTCTCCCCACCCACCTCTCTCTATACCGCTACCACTATCCCCCCCCTACCCCAGACAAATTTTTTCAGCTTGGAGAACAAACATCCCCCATTTGCTCTTTTCTTCAACTTAATGGAATCCTTAATTGCAGAATATTGTTCTCCTGCTCTTCACAGCAGTGAAAACGGAGAGAAAGGAGGAGAGTGCCAGGGCAGACAGGGAGCTACAGTCATTTTCCCCCTGCCTCTTCTGGACACCCCAGGCTCAGTGATGAGACGGCATTTTTCTGGTCCCAGCAGCTGTTTCGTAGCAGACAATAAAGTAAAAACTATTTAGCTTTGCAGAAAAGCCACTTCTCTCCTCTTGGCAATACAAGGTAAGTCTACACGCCGAGCTGAAGTTTCATAATTTAGATGCCAGAACGTAAGGTGAGAAAATCCTGTTAATCTTTAAAAAGCATGAATTTTTTCTGTAAATAATTAACTGTGCTTCTGTTCAAAACGCTCTTGAAATGCATGCATTTGCTATTTGAGGAAGATGTTCAACTATATCCCCAATGTACTGAGAAACACTTTATACTCAGAGAGAGCCCAATTCACAAGACAACCTAAAAATAGAAACTCAGTACTCAGAAATTAATACAAAAATCAAACTCATTTTGATAAACGTAGTCTCAAAAAAAAAACCCTATGATCTTTCTTGTAATAAATGTGATGACTGGAAAAGTTGTATCAGAATTGTTTTACTCAGGTATAAAAAGCAGGTTCTATTTTATAGTAAAGGAGCAGTTTTTTTTTTCTAAGAGGCACAAATTCTATTACACTGCCTAGCTTCTTGGAAATGAACAAAATAGACTTTCCATGTAAAATGTAATGTTTTGTGATGACAAGAGAAACACATGCACAGAAAGGGCTCACAGAAGTTACACTGCCGATATCTGAAGAATAGGAAGTCCCAGATGCACTCAGCACAGCACAGCCTGTTTTCCTCTGCCTGCCTTATAACAAGGCAGAGCAAAAGGAGTCTCTCCACTGATCTGCCGCATAGTACCGCTAACTTTTGAAAAATCAAATGAATCTAATGGGTCCGTTCTTATTTTGTCAGGGCTGAACACTCCCAGGCAGATTTTGAAGATTCAGCTTAGAGAAATCACAATATAGCATTCTTCGGAATATATCTCCGAAATTACAGATACTGTGATTTCTCCGGAGGAGCAGAAATCAAAAGAATGGGACATGTTAACTCCTTCTCAGTCAGTACCAATCTGTTTACACTTGGAAAATGCATTGTATTTTCTGGCTTAATTCGTTCCGAATTTAACATACCTGTATTAAGGATATTCTTATCAAAAGTCCAAATGTTAAGAGGAAATGTAACCTTTAATGCCAAATAATAAAGGGTTGGACAAGCCTTCAGTACCTTTTGATCAAATAGACTTCAGGACAGATCATACAGTGCGCATAAAATCCCCATCACAATGGAAGTTCTTTAAGAAACTGTTTCTCATATATATATATATATATATATGAAACACTTTATAATCTATTTGGAATGTCTTCATTGACAACCTTTTCCTAATATACTTGATCCCTCCTGCCCCAATCTTTTGTGGCTTCTGTTCCAGTGGTATTTTTCCTTTTCTACCCACCCCCATCTTTGGCCAACTAAATAGGATGCTTCTTGACGTCTATTTGTGAATTGCAACATCCAACCCTTTGTAATGTCAGTGTATTACCCAAAGCCAAGAACGGCAAATGCCTAGCAGGAGACTACATCCCACCTCCAATTCCATCCGCGTGGCCCACATAGGATGGTAAGAGCTGGCACTCACCATGAACCCCACCTGCTACCCCTGGCCCCAATCCTTCTTGCTCTAGAATTTCCAACTCTGGCTGCACATGGGAATCCCCAGGGGAGCACCCCAGAGTTTCTGATTCAGTAGGTCTTGGGGTAGAGCCTGAGAATTCCCAGGGGATACTACTGCTGCTGGCCTGGGGACCACACTTGAAGAGCCACTGGTCTGGGGTACGGAATGGGGAACTGGGATTGTAAACAGCAACCCAAGTGATTCCGACCCGCGACCATGGCTGAGACCCACTGTCCATATTCTCATTCTCTGTTGTTTAAAGAAAACTAATGGTTACTATCTTCTGAAGAATGAACTTTATGGACAGAATTGCACTGAAAACATCTTTCTCTCAACTCTTTCTCGTTCAATATTTATTCTTTCTTTAGATGTTGTCGATGTGGTTCTCTTTTACTCTTTCCAAGCTCTCCACGCAGCATTAGAATCAGCAAACCCTCAAACCGGACTTAATTGTATTAAAAGATCTGACCAATTTCTACATGGTTTAGACCACATATGCAGCTAGTTAACATCCTTCCTTTAAACAAACCAATAAACAAAGAACCTTCCTCTAATGATAACCACATAGTCCCTACAGTACGAAGTGTCCTTTACTTAGGAACACAAATTTTTAGGAGTGCTGGTGGAAAGAGTGTCACTCTACAGCAGCAAGCACAATTACATTTTGGGCTTCACAAGTGATATGAAATAATGTATCTAAACCCTAAATCTTAAAGTTGGAAGGGACTTTAGAGCTCTAGTATAATCCATCACATTCTGAGAAAAATGAAGTCCAGGGAAAAGTACGTTCCTGGTGCATTCCCACAGCCATTAGCTGTAGAGCACTGGGCCCTGAACTTCTAGTCCAGGACTCGACACCCTACACCCACTCTGCTTAAGGCACCAGCCAGTACCTGCATGCAGTTCCTGGGCACTTGAAATGTGGCTAGTCCAAATTAAGATGTGTTCCAAGTATCAAACATACAAAGACTTCATCCAAGATAGATGATATACCTTACGGATAGTTTTAATATTCATTAGAGATTGAAACATTTGGGATATGATGGGTTAACTAAAATCCATTATTGACTATTTCTTCCCTTGTTTTTAAAAATACAAATGGAAATTTATTGTGTACACTGTTTTAAATCTTGCTTTTTTCACTTAAAAGTACAGGAAATTACATCCTGTAAGTACATGCAGACCCACAATGTTCTTTTTAATGGCTGTGCAGAATTCTATTTTTGATTGTAATATTTCAACAAATCCTCTTCTGATCAGCAGTTTTCCATACAGTACCTTTGACAACATCTTCAAGTACTGTACATCGGGAAGGAGAAATACCCAAATTGGAATTGCTGAGTCAAATGGCATGTTTATTTAAAAACTTGACAGATGTCGCCAAATTGCAGCCCACAGAGAGCATACCAGTTTTCACACCCACTAACAGTGTGTGCTAATACTCCTTTCTCCGCACCCTTGCCTACACTACCTGTTACCTAATGTTTGGATCTCTGTCATATTCATAGGTGAAAACTGGTATTCATTTGGACTTCGGAGCTTAAGAGGAGAATGGGGGAAAAGGTGCAGGGATTAAGCATAATTGGTAGGTACAAAATACCCAGGGGGAGGTTAAGAATAGTACAGGAAATGGAGAAGCCAAAGAATTTATATGCATGACCCATGGACATGAACAAGGGCGGGGGGAATTGATGGAGGGAAGTGGGGTACCCGGTGGAGGGGGGCAAATGGGGAAAAACTGGGATAACTGTAGTAGCATAATCAATAAAATATACTTTTTAAAAAAGAGTGAGCTTAAACATCTGTGTCTACATTTATAAGCTATTTCTTTCTCCATGAACAACCCGTCTCTGCCCTATACCCATTTTTCTACTAGATTATCATTCTTTTTTCCTTGAGTTGCAAGAAGACTTTATATGTGAAGGAAATTCGCCCTTTAGTTATTACCTGGGTTGCAAATATTTTCCCTAGTTCATGATATCTCTTTTCATTTTATGGTTTGTGTGCGTGTGTAATTTTGTGCCCCACAGAAATTTTTACTTTTAAATTTGCAAATTTATTGTTATTTTCCCTTTTCAGATTCTGAATTTTGTGTCATTTCAACAAGTCTTCCCGACTCCAAGATTATTGAAAATATCTATTACTTTTATAGTTTCATTTTCTAAGTTTAAATTTTTGGTCCACCTGGAATTTGTTTTAGTGTAGAGAGCAAGGAAGAAATTGTACTATATTTTTCCCCCGATGAGTATCCCCTACCAATATAAATCACCCCTTTATATAATACTAAGTGCAACTTTAGGTCTATTTCTGGGCTTTCTGTATTGGCTCCATTAAAATCAAGACAGCACCAAAACATTTTAATTACCCTAAACTCCTAAAAACCTTAATAACTGGTAGGTCATCTTCTTTGTGGGAATTTCGCTATGAATGATTTTTTTTCTTGTCTCATTACAATAGCTAACACTTTTAAAAGTTAGTATTTATTAAGATTTTCTGTGGGCTGCGTCTAGCATCAGATTTCCCAAGAATGTAGGTAGGACTGTGGACCCAAGCCACCAAAGGATCTGTACAACTGGAAAAATGTAATTATATTAAAATTGCTACAAACTTTGGTGCAAAACACTTAAAATCAACTTCAGAGCTAAAGTTACTCTAAGGATATTAAATGGTTAACTAAATACTAAAATGGTTCCTTTTATATTGGCAGAATTAGTCCTCTTGAAAGCTCTCTTCCCTAACACAGTCTTCTTAATCACTTCCCCTGGCTCTGCCTCTAAAAAAATTTTGTGAAATTGAAGCGATCTCAACTTTGGCTGCCTGTGTCTTCTTTCACTTAAAAAAGGGTGATATATGGTTGGAAGGTCTGTCCTAGCATAAGAAACCTGTAATTTCAGGACATAATTTTTTGAAATGAACATGAGGTTCCCCATAACCCTTCATGATTTGGCCATAACTGAGGCTAGGAAAATGTACACATATTCCTATCACTGAAAGTATTTCCTCTTAACAAAATCTCATTACTCTACCATTAGTAAGTTAGGATTTCATATTATTACTATTTCCATGCACTGGCCCTGGCTGAGTAGCATACCCCAGTGAATGTCTAGTTCTCAAAGTGTGGTCCCCAGACCAGCAGCATCAGCATCACCTGGGACCATTATCAGACATGTGAATTCTCAGGCCCCACCCTAGACCTAGAATTGGACACTTTGGGGTGGCACCTAGCAACCTGTGTTTTAACAAGCCTTCCCTGGTGTGTGAAAAATGGGCATGCATTTACACAAATAAGGTTTAACAAGTATAAATCGCGACGCTGAACTGTACTCGCTACCAAGTTGTAAAGTACGTGGTCTGGCAGAAGGAAGGCCTGCTTCACTGTGGTTGGTAGGGTAATAGTAAGTGTGTAGTTTCAATTTGAACACTTCACCTAAAATGTCATAGGGTGTGCTTGAGTATGACATTGTTATGTTACAGAATTACATGCTTATGACTTTATAATAAAAGATTTTGTAATAAAAAAGGGGTGTTATTTGGGCCGGACCCTGTATATAGAAGGCAGGCTAAGGCAGAGTACTAGAACGACAGAAGGCTAAACATCATCCATGCTGGTCCTGACATGTGCCCATTATGCCACCAACTACAATATGCCCTTCTGAATACTTCTATTACTTAGGATTTGAATATATACCCTCAGGGCCTACAATTTCTAAATTGGAAGAAGCATAAGGAAAGAATCTCTAAAGAAAATATCATCCACCTTAGCAGATGTTTTCATGTGCTACCAAAATACGTTCAAAGAAAAAGTCCTTCGCTTCAGCTCCCTAACTCTCTTGAACTTGCTCTGAATCTTCTAACTAGCTCCTGAATCTATCTCCATGTCTCGCCCACCTGCACCAAAGCTGACAAACACCCCACGGATGCTGAGATGAACTTAGGCATGCCATCCATTCACTAGTCCACTGCCCTACTTCTGATTCTACTCTGGGGCTTATGAGAGGCTGATGGGAAAAGATCCTCTTCAGCTCCTCATCTTGACATTTTCCATAATAAAACTAAAGAATTTGACTCTGCTGCATAAGTACAGTCATTGAGTGCTGCCCCACCACGCCAAAGCCAAAAATGGGGCTGGAGTAGGTCATTAATTCACTAAGAACAGAGAGGGCACTACACCTAATCAACTCTCCTTCCCTGAAAACATGCTTCCAAGGCCTCCTATGAGAGAAGCAAGCAGAGATATTGACATTTCTATACACTGGCCTGCAAACTACCGTTGAGGAAGGACAGTCTCATGTAACAGAATGGATTTTATGAATTCTGTGGAGATAAGAGGTCTGAGATGCTACACTAACTGGCTGCAAATCTGACACACAATTATTGAACATGCTATAAAAGCTCCCTGCATCAAGGTAGTCAAACACCTGAGGTACTTTCCATTCCAATATGAAAGGAGAAAGACTCTCCACTCTACTGCTCTATTTACACTACTACCAGAACACTGAGGATCACAGCGATATGTGGGTCCAGGTATCTGGAGTGGGAATACAGCTTTTCACATGTCTGCCAAACTCCTTTCCTAAGCAGAAAGGACTTGGCCTTGATCTAGACCAGCTTCTACCCAAGCTGCCTATAGCAGAAACATCATGACCAAAATTGCATTTGAAGTGACTTTTACAGTGAAAATATGCCAAGATAGTTGTATTTTTCATGTATTTATATGAATTCAATTGAATGATCAAATAATTAAATCAAACACTTAAGTCAAACAACCTGCTGGCCCTGTATTTAAAAACATAATTTCCATTGTCTCTCTTGGGTAATGGATATTTTTATGTGGGAAACCTGGAGTGCAAAAGTGAGTATGAATTTAAGTGCCAGAGGTCCAAAGGAATTAATATCAAAGATTAAAAGGTATTTTCAGGATAGAGGACAGAAAAGAGGAAGGAGAAAGGGAGACAGAAAATAACCACAGGCCAGTTCCCCAGTCCCCAAGGGCTGGGATCCTATCACTCAGCTTTGAGCCCCGATGGCCTAGCCGAGTATCTGACCCACTACAGCAGCTGAAGAGATGTTCTTTTAACTTTATTTTTTTAACTTTTAAAATTGATTTTTAGAGGGAGAGAGAGAAACATGGATTTATTGTTCCACTTACTGATGCATTCATTGGATGATTCTTGTACGTGCCCTGACTGGGGATCACACCTGCAATCGTGTTGTATCAGGACAACACTTTAACCAGGGCTAGATGTTATTTTATTTTTAAACTGCTGGAATTAAACTCGATGACATCGAGATTAATTCAAATGGCTGAACTCTCCAGCCTCCCTCAGGCTAAGTTGGAGGTGAAACTCCAAAAGCCCTTCCTTGCAGGAGGAAGTAAAGAAGCCCTAGGCCAAAACGGAACCAACTCAAAGCTCTCCCCTCACCTCATTGCTTCAGGAGCCACATCCTTTGGGCAGGCTCCCTCACTCCAGGAGACTTTAGCTGTACCCTCTTTGGATTATGGCAAGTAACACCTACCCTCCACTTTCAAGAGATAATATTATAAGCCTCATGTGGGACCAGTGTCTTAAAACTGCCTTAAGACTCGAACAAGTTACATTCTCATGTACACACACACACACACACGTATAAGTATACATATATGTGTGTACATACATGTGTGTGTATACATACATATGTGTGTGTGTGTATATATATATGCACATGCACAAGTCTTGTTGACAGTGTACAGCACAGTATTTGTGGGCTTTCTTTTTTTTTTAGATTTTATTTATTTATCTACATATATATGTGTGTATATATATGCACGTGCGCAAGTCTTGTTGATAGTATACAGCACAGTATTTGTGGGCTTTCTTTTTTTAGATTTTATTTACTTATTTATCTACATATATATGTGTGTATATATATGCGCACGTGCGCAAGTCTTGTTGACAGTGTACAGCACAGTATTTGTGGGCTTTCTTTTTTTAGATTTTATTATTTATCTACATATATATGTGTGTATATATATATATGCACGTGCGCAAGTCTTGTTGACAGTATACAGCTCAGTATTTGTGGGCTTTCTTTTTTTTTTAGATTTTATTTATTTATTTATCTTTAGAG
The DNA here is from genome assembly GCF_014824575.4 of Sturnira hondurensis. Taxonomy (NCBI): domain Eukaryota; kingdom Metazoa; phylum Chordata; class Mammalia; order Chiroptera; family Phyllostomidae; genus Sturnira; species Sturnira hondurensis. The sequence goes on from NW_028085098.1 coordinate 380,334, forward strand.
GGGAAGGAGAGAGGGAGAGAAACATCAATGTATGGTTGCCTTTCGTGCATCCCCTGCTGGGAACTGGCCTGCAGGGAACCGGCCTGCAACCCAGACATGTGCCCTGACTGGGAATCGAACTGCAATCCTCTGGTTCGCGGGCCTGTGCTCAATCCACTGAGCTACACCAGCCAGGGCTGTGGGTCTTAAAGGGATATTTGAACTATTTCATCAGAATTCTGTGGAGCCATTGTTTACTAATGGATAACTTAGGGATTAAGAGGTGATCCATTTCACTTGGAAACTTCTCCATGTCCCTTCAGAGCCAACAGCTAAATGATTATTGCATTCATTAAATATTGAATACAGAACCAAAAAATATGCTTTGCTGGTTGATGAAAGATAAATATCAAGTGAAATCATACTTTTAGAGAGATTATGCTTGAAGATAACAGTGTCCATCACCCACTTTCTTGTGGGTGACCAGGCTTTTCTGCTGGAAATCAGAGTTTCCAGAGAATTCAAAGATACCATTGTTCCTCTCCTACTGCCTCTGAAAGCTTCTCAATATACATGACTTTGGGAAGAAAAGCCCCATTTCAAGTATTTTTTTTTAATTCCCAGATGATACTTAGTTCCATCGCACAACGAGCAGTTTATAAACTAATTGCGAAGTATGTTCAGCCCAGCCTGAAAACTCCAAAAACAATCCAGATCGTCATCTACGCTGACCAAGGAGTGAAAATATGAGAAAACAACCTTCCACTAAACAACCAATGTGACTCCCCTTGTTCACCATGAAGAGCAGCCTGGCATTATTTAACCTTTTCCATAACACGGACAACATTAAAAAACACTTATGAATTTAGGAGACTAAAAGTTAGGCTGGAACTGGAAATGCCAGAGAGAGCCGCCATTATGTTCATAATTCAACACTGTGTTATTCAATGCAACCTAAGGGGCAGCTTTTGCAGTGCACAAATATGAACTACACATTTCTGAAAGGTCAGGGAACACTAGGAGACAAGAATAAAGTGAATTAGTGAAAAATGAATTCAGTACAGATTTTTACATTTAGAAGTCAAAGTTAACAGAGTTTCTTACTAACCAAGTACCATCTCTCAGAAATGGCAAGTTATAACATTAAAACGACATATTAAATATTTCATATAATAGTTTGAGTTTTCCCTTCCACAAGGTACATTAAATTTCTCCTTTCCATTGCTGTGCTGTTTGTTGTTCACTTTTAAAAAGTAATTTTGTAAAAATGCATTTTCCTTCTTATTAAGAACTCTAGTGACTCAAGAGCTAAAGAAAAGTAGAATCTATGAGAGTTGAAAAAGATTTAGCTTGATATTGCAGTACATTTACATTACCATTTATATATTTTTTTCAAGGTCAGTATAAATGTTATTGTAAATTACTGCCTTAAAAAGAGCATGCATGTATTTTTTGGATAAAATGAAACCTCATACTTTGTAAAGGTTTCATATACATATTAAAAAAAATACACAAAGTTGTTTCAAGTAGAAAATTAGCTTACATTCTTTCTGAAGAACAAACACGTTAAATTAAAACTTCAAGGCCAAGGAGATGCAAAGGAAAGAGCAAGTCCTTATAATGGTATTAGGGAGCCAGAAAGCACAGTAAAAGTGAGACTACAATTTTCCAAGTAACTCTAGGTCAAAAGGATTATTTCCAAGCTAAAAACTTCATGAAATAAAAACAAAGAGTATAACACTATAATTCATAAAAAACTGGTAGGTGTCCTGTACATATCTTAAAAAACTCACTAAATTGAAAGGGGGAAATGAGTCATTTTGCTGCCTAACTACTATGTTAAAATATTAAATCACCTATAGAAATTTCAAGAAACAAAAATCAAAAGTTTTATTGAGATATCGATACAGTACAAAACAGGGATGAAAAAATGTAAAATCCGCTGTTCAAAATATTTTTTGTTTATTGTAGTTTCACAGTCAAACAATTAGCTTACCATTTATGTAAATATTTCAAATCAAATGGAAAGATTATTTTGTCATTAAAGTAGTACATTTGGGCAAGTCTAGTCTATTTTACTAATCTATTTTAAAACAATTTAAAAAATAGGAAGTATGAAGATAAAAATCTTAATATGCAGTTTGGTAAAGTTCAAGTCAGTCTTTGAACAGCACGTTTATCTATCCAGTAAAGCCTGTGTTAATGCGATGTAAGAGTTTGGCAAATTCAACTTTAATGGAGCATAAAAGTGCTTTTGCTTGAAAGTGAGATCATTTTTAAAAATTCAAAGCATGGCCACTTTTTCTTTTTTCATAGGAACAATCTGATACAAGCAGCAAAGCTTAAATAAACTAGAAACATTTCAAATGATCCATAAAGGATTAATAAGCACTGCGGGAAGTCCTATAGGCTCAGCGTATACATTTTCCATCGCTCCCCCCCACCCCACGACGGGCATGATATGAAATTCTAAACAGACGTGAAGTTTCAAAGTCTCTGAACGTGAAGGGGCTGTCATGTTGAGGTGAGAGTGCGCAACTCAGGGCTCTCTAATTTGAAATGGATCAAAATGACGAGGGTATTAGGACAAGAATCATTCAAATTTGGACATTCAATTAAAAAGGTCTTCTTGCTAAGGGTTAAGAGCCAGTGGTCAGAAGCCAAACTAAGGTAAGAGGAGCAATATATTAGCTATAGGCCACTAATATAACAAGAGCAAAATGACAGCTGTTATTTTAGCAGGGATAATCTATGCTGAAACACAAAACCCACACGCACACAATTTCTTTCAATACAATTTTCTTGTCTTCCCCACTGACTTCTGTGATTACTACAGAAAGCAGGGTTCTAAGCACATTTCTCAACTGAATCCTCAATCGATAATAGTAAAAAAATTCAGATGGAAGACATGGTGAAATGCATTATGGCATTAGTAACTGTTTGCAAAATAGGCTGAATTTATCAATATGTACAGAAGTTGATAAAAAGAAACCTCACACACCTACGACGGATCATGTTTTTGTAACCCCAAAACTCAGTCACATTGCCTGTGTTCATTGAATTGAAATTCTGTTCATTTTAGGCTAGGCAATCTTCCTTCCTAATCCTTATAACAAATTCTTCAAGAATAGATATGCTTCATAAAAATCCCTTCGTTTACACTAAAATGTTAACAGCCCCCCAAAAGCATAAAGCCCCACTTTCTGTGAAAGATAAAATGCCAAATTTTCCTTATCTAGATACATCATTGATTACAACTCGGCACAGGGCCCGAAATTAAAGAGTAGAATTTTTTAGTAAGAGCCCAGGTTTACTCAGAGCAAGGCAAAAAATATTCCTCAGCTTTTATACAAACTTTAGAATGTGCATATTTTTTTCAACCTCTGATGTCTTAATAATTCCTTCACAGAAGAATTAGTTCTTCCTGTTACTACAATGAAATTTAGTTTCTTAAAATGAAATTCTAATACTAAATGAGAACAGTGACATTTAATAATACCAATGACTGTTGGGCTCAACAAAAGCTTAAACGCAGATTAACAAAAAATAGAATTTGTTTCCAGTAACAGTGAGTATATAGCCATCAAGCTTCCACGTACCAGCCATGAGAGAATACAGAGTGCCCTTACCAAGGCTTTGGGTATTTTATTGCTAATTCCCATCACCATTAGCATATGGGCAAAAGAAATGAACTGGAAACAAGTAAGACTTCCATGGTGGTAAGTTTAATCATTTATTGAACACCTATTTTGTTCTTTGAATTTTCTAGCATCTTGAAAGAGCAGGATGCAAAGTGTCCCTCCGCGGTGGAGGAGGCTTCTTGAAAAGATACAGGTTTTGCATCGGAGGTCCAAATTTACATCTCAGCTCTGCAGTGTATTATCCTTCTAACGGTGGCTGAGTGTCTTGCTGTAACATTCAGCTTCTTTATTTATAAAAATGGAAAATCTCTCTCTCACCACACAGGGTTGCTACAAAAAGGAAATGATGGTATGTAGGTAAAAAATGCTTAGCAAAGTGTTAGCTCAAAAAAAAAAAAAGATTAATCTTTCTTCTATCACACAAAGGTCTAAAACATGACAGGGAACAAGGTTATTTTCCACACCAAAGAATATACCTAACAAGAAAACTGTATTAAAAAAACTGTAGGAGAAAAGTTATACATTCAAAGTTCTCTAGGACTATGGTGGGGGGAAGAACCTTCCCCACAGCTGCAACATCAATAAAAGGCCTCCTGGAACTGAGATGGGCTTGGGTCCTGATGGCTAAGGAGAATTGAAACCGATTGGGATGGCAACCGGGTGAGGACAATCCCTGCAGTCGTGAGAAAAACAAGCAGGTCTCTATGAAGGAATAATAATCTGGACAGTGCCACTGAATGGGAGAGTCTGTGGGGAGGGAAGGTTGCAAATGCCAAAATAAAGACTGGCTATAATTCCGCATAACTTTAATTAAGCCACTGCAGAGCCCATGAGTATATATAAATTGTGTCCATTATATTCTAGAGTCAAGTATAAAAGAGGAGCTACCTATGGAGCTAAGGTCAAAAAACTGTCCAAATGCATTTGGCTCATTTCCAGTATAATCTAATCCACCAAGGACAACCATGATTTAAAAGCAGAGTTGCAGAAAGACAAAAATTAAAGTTGAAAATTTTGAAGAGATGAGATGGAGTCGTCGATTTAGAGGCTTGAAGAAATGAAAGAGAGATATGCGTGATATTTACAAATATTAAAACAAGAAAAGCGTAAAAGAAAGTGGCTGTGTTCATTTACTGTTCAACACAGGCATGTAGTGGGCCTAGAATGGAGAAGAACATTGAGATTAGCCATGGGGAAAACCTCAACGTGGAGCGTGTGAAGACCAGAGGACAGCCCAGCGAGAGACTGCAGCAGTGCCATTAATGCAAAATATTCAAAAGATTTTCGGAAGCACAGTGGCAGAAAGATAGATTTCTCAAGATGCAGTGTTTTCGCCTGGGTGACCCGCAGACCACACGTTAGTTCTGCAATATATGACTTTTGGATTAAAGCTAGAGGTGGGGGGGCTCCTTCCAGACACAGAGAGCCCTTAATGATAGTGCAGCTACAAAACTGCACAGTGATCAAGAGTTACTGAACTAAGAAAAACCTTGGCAAGTACTCCCTCAATTATTTCGGCCCTTGGGCACTTCGATGGGAAACTACTCATTGATATTATTCGTTTTCCAACATTCATTTTATAGAATAGCAAGACAGAGTCAAATGTTGACTTACTATGGTAAATAGAGGGGAAAAAAGCCTGCTTTGATTTCCTTTCCTTTATTACCACCTTGGTTTTGTGTTTTAGAATGTCGATTATGTTTGAAAAGAGGCTGGAGGCTGGGGGGGGGGGTGGCGGGCGGGGGGACAGGCTCATCTCTTCAATGAAAACAAAAGATAGCAGCTATTTTGTTCTGCTGTGTGAGTGTTACCCCCTCCTTAATTCTCTCACCATCACATTAAACTTTGATTTTCAACAGCATCCTGAAAAATGTATTATATTTCACTCGTTATTCTAAAAGAATTAATAGGCAACAGAGAAAGGATGGAAATAGGGCAAAAAAATGTTTTTGTGCTTTTAGACCAGCTAAAATTTGCAGAGTTTAAAATGACTAGAAAGGCAAACTGTTAGGTATTCACAAGGAAAATGTGAATGTTTTCCCAAAGGCATTATTAACAATTAATAATCATTACACTGGTGCCTTGTTTACCTGACCTTGTGTAAATTCACCAGCCTGGTAATTAGACCCATATTTTGCACATTTGTATATTTCCATGCATAGATTTGACTCATTCATTCATCCATTAAAATTTGCTTGACAGACGTAGATGAATAATCAAGCTACAATTTGTATTTACTGGATTATAGAAAATTGCCCAAACTGTTAAGTTCAAGGAAAGCGCATTCTTGTCTCTCTCGTGACTGATGTAAAAGCAATTACACATCAGAAGATTGCCCCGAAGCTCTCAAAGAAGTGGCGGTGCTTCTGCAATCTGGGGTCTTTACGGGCTCTTTTTTTCTGAACATAGGGACTGTTTAAAGATGAACACTAACAGAAGAAATAAATATCCCTGTGCAAGTAAATTTATCATTTAATGCATTATGCTGTGATTTCACATAGACAAGTGATGTCCTGATCAACCTTCTACATCCCAAATTAACAATGCAGCTTTATTCTGCAAAGGCAGTATAGGAGGTGGAAGTTTTGAAAAGGAGAAACAAGGTAACTTTTGGGGAATGGATTTACGACAAGTACTCCTCCCCTACTTCCCCTAGGAAACAACATCTGTGTGAACCTCTCTTTACCAGCAATAAACAAGAAACAAAGCGACTGTACGTTAAGATTTCATTGTTAATGGATTTTCATGCAAAGAAGCAGAACGCATTTTAGTGTTCACTGTTCCCTAAATTGAGATGTTCAGTACTCGCCAAACATGCTGTCATGTGGAACCGTATTTTACACTATGGTATTTATTTTGCTTTTGCAGTCACTAACTGAACCACTGCTATTACACGTTTTCTGGTCCAAGGTACAGTACTTCTTTTACACAGCTGAAGATACAACAATTTTGCTGTCTTAAAGCCATTGCTTCAAACTGCTTATTTTGATTGTCTACTTTAGAAGAAAAGGAGTGATTCCTGACTTAAAGGAAAAAAAGTGTTTGTGCACAACCAGCAATCTCAGAATTTTTAAAACCTCTTATGTAATAAATTAAGTTTTATAAAAATATACATAAAGATGCAATGATACATTTTATATTTTACTTGGGATATTTAGCTCCACAGCTGAAAAAGAAATAAAGATCACTCGGAGCCTGTTTTCCTCAACATTATGCTAACAGTTACGCAGATCAAAATTTGACTTCAAGCAGATTCTCTGAAGAGGCAACAGTAAGTGCCTTACTGATCAATTCGACAAAAAGGTTCCCCTGACTTCCAAAAACATGCATCTCATTGTTTGTTTTAATCACCAAAACCTAATTGGTTTCTTCCTAACAGTCCACCTTTACTTATAAAAAATATTGACCATCCTGATGGAGGTCGGACCTTAATGTCTGTAGGGATGGCCTGCTATCACCTAAATGATCACCAAAGAGCCGGGTAAAACATTAGTTTAGAAAATCACTTCTATTTTGCTTGATCCCTGCACAGCAGCCCCCACAACACCCAGCCCTCAGAGCTGTCAGCCTGCTCTCCATCTACGAGTCTCTCTCTATTGCTTGTTGGTTCAGTTTGTTGATTAGATTCCACATTTCAGTGAAATCATATGGTATTTGTCTTTCTCTGACTGGCTTATTTCACTTAGCATAGTGCTTTCCAGGTCGATCCGTGCTGCTGCTAAGGGTAAAATTTCCTCCTTTTTTGTAACCAAGTTGTACGCTACTGTGTAAATGTACCGCGGCTTTTACTTGCACTCATGTACTGATGGATACTTCGGCTGCTTTCAAATCTTGACTATCGTAAGTAACTGCAGTGAATATAGGGATGCATATATTCCTTCAAATTAGTGTTTGGGGTTTGTTCGGGATGTTTTCCCAGAAGTGAAATCACTGGGTCATAACACAGCTCCATTTTTAATTTTTTGAGGTATCCCCATACCCCTGTTTTCCACAGTGGCTGTACCAGTCTGCAATCTCACCAACAGTGCAAAAGGGTTTCCCTTTTCTCCACATCATCAACACTTGTTGCTTCTTGATTTACTGATGATAGCCATCCTGACAGGTGTGAGGTGATATCTCACTGTGGTTTTAATTTGCATTTCTATGATGATTAGTGATGTTGAGCATCTTTTCATATGTCTATTTGCCATCTGTATGTCCTCTTTGGAGAACTGTCTATCCAGGTCCTTCACTCACTTACAATTGCAACAATAACCATAAAAAAGGTACCTAAGAATAAATGTAACCAAGGAAGTAACACACTTGTAATTGGAAAATTATAGGATGCTGGAAAAAAACTGAGGAAGATACAAATAAGTGAAAGTACATACCATGTTTGTGATAGGAAGAATGAACATCATCAAAATGTCTATACTACCCAAAGCAATGTATACATTCAATGCAATTCCTATTAAAACACCAATGGCATATTTCACAGAGCTAGAACAAATATTTCAAAATGTATATGAAACCACAAAGGACCCTAAAGAGCATCAGCAATCTTGAAAAAGAGGAAGTTCGAAGTATCATGCTACTAGATATCAAACTATACAACAAGGCCATAGTAATCAAAACAGCATGGTACTGGTTAAAACCAGGCATACAGATCAATGGAATAGAATAGAATAGAATAGAATAGAACAGAACAGAACAGAATAGCCCTGGATGGTGTAGCTCAGTGGATTGAGCAAGGACCTGGGAACCAAAAGAATAGAATAGAGAGCCCAGAAATAAACCCACACCTTTATGATAAATTAATATTTGACAGAGTAAATAAAAACATGCAATGGAGTAAAGACAGTCTATTCAATAAATGCTGTTGGAAAAAGTTGACAGATACGTGCAAACAAATGAACCTAGACCACCTCCTTATACCATACACAAGAATAAACTCAAAATGGATTGAAGACTTCAATTTAAGACCCCAAACTATAAAAGTCCTAGAAGAAAACAACTTCAATTTCAAAGCCAAACACAAGGAGCCACTTGCCTGATTCTTGGCCTCACTGAAACAAGGGGAGGTGGGAGCCCTAGGATTTTGAAGGGGGGATGCATGCTGCCCCAGGAGTCTGGCATGACTCAGACAAAGCTGCTACCTAGTGTGCCTCACTTGGGTTACTCCCTTTTCTTGTTGCTTCATTATCTGTTTTGTTGGTTGTCTTTTGCAAGGACCCCAGTGCTACAAACTGGACTTCACTCTACCTGTTAAAGAAAAAGGGAGGAAAGTAGCAAAAGTACAGCTGTTCTATCAACTGCTAATGATGGTCTGATAAAAGGTATCATCTAATCTCACATCCATTCCTTTGTTCTAGCTTATTCCTGCAGAGTTGTTTGTATTACCAACTTCAGAACAGAAATGAGTCACTGCAGTATTATTGTCCAAAAATATTTAATTCTGTATTACAAATTGAAGTTATCTTTTAAAGTAGAAAATGGCCATTCTGAAGGTCCACAGAGGTTCCCTGAAATCTAGGCCCCGCAATTCTGCTGAACTATCCTCTTCCCACCAGTTAAATATGGAACAGAGAGGAAGGTATAACTGTATTAGGTGGAGAAGGTTGGCTATGAGACCCTTTCTGACAGCCCCTCCTGAAGTCTGAATTTCACATTCTGCTATCAGCCACTTTCCTACCTATGCTGATTTTCCCTGATACGGCACCAGTACCACTGAGCACACGGTGATCAACAAACAGAACCATTCACCAAGAGGAAGCAAAAGCCAACTAGGCCAGTCCATTACTCTTCTGCAAGGGTGAATTTATGTGTTTGAAGGCTGGGAAAAGAGCACCCCAAACCAGGCATACACACACACACACACACACACACACACACACACACACACACACGGTGCTAAGGGCTTCTCAAAACTGTATGTTTGGGTTATAGTATTTAGGAAAAAGATATGACTACCCAGTGTTAGAGGCCTCTATGCCAACAGAAGTTTGAAAACCAGCTCTGCTGCTCAGAAGCCAGTTTCTTGGTCACGGTCTGGGGGCAGAAAGAGTACTACCAGATACAAGGACAGGTCAACCCCACACCGTTGGTTCAAGGAGATCTGTTTTCTTTTAAGGGAAAAACATGGAGGGGGGTGGGGTTGGGGAATATATATATATATGTATACACACACAGACACATAAAATGCAAGAGTAAGTTTAACTTCTTGAGAAGCATAAAGTGACTGAAATTCAAATAGTAAGATAAAGATGACATTCCAGAAAATACTGTCCACTGGTATGGAGTAATTAATCACAAAAAATAAGAACTGGTCATTCCATTAAATGTAAATGCTGCACGCACAGCCTTTCAGAAGGCTCCAAAAGCTATTCCCTCGCTTGAATAATCACGTCTAGTGTCAGCCATGTCCCTGGCACTACGTTCTGCTCAGGGGACAGGAAACTAAACACAGCACTCTACAGTACAGCTTGTGCTGACAAAGAGCTCGCAGGCTGAGGGAGTGAGCCACTCAGCTTGGTGGGAAGTGCTGTTCCAAGCATGAACGAAGTGTCATGGAGCCCACAAGAGAGAGGAAAACCTTCTGCCTGGAGAGAATTGAGTGAAGAACGCTTTTCAGAGACTGTCACTGAAGGCGTAAGGAGTCGAGGATGGCGCAAAAGTAGGTTTACAGTTGTGAGTATGTGAAACAGAGACTGTACGTGTATTATTATTTATTGGTTATTGTATTATCTTCCACACGAACAACTGTAAACCTACTTTTGCCCCACCCTGTATCTCACAAACTGGGGCAGTGTGAGTGGTGGGTGTGGTTCTAGGCAGAGGAGCCGGCAGAACAGAAGGCAGGGAGATAGGAGAGCACTGGGGATCGCTGAGGAATACCAAGCTCCCTGGTGAACAGGCATTTGGCCTGTGGGGGACAAGCGAGGAGGGAGAACAAGGTAGAAAGGCTGGTGAAAGGAATGATGTCAAGGATGTGGAGAAAAAGGAACCCTGGTGCACTATAAGTGGGACTGCAAATTGGTGCAGCCACTATGGACAACAGTCTAGAGGTTTCTCAAAAAATTAAAATTAGAATTACCGCATGACCCAGCAACTCTACTTCCTGGGCATTTATCCGTAGAATACGAAAACACTAATTTGAAAAGATACACGTACTCCTATTTTCATTGCAGCACTATTTATAATAGACAAGATATAGAGGCAACGTAGTGTCAATGAACAGAGGAAGATGTGGTGTACATGCATGCATACATACATAACACACATATACAACGGGAAATAACTCAGCAATAAAAAAGAATGAAGTCTTGCCACTTGGAACCACATGGATGGACCTGGAGGGTATCATGCTAAATAGAATAAGTCAGAGAGACAATGAAATACCCTATGATTTTGCTTATATGTGAAAATAAACAAAAACTCATAGACACAGAGAACAATTGGATGGTTGCCAGATGGGAGGGAGGTTGGGGAGGATGAGTGAAAACAGTGAAAGGGATGGAAAAGTACAAAGTGTCACCTATAAAAATAGTTATGGGGATGTAAAGTACAGTATTGGGAATATAGTCAATAATACTGTGATAGTTATCACAGTTACCATAGTTAGGCACGGTCCCAGATGGGTACTAGACTTATGAGGGGATCACTTCACAAAGTATATAAATGTCTAATCACTATGTTGCACGCCCGAAGCTAATGTAATATGGCATGCCAACTAAAACTGAGATACAATTTTTTAAAAAATGTTTAAAAGAAATAATGCAATGCTAAAGAATTTGAATTTTAACCTGTAAGAAATGAGAACCCACTGAAGATTTTAAGCTGGAAGGTGACATTATTGACCATATTTTGGGAAGGTAATCCTAAAAGAGTGTGGGGAGTGGACTGATAAGGGAATGGATCGAGACGGGAAGATCAACTAGAAAGCTAAGGACAACATAACTTAGAAGTGAATTAAAGCAAAGGTCCTGTGAAAGTAGGAAAGACATCTAACACCACAATATCCAATTTGGGCAGCTTGTAGGTTTCTATTAGCCTGAGTTGGAACATACTGGGTAGTATCACTCTGTGTACCTCCCAAGATGACTGTGAGGAGCAATTGATGTAAGCCTGCAAAAATGCTCTGAAAACGGCAATGCACTGTGTAATACACAATGTATGTGGGCATGACAGAATCCTGCCCTTTTAAAATCACTTGTCTCTCTCTTCAAGCCACATTAAACATTTTTGCTGGGTGAGACCAGGAAAAAAGGGCCTTTAGGCTAGAGGAGGATCCTGACAGCCCCACACACAGGTAGCTAAGTAAACCAGTTCACAACATTTGCAAAGTTCCCATGGGAACACTGAAAAGGCCAAAAACATTTCGAAAGACAGACAAGCCTTCAATTTTCGTTCAAGCTGCTGCACATTCGGGAAGGTGCAGAATCCCATTTCTGTTATCTGGTTCCTACAGCTTCACTGGAAGTACAGCCTGAGGAGCATTTCATTTATTTTACTATAACTTTATTTTTAATAAAAACTATCTACATTTAAGGTGCATGACATGGTAGTTTGATAAACAGAGTGAAATGATTACTCTAGCCAAGCTGCCATATCTTTTCGTCACATTAGTTACCCGTGTTTAAGTGTGACGAGAGAGCCTGAAATCTTTCCATCTTCAATACAGTACGATTAACTACAGTCATCACACCCTACATTACATCTCTAGACTTACTCATCTTACGTAACTGCACTTCGACCACTTCTCCCCCGCCCCGCTTTGACTTGCGGGCCTTGCTCATGTAATGCTAGGCATCAGCAAAACTACGCACTTCCTACAGACGGGAGGCTGAAGCTACTCAGAAAGAGGTATGATGAGTCACAAGCAAGACCGAGAGGGTGGTGACAGGACTACAGATCTGAGAACCACTTTAAAGTGCTATAAAGAACCTAATTTCTCAGCATATGCAGATCAGATGATGTCATAAAATCCTTATATGGGAGGTTTCCTAGTAGAGATACAGAGAAGAAGATATTCTATGAACAAATACTCCTCAGCCTAGGTTTATACAATCAGATCCACAACCGAGAAGAGACAAGGTTGAGCAATGCTAATTATCTGCCATTTGCCACGTGTCAGCAGTGTGCCTGAGTACTTTCACGAGGATGATAAATTCCTATGAAAATGTGGAAATACAAATATTAGTACCTTTTATTTTCATAGCTTCATATATAACCTATATGAATATACAGAAACCATATATAATAAAATATAAAACTATTACATATTTCATATATAGAAATCACATTTTAAAACACTCAGTGGTTCTTATCTATTACATTAGAATTCATCAACAGACATTTTTTGGAAGAGCTTAGCAACCCCATGGGGAACACTGATGCCCTGGCCCCACCCTCAGAAATCCTAATCTAACATTCCAGGTGGGCTGATCCTCCAGATACTCTGCAAAACAAACAAACAAACAAAAAAAAAACAAAAAACAAAAAACAAAAACCCCAAACCCTTTCCAGGTGATTCTAATGTGCAGCCAAGTTTGAGACACACTGCCTTGGCCTGATACAGAGACAAGCGTATGACAAAACAAAGAAGCACTCTGGTGAAGAAAATTGCTACACCCAGCATTCTCAGAATGTTCCAAGAGTCTTGCAATGTTCCTTTGGTTTCCAAACTAAAATTTTAGGATCATAAAATGGCTGGGCAACATTGAGATTTCTAGGATGCAAGTACTGCAGACTCAGATAGGACTTGAGTCTGCACCACCCTCCTTTACTGGTAAGAATCATATTTCAATTCACTGTTTTACTTTTCTTTTCTCTTCTAAGCAGCTTCACAGGTCTGATAAAAAGAATAACGGTCTATGGTGAAATATTCAAATAGAGAGAAGAAATATGAGAAAGTAAAAAAATATCTAAACTTTTCTCCAAATATGATTTCTGACATATGGCAAACATCTTTCTAGAAATCTAGGCATACACACACAGACAAGACACAAATTTTACATAGGTGACACTTACAATAAGCTACTGCTTTAAAAAAAAACTTGGCACTATTATGTGGACAAATATTTGGTCCAATAATTATAGATTTCTAAAATAAATTTGAAGGGCTGCATATTAACTAAATTTATGTAGGGTATTTGTTGACTGTTGTAGGGCTCCTTAGTACTCTTCTGAGAACCAACTGATTCACTGCGAACAATAGCAATATCAGAACGAAAAACTCTATCATTCTATTTCTACATACTAGGGAATACAATTGGAGACAAAGTTTTAAAAAAATATGTAACTTTGCTCTGAATGAACTCCTTAGTTATAAATCCAACAGGTACAGGACTTATATGCTGAAAACTACAAAACACTAATGAAATGAAAAAGAAACCTAAATAAATAGAGAGATATACCATCTTCATGGACTGGAAGACTCAACATAAGATGTCAATTCTCCCCTAAGTGATTATATGTTTAACATAACTCCAGTGAAAATCCCAGTAGGAAGTTTTGTTGATAAAGACAAGCTGGCTCCAATTTATATGGGAAGGCAAAAGACTAAAGTACCTAAAACATTTTGGAAATAAAGTAAAGGAATCACACTGTAAGACTCACTATAAAGCTACAGTAGTTCAGACTGTGGTACTGGCAAAGGGATAAACACAGACATCAAAGGAAGAGAACACAGGTTCCAGAAAGAAACTCACATAACTATGCTCAAATGATTTTTAGCAAGGCTGCAAAGCCAACTGAATGGAGGAACAACAGCCTTTTCAACAAGTGGTGTTGGAAAAACTGAACTTAGGTAGACCCCTCTCCCCTCAAAAGAAACCTTGTCCTAAGTCTCACACTTATACAAAAATTAACTCAAAATCAATTACAGGTCTAAATGTAAAATAAGTTTTTAGACATGGGACCAAAAGCACAATCTATCAAAGAAAAACTGATATACTGAACCTCATCAAAATTAAACTTTTGTCATATTTTGCTTGCTTGTTTGTTTTGTTGTTTAGATTCCTGTTAACGGTGATATCATATGGTATTTGTCTTTCACCGCCTGGCTTATTTTGCTCAGCATAATGCTTTCCAGTTCCATCCATGATGTTGCAAAAGGTAGCAAAATATGACCAAAGACACTGAAATACAGAACAGGCTGACAGGGACCAGAGGGAAGAGGGGAGAGAATCACAGGAGAAAAGGGGATGGACTCACATGAACAAGAATAAAGGACACATGGACAATAACTAAGGTGGGGGGCGGAAATGGGAGGGAGGTGGGGAGCACTGGGGGGGGGCAGGGCTGGGAATATAAGACAGAAAACTGTACTTGAACAAGAATTTAAAAAAAAAAATTGTTCCCGGCCCTGGCTGGCGTAGCTCAGTGGATTGAGCACGGGCCTGCGAACCAGACGACCGCGGTTCAATTCCCAGTCAGGGCACATGCCTGGGTTGCAGACCGGTTCCTTGCAGGCTAACTACCAGCAGGGGATGCACAAAAGGCAACCATACATTGATGTTCCTCTCCCTCTCTCCTTCCCCTCTAAAAATAAATAAATAAATAAAATCTTTTAAAAAAAAAATTGTTCCCCACTGATTGGGGCCCAGAATTTGGAGACTGACTCCTCTGGGTCCGTGCACATAAAATAAAGTTCCACTCCATACATCCCCCCAAAATAAATAAACTTTTGTTCTGTGAGACACATCATGAAGAGAATGGAAAGACAAGCTTTTCAGACTGGGAGAAAATACATGCAAATGATACATCCAACAAAGGACCCATGTCTAGAACATATGAAGAACTCAAAACCCAACAGTAAGAAAACAAACAATCCACATGAAAATGAGGAAAAACTTGGGACACTTCTCCAAAATGGATATAAGGAGAGCAAATAAACACACAAAAAAGATGTTCAACATTGCTAGCCATCAAGGGAAATGCAAATTCAAATCGTGGTGAGATACCACCCACACCTATGAAAATGGCTAAAATAAAAAATACCAACTGTACCAAATGCTACTGAAGGTGTCCAGAAACCAGAAATATCATAAGCTGCTGGTGAAAATAAAAAATGGTGCTGCTGCTTAGAAAAATAGGTTGGCAATGTCTTAAAAGGGTAAACTTACACTTACCATATGAGTTAGCAATTCTTCCTCTGGGTAGGACGAAAACCTACGCACCTAGAAGAATGAAAACTTATGCTCACACAAAAACCTATACACCAATGTTTTAGCATCTGAATTCATAATTGCCCTAAATTAGAAATAACCCAAACACCTTTCAATGGGCGAATGGATTAAACTGCTACACCCATACAATGGAATAATATTCAGCAATATAAGGAATGAACCAAGCAAAAGACAGTTCTAAAGGTTGTGTACCGTATGATTCCATTTCTAGGACATTCTTGAAAAGACAGAACTATAGCAATGCCATATTTAGGGGGTGGGAAGGAAGGTACGAATATTAAGGAATAGCAAGAAAAGTTTGGCCCTGACTGGTGTGGCTCAGTGGATTGAGCACTGGACTGTGAACCAAAGGGTCGCTGGTTCGATTCCCACTCAGGCACATGCTGGGCTGTGGGCCGGGTCAGGTCCCCAGTATGGGGTGCATGAGAGGCATCCACCCATTGATGTTTCTCTCCCTCTCTTTCTCCCTCACGTCCTCTCTGTCTAAAATAAATAAATAAAATCTTTAAAATAAGACAGAGAAAGTTTGGCGGGGACAGTGGGACTATTTTGTATCCTGATTATGGTGGTGGTTACATGAATCTATACAGGTGCCAGAATTTGTAAAATCACAAACTCTACTACAGACATGGGTATGTTAAAATGAATACACATTTGAATATAGGAAAGTTAAGTTATCCTTTGAAGTGACTCAATATCTAGGTCTAATTTCTAGAAAGCTGGAGTAGTGACTATAATTACTTGAGTGCTGGAATCACTGCTCATGCTGCCGGGGTTTCCTGTCTTCAGGACCCATTGAAAGAAAGTAATGAAAATATGACTTAGTTTTCTTTCTCAAATCCCCAGAGCTAAAATTTCTCTTACCATAAAGTCACAATGGAAATGTTAAAATTTTTCTTCATGTCTCATCACTTTGGGGGAATTGTCTTTAGAATTTCATTTTATATACACAGATCCAGTACCTATTCACACCCCTAGCTAAGCAAAGAAACACCCACGTCACAAAATTTTCTCCTGCACATCTCTGAGAATGAAAGCATTCAGTATGGTGGGCCCCAGGTGGAAGATAAGGCCAGAAAATACGACACTTTGTAAGCAAAAGTTGTACGTATCAACACGGAATAGATGAGGTTACCTGTTGGGAACTGCCCTGCCTGGTTTCAGAAGCTGTAACCCCGCATGGCTAAAGCTGAGCAAGAAGACCTTGGGACTGACCATAAGCCACTAAGAAGACAAAGCTTCTTTTCCCAGCAGGGGCGCTGCCTCTGCCTTTTTTACTTCACCCTGCTTGGCCCCAGGTGGATGACTGGTTAGCCAATGACAGGTAAGATTCCTCAAGGGAGGGATAACCTAAGACAGGCACAGACATGAAGGGGCCATCAGCAAAGGACTTAGGGGACTATAGAAAAAGGGGGTGATGGATCCTCACCCCTCAGCTTTGATAGAGCCTGAATCCTCATTCTGTCTGTAGGAAGTCTCCTGATCTGTTGGCTGCTCACATCCCCCACTTGACTTAGGCCTAAAACAATGCTTAGGTACGGCCCTGTGCTGGAAAGGGCGGGTTTCTGGGGCAATCAGGCCCAAGAAAAGGATGCATAAAATCCTGTGAAAACTGCTTTGCTAAGAATACCCTCAATTTTAATGATAAGGTTCCAAGCAAAAAAATGAGTTTCCCAAAGTTTTATGGCCCTTTAGCTGTCTGACTCTGACTCAGAAAAGCCCTCATAGATCTTTGAGTGTTATCTATTGTTTGATCATTACCTGACAATGATTGATGAGCTTTACCTGTATTCCTATGCAAATTAAATCAAATAAAAGCCCACTGAAGAACAGCCTCAAGGCCCTTCTCCTTCGAGAAATTGGCTACCTTTCCTCCCCAAGCAAATCATGTCTTGGTAGAATTATTCTCATCTGTGGTGGACAGGTGGGCTCTTCAGGTGGAGCCCCTCCCCACCCCCCACCCCCGCCCAGTTAGCCATCCAAATGAATCTCTTTTAAAAGTGTGACTCAAGCCCTGGCAAGTGTGGCTCAGTTGGCTGGGCATCATTCCTCAGAGCGAAAGACCGCAAGTTCAATCTCAGTCAGGGCACATGCCTAGTTTATGGGCCAGGCCCTCGGTAGAGAGAGACAACCAATCGATGTTTCTCTCACAGATGACTGATATTTTTCTCCCTCCTTCTCCATCCTTTCCACTCTCTCTAAAAAAATAAAAATAAATAAAATCTTTACAAAGTAAGTACAAGTCAAAGAAGTAGCACAAAGAAATTGTGAGAAGGGGGTGCTGGTGATGGCAGAGCTTTGTATGTTGATTGTGGTAGCCATGACACAACTCTATGTATTGGTAAACACTCACAAAACTGTATGCTCAAGAGTACATTTTACCTTATGTAAATTTGATTTTATTTTACTTTTATCCTCAAATACTTTTAACCAACTGGAGGACATGCTTAGTGATTTTAGAGAGGTTGAAAAGGGGAAAGAAAGAGAGAGACACACTGATTGGCTGCCCTCCTGTACACTCCCTGACCCGGGACTGAACCCACAACCTGGGCGTGTGCTCTGACCAGGAATCGAGCCTGCAACCTTTCAGTTTGTGGGACACTGCCCAGCCAACTGAGCCACACCAGCCAGGGCTACCTATGTAAACTTTAAAATTCATTTTCAAAATGCAACAAACACCACCCCCCAAAAAGGTAATATGTGCTCACTGTAGAAGACTTGGACACAGAAATAAGAGCCCTTTTAGATCATGGATTTTAATGCACCAAAGAACAAAAAGTTTATTGCTGTGGTTTCAGATACCACATTGAAAATAACCTTTAGGAAACTACCATGTTATAAGGCTAGATGTAGTGGCAAAAAAGAATACCCACTAAAAACAGAAAAGTCTATTAAAATACTCCTACCTTTTCCCAACTACATACCTGTGTGAAGCCAAATTTTCTTCATATAGTTCCACCAAAACACTATATATCTCAACAGATTGGGAGCAAAAAAAGATATGAGAATCCAGCTGACTTCTAAGCCAGACGATAGAGATTCACAATAATGTAACACAAAGTCACTGTTTTTAAATTTTGCTTTGCAATCTATAGCTATTTTTCATGAAGATATCATTTTTATTATACAATAGGTTTGTTGTTACTTACAAATCAGTTAATACTTTTAAATGTCTTTTAATTTATAATCGAGTAAGTATGAACACAAAGAACTCACATAAATGAAAACCCTTTGACACCCTCAGTAATTTAAAAGTATATAGGGTCCCACAGAGTAAAAGGTTTGAGAACCCGTGTTGTATCATTGCATACATTCATCAGCAGGAGACTCCATTTTGCTGTGAAATTTCAAGCAGGCTTTTAAAAAATTTTTATTTATTTATTGTTAGAGGGGAAGGGAAGGAGAAAGGGAGAGAAATATCAATGTATGATTTGTCTCTCTTGTGACCCCTGCTGGGAAATGGCCTGCAACCCAGGTATTTTGCCCTGACCAGGAATCGAACCATGATCCTCTGGTTCACAGGCCTGCACTCAATCCACTGGGCTACACCAGCCAGGGCTCAGCAGGTCTTTCTTGAGCCCAGGTCTTTCAGGCTCACCTTTGGTCTTTCTTTGCTGATCAATTCCCCAAAGAAACAGCTCTTGAATATTCCTATATGGAAAGCTCTAGCTGGGGGAAGTTATTCTCAAAAGATGACACGTGACCTCATCCACCTGATCTCCAAATCCTTAGTATACACACAGATATAAGTCCCGGGCAGTTTTGTTTTTTCTCCTGCCACAACTCTTGAACAGTCGTTGCTGGTGGTTTGGAGACTGAGGGCCGGCTGCACTAGGCTCCCGAGAGCAGAGCTGAGCTGGCAAGTCATCTAGGTTCCCAGTGGAGGAGCTTCTCAACCAGCCAAGGAGAAGCACCTGTGTGTACCGACGGACTGAGGGCAGGGTCCTTTCATGAAACAAGCTGGACAGTGTACTTCCCCAAACCACCATCCCTAAGGGTTTTAATACGCTAGAACATAGTAAAAACACACCAAAACAATTCTGAGGGAGTGCCGAGACTCAGATGAGCTTTGGTTTTCAAAACCAAGCTAAGACCAACACATTCTACGTGTTGGTATGGGTATATGGTAGAGCCACTCCTGATTTATGCCAAGCACAAAAGGAACACCCATCCATTAGAAAATACTGCCGCTCCGATATTTATTAGTAGTATTCGTTTCTGGAATCCAGGCTTTTGAGACATTTTCTTCGGTGCCTCAGAAAGGCAGCTGAATGAACTCTCTCCCGAACAGAAGTATAGTTATTCCATTGAACACAAGACTAAGCTGCACAGGGCGATGTGAAAATTCCTATCTGTAACTATCTGCAAAGGGCCGAATGCTACACGTGAACCATAGTGTACACTTTCTAGGCAAACCAAATATGAGAGGCAGCCATGTCTGGGGCGCTCTCCTCCCCTCTCTCGTTTACATGTGCAGCTGAGAATGGATAGTTCCATTTTGTTCCTTGATGTCAAGGTCAACGGTGTGAAAATCTCACTTCTGAAAGGTTAAATGAAATCTGTTCTGGTTCAGTTTCTTACGCTACTACAACACAGTAGCTCTAGATGACTGGAGTTAGAACTGAAGTTGAGTTTTTTCTAAATACGCATGGTTTGAGAAATCAAACTGAAGAAAGAAATTCTCCTGTTTTGGCACAAGTAGTTTTCTGTTTTTACCCATTTGATTTCAGATACTTGACAACCCCTATGGCATTCCCTCGGCATTTCAAAGAACCTCCAGTCACCCTGACTGGTGTAGCTCAGTGGATTGAGCGCAAGCCTGCGAACCAGACAATCGTGGTTCGATTCCCAGTCAGGGCACATGCCTGGGTTGCAGGCCAGTTCCCGGCAGGGGACACATGAGAAGCAACCATACACTGATCTCTCTCTCCCTCTCTCCTTCCCTTCCCCTCTAAAGATAAATAAATAAAATCTTTAAAAAATAAAAAAAAGAACCTCCAATTTTCCCTTCAGAGGAGGTGACCCCTATCAGAAGTCACTGAAACCCCAGACTTCCCTTCAATGGCTTGACTAGTCCATTGTTGGATGGTTCTAATCAGCTCTCAGGACTCATGTCCCAGCTTATAATGCTAATCCTGAGGTCTTGTGGCATCCCATTGAAAGCGTGGCCATATTGAAGATGGTGAGCAACTTGTTATTCACAAATGGCTCTCTCATCATATATGATGTGCAAAATTCTGGACTAGGGTCCTCAAATGTGGCCACAGTCCTGATGCCACTATCTATGACCTGGGAGAGTCACTTGATAGTACCAACCTCTCAGAATATCATGAATTCATTCAATAACTTCTTCCTGAGCACCCACAGGTTAGGTACCCTATCGGGTGCTGGCCTAGAAGCAGTACAGTCTAGTGTCCTTCCCTTGCTTTTAGCGACAACCGCAGGCTGCCCTTATCAGTGTCCTTTGTAATGCTGACTATGAGAACCTCTTTGCCAGCCACCAAAAACAAAACTCCCATACTGGCAGACTGCAGGGAGGGCCACCAGGAAAAGCACAGCACAGTGTGACATCATTCTGACGGGACAGGACATGGAGAGCAGCAAGACCTCAAATACTTCTAGATGCCACCTCAGAAAGACTGGGGCAACAAGGCCCCAGCCCCGAATGGAGCCCCTGGGAGTTCTGAGCACACAAAGGAACACAGACGAGCTATGCTCATCTACTGTATCTCAGATTGGAATAATGGGTACTCTCTATGCATTTTCTAAGCACTTTAAATGCATCACTCCATACAGTTCTCCTTATATGGCAGGTACCAGTACTATCATGGTCTGACAGGCTATGAAACTGAGGCCTGGAGAAGTTCAGCAACTAGCCCAAGTTACAGAATGGGTGAGTGAGTACACAGGCACTCTGACCTTGGTTTTGGAGTACAAAACGCCACAGTCTACTATGAGGTAAGCAGTGGATGGTCTCAAAATTGACATAACCAAGTGCTCAAGGTTCTGAACGTAAGGAAAGCACAGGCGAGAGCAACAGCCATGATTGCCTCCAACTCCAACCAAAACCTCAGGAAGGTAAACATGCATGTGTGGGGAACGACAAGGTCCTAGCTCAGATCTCTCTGAGCTCTGGGGTCAGTCCTTAACGCGAAACATGAACACTGGTCCCTAGGGCCAGGGCACCTCAGCATTTGGGGTGGGTCCCTGCCAGTTTCTCACGATTATGCTCTAGTTCTGAGCCTCAAGAGACAGGGCCCACGCTATAAAGTCTGAGTAAATGACATCAAAGATAAAGAGGCATTGTGATCAATATAGAGAGCACGAGTAAATTATTGGTTGTTCCATAAAGGAAGGTCGTATATAAGGGTGTATCTGATCCGAGTAGCTTATCAGAACTCCTCTAGAATAGCTAACATTCATACCATCGGCTGTTTGTGTAGAGGGCACGGGACATGACCTATTATTCACTTACATTTGTTCAATAATAAATACACCTACACATGAGATTCTCCCCCGACTGTCATCAAATCCCTTGCTGCTTAATTTTCCCGTGAGAACATGCCACGGCACAGTACCAAATCTACCTGACTCAAAATCAGCTTACTCGATATTCATACCAAAGAAAAACCAGCCATTCACTAATAAAGATACATCAACCCCTGTCCATGGGCCCTGGTTTTATAACACCATATTTCAAAAATGCAATTGGTGTCACTGATGCTTAGCCTAACTGGTGTAAAGCAAAAAGTAAATGGGAATATTTCTAGCAGTGTAAACAATAAAAGTAAGAAAAGACTTGAGAAAAAAATATATTAATTCTCAACACATCATTTTGTTTCAGGAAGATTTAGGATGAGTCCTACGGGTTCCCAAAGAAATGATCCTTCTCCAAGCACCGCTGGGCAGCACGGATCGCGCGGCCTGTGACGCCGAACGGGTGGGATGAATATCTATTGCTTCTTTGCGTGCCTTTTGTACCACTTATAATTATGCTGTTAGGAATCTTTACAAAAAAGAAACACAATTTATTCTTTTTAAATGTTCTAAATATAAATGCAGAGGCAACGAAATAAACAATAATTCCAATAGTGCTTAGAGTTGAAAGTCTTCTGAACTAAATATACCCGTGAGACTACTGCATATTACAACCTATCACCTCAAAACTCTCAGCCCACATCACCACAGGTAAGAAATGAGAAATTTTGTGGGTTATTGAACACCAAATATTGCCAGCAGAACAGGAGACCGTTGCAGAACATCATCACATGGCTTTAAAACCCCACAGATCCACCTACACCATCTAGCCTGGTCCTGCCACGGCGCTATATTGGAAAGCGCAGGGCAATGGAAATGAGAGTAGCCCTGTTAGTGTTTCCATGGCGAGGGTGGAGAGAGTGATGGGGTTGGAGGCCGCTTCATCTCTAATTTAGCAGATTAAAATATTAATTGAGTTTTGTGAATTCCTAAGGAAACGATCCTTTATCACGTACTGTTGGGCAGCACGGGGTGTGTTGCCTGTGATGCTGAATAGGTGTGTATTCTGGTGGAGCAAGTATTTTCCACAACACTTCACCCTCCCCTTCTTGCACTGTTAGTGAAAGGGAGCTCCAATTCGGTCTCTGACTTAATGACATTATTATGTTTGGTGGTTGTTAATTTTGTCTTCCAGGAAGGCAGATCCATTCCAAAATTAACAAACATTTTTCCCCCCGCAAAGATGAAAAAACCAGTGGAACAGGGATTCTCCGAACACTACATACATAGCACCCCACTACCCTCTTGCACGTGTGTCACGTTCCAGGGGGACACACAGCCAGCAGCACGCTGAGGGTCAGCGCTGTTAGTCAAACGCTCCCTTATTCCCATGCGAGCACAAGAAAGTCTCTGCATCATGAGGCAACACACACTGGTCATTGTTTTTGGAATTCCTCAAAACAGTGTGTCCAAAAGAGATGTTTTTAAATGTGGCTTATGCTGCAACTAATACACTATGAAGTAAAGGAGAAAAATACAGGGAGAGGGCAGGAATAAGAGAGGAACAACAGCTAGGCATCCACTTACTATACAGCATATGGAGTTGATATGCTGTATATGAGAGGGATTCTGGTATCAGGACAACGAGAGGATGTTCCTGCAGGATGTGGTTTTGTATCGTGATAAAAACATTTGTGGCCAATGCCTCTTTGCCTGATATCCAGGTAGGACAGAAAACAAATTAAGGTTATGAACTTGGAGAAAGGCATATACTGAAACCAGCAGTACAACCAGAATACAGAAGGCAGAATGACAAAGGGCTTTATTTGCCCCTGCTTTCACGACTGTAAAACCCTGTGGAAGTCTGTGTTAACCTGAGAACCTTCTACACCATTAATGAACTTTCTTCCCACGTGACAGCAGTGTAAAATTTTAAAAAAATAAGAAAGTGTTACCTTTATTTGTGGGTTCCTGTGGTTACTGAACACTAAAATGCACACACCACAGAGAGCAAGGGCTGTGGCCTGAGTCACAGATGAGACAGAGAAGAACGAACAGGCCCCCTGTCCTCAGCAAGCTTACTTCAGAAAAATTCTGAGACTGTAAAACCAGGAGTAAATTTCTAAGGAATTCAACCACCGATTTCTGGTTCGAGCAATTAATTGACAATTATCATAGGCACGGCACCATCTAGTCGTTCACTGTCCATTTTCCCAGAGGGGAGGCCAGCAACATCTCCATGTTTAAAAATCACAGTGGAGTGATCTAAGTAATAATACTCCTTAACAAGTGGCTAGAAACTGCAAGTCTGGTGAGAAATACATTTCGCCCATTGGAACACTTAAAAACCT
This sequence comes from Sturnira hondurensis, assembly GCF_014824575.4. Classification (NCBI taxonomy): domain Eukaryota; kingdom Metazoa; phylum Chordata; class Mammalia; order Chiroptera; family Phyllostomidae; genus Sturnira; species Sturnira hondurensis. The sequence continues at coordinate 404,949 of NW_028085098.1, forward strand.
CTATTAGCCATCAGTGAGAGTTTAGGAGCATCTTTCAGTTGACTACTCACCCTTAGAGACAGATGGCTCTTTAAGTATTAAAATGAGGCTTTAATGTATATTATACAATAACTAACAGCACACTTGAGAGGAAAGTATATGAGCCACTATCCTACTCCCAGGTACCAAGAAGGGCCGGAGTTCCCACTTCTGAGCCAGTCTTCAGGGTAGGCAGCTTCCCAATCTCAGACTCTCTTCTGTGGCTGTTTCATGGATGGCTGAGGGGAACACTTCAAAAATGAACCAGCTAAACAAACTTCCCAGAAGCACTTGACAGAGCTACACCTATTCTTCCCATTTCCAAAGCAGTGGAGAATTAATTACCAGTTCTATGGATCTATTGTAAGTATAATAGACTAAAGAGCTATCACAGACACATTTATTGTAAAAGCACAATCCCAAGAGTGTCTAGTGGAGGGCCAAAACGATTAACACAAATGCTTTGTCAGATCAAAGATAAAACCTGCACCGCCCAATTGAGGAATGAATTAGAACAGTGGGTTATCTTTCAAATTAACCAGGGCAGTTAGTGAGGAAAATTTCATGAAAGTGTAATTCTTAGCCTTTGTGAATCCACACAGCAGGCATTCTGCCAGCTGACAAGATGATGAAATTTTCATGCTTAAAAAAAGCCCTCTTCATTTCCCAATTTAGATTAGCTAGTGTTTCTCTCCGTGTGTGTGTGTGTGTGTGTGTGTGTCTATTTGCTCTCTGATGCAGAATTTGGGGGGAGGAAAGCACACACCAATTTTCCACACTGAAATCGAATCTTTCAAAAACATCCCTAAAAGCTTAGAAATACAGTCTTTAAACGAACTTTTTATGATTCCTCCCACAAAAAAAAAAAAAAATACCAGTTCAATTTGAACTTGGGACAGAGGGACCAACAAGAACCAAGTCACAAAATCGACTTTGAATCAGAGCTTCCTGCGCTGCCTCTAAGTCTTTCAATGCCTCCTTTAATCTCAGGATAAAGCATTATAGTTGCTTTCCTTTTGAAGAAATTAATATACAAAGTCCAGCAGAAGTAAGGCCTGCTTGAGTGTGCCTTGTACAATAACATAGATATAATAATTTAGAGTGAACATTTCACCTAAAATGCCCTATGGTGTGCTTGAGTGTAATATTGTTATGTTACAGAATAACATGTTTATGATTTTGCGATAAAATAGGGGCGTTATTTGTGCCAAACTCTGTATTACTTAAAATATCCCACCTGGTGCTTTTGGTATGTCGATGTCTACTGAAATTTAAATGTTCTAGGAAGTAAGAATGCAAGGGGATACAATCACTGCTATATGGAGGAAAAGAAAAAAGCATTTCCTAACTATTAACAGAGTTGGTATTAAAACAGTATGATGTGACCTTGACTAATTCTCAGACACATAATATTTTTTAATACTTGTTACGCCACATTTATCCAGTCAGTGCTCTTTGTTCATGACTTAAAATAACGGAATATGTGATGTAGTTTTGAAAAGAAAAGTGCTTTAGAAGTACATTTTGTTACCCTAAACTTCTATCCCTTTGTTCCTGATAGTCCAGTTTCTTGGCGATCTAGAACTATGTTCCTGAGCAGGTTACAGTGTTTGGTCAAGTACTACACTCCTCTCCACTGTCTTCCTGAAGTTCCTGCTTTATGGGGATGCCTTCCTTTCTCCATGTAAGTTGTGCTTCCCCTGAAGTGATTCTAAAACTAAAATGAAAAAAAAAAAGATTGAGACTTGCTCTCAGTCCTACTGACAACTTTAATGTCCAGTGGGCAGTACTTTTTAACTTGCAAAATAGGAGGGAACTCTTTTGGTCACTAGCATCAGTGAACAGTCGCTTAGTTTCAGTACATGCGGACCTCAGAGATACTGTGGGTTGAGTTCTCGATCACCACAATGAGGCAAGGATCTCAATAAAAGGGACCGTAATTCTTTCACTGGTGAGGGTCTTAACTTCAATTTGTAGAAAACACAAGCTCAGCAAAGCAGAGCACAAAGAAACGAGGTATGTCTGGACTTACTAACTAACCTTGTCTTCAGTACACGTGGCGTACTCATCTCCAGCTGGACCACCAGCACTAGGGTACATCGCAGTGAACCAACTGTACTCATTATCATTGGAGGCACAGTAAAAAAGAAACTCAACACCATGTCCCTCTCCCTGCCAAAGTTTTTTGAAGTCTGGGGTGAAGAAGAAAGAGAGCAGTCTACTAATGAAGTAGAACCTAGAGGTGCACGAGCCTTCTGCATAAACGCTGGCCTTGAGAATATGTGAAACATTTGTTCATGGGGCCACAAAAATAATAATGGATTTCTTCCTCTCCCGTCGAATCACATGACTAAGATCAGAAAGCAGAGAAATAGGCCACTGCTTTTGAGGCTAGTCATATCAATCTTCAACTTGAAGAGTGATACTTGAATATTTTCACTAGAAATCCCCTTTAAAAAGTCAATCAAGTGGGCAGGAACTACAAGAAAACTTACTTGCTGTTAGCGAGACGGCTGGCAGACAACTGGGGCAAATGCTAGATCCACAAAATGAGGCGATTTCACTTGAAAAATAGTCATGTGACCACTACCACCACAGCACACACACAGGTTACAGATCCATCTTTCAGTTAGGGCGTATTTCTTACTATAGAGAAGATCATTTTTCTGCCTATTCCCAACTTAGTCAAAACAGATCGTCCCTTCTTATAGAAGGGAATTGAGGAGTTTCTTCTAGTATTAACATTTCCATGGTGAAGATTTTCATAGACTAAACACAGGGAGAAAACTCGGAATTCTTCCCAAGAGTCAGGAATCGTGCTCTGCTCAGTGAGGTCTGTAAATGAGGAGCTGAATAGTTTTGATTTGGGCTCTTCATGCTAAATAAAGGCCTAACATTTCATGTGCGGAACATCTCATCTGCTGCGGAATGTGAACCCACAGATAACCTTCATTCCCATCCAACTGTTCATTACTCACTGAAATGTTGCATATTTCCCAAAATGTAGCCATAATTATTATTTTAAAAATATCTTCAAGCAAACTTACTTGGGGTTTTGGACAAAGAGAAATTATTCTATTCCAACATGACGATACCGGGAACGCTGTTTCCACTTTTCATCTTACTGATCTAATACTCTGTTATCATTTCATGAGATCCATTTTAAATGAGAAAATGCTATGTTCTTTGTTAACTAACACATGAGCAGAAATTATAGAAAGAGACTGATCAGAGCTATGGGTGTCACCTAATGGAACCTGAGCTTCTTTTGGAAACGCCAATGCAGCCTCTTTAAATAAGTTACAGTGAAGTTTCAAGTAACAGAAATTTGTGCTTAGGTGCCAAACAACACAATGCAACACTAAGAAAAACCAAAGGGTAAATGTAGACTTTTTTCATTTTTGAAGAGAAAAAAACCTCACACATATGAAAATGTTAAAAGCAAAACAAGAACGTTGAAAAAAGCCTTTTTAACACAGACAGATCACTCACTGTTCTGGCATTTAAGAAACCAGACAAATTGCATTTACATTTAAAAGATTTTTAGTTTTATTTCCTCGGACAACTAAGCTACGAAATGGTTTCAATGACCACATAAACACAAAGTCTTCATTTATTAAAATCACCACACATGATGTTACAGCTCTACTCGCCAAAGATGAGCAACACTGAGTTTACTTCCTCTGTCCAAAGAGCTGAGTGACCATTGAATTTAGTCTTATTTAGGTAACAATAACTTCGAACATTTCCCCATTATATAGCCTCGTCTCTCCTTAAAAGCAAAAAAAATTTACTATTTAAAATATTTCTCTGAAAGAGATGTAATACCCAATGGAAGAGCAAAACATTTTCCTCCCAAGAGTTAGAAAAATTTTAGTTTCACGGGAAAAACAAAATACAAAACCACATTGTTTTATTTTATAACCAGTACCAAACCTAAGTAAGTTGTGTGTGTGAAAAAGTCATTCTGGATACTTACCTCGTAGTATTTTTTAATGTAACGTCTAATATCCAAGATCAATTTGTTGCTCATCTGCACCACAGAGTTCAGAGGTGAAGCCGTACAGTTGACGTTACTGCAACGATATAAGCTGGGCTCCATATCAGCTCCCTGCAGAAGTCAGGTCAGACAAGTACACAAAAGGTTAGAAAAGGTGTCCTGTGCTTAAAAACTTACATGCTATCCTGGTGCACAACATGTGTCACTCATTTTACTGGTGAGTTTCTGGCCCTATTTCTTCAACTGCTTTCCTCCCAAAGATCCCCTTAGTCGAATTAAACCTTCCACGCTTTTGTCACCATCATATGGGAGTATGAAGTTGAAGGGAAAACCCTAAAATCACTTATTTTTTTAACTTCCTTACATGACAGACCCTATGGGTACATTTATTTGCCCTGTGAAAATACCAGTGAAGTGAGGTCATTGGAAATAAACATCCTTTTGAGACATATCGAAATTTTAAACTTGCCCTCATTCATTCCAAACTTGAGGATAAATCAAGAGCACTAATGACATTAGTTTGCTTTCATATCGTCAACTTAAATTTAAGAATAAAGCTGAAAGCCCTGGCTGGTGTAGCTCAGTGGATTGAGCGCGGGCCTGCGAACCACACGATCGCGGTTCGATTCCCAGTCAGGGCACATGCCTGGGTTGCAGGCCAGTTCCCGGTTCCTGGTCCCTGGCAGGGGACGAATGAGAGGCAACCATACATTGATATTTCTCTCTCTCTTTCTCCTTCCCTTCCCCTCTAAGATAAATAAATAAAATCTTAAAAAAAAGAATAAAGCTGAAAAATGAAGTGTCACACCACAAAGTAATCATGTTTTGTCATCCTAGCAACTCTAAAATTCCTACCCCCCATAAAATGTATACGGGAAAGCAGGAAAGGAAAGGAAAGCAGGAGGAAAGCAGAAGGAAAGCAGAAGGAGCAGGCATTTGAAAGAATTAACTCTTAGTAGGTGGAGAAAACGTCATGTTTTGTTTTATTTCAAACAAAGACAAAGCAAACATATAGGGAAATTGCTGGGGTTTCTGGAGCATGTGTTTTTCTTCTTGATACTTAAACATCTTGGTTTCCTGCTCCAATCTGGTACATAACCCTGCCCGCCACGCTAAGCAATTCCAGGTGGAAGAGATTTCAGAGCTTGACATCGGCCCTTCCACAGTTAGCCCATCTGCAAGTCGTCAAGCCTCCATGCAATTAACTATCTTAGTTACAGCTGTAATGAAGCAAAACTCAAGGATTTAGCAAGTATTGCTGATCTGCGTCTGCCTCTTCCTTGCACTTGCTTCCAAAGACTGCTTTGTTTTGCTTCCAAAAAATGCAAAACATCTGCTGTTTGTCCAAATTAACTTAAAATAATTACTTTTAATTTAGATTAAGGATGCATTTTTCTTTCGGTTTCAAGGTTTTACACGGTTCTGCTGCCTACTCATTTGCCAAGGGCTCATACATGTATAACACTTGCAGTGGAATCAAGTAAATTGGCCAGGTTTCAACTTCTGGTCCAAGGTCAATGATACATTTTTTGGCAGTACTTCTTGAAAGGAATGTCTCCCTGTGACTTCTTAAGTGTCTGACACACAAAGACAGCAGACAAGATAATCAGAGTACCTTTGTCAAAAAGGAGGCAAGTGGGATGTGTAAAGATAAACAAAAACTTCCCCAAAACACGTAGTTCCCATTAACTTGATTTAAGATACAGAAAAATATTGCTCTAAGTCTTAATAAATTGGGTTGGGAGTGGGGAAATGCAGGTTACTAATTAAGGAATTACAATAAAAAATACTTTAGGATAATCTAGATATTTTAAAAGATTCCATTTAAAAACCAAGGCCAAGCACTCTCGTAAGCCAAAATCAGTATTAAACACATGAAAACAATGTTTTTTCCTTTTTAAACCTATACTGGGGAGAAAAGGCCTTTATACTAGTTCACTCACAAAATGAAAACAGGAGACAAAAAGAAACAACTAACCGAACCCTCGAAGACACTATCGTAAATATTCTCGGTTCCACATTCAGGGCAGGGACATTTAAATCTATCGCAGTCCCTGTATTTCTCCTCATCAGTGAGCTGTGCTAGGCCACCGAGTAGAGCATCATTCTCTTCATCTTTATGATAATGATGGACTTTAAATTGGGTGGGGTCAAGTCCTATTGATACAAAAGAAAACAAAACAAATTCAGAAATGTAAAATTATTTGAATTCCCATACCCAAAAAATTACCCCCCCAAAAACTCACAAAAGAATAATTTTAAATTCACACACACACACACTCATTTGAATTCAAGACAGAGGCTCACATCCCATGGATAAATATCTCTTTTCATAAGACATTATAAATGAAGCAAGAAAACAGCATTAATGCAGAAATATGCCAGGGGACATTTGGGTTTGGAAGCAACTAACTACTTCTATAGGATGGTTTTAGTATTTCTTACAGTGAAATCACAAATAAATTTGCATTGTTCCTAAGAAAATCTCTTAAAGTCAAGTATTGCCATTAAAACAGAAAACAGAGAATAAAAATCCCATTAAAGAAAACAAGTTCACTGCTATTACAACTCCTTCAAGTGCAGACACAACTGCTAATCCCGATTTCAATGCAGTGGTCGATTAATCTTGGCTCAGTAGTTAACAGCATGTAGGTTGCAATCTAATTCAGCGGTTAAAATTCAGCAGCAGCATATAAGACAAAACATGATGTGAGTGTTTTTTTCTTGGCGTTCTGAATTCAGAAGTGTAAAATATGTGAAAAACAATGAATCGACAGACCTTATAGGACAAAATGTCCCCAACAATCCTGAAACCAAATATACCGTCCATATTGCAATCAAAATGACACAAGAAATCAACTGATGCATAGTTTATGCTATCATGTTTTTGCAAACTACTTGAGAAAATAAACATTCGAAGGTCAACCCATTTAATTTACCTTTGGTCAAAGCATCTCTCTCAAAATCCTTTATTTCAATTTATACTTCAAGATAATCACGCTATACTATATCTTATAGTATTTTCTTGAAAGTGTAATTTAGCAATCCCTAAGAATTCTAGGCTGTTTAGAAATCTAAGGAAAACAATCATATTTATTTTAGTATAAAGGTAAGGAAGCAATATAAAACATTACTGAACAGTAAGTTCAAATATCAAAAACACCTAAAACTTGATTTGACTCTATCAATAGCTGCACTGGTAGATAATCTAACAGATGTTTTCAGAATTCAGTGACAAGATCCTAAATCCTATTGGGCCAGTTGTCAAGTGACATGTAGTAATTTGGAAAGACTGGAGGCTAACTCTGACCCAGGGGAAGGTGCTGAACAACGAATAGGGCTGACACTTTGATTCCCACTCTGCTCACCTGCAAAGTGGACGTGCACTTTCGAAGTTTAAATAGGGCATTAGAGGACAAACTTTTCAATGGTGCCTGGCACGTGGTAAAGACTCAGTAAATGTCATTCGAATGAAAAAAGTAAAAGAATGGATAACTATCATTTAATCCGACTATATTCATTCAAGATGATGTATTTGGAATATGAAACACACATTCATGCTGCATAGCCAGTTAAACAGCTGCTCTGTGTAGGAATTGATCAAAGTGACTATTTTCTACCATGATAGCGTATATATAAGAAGAACAAAGAATACACATTCAAAACAACTTGAAAAATGGTTCTTGGCTAGTGACGTGAATTACTGTCACACAGGTCACTTGGCCCCAAGACTCACTACACATTTTTAGTTTACAAGTTACTGATCCCCTAAGAGACATAGCAAATTAGTGAAGTACACGAGGAAGGGGCAGAGGAACTGAGTGAGAGACACCATGCCCGCTGAATGTCATTTCTTCTCTACAGTGAAGGGTAACTTGCAAATTTCTTAAACTCTAGTTGTGAATCCAACTGTATTCACACAACGTCTTGCTTTATTTGTGATTATGCGGTTTTACTTTTACTCTGATGATGTCATTATTCATCAGTTTCCAAGCCATTACTTAAAAGTTAAAGAAAAAAAAATAAGCAAGGGTTTTCTAAAAGACAAGATATTTTAACAACTTGAAAAATCAAGGAACGAAACACAGGCTTTGCACATGTGCAGAACTGGCTGGGCTGTGACAGGGAAGCAGTGAAAGCTCTTTCCAGGCCTCTCCACCAGCGATGGTCCACTTATGCATCTGAGGCCTGGCCAGGCTGCCTGCTGAGTAAGCCCAAATGGGACACCAGGCTACCTAGCTAAAGCCCAACAAGTAGGCAAACATTATGGGAAGATATCAGGACTTAGGAAATGTCTACTTTATAAACATTCACATCAGAAACAACTCTAATCTCCCCATGGATATAGCAAAGCCAACTGGCTTAGCTGATTACTTCAGATTTACTATTCCCGAGCTGATTTTTTTCAAGAAAAGGGACTTCTTCATCTTGGTACTCTTGCTCATAAGTCAATGTTACACTTTAAATATATAAAGGGAGAAAATTCTGTAATTACCTTGAAATATTAGGTATGTAATGATGTAACTTGTACAAGTTACTTGGATATAAAAATGTCATGAAATGTTATTTTCTTGGGAGGACAATTATAAGTTCAACAGGCAAATCACAGAGGGCTAAATTAAATCTTTTAAAGAAATAATGTAATGTCATGTTAAAAAAAATAAGGACCATTGCTGTCAGAATCTTTTTTTTTTTAGGTCAAAATCCAGACTTAAACGGGCCAACTTATTCAACATGATTTTTCAAAATCCTCACAAAATTGACAATAAACAGCTTATTTTGAAGTTCAGGAGACTTAAAAGTTTTCCTGCTTATACATGACTCATTAAGGCTGTAGTAAAACAACAGGAAAAAAAGTATCTGGTGCTGCCACCTAGAGGTAGAATCTGAATTCTTAAATGGGCAAAAAGAGAGCAGCTACATAGAATTCTATTTGTTCATTATTGTCTCTCCAAAATTAGGTATTTTTGCCAGAAGTGACACGTGAAAGCAAAATCTTCACGATGCTTTCTCTGAACTGGCTTAAAGAAATAAACTTTATCCTCCATTCGAGAAAAGGAACTTGCATTTCTACTAGACTAGCTTTCAACAGGTAACTTTGATCATTTGGTCCCACACAGGATGAAAGGAGCAGCAGCCTGCTTGGGCTTGGCACCAGATCTCTAGGGAAACAACAGTTTTCCCCACAATAAACAGAAATCACGTGTGCTGTAATTCAATACTGTGACTTGTAATGATCTAGTCACACCAATTTTTTCTTGAGGGTGGGGCAGAAAGGCCAGTAGAATAAAATAAAAATACTGTCATTTATAATTAGAAAATTTATAGGATCTCACATTATTCTGGCAACAAGATCAAAACTCTCATGTTTCAAGAAGTATTTATAGAAAGTAACATCATGGGCACTGGGGTGGAGGAGTTCAGCAATAATGTTTTTTACTTACAATCACCATATTCTTGTCACACATATCTCCAATGTGATATTTAGCACAAAATCATTTTTCCTATCACTGTACTTTCTAATCCTTGTAAAGTACATGTTCTTAGAATGTTCTCATGCCCCCATTCCCAAAGGAATATTTACACCGTTTGAAACTCAAGTTCCAAACACGGCTGAGAGAGAGGCTAAATATGTTTGAGCAAATAATTTTCTTCCTCTAAAAGACAAGGTCTCTATTTGTAACTGGCTACATATATAATTGGCTACAGTAAACCAATTATATATGTTCACAGAAGGGGGCAAGAGGGAAAAAACCCATATGAATGAAACTCCAAACAAGTACAGTAACTGGTATTCCGAAGCAACTGTTTGTAATAGGACTAACTACTAGGGAAGCTAATGAATGAAATCCTACTGTGAAATTTTCCTAAAAATTTCTTTCAGGAAACAAATCATTTATCTTGCATGCATCCAGGGTTTCATATATCCGGACTTCCTAGAGAACAATATATAAACTGAAAAAATTAGTATGATTAAATGAATACTCTAGCAGCTTTTATTCATAATAACCTGAAATTGGTAATAATTCAATTCAGATGTCCACCAACATGAGAATGAAGAAACTGGTATCTACCATGAAATAATACTCAGCAATGAAAAAGAATGAATACTAATAGATGCAAAAAGATGAATGAATCTCACAAACATGCTAAGCGAAACAAGCTGAACACAAAAAGCTCTTGGGGATGTAGTAATAAACTGTTGGCTTGAGCTCAGTGCTGACTATAATAGCATATGTTTGTGAAAATGCATCAAGCTGTTCAGTTAGGTTTTGCATACTTTTCTGTATGTAGCTAAAAAACTTGGCAGCAAAGCAATGACATACTAGGTCTGTCCAGGAAACCTCCAGCCATTGTTAATAGACTGAAAACAGTTTGCGTGACATAGATGTAACCTGGCAGCCAAGAAAAGTGGACTGGAATGTGCATGTGTGAACAATGATGACTTCACTATACTAGTCATCAGTGGGGTAGACACCATTGAGTGAGCATGTGTACTGTGTGGCCATCACATTCAAAATGACTGAGCTAGTAAAGCAACAAATCTGCATGAAATTTTGCGTGAAGCTTGAACATTCCTCCACAGAAACTATTCAGATGATTCAGAAGGCTGCAGCTATGGGCAACTAGTGATTGGCAGCTTCATCATGACAACGTGCTTGATCATGAATGACATCTTGTGCGGGTTTTTTTGGCTAAACATCAAATCACCCAGGTGACTCAGGCCCCCTACAGCCCAGATTTGGTGCCCTGCGACTTTGGCTTTTCCCCAAACTAAAACCCCCTTTGAAAGGGAAGAGATTTCAGACCGTAGTGAGAATCAGGAAAACACAACGGGGCAACCGATGGTGATGGGAAGAACTGTGTGAGGTCCCAAGGTGCCTACTTGAAGGGACTGAGGCATCACCGTCCTATGTACAATGTTTCTTGTATCTTGTATCTTCCTCAATAATTGTCTATATTTTTCACAGCAAATGGCTGAATACTTTCTGAACAGACCTCATATGTTACATTGGGTTGTTCAGAAAGTTCATTTGGTTTTTTCTGTGCAATGGCTCTAGTAGTGTTTCGTGGTCTTTAACATCATTCAAAACAATTTTGTTAGACTGTATTCTGACAGCTGTCATATCAGTGTGCATTTAAAAAAACTTAGACCCTGGCTGGTGTAGCTCAGTGGATTGAGCGCGGGCCTGCGAACCACAGGATCGCGGTTCGATTCCCAGTCAAGGTACATGCCTGGGTTGTAGGCCAGTTCCCAGCAGGGGACTCACGAGAGGCTACCATACATTGATATTTCTCTCCTTCTCTCCTTCCTTTCCTCTCTAAAGATAAATAAATAAAATCTTTAAAAAAAAACTTAGGAAGATTGATGAATTTTTGTGCAGCCATTTTAGTACTGAAGATGGAAGAAAATATACAATATTTTGCCATATTATGCTTTATTATTTTCAGGAAGGTAAAAGCGTAACTAAAATGTAAAAAAAAAAAAAGATTTGTACAATGTATACAGAAAGTGCTGTGTCTGATTGAAACTGTCAAGAGAGGTTTGCAAAGTTTCTTGGTACCACTGACATTTTGGCCAAACAATTCTTCGCTGTGGGGCTGTCTATGCATTGGAAGATATTTAGCAGCACCCCTGGCCTCTACCCAGTAGAAGCCAATAGCGGGAGATAGCCGGCATACTCAAAATATCCAATCAATAGAGTTATTGGTGAAAATAAAAATGTGTCTTTTATTTTACAGAAAAAAAAATAAACGGACTTTTGACCAACCCAATATGATGTTAGTGCCGTGGGGAGTGGCTGACATGGCATGAGTTACCCCATGAATGAGGTGCCAATGGGCTGGAAAAATTGGTTTGAGGTGGGGACAGACACCATTCCCCACTCCATATTGGCCTCTCCACAGCGTATTCCCACAATGCCTCTGATTCTATACACTCTTCCCAGTGAGGCTAAAAGTGGTCTCTGCTTCCCCTGAATGTCAATAATCCTTTATTTTACCTCTTTTGGGACATGCACTGTGTTATCCCCTAGACTTCCCAACAACAGTAATGGTTCAACAGCCCCACGGGGCTGTAATTTGAGTAAAGAAGCCACGGCTGACAACTTTGTACCCCACACAGCGCCCATTAAGATGCTGAGCACAGCAGGTCTTCAATATCAATCCACTCAATGAATGCAAAAGTGGACTGAGAACATGAGCCATCTGACAATGCACTTGGAATGGCGCTCCATCCTCTAAGTGGCGGTCCTTATCAGCTGACAAGACTTAATATGCTACTTTGCTTTTGGTGTGATTTCACTTTTTACATTTTACTATTAATTTATAGAAAATATGTAAGGTTTGGAAATGACAATCAAGTATGGACATTCTTCTAAGAACTTAATCATGAAAAAAAAAGTCTTGTTTGATAAAGTGATACCTGAGGCACCTAAGGGTGACATTGTTCTACTCCCAAGCACCTGTACTCATTCCACTTCCCACCTTTTGTAGATATCTCTCCCAAGTCTGTCAAAGGTACCCCAAACACCGCCTGGGTCACTGTTGCACTTATTTCTTAGAAGACGGTACCAAATCCTGTCTATTGAGCAGAAACTACCTTCTATACTGTGAGTGACATACCATTTTTCAAGAAAGGGAATTTTCATTTTCTAATTTAACCCAGGAACATACTGGGTTAAGTGTGCTCTGTCTTGTTTTCAGCACTACTTTCAGAGATTAAATTAAATTTTAAATTCTCATATTCTTCAAACATCGGTAATTTCTCAGGACCAATAAGAAAACTGCCCGTTTAGATAAAGGCCTGGAATTTTATAACTGACCATGAAGAAATGTACTTGACAGGTACTATACAAGGCATCACTCACTGGAGGAAAGATATCATACCATTCTAAGTATCATTATACATGAAATATAAACGCATTAAAAAATGAAATTCAGGAATGAACTTTCGACAATTCTCAGCACTGGCCTGTTTTGCCAGGTACAGAAGACCATCTGGATGTTGGCGCACACTGTGAATATTTTGATCCACAGAATACAGAGAACTTTCATTAGAACAAGACAGAGAAAAACCTACAGTCTGGAGAACAAAAGCTAAGAGTTCCAAGTTTTAGTGACCACGTTTCCTAGGGGGCTATTGTATAAAAGAGTAATACTCTATTTTTTTGGTCCTATTCACAGAGAGAAAAGAATAAAATTTTGCTTTATTGAAGCCCAGTAGCAATAATCTTGCATGGATTTCAGAAAAATGATACACATTTTACTGTGGGATAATGAGCACCATTAGTTATTAGAGAGAACAAATCATTCTTTTGCAATTCAACAGACTCATTCACTCATTTAATAGACTATCCTCTCTCCTTTTTACTAAAATGGCCTTCCCATACCGAACACCTGGCCATACAACATGCCACCAGACAGACTTCAGGAGGTATCTTCACGGGAAGAAATGCAGAATTTCCAATGTGAAGCCACAGGATAAAACCAACACCTGATGCTTGCCTTTCATTTCGAGGAAAGCAGTATAAAAGCAATAGAAAAAGAAAAAGGTAGTTGAAAAATATAGTTGCTCTCCACAAAAGAATCTTAAAAATAAGAAATCATGACCTTACTCATTTTGCTAAATGAAATTATGCCATTATTCCTGATTTCTTTGTACTAACTAAAAGGACAAAGTATCAAACTTCGGTAAAGTTTCAACACTGCAATACGTTTCATTAATCAAAGATAAAAACTACATTAAAAGCGGGCGAATTATTTTATGTCTGTGATTAGGCGGTTGGAGGGCTTGTATTTTATGTATACATTTTTACACTTCAATTTATTTAACCGTGTCAGTTCACTAACTGCAGTTTTTTTTATATAAAGAAAACAGATTTAGATTTTAAAAACAAATTACAGTCATTTTATACCTATGGCTTCACCTCTCAGAAACCACGCACCCCCTAACACTCCCCTTATACTTTCCCACCTCCTCCCTCCTCCTCTCTTAACACTGCAGGCTAAGTGAGCACTGATAACAGGGGCCCCAAATCCCCTAGGGAAGAACAGCCACCCTAATTTTTCGCTTGGGGCAGAGGAATAAAGGAGGCAGATCAAAATGCAGCTCCTGAATAGGGCAGGGCACAAACGCCCGCGAGATCTGCCTGGTGCACTTCAATATTTTCTACAGATCTTTACGGTGACCAACACGTGCTGTCCTACACTCCAGTAATGGGGACCCTCACATGAAGGGAGAGGGAGAGGTAGAGAATTACGAGATTCATTGCTCATGTGGATATCGCTGGCGATGGCACAGGCTGCGCTGGGAGAGGAGGATGAGGAGGGGAGGAGGGAGGCTGCACGATTACAACCACCTCACATGCCCTCAGTATAAAAACTGCTACCAAGTGGCGGAAGATAAAAATGAGAAAATAAAATGAGGGACAGCGTTGGGAACCGCCCTGCCTGGTTTCAGAAGCTGTAATCCTCCGTGGCTAAGGCTGAGTAAAAAGACCTTGGGACCATAAGCCACTAAGAAGACAAAGCTTATCTTCCTGGTAGGGGCACCACCTCTGCCCCCTTTCACCTCACCCTCCTTGGCCCTGGGCAGACAGCTGGTAGGCAATGATGGATAAGATTCCTCAAAGGAGGGACAACCTAAGATAGGCATAGTCATGAAGGGGTCCTCAGAGAAGGACTTGGGGGGACATAGGAAAAGGGGGTGATGGACCCTCACCCCTCAGTTTTGACAGAGTCTGAGTCCTCATTCTGTCTGCCAGAAGTCTCCTGATCACTTCGCTGCCTTACTTCCCCTGCCTGACTTAAGCCTGAAACAATGCTGGAGGTGGGTGCAGCCCTGTGCTGGAAAGAGCAAGTTCCCTAGGGTCATCAGGCCTAAGAAAGAATGCATAAAATCCTATGAAATATACTTTGCTAATACTTTCAATTGAAATGATAAGGGTCCAAGCAGGGAATGAGTTTCTTTCCCCAAAGTTTTATGGCCCTTTAACTGTCTGACCCTGACTCAGAATAAGCCCTCAGAGTTCTTTGAATGTTGTCTATTGTTTAATCATTTCTGCCTGTCAACAACTGATGAGCTTTACATATATACCCTGTATTCCTATGCAAATCAAACCCAATAAAAGCCTGTTAAGGTAAAGGTTGGGGTGCTTTCCTCTGGAGAGAGTGGCCAAGGTGCTCCAAGGCACTCTCCCCTTGAGAGAGTGACCGTGTTGCCCCTTTTCCTCCACAGGACTTCGGTGGTCTGTGTGAATTTGTGTGGTCTCATCCATAACACCGCAGACACTGCGGGCCGGTGTCTGCATCAGGACAGCAGTCGTTCCCTCAGGACCGAGGCTGAGGACACAGGCCCTTCTGGCAGCTCTAATTGGCTACCTGGCTCCGGGAAACAGCTGCCCAGACCATCATCCATATAGTAAGGCTGCACCAAGAACTTGCAGGTGATGAGATAGAGAGATGGGGACACAGAAGGACCATGGACCATACACAAGCACTGAGGGTTCCCTCTGTAGTCTGAGATCGACCAGTAATAATATGAAACCTCTGAAGATGGAACCAGCTAGCTATGAAAACCCATTTGTGAAAACTGGACCAATAAGGCAGCCTATGATTATAAGGCTGCTGCAATTAGGATAAAGTCAGGCTTTAAGCAAGTCAGAATCTGCCCACTGCTTAATTTATATAAAAATGATCTTAAATATGACCTTGGAACCAACAAAATCAGTCTGGCCCCGTCTTGGTCTTCAGCTATCTGAACTGGCATCAGGCTTATCCCTTGGGCAGGCTGCACCACCCTTTACTCTACAGCCCTTTTGCTGAAATACAAGGCTCCACACTTACTCGCTAAATGTCACCCATGGGGGCGGGGCTTGTTCCATTGACCCTCAGCACCGTAAGATTCAAAAGCAAAAATGGGAAGGGTAATGGTTAGCCTGTAGATCAGGGTCTTGATGAAGAAACTGGAGATCTACTCTAAACAAAACAACGGTTTTGCTCAGGGGTTCTTGGTGTGGAGAGGAGATAGAAGGGAAAGCTCCCACGCCTTCACATCCGTACCATCCCACTCCTGGTTGAAACATCTTTCGTTGCTTCTCATCGCTATAAACAGGCAGTACGGCTTAGCACAGTGGTTAGGAGCACAAGCTTCACAGTCATACAGAGCTAGGTCCCCAACTAGTCACAGCCAACTATGTGACAAGACCAGGTGAATCACTCTTCTAAGCCTCAGCTTCATTCTGTATAATGGAACCAATACCTACATGAGGCCGGAGCAAGCATTAAATGAGAAACATATGCAAAGTAGCATCCAGTAGAGTGAGCACTCAACGCAAAGGAGAGCAAAAAAGAAGGAAGTTAAAAAATATTGTGCACTCCTCGCACTCCCCCCTCCCAGCTGAGGATTTATAAATATCATCAAATACAACTCAACTTTGAGAATACATTATATGATGATTTGGGTAGCAGAATTTTTATCTTCCTAATTATGTTTTGCTTAGGCAAATGTCAAAAATGAGCTTCCACTTCCAGAGCAGACACTGATGGGATAGTGGAAACGGGGCTGGCGGGAGGAGCTCAGACACACACGCAGCAGGGGCAGAATGGGAAATATCTGACTTGATAATTCACCCATCTAATCTCACTCTGCAGTGCACACTGAGCATTAACTATATGCAAATCTCACGGACTGGAGGAGTGTGGACATACTTACCCAGGAGCCTGGCCGGAGGGTGGGATGTGGCTGCTAACAGCGCTCACTGAACAACACTCCTTCTGCTCCCGGGCTCAGACCAAGGTCTGGAGGCTTGCCAAAGCCTCACAACTAGCATTTGAGCCTAAGTCCCTATGATACAAAAGCCCTTATCTTAAGCTAGACATCTCAGTGAGGAGAGAGGGAGATTTTCCATGAAGCAGGAACAGAATGAACAACGCCATATTTACGGGACCTTGAGTCCAATGAAGTTAACTAAGGCCACAAAGACAGGCTGGAGCTAGAAAGTTAAGAGTCCATTTCTGCCAAAGATGTCAGTGGCTCTAAACTCTCCTTGTGGATAGTGAGGAGCCATCTACAGACTTTATTAGGCATTACTCCAGTCTGTGCATAAAATGGAATAGGGTTGAGCTCTTAAAGCAGTGTAACTCTTTGCATGCTGGTCGTCCAGAAATGAAATCAGGGCAGGTTATGAAATACATTTCTATGCAAGAGATGATCATCTGGTGACACAGCAGAAAAAAAATCAAAGAAACAGTGAGGTTTCAGGGTTGGCTGGCACCTCCTAGGATGATGAGAAATTGGGAATCAGCCAATTCCTGGACGATAACAGTGAACCTGATTTTTAGGGTATTTATATAAAAGTGACTCAGTGGATTGAGCACAGGCCTGTGAACCAGACGATCTCGGTTCGATTCCCCGTCAGCGCACATGCCTGGGTTGCAGGCAAGTTCCCCGCAGGGGCCAGTTCCCAGCAGGGGATGCAGGAGAAGCAACCATACATTGATGTTTCTCTTCCTCTCTCCTTCCCTTCCCCTCTAAAGATAAATAAATAAAATATTAAAAAAATATTAAAGTCTACTTTAAAAAAAATAAAATAAAAGTGAGAATGGGATACTCACAGGGAACTGAATATTAAAACGGAAATGTTTTCATCTTTAAAAAGTTGTGTGTTTTCATGAACGGGTGTGGAGGACACATGGACAATGGCTGAGGTGGGGGGCGGGGATGGGAGGGAGGTGGGGAGCACTGGGGGGGGCAGGGCTGGGAGTACAAGACAGAAAACTGTACTTGAACAAGAGAGAAATAAAAATTTTGGAAAAAAAAAAGTTGTGTGTTTTTACTTTATATAAAAATGCTGTTAGAGACAGAGACACAATGAACCAATAGCCAAGATACCGTAAGTGTCCTTGTTAATGGAAGTTCATGAATTAAAGCTACAACAATGTAAACTCTGGGACTTACAATGGTGCCTAAAATCATCTCAATCTTTTTTTTTTTTTTGCCTTCTCTCTCTACCCTCAGCATTTACTGATTGAGTGCCGACTATGCAACATGCAGGTGGTTACAGAGATAGCAAGTACGTGGGGTTCACAGTCTATGAGGGGAGACAGACATTAATCAAACCACCACAAAATGCCAAACTGTAAACAAAGAAGGGCTCTACTCAGCATCATACCTACAAAAAGGGTCCACAACAGTCAAAGGAGGGAAGATCGTGCGCACGTCACTCGTGCGGGGTGAGGGGGCTCCATGAGCTCAGGCACTTACCTAGCCATGTTGCAATGAGGACAGCATCAATTCCATCTATAGGCTCACAGATCCGAGCCACAACGGGGTGGATCTGCTGGGCCAGGTAGTACTGGGTGTCGATGGTTAAATTGTCCTGCTTCGGCAGCTGCTCAGGTGCATAGGCCCTCTGATTTGCACTGAGGTTTGACCCGTCCTATAAGAGGACATGGTACAGGTAAAGTTGTAAGAAAGTCAACCACACACACACTTGATTGGTCAAAAGAGCGACAAGAATTCAAAGTTTGTGTTTTCAATTCCAAACACCAAGATATCCTTTTCATATGCATCTAAGAGGAGAAAGATGAAGAACATCTTGCCCACTGTCCAAGAATGTAAATCCAGCATGTGTTGTGTTCTATTTTTTGTTGAAACATGAAACGAAGAAGATGGCATGACTAGATTAAATAATTCCACCTGCCGCATCACAGAAACACATTGAGAAGACTTGCTGACAATCTAGTTGGAAAGGCCCTTTAGGAGTGATGACAAAAAAACATTGGTGGTCCTTTTATTATGTTAATGCAACCCCTCCATGCAGGCATTCTAGTCATAGTATCATCTTAAAGGCCCCGGAAGTAATATTTTCCATGAGAACTACATGTATCACTGAGAAGCAAATAAGCAAGAACAAAAGCAAAAGACAAAGGAAGGAAACCCACAGAGTAATCGCTGATGTACAAGATATGACAGGTAAGAGTAAAATCAGCGAGGAATGTGGTGCAGTGGCGGTGCCCTAGAAGCAAAATACTTGGCCACTGGAATGAAGGGCATGCTATTTTAAACTGTTTATGCGGCTCTTCATCAAGGCAAGCGAGATGGGTCAAAGAGCCTTTTAAGGCGTCCCTCTTTATACACTATAAAAATAAAAGTTGGGAAAAGTCAATACAATTGGGCCTGACAGAACCCTGTAGGTGATGTCACCATCATCTGTGAATCAAGAAGTCATCACTTCACTGGACCAACACCCAACAACTCACTCCACTGCTCCTCCTGTCTGCAACAACAGAATTTAATATTCAGACTAGTAAATTATAACTATTCACAGTGCTCAGCTGCTCTGCGAAACTGATTGTAATGTGAATCCTATTCTTTCATTCCTGCCACAATCAGTCCCTTCTCAGCGCAGAGCCCAGCCCAAAGCAGAGGCCGCCCTCCACACCGCTGGCTTTTCTAGGCACTGGAGGCGGGATCTCTTTCTCTGGCTCCTGATAGAAACAAATGGGGATATTTATCACTGAGGTTTTACCTAGTCTAACATTTAATGAAATGCCTGGAAAGAAAGTAAAGCTCAGATTAAAAAGGCTTGCTTATAATTTGGGGAGGGGGGAGTTTCCAATACAGTTGAAGAAATTAGGCAGAATTAATCAGCTTTAATCACTGCCCTTTTAGAAGTTTAAATTGTTAGATGAGAGTAAGGTGACAGCCAATGACAAAAAGAGTATGAAAAATTGGGGGGCACTGTCTTTATGCACCGCAACTGTATTCATGTGGCCTTTTCACAAACACATGAAACAGGATCAGTTTATAGAATTGTAGTTTTTTTCAAAAACCAGTCTGTCCTTAAGATTATCACAATGTTGAGTTTCCTAATTTTCAGTGATGAATGAAAATGAGATTTGTAGAGGTAATTTTTTAAAATGGCACTTCAGTTACTTTCCAATACATCATTAGAAGATGTTCTCATAGTAAGGTATGTTTTTTAAAAGGTACTTGAAATATCTAAGTACACTGTCAGTTGAAATTTTAAATATCCATCCATACACACACAAAAAACTTGTTTCAACAGTGACCCAAACACACTTCTTATTGTATTTAAAAAATCTCAGCCCTGGCTGGTGTGGCTCAGTGGGTTCAGTGTTGGCCTTCAAACTGAAAGGTCGCCAGTTCTATTCCCAATCAGGGCACATGCCTGGGTTGCATATTAGTTGGGGGTGTGCGAGAGCTTCTCTTTCTCTCTTTCTCCCTCCCTTCCTCTCTCTCTAAAAATAAATAAATAAAATCTTTTAAAAAATCTGACCTCCAACAAGACTAAATGCAAAAGAATTGATAAAATGACAGGTTTTGCCATGTTGTATTGGAAAAAACATTTAGGCCCTGACATAATTCTCAAATCTAGCAAGACCCCACAGTATATGCAATAACATGCAGCATACACCTTTAAAAAGAGATTAAGGAGTCATGTTGGTCTTGCTCGAAGGCCCATGTAGTAATTCATGAACTTCACAAAGACACTTCACAGAGACAACCAAGTACAGTTAATTCATTCAAAACTATGCAATCATCTTCCGGAGAAAAATAATGGAGATTTGCAAACAGGTGACAAGTATGCTCCTTAAAGCGTTAAAGTCATGCCTCATGAAAATTACGTCCACTGGAAGTTAAATAATTAACAATTTAAGACTTAACAGTAAGTGAATGTTGATTTAAGATCTCAGCAAATAATTCATGTAGGTTTTACACCACAGACTACAGTATAAATTAGATACCAAGAACATTACCCTGAACTCATCTAAATTGATACTAAGTTATCAGTAGAATAGTATTTTCTTTTTTTAAAATTTTATTCATTTATCTTTAGAGGGGAAGGGAAGGAGAGAAGGAAAGAAACATCAATGTATGGTTGCCTCTTGTGAGTCCCCTGCTGGTAACTGGCCTGCAACCCAGGCATGTGCCCTGACTGGGAATCGAACCGCAATCGTCTGGTTCGCAGGCCTGTGCTCAATCCACTGAGCTACACCAGCCAGGGCAGTATATTCTAAATGTAAATTTTAAACAAAACAGAACCTGTTTAAGAAAAAAGGCAAGTTAAGGTGCAGTAGCAATGGGTAAGGGAAACGTTGAAAAGACATCAAGTTGGATTTCCTGTACTTTATTAGCATCAGCATTGGAGCTTTTCTGTATCAGTAAGACTTGAGAAGAAATCATAAGACCTAATATTTAGACAACAGAACACATAAGCTTCACTTTAAAATACATCAGTCACACTACCATACAGCTCCGTTTCAGTTTTAGCCAACAACAAATTTGTGGCTGGGTTTCATTATTAAATGCTATTTCACAGAATATGTATATTTATTTTAGAGTTGTGTGCTGCCATCTGTTCCTCTCATTAATAATCTAAGAGCTTTTCCATGTATGTGAAGACATAAATGAAAAAAAAGACTAGCCTATTTACCAAAATCTTTATTTGCATAATATGAAAATTGTTTTTTGGAGATGAGACTTGTCAGAGGCAATATGCAAAGCACATTAAGGGCTTGAGCGAGTCAGACATTTATGGAAATATTTTCCTGCAGGAATTGGCTTTCTGTAACAGTTCTTAATCAAGGGTAACCCTAGGAGGGAGACAGAGTCAAGTGCTGATCCCTGTCCATGTGCTTAAATCATTTGTTACGCACGTCATCCACAGTACTAAGCAGATATTAGCAAAATGACTTTCACATTCTGAAAAGACTCTGATTTAAAAACACACTGAGTGTAGTTCGACAAAGATCTATCATATGCAACACCATCTAAGGCTTATCTAAAAGTTCTTACTGTAATAACACAATGCAATAAAGGCCTGGCTGGTGTAGCTCAGTGGATAGAGCACGGGCCTGCGAACCACATGATCGCGGTTCGATTCCCAGTCAGGGAACATGCTGGGTTGCAGGCCAGTTCCCAGCAGGGGACGCACGAGAGGCAACCATACATTGTTATTTCTCTCCCTCTCTCCCTCTCTTCCCCTCTAAAGATAAATAAATTTAAAAAATAACAAAAAAGCCCACAACACAATAATTAATTTAAAAGAAAGTCTTGTTCAGGACTTCCGCCAAGATGGAGGCATAGGTGTAAACACTGTGCCTTCTCCCACAACCAAGTTTGGATACAACAAAAGTTTTGGAGAACTAAGACACACCCAGAGACCAGAAAACCGAATTATACGGAAGTCCGACAGCTACGAACCGTTCAACAGGGATGGCAAGAGAGGCAGAGCCAGCAGCGGAGCAGGGTCGGGAAGGACAGACCTAGGAGCGCAGGCAGCCTGGACCTAGTCAGGGTGCGGGGCAGACTGACCAAGGTCGCACATTCACGCGCAGTGAGACGGACCACGCAGGCCCCAGGGGGCGAACCCAGTGGTGGAGGGCTGACAGTGGTGGCACACTCGCGTGCAGTGGAGCGGGGCGCGTGGCCCTGGTGACGGTGGTGGCTGCGGTGCTGGTGGGGGTCGAGGAGGCGGGCGCCGGAGGGAAGCCATTGTCTCTCTTTGACCCCGCCCCCACATACAACGTCACAACCCAGCGACTGAGTTGCCCTGCTCTGGTGAAAACCTAGGGCTCCGTTCCTGCTCCTTAACAGGCACGAACAGCCCAAAGGATGGTGCAAGAACTCAAAGTCCCAGAGCCAATAACTCTAAGCGACCAACAGATTGCCAGCCTCTCAGAAGCCCAATTTAAAACACTATTTATCAGGATGCTCACAGAATTGGTAGAGTACAGTCACGAATTAGAGGAACTTAGTCACAAATTAGAGGAACATATGAAGGCTAAACTAATTGAAATGAAGGGAGATGTCCAGGAAACCAATAGTGATGGAAAGGAAACTGGGACTCAAATCAAGGGAGTGGACCAGAAGGAAGAACGAAACATCCAACCAGAAAATAGTAAAGAAACAAGAATTCAAAACAATGAGGAGAGGCTTAGGAACCTCCAGGACATCTTTAAACGTTCCAACATCAGAATTATAGGGGTACCAGAAGGGGGAAAGAAACAGCCACGAGTGGAAAATGTATTTGAACAAATAATAAAGGAGAACTTCCCCAGTCTGGCAAAGGAAATAGACTTCCAGGAAATCCAGGACGCTCAGAGAGTCCCAAAGAAGTTGGACCCAAGAAGGAACCCACCAAGGGACATCATCATTACATTAGCCAAGACTAAAATGAAGGAGAGAATCCTAGAAGCAGCAAGGGATAAGGGGACAGTCACCTACAAAGGAGTACCCATCAGACTGTCAGCGGATTTCTCAAAAGAAACCTTACAGGCAAGAAGGGGATGGAAAGAAGTATTCCAAGTCATGAAATCCAAAGACCTACAGCCAAGATTGCTTTATCCAGCAAAACTTTCATTTAGAATGGAAGGACAGATAAAGTGCTTCTCAGATAAGGTCAAGTTCAACGAGTTCATCATCACCAAGCCCTTATTATATGAAATGCTAAAGGGACTTATATAAGAAAGAGATGATGAAAAATATCAACAGTGAAAGGACAGCAAACTCACAACTATCAACAACCACACCTAAAACAAAAGCAAACCAAGAGGACAGCTAGATCAGGAGCAGAACCATAGAAATGAAGAACACATGGAGGGTTAGAAACAGGGGGGTGGGAGGAGGAGAAGGGGGGAGAAGGCACAGAAAATAGCATAGATGGTAGGTAGAAAATAGATAGGGGGGAGGGCGAGAATAGTGGGGGAAATATAGAATCTAAAGAAGTTGAGACACGTGGTTATAAACTAAGGGGGGAGAAGGGTGGGGGAGGGAGTGTGCGGGTGGAGGGGAATGAAGGGGGGAATAGAACAACTGTAATGGTATAATCAATAAACTACATTTAAAAAAAACACACTCCCAATTGTTCCATTAGAATGAAATAAAAGTTTCTACAAAAATAAAAAAAATAAAAAATAAAAATAAATAAAACAAATCTTGTTCAGATGAATTATGTCTTTTGGTAGACAGACCACACCATAGGCATTTTAAACAATCTGGACAGAGGCTATGACTGACTAGCTTTTCTTTTTTAAAGAGAGAAGGAAAGAAACCTCTCCTTTGTTCCAACTAAAGTTTCTCAAAGGGAAAAAAAACTTGCCTTCTACCCCACCTTCTTCCCCACTCCTGTTAGAAGCATGCTACTCTCAAAAGAAACCAGTTAGTGGTTTCAAACTGTGCTCTAGAAGGCCTAGAGGTGCCTCACGGAACAGGGAGAAGGAAAGGAGACGGGCTTGATGCTCCCTCCACTTGAAAGAAAAGAAAAAGAAATGAAACTGGTTAGTCCATGGTTTCTTTACAAAGTATGTTTTTAGGAGCTCTCACCTTTATACATATAACCATGCATTTCATATTTTTTCAAGTAATGACTCAAACATAGTCTGGGGAAAGACACATGCACTCTCTTATTCTATCAGTATTCATAATGGAAACAGTCGCAAAATGAATAATAAACATCTATTGCTGGACATGTGACCAAATCTACATACATTTTCATTGAAGTTAAACTCAGGGTTGACACAATAGTTGCTGTTGTACACCTGTGTCACGAAAATAATTTCACTGCTCCACAACACACACCTTAAATGTTTTACAAAGACTTTAATAAGATATACTATACCCCTGACTAATGTTTTTAAATACTGTAAAACCAATCAGACTAAACTGTCTCTTGACAGCATCAATTATCTGGAAGCCTACTACATAAGACACGATGGCGATCTGGATTTTACTTTGTGTCGTAAGTGGTATGAGTCATGTTAATGATAATATTTTTACCTGGCAGATGACATATGACACAGTGTCTCCGGCTTTCACCTTTCTGCCTCCTTGAGAATTTATCCAGAGGGCGACATGTACATGAGGCAGGTTTTTTTTATCAGGGTAATCCTGAGGATCCTTTGTCAATGCCTAAAAGAGAAAAAGAGGGAACAAAACGCCCCAAACTTTAAGATAAAACTCTTCTGACACAGCTGCACACTAACACATCTTTGCTAGAAACCATACTAGCCGCATAAAGACAAAGATGAGAGAAGCTGTATGTAGAAAACACCGCCACAGAATCTTTAGGCACTCCATCCTCAGGTCTCCTCTCTCCTTCAGTTAGTAACTAATATAATCACATACAAACTTGACAAAAAAGAAATACAAGTTTATGGGCCATGGCACATCATACTTACACATAAAAAATTAAGACTATACACTCAGTCTTACAGTTTTTTCTACTGTTTGCAATTCTCTCACTGAATTAACCGAATAGTCAGGAGTGATGGACAATGGATAACAGCTACTGTGACTGAAGGATGTGTTCCTCAAAAGCTTCTCTAGCCTAAACAAACCTCAAAGGTAGCATTAATCAGTGGATTTACTTTCGCTGTCAACTTCAGCTCTACAAAGGTAGTGAGTCTGTAACTGAAAGTAAGCGCCAGGAGAACAGGCGCACAGTAGCCTTGCTCACAGCTGTATTCCCAGTGCACAGAACGGTCCCTAACATATAGCAGCAACCAAATGTTTGCAGAATAAATGATGTTACTCACTCTGCAATAATGCACTAAGTTCAAGCATGTGAAGTACTGCGAGATGAATAACATAGTCACTGGTGCTATGTTACCTGTTATTAGTAGATGACTCCCCATTATGCAAAAGAAAAAAAAAACCTCTAAAATAAGCTACATGAGCCATAAGGGAGATGCAACCAAAGTGTTATGGAGAGAGTCTGGACAAGCAAAGATCACTTCCACCTGAGAGCAGAAATTGGGGGGGGGGGGAGGCAGGTGGCAAGGGACATAAGCAGGCACATGAAAAAAAAAGAGATTTTAAGAGAAGGTGACAGGAGCAAGAACATTCCAGGCAGAGAAAAAGTTAAAAGCAAGAGGTGAGGAAAAAAAAAGAAGTCTAGCCCTGGCTGGTGTAGCTCAGTAGATTGAGCGTGGGCCTGCGAATCACAGGATCACGGTTCGATTCCCAGTCAGGGCACATGCCTGGGCTGCAGGCCAGTTACCAGCAGGGGACTCATGAGAGGCAACCATACATTGATATTTCTCTCCCTCTCTCCTTTCCTTCCTCTCTTAAAAAAATAAATAAATAAAATCTTAGAGAAAAAAAAAAAGAAGTCTAATGGACTGGAAGCATGCCCAAGGAAGATGGGAAATAGAAGCGTGTTTCAAAAGACAAAAGACAGGGACACAGGGACCAGGGTGCTGTGTGACTAAGTCACCTAAGTATGGCCCACAACCCCCTGGGAGGTTCCTTACACCGTTACAGGGGATCACAAAGTCAAAACTATTTTCCTAACAATACTATTTGTACTGGTGATGCACAGGCGATGGTCAGTTAAGGTGCTGGTGCCTTACAAACATGAATAAGCGAGCAGCACCACACTGTACTAACAATCACTGTAATTTTCACCACCACATACTCAGTTTAAAGAAAAAAGCTGATTTCACTCAAGAATGCTCTTGATGCAGTAAAAATTATTAATTTTTAAGCTCTCAACCCTTGAGCATAAGGTTATTATTTTATGACAAAACAGGAAGCATGCAAAAGTCTCGTCTACTATATACTAAAGAACAAAGGTCCCTTGAGAAAAACCACTTATGCAATTGTTCGAGTTGCAAGCTAAACTAGCCACCATTTTCTTGGAACACAATTTTTACTTGTGTTGAAAGGATGACAGGACAACTATAGTTCTTCTAACTTGGGGTATCCGGCTGATTTCTCAAAAAAAGAACCAAGCAAGCCTGCCGCTTCAAGGAAAACAACTGACATATAGTCTACGACAAAATTCAAGCTTTCAATTGCAAATAAGAGCTTTGGAAAACTTGTTGCCACCTGTGAGTATGACAGTTTCCCAACACTTAAAGACTTTTCTGATGATATAAGTAGAAACATTTTAAATGTGCTTTTGGATACTGCAAAATAAAATGTGTCAAAATTTGGAAGATCTGCCTAACTCAGGGAACCAGCATTGAACAAATAATGACCAATGCATAATGTCAAGCATGGGTAAAGTATCCATTGAAAGTACAACACAGACCAACTGAGTATAACGTAGGGGAGTATGCAAAGCTCACTGATACAGTTTCAAATTCCTCATTATAAATAACCTTTAAAAAATACCACTTGCAGCCCTGGCTGGCGTAGCTCAGTGGATTGAGCGTGGGCCTGCGAACCAGAAGATCGCGGTTCAATTCCCAGTCAGGGCACATGCCTGGGTTGCAGGCCAGTTCCTGGCAGGGGACACAGCAGAGGCAATCATACATTGATCTCTCTCTCTCTCCTTCCTTTCTCCTCTAAAGATAAATAAATAAAATCTAGAAAAAAAATTTTTTTTAAAAAGAGCAATAAAGAGATTTCTTATCATTTAAAAAAAATTAAAAAAAAATACCACTTACAGAGTTTTGGTGCTAGATTCAAAAAAGAATATGCACAATTATCCGAAAAAATTACTGAACTATGTCTACTTTTTCCAACCACATTGTTTATGTGAAACTGGATTTTCTTCCTATATTCAACCAAAATGACAGATCACAACAGATTAGATGCACTAACGGATCATGAGAATCCAGATGATCCTCCTAAAATGGACACGAGGGAGATCTACACAATTGTAAAATGATGCCACTCCTCTGGCTAAGTTGTCTTTGTTTTGAAATACAGTTATTTTTCATGGAAAAATGTTAGCTTTGTAAACCCATGATGAGTTCATTGCTATGTTAAATAAATTAATAAATGCTTGAAAAATTTCTGTTTTCATTTCTAACACGGTAAACATCAACACGAACCACATAAACAAAAGCCCTCTGGGGCCTCAATCACTGTAAGTGTGTGAAGGGGTCCCGAGGCAGGGAAATTTGAGAATTGCTGTAGTAGAATAAAGCAGGCCCTCAAACATGGCTGCACATAACCCACGTTATGTACACTTTCTAAATCAGACACTCAGTGTAGAAGAGCATCTAGGAAGCTCTCCAAGTATTTGAATCTCCTCCAATTTGAATTATGTGAAGCCTTGATTGACTCAGTTGGGTAATGCGGCATAGAAATCTTAATCAATATAACTCTACTTAAGAAAACCATTATCTTCTCCAATTGACTACACTTCAGTGCAATGTTAAGAAATTCTGAATTTTATCTGACATACTTTCCAATTATTAGATTGGGACTATTTGGGGGGTTTTATGGGCTACTTTTAGAAGGCTTGATTTTAGGGAAAAATGCTTCCTGGTGGTTTCGGCTCCAGTTAGCGAGGGCTATAAAAATCAGCTATCATATTTTGTATTACTTCATAAAATATGTTTAAGCTAAGATTACAGTAGTTCAGAAAATCAGTTGCTTGTGGCAACAAGGGCTAAAATCTCTACAGTGGTAAATCTCACCACTTCACCCCTCCCACTCTATGCTAACCTCCCATTTTCAACCCCTACCCGTGTTGTGTGTGTGTGTGTGTATCTCCTGCAGTAAGACCATTTACAACCAGTCACGTAGACTCTTCCATTCCCCTGCCCTTTCAAAGTGATAAAATGTAAAAACTGAACTGCTTGCAAGTTTCAAATAGTGTAAGTATTCAAACAGATGTTAATCGGGACACATCACCTCTGACATGTAAACAGTTTACTATAAAACACAGAATTATGATATAGACAGTCCTTTCATCGGAATTCACTGTACTTACATCTACAGACGTTCTTTTTCACAAAAATAAGTATAAGAACATGGAACAACAAATAAATATTTTTGGAAGACCACGAGCACTTTGAAAACATGGAGAATCCCAGAATCTCGTGCTGTGCACATAAAAGGCATCCCATGTTTGGTGAACAGATAATTCAACAAGCAACTGGGCTTTGTTATAGCTCATGGAATAATTGTTATTTTAACTCTGCCTGGTGAACTGGAGGATACAGTGAGTATCCTCAGTGAGGATACAAAGACAGTGAGTCACAGCTGTAGTTCTGTCACAGGGAAAAAGTATGCACAGCCCCGTCACACTAAGTATTGACTGTTAGTGTTGTTATTAATAATAATAACAAATTACTACAACTTGATCACTACTGAAGCTGAGTGATGGATATGTGGGGGTTCATGGTGCTATCTTCCCTACTTCTGTGTAAGTTCACAAATTTCAATAATAAAAACACGAAAATAATAAAACTGGAGACTGTTCATCAGCACTCAGAGACCGCCAGCGTGTCTATGACTCCAGGTTTCCCTGCACACTAGTAACGTTGTCTCAACACTCATATGACATGACGGCGCAGGCCCACTACCCTAAAGGGCATGTGCTCAGTATTATTTTGCCAATAATGGAGCCATGTTTAGACTGAGCCTTCCAAACTTGAGAAAGCCCTTGCAATAGAAGGCCCACACTTCTAAGAGGGTAGACAGTACCAAGGATACAATCTGCAAAATAGATGCTAAAATTGATCAAAGGAAGACTGAAGTTATACCTCCCACTCATTCAAATTTTTGAGAAAAAGACAAAAGAGTCTAAAAGGAAACCCCTTTCTGGTTGTCACGAGTGATTCCATGCCAACAGGTATACACTATGTCACTGAAAGTGGACAGCTGGTGCCAAGGTACACATTCTCTTACAATATTTCTATAATTTTCATGTATAAATAAATGTCTCCTTTTGCAACTTTAAAGACATCGCAGGTCAAAGTGTAATAAAGAAGTGACTTACCTAAGAATAAACAAAAATCACAAGGATATTCATTAAAAATATTCATGTTCTCGATAAATCAAAGAAATGTAAATTAAATCCAACAGGAAAATTTTGTTCATATCCATTATGGTAGCAATGTTTTATTCAAATACCACCAAAGAATAGTATCACCAATACAAGCAAATCTGTGGTGAAATTGGCATATATTTTGTTATTATCTGTTGGTATCACCCTTTTACAAAGCAATTTGAAAACAGCCATATAGATCTTCATATCTTTTGACTCAAATATGTCACTTCAAGGAACCCAAATTAACAAAGTAATTCATCAAAAAGCAAAAAGATAATGGACAAAGATGTTTAATACAGTTACTTACAATATAAAAAAATAAATGATTTAAATAAGCAAACAAAAATTTTAAATAAAGATGTACCAGTGAAATATAAGATTAACACATCGATTTACACAATGGTTATAAAGGTAATATAGAAATGTGAAAAATTTGCTTACGTTAAGGAAAAATAACAGATTTCAAAATAACATTATAATTGCTGCAATGTAAAAGTGGTTTTCAAAGTAGGATGTGCAACAGTGGCAAGCATTACTTTTTTCTTTTGACAATATTTCTTTTAAATTTATTTTTATTTTTCAATGACAGTTTACATTCAATATTATTTTAAATTGGTTTCAGTTGTACAGCATAGTGGTTAGACAATCCTACATTTTACAAAGCCAGGTGGGTACTGAAAAAATTGGGGCAAACATTACTTTTAACACAAGGGTATTTATTATGAATGAGCTTTAATTCTAAAAGTTCCATTTAATATAATCATTATATTCTTTTTCATTAAAATTGTTTATTATGAGCTTAGACAATGAAATCTATCACAAAACTAGTAAAGAAGTATTTGCAAAATTCACTTCTCAATATGCAAGGGTACTTACTCTTTCTGAATGGAAAAAAGTCTGTAACCTAACATCTTGTATGACACAGCATTTTGGAAAACAAGGTTTTATTTTTTCAAATTATGTAAGAAAAACACAGTCCTTATTTTCAACAACTAAGAATACCCATCAAGTGTAAATTATAACTATGTCCAAAAAACACCTGCCTGACAACATCACCTTTCAGAATCACCTTCTGTGAAGTCACACACACGTGCACACATGCGCACACACACACACAAGCACTCTGTTTCCATCTCTCCTTCTCCCTCAGCTTACAGGTCTGCCCCCAAGCAACTGTAACTTAGGAGGACTATGAAGAAGGTAGTGCCTAACCTCCAGTCCCTGAAACATGAACTATATCACTCCCTAGAACCTCTAGGAAGAAGGCTTCCAGGAATTCCAGTGAGGAATGAGGACAGAAGGCCCTGCAGCAGATAAGGCAGGACCAGTGGCTGGGAGAGGGAGAGTGGTATGCTAATGCTCAATCTGTGAGATAGTTGTTAAGCAGCTTTCATCACCAGCTAGAATTTATTTCAATTGCAAGGATGAGGTGGTTCTTCAACGATCTGAAGGAGGAGAAAAACACGGTGGCAGCAGCTGGGCTCAGCAATAAATGCTACATTTACCTTGTTAATTTCAAACTGGCTCACTGGGACACTGCCATTTAGCACATCTTCTCCAATTTCTATTAACCTCCTCTGAATATTTTCCACTATCGTGTCCCGGCTTTGATCAGAAAGAATTTGGCCAATAACAAAGCTGCAAAAAATACAGGGATTGACTTTTTAGTATCATACTTCATTAATAAAGAAGACAGAAGGAAGATCAATGCTATTAGATTAACTTGTGGACAAGAAATGCATTAAAAGCCAACATGAGGGTCAATGTCTAAATGGTTATTACAATCTGTTTTCTAACATTAATTCTATCAAAGGTTTAGCAACCTTGAAATGTCACGTTTGCCCTTAGACATACGGATCATATTTTATGTAGCATCTACTGCTTCACACAAAATACAGACACACAAGCTGTGTGCTCCATTGTATTTTAAGCAATTACAAAATTCAAAAGCAGTTATATTCTACTGATAAGTTAAAATGTTGGAAGACAAGCATTTCACTTTCCTCATAAAGCACCAAGATGTTATATCTGATATCAAGATGTCATCTCTGGCCCTGGCTGGTGTGGCTCAGTAGATTGAGTATGTGCTGTGAACCAAAGGGCTGCTGGTTCGATTCCCAGTCAAGGCACATGCCTGGGTTGCAGACCAGGTGCCCAGTAGGGTGTGCTAGAGGCAACCACACATTGATGTTTCTCTCCCTCTCTTTCTTCCTCCCTTCCCCTCTATCTAAAAATAAATAAATAAAATCTCAAAAAAATATCATCTCCACTTGAGATGACCATTAGCTATGTAACTGGAAATAGAAAGTGCCTTCTGCAACTTTTTAAAAAAGAAACCAAAAATTGCAAACATTTCTCTCTTTAGCTTCATTATATTGCTCAATGTTCTCTAACCTTAGGCTATCCCTTGAAAACTTCATCAGCATGACCACCAGACCCCCGCCCATAAAAAAAAGGGGGGGGAAGAAAATGAAAAGGAGTAAGGAAGCCAATATTTTATCCATTTCTGAGAAAAATGCAGAGCGAGGGTTTGACAGCTGCATTATAATTTGTCAGAAAAAGAACCCTGACAAAAAACATTTGTATAGCTTTAATTACTAATACATTTCTAACTCAGAGAAATTTACTTCTATTATGATGCATCTTTTCTTAGAAAACACAAAGCTGAAGAGAACACTCTAATCGACAGTCTATACAAAGTAGTTTCATCTTTGGGTACATTTCGGGGCAATGAAGCATTTCAAACTACATTTCATACAAGGCTAACAGTGACCTATACTCGAATGATCAACTTTGCCTAATCAAGAGTAGTTTGCAGAAGAAACAATTGCTCAATCTCCTGATTTGAAGCTGAGAGGAAGAATGGAAAACAAGTGAAATATGCTTATATTCAGCAATATTAAAATTAATTTAAAATTTTGCTTTAAAGAAAAAAATGTCGCCCTGGCTGCTGTGGCTCAGTGGATTGAGTGCCAGCCTGCAAAGCAAAGGGTTGCTGGTTCAATTCCCAGTCAGGGCACATGCCTGGGTTTTGGGCCAGGTCCCCAGTGGGGGGCACACAAGAGGTAACCAACCACACACTGATATTTCTCTCCCTCTCTTTCTCCCTCCCTTCACATCTAAAAATAAATAAAATATTTTTTAAATATCTATTTTCTGACTTGCTCAAGTTCACAAACCAGTAATATCTGGAAAGGTGGTAAACAAAGTATCTAAAATTAACTTTTAAATGGATATTTTATAAAGTAATATGATTCTAAAAAAATAAAACATATTAATGCAATCTTCAGTCTCAGATGCAAAGCTAGGAGGTCACTCATGACAGTTATTATTTCTGAGGTACATATGGTCTTTGAGAACCAGCTTTCAACCTGAGATTAGTAAGAATCCTTTTTTTTAATTTATAGTACTTCTTTTTAATTTTTTTTCTTTTTTAAATTGACTTTAAAGAAAGGAAGGGAAAGAGAGAAACATCCACTTGCTGTTCCACTTCTTTATGCATTCACTGGTTGATTCTTGTGCATCCCCTGACCTGCAACCTTGGCACAGTTGGACGACGCTCCAACCTACCAAGCCCTCCAGCCAGGGCTACTAAGAATCTTTATATGCAAATGATATCAGAGGGAACAAAGTCTCACTCCATGGTCTACTCTGAATCCCAGAGCATTTTAAGCCATAAAATGGAAATGCCTTAACAATTACATTCCTAAAAAGGCTCTAGGATGATTCTGGAACACTGTACAAGGCACTTTCTAACGGGAATATTAAAGCTAAAACAGTATCAACAAAACCAATGCTGTAAGGATCCAAACTGTGAAGGTTTACCCTCACCATGAGTACAAACTCATGAGACGTATTCTACAGCAAGCATCATTTACTGAATGAGTGCGGCTTTTTCTAAGTTTTGTTCTATCCATAAAACTCCACTCTGAATAACTAAGAATTGTTACTATGCAATAATAACAATAACAAAAAAAGAAGCTGTGTCCTTGTGTCTGGCAGAATTGCACAGTTGTCCACATCATTAACACTTGAATATTTTATTTTTTAAAATATTTTATTTATTTATCTTTAGAGAGGAAGGGAAGGAGAGAGGGAGAGAAATATCAATGTATGGTTGCCTCTCATGAATCCCCCGCTGGGAACTGGCCTGCAACCCAGGCATGTGCCCTGACTAGGAATCGAACCACGATCCTCTGGTTCGCAGGCCTGCACTCAATCCACTGAGCTACACCAGCCAAGGTCACACTTGAATATTTTAAAGACAAACAACCAAATCAAAATGAAAGCTGGACTCACTTTCCAGTGTCTTTAGCAAGATCACACCAATCTCTTCTAACTATATCTAGTCCTTTCAGCTCCTGTCTGGTGAGGTAATTCCCATCCGACGTTGGCTCTACAACCAGAGCAGCATATTTCTTTTTCTTCAGCAGAAGCAGAGACTTGAAAATTCCGTCAATGTCAATTTCAAGCAGTTTGTACAACTTATTCACCTCACTTTTTACCTGTGAAAAGTCCAACCATTAATACTAGCTTCTCAAACATCTAAGAGGAAGATGAACATGCTACAAACTCCCAAGAGTTAATCTGAACAGAACTTGAAGTCGCATAAGACTGAAGTATATTTACTGGGCAAGTATGTATGGAACATGATATTCTTTCTGTTGGGTCTGATGCAAGAACACTGAAAACGCTCAGGGAAAGAGCTGGCAGGGTCAGCCCCCAAAATTATAAAAATTATGAAATAATCTTTTTAAAATCTAAAAACTAAATGTGTATGTACTTACCTTGAAATTACTGAATTAGAGATTATATAGTCCAACAAGTAGATACATGGCCAGAAATAAGTAAAACTTAAACTATTAAAATGTCTATAATAGCCCTGTACTTTGAACATAAACACCTTGAATATAAGCAAATACATATATGCCGAACAAACAAATGAACGGTCACCTGCTCTTACCCTCAAGGGTCAGGGCACAGACCCTTGCCTCTAGGGAAAATACAGTTTTTCAAGGTCCAATATGAGTACAATATGCTACGCTTGCTCTCAAATGAAGACCATAGCTCAGGTTTCACACATTTCAGAGGGGAAAGGTAAGAAGGTGTTAGTTTGTAAGATGATACCTCAGTTTTAGGTTATTGGGGCAATATCTCAAGATAGTAGGTGCTCAAGAATCACTAACAGTGCTCATTGTAAACTGCAATTGGGAAGCTGCAAATGACTATTTTTAAATGTCCCCTTGCCTTTTCAAATACTTTAAAAAAATTTTATTTATTTATCTTTAGAAGGGAAGGGAAGGCGAGAAGGAGAGAAATATCAATGTATGGTTGCTTTTGGTGCATCCCCTGCTGGGAACTAGCCCCTGCTGGGAACTGGCCTGCAACCCAGGCATGTGCCCTGACAGAGAATTGAACCGCGATCTTCTGGTTCTCAGGCCCATGCTCAATCCACTGAGCTACACCAGCCAGGGCTCAAATACTTTTTAAGTACTCCTATAAACATTACAGATGTGTGCAGAAGTATGTATGTATGTAGGTAGGTAGGTATTTATCCATATCTATCAGCGTATGAAAGGCATCTGAAGACTGCTAGACACGTTTCTCCTTATGAGTGACAATGTGATAAGTACTAACTTGATCACATCTTAAACTCATCACTCTTACACTGTTCTCAAAGGCAAAACATATCTATCATTCAAGGAAAAAACAATTCTCTTTTAATTTTATCCTCAAAACAAACAACTGGAGAAGAGGTTAAGAAATATAAAAGAGCATGAAGAACTGAAGGCACTAAATGTATTCTTTTCAGAAACACACAATGAACATATACATGGATTTATGACGTTCCGTGTTAAAAATAATTCACAAAAGTAAATAAAACAGATAGTTGTATCAAATTATCTCACCTTGTTTCCCAATTTAAATACTTCTTCCAGGTTGGTGCTGTTGGTGTTTATCATAATTGAGTCTGTATCTCCATAAATAACTTCAAGATCCATCTATTGGAAAGGCAAAATTACAAAAATTAGCAATGAAAACTTGGTGGCCATTATGCACAATGAAATTCAAGATTTTCTGTATTACAGAAATTACAGGTTCCACTGATTTTTCCCCCCAAAGGCTAAATTTATTCTTACCCATATTGTCAGAAGCATACAACGGAAGATTAAGCCCCAATAAACCAGAAAGGCGAACACTGCCACATTAAAAAAAATCTCCGTGATTTTCTTAAAACAAACAGGTATGTCAGTGGCAGGGGAAGTGTCTAGTTTCACCGAAAACAAACTGAGTAACTCAATAATACACAGGAGGGTAAGAGACTAGGAAAGGCCATTGCTCTATTTACCCACAGTGCCACAAGCTTAGCGGTCATGGCCATTTATGAAGCGGAAACATAATAGGATTTTAAAATCCAAAGGCACAAATCCATATTAAATTCTTAACAGTTTCAAACACTATTTAGCAGAATATGAAGAGTGCCAAAAAAATCAATCATACAGTATAAAAACCTGGAAGTAAACTCTAATTAGCACTGTTACTAATTTGCTTGAAACAGTCACATATAGGCTTCAAGCAGCGGCTAGATCATATCAGTGTTCGTACAAGAAAAAAGCTATAATCCATTAGGGGGGATTATAAACATAAAGCAGACATCCTAAGAAGCCATTTCCAGTCTGTTTGGGTTGCAATTTTCCTTGAATACAAAAATGTCACTAGGTATGATGTTTAAGAGTTGTTAGATGATGAAAATGTTCAGCATTACCTTCTCTACCATTTCTTTCGTATGCATCAGGATCTAAATGAAACAGAAAGTCAAGATTAATGCATTATATAATTACAAAAACATAAATACAAATACATAGCTAGGTAGCCCAATGATTCGCCATTTCCATATATTTTAAAGCTCTTGGCCATTTTCTAACTACAACTCTCAAAATAACAATAACATCAACATAGTCTAAAAATAAATTTGCTTCAATGTTGATTCTCAGTCAGAGATACGTAGGCAGATCTATTGTAAAGATCTACATAAGCTCTATGTAAGCAGATCTATGTAAAGATCTCCCTTTAAAAGAACATGAATAAAAATACAGTAAGTCCTCACTTAACATCATGCACAGATGCTTGGAAACTGAGACCTTAAGTGAAACAGCATATATAAAGAAACCAATTTTACCACAGGCTAATGAATACAAACAAGAGTTAAGGCCCTACAACATATTTCCTATCGTCACAAAAACATCACCAAACTTCTAAATAAACATCCAAAACATTTCTAACATTAAACACTGAAATAAAGGTGAGCAACACATATATTTAAGGAAGATCAATAAAAACCAGAAAATTCTTTTCCAACCCACATATTCCAGCTTAGGGTCACCAGTGGCCAGAGCTGATTCTGGCAGCTTGGGGCACAAAGTGGGTACCCAGGCTGGATAGGATACCCTTCCATCGCAAGGCCACTCACACCCACGCTCACTCAGACTGGGACAATGCAGGCACGATGATGAACCCAGCACGCACATCTTTGGGATGTGAGACAAAGCGGAGCGCCTGGAAAAAACCCGTGTGTAGTCATGGGGAGAAGATGCAAACTCCATACTGACAGTGGCCCCAAGCGGGAATCGATTTTTGTCCTCATCAATATTATAATGAAAGGACAAAATGATATTATTCAAGGACCAATGAAATCCCTTTATAATATAAAAAAAAGGCCAACTATTCTCATTACTAATATATAAAAGAACTACGCAGCAAAAATAAGCTTGACAGAGCATTTCAAATCTGGCGATTCTTACTCATGGCATTCAGGGCCTTAAAAAGTTAAAAGAATTTATATATATATATATATATATATATATACACACACACACACAAATATGAATGATATATATGTGATAAATAGATATATCTAATATATGTATTAGATATATATCATATATTGCATCTAATATATATATATATATATATATATATATATATATATATATATATAATAGATTCGATTTAAATTTCATCTCTACACTAAACTTCCTGAAGGCAGAAAGCAGACCTTCACCATAGTCCGGCAGCTAGCACAGCACCCAGCACAAAGCCGGGGCTCAATAAGCATTCAGTGAACAAAGGAAATCATACAGATAATATCTGCAGACAGGTCTGTCCCCAGGCCCATGTGGCTGTAAGATTAGACACATACAGATTATAATGTGGATATAGATTAAAAACAGATATAAACTACCAGGGACCAGATCAGAAATAACACAACTTTAACAAATTCAAGGTCTATTCAAAAGCAATGTGAGATAATGAGCGATCAGATTGGGGGGGGGGGGCGGGGCAGACACTATGCAACAAGCATCTCATGTATTTTCTCATGTCACTCTCCAAGGTCCCCAAGGGATAACCACCATTAATATCCCCATTTGTTAGATGTAAAAAAAAAAAAAAAAAACCCAAGAGGAAGTAATTAATTTGTCCCACTAAAGTGACAGGGCAAGGGTTAAGAACCCAAGCACTCTTGCTCCAGAGTATGGGTCCTTAGTCACTTCATGCTATTTTCTGTCCACTATTGCCCATCTTTCAAAGCATCAGTCTAAACCAGAAGTCACTTTTTTAATGGGCCAGATAGATTTGCTTCATTTATATTTTTTCCCTACCCCCAATAGTCCTCCTTGTCAACTAAGCTCAAATCTCTTATCATCTCTGTCTTTCTGGTCCTTCCTATCACAGAGCCCTAGAAATCCTACCTCAGAGTATCTTTTATATCCACCCACTACTTTCCATTTCCATTGCCCCTCCCCTCCATTACTGTCTCCCGCAGGCATTCATCACCCTATGTTCCTAGGGAAGGAAGCCCTTCCCCTGCCCTGGGGGGTGGTGGTGAATACTGATTCGGCTAACTAGTGGTTTTAATAGTGGCCATACAGAGGAATTGTCTGGGAATCTTTTAACAAATACCAATACCTGGCCCCTACACATTTTTATTTTTATTTTTTTTTAAGATTTTATTTATTTATTTTTTAGACAGAGTGGAAGGGAGGGAGAAAGACAGGGAGAGGAACATCAATGTGTGGTTGCCTCTCACACTCCCCACACTGGGGAACCTGGCCTGCAACCCAGGCATGTGCCCCGACTGGGAATCGAACCAGTGACCCTCTGCTTCACAGTCCGGCACTCAACCCACCGAGCCACACCAGCCAGGGCCCCCTACACATTTTTTAAACATACCTCTCAAGGTGACTCTTATGTTGTAGGTGGGGTTAAAGGCCACTGGCTCAAGATAATCATGGTAATCCCATCCTGGATACAGTTTTTGGTGCCCCCTCCCGATGGAGAGCAGGCTTCATATGTAACAAGTACTTAAAACACTGTTTGCTAGCTGACTGATAGGTTTCATAGTAATCTCAATGACTTTTCTACTAGCCACTAGAATTGTTACCTTATAAAAACATTCACTCTCCTCCACTTCATCTTCATTTTTTAACATTTAAACTACAGGGAAAGCATTGTGGGAGACTACCTGACAATGCCTTTGGGAAAAGGGCTGTAATGAGATCCACCCGTCAAGTTAATCATCATGAGGACAGAACTATTTACCGCGAGTTCTCTTCATCCTCTGCCCCTTCGATGGCAGCTGGGCTTAGCTTGCCTCACCACAAGGACGACTCCACAAGGTTACCATTACGTGCCTCAGGAACAATCTGCTGACCTTTCACTGCAATTCTGCATACGCAGTAACCGATCTCTTCCGCTCTTCTTCTTTCACGCCGTAAACCAAACCAATTAGATCATCCCTGAGAGAACCTTCACCTTTCAGATCACCCACCCCACTGTCCTCCACCAGCTCACAACCATTTCCATGCACCATCTGAAGGCTCCTACCACAATGCCTTTCTCTTTGGTGGCAGAAACCTCTTGGTGGATGTTTTGAACAGAAATGGTTAGAGACTAAGCAAACTAAAAACGCTGTAACTGCCGCTGCTTTTTCTTAACCTAACACTTTATCATAGAGATTAGTCCATAGCCACACATAAACAGCTGACTTGTTCTTTTTAACGACTACGTAGTATTCCATTGTATTAACCAATCATGCTTTAACTTGTGCTCTATTACGGAACATATATATTATTTCTAATCTTTACCTTCAACAAATAATCTTCATACACGTGGAATCTGCCACTATGCCAGTAACAAGATAAACTCCTACAAGAAGACTTATTGGGTTAAAGGTTATATATTTACAATTTTTTCATAAATATAGTCAAATAGCTCTCCACAGAGGGTATACTAATTTCTACACATACTTTAAGCACCATCTTTCCAGTAGACCTCAACAGTAGCTGATGACAATGTTCTGACTCAAGTTCAAGGTCCTCTCCATAGCTCAACTCTCCAGTCTATCCTAAGCCAGATAACCCACAACCAGGCTGACTGCTACTTCCTGGGCTTCTTCACTAAGCAGTTCTACACGGTGGCTACCACAGTGCCCTACCCAGTCCAACGCTTACCCAAGGCTATAAACCCAAGGCTATGAGCAGGATCACCCCAAAGCTGCCCTCAGTTCAAACTGCTCACTGGGCTCAGTGGTTGGCTACTCAGTGGACTAGCAACATCTTGAGACTGAGCAGGGGGCCTAATAACATGGTAGCTATTAACAAACATTTATAGAATGCTGAACATATAATTCTAAGGGGTAGGCAGTACTACAAGCCCCATTTTATACATGGGCAAAATCAGGCTCTGCAACTTTGCCCCAAATAACAGTTAATCAAGAGCTTGATCTAGAAGCTGGACTGTATGTTTCCCTTATTATTGTGTCTCACTACCTTGTTAAAGAGCCTATACCACATGAATGTTCTGGAAGGCAACAATCACACACATGTATTACAGATATTTTCCCCATTAAGAAAATGCATTTTACAAAAAAGCCACAGGGATCCAGAAAGGTCTGCTGGACACAAGGAACAGTGATTACAAGATGACCGCTGATAAGTTCACTTCCAAGTGACAAGCCTAACATTAAAGCTACCCACTCTGACGGAAAATCATTTTGTAAGTGCCACAAGCTAGAAAACAGGGGCTATAAAAGGCTTGCTAAATTCATTAATAAGGCAGTCAGCAGTTATCTGATTTCACAGCAACACCTGCATATTTATCTACTCATTACCAATTGGATGATGAAATTTTTCAAGCACATTTCAAAAATCTGCCAACTTCAAGTGTAAAAAAATAAACTTTGTGGTTAATTTTTCCCTTAACAAAGTACAGCTGTTGAGAATAATTGTTCAAGATCTTACCCTGTAATGTCAACTGCAGCAGAACAAAGAGTATTTAATTAGCAAATCTATCCAGTAATTCAACACCTATTATATAAAATGCCTTCGTGATTTTATTCAGGATAATTTGCTAAGAGGGTTATTACTGACATTCAGATGGAATTTAAAATTCCTACGCAAGTCGAGTCATAATAGCAGTAATGATCTCCCCAATCAGGAGATTCGGTGTCACACAAGGCTCTCTTGCAATGCAGCAGCCGATTTCCTGACTTCTTAATTCCTGGGCTCAGCTCAGTGAGAGCCCTTCATGCCGATATTTCAGTCAGCAATACATCTTTAATGGGACTCGATTAAAATAACTAGAACAAAAATGACTTTTTTCTGGTTAAAAAGAATGACAGCACTGCCATCACATCAATCATTGCAGGCTTTGCAGAACAGTGCCGTTAGGGGGAAAGAGGAGGGGGACACAGGGAAGGAGTGGGGCTGGGGGTGGGGAGAGCAATAATTAAAATAATACGAAAAGGTGCTTTAACCCCAACCCGAGCCTCCGAAGGTTGGCGAAGGGTGGGGGTGGAGACTAAGGAAGAAATGGAAATACATTTCAAAAGAGGGTTTCCTAAAGAAAATGATTTGTTCAGGAGTACACCCATGATGCGGTTTACTAAGCAGAAAGAGCATGTTTGTTACGCTGGGGTTAACAGCAGCAGCAGCGACCTAGGAAAAAGTACAACCGGGCTGAGTATATACAGGGTCTCCTAACAAGACCAGGAGAAAGGTGGGGTCTTGGTTTTTTGTTAGGACAGAATACTGGCGTCTCGCAACACATGCAAAGGTTAGAAAATGCTTTTAGGTGCAATTACAGACTAAAACAGTGCCTGTTAGCGCCAAATGAAAGAAAAGCACCAACTTCCCGGTTCAAAAAAGTTACAAGCTCCTATTCCAAAAGCATATGTCCATTATAGTGATGATATCTATGACCAAGAAACGCACTTTGCTACATGAGGCAGCTATCAAATACAACAAATCCTACTGACTAAGAACACATTGGGAAGGGTCAAATCTACACAAATAATGTATGAACAGAAGGACAACTGAAATCTCGATGGCTTTAGGGTTCTTCTGTGACTGATGACAAAGCTAGAAATAAACTGAAATGATTTTTTTTGTTATTTTTATTTTTTCTGGAAAGGTCTTTTAAACTAATACATTAGCATAACAGGGGGAACAAATGAATGGTTTGGAAGGATAGGGAAGAGGAAAGGATTAGAAATATAAACATTAATATATCTGGTAATCCAACGATTATCTAGCCTTTTCCTTTCCCAATTTGAGCAGTTTCCAACCAGGATTCAGTGTTACTCACTTCTCCCACTTGGTGAACATTTATTTTATCCTCATTATGTTTGACTGCCTTTTTCCTATTTTTTCTGTTCCCTGCTTTTCTGAGATGTGTGTCTTTTCTATCAAGATGCTCAAGGAGCAGGGCCGTGGATTTTGTAAGCACCTTGCTTTCTGTCTTCACCACTTAACAACATGTGACATGTGACATGGGGTTCCTTACCACCCTTAAACCTTAGTTTTTCCTTCTTTATAATCAGGATGATACTACCACCTAGTTCCCCCAGCTACGTGAGAAGTCAAAGAACTTCATGCTGAAAACATGCTTTGCAAAGATAAAACAACACTGTACCAACGTGAGTTTAAAGAACAGTCAGGGGTCTGAAGTCTGAGTACTGCCAATTACTAGCTAAGTGATTTGCAAACAAGCTTTTTCCCCTCTCTAGGTCTTAGCATCCTCATTTACAAAATGAAGAGCTTGGGATTCCTCCCAGATCTAAAAACTTACAAATCCAAGTTCAACACGTAGAACTTGGATTGTTTTGTCTTTCATATTCATTTCTGTAATATTAGGGAAAAGGACCACTAATATGTCCGACACAGATAATTAGCGCTATAAGAATATGCTTCAAGCCCTGGCCGGTGTAGCTCAGTGGATTGAGCGCGGGCCTGCGAACCAAGAGTATTGTGGTTCGATTCCCAGTCAGGGCACATGCCTGGGCTGCAGGCCAGCAAGGGATGCACAAGAGGCAACCATACATTGATACTTCTCTCCTTCTCTCCTTCCCCTCTAAAGATAAATAAATAAAATCTTAAAAAAAAAAGAACATGCTTCAGCAGGAAAAACAAAACACCAGAATATTTCCATATTCTAGGTTGCTTTTGAAGGGTATATGGTTGCAAAAACTAGAAATATGTAAGCTCTCACAATGAGTCTGCATACATCTTTATCGCTTAATGTAAGTAAGTGAATAAGCATATTTACGGCACATAAAAATACCCAACACTTTCTGCTGAAATCCGTACCCCTCTCTCCCACCCAGGAAAATATATACACATCTTCATATATATGAGGTGTGTCCAGAAGGTATCCAGACACATAGTATGAAAAATAGAGGAATTTATTGAAGAACAAAGAAGAACCATTGTACACAGGACAATGATGCCTCAGTCCCCTTCAAAGTAGCACCTTGGGACCTCACACAGTTCTCCCAATCACCATTACCTCCCTTGTCATATATTTCTGAATCTCATCAATGGTCTGAAATCTCTTCCCTTTCAAAGGTGATTTTAGTTTTGGGAAAAGCCAGAAGTTACAGGGTGCCAAATCTGGGCCGTAGTGGGGCTAAGTCTCCTAGGTGATTTGATGTTTTGCCGAAAAACTCTGGCCACAAGTGCCGCATGAGCAAGCACGCTGTTGTGATGAAGCTGCCAATCATCAGCTGCCCATCACTGCAGCTTTCTGAGTCATCCAGACAGTTTCCAAGGAGGAATGTCCAAGCTTCATGCAAAACTGATGCAGATTCATTGCTCTACTTACTCATTTTGAAAGCAAAGGTCAGGCAGAACGCACCCTCACTCAATGGCATGTACCACCCCCACTGACTAGTACAGTGAAGTCATCATTGTTCACACATGCACATTCCAGTCCGTTCTCCTTGGCTGCCAGATTACATGGATGTCACATAAACCATTCTCATTATATTAACAATGGCTGGACTGTTTCCAGACAGACGTCGTATGTATCAAGGTTTCTCAACATGAACACTACTGACACTTTAGGTTGGCTAACTCTTTGTCATGAGGGGCTGTTCCTGGCCTCTACCTA
Source organism: Sturnira hondurensis (assembly GCF_014824575.4). Taxonomy (NCBI): domain Eukaryota; kingdom Metazoa; phylum Chordata; class Mammalia; order Chiroptera; family Phyllostomidae; genus Sturnira; species Sturnira hondurensis. The sequence continues at coordinate 449,175 of NW_028085098.1, forward strand.
CTAGACGCCAGCAACATGCATGTGTGTGTGTATACAGGTGAGTGCATGGGCATACATGCTCTCCAGTTGTAACAACCAAAACTGTCTTGAGATATTGCCACATGTTTCATGGGGTGGGGGGCAGGGTGGGTAGTGTTACACTGATGACTCAACATTTTCTCTCTCTAGGCCCATACCCAGTTCTGTCCCATAAGCACTCATTCTAAACTCCATCCATCACCTCCAGAACCACAACCAGCTCCAAACATGACAAATGGCCCCTCCAAGAGCCGTCATCTAAAACAAAGGGATGACTTCCATTCCGATCCAATGAATTAACAAGTCTCACTATGTCTTTCCAGTGTGACACCCCTGTCAATGGGTTGTCCCTCCTCCTGGCCCTCACCTACCACCTGTCTCTAGCATCACTGCCTCCCAAGACATTCTTATCACTTTCTTTGTGTCCTTTCTAAAATGTACTCTTTGAAATGAAATTCAACCCCCTAGCTTGACCCAAAATCTAGTTGAGGCCCACCTCATCTTCTAGTTTCCCACATGCATTCATTCTTCAAGCCAGCCTTCCTGAAATATTTTGAGTTCATTAAACAAGCCATGCTCTATTATCGCTTCTGTATTTTTCACATGCTGTTTCCCCACGGTACTTAGAAGTGTGGGTTCAGAAGTTAGGCTGTGCAATGGTTTGATGTGGATCCCGGCTCCTGGGGCCCACGGCGTTGTGGATGAGATATGAGACAAATTCACACAGACTACCGAGTTCTGTGGAAGAAAAGGGATTGCGTGGCTTCTCTCTTAAGGGGAGAGCAAGCCTTGGAGCACCTCGGCCACTCTCTCAAGAGGAGAGTTGTCGGGGCCTAAAGATGGTGAATGCAATCCATCAAGAAAATCGCACCAGGAGGGCTTGGCTGAGGCAGCCCCAAACAGGATGCTGCAGCCGAGCCAGGTAGCCCCCACCCTTGTGGGCATCCCTTGATCACGAGTACTAACTACCAATCAAGATGCTGATCACGCGCCCACCTACCAATCGTCGCCAGGAGCATGCAGTGAGCATGCACAGGACAACCTATCAGAACCACCTCCCCTTTTCCCCTGCCCCCTATATAACAGCCCCGCCCAAAATAAAATTCGCAGCTTGATCAGAATCCTTTGTCTTGCTGCCTTTCTACGCGCCTCTTGCTCCCATCCCTATTCATCCGTTTCAGGTAGACTCGGGACCCCCGTTGACTGTTCCGCGGGACGGAACAGAGAGTGCTTCGACCCTTGTCTTGATACGTTCTTATTAGATTCAATTCACACAGGGATACAGGGTGTATAGGTAAAGCTCATCAGTCATTGTCAGGCAGAATTAATTAAATAATAGATAACATTCAAAGAACTCTGAGGGCTTATTCTGAGTCAGGGTCAGATAGTTAAAGGGCCATAAAACTTTGGGGAACAAACTTACTTCCTGCTTGGACCCTTATCATTTCAATTGAAAGTATTAACAAAGTAGGTTTCATAGGATTTTATGCATTCTTTCTTAGGCCTGATTGCCCCAGGGAACCCACCCTTTCCAGCACAGGGCTGCACCTACCTCCAGCATTGTTTTAGGGTTAAGGCATGGTTTCAGGCTTAAGTCAAACAGGGAAAGCAAGGCAGCCAAGAGATTAGGAGACTTCTTGCAGACAGAATGAGGACTCAGGTTATGTCAAAGCTGAGGGGTGAGGGTCCATTACCTCCTTTTTCTATAGCCCCCAAGTTCTTCCCTGAGGGCCCCTTCGTGACTGTGCCTGTCTTAGGTTGCCCCTCCTTTGAGGAATCTTACCTGTCATTGGCTAACCAGTCACCCACCAGGGCCTATCAGGGTGAAGAGAAAGGGGGCAGAGGTGGTGCCCCTATCAGGAAGATAAGCTTTGTCTCCTAAGTGGCTTATGGTCTCAAGGTCCTTTACTCAGCCTTAGCCATGTGGGATTACAGCTTCTGAAACCAGGCAGGGCAGTTCCTAACAATGGTTAATTTTATCTGTGAACTTGGCTAGGCAATAATACCCAGATATGTGGTCAAAGACTACTCTACATGTTGCTGTGTAGGTACTTTTTTAAAACACAAGATTGGCATTTAAATCAGTACACTTTCAGCAAAAAAAGTTACCAACCATAATGTGAGTGGGCCTCATCCAATCAGTTGAAGGCTACAAGAGAAAAAGACTGAGATCCCCCAAGGAAGAGGAAATTCTGCTGCAGACTGCCTTCAGGCATGAACTGAAACATCAACTCATGTCCCAAATGGGTCTCCAGACAGATTGTAGCCTGCCCAGCAGATTTCTGATTTGCCAGTACTCACAATCACACGAGCTCATTCTGTAAAATCTCTCTCTCTCCCCCCACAACTCACTTACTCTCACTCTCTCTCTCTCTCTCTCTCTCACTCTCACACACACACACACACACACACACACACACACACACTATTGGTTCTGTTTCTATGGAGATCCCCAACTACTACAGGCTGCCTGAGTTCAAAGCCTAAGGGTACTGCTTATATACTGCACGACCTTGGGCACACAATACAATCACTAAATCTCCGATTCCTTGACTATAAAGTGGAGATAACAGCTGCAGCTTCCTTACAATAGGGCTACTATGAGCAGGAAATGTGGCCACATATGTAAATAGTTCTGTACAGTCTCTGGTATCTAAGTGCTCAGTAAATGTTAGGCATCATCACCTAACGTCTACTTATTTCACAAGGAACTTCACATTGTCAAAAACAGCCTCTCTGGCCTCCCTGACCCAACGATATTAAAAAGTGTGTTAGTCCAATGTAGCCCCGAAAAGACTCTGTGTATACCGCAACACACCACTCTATTATAAAAGGTAAGATTAAGAGACTACAAGCAAATGGCAGCAGAGATCATGCCTTAGCCATTACACCTAACACATAATAGTAATTCATAGCCTGACACATAATAGTAATTCAATAAATATTTCTTTCTTAGGTGTTAGTGAAAAGAGGCAAACCTGAAGTGGTACAGCTTGAGAAGAGCAAAGCCATGGGTTGATAAGCGCATCTCCACAACATCGGTACCCTAAAGCGGGTTGCAGAAAGCGGCAATTAAACCCACACACTGCACGCATGTAAATGCTAGCTCTTTCCATGCAAGAAATGGAGTGAATCCGTTTGAATCCCACCTTCAAACACAACCCATGTTAAACAAATATTCACTCAAGAGAAATGAATTTCAACCCCAATGATAAAGGCCCGTTAATTATAAACTTGACTCAAAGTGTACCTCTCCCATACAACTCTTGTTTCCAGATAAACTGATTTTGTTTCAAATCCTGAATTTACAACCTAGACCTTCTGGTAGCTCATGTGTAAAGAATATAAAACACGCTGAATAAACAAAGCTTTCTGAAAGGTTTCTCCTCCCCAACAGACACATTTAATGCTATTTATGAGTCTCTCTCAATTACTGCCCCACAATTTGACAGGGCTCTAATTTTGATCTAAAAAAACTCAAAATACCATAATGTGTGGCTCTAAAACATGTGAAAGGAAAAGTGAACATCTTTGTCTTCTAATTTCTTGCCCTGAAATATTTCTTCATTTTGTGGATTTTTCAGAATCCACTTTACATTTTTACTTTGAAAAAACTGTTTTCACCTTTAAAGAAACCTTCCTTGCACCACATTCTTATTCTCTATTCCCCCTCTACTCCAACCTCCAGTTTAGAAACTTGCGTCCTGTACATTTCACTTGAATTCACACGCACTATTGTCATACTTGGGCTTAGGTCTGACACAGGACCCAGAGAGCTGCTAGAGCTGACTTAAAAGAACACTTGAGCCAAATCTACTCACCGACACAAGAGTTCAAGTACGAGCCTACACTCTTAAATATTAAACTCCCAGAAGAAGAAAAAAACAAAAACCCTAGGGCACCCAGATGAAAAACTAGAGCAGGAGACATTAGCCTAAGGTCAAGAAATCCGAAAATCCCTGCTACGCTAAGGAAAAATGTGAATGTGTGTCTGTAAGCATTTTTCTAGGACGCGGGTACACATATTTCACCAAATTTGAAATTCTGATGTGTTCAAATATAAGTACCATAGCAGATGCTCCAATTAGCCACAAAAATAGCACTTTAGGAATTCTTAGAATTTACATAATGTCCATGAGACTCAAAACACCACTGCCCAAAGGCCTCTGCCTCTTGCTTTGGAGCTAGCTGTTTGGGGCCCCTACAGTATATTTTCCCTCTCAGAAAAACGGGCATGCATCAAAAGGCTTGGAGATTTGGTTCCCTGATTGACTCCCAGAATAATTCTTCTGGGGGGCTACTTAAGACTCGGCCAAACTATGTCCGCACTTTGGTGAACATCAGCGCTGAGGCAAGTTTCACGCAACCTGATTAAAATTGACTCAAAGTGTCTTACTTCAGTAATCACTTAGACGGAATGAATTTTACATTAGTGGGATCAAGCATGCACCAGGCCTCAGTGGAAATGAAAAGGGCTTATAGTAATAGGATTTATAAATCCACCCATTAGGTTAATGGCTAAATGATTTACATGTAACACTCTCCCCCACTCCGCCTTCCTTCACCCTTTAACTCGGTAAAAACTATGCTTGGCATTTTCTACTGCAGTGCCATACTCAAAGGAAATAGCCTTTCTATTTTGGGACATTCTAATTTCTAATAATGGCTTGGGTAGCTACCATTAACTCTTTCAAAGCACAAATAATTGACTAATAAAATTAAATAGTCTATAAGGCCTGAAAGTGCTTAATTGATCATAATTGTCTATTTGAGAAGAAGGCGTCAGGCTGGCTATGTTCAGATAATGAAGTTGGGCAATTCTGAAGCGCTGCAATCAAGATAATACAGCTAAAAAGGACATTAGCATTTTCTGGAATCTGCAACATTTTCTTTATAACTGAGGTCATGGGAAAATCTGACTAGAAAACTTTGAGCTCTCAGTCCCCACAAATGACAGATTTAACGGGGTGCCACTTGTCACTACTAAGCACCTGGACTGAAGCTCAACCCTGGAAGGGCATCTTGCCAGGGGTCTAAAGGACAACCCGAAGGTGGAGAATTATCGAGGTATTTGCTATCACCATTTGATGGAAGCATTTTTGATTTCTGGAAAGCTTTTTAGGACTGGTATGTGATAAGATAGTCATGGTACTGTTCATCATTACTCCCTGCTTTGAGTAAGGTGCGAAGAGAAGGAACTATTTAAGCCCAAGACCTCAGGGGCAACTCCCTCACTCAGTGCTAGAGCTAAATACTAAATTCTGTTCTTTAATGACCATACGGTCTTCACGGCCTCCTGTAGCAACTCTACTTCTTACAAAAGGGTGCCCCTTGCCCTCCCTTTTTTTAGAAGTTCAGAAAAGAGATTCTGTGAGCTAGCTATATATGATTAAAATAGAGAGGGTTTGAGCCCTGACTGGTGTGGCTCTGTCACTTGGGCATCATCCCATGAAGCAAAAGGTCGCTGGTTCGATTCCCAATCGGGGCACATGCCTGGGTTGCAGGTTTGGTCCCCAGTCGAAGCATGTTCGAGATGCAACCAATCAATGTTTGTTTCTCACATCAATGTTTCTCTCCTTCTCTTCCTCCCTACTCCCCCCCTCTATAAATAAATAAATAAATAAATAAATAAATAAATGTTTTTTTTTTTTTTAAATAGAGAGGGTTCCTAACTCAAAGAAAAATCTTCAGATAGATGGTGTCATTTTAGGAAAATATAATTGTGTTCACCTGTCCAGAAACATGCGTGTTATAGACAATGTTCAGGCATGCCTCTAGAATGCCTCTTTATCTTTAAAGATCAATTGAATAATGTATTTCAATTTATCAATCACTTTTTCTCCTGTCCCATCATCTTTTGGGAAGAATCCAGAGAAATTTCTAAAGGAACAGATAAATGCCAAATTGAAAAGAGTCATTTAGGATGCCAGTGTACAATACAGAGAAGACAAAATATCAATATATAAACTATGCAAGATGTGGCTACTGCTAAAAAAAAAAATCCCTATTACTTTTGAATTTCTTTTTTTTTAAATTATTGTTCAAGTACAGTTTTCTGTCTTTTACCCCATCCCAGCCCACCCCTACTTTTGAATTTCTTTAGTCCTTTCATTTAGGCCCTCAAAAAGTTATTCATTCACACACTAACAAGCATTTTATTTTATTTTTTGTCCTCACCCGATGACATGTTTTTTTTCATTGCTTTCAGAGTGGAAGAGAGAGGAAGGGAAAAAGAGAAACATCAACGTGAGAGAGAAACATCAATTGGTCACCTCCCACATGCCCCTGGACCAGGGATCGAACCCACAACCCAGGCACACACCTTGACTGGGAATCAAACCCACACTGTTCTGGTTACAGGACGACCACCTGAGCCACACTGGCTAGGGCACGCACTAACAAGTATTCACTGAACAGTTCTCACATGCTAGGTGGAAGGGAACACTAGGCATGAATGACTCGGCCATAATCCCTTTCCTCTAGAATGTGTGGTATCTAACAGAGCGGCAAATTTGCATTTGAAAAAAATATACACACACACACAATAGAGTCCTCTGAGGTGGGAGAGGAAAGTTCATGGAAGCAAACTGTATATAGGGGAAGGTGATCTATAGGAAGTAATAGAAAAAGGGGAGTGGGGGAAAAGTGTTGAAGATCCAAAGGACAGAGAGAAACTCTTAAAAAATAAGTTTTTAAAAAAAGGTTTCTTTTGCAATGAGAAGAAAATGAAAACTATGGATGAGATCAGAATGCTCCGGAAACTGGAGCGAGGGCAGAGAGGCCCAATGTGAAAGGACGTAGAAACCACATTAAGGACTTTAAACTGAGGAGTGACGATCAGTTTGACAGTTTAAAAAGGTCTCTCTGGTTACAAAACACGTAGAGAATAGATGCGCCAGGGGCAGCATCCAGGAAGAAGTGGTGTATATCACTTCGAACAGCATTAAAGGCATTGCACTGGAGATAGACAATCGTAGGTATTTAGGAAGTAGAATCTACGGAACTTGGTGACTGGCTGAATTTGGGGCACAAGGAAGATGAAACCCATGTCCCCGACTTAACAACTGGAAAGGCAGACAGTGCTGTCACTCACTGACTGAGACAGGGAATCCTGGGAGGGGAACAGGTTGGGGAGTAGAACCAGCTGGGCAGTTCTGGAATTGATGAGTATGTTATACCTGTGGACATCTAAATGAAGATCACAGGGAGGCAGTGGAAGCTAAGATACTCAATGGAGGGGACGTGGAAGTTTTGGATACAGGAATTCCAATGGTCAGCAGAGATGCAATATACAACTAAAGCAAAGCAACGTCAGCATGCAGACAACAACAGAACCCATTGAAACAGATGGCACAGCTCACAAAGGGGCAGCGGGAGAATGGGAGACAAGGCAAGCTGGCGCCCAAACCATGGTAATGGGGCTTCCAGGGTGTCTGCACCCCTTATTCCTCCTCCAGCACCTTCCTTTCCCTTTCAGCTATCAGGTTTCCATTCTTTCTGTCACAATTGGCAGGTGTCATACAAACCAGTGACCACTGACAAATTTCATTGCAGGCTGTCACAGTCAGACAGCCAGGCACCACACACTGACCTTTAAGGAGAACGATCCCAACAGGTGGCTAGTGCCTAATACAAATAATTGTATTAAGCCTCGGAACAAGGTCAAAAAGGAGGAGCACCTTGCCTTTTCACGAGCAGCCAACACAGCTCCAGGACGCAGCTCAACAAACAGCAAGCAAAACTTCTGCAGTGGCTCCCCTCCTTGAGGCAGTGATGGGCTCAACAGGAAGACTAAACATCAATCAAGTCACTTCACAAGTAAAGAGCCTCCTATAGCTCTGACCATCATTTTCCTGCCTCTCTTCTGCATTTGGGAGGTGGGAGGGCATTCTTTTCTATGTCAGGTTTGGTGCCATTTATAAGCAGTTGCAATTTATACACATCCAATTGAAGAAAAGTTAATGATGAGAGAAGGGTTCCCCTCAGTTTCCAAAGAATATTCTTCACACCCTTCAAAAGAAACTACCTAAGTCATAGGTGATGAAATTAATTGCCTTTGTTACTGATTTGCTTTGATAACATCAAATGTCTCGCTGTTCTCATGGACCTCTACCGTCACAGCAAGCCACTGTTGTGACAGAACAGGCAGCTGTAGCTCAGGGGGTGGGAGGAGCCTGCTCAACCTCCTGAAAGACGAAGGCCCCATCAGGGCTCAGAAATTCCACTGGGTGGTGAGGAACCAGGAGTCCTGCAAGCCGCAGCAGGACCCGCAGCAGGACCCGGTGTGCTGAGCTTTTCTCCCTGACCTTTACATAAAAAAAATCTCTCTCTCTCCCCTGGAGACAGCCCCCACTGCTCCCACCGTCTCACACCTCGTGACGGCAAATGGCATGGCTGGGAGGAGCCACACACCACTGGCATGTCGGTACCCAGAGCAAGAATCCAAGCAGTAGATCAGATTCCTGTCAGCTGCAAACGGGCAGCACTTCAGCTGCTTCTCATTCTTTATTTTTAAATGGCAGGATGGGCTCAAGGGCACGGTGGCCTGTCACACAAAAGACTAAAGATTAGCAAAGAAAAAAAACAAAACCCTTCAGAGTACGCAGATTCACACAAGACTGACAACTGAACAAGCAGCACGGTATTTTACAAATCAGTTGAATGTGTTTCTCTTAGTAACATGATGAGGGAAGATTGATTATGGAACAAAAATGAATCAAACTAACTACAGATTAGTTCTTAGTCAATAAGACTAACAAATAAATTCTCTTGCTACTGATCTGGAAAAGCCTTATTTTCAGAATTTGGAGCCCAGAGCATGAGAATATTGGGATGTGCTACCAGTGACAAAGCTCCCCACTCGATCGGTCCCCAGAAACAAAAGAGCAGTAAAATTAAATACCGATCAATAAAATGTAAAGAGTGCGGTTACGAAGAACTTACCTCTGCAGAATACAAAATGTGTTTTCTTTTCTCCCTATACCGCCAACCAGATCGTTCTCGACTCATTCTTAGAAACTGAAGACCAACTTGGATTTTGATGTATAAACTGCTTTTGACGATATTTCATTTTAAACAGATAAACACTTTAAAAACATGCAAGCTGAAGACACCCTTTTGAGAAACTAAGAAAACAGATGTGGAAGCCATTTGTTTCGATGAAGAGGAATTTTCGCTTTTATGGGAATACAATGATTCATGAAGAGGAAAAAAGTCTGTCATCAAGTTTACTTCAATAGATACTCTTGGGTTTGAGGCAGCTTTCTAAATATGGCCACTGCTTTTCTTCACATCCCCTCTCTCCTGAAATATCTCAAACTACCACGAAACAAACATTACTTTTATTGTCTTTGTTCTTTTACATTTTCTGCTTAGTTAATATATTGTGCAGGAGAAAAAAAAAAACACAACCCTGGTAGGACAGCATTACATACTTGCTTTTATTGCTTAGGAAGCTGGACAAAATACCTTCTGCTTTAGTGATTTATCAAAACCAAGCCATCTTGAGAGTATTAAAACATTAAGGATACAAGAAACCCTGGCAGGAGGTTCAGAAATAACAGCTCTCCTTAACCCCAAAGGAGATGGAATAAAAGAATAGTGAAGCTTTTCCAAGAACTCCTAGCAAAGAGGAAAATCTCCTTTTTTAGTTTCTCTTTTTAATGGCGATAAAACAAAGAAGCACTAAAACAGGAAAAGAAAACGGGTGGGGGCATTGGGCTCCACCTGGGGAAGTGCTTAGAAATTCTCTCCTTCCTTCCTGTGCCCCGTGCCCATCTGCTTCCATCCTCTCTTCCTCAGTGGCTGTGGCTACAGGCCATTCTCTGGGTTAAGAGGCACTGCTGGGATAAGGTATTTACCTTCCATGCTTCTCTACGCCCTCAACAAAAGAAGGCAAAATGGCCAATGTTCCTCAGTTTTTGTTTGATAAAAAATCCCCCCTCATAATTCCCTAACCCTTAAGAGTCTGCTATAATCCCTATATTAAGAATCACAAAGCCCTAGCCCTGGCTGGTGAAGCTCAGTGGATTCAGTGCAGGCCTGCGAACCAAAGGATCGAGGTTCGATTCCCATTCAGGTCACATGCCTGGGTTGCAGGCCAATTCCCAGCAGGGGTAGCATGAGAGGCAAACATACATTGATATTTCTCTCCTTCTGTCCTTCCTTTCCCCTCTAAAAGATAAATAAAATCTTTTTAAAAAACTTTAAAAAAAAAGAGAATCACAAAGCTCTGGTTGGTGTGGCTCAGTGGATTGAGCACTGGACGGCAAAGCAAAGGGTCGGCTGGTTCAATTCCCAGTCAGGGCACATAGGGCACATGCCTGTGTTGCAGGCCAGGTCCCTGGGGATCAATGAGAGGCAACCACACACTGGTGTTTTTCTCCCTCTCTTCCCCTCTCTCTTAAAATAAATAAAATATTTTTAAAAAAGAATCGCAGAAAATAAATTATCTCTTTTCTGCAACATCCCCATCTGCCAATATTTTGCCACATTACTTGCTAGAGTTTATATTTCAAAAATGATGCTTTAACCTATCCCAAATATAACAACATAATTTTGAAAATGCATTTTCCCACTGTGAGCTATAGCTCAATCTCTGAACTCCCTTAATGGTCTACAAAATTCTATTTTCATGTATGTAGGAATTTTTCTGGGTAAAAAATCAAAAGCTTTCACCCAATTCTCAAAAGGGTCAAAAAGATGAGCCTTCCCCCCAAAACTTGTACTGATTTCTTAGTTAGGTCAAACCAGTTCTATAACAGTATAGGGAGTTGTCCAATGTATTTCATACTCACGGCTGCTCTTGATTTACCCAAGATATCACCAAAGAGGTGACTGCAACCGAAAGGTCACTGGTTCGATTCCCAGACAGGACACATGCCTAGTTGCAGGCCAGGTCCTCAGTTGCATGCATGTGAGTGGCAACCAACAGATGTATCCCTCTCACATCAATATTTCTCTCCCTCTCTTTCTCCCTTCCCTTCTCTCTAAAAATAAATGAAATCTTTTTAAAAAATCTACAAAACTAACCATCTTCTACCAATGCAGATGAGTCTTAATGATGGACATTTTGGATTTACTTGGTCCTTCCTCACATGGGACCACACAGTTGATCAAACACAGAACCTCTCTGCTCAAGTAAACACAGAGTTCTGCTCTCTCATTACTTCCGGCCCCCCATACCAGTATTTAAAATTCCTCTTCTTTCCTGTATGTCCTAATTCTATACCCAACCCTCTTAAATACAACCAATGATTTAACGTCATGTGTCACTCAGATGACCAAACACTTCATGGTCAAGGTTTCCTAACTATATCCTTTCCCATATCACTCTACCACTTCCCTCTGCAATCTTAGGAGTGACCCTCCATGAACGCCAAATTCAAGCATTTACAGTGGGCTCAGCATTGAGGTAAAGACAAAGGGAATTTTACTGCTCTTAAGGAACTTAAAAGACAAATGGGATCACTTCCAGCTAGGTAGTTTTCACAGTATGACAATGAAAGGCACAGGACTCAAGAACTGTCTTACAGGAACATACCGTATTTTTTAGACTATAAGACGCACCCCCTCGTTTGGGAGGAAAGTGGGGGGTGTGTCTTATAGTCTGAATGTAGCTTACCTGGCTCACGGGGGGGGGGGGGGNGCCCCATCCGCCGCGCCCCCCCGGTCAGTGGAGAGAGGTCACAGGTTAGTAAATATTTTACCACATTTTTTGCTTCAAAATTTTCCTATTTTCCTTCTCTAAATCATAGATGCATCTAACAGTCCTAAAAATACAGTAAAAACAGAGTGACTAAGCCAGTCACACCACATCACACACCAACGGCCTCATCTACTGAAACCTGCTCTTTGGAGACCTGGCTAAGCCTTCAGATGAGTCCAAAAAGAGAAGGAGCATGGCTCTAGCTCTACCCAGGGACTAGTCCCATTAATATTAAAAGGGAGAGAAGGCAGTGCTAATTAAAGAGGAATGGAATGAATGTCGTTGTCCTTACCTATAGCATTAAGAAGAAAAAGAAGCCACAGGGTACAAGAGTCCAGGTCAAGTACAAACATAAAGTCTGGAAATCTGGAATCCCATGAGCCAAGATGTCCTTGGCGGCTTAGCTTTCTCATTTCTTTGTAGTTCAGATTGTCTTTCCTTTGATAGTAAGAATCTCACCCCTTCCCTTTCCAGCATCTTCCATCTTTCCCTTCCCAATGGTGCCTTCTTTCCAGTTCTACAGTATCAACTTCTCCTAAATTAAGGGTTACTCACTCACTTGACAAATATGTATCGATAGTCTGCACTGCTCAAGACGTGGTACCTAACTCTGAGAAGATGAATAAAATACAATCCATGCCCTTGAGGAACTTGCAATGTGCACTCCAATTATTTTCAGTGGTCTCATGTTCTTTATCTTTTAGGGCTCAATCCCCGTCACCTCATGCTCAATGCATAAAACCTATGCTGCCTTTTAGCTTCGTTCTCAGAACTTAAATTGTTCCTTCAAAGGTCAGTAGGACCTCTTCTTGCCAAAAGTAACAGCCACTGCTTAGATTCTTCCACAATCATCTGAGCACTGCCCTAATGAAATGAAAAGACACATCAGGGTTCTCCCTTCATCATCACTATCCTCTGCCAATTCCTAATGATAAAGCCCACACAAGCCCACGACTCCAGACGGTGTGAAATTTCCCATGGGGGGAGAGGGAGTGGGCAAAACTGCCCCCAGTTCGGAATTACTGACCTACATGGATACCCTACAGGGTATGGCCTGTGCACATGCTGGAGAAGTGACTAATGGGTCATAAAGCGTACTGACTCCAGACATCCGCCTACTGTCACCAAGATTATTGAGCGCACAGAATTATGTCGTCCAAGATGGATTTTTTCATGTTCAGGCAAATTTACAAAGTCTCCAAATATGCCGGACATCTTTCCTTTGCCCATCCATTTCCATTGCCCACCCTGCTCCCTGGGACGGAAGGCTGACTTAATGGGTTGCGTTAAAAGAGCTTCCTTGTCCCCTAATTTACAGTTGAGTTTAGGCCACCAGAAACAGTGCACAGATCAGGACGGAAGTGAGGGCAGGTTATTTATGACCTCAGTTTTCCCCGTGACCGGTCGTCACATACAGGCTGGCTGGATCCATCCACCTGCGATCAGAAGACCCTTTGCCCGCACCTGCTCTCACCCCTTTTCACCTAAGACTACGACAGCCCTGCTTTTACTCGCCTCTGAGTTTGCACAGTTCTTTTGCAATTTTAATAGACCCTGCCCTCATTTTGGTACATCATCCCTCTATCAAATCTTCCTATTACTCCCATGAATGATCCCTATTAATCCCTGCTGGGGCCCTGGCTGATACAGCAAATATATTTTTAAATTTATCGTAAATTTTAAAAACAAGCAGTTTTACAATGCTCCACTTGAAGCTCCATTCTCCTGAAAACAGACACACAAGAAGCATCACATCTTGAAAATCTAGGCTTTTAAGACTGTGAAGAAGACATGCTATGAACTCCCTTTAAAGAGCAAACCTATGATATATCTCTTTTACTATGTCACGTTAACTAAAAATGCTCAAATTTAATTTTTCTTTAGCCTCACCTCAGTCCAAAGAGAAAGAAAAAGAATACAACACTACTTCTGTCTTATGTAGTCTCAACAATTTTGGCAATCATGTATGTTACAATTATAATATATGAACTTATATCTTTAGTATTCCACATACATATTGTGGGAATATGTATTATACTGTACATTAATGCTGAGGACCAGGACTGTATCTTACATTTGTTTTTCTCGTGCTTTTTCATGCCTTGCAATAGTCTGCAATAGTTCCTTTAAGAGAGAATATATTTGATAAATATTTGTTGACAGTTGGGAACAGTATCAATAGAAACAGAACATAAGGAAGCATTAAAGCTAGCCCCAAGAGACAGGCTCACTTACTTTAGTATTTTCTTATTTGCCTTGCTTTATCAAGGGATTTTTGCCTCCAGAAAAAAATTAAATAAAAGCCTCACTGTAAGGTGAATGTGAAATTTTAGGAAAACAGCTGTATACCCATCAAGATTATTTTCCACAAGTAGCCAACATGAAATAGAATTTACAAGAGACAGGAAGAAGAGTAGGTGGAGTTAGAATAGAAGGAAATGAGGAGGCGCAACAAGAATTAATTACTGGTAATTACACATGCCACAGCCTCTCTTCTTTCTCCACCCTCTATCTAATCAACAGTGCGAGCAGATGTGGTCTGTGGTATTGGGGAGGGGGGGTGTTTAACAGCTGTTTGGAGAACATGCCATTAAAAAGCAGCCTTGTCCACAGAAACCCAGGGATTTTACCATTTGAAAGAAAAGAGGTAATGAATAATGACCACGGTCTTACTTTGAACTTCAGCTCATCCAGGCTGATAACTTTTTCTCCTGATTTCTGATGACCTATGGCAGTAGCTTTGATATTTTCTGTTATGGGTGCCTCAATATTTGAATCTATTTCGTGTATTTTACCCAAGTAACCCCGAAACCAGTACAAAGAGCCAACTACTCCTTATTGAGGGAACAGTCAAAAAATATTAACTATGGTATATATTGATGATGACAAGAAAAATTCTTCAAATTCCCACTATAGGGAATACCAAATTAGGGGGAAAGAATTCCAAATTTCTCAACTGTCTTTCTAGATGTTCTTCCATGGGATAAGAACTCTAAACAACATGGAAATCAGAACATCTTAACTTTTTTACATCTTAAAAAACACAGCACGCTGTCACTGCACATAATCTTTCCTAAGAGATAAAAACACAAACTAAAGCCCCCACACATTTAAAATACAACACAACCACCCAGGGCTTAACAGGAAATGCAGTTGCTCACAAAACAGAAGTTTCAGCGTCTTTCCAGTAAGAGGCTGCTTTTGCTTCCTCCCAAGTCTGATGTCTGCCTGCTAGGCAGGGCTGGGAGGGAGGGTCACAGGCATCCTCATCCCATCTGGGACACCCTCTGGGCCCAAAGAATGGAGACTGGTGGCACAGATCTGGCTTTAGGAACTATCAGGTGACTGCTATCCATGACCCAAAACTCCTATGCTGGAATAGCAGGAAGCTTTTTGACTTCAGGAGCAATGTGGCTCCAAAAAGCTGTAAATAAGTCATTTGTTCACAAATCCAAAGTGAAATTCAATACATGACTGATTGTGCCACTAATTGATAGCAAGCACATTGACTGCTTGTGCTCAAACATCAACTGTGTCAGAAGCTTTGGAAGTTCTTGAGTACCTTTCACAGTTGCAAGTTCTCAGGTTATGGTAAATATGTGCAGAAGCACATAGAATATTTGAGAGCACACGTATTCATGTACACTTGCAGGATACTACACTGATTTCCCGTATCTAATCTCATTAAATTGAGCTTGCAGATTCTCAAACTTACTTCTATGGATTTGGGGGGCATCTTCAAAAATTTCATTCAGCTTTAGTATGTGCAAATTCGCATGAACTATGATTCAATCCTGTTGGGGATAATTAGAGAAAGACGGAGCTAGGGTTGGGAAAAGGAAAGAAAGGTAAAAGCTAATGGCAGAACAGGAATAAGAATTTTCAGAACGGGGCCATAGGAAAAATAAAAGGAGGTAAGTGCAAGCACGCTTGGGACTCACAACTGGACACCGAAAATCGCATCTAAGAGTCAGCCGTGAGTGGGATTAGGTGGTGGGGAGCCCCGGGGAAATGGGCATCAAGAGTTTTAAGGCTGCAAATCAGAAAGGCAATGAACAGCTACATGGAAAAACAGCTGTGGGAGAGGAGAGGAAATGCTTTAAAACATGCTCATTACCCGAAACAAAGCAAATTTCTACTGAACAAGGGATAGTACACGAAAATGAACAGTTAGTATCCCTTAATACTAAATAAAACAGTGTAAGTGAAAGGGTCATTTGTATAATATTTGGAAGATTTATTTAACTGAATATAAATGTTGTTTATTCCTAAAAGCTTCCACAGATCCACTCTCAACTTTGGATCTCCTGTGACTAGTTTCCAAGAAGTCTAAAGTCCTCAGACTTAAAAGTCTACATCCATGACAGTTTGCAGGAACCTCTTCCTCCTGGCGAGTAAAGGACAATACCCCTCCTTTGCAATTCACCAGGATGAAGCTATTCTTTTTGGTGAGCTCTGCAAACCCCACCTCTTAATCTCTAGAAATAATTTTATCTGCAAAAGAGTGTGTAAGAAAGTTTAAATTAATCCTTCATCCTGTATTATGTTGCTTTTCTGCATCAGCAAAGACGCATTACCATGCAAAATAATGAGTTTTTTGTGTGTGTCTGATAGAGAATATATTTGGGAGAGAAATGGGAGCTTCTGGCAAAAAATAAAGGCTTCATTACTTCAGCTTTAAATGTAAATTAGGCACTCAGCAGCATGCAAGTTAGGACAATTTTCCTTACACAAGATAAGATGAACTATATTTTATTCCTCAGTTCTTAACAAGAGTCACTTCCTTAGACATACCTAACCCTTAAACAAAGGCTGTTCTTTGTCATAGCTAGGGAAATGTTTTTATTACTGATGTTCTTTAAACATGTATGAATAAAAACCTCTCTTCTCCACTCATGCTCATAACAAACTGCTACTTAGGCAAAAAAAAATGTATCTGAAATGAATACAGCCATAAAAGGGGGAATATTTGCTTTCTATGTGAACATTACACATCACCCCAAACTAGTGGAAAGGCCTTTAAAAAAACAGCTGTCTTCTGAGGTTCTAATACTGCCTGACTTTGCAAGAAAGTGATGGCTTTTAAAAGGGAAAAAGGCACTGAACGCACATTTGATCGCAGAGAACCCACTAACATAACAACTACCAGTGTGTCATAGGGCTTTGTCCTTGTTTTTAAAAGGTGATCACGTCTTTCATATTCAACAATCATCTCCATCTGTCTGGAACTCAGTGTATCCAAATGTCTCTTGTTCTGTAAAATCCTTGAACAAGATCTATCCAGTCCCAGCCTTGACTATGGCATAGTGTTGGTCACCTTCTGCTAATAGGCCTCTAGATTATATCCAGCCACTCAGGAAACCATTCTTATTCAGGCAAGGATCAATGAAATGTCAACCCCAGTTCATCTGAATGCAGCTTCAAACCTGAACTTCGCTAAATCACCCATGGCAAAAATATCGTTCTGGGATGTTAGTCTGGATTTTTTCTTTTAGTCCTGCACAGCTTAGATATGTGATTTTTTTTAAAAGGGTAAATGGGGTATACTCGACATCTTACTGAATTAACTTGTAACACTTAAGATCCAAACATGTGATATCAAAATTTTAATATAAGCTTTACACTTGAGAGATTCTCCAACTGCCAAAAGCTTTTAAGCTAAACTCTCTAATATTTAATCCAATGAGAGTATAATTGACCTAATTTTTTGCATCATGGAATCTCAACTATGTGAATCATCTTAAGATTATTGTTAGTCGGTTACTTTTCTGTATATGACAGCCATGCATTTTCTAAGTAGTGCAGAATCACATTCCAATTCTTCTGCTGTACTTGAGCACATCCCCCCAGAAAGAAGAAAATTGGACATTTTTATTATTACATGAGTTTCTACTTCAATGTCCACTGCTGTTTACCTGTAAGATCTATTACTTAGTAAGTGCTACAAAAATTAAAAGTTTAGCCCTGGCTGGTGTAGCTCAGTGGATCGAGCACTGGCCAGTGAACCAAGGGGTCCCTGGTTCCATTCCCAGTCAGGGCACATGCCTGGGTTGAGGGCCAGGCCCCACTAGGGGATGCACAAGAGGCAGCCACACATCGATGTTTCTCTCCCTCTCTTTCTGCCTCCGTTCCCCATTTTCTAAAAATAAATAAATAAAATCTTTTAAAAATAAGTACATAAGTTTATTTTTTTAAAGCCTACTTAAAAATACATATTTTATATCATATAGACAGGCTTCATAAGTGTATTCAGAAACATAAATCTTGCAGATAAATTCATAAACAATTGCAAAATTATTTGACAGCCTTCCCCCAAAACTAAGCAGAAGTTAGATTTTGTAGAACAGTGTTATCCAGTACTAATGTAGCTAGTGGCTACCACGCCTACTGAGCACTTAAAATGCGGCTATTATGGCTAAGTGAAATTTTTAATTTTATTTCAAATAATTAAAATTTAGATCTGAGTAGCCATCTGTGGCTAATGGCTACTATACTATACAATCCAAATCTAGAACACTGATATCTACAGAAGTAATGCACATAAAGAACGCTATTATGCACTTGCTGCTGCAGCAAATGTACTAACATTGGAATGATACAGAGATTAACATGGCCCCTGTGGCGAGGATGACATGCAGATTCGTGAAGCGTGCCATATTTTTGATGCAAATAGTTGTGGAGATGTAAAGTACAGCATAGGGGACACAGTTAACAATACAGCAATAACTATGTGTGGGGCCAGGCTGATACTTGAATTACCGGAGGGATCACTTTGCAGACTGCGTAACTGTCTACCCACTATGCTATATACCTGAAACATATAAAATGATACTGACTGTCAACTATAATTGAAAAATAAATTTTTTAATTTTATTTTAATTGTTGTTCAAGTACAGTTTTCTGTCTTTTACTCCCTTCCCAGACCATCTCCCCAAGCCCTCCCACATCCCTCCCATTTCCACCCCCCCTTTGTTTTTGTCCATGTGTCCTTTATACTTGTTCCTGTAAACCCTCTTCCCCTTTTCCCCTGAAATTCCCTCCCCTCTCCTCTCTGGTCTCTGTCATCCTGTTCTCTATTTCAGTGTCTTTGGTTATATTTTGCTTGCTGGTTTGTTTTGTTGTTTAGGTTCCTGTTAAAGTTGAGATCACATGGTATTTGTCTTTCACCGCCTGGCTTATTTCACTAAGCATAATGCTTTCCAGTTCCATCCATGCTGTTGTAAAGGGTAGGAGCTCCTTTCTATCTGCTTCATAGAATTCCATTGTGTAAATGTAGAAAAATAAAATTAAAAAAAATAAAAATACAAAAATAGCAAAAAGGCTGTTTTTAATTGGAATATATTTTAAGAATGAATGGTATGAAGACTAAAAAAAGGTAGCATGGCATTGTATTTTTATTGACTAAAAAAATCAATAGGCAGCTTTTAAAGGACAGTCCCACCGAAAATGTCAGATACTGAGTCTCAGCTTTGCTTTTCATCTCCAACAATCAATTTGATGTTAAGAATCCTTGTAAGTATAATCTAAAATTTCACAGAAGAACTAAATTTATCTGTAAAAGAAAGCACTGTGACAGTTCAAAGGGGACAAACACATTTCCCCATTTTTCAGGCCAAAAATTTACAATAGGAGAAAGTGGATAGCTAGAAAGCTGAAATGGTTACCAACATACATATACATTATACTTCTACCTGTGAAATTCAAATTAGATAATTTAGGTAAAAGGGCTCTGTGAAAACCACAAAGGCCTTACACACATACATCATGACTGCTGCTACCACTACTGCTGTTGTTACGGTTCCTGCCTTCAAGAAAGTTGTAAATGGGTGTCAACCAAGGCTTTGCTGGTTGCCCATAGGTTTTGGAGGATGTATAGACAGTGATGTCACTTTGTCTGGATTACTGAAAACACCAGATCTGATATGGACAAATGTGGCAGCCATTGGGTCTTAACAATGTTTTTTAATAGTCAACTAGATGGTCCTTTAATCCTGATTATGGACAGCTGATATACAGACAATAATTGAGGGAGTGAATAAAAGAAGAATCCAGTAAGTCATAGGTGGCAAACACAAGGCCCTCGGGCCAATCCGGCCCTCCGCTTTATTCCATCCGGCCGGCACCTTGTTTCTTCCCAGCGGCAGTGCTGAGCTCCTTGCCCCTAGTTAAGGAGTAGTTACATTTATACAGCCCTAAAGTTACATTTGGACCTTTGAAGGCAACCACAAGGCTGAGTGGCCCCTGGTGAAAATGAGTTTGACACCTCTGTAGTAAGTGAAATTGGCTCACAATCCCAAAGTTTGAGTCTCCATTATATCTCAAGTCATGCCATTCCTCCTTGAAGGAAACTACTTTTCATGTTCCCTGGATCTTTTCTAGAAAACTCTAGTACATTACTTAGTTTTAAAAAAAATCAAACCTGTATGTTTGAATCCCAGGACTTTCTAGGTTTAAATTTTGATATTTTCTACATTTTCCAATAGATTTATTTTACCTCCATTAAGACAGATCAGCCTTTTCCATGAAAACAATTTATTCCAGCCCTAGATGGCATAACTCATTGGATTGAGCGCAGGCTGCAATGCAGAGGATCGAGAGTTCGATTCCCAGTCAGGGCACATGCCTGGATTGTGGGCCAGGTCCCGGGGGGGGGGGGGGCCCAACATNTCGGGGGGGGGGGGGGGGCCCACATGAGAGGCAACCACATATTGATGTTTCTAGCCCTCTCTTTCTCCTTCCCTTCCCCTCTCTAAAGATAAATAAAATCTTTTTTAAAAAACTGATTTTAAGAAAAGGGTCTGGCACCCATGTCATATTAAAGAAGTCTATAAATTTAAACACAATAAAACTAAACTATTGGCAGTATATGAAGACGATTATAAGGGATTCACACCATCCCTTCCAGACTATGAATATAAAGGAAAAAAAAGCTACCCTCCGAGGGTAAAACCTACCTGCACAATGGATACGGCAGCATTCTGTTGAAATTAACCAAAAGACTGCCTTTGTGTATGCCTAGCCTTAGAATTTGAAAACCTCTAAAGGTGATCTAATTTTATACTCTCAGGAAGCAGGCCTAGAATGCGGCTTGTCATTTAGTAAATGGGATTATAGTTTGGTTCAAGAAAATTGTGTGAACAAAGGAAAATAGTCACCATAGAAATAAACTCAAAGAACCAGACACTGTCAAGCTTTACTGCTCAGCATTATTCAGGGGAAACCCAAATAGTCCATGTGGCAGGTGTATCCTAATCATGGATTATCTAACCCAGTCTCTTTGTTTTGATTCCATTCTCACCAAGCAACCTTGTGATTATAATTTGGCTTCCCATGTGGCTTGTCTATAAAGAGAAAATGCACTAATCTCTCAGTTCGACCTCACCAGTCTAATTAACAGCTGTAGTTCTCAGTTCAAATGAACAAACTGGCATTGGGGCATGTACATGTGAGTCTGACCATCCGCAGTGTGTGCCAAGACAGTCAGATTTCTGAGCCTCTAAGAATACAACCTACTTGTCCATCACTGAACCTCCTGCGCCTAGCACAGTGCGTAGCTCATACTACCACTCAGTAAATATCAGGCTGAGACCCGGAGACCTAAGATGACTCCTCCTAGCGTCTTTCAATCCAAATTGCAGTATGTAGTAAAAGGGCGTAAGTGGTCGATACAAAATGACCAGAAAATAAGTCCATCACAAATAAAATATTTAAGTATTA
This sequence comes from Sturnira hondurensis, assembly GCF_014824575.4. Lineage (NCBI taxonomy): Eukaryota > Metazoa > Chordata > Mammalia > Chiroptera > Phyllostomidae > Sturnira > Sturnira hondurensis. The sequence continues at coordinate 470,617 of NW_028085098.1, forward strand.
CAGCATTAATAGGACCTAAAAGTATTTACTTCATGCAGTAAACATTAAGAAAGTAGAAATGCTTTGTTTTCAGGCTTGAAATATCAGTGTGTCCTTCCATCCTTTGAAAAACTTCCCCCCGACAAGCAAAAGCACTCAATATCATTCAGAAGCTTAACATATTTGGTACTCATGGATGCTCACTTTTTAAACTGATAAGAACAGATACTACACTTGATCTTAGCCAAAAGGCTGAGAAGCAATGATGAATGCTCACTTTTTAAAGTGATAATGGTTTTCCCTACTGAAACCATTTTGAATTTCTCCTTTCACCTTTTTCTAACTCCATAATTTATTCCAAATATCCAGTTGAACTATTTCCTATCAAATCCAATCTAGGCACCAATGACTAGAAAGTACTGCTAAGTAACCTATTTCCATTACAGCTATTACAACATGTCTCAATTGTCTAGAACGTCACAAAACCAAAATCCCAGATATTTTGCTTCCAACACTGGACACACCCTCTCACAGAAAGCAAATATAGCTTCCGGGTGATAGATGACACAATTACTTGAAGGTCCTAGAAAGTAACCAAAAACAAAACAAAACAAAACAAAAAACCAAAAAAAACAAACCCAGCTGAACTTGGAAGGAAGGCAACTGTAATTTGAGAAAAGGAAAGACTCTGTGCTAAGTGGCCCATTTTTCTAACTTTCTGCCTGAGGGCAGTCATCCCTGGAGCTGTGTGGAGAAGTGGTCTAAATGGATTAAAGAGCCAGAAGACAGGACACAGTAGCTGATAAAGTGAAGATACAAAGCCCCAGTATCAAGAATGAGAGAGATAGCACTACTATCAATGTGTAGAGATTAAAGAGACAAAAGGGGAACATTGTAAACACCTAAATGCCAACAAATTGGACAAACTGATTAACAGATACACACTATCAGAGCTTACTCAAGTAGAAACAGGTAGCAGTCACTGCTGTGGTTAATTGCTTAGGGCCTTGGCCCATACACCAAAAGGTCACAGAGGTTTGATTCCTGCTTCAGGGCACATACCCAAGCTACGGGTCCAATCCCCAGTTAGTTGGGGCACAAATTAGAATGCAACCAATAGATGTTCCTCTGTTTCTCTCTCTCTCTCTCTCCCCCCACCTCCCACCCCCCCCCCAGCTTTCCCTCTGCTAAAAGCAATGAAAAACTGTTCTTGAGTGAGGATAAAAAAGAAGAAACAGATGACTTGAACAGCCCCATATCTACTAAAAAGACTGCATTTGTACTTTAAAACTTTTACACAAATGAAAGTCCAGGCCCAGACAGGTTCAGTGCTGAATTACTTCAAACATGTAAGGAAGAAAAAAAATACCAACTCTATATCAACTTTCCCAGAAAATAGAAGAGGGGGGAATACTTTCCAAGGCACCCTTTGAGGCTAGCATTACTCTGGTCTGACTGAGACTAACAAAGATTTCACAAGAAAAGACAACTTGAGACTAATATCCCTTGTAAACATAAATGTAAAAATTCTTCATGTTTTAGCACATCAAATTCTTTTTCAAATACATAAAAAAGGATAGCATATCATGACCAACTGGGATTTTCTGCAGGAATGCAAGGTTAGTTTTAACATTTGAAAAATCAATCGCCATAAGTCACCATATCAACAAACTAAAAAATAAAGCGACTACAGAAATCCCTATGATCATCTCAATACACGGAGAAAAGGCATTTGAAAAAAATCCAATATCTATTCCTGATTCAAAAAAAACTCTCAAGAAAGAAATTTCTTCAACTTGAAAAGAAACTACGAAAAACCCATAGCTTCAAGTCTGAATTCTTTCCTCCTAATGTCGAGAATGTGGTTTTCCACTCTCAATGCCTCTATTCGGCATGAGACTGAAACGGGCACTGCCAATCTCATCTTGCCTGTTTGTAAAATATAAGTCAAAAAATACCAACTAGGAAAAATGAATGCAAATGTCAGAAAAAGCACAATGGTGATACACGCAAATACACTGTAGAAAAAAGAAGAACAGCATCAATCTTTCTAGCTGGCTGGGGCCAGGGGGGAATCTCTGTGTAAGTAAATATTGCTAATAGCCACAAATACCCATTGTGGTGAGTTGGTAACATGCCGTGGGAGGATCTCAATTTACGTCAGAATAAACCGTATGAAACGGCTGATATTGAACCATTTTTGCCCTTAAAAAAAAAAAAAAGGATGGCAATTACATTATATTACAACCATTAGTAGGGTGATTTAGAGCACGGACTGTAGAGCCAAACTGCCTAGATTAAAATCCCAGCTCCTCTACTTACTGTCCTCATGACTTCGGGTTAAGTTAATAACCTTGGTTTCCTCGCCTGTAAAATGGGTATGTAGCAATGTCTACTTCATAGGTTTGTTCTGAAAAGTTAATGAGTTTGCATACGTAAGGCACCTAGAACAGTACCTGGCCCATGGCAATGCCAGTGTGAGCTGGTATATCTTCAATCCTGGCTCTGGCATTCTCCCGCTATGAGAAGATTCTCTCACCTGCTTCCTCAACTGGTAGAATGGGGAGGTTGAACCAAGGCCGGTTCTTAAACTCTGTTTTCTACAATTAGGAAAGCAAAGGACAAAAGCTTTCTATCACCATACTAAACTAACCAAACAGTATCATCTGCCTAAGGACTCTCTGAGGTCATTCTTCAGGGTCTTTTAGATTTGACAAATGAACCTCAAGGTTAGAAATCAGTATCCTAGAGTGAAATCATTTAAGTAAATCAATCAGTCACCTTCGGAGCAATGGCTTCCCAGCAGGCTTTTACAGCCAACTTTTACAACACCTCCAGTCATCCTAAGAAGTTCAACAGATAAAATCAATACTTGGTCAAACCCTAGAGTGTGCTCAGTGTCCAGAACTTTCACATAACAGTCATTAAAATGAGAAATGTGGGCCTAGAGTCAATCTAGGAATCTTAGCTCCTGGAATCTTAGCTCCATCACTAGATGTGTGACTTTAAGCAAATTATTTAGCCTGTCTGTAGCCCATTTTCTTTTGTGGGAAGGAGGAGTGTTAATCTCATGATGGCTATGAGGATTAAATAAACTAATGTACTTAAAGTGCTTTAGGATAGTGACCAACACACAGGAGAAAGACAGTATCAGCTCTAAGAGCTCTTAAAACCAAAATAATTTGTGTGTTTCAATTCAGAAAATAAGCATAGGCCATCCAACATGTTTAAGAAGACCCAATAAAATTAAGTAGCAACATATTATTTAAAACTTAGATGCCAAATTGCTCTTACCTTGTATTATAAAAAGAAACTATTAAGAATATCTAAGTAACTCTTCGGGAAAATCCTAAAAGTAACTCTTCGGGAAAATCCTAATGACAAATCACATTAAATAAATTCACTTACCACCCCTGGAACATCTTCAGTTTTGTTTTGTTTTTTTGTTGTTGTTCTTTAAATCAGGATTACCTTCCATTTCCAAAACACATACAAACATTAAAATAATGCTTTCCTTATCACCTGGCATTACTAATTCTTATTCACATCAAGTATATGGACACTATCTCCAAGATACTATTTCCACCATTTATAATTTCCATATAAAATTACCGTTAATTGTTTGTACTTTCAACCTTGAACTATTAAGCCAGTCCTACATTTTATATCCTCTTTACATCAGTAGCCAATTGACTGCCTGCCTACACTTTCGTTTCCTTTGGCCCATAGAAGCAATTCATGGTAACAGGAAGCTTAAGTAAATGTCTATCTAGAAAAGCCAGCTCAACATTCCCTCCATCGTTCGTGATTCTAGGAGGTTAGTCACAAGAAATGGTCCTCTTCCCAAGACTCCAAAGGCACACATTCGCCTCTTACTCCATTGCAACTGGTGATGAGTTGCATACTGCACCTGTATCATCAGGTGGCTTACACAATGCTTCACAAAACTTCAAAGACATGTTTTTATAACTGACAGTAAATCTCATGCAGTAAAACTGTACATGAGCATTCTAGAAAACTAAGGCTATTTCACTTTCAAGACAAGTTAAGGCTGTACATGCCTAGGATGAACTCTTCTATTAATATTACATAACCTCAAAGACTCTTACCTGCAGGTTCTAGAGCCAATTGATTGATAATCAATTTCAAAACTATTTTAGGCATCTATTTTGGTACCAAAAACCAAAAGAGTATATAAAGTACTTAGGCATTTTAAAATCAATATCGATACAACAAAATTTTAAGATATGTATATTTTTTAGTCTTCAAATCCACAGGTCTTTTACATACTTGTTTAGTGTTATACTCAGTTACACATGCATATCAACAAGAACTTGAATGCTTGAAATTATCCTAACAAAAATGAATTATTCAAAACACAAATAAAATTAAAGATTAATAACAACAGCCAAGAGATGGAAGAAACCCAAATGTCTACTGATGAATAAATGGACAAAGAAAATGTGATATATACATATAATAAAAATATTATTCATCTTTTAAAAAGCAGGAAATCCTATCACATGCTATAACACAGATGAACCTTGAGGACATTAGGCCAAGTGAAATAAACCAGTCACAACAAGACAAATACTGCATAATTCAACTTAAAAGAGCTGTCTTGCGTAGCTAAATTCATAGAAACAGAAAGCAGACCGGTGGGGGGTGACGGAGAGAGGGATGTTGTTTAATGAGCATAGTTTCAGATTTGCAAGATAAAGTTCTGGAGATCTGTCTCACAACAATGTGAATATATTTAACACTGCCGGACTGTACACTTCAAATTGAGGAGGGTAAATTTGGTTGGTTTTTTACCATAATAACAAAGGTCACACAACTAACCTTTTAAAAATAAAAAATTTAAAATTTAAAAAGTTTAGTCTTTTTTGTTTCATACATTACTTTATTGTTGTTCAATTACAGTTGTCCGCATTTTCTCCCCATCACTCCCCCGCATCCAATCCAAACCCACCTCCCTCCCTTGCTTCCACCTTCCCCCTTGGTTTTGTCTATGTGTCCTTTATAGTAGTTCTTGAAAATCCTTCTCCCCATAGTCTTATACCCTTTGCGACAGCATGGATGGAACTGGACATCATTATGCTGAGTGAAATAAGCCAAGCGGTGAGGGACAAATACCATATGATCTCACCTATAACTAGAACATAATAAAAAAGTTTATTTATTCTTTAAAAAATATATTTACTGCCCTGGCTGGTGTGGCAAAGTGGACTGAGTGCTGGCCTCTGAACCAAAGGGTTGCTGGTTCAATTCCAGTCAGGGCACATGTCTGGGTTGCAGGCCAGACCCCCAGTAGGGGGCGCACAAGAGGTAACCACACATTGGTGTTTCTTGTCCTGTTTCTCCCTACCTTCCTCTCTGTATAAAGACAAATAAATAAAAAAATATATATATATTTACCTAATTTCTTTTCCATCACCTTAATGAAAATGTATAGCACAAATAAAATGCTGACTATTAAAGTTCTTTCCAAAACAATACAATATTAGCATATTAGCATTCGAGTAATTTTAATCCCACATATTAAAGTGAGTTGTTCAGAATGCTTTTGGTGTAACCCAAACTTACTAAGACGTTTTCCTATGAGAAGAATATTTCCTAAATACATATATATATATATATATATATATATATATATATATACATACATACAGCAAGGAGGCTTAGAAAGTCATGTTGGCCAAACCTTTTTGTATTGTATTTCATGCTCCAGAGTAGATGTCCAACTTAGCTGAAGCGTAAAGCTTTTATTTTTTTAAGCAGATATAGCCCTGGCTGGCATAGCTCAGTGGCCTGAGTGTGGGCTGCAAACCAAAGGGTCTGTTAGTTCGATTCCCAATCAGGGCGCATGCCTGGGTTGCAGGCTAGGTCCCCAACAGGGGGTGTGCAAGAGATCACCACATACTGATGTTTCTCTCCCTCCCTTCTCCTCTATCTAAATATAAACAAATGAAATCTTTTTAAAATATCAGATATAAACTATACTGTACATAAAACTGCCTATTAACTAGTTCAGATTTTAAAATATGCCTTGCAAAAGCTTGGGATTCAGTAAAACATAACTGAAAAAAGACATGCCTTGAGTACCAAATCCAAAGACTGTCCATCAAGAACATATAAAGAAGTCCTGTAAACTATCAGTCCTCATGGATTAAACAAAAGATGTGCTTGTGTTTGAAGGATAAGTAACTTTGGTTAAGAAAGGAATGAATGAGGAAATAGAGTTTCAGCTTGTTTTGGGCCTCGATTACTTTCATTCACAATTTTCAAATCATATTGTTCCTGGTTATGTTCTGTTGTCATTTGTTTATATTTAAATAGTTTCCAGGTGCCCAATTTCCTTTTCTCACGTTTACTCGCTGCCACAATTCTCAACTGCAAATTTATTAAATGTCATAAGCACTTGAGAAAAGAGAAATAATCATGTAAAAACACAGTGAGGAGAAACCAAAGCCGTTTCTCAGTCAGAAAATGAGGCCTGGCACTCTCTGACAATCGCTCTAGGGAAGTTGTTTTGACAGTCATCACCAGCAAATAGAAATCTGTCCTCAACCTATATTAGAGAAAATATTTAAGTATAGTTTTGTAAGCTCCAGACTATCCACAGATCTATAACAAGGTTCAGAAAGGCACAATCTTTTCACGTGCTTTGCTATAGTTTACGGCTTCTCCTGAATAGTTTTGCAGCTCTTACCCAATTTAGGAAAAGAAAAGGAAAAGAAAAAAAAAGCTATACAAATCAGATCCACCCAACTAGGCTGGGGAAAAGGAAAAGATAGAGGAGGGAAGAGAAAAGAGCCTTTAAAAAGACTTTGCATGCAATAATTATGTTTTCCTACTTTACCCCCTTCCTTCACTGTGCATTACATTGTCAGCATGAGTCTTCCAGATGACTTTTAAGTGGCAATAAGAGAATAAGCATTCTGTTAACTGGGTAAAAGGTGGAGAAAATAAATACAGCCAATTCATACTCTCCAAAGACTATGGAACAGCTGAGAATTACTTAATAGAAATAATAAAACCTACTTAGGCCTATGAACTCAGAAACTGCATCGTTCTAGTGAAAGAGTCCTTTTCTTATGATTTGGTATTTTCTAAATGCTGCAGCAGTGTCCCATAGCAGACAGCAGAATGGTTAAGATCCATTCCAGCTCTGGCTTGGAAAGGAAGAGTCCTGGTTTTTACAGCAGTCCTGATTCTGGTTCAGTGAGACCCTATGGACTTGCTTTTTTTTTTCTTTTTTCATTTGTAAAATGAGGGGGTTGAGGGGGTTAGACTAAGGTTCCTTTCGGTCTAAATGAGATGGGTCTGGAAAGCTAAGACTTAGTAATCTTTTAAAAAAATCATCCAGCTATTCAGTATCTATTGTTCTCATTATTATTTTGCAGAGCTCTACACTGTGCACATAACAACCCAAGGACAAGAGTAAACAGATCTATTCCCCTCCCTGGCTTGTGTATTTCAAGGACCTTTAAGCTCTACACACAATCCTTCCACTAAAGGCTACAAAGCTGTTGGTTTAGTCAATTCTGAAGTTTAAAAGGAGAAGCAAAGCCTTCTTAAGGCGCCAGGCTTAACACTCTAGCTCAAAATACATGCAGCAAGAATCTAGGCCTTGAAAGCATCAGAACCATCCCTATAAAGTTCACTCCCTGTGTGTACATCACTCCTTCAAATCATTCTGATAATGCATTTACACGCTCTAGATTCTGCCTGGTAAACCGACACTACTCAAAAGGGGTAAAATTAATATAGCTATAAAAGAATATCCACTGTCAAATTCCACAGAAGTTTTCTCAAAAACATATTAACCCACCTGACACACACAGCAGCAACCCCTTGGCTGCCACGCGCTGCACAGCAAGGACCCTGGTTAGCACCTCTATAGCACAAGCCACCAGCACACATCAGTATCAACAGCAAAAGGCAGCAATGGCCTGAGTTCTTCACTTCAGCGATCTCAGTTACCAGACAGCAGCACTAAGGACAAGCCAGAACATTCAAAAACATGGACTGGAGAGGGTTTTTTTGCAGAACCCTAACTGCCAGTTTCTCCCCCACCCAAGGCATTTCCTCAAAATGGGTTTTATAAACAGAAACAAGAAAAGAAAAAGTGCCACTCTGTTTCAAATTTGAGCACTAAAAGTCTGTGCGTATCACATAATACGCTAAATAACAGACATGGTGTGATTATGTCTGTTTAAAATCTCACTAGTTATCTAACAAATGAACAGTTAAACCTCTTGCTTTCAAGATAATACCAAGTTATATGAAAGAATCTCAAAGTACTTTATATACTACATGTCATTAACTCCCATAAATCCTTGACAAGTGTGGCAAAAAGCCAATGCTCCAAATATTATAAACGGGGAGAGCAGCACAAAACAATGACAAGACATGTCAGAAATCATTCGGCAAAGAACCCTCAGAAAGCAAGCAACTGCTTGGGCTCCCAAGTCAGCTTTTCCACTTTATTTTGGAGCTACCTTTAAATAGCTTAAGGGCAAGGAAGCAGAGACCATAATGACAGAAAAATCATTTCAGCCCAGGCATGAATGCCCATATAGAATATACAACAGTGTGGGCTCAGCGACCCTCCCCAGGGGATTGGAAAATTGACCCTCCACTTCAGGGAGACACCATGCAAGTACAGAAACCTAGAGGCCCCGAGCCTAAGACAAAGTCCATCCTCTGGCCCCCTATAAAGCTATGATGAGAGCACATTCAACATGGACAAAATCTTGTGCTTGTTCTTTAAACAATTATGAGATACACTTTGCAAGCAGCAAGTCTTTTGTACGTTTATGGAAAATGTGCCTTCATTTCAAATATTCATGCATCCCCTAGGCATTGCTGCTGAGGAGGGAGCAACCAGGGACAGCAAGCTAGGTTGAGAGACACATCAAGCCGAGGGACGGGCCGATACCAGGCTGCCACATAACAGGTGAAAAACTGAAACAGGGAGGGCGGGGGTGGGCACGAATTAGCAGCCTTGGCCCTTGCAAACATGCACTCATGGGGCCTTACTACAGGTTTTGTGATAATCCTGGGTATTCCACTCAGAATCAGAGCCAGCCTAGAGCTGGAAGGGACTTTAGAGGTCATCGAGTCTAACCTCTGATCCAAAGAAGGTTTCTCTTTTCTATTGTATAATGGTCTGGAGAATTCTGCCACTACCTGAAAGGGCAACTCTGCTTCATAGAGCTAATTAGTACCAAGTCCCTATTGCTAATTTCTGTCAATTAATTACATCGATCCTTTCTGGAGCTAAACAGTATAACTCACTCAACCTTTCTTTACATGGCATTCTAATATGATGAACCATAAATGCGAGACTTACCCATCATATTTCACTTGTAGTATGGGCCCATTCTATCTCTTTACAAAGCCTTTATGACATTTAGTCGTTCATTCATTTAAGAGGAATATGTTATCTACCATTTGAAAGAGAGGAGGATAAACAACAGTAACAGCAGCTAACCTTTACTGATCATTTTACTAAGGGCCAGGAACTCTTCTCAGTGCTTTAGATTTAATAACTTATTTAATCTTCCAAACAAACATATGAGGTAAGTATTCTGCTGACTACTTTTACAGATGAGAAAACTGAGGCACAGGGAGCTTAGATAACATTGTCCAAGGCCACACAGCTGGTTTCAGAAAAAAATGTTCCCAGGACTGTGTGTGGCTCCTACACTTAAAAGGGCCCACGTACTGCCTGGTAGGAGAGAACTAATAACCATCCCTCTCAGCTTTATGACACACCTGCAAATCTGCTGAGCGCACGTTCTGTTTTCATCAAAATCTCTATAAACGTTGGTCAGGACAGGGTCACAAAGCCTGACCACACAATAATAGAGGCATCCCTACCAGATGACACAAATCCACTAATTAAATATTTCTAGGATAGAGCTGGTTGCCAAACCAGAGATGCCCCAATTCTATTTGCATTCAGGTCACACTGGTTTGACTGGACCGCAACAGCATTATAAGAAACTCTGTAAGGTCCTTTGATAAAATCAGACTGTAAGATATTGTCTGCTTAGAACTAAAACCTGTGAAAGGTAGAAAAACAAAATTGGCCTATGTTGCTGCTTCTTCTGGTCTTAGAGGTAATAGCTAATTATGGCGATGTTGTAGTCAGGTAAATACTGTTGTGCATGGCTGGCAGGGGCATAACAGCACCTCGTCTATGATACACAATTTGGAAATACGTTTTAAGGGTTTATATCCTTTAACCTAGAAAGTCCACATTGGACAATTTATCCAAAGGAAATAATCAGAGATATGGACCCAGATTCATTCAGGTGTTATTACAGCAATATTTATCATTATGAAACACTAGAAGTGACATGAATGTGCTAAAATAGGGGTATAGATAAATAAACTATGCAACGTTTATCTGCTAAAATCAAAACAGTGAAAATTGTTTGTATAAACATCTGATTCCAGGGAAATGCTTACAATATACTCAATATAAATAGCCAGACACACTATAAAAATGAACTATAATCTAAATTATGTTTTTTAAAAATAGTATTCGTGTGATCATCATATACAGAAAGATGGAAAGAAATGCCTAAAATGGATTGTCACATTATGAGTAAATTTTATTTTCTATTTTTCTATATTTTCTAAGTATGCTACAATGAACATGCATAATTTTATTATCAAAACACAATAAAAACCATTAGAATGAAGCATATGAAATTGATATTCAACTGCTTTTGACTTTCAAAATTAGCACTTTCATGTGGTTCAACCTGATATTAAGCCTAAAAGGAAAAAACAAAATTAACAAAACTGCCTGTTCTTGGTGAACCAATACTGATCCTTGATGACTGCCACAAAATGCTTAAAAAAAAAAAACCTAAAAAACCAAAAACAAACCTAAAGCTTAGCAATTTTCTAGAATTGTATTGTATAGCTCACTAGTCTATAATTTTCTGGAGTTCACCTTTTAGAAAACAGAATCAACACCTGCTGTCTTCGGCCCTCTAGACTGAAACCCTTAAGAAAATCTTGACGTGGTTATGTGCAATTTACATCCCAAATTACAACAGTTATGACTCTATCCCCCTGCTATTTCTGCCCTGAAAAAAAGCACTAAAGGGTTTGACACCTTTTATTGTATCAGGTGCTAAAGAATCCCACTGTCAAGCCAAGGGCAATGTCTAAGTAGAGCTTATGCTGTGTTTACTAGAGAATTGGGAGTGTGCAAACCATTCTGATCTTTGAGTCTCCCCATCCTCCTACAATCCCATCTTATTGTGACCAAAAAGACTTTAAGATCAATCTGTTCTAGATGGGGACGTGGTCTCCAAGTGTGGCGGACTCCAGAACATGTATTATCCAGAATTCCTCAGAGATGACCAAGAGTAAATTCATAACTGTTGTTACTCTTCATCAGGCATATGTTGAGGGTAAGGTGCAGTGCTAGGAATTATAAGTACCTTCAGCATTCTGGGCTGAGATGTAATGCATTTGGCTGAGTGGTGGAATTTGTAAAAGAAGGCTTGACTTTTGAATCATTTTTCTCGTCTTGGGCTTTGATTTACACTTATGCTTTATCTATAATTTCTATTAACTAGTACTGAGGGTGAGGAGACAACTTTTTATCCAACAAAAATTAATCCCCTTCTAACCCCTTCCCAAAATGTCAATATGGCCCTAACTGGTGTGGCTCAGTGGACTGAGTGCCAGCCAGAGGATCAAAGGGTCACCGGTTTGATGCCCAGTCAGGACACATGCCTGGGTTGCGGGCCAGGTCGCCAGTAGGGGGAGCGTGAGAGGCAACCACACATTGATATTTCTTTCCCCCTCTTCCCCTAAAATAAATAAATAAAATGTTTTAAAAAATACCAATATGAATTAATCACAGTTCTACTGCCCCATGGCAAAACAATGTGTGCCAGTTATGTGCTGAGCTGGAATTAGAAATCCCACTGCCCTCCTTGGTCTGACAAGGGGGTGAGGAGAGGCGTAGCTGAAGTTAAGAAAAGGTTTAATGGCTATAGAAATGGCAGACTCTTCATTTAGCATAAACAAAAAACTTTGTTACCCTCATGAATTTAAAAACTCTAGCTAGAAAAGGTCCCAAGGTTGTTCACAACATCCTTTGGTTCCTCTAGGACTTCACTTCCGCAAAAAACAGCATCCCATACCTCTCTTGGCAAATCCTGGCAATAAATAAAGAATCGATGGAAACAATAGTAGGAATTATTCTATGGATCCTGACATCATACTCTAATCCCTAAGAGATGTTCCCCCTTTCTCCTTTCTTTAAAATGAATCTTATTCATATGGTACAGAGTTCATTTACAGGTCAATGTCCTCTTTCCCTCCACCCACTTTCAACTTCTGATTACGATCAGTGACCATGGTCTTACTCTTCTGATATCCCCAGGACTTGTACCGCACCTGACACACAGTAGGCCAGATAATGGAACTGAATTTGGCCCATCTGCAATTTTAAGAAAGAGCTCTACACTGAAGGATAGTGACAAAAAAACTATTAATTGCCTTTTTAGCAGGTGGACCACTCAATATTTTACTTACTTCATAAGAAGGTAAACATTGTTCATATCTGTGCTTCCTGCATTTCAGAAGAGAGGCATGGATGTAAGAAATCATAATCATTTTAGCCACTTACAAGTAAAGAGACCGTGGCAACTTATTTAATCCCTCCGAGGCTTTTTCCTCATTTGTAAAAAGGGATAATATCCCCTACCGGCAGGACTGCGGGACATTAAATGAAATAGAGTAAGTAGTGTACGTGGAGAGCAGGCATCTAGCCAGAGACATTGCCTAGCTTCCAATTCATCCAACCAGGCAGCCTTCATCAATCACCTGATTGCTATATCATGTTTTCAGCTATTTGGCAGGGCACGCCAGTACACTTCAGCCTGAATCTAATGAGGATCTCTTTTTACCTCCCTCACAACCCATTCACTCCCCACTTCATCAAATCCTTCCGTAAGCCACCACTGCCGGAAGCTTGCCACTTGGGCTTCTTGGGTTTGACAGGTTTTCCCTCCTGCCTTCTTGTATTTAGTTCTTCCAGTGACCACTTTGAAAAAGAAAACTCTGAGGCTAAACGGAAGATGCCGGAGCTCCAGACTCCAAGAAGTAGATGCTTTAGGCCTCAAATTATAGCCGGATTCAGAGAGTAAGAAAACACGGTGTCTTGGAAGGAAGCTTTATACTTGCCATCACATAAACCTTGGGCACCCCAGCTTCATTTTCAGGAAGACAACCACAGGCGGCAGAAAACCCAAAAGCCCATTATACCAAACCTACAAAGGAAAAGGCAACGTGAGGCTGGAGCCAAAGTCCATCAACCCAGCCGATGAAGCCCTGTGCCACCGCACTTTTCACTTACATGCCCCAGACGGATTAGTTCCAAGGAAAGATGTCACCTGACATGATTAAGGAAGAAGAGCAGAAAAGCCAATTCTTGCAAAGAATGAAAAAGAGAAATTTTTAAGCCTCCATGTTCTGCCAAATCTACAATGCAAAATTAATTCAAACTCTGGAAACCCTCCCTGTGTACAACATGAAGAAAAATTAGAGTGACTGACAGTAGGTAATATGCAGTGTTAGAAATAGTATGACTTGGTGGCTTCAGCAAATAAAAGGGACACACATGAAGCCAAAGATAGGATGCAGGAATAGATGATATGTGCTAATTCTCCCTTCTCCTTGCAAGAAACAAATTACCACACAGGTTCACTTCATTACACTGCATATAAAAGAATAAAGCACTGTTTCCGGGCAACAAACACTTTAGGAGCTTAATATTCACTGTGCAGAATCCTAAAAAGTCAGTGAATGTCTTGGAATTTCACCACACAAACTTGCGTCATCACCACACTCTTTTGTGTCAGACTGTTTCATTATCTTCAAGGCTTAGCATAATTGGAGCCTAAAAATAGGCTATTTTTTCCCCTTTGCAATCTGATTGGTAAATAAAAGTTAGGGGAGTTTTTATCCCCTTCATTTGTTTTAAACAACCGCTAGCTTCTGCTCAGCAAGCAAAGATGACTGAACACGTTTTCTGGACCTACTTGTTTATTCTGCTCACGGCAAACATGACAACCTTTACCATTATAACAGGCACAGAGAGTATCCTAAACAAGCTACACAAAGACATGCTCTAGAACCATCCTGGTTTCAGCTGCACTGGGCAGCACCCCCGCCCCATGTTCCCCAAAACATGTAACATGGGAGGAAGTATGCCTCCTCAACTCGGTCTTTCCGCCCGCGCTGCATCACCTAACCCTCTTCCTTAAGAATTCCATTCTTAGGGCCAACATTAATTATGACCCCTCAAAGTCCCTTATGGCTGGTGTCAAAAGACAAATAGAAAGAGAACACTCTACAGAAATCTATAAAGTGGCAGCAAATACTATGCAATCCTGAATGAGACATGCTAATTGGCACACATCCTTTCAAACAACAATGGCTACAAGCACTGGGAATATATAACACTATTTTCTCGCATTTCATGATGTCTGCTGCACAGACAAACCCTCAAAAACACACAGACAATGTACACTGGGGGTGGTTAACAATGCTCAGGCTCCCTGGATTTGAATTACGGCTCTGTGATTCACTGGCCCTTGGGCAATCCGTACTTCAGTTCTCTTGTCTATAAAATAGAGATCATAGAATGAAACCCCACGCTAACTTGCCTCACAACCAGGAAAATTCAGATCTAACTCAACTGAGGATTGCCTCCCATCCTCCACCCAGTCCCCACTTACAGAACAGGCTAAAGCTTTCATCAAGGGGGTGGATGAGGAGCGGGCAGGATGTTAGGAAATAACTAGGCTCGAGACCATTTAGATTTTCTCAGTTCAGTACATTTCTATAGATCTAATAAATGAAAACATTTTCTGCACCACACACACACACACACGCACACACAATCGCTAGAAAACAAATTGAAAAACACGATTTTTCATAAACCTCACTGTAACATGACTCCTACCTTTTATGCAATTGGGAAAACATTTTTACAATTCAGTTTATACATTGTAGTATGGTTTTACTGTTAGTATAAAGTGCTTAGAACAGTGTCTGGCAAGCATTAAATGCTTAAGTATATCTGAGCAATCATTATCCTTAACTGAACCGCGTGTCTAATTATTTACTACTGACACACAGAGAGGAAAGTAAGACCAGATCCTAATTCCCTTTGGGAGTTCATAATAACTGCTACCCAACCTAAGTCAAGAGCTAGTCACATGCGCCACAGTGAACTGAGTGGGTGAGGACAGAATCAATATACATTAAACTGAAAAAGAATAAATTAGGAGGTACGACTATAGCTGTATTTTTTCCTTCTAATAAATATCTCCAAATACAGTTTATAGTGATTCAATTTATCAGCAAGTGGTTGGCACGAGCTCCTAGAGGACAGAATGAGATACCTTCTACTGGAAACAAGGCCAAAGCTGCAGTTAAAGCAGCACTCTGTTTTAAGGATGGCATGGGAGTGCAGATAAATGTTTGTTCCTATGAACTGCTCTTGCATCCTTATACAAGGGGGGACCCCCAAAACACTGGAATTATCTTCTAGAGGGCAGGCACTTGTATTATAGGATTCCCCTGCTAGGTGAATGTACCAGTGTCAGTGTACCAGCTGGCGTTGTTGCGGGAAGCTGCATTCGGCTTCAGTGAATTTTTTTGAAGGCCTTGTCAACACGTTCGCCCATTTCACAATGGGTGATTTACAAGCACACCTGTCCACAACGCACTGAGTGTTCAGCAGTTTTTGACCAAAAGCGGCATGACCCCGATGTCCCACACTCCCTATTCACCCGAACTTGGCCCAAGTGATCTTTTTCCTGTTTCCTCGGATGAAAAAAGTCCTCAAAGGGAAATGTTTTGCCAGTGTGGAAGAGGTGAAGCAAAAAACAGCCGAAGTACTTAAGAGGCATCAAAATCAACAAGTTCAAAACTGTTTTTGAACTTGGAAACAAGGTTTTGAACCATGGAAAAAAATGTCTCAATGAGTGTTTTTGCATCAAATGGAGAGTACTTTGAAGGTGAGTGAAACATGTAAGAATGAATACTCAATCTTTTATAAATACATTCTGGGTTTTGGAAAATTCCCCCTTGTATGTCAATTTAGTATATGAGCATCAGATAGTTTAATCTGAAGTCTGTGGTGGTAAAGAAACACTTAACAGTTTCAAAAGCCAAACAAAGCAGAGAACACATGCACTGATTCAGTGAACCCTAATAAAAAACAGAATTTTAAAAAATGCATTGATTTAACTAATCACGCTTCAAAGATCAACAGTCCAACTTCCTCTCATGTGTCTTTATCTATGGCCTATGTCTCCTACGCCTACCACGAGTCCTCCTCCAAAAAAAGACAGATGGAGAGTAGTTATTTTCTAATTTTCAAGTAAAATGATTTTAGGAAATAAATACAAAATCCTCTCACCCCTGCAAAATTCTATAATAGTAAATAATGCTACAGATATGGAAGGAGACCACGGCTGATCGACTACTTCCTTTAATAACCAAAACCAGTCCATGCACGTGCCTGCACGTCATCTCTCACCTCCAAATTGTGAGAGGAAAAAGGGTTCAATCCAAAGAAGTTATTCAAAGCTTTGTTTCTCTTGAGCTCCTTTCTGTGCCAGGTTCACTGGATCACCTGCATTCACTACCCATAGGACTTGGCAACTCATTCCATCAATCTTCACCTTTCTCCCCAACTCTGAAAACTGAAGTTCAAAAACCAAAGGGGCAAAGGATACAAGACAGATGGAAAGTAGGTGCTGAATTAACGCAACAAATGTCAACCAAATACCCACTATGTGCCAAGGCCCATGCTAGGTGCTATGTGTCCAGGGATGAGTAAAATAAACTCCGTACCCTAGTGGAGCTCACAGTCTAAGAAGGAAGAGGAATATAGACACAAAGAAGCCAGTCAGCAAGTACACAATGCGAACCACACAGGCTGCTGAGCAAGAAAAGATCAAGGCAGAGAAACTCACACGTGTACCAAGAAGAACAGGAATGTCTACTTTTCATAACAGGGAAAAACCAACAACCACCTAAATGACCATCACTGGAGAAACAGAGAAATAATCTGCAGAATACTCTGTGATGGAACACTCCAGAGCAGTTGAAATGGAATGATCAGATAGATGTATGTGTATCAACGTGGCCATAGTTAAAGAAATAGAATGTTGGGAGAAAAAACAAGTTGTTAACTCAAATATGTAGTATAATTCACATACGTTAAATGGGCAATCTCACAGATAAAAAGAAAAGCATACAAAAAGGAAGGACACATATCAACTTCACAACGGGAGCTGCCTCTAGACAGGGAAGGAGGAGACCGGGGAAGGGCGCACGGAGGACGTTATTCGTAAAGCTTTCTCCGACTTAAAGTCTTAAGCAGCTATGACAAAACCTTAACATGTATTAGTTCTGGAAGATGGCTACGTGAATATGTGATTCTACAAAAATAATGGAGAAAAATTTAGATTTAAAAATGAGAGGTGGAGTGGATGGATCCATTCACGTAGAGGAGTCAGGGGAGGCCTTGCTAAATTGTCGTATAAGCTGAGACCTGAAGGGAAAAAAATGCAACCCTGCTCCAAGCCTGGGGTGGAGCATCCCAGGCAGAGGGGCCCAGATGCACAAGGCGGGGGGGGGGGGGGGGGGGACAGAACTGAACCTGTGTGTGGAACTAAAAGAAAATGGCTGCTGGTGGGGCTGGAACTAAGCAGGGATGGGAAGTTGGCAGTAGTTCGGTAGGTAGTACACAGGACCTTGGAAGCCCAAGTGAACTGAGAAAAGCCACTAGAAATGACATGATGCAATTACATGTTAAAAATATAGATTACCTGCTTTGTAGAGAAGGGATTAGAAGGAGCAAAAGTAAAAGGCAGGCTGCTGTGGCGATGCTGGCCAGTCACGATGGTGGCCTGAACTAAGTTAGAGGTGGCAGTGGCAAGGGAGAAAAGTGGACGAATCTGAATATTCTGAAGGTAAGGTTGGCAAGACTTACTGATAACTGGATCTTAGCATTGGAGTAAGAAGTGATAAGACAGACAACTATTTCTTAAATATTATTACAATACTTGGTATTTGCCACCGTGTGCCCAAGAACATGGAAAAACACTCCAGGCTCCTAAATCTGGTTTGTTTGGTTTTTTTAAAAGATTTTATTTATTTATGTTTAGGCAGAGGGGAAGGGATGGAGAAGGAGAGGAAGAGAAACATCAATATGCGGTTGCCTCCCGTGTGTCCCCCACTGGGGACCTGGCCTGCAACCCAAGCATCTGCCCTGACTGGGAATCAAACCGGCGACCCTTTGGTTCACAGGCTGGCACTCAGTCCACTGAGCCACACTAACCAGGGCTAAATCTGTTCAGTAAAAATGAATGAACAAACGTATCAAATTCAAGAGTAAATGAATGTAAATATGAGCTGAGGTCATTATGTTAAAGACTGAGGAAGGGTCGGGTAAAATCAGTCAGGGAACGTGAGTTTTGAGGAAGATTAAAAAAGATAAGATTAAAAAGATGAAAAGAAATGAGTGTGCGTGGACAAAGGCAAAAAAACACAGAGGAAATGGCAAAGTAAAAACATAAAGTCAAAAAAATGTTGCAAACCGAATATAAATCAGCCTTATTAGAGTAAACTACTCAGCATTCAAGTGAGAGAAAAATGTGCATGAGGTTAAGAGACACTCTGAAGAGAGGGCAGACACGACAGCATGAGGTGTTTCGTTTACAGCTAACACTTATCAACATATTAACACACACTATCTTCTTTAATTCTCCCAACATGCAACCCTGTTGGGTAGTTAACATTATTAAAAATACGGAAGCTGAGGCTGAGAGCGGTTAAGTAATCAGTAGGCAGGTTGCCAGCCCAGGGAGAAGCAGAGCCAGGCAGCCATGCCCTGGGGCTCACCTGGGAAGCCATGGGCCGGAGGTGGTAGGGAGACCGGGGAGAAGAGGGAGAGTGAGGACCCCAGGCCTAGCCTGGACCCAGGATGGTGACCTTAGCTAAGGTGTTTTACAAGCTATTCTCCATGTCTCAAATCCCTCACCTATAAACTCGGGGAATTACAATGCCTACCTATAGCAATTCTGCCTCACCACCATCACTGCACGCAAAGAGCACTGGCTGAAATTAACAATCACCTTCACGCCCCAAAATTCAATGGAAAATTTTCAAAACTTTCATCACTGCTTCTTCCTGACAGTCATCTGCCCTCAAACACTCTTCCACCATACCACGTGGTGTTCCTATGTTTCTCCTCCTGGCTCTTCTACAGACGAATGGAAGTCCATCCTCTCCCACCAAGCAAACCATCGTGCTGGGGATCCTTCAGCCCCTTCTCTTCCCACTCTCTCCTCTCTCCCAGGGTAATCTCAAGCCAAGCCCCGTGGCTTATTTACCGTAATACACTAATGACTCCCAGATTTGTATCCTTCCACCACAAAATTAACACGTCCAAGATCACACTGCTGATGGTCCCCTTTCCTGGCCCCAAACCCGATCATTTTCCAGTGCTCTTCACATCAATGAAAGGCACGCCATCCGTCAACCTGCACAGTCAGGCAGTTGTCCTTGGTAGTTTCCCTATTCTAAGCCAACCCATCACCAGGTTTTGATTTTTTTCACTTAACATCTCTCTCACGTCTGTATCCTCCCTCCTCTGCCTGTCATGACACCAGCCAAGTAACCACCATCACTTGCCTCAAATACTTTAATAAGAGCCTACTAATTCTTTCTCCTTATCTATTCTGACCCCTCCAACTCACTCAGCCAGAATGATCTTCTCAAAATGCAAATGGAAGCCAACCCCTCCACCCTGCACAGAACCTGCCGATGTCCACCCCTGCTCAGTATTGCCTACAAGGCCTGCGTGTGGGTCCCAGCCACTCTCCAGACTCACCTCCTGTCACTCTCCCCTTCCTTTCTCCACTCCAGCTTTCTACACATACAGCAGCTTCCATCAGTTCCTCAAACACATAACGCTTCTACCCACCACAGGACCTCTGCACGTGTCCTCCCTCACACTGAAACGCTTATTAGTCCTGCAACCCTTTGGCTAATTAACTCTCATGCACACTTTTCAGATCTCAGCCCTAGTGTCACTGGCTCAGGAAACCTCTGCTACTTCCGCCAAGGTGCTTTGATTCTTCACAGGGTCTTTGCCATCAGCACTCAGAAATTCCCGTTCCTTTTCTCCGTACTTATTTCCTTTTGGAATGGCATAATTCATTCATCTGACTATTTGCTTAATGGCTGTCACCTACCGGAGTGAAAACTCCATTAGGACAAGGTCCTTGAATACTTAAGTTTACCACTGTTTCCCCTAACACACCAACACCATGCCTGATACTTAGGAGCTTGGAACCTCACGTGAATGCTCGCCCTGGGTTGTCAGGAGAAACAGCAGTATATGGGCTTTCCTACGTTAAGGTGCCTCGTAGCTGGAGCTCAGTAGTAATCTCCATCATCTAGCACCCTCTGACGAGTGAAAACAGAGGCTCAAACTGACGGGCTTGCTCAAAGCCACACAAAACAAATTAGCAAATGGGTAAGTGTGGCACCCTTGGTTTCCAGTCCAGGCTTTCTCCCGCACATAGGCACCCTTTTCTGTGTGTTTGGTGAGCCCACTAAAGATCCTTTCTCTTGTTTACTCGTAAGTAATCATGAGTTTGGCCCCCCCAAACTCTAGCCTTAGCTTTACTGGAACCATTACCTAACGCTTTTGTCTCAAGCCTGCAGGGCACAAGCAATGTCATGTGTCTCTATTTCCCTTCGTGGCACACACTCAGCAAATACTACTCAAAGAATTTCTGGCTATGAGACAAGGATCAGTAATTGAATTAAATATATTCACCTGCTCTCAGCCAATCTTCAGAAGATTGGCTGAGAAAAATCTTCTTTTTCCCCCTGCCCCATCAAGACACCATCAAAGAAGAAGTGCCCAGATTTTTTCCTGGGATTCAATTATCAGCTGTCTGTCGCATCATGCCACAAAGTCCAATTTAAATAGCACATACACCCTATCCCGCTGGCCAGAGCACAGAAATGTTACATGTGGCCTAAGAACAATGCACATTATTAATAGCCTGTGAGCTTATTCCTTTCCCCAAGTGCCCCCTCCTCACCCCCATTCCTCTCCGCCTGCGGAAGGCACACCACCCTCCTGCTCAGTGCTGAAAATATAGTCTGTGGTTAAGTCAGCAGGGGTGAAAAGCCCCTGAAATAAATATAGCCAAATGTCTGACACTCCAAATTATGACAGAAACCTAATATCTTTGCTCCACTCCCATCCCCACTCAACTCTCAGCGCCAAGGCACAAAAAATTTCATCACTAGCCTCAAAACAACCAATCTTTCATCAAATTTGTAAAACAACAAAGCCAATAAAAATAGGCAATAGAAAAAAACTAAGCTCAAACCTGCAAAGAACTAGTAATTCCAAACGCTGCCCACAAACCATTTCTAGAAATCACTCATGCTCTGGTGTTGTTTTGAAAGCGCAAGTAAAGACTGGCTTTAGTTATATTTATTTCATTTGGTGTTTTAAAACAGGGAGGGAATTGATTTTCAAAGAAAAGTTTGAAATTCTGAGACTCGAGTTTAAAAGGGAAACAAGCCAACTCGACCACAAAAATTAATAATAATAAAAGGAAACAAGGACAGCTGAACAATGCAACGCCCGCACTCAATTTCAAAGTAGGTACAAGATGTCGAAAACGATGACTACAGGGCTCAGGAATCCCTGGCTTAAAATCAAACAGCTTCTTAACACATACACACATACATAAAGCCATTCTCCCCGCCTCCCAAAACTCCCACGACTTACCAAACTCAGCTCACTGTAATTTAACACAGTATTTATGACATGGCGAACTGACACAGGCTCGCACTGCCTGCTGAAAGGATGATATACATGCAGAAGGCACTAATTCGCCCAGTTCCCTCGGTTAACCAGTCCCGAGCCATAATAAACCCCACTAGCTCGTTTTGTTTTCAAATGTGAGATGGATGTGCCTTCAAAGGACCTGACTGGACTGTGGTGAAAAGTATGTTGAAGCCACTAAAATGGTGCAGGCTGCCAAAAGCAGGTTATTCCAAATTAGTGATAAATGTGCCCAGCGTGGCTACAGTGAGGAGACAATGCGGCGACACCTTATACACCATCAGATTCAAGCGCTGAGGCAGCTGATTCATGTGGGGGATGGGAAATCTGCAAGGTTGCCAGGTGCGACCATGTCGCCCATAAATCTATCACCTGGGCAGACAAGGAAAGGAAAAACAGAGAAAAGGTCAATATTTGGGTTTTCTAGCGATCCATCTATACCTGCAATTTGTGAAGGGAGGGGGAAGAAAGGACGTGGTAGAAAAAAGTCAAGTTCTATGATATTTCCCCTTTCCTAAACAACCGTGTTATCCAGGAAATTACCTATGCAGACGGACTGTAGAGCCAGACAATTCAACCTTATGCCAATTTCCATGCCACTGATGAATAGTGGTTAATAAATTCACACTTTTCTTTTGGTCTCTTAACAAGGAGGGAATGGCACTTTCGAAATCATTACTGCTCTGTCATCTTGGTTCACTGCCAAAGCAAGGAGCTTTCGAACACCTGTCAAATAACACGCGGCTCGTGAACAAGAAACACACCAACTTAGGTTTATATAAGATGTTCACATAGGCAGAAAGAGAAAATGAGTTGGGTTAACAGAAAGTCCCCCGTTCTGGTGAGGGATGGGAAGAAAGGAAGAGATTTCCAGGACTCAGTTTATGTTATTTGAGTCAGAGTAATGAAACCCAATCTGTCCCGGCACACACACAAGGTCAGCCTGATAGGACTTATCTCCTCATCCTTAGCGGCATTAGCAGAGGTTTCAGTAATTACAATGGGCAAAATATTGAGACAAAAATACCACCCCTGTCTTCCCAAATAAGAGCGCCTAGTAAAAATGACCAAAGTATCTTTTTCTTGTTCTGAGCATCCAGGTCATTCTTATAAACTCAAAATAGGCTGAAATATCAAGATCCTCTGTTAAAAATGCATCTCCTGCACACCCACCCACCTCTAACTGTGAAGACTACTAGGGCAGCGTGACCCGGCACCTGTGTGGCACAGGCCTAGGTGTGAAGGTAGAAGACCAAAACGTATGGCACGTGATCTCGGACAACGTGAACACAGGTGGAGACTGGAGACTACAGAAACAATTTGAGGCTGTGGGAATGTCTTTCTTTTTGTTAATAAAGAGAAAATTTTAAAGGGTTTTATTTATTTATTTTTAGACAGATGGGAAGAGCAGGAGAGAGGGAGAGAAACATCCATGTGTCGCTGCCTCTCACACATACACCCCCAACCGGGGACCTGGCCTGCAATCCAGGCACGTGCCCTGACTGGGACTCAAACCAGCGACCCTTTGGTTCACAGGCCAGCACTCAATCCACTGAGCCACATCAGCCGGGACAGTAAAGAGAAATTTTTAAGTGTCCATACTAGTGTGTGCCGACTCGTCCTAAAATCTAATAGTAAAACACCCAATGTCTGGGGCTTTTTAAAAAAAAAAAAAAAAAAAGCTCTAATTTAGATTGAGAATAAGAAACTTTCACTTTCTTTAATGAAATAAATCCTGAGAGTTTTAAGGTTAGCGCTAAGAAGATTATCTCCCCCAAAGATGGGGGGAGACCAGCCCACAGCCCCAGGACCACCTGTTCCCACCGCCAACACCCAGAGGTATGACGCGTGTAGAGGAGGGGTGTGGGGTGTTCCTTCTTGACAAAAATTTGTGTTATCAGGGTGAGTGGGCCCTCCCCTCTACTCCCCGCAGTTCGGGAAAGACAAAGATAAGGCAAACATTCTAAAGTTCAGTAAATGCAATGGATAAATAAGGACAAAAATATGCCCTTGCTGAAGCATTCTTCTCTTACACTCACAGATTCCAGCCTGTTTCACCAGTAGGACTTCTAACATCCACGTCTAACATCAATCCCCTTCCGTCATCCTAAACCTAAACTTTTTAATGTCCAAAACCCAAAAGAGCTCACAGAGGGAGGTGTACAGGCAACTTGGAGGTGCTAGTTTCCAACTATTACGAATGAATAAGAAGGTCATTCTAAATTTATTTTTAAAGGCCTAAAGTGTTAGCTATTTTGAAATAAACGTACCAATGTTTTCAAGTATGTAGAGTAATTCAAAGAAAGCCTAAGTGTCACCCACTTATTTACCTCTCTAGATGCAACACTGTGCTAATAAAGCATACATTTTTCTATATATGAGAAATTTTTGTTATCGCAGTTCTCTCGAATCAATCAACGTACGGTATCATAATTTGGGCTAGACTTCCATGGGGTATTTCTAAGTTAGTGCATCCTCTTCTTATCTCTCCATTTACCAATCACTTTCATCAATTTTCAGAAAGGAGACAAATGGACAAGGAAACGCAGATGCTAATTAGTAAAAGTTCATCAGTACATATGATCTGCAGTTAAGATGCCACTTACTTGACTGGAAATAAGCAATCTATAGAATTTAAAGGTACATGACAAGAACCTAAGCTCCAAAATGACTATTAATTTACACTATGTAGTGACGAACGGTAACTAGAATTACTGTGATCATCTCACAGTGTATACAGATAGTGAACTATTATGTTGTACACCTGAAACTGACAGAATGTTATATGTCAACTATAAGTCATTAAGAAGAAAAAAGAAATAGTCAGAAAAATATTTGTACTATGAAGAATTTGTACTCATTCCATCTGCATTACCACACATTCTGATCAGATGTGAATTAATGAAGCTAAATAGTATCTGTTAGAAGTTTTGAAGAATTACAAAGAATTCAGATACAAAGACCCCTGAAATACAATAATAAAAAGGGATAAAGGTTTCTCTGGCTCAGAATATTATAAAACAAATGACTTCAAAAGTGACAAGTAATCTTGGATCACTGAAAAAGGATATTGTTTTTTTAATATCAAATATATTCTGCCAAAATACATGAAACCTACATTTCATCCTTAAAAGAAATTATCTTCTCATACTTAAAAAAAAAATCAAAATGTTAGTAGGTCAGCTGAAGTTAAAAGTAGCTTTAATGGTGGCTATTAAAATTCTAGAGACAGAATTAGAACTCTTCCCTCCTACCACCCACACAGTTTCCATGGGTCTGGTCTGGCAACAAAATTCTTCACACTGCCATGGTTTAGGTGACAAAAGCACCCATTTTTAAGGCTGAAGTTTTCCCTCAAACTACCAAAGTAGAGGGGAGAGATGAAATAAAAGAGCCAGTAGTTCTTTCCCATTGTTGCTCCATGGTCCCCTTTGAGACTCTTAAACGCTATACACACTCTCCACCCACCCAAAAGTGTACATATGCGCAGATACCTAAAACGCTGCATACCACTTCAAAGGATTCAACCCTTCCTTCCACCCGGCTTGGGTTTGAGAAGTGCTCATACGACAAGCTAAGAACAAGTGACACATCAAAAATCTGTTTTCTAAATATCCAAAAGATGTTTTCTTTTCTTTAGTGTAATTTTCTCTACTTTTCACCTACTATGACCAAAGCTGTTAGAAACGAGGGTGATTTCTCTATTATATATGACTTTCCCTTAGACCAGAGGTCGACAACCTCTTCCCGTGAAGGGCCAGAAAGTATGTATTTTAGGCTTTGCAGGCCATCCAGTCTCTGTGGCTACTCATCAACTCTGCCACTATAACAGCACAAATGCAGCATGAACAAACAAGTATGGCTGTGTCTCAATAAAATTTGATTGAAAAAGACAGGCAGTGATGATGCCCTGCCTGGTGTAGCTCAGTGGACTGAGCACAGGCCTGTGAACCAGAGGATCACGGTTCAATTCCCAGTCAGGGCACATGCCTGGGTTGCAGGCCAGTTCCCAGCAGGGGATGCATGAGAGGCAACCATACATTGATATTTCTCTTCTTCTCTCCTTCCCTTCCCCTCTAAAGATAAATAAATAAATAAATCTTAAAAAAAAGAGAGACACCTTAAAAAAAAGGCAGTGAATAAAAATTAGCCCATGGCTTATAACTTGTCTACCCCTGGAAGAGAGGAACAGATTCAACAACTCCACAAGGAAGAAAAGAGACAAACACAATTATATCCATAACTTCTACCACCCTTAAAAATAATTTCCAGAAGGGTTAAAGAATGAGAAAGGCCATACTCTGCAACTTTTAGAAGAAAATAAAAGAGAATGTCTATATCGCTGGAGGAGGGAAAGATTTATCAAGGAAAAGAAACTGTACAGGGGGAAAAAATCAAGTATTTGGCATTACAATAAAAAAACTTCTGCACAATGAAAAACCAAAAAAAACGTTAAAGGATAGGCCACAGATCACAAGATATTTGCAACACAAATGACAAAGAAAGGATTAGACTTTGAATATCTAAGAAGAAATACTGAGACATACAACCCAATGAAATAGGACATGCATATGCAGACAGGCAACTCACACAAGAAAACTGAAGAGCTACAACACGTGAAAAGATGCTCAACTTAACCGATACTTAGGGGAATGTAAATTAAGATCACAATGAGATACCATTTCCTAATCATGAGAGTGGCAAAAAATAAAAATTCTGATAATACCAAGGGCTAACAGGAACGTGGAACACCAAGTAATTATGGCCATAAATACTATATACTATATAAATACTATAGGCCACATGACCATACGTATGAATTTAGCCATTTGAAAGAAGTAGCTTCCCATGATAAATCAAAGGACTACTCTCATCAATGTTATACTTCTTGTGAATGTGCAAACTCCACGCCTAGTAACACGCTAGAGAATCTCTTGCACACGTGGCACTCTGTCATTGCAGCACTGCTGCTAACAGCTAAAAAGGAAAACAAGTGAAAACTTGGAAACCTACAAATGTGGACAACGGCAGAACACAAATAAACTGAGCTGCATTTATTCCCTGAAATATTATATAATAGATAACATGAATCAATCAATTCGAAAAATGTATCCACACAGATATACTTCAAATGTGCTATACAGAGTAGGGTTTCCCCACTTTTTGTGTTTGGCTAGCTCCAAACAAAATGTATAGCACGACACACAAATGGTAAAAACTTTCAGTGCACTGCATGTATAAGCACACACATATCGTAAAAGTGAAAAATGATAAGAACAAAACTGACCCCAAGAGAGCAGTCATCTCTGAGGTAGATGAGAAAGAAATGACCGAAGCCTGGCTGGTGTAGCTCAGTGGATTGAGCGCGGGCCTGCGAACCAGACAGTCGCGGTTCGATTCCCAGTCAGGGCACATGCCTGGGTTGCAGACAGGTTCCTTGCAGGCTAACTACCAGCAGGGGATGCACAAAAGGCAACCATACATTGATGTTTCTCTCCCTCTCTCCTTCCCCTCTAAAGATTAATAAATAAATAAAATATTTAAAAAAAAAAAAAAAGAAATGACCGAGTGTGGGGAGAAAGGGGACTTTAGCTGTCTCCATAATATTTTATTGCATAGAATTTCTTTTTATTTTATTTTTTTTAGAATTTCTTTTTAGAAATAGGTTTTTTAAGAAAAAAGGTTGGAAAAGTGAAAATTTGGGTTGCTTCCAGATAAAGATGAAAGATATACTTAAGACTTATAAGATTCTCCATCATCACTCAGTCTCTTTTGCCACCAACACCAATAAAGGCTAAAGTTGTCGTGTGTCCCCCACCTGCCATCCCCCCCCACGCCCTGTTGTTGTCACCCCAGGGCTATTACCAAGAGCCCCTGATAGGTGATAGCACATGGCCAAGAGACTCTCAGGAAGGCCTACCCAAGCTGCAATGTGTTTATACCATGACTAGGATACATTTTCTAAGCGTACAAACTTCAGCTGTACACAACAGAAAACTAGACCGTCCACAACTGCTTGGCAGGCAGGCTGGCAAAAGACTCATTTCGGCCTCCTGGGTGAGAAAATAAAAGTGCATGGGTTCCACACCCAAACATTAGAGGCATGCGTTCAGGCACAATCACAAATCCAGACCATTAAGTCGTTTTCTCAAGGGCATAGAAATAACGGAGTGCAGAAACAAAACAATAGCAACATCAATAAGTACTAATTATTCCATAAAGACAAATATTACCATTACACTAAGGATTATGCAATAAGGATGCTTGTAAGTATAGAGTAAGTTTAAACTCCCTCAAAAAAAACCCTAACAAACTCAAAGAGACAAAATTACGTATCAAAATCATTCAAATTCTCTTTAGATTACGCTGATACTGTGACTAATAGAGTCATTTTTGTAGCCCCGTGGCCAGAAGTGTGAATTTCGCTGTTTGATAGAAGAATTGGCTTGTTTTGATACATTAAATGATTATTCTTACCAATGAAACTTACGATTCAAAAACCATTATTATTTTAAACACTAAATAATTTAGACTATTCCAATCCTTTGGTCCAGTGTTAGCCTTTATTAACAGTTTCAAAATTAATAACAGTCAAAAATTTGGACACATTAAATGGCCTACACTATTGTTCACGGAATAAAGCCCTTAATTGATTAATGATCGCAGGGTATCTATCGCCATCTAGTGAACAATCACTTCAATTACCACACCCGTAACAACAACTGTGTCCGTTTTTGGGGTGTTTTAAATTGTGGTTCAAAATACATGTCTATTTAGTGCGACCAACTTGCCCAATATCTTTTTTGTGCCTCTCTATACATACACTGAGAACACACACAAATACAGATGGCATTTACACAGATGCACTTCTGAGTGTCTGTAAACTACGTTTGTACATTACTTCTCTGGAAACATGGACCTCATTTTTTTTTTTAAAATAACTGTCAGGTCCCTCATACAATTTCAGCAACCATTAACTAAATCAAAAATCACAGAACAGTTTAAGTGTGAAAGATCGCACCTAGGAAAAGACAATATTGATGTCCACTTGACACAACTGTGAGCATTTTTATCGTAAGCCTGTTTTTAAAAGTACAATTAGTAATTACTCTGAACACTCTAGCAGCCATAATACATTTGATTACAGAAATTATTAGGTCACCAGAGCCAAAGCTGCATGATTCTGACAAAATTGAACACATACAAGCTCGACTTAAAAATAAAGAGGGAGCGGCACTTCCAGGCCTCCGCAGACTGTGGATTAATCCATATTCAAATGCAAAATTTTATAATCTTTTCAGATTACATGCTACCAGGTTTCCTTTCCTTAATTTCCACTTGAACCTTAATCTAATTTATCCTAAGAGGACTTTAAAAGGAAACAACTTACAGGCTCTTCAAGGTACACATTATTTTGTCCCTCCTTCTTAGTACAAAAAGACCAGTCTGATAAAGTTACGAAGGTGTTCCAAAATCTCAGCCAACTGACTCTCATTTTATACATCGCTCTGCCTACTTCTCTCATAATCAAAAGATGCTTGAATCACAAAGGCCTGAGCATATATAGGAAACACTAGTAAACCCAAAGACAGATTATCATCACACAGGACATTCATTCTGCCAGTGTTAATAATTATCAGCCTTTTAACAGCCTTTTCTATTTTAGGAAATCATCTCTGTAAGTGGCTTTGAATCTTCTAGAATAAGATTTCCAGGGAGCAACTGCATCACGATTATTTCTCATTAACCTCACATGACTTTAAAGGTCCACTTTGCACAGTTGTCGTGTTTATAATTTGTGGCAAGGAGCAAAGGGGAAAAAGAAAAGGGGGAAATAGAAACCAAGAATGTAAATCACATCTACTTATTTCTAGACTTGTCTGAAATTCTTTGTTTTTTTTTTAAGTGGGGAAAGCAGGATTTTTTATAGTTTATTTATAAAGATGTGTTATTGTTACATTTTTTATACAACAGAAAAATAAAAACTGAGTTTAAAATCCAGCTAAATGAAAATGTTGCCCACAAACTACAATGGATTAGGGGAGTGGGGGAGATCACTGGACAAATTTGGGGCTTATCATTATCAACAGTGCCCTTTTAAGCTTGTGGATTTCTGAGCCAATGCAGAAAATGTAACAACAGGGATTTCCCAACAGCAAGAGGCACCCTCCAAGGGAGTAAATTGTCAACTATTGCCTCTCGTGAGAAACTTAAGAGTAACCTTGATCCAATCTCAATAGTCAACCCATGTATTATCACCCAGTTGGGGCATAGTGAGTGCATTTCCTAATACAAAAATAAGATGGTATTCTGTCAAAGCCACTGGATACATATACAGAAAGAAAATTTAAATAATTTTAAAATAAACTTGGCTTAAGAAACTGAAAACATCCTTTCCTCACTTTAACTAGCCCTAAAACACATTATCTTCTCACGTAAAAAAGACCTGTGTCTTGAGATCAGTTATGAAAAAAGATGATCTTCCAGGAATATGACATAAAATACAAAGCAGAAACACGGCCTGAAAGACATCTTGAGATGGGGCAGACAACCCTCATGTAGCGAAAGCCTTACAATCAGGAAGGTATGCCTTCCAATTCAAAACAGTCACTTATCAGACCGCACCTCTTTGAGCTGATCTTTCTCATCAGCAAAATGAAAACATTATCACCTCTATCAATGGATTCTTTGTGGGTTTGAATGAAATAATGCATCTGAAAACTTCTCACATGTTGCTGGTGTCCAATACATGTTGTGCCCTTCCTCCCCAGGCCCTAAGCCAAGTCTTTGAGAGAGGGATGCCAACTGAGGAGCAGCGCTGAACATTCCGTTGGTTTCATGCCAGCTAGACCTGTGCCACCCACTCTAGTAGACACTAGCCACATGTGGCAATTCACAGTGAAATTGATTATAATTATAATTAAGTAAAACTCAAACTCCAGTTCCTCAGCTAGGTGGCACTAGCCCGATGGTATGTGCTCACTAGCCACTTGTGCCCGATACAGCTACTGTATAGGACAGTGCAGAAGATGAAGAACATTCCCATCATCTTAAAAGTTCTGTTGGACAGCACAGATCTAGGCTCTGAAGCAGGGTCAGCAAGCTTATTTTTCTGAGAAGGGCCGGGAAGTAAAGATTTTAGGCTTGGCGGGCCATGCAAGTCTCCATCTTGACTACTCAAGTCTACTCATTAAACACAAAAGCAGCCATAGGCGACACATAAACCAATGAGTGTGGCTGTGATCCAAGAAAATGTTATTTAAAAAATTAGGTGGCAGGCTGGCCCACAGGTCGCACTTTGCCAAACCCTGCTCTAGAGTATTCTGAGTCCAGACTCCCAACACAAGCATTCTGCCCATAGCCCACTAAACTACCTTAAGACTAATAGTCTTAAACCCAGTGACAGGGATCAATAGCTCATTAGAGCTAAAAGAAATTAATAATGCTTAATGTAACTATTCTTTTACAAATTAGGAAAAACCCATTTGCTAAAACAGATGCCGCTAAAGCAGATGGAGCTTACAGTGTCAAATCTATCATTATCTGGCCAATCCTTCTAAAGTAAATAACTCAACGCATAGCCTAGAGATCTTTACAAATCTCAAAGGTAACAGAGCCAAGACAGAACGCTTAATCTCTCTCTTCTAGATTTCTCCAGCTTAGGAAATGGGTCCACTAGCTGTAAGACAAAAATAGAGGCATCCTCCTTGATTCCTCCCCCCCCCCCGCCTCCCCTCCACTCTGACGTAATACAACAGTAAAAAGAAACAGCTGTCTGATGTTGATTAGGTCTCATTCTTGTTACCTCCTGAAGAAGCCTTCCCAGCCAATCTAAACTAGCCATCTTAACTAACCTACCACCTTGTTTTATTATCTGCACAGCATTTGCTTCTATCATATTCCCTTAGTTATTTTTTGCATTTATTTATTCACTTATTTATAGTCTGCTTTCTGAAACTGTCCTGCCCCAACCTCAAGTCCCCATCACATGTACCTCTACACCCCCTGCCCTGGTAGAATGTGAGCCTCAGTATACAGGAACCTTTTATGTTTTGCATGACACTCTACCCCCAGTGCCTACAACAATATCTGGCACACAGTAGACAATAAATACACACACACTTACTTAATGGGTGAATGAATGGATCATTATCTAAAAGCCCATCTCTCTCAAATTTGTCCTTAAAAATGGGGTTCTTGAAGATGTATAACAAAGCAACAAGCTGGACTCTCCCACATTATATCACATATAGTTAAGGACTCTTTCATTTTTAGAGATGTGAATGTTACACCATTTACCTCCCTTCCTTTGTATGTCACCAAAGCAGCCAGGGGTTTGGCGTAAAATCTGCTGTAGGAAAATCCCAGGCAGCCGTACATACTGTTTGCCGTGAGCTTCAAAGCCTTCTGTCGAATGTCATACTGCAGGCCACACAAGGACAAAAGACAAACAACAGCATTTGCAAGTGCTTAAGCATTACATTAGATGTCTTTCTAAATGACCAGTGAGAAAGAGAAACCCTCAATATCCCTGGGGGGAGAAAAAAGAACTCTTTTAACACACCCAACCTGTCCTCCCAGAGCCACGATTTCCCTGACTTCCTAGAAACGAGTAAACACAGTCCCCAAAGCTCCTGAAGTCAGAAGAATCTTGCACAAATACAGCTTGGCAAATAGAGGCACCTTCCATTTTGAGGCACTCTCCTGTTTTTGAATGGTTTTCTCCCCACAAATGTAAAACAGGCACTCGCATTTGCCCACAGCAGCATGTTTAAATCATTGCCAGATAATCAAATTCTAAAAGCTGAGTCTGTCACTCAGATGTCTCTTAGTGAAGTTATACCTGAAGAACAAGGTCTGGATTTAAATCGTGCTGCTTCATTAGTTGTTTGACTTGTTTTCTCCGCTCTACCAGTTTCCGGATCTCTCTGGGCAAAATGCCCATTTCTAAGCCAGGATCTGGCAGCTCAGGGATCTGTTCTTGTTCTTCATCCTGATGAACACAACAGAAATTTCAGACACATCAAACTTTCATGAAATAAATCTCTAAAATATTTTGTGGGAGCTTTACCCCATGATCACATCTTGAAAAACTAAGTTCTTGTAAAGGTCTACAAGGCATGGGTGGTAAAGAAAAGAGCAGAGAAGGCTGCAGACCAAGCCAATACTGCCCAGTGTCTCCCACCCCTCTAGATAATCACAAATGTTGATATCATGTAAAGGGGTGAATTTTTACACATGCCCTCTCTTTTCAACACGATTGGGGAGAAACATGTCTGGGAAAATTGTTTTTAAAATAAAAGCAATTAAAAAACTAAAAGAGAGACCTCTAGGGTAAAAAAAAAAAAAAACCCAGCAACTAAACTACTGTTTTAAGTCATGTATATTACCAAACAAAATGCTTTAATTTCTATGGAAAATCATAGCAATTACTATAAATGTTTTAGACAAAAAAAATAAAAGCCTAAATACTAAATCGCAAATTTCTTTTTATTTTATTATGTTATTACACTTGTCCCATTTCCCTTCATTCCCCTCTACCCTGCACACCCTCTCCCACCCACATTCCCCCCCTTTAGTTCATGTCCATGTTTCACAGGTTCTTTAGCCTTTACATTTCCCATACTATTCTTGCCCTCATCTATTTCCTACCACCTATGCTTATTCTCTGTACCTCTTCCCCCTCTCCTCCTCCCACTCCCATTGCTAACCCTCCATGTGTTCTTCATTTCTATGGTTCCACTCCTGATCTAGCTGTCCTCTTGGTTTGCTTTTGTTTTAGGTGAGGTTGTTAATAACTGTGAGTTGCCTATCCTTTCACTGTTCCTATTTTTTATCTTCTTTTTCTTAGATAAGTCCCTTTAACCTTTCATATAATAAGGGCTTGGTGATGATGAACTCCTTGAACTTGACCTTAACTGAGAAGCACTTTATCTGCCCTTCCATTCTAAATGAAAACTTTGCTGGATAGAGCAATCATTGGACGTAGGTCTTTGGATTTCATGACTTGGAATACTTCTTTCCAGTCCCTTCTTGCCTGTAAGGTCTCTTTTGAGAAATCCGCTGACAGTCTGATGGGAACTCCTTTGTAGGTGACTGTCCCCTTATATCTTGCTGCTTCTAGAATTCTCTCATTTTCATCTTGGCTAATGTAATTATGATGTGTCTTGGTGTGTTCCTCCTTGGGTCCAACTTCTTTGGGACTCTCTGAGCCTCCTGGACTTCCTGGAGGTCTATTTCCTTTGTCAGACTGGGGAAGTTCTCCTTTATTATTTATTCAAATAAGTATTCCACTTGTTGCTCCTCCTCTTCCCCTTCTGGTACCCCTATAATTCAAATGTTGGAACGTTTAAAGATGTCCTGGAGGTTCCTCAGCCTCTCCTCAGTTTTTCGAATTATTTCTTCATTCTTTTCTGATCAGATGTTTCCTTCTTCCTTCTGGTCCACTCCATTGATTTGAGTCCCAGTTTCCTTCCCATCACTATTGGTTCCCTGTGCATTCCTTCATTTCACTTAGCATAGTCTCGGACCTTTTTTATTTATTTTTTTCCCCGTCTGGTCGCGCCTGCTACGTAGTGAGGGGCGGAGCCTTACGTGTTCACCAGGGCGGGCCGACTCACGTTGCTGCGTGTGACGCAGTGTGACGCAGCGTAGGGGGGAGGCGTCAGAGATAGACGCCGTGTACGGGGGAGGTGTCAGAGATAGACGCTGTGTGCGGGGGAGGCGTCAGAGATAGACGCTGTGTGCGGGGGGAGGCGTCAGAGGGAGAACAATGCCCCTTGCTCAGCTTTATCAGATCTCAGTCCCTTCCTGCTTCCCCCAGGCAAACTGGACTCCTGATTCCTGTGCGGATGGGTTTTGTGTACGTCCTGGGACTCTGGGTCTCTCAATGAACTCTTTGAGACTCTCAGTTTTTCCTGCTGCCGCCTCAACCCCCACAGGTGTTTTCAGTTGGTGTTTTGAGTCTTTATTTCCCCGTGCAGTGACCCTGGCTTGCGCAGTCTGTCTCTCTCTGCAGTTCCGCCTGGTTTATCTGCATGTGAATGTGTGACACCTGGTCAGCCAGCTGCCTTGCGTATCTCACTGGGTCTGCATGCTACCACCCCACTGACACCCAACGCCCATGGTGTGCCAGCCGACGCCTGCACAACCAGCGTCCACCTGTTACCGTGCTGCGCGCCCAGGGTCCGTCAGAGCAAATTTCTTTTACAAATTGGGAACACACATTTAAACAGGTCATGACATTTCTAAATATTAACACATAAAGGGGTGTGCAAAAGTAGGTCTATAGTTGCAAGTTTATGAAACAAATTATTCTTGTATAGTATTTATTAACTATTGTATTATTTTCTACACCAACAACTGTAAATCTACTTTTTCCCATCCCTGTATATATTCCTTAGCATATATGTAGTACCTTTTATCTATAAATTGCTTGGTAACCAGTAGAAGAATAGCAACATTTTAGAAAAGCAATCAGCTGTCTCCTTGTATTAAAATTTACAGCAGGGAAAGCATTAGACCATTTTTCTCAAGCCTCCATTAGTTCTATTAACAGACTGCAAAGAAAAGCCAGACACATTTGCCATTTCAAGGATTCAGAATTAAAAATAAACCTCCTGGCTTAAAGTATGTCAAGTCAATGCCACTTGATAACTCGGCTTTTTACAAAATATCTAATTTTATAAAGATCAATACCTTCCAATGAACAACCTTACAATAGTAGCAGGAACTTATTGTTTTCCAATATAGCAAATGATGGTAAAAAACCTCTTAAAACGATCTTGGTATACGTTCCAATTTATTTCAAGCAACTGTGGAGGTTAGATAAAAAATACACTGATTTGGAGTCAGGAAATTTATAATCCATGGCCGGCTCTACCACCACTAGCAGCGTGGCACTAGCTGTTCTGAAGACCAGATGACTGCACAGAAAAATGAGACAGAACCTAAAACTGCTCCATGTATAGTATTTCATAGATGACCTCTAAGGTCCCTTCCAACTCTGAAATGATTCGATCATATAACCAGAATCCAAACTGGAAAGCTCAAATAAAACAGAAGGTGGAGAGAGGGAGTGCTAGATCATAAGTCACAATGCTGACACTGTTGCAGGACAGAGCCAGAGTATATCACTAATCAAATGCAGTCCTTACCTTCTGGAGATGTCTACCCAATACTGGCTCTGTAAAATGATCCTCTTGCCTCATAGAAAGGCCCATCCTTAGTAGCCATGTTTGTACTCTGTGAACCAACTCCTGTGGTCATAGCTGAGAGGACCGGGCCGGCTAGACAAGCTTACAAGATTCTCTCTGCTGAGAGTATGGAACTGGGACTGAAAACCAGCTCCCAAGCATGTGGGTGGAACTAAAAGACGAGTAAATTCAGGAGCGAGGAAGCAAACAGACATCTTCTGCCACGTGTACAAAGCTGCACAGAAAAACCATATACAAAGATAATATGTTGCCCTGGCTAGTATAGCTCAGTGGATTGAGCACGGGCCTGTGAACCAAAGGGTCGCCAGTTCGATTCCCAGTCATGGCACATGCCTGGGTTGAGGGCCAGGTCCCCAGTTGGGGGCGTGTGAGAGGCAACCACACACTGATGTTTCTCTCCGACTATTTCTCCTTCCCTTCCCTCCTAATAAATAAATAAATGAATAAATAAATAAATAAAAGATGGTGTGTTAATTTATATTTTTTATTTTTTATGGCTACAGAATCAAATCTAACCAATTTCCTTACTGAAGGTCAATTGTATAAGCTTTATATATAAACTATTAAGCTCTACATAAAAGTGTTGACTGAAGGATCAGTGGTTAGATTAAAATCCACGTGAAAGAATTCCAAAAGATCCTTTTAAAAAGATTGTTTAGAAGCCCTGGCTGGTGTAGCTCAGTGGATTGAGCATGGGCCTGCGAACCACACAATCGTGGTTCAATTCCCAGTCAGGGCACATGCCTGGGTTGCAGGCCAGTTCCCGGCAGCGGACGCAAGAGAGGCAACCATACATGGATATTTCTCTCCATTTCTCCTTCCCTCTAAAGATAAATAAATAAAATCTTAAAAAAATAAAATAAAAAATAAAAAGGTTGTTTAGTGAGTAGAATCATTAAGCAATGCTTTCATGGAGACAATTTAAAAGACTGAAAATGCCAAGTGTTGAAGATGATGGGGAAGAACTCACACAGGGCTGGTAGGAGTGTAAAATGGCACAATTACTGAGGAAAACAATCGACAGGTTCCTTTCAAATTAAACATACACTTCCTACACAAACCAGCAAATTCACTCCCCAGATATTAGCCCTCCCCCCAAATGAAAGCACACATCCACAAAGAGATCTGCACAAGAATATTCTCAGCAGCTTTATTAATAACAGCCAAAAACTGAAGACAATCCAAATGCTCACCTGAAGGGAATAAAGTATGGGATATTCTTCAGCAGTAGAAAGGAAAGAACTACTGATAATGCAACAACATGGATCTCAAAAACTTTATGTTGAACAAAAAAGCCATACACCAGAGAGTACGTACTGTATCATTCCATTTTCAGGAAGTTCTGGAACAAGTAAATTGAAGCTATGGTGATGGAAGTCAGATCACTGGTTGACATATGGGAGAGAGGACTGACATACCAAAACTCATGGATGAAGCTAAGGCGGGCTTGTAGGAAAATTTATCATTGTAAATATGTGTATTACAAGAGGAGATCTGAAATCAATCATCTAAAGTTCTACCTTAAGCAATTAGAAAAAGAAGGACAAACTAAACCAAATAAAGCAGAGAAAAGAAAGATTGCAGCAGAAATAAATGAAACAGAGAATTAAGAAACAATAGAGAAATCAAGGAAACCAAAAGTGCTTCTTTCAAAAGACCAATAAAATTGACAAACTTTGACTATAGTGACAAAGACAAAGAATATTCAAATTACTAAAATCAGGAATAAAAGAGATATACATCACTACTGACCTCAAAGAAATAACAATGGTCATAAAGGAATACCATAAACAATTTTATACCAACAAATTAGATAACCTACATGAAATGGAGAAATTCCTAGAAAGACACACACAAATGAAACTGACTCAAGGACACAAAGAAAATTGGGTAGGGGAGGGGAGATAGTGGGGGCGGGGCAGAATGGGGACAACTATAGTTCAACAATAATAAAAAATAAGAAAATCTGCAAAAACCTACAAGAGATTAAATTACTAATCAAACAAAAAGAACAGTGTTAGGACCAGATAATTTTCACTACTGAATTCTATAAAAGAGTTAAATAATATGAATCTCTCACAAACAAGACATTAAAAAAAGAAGAGGGAAGGGGAAGGAGGGGGAAGGAGGGGGAAGGAGGGGGAAGGAGGGGGAAGGAGGGGGAAGGAGGGGGAAGGAGGGGGAAGGAGGGGAAAGGGAAATGTGGAAGGGAAGGATAAGGAAAGGAAGGAAAGGAGGGAACACTTCCCAACTCATTCTATCAGACCAGTATTATCCTGAAACCAAAACCAAAGACATAAGAAAAGACAACTATACACCAACAGCCCTTATGAATCCAGACACAAAAACTCCTCAGCAAAATATTAGTAAGTTGAATATGGCAACACAGAAGAAAGATCATACGCCACCAAGACCAAGTAGGATTTAGCCCAGAAATGCAGGTTGATACAACACCCTTTTGTAATAAAAATGCTCAATAGACTAGAATAAATTAGGAACAGAAGGGAGCTTCCTCAACCTGATAAAGGACATCTATGGAAAACCCATCCCAGGGCTGGCATCACTCTTAATGGTGAAAGACTATATGCTGTCACCAAAGATCAGGAACAAGCCCTGGGTGTCCACTCATACGCTTCTATTTAACATCGTACTGGAGGTTCTAGTTACAGCAGTTAGGCAAAGAAAAGAAATATTAGGCATCCAGATAGGAAAGAAGAATCAAAACGATCTTTATTCACAGATGACATGACTGTATGCAGAAAACCCTCAGGAACCCATGAAAGTGCTAGAACTAAGGAAAGAGTTCAGCAAGGTTGCAGGATACAAGATGAACATACAAAAATCAATTATTTTTCTATACACTGGAAATGAACAATATAAAAAAGGAATCAAGACAATGAATTTACAATGACAACAAAAAGGATGAGATATTTGGGAATAAATTTAATTTTAATAAGTGTAAGAATTGTACATGGAAAATTAGTTAACATCATTAAAAGATATTAAATAGCAAAATAAATGAAAAGACTCAATTTTGATGGATGGGAAGCCTCGGCATTGTTATAATACTCCCCAAACTGATCTATAGATCCAATACAATTCCTATCAAAATCCCAGCAGCTATTTCTGCATAAATTGACAAGATGATTCTAAAATTAACAATATGTGATATACTTTCATACAATGAAATATACGGCAATAAAAAGGAATGAAATACTAATGCTTTCAAGGTTCAACACAAATAGCCCTGGCTGGTGTGGCTCAGTGGATTGAGCTCAGGCCTGCGAACCAAAGGATCTCGGTTCGATTCCCAGCCAGGGCACATGCCTGGGTTGCAGGCCAGTTCCCAGCAGGGGACACATGAGAGACAATCATACATTGATATTTCTCTCCCTGTCTCCTTCCCTTCTCCTCTAAAGATAAATAAATAAAAATATTTATTTAAAAAAAAAAGGCCCTGGCTGGTGTAGCTCAGTGGATTGAGTGTGGGCCTGCGAACCACACGATTGTGATTCAATTCCCAGTCAGGGCACATGCCTGGGCTGCAGGCCAGTTCCCAGCAGGGGACTCACGAGAGGCAACCATACATTGATATTTCTCTCCTTCCTTTCCTCTCTAAAGATAAATAAATAAAATCTAAAAAAAAAAAAAAGATTTAACACAGATAAATCTTGAAAACTGTATGCTAAGTGAAATAAGCCACACACAGAAGATCACATGTGATTCAGTTTATAGGAAAGTCCAAAATACACAAATCCAGTGGTGGTCGCCTGGACCCGGGAGGGGTGAAGGACATGAGGGAAGTCACTGGTGAAAGGTAGCGGGTCTCTCTGGGGAGTAATGAAAATGTCCTAATATGAACTGTGGTGAAGGTTACAAACTGTGTGAATACACAATAGCCATGAAATTGTACACATCAAATGTGTAAATTGTGTGGCATGTCAATTACATCTCCATAAAACTGTTAAATTAAAAAGGCACAAAGCTACCTCATTTTGAGTTTCCTTCTACCCAACCCTCCCCCCTTTCTGACCACTAAGAAAGGACATAATGTACCTTTCAGGAGAGAAAGCTAAATGCTAACCCCTTTGGTTCTCTTCCTTAAGTTACTACTTTTAATCTCAGTTTCAGGAGCCCCCAGCTGAACACCAACCTCTGTCACTCTCTGCACCTCGGAAGCAAGTCTTTGTACTGTTGTAAAACAAATGTTGAATTCTTGAATGATGGAAGGATATAAACTGTTGAAGTCCAGAAGCAAAATGAACTTATCATAAAAACCTGCAATAAAAAAGCCACGTTATAAAAAAGTCTTAAAAAAAAAACAGATTCAACCAAAAACATGACATTAGAAGCACTAAATGCTGAAGTATATTAGAAACAATATACTATCCAGGGCCCTGAGGTAGATGAAAGGTAAAAAGGAGTCAGCCTTACCACTCTACAAAAATGACACAAACCAGAGTGAAAACTCAGGTCACAAAAAGAGAGCCTCTTGCCTTGAAACCAGCCTGCAACTGGCTCCTTCCCCACAAGTTCCCAAAGGACACCATTATGACAGGCAAACAGCTTCCCGTATCTATTACTACAGACACATGTACTTCCAAAAAATGGTGTTAAATTCTCCTTCAAGCAAGCATTCCCTCTCACCTCTGCTCCAAAAATATTTAGCAAGCTCTACCCATAAGTGGTTATCTCTATTTTTTTTTACAATCAAACTTCCAAAGAATAAAATGAACAGTGTGCACTTACCTGTACACAAACTGCTAAAATCAGATAAGAGATGGATATGTCAGTAGTGGAACGATCCACCCTTTTGACTTGCAAAGGGTGAACAGAAAGCTACTATATTCCTCTAGGACATTTACAAAGAG
The DNA here is from genome assembly GCF_014824575.4 of Sturnira hondurensis. Lineage (NCBI taxonomy): Eukaryota > Metazoa > Chordata > Mammalia > Chiroptera > Phyllostomidae > Sturnira > Sturnira hondurensis. The sequence goes on from NW_028085098.1 coordinate 511,623, forward strand.
TTTTCTTCACCTTACGAAGAAACCGAATAAAAGTAAATGTCCACTAGTAAGACAACAATTATAACAACAAATATATTAAAAGCTTACTCTGTGCTGGGCACTATACTAAACAATCACTTTTAATCTTTAAATCTCTGTGGTAGATACTATTCTTAGCTCCATTTTACAGAAGAGGAAACTAAGGCTTAGAGAGGTTAAACGGGAAGCCCAAGTTTATATAGCCAGAATTCAAGCCCAGATCTGCCAAAGGACAACTGGACTACTGATGTGTTTCATTACAACCGATTAATTTAAAATGTCTCCTACTCAGAGTTGAAGTTACTTGATACAATTCACATTAATTCCTGCAAAAACAATGTGAATATACTTAACACCACTCATCTGGACACTTAAAAATGATTAAGATGCTAAAAAAAAAGAGATTTTCTACTCCGTGTACCACAAAACATCTTCTTTGCCATTCATAACAGAAAAAGTTATTCTATTGTTATAAAAGATGTTTGGTTTGGTGGTTACTGCCATCCAATATAATGTTATTTGAGACCTAATTGCTAACCTATTAAGTCATGTCTTTCAGTTTCTCAAGTCTAGCTTTGCATTAAGAAATTCCTATCATCAGGGCAAGCCAGTTCAATGTCCAACCTTACCAACTTTAGGATCCAATACCAAGCCTCCAGCATAAGCTGCTTTTTTACGTCCTTTCTTGTATTTATTGGCATCTCCATCAATGTCTTCTTCTTCATCTCCCTAATATCAAACGCAAAGGTAACTTCACCAGCCATCAACCAATTATCTAATTAAGAAGTTTTATGATCCCCTCCCTTTTCCAAATGCAGTATACAGTTTAACAACCGTTCTTTACTTTTAGTTAATGGTCCTACCTGTGGGGAAAGACTGTTGTTATAATTTGTCATGAAGCCAAATGAATGCCAAGCATGGTAGTTACCAAAACAAATACTGTGTCACAGAGCTAATAAATATGCAAATTTTACTTTAAAATATTTCTGAATTTGTAGAAACTCACTTTTTAAAATGAGTGGATACTAGAAATACAACTCTTCATATTGTGTAAAAATTGAGATTGTAGAAGAGTCCCCTTAAAGTCATTAATATTCATGATGTAAAAATACAAAATTATTTTATATAGATATGAACTTACTCTCATTATCAATATGGACACCTTAAAATAAGTAGGTCCAGCCCTGGCCAATGTGACTCAGTTCATCAGAGCGATGTCCCTATAGACCGGAAGGTTGCAGGTTCCATCCCTGATTGGGGCGCATCTGAGAAGGCAATTACTGTTTCTCACATCGATGTCTCTCTCTCTAGCTCGCTTGCTCCGTCTCCCCCCACCCTCCTTCCTCTCTCTCTAAAAGCAACGAATAAATGTCCTTGGGTGAGGATAAAATAAACAAATCAGTATGTCCACACTGAAAATTTATTCCCAAGTAGTTAATCATCAACATTCAATGCCACAGTGGAAGTCAAATTTCTCAAGTCAATTGTCCCCATACCAATTGTGGTAATGTACATAAAAACAAGCAAATACAAGAAGCTGAACCACTTTAACATTCAATTCCCATTCTGAAACAACTGCTATCAGTGCCAATGGAATAGCAGCTAAGTTTTCGTTCCATTGTGACGGAGGCCACTGTAGAAACCCAACTGTGGTGACCTTAATCCTGCTACGATGTAAAAATGCAACAATGCAACACAAAAATAAAGGCTCACGGGTTTAAGGAAATAAAAGATATAACTGGCATGTAACTTTGGGTAGGGCTAAGGTGGCAAAACACTTTCCAGGTATGGTCACCCATCAGAGAGGCCCAATGCCTCCCTCAAAGAATTTTCTATTTCATAATTTTTTAAAGATTTTATTTATTTTTAGAGAGAGGGGAAGGGAAGGAGAAAGAGAGGGAGAGACATATCAGTGTGTGGTTGCCTCTCACGTGCTCCCCACTGGGGACCTAGCTGCAACCCAGGCACGTGCCCTGACTGGGAATTGAACCAGCGACCCCTTGGTTCACAGACCAGCGCTCAATCCACTGAGCCGCATCAGCCAGGGTCCTATTTCATAATTTGTATCTGTACAGAGAAAAAGTAGAGAAGGAAATGACCACACAAACACAACAGAATAAACTTGACTCTACCATATACAGGGGATTAATTATTTTGTCAATAGATGTTATCACAGCAAAAAAAAAACACAAAACCTATAAGATAATAAGGGGGGGGGTAAGAAAAGGCAAAACACCATACGATTTTAGACCAACCAGTTTTTGCTGAGGCTTCCTGAAAATCTGCTTGTCGGGCACAATATAGTTGTTTTCATAAAATGCATGAAGCAACAAGAACTCATTACGCTCAGCTCGTCCACCCATCAGCGTCCTAGACTATTAAACAGAATTTCTTTTTTGAAATTTGAGCTCAAAATCACAACAAACAAGAGCAACTTTGACTTGGTAAATTTAATCATAGCACCTGCTTCAAAATCATTCCTCTTAACAAGGGCTGTTTTTTTTAAGGGTACTAAATTATTTCTAGCATTTTCTCTAAGCATTATAGTTAAAAGGAGACAAAGAGAGCCTAAAATACTTACAACTTGGGCTATTTCTTTACTCCCAAATGGACCATTCCACAAATGAAACACATCCAGATGTTAGAGATGATCCTTCTGTTCGCCCAAATTTCAACATACTGCACCTGGTTTTACTCCCCTTCTCCCAACCAGTTCTTCATTTTACAAAAGAAGCCCAGCTTTCAGAATACAAGTTACTCATTTTATAAGGATGCATTTAGACTCATTATCATGTAACAACTAGCCCAAGAAAACACTGAATTCAACAGGAAATGCTTTTCCCCCCCTCTCTAAGTTAAATTTACCATAATGTTCCCGGCGATGTTAGTGATCTGCAATGCTAATGGAAGAACATTTAGCTCACACATGATCTGCAAAATGAACCTGGCATCTTTCCAGGTATGTTCCAACAGGTACAACAGATGAGAAGGTTCACTGTACAGAAAAGTAAGAATGAAACAGAATCAGAATCAAGTAATTAAAAGAAACAATGGCTATATAATCAGAACTTCATAAAATATTACAAACATTTTTGGTATAGGTAACCAGAGCAATGTCACCCTGGCTTTGAAAATAATTTAAAATAAGGTCGGTATAAAACTGGTAATCCACTCATGCCATCGATCCCAGTACCTTTCTCCAAATCTCAAAAAAAAAAATCCCACAAACAAAGTTATGCATTAACTATACAGCCTGAAAACCATCTGAATCCTTTCACTCACTCCATCTAGTAAGTCTTGCATGCCTCCTATGTGCCAGGTACCCTGTCCTCAGGGGGCTCCTGTCCTCAGGGGGCTTCTATCCTCATGGGGAAGACAGAGGATAAATAACAAATTCAATATATGGTAAGTGATATAATGCTAAGTTAGAAAGAAAAGAATTAAGAAGTAAATGGAATATTGTCAGGAGAAGAGGCTGAATTTTCAGTTAGGGAACCAGAGGAAGTTCACTGAGAATAACTGGGTATCCGAGGGAAGAGCATTCCAAGGCAGACAGAACAGCACATTCAAAGGCCCTGAGTTGAGTGCAAACCTGGCAGTTCTAGGGCCAGGAAGGCAACCAAACGGCTTAAACAGAGAGAACAGAAGATAAGGACAGAGTTAATGGCAGAGAGACACACTGCACAAGACCTGTGAGTCAAAATAAGGACTTTGGTTTTTACTCAGAAACAGAAAGTCACTGGAAGATTTTGAGCAGAGTGCCATCTCTGACTTAACTTTAGCAGGGTAATCTGGTTCTGAGGTTGAGAACAGAAAGCAAAGTGTCAAGGGCAAAAGCAAGGAGACCAGTGAGAAGGATAATATAACACCCAGTTAGCCAGGGGAGACAAGGGCGGTGGCTCGGGCCAGGGTGAGTTCAATGGAAAGGAAAAGACGTGACCACATCTAGACATCTTTTCAAGGTAGACCTGTCAGAATTACCTGATGGAAAGAATGTGAGTTATCAGAGAAAGGAATCATGAATACCTCAGAGGTTTGGGGCCAAAGGATGACTTAGGAGGTTTCCAGCAGTATGGAAAAAGAGTAACCATAACTAAAGGAAAGACCACAAGAGGAACCTAGAGGAAAAGATCAGGAGCTCAAGTTAAACTGGAGGTTCATCATAGACACCAAGTACAACAGGCAGGGAGACACAGTCGTCTGGACTTCAGGGGAGAGAGCTAAGCTGAAGGTATGCAGGTGGGAGGCATCAGCACCCACATGGAACTGAAATTTCTGAGACTTGGTGACATCACCTAGAGAAAAAGTACAGCCACAAAGAGAAGCAGTCCAAGGACTTGGAGGGTATGGACAGAAAACAAAGAGGGGCCAGAGGGTAGAAGAAACCTTATTTAAGAAATAGTCAAGTACCAAGTTTCAGTTATACAAAGTACTAGAAATGTGATGTATAGCAATGTGACTACAGTTAACAATATTGTATCACATATTTAAAATGTGCTAAGACAGTAAGCCTTAAATGGCCTCACCACACACAAAAAAGTAACTGTGAGGTGACAGATAAGTTAATGAGCTTGACTGCGGTGAATGATTCACACGGCATGTGTATATCAAACATCAAGTTGTACACCGTAAATATATTTTGTGTCAATTTTACCTGAATAAAACTGGGAGAAAGAAACAACTGAGCATTATCTCTAAATAACTTAATGATTTCTCAGTGTTTATATTTCTAAAATATTTCCACTAATTCCTGAGTTCGAGAATTAAGGGTGGAAACATAAATATCCCATCAAGTTCCAAAATGTTCTTAGGAAACATCAAGATGGTGTTAAGTGAGGGAGACAGAGATAAACTGATCAAATTAGAATAATTCCAAAGGCAAAAGAGTTCAAATTATTACCAAAGTCATGGAGATGGTGGTGCCAACATGAAGACAGTTTTCCCCTCCATGGCACCACGCGCTCCCAAGGATGGTGCTGGCGTCTTCCTCTTGCTAATTTTAAGACAAAGTCTGGGATCATACCTGTACATATTTCGTATATTTTCCATTGGGATTGTAGCCCTTTCAGTTTTCAAAATCTTTTGAACGAGTTCAGACAAATGGTAGCTTTTACAACGAATTAATTCCTTTGCCGAAATTTCCACATCACAGACCATTCGGCCACAGGTAGCATTTCTTTCACCAAATCCACTCCTGCCCTACAAAGGGAAAAGGGAGGACAGATAGGAAACCCCATGGAAAAGCAGACACTGAGAACACTTCGTGCTAACTTGCTTTGAGGCTAGCCCCGAAATTACAATGACTAAACCCTTATTCTTCCATTCATGCAGCCACCAATCAAATACTTTGGAATGACCCTTTTCTAGGTACTCAGATACAGCAGTGAGCAAAACAGAAAAGATTCCCAAGGGCATTTGAAATATACAATTAAAAATAGATATCACAAACAAGGTATTACATAGTTTTAGGGATAACGAGTATACGGAAAAGTGAAAAAATAGAGCAGGGTGAGGGGAACAAGGAATTTGGGGGAGCTGCATCTTGAATGGGGTGGTCAGGGCAAACCTCACCAAGAAGATGCTATATTAAAAAAGCCTTGAAGAAGATAAGGAGTTAGTTTAAGCAAGGGTTCTGATGAAGTGTTAATAAGCATTCTATCCCCTCAAAGACACAAATAAGGAAAGAAGCAAGAGCAGTGGCCCCAATTGCAATCCATAGCAGCAGAATCCTCTGGAAAGCATTATAAAAGGTACAGATTCCCAGATTCTCTGATAAGGCAACATATCCATTTTATTTATAGACTTTAAGTAATACAAGATTATAAGCACTACTGAGCAGTTATCGGGCTTGGGAAATAAAGGTACTTCATACAAAACCACCAAAATCTCCCTAAGTGAAGCAAGCAGATAGAGTGAAAGTACATGGACTTTAAAAGGGTCAGACGGTTCCATATAAATTTTTGATGTTTCTTCTGTGCTGTGAAATATGCCATTGGTACTTTAATAGGTATTGCATTAAATCTGTAAATTGCTTGGGGTAGTATGGACCTTATGCTGAGTGAAATAAGCCAGGTGTTGAAGGACAAATACCATATGATCTCACCTTTAACAAGAAGCTAAACAACAAAACAAACAAGCAAGCAAAATATGACCAAAGACGCTGAAATAGAGAACAGGGGTACAGCGACCAGAGGGGAGAGGGGAGGGAATTTCAGGGGAAAGGGGGAAGGATTTACAGGAACATATATAAAGGATACATGGACAACAACTAAGAAGGATGGAAATGGGAGGGAGGGGGGAACACGGGGGGGTGTAGGGTGGGATGGGAGTAATAGACAGAAAACTGTACTTGAAAAATAATTCAATAAATTTTTTTTAAAAAGGGTCAGATGGGACTGGGTTCAAAAAACTCAGTTCTTTCCCCAACTAGTTCTATGATTCTGAACAAGTTCTGTTACCCCTGTGAGAGGTAACTAACACAGAACGCACTTAGCCCATCGCCTTCTTATGCATTCAGTTGTCAGCTCCCTCTCATCCTTCCTTCCCCATTGCCTTGGTGAATGATCGCAATCAATGATTTCTGAGCCCAGCAATCTGCTCTAAGGGCTAATGCTTTGGTACCGCTGAAGTGGAGGTAGCATATACGTGCTCTCTGTACATTCTAACAGCTAATTTTCAAAACTCCCAGTGGCTTTTACCAATAAAAATGTTGGATTCAAAGGAAAAGATGTTTAGTGCCCAAGTTAAAATGTCCTGTCACAAGACAACCAAGTCCCAGTCAACGTATATAAAAAGTCAAAGAAAAAAGCAAGATTTTGAAAATTATTATTACCCCAAGCTTTGGCATGTTGGATCGCTTCAGTCGGCCTATCTTGGACCAGTAAGGAACTTTGCAAACATTAATTCTCTGCAGTAACACTTCCAGTTCAAATCCATAAATATTATGACCCTAGTCGGAAAAAGAAGGCAGCCAATAACATATCCAACACAAATTAGAGGATTTATCTTCATATCCACAGAATTTCTTTGTCCCTTCTTTTTCTGGTCTCTAACTGAAGGTATCATGAGCTTACCTCCGATCGGGATTTTCTTCTTCAGGAATTTATTCAGCAGCGGTGTTCATTAGCCTTGACATTCAACAAGGCTGCTCAGCGGACTGCCGGAAATCACTTGATCTTATCCTAATTGATGCAAGCCTCATATCATGTCTTAATTTGTAGCTCATGCCTCATTGTCTCAGAGGCAAATGCAAATTCTAATGTCCACACTTTTTCTGTGATCAGTAAAAGCTGTATTCAAACAATTCCATTTTACTTCCTTAAAAACCAAGAATCTTGTTCGTATTGCGTGACATTGACACATATACTCCTAGAAAACTCAGGAAACTGCATGTAGTTTCTTCCTAAAGAACTGAGTTCAAACATTACTGACTTAGACTATTAATTAATGTGCAAAAAAGTAACTAACCAATACCACTCAACAGTTCAAATTAGAAACTTGTAAAAAAACAAGGACACAAAACAATACCAAGTAGAAAATATCTCAAAAAATGTAACCAAATTTTCCATGTTTATAATGATAGTTTCCATCATGTGAATAATACAGTTCACTGCCTATGCTTATTTAAAAAGAAACTAGATGACGTTTACAATAAATCAGACCAGTAAATAGATTCACTTGTTATTAATTTTAAGTATAAATATATTCTGCTACATATTTATGCCAGTTTTGTCTATGAAGACACCTAACGGACATGAGGATGTCTCATTTCCAGATTATCATGCCTGGGATCAGGGACTCAAACCCATGTCAGGATTCTCTCCTGCACTGCTTTGGATTCTCACTCACAGACACGGCTCTAACATCCCACAGCAGACCAGCTACCCTAAGCATCATGACACCTCCTTGGGGCCCAAAAGAGAGACTACTAATGGAGCCAGTGAGGTGCTAAGCTAGAGCACCAGAGTAGGGCGCTATGAACAGAATCTTCTTGGCACTTTCAACATAGGTCCTGAAATACCCTAACACAAGGGTGTCAAACTCATTTTTACCTGGGGCCACATCAGCCTGGCAGTTGCCTTGAAAGGGCCGAACGTAACTTTAGGACTGTGTAAATGTAACTACGCCTTAACTAGGGGCAAGGAGCTCCACGCTACCACTGGGTAGAAACCAGGTGCCAGGCCAGATAAAACAAGGTGGAGGGCCGGATTCAACCCGCAGGCCTTGTGTTAGCCACCTGTGCCCTGAGGGAAGTGTGTGCAGACACCCTAGTAATAACCTACAGGCTCTTGGTACTTTGGCTATACCACTGTCAGGAAAGGAATCCAACAGCAAAAATGAATGCAGAGAAATACATGGCAACACGTTTGCAAGGCTTCGATGTAACCAAATTACCAGTAGCACATTTCAAATATAGACATTTATATCCTACTTTCCTCCCAAACCCAGAAAAAAAAATAAAAAGACAAAAGGAAGGACTCCTGTCGAGGAGCCTACAAAGGAAGGAAGGCCGGAGGAAACATAAAATGAAATGCTGCTTTATGATTCTTAAAAACTGGGGTAAATGCGACAGCATGGATAGACCTAGAGGATACTATGCTCAGTGAAATCAGTCAGAGAAAGACAAATACCATAGGATTTCACTTATATGTGGAATCTAAAGAACAAAATAAACAAACAAAACTGAAACAGACCCATAAACACACAGCAAACCAGGGGTTGCCAGAGGGGAGGAGGGTTGGGGACTGGGTGAAAGAGGTTGCAGGTATTTAAGCACAAATTGGTAGTTACAAAATAGTCACGGGGATATAAGTACAGCACAGGAAATATATTCAATAACAGTACAATAACTATGCATGGTGCCAGGAAGGTACTAGAAACATCGAAGGGAACACTATGTAAACTACATGACTGTCTAACCACTAAGCTGTATACCTAAAACTAATACAAAATAAAAAGTGAAAAAAAAAAACAAAAAACAAAAACAACTCATTGAATTACTACCTTGCTATCTTGTGGGGAGCACACCCTATCAAGAGAAAAAAACAGATTCCTAGCCCTGAGCTCTCAAAGAAATGTACCACAGAGATCCACTGAGCTCATAAACTGAGAAATCCTGGGATTGCTATACAGCTGGGCCACTAAACCAAAATTCTAGAGAAAGCAACAGCTGACCCAAGCTTATCAACTTACAGGCTGGTGGTCTCTCTAAGTGCCAATAACTGGGCTAGCATAAACTTCAATAATAATTCCTGAGTTGTCTCTCTATTGGAGAAAAAATACTATCTCACAGTGGAGTGGGATATTTTCTCCTCTCTGCTCGCAGCAAGGACAGCGATGACCACCAGTCCAGAGGGTTTGTTCACTCTGAAAAGATTCTCTGCTGCCGGAAAAGTACCAATTCAGTCACCACGAAAACAACTAAGGACTGAAGAGCTTCCCCACACCACGATCAAACTCTACTTACCACAATGATATCAGGATCAATTTTGTGAACTTTTGCAAGGAAAAAACCTAGCAGTGTTCTTTCTGTTGCGGCAATCTCAACCTTCACTTTCTGTCAGATAAAAACAAACCAGTCACTTACTCTTTACTCTCAAGTACTATACCTTGGCTCCTTGTTCAAGCGGGGCAAGATTTCTTTGGGTTAAAAAGAACCATCCAGGTCCAAACTAAATGCAACAGTGAAATTCCTGCTTCTAGGTTTTGCCTTACTTACATAAAGTCTCTGAGGGGCTAGTACTAAGAGTATCAAGAAAGAAAAAATTTAAGTATTGACAGTACCAAGTGCAGAAACATCCCTCCACAGGGCCATGATTGTGCATCTGGACACATTTTGCACATATAAATCAGAGCACCTATCAAAAATACTGCCTACTTTCTTACATAATCCCTGGTAGACTTCACTCTTCATGTATTGCCACGTAAAGAAGGTCCAAGGATTGTATAAGTTAATATCAAATGATGGTGTAAGGATCTATAAATAAGAAACTAGAGTAAAAGCAATCATACATTTCAGAATTACAAGTGTCTTAAATATAAATAAAGCCTATCTTCACACAAAAGGCATCCACTTGGATTACTGACTACAAATCAGGTGTTCAAAAGACTTTTACTTACTGAGACTCTTCTAAAATGGAAGTTGATGAGTATCTATTTTCTATAACTAGCTTGGCTAAAAAACATCAGTTTGACTTGAATGAATTTTCCTAGGTAATTCTACTTGGATAGGTAATTCAGGGCACTTCGCAAATAACAGCCTGGTCTAAAAGCACCACCAGGCTACTGGACTTCTCAAGCTAATTTAAAATAAGTAGAACCAGACAAGGTTGCTAACTTTTAATTTTGTCAAGTAAGAACATTAAAAAAAAAAAACAACCACCACCAAACCTACATATTTACCAGCATCATCATTTCATAAAAGAAACCACATACTCCCTCAAAAAGAAATCCTTTATGTTGAATACATTTACTTTTGAGAAAAAAAAAATCACTCCATTACCCAATTCACCAACCCACCCCACTCATTTTATTAAGGACCCATGGAATACACCGGGAGTACGCTTCTTCGTGGAGCACACTGAGGGCTTAGAGATCGCTGATCCATTGGGACAAGCCCATATCAACCTTTCCAATACATGTCCCCTTTAATATCCACAGCATTCAGTTGGCTCCCTTTAAGCTGGGTTGGGGACAGGGACGGAGCTCTAACCCTTACGGTTTCCCCAAACAGTAACCACATACATGTTCGTACATTTGGGAAAAGCTTCCTATTAAGCTATCTAAAGGAGAGTTTGAGCCTATCCATCTATTCATACACTGTAGAATCCCACTATTTTCAGGTAGTGAAACATTTAAACATTGCTAAATAATTCTTCTAGTTTTACATTTCCAATATATTTTAGTGGATTAATGTCACACTCCAATATAGCAAGAATAGAGCCAATTCACACAAAAATGTTTCCATTAATCCACGCCATCTTCCTCTTCTCAATCTAAACAGATGCTTCATATTTAAGAGAAATAAATAATGCATTCTTTACCTTTTTCTTTATGTCTTCACCAAAAGCATATGGAAAAATACAGTCCTTTGGTTTAGACACAACTGTAAGAAGGGAAAAAATAAAGATTCCAACACACATCTTAGCCAATTTCAAGTACATACACACTGAATACTTCCAAAAAGAAACTATCTTAAATATAAATTCCCCCCAATCTCTGAAGAATTAAGAGAATCAAGTATTTCCACTGCTCATACTGTTGGACTGCAAAAGAATTGCCAAAACAAATAATCCTAAAATTTGTATGAAACCACTAAAGACCCCCAACTGCCAATGCACTCGTCAAAAAGAATAAAACAGGAGGCATCACCCTACCTGGTTTCAACTGCACTGCAAAGCTACAGTTATTAAAAGAGTACGGTACTGGCATAAAAACAAACACACAGACCAACAGAACGGAATGGAACATGCAGAAATAAACATGCATACATATATATGCATATAGTCAATTTGTTCATGACAAAGGAGCCAAGAAGACATGGTGCTGCAGAACACGGGCCAGCTACATGCATAAGAACGAAACTGGACTACTATCATCATACACCATACACAAAAACTAACTCAAAATGGTTTCAAGACTTGAACGTAAGGCCTGAAACCATAAAACCCCTAGGAGAAAACATTGGTTGGTAAGCTCCTTGATATCAGTCTTGGTGATCTTTTTTAGATTTCACACCAAAAGCAAAGGCACAAGAAGGAAAAATAAACAAACAGGACAACATCAAACTAAAAAGCTTCTGCCCTGTGAAGGAAACAATCAACAACATGAAAAGACTATCTACCAGATGGAAGAGATCATATTTGGAAATCATATATGTGATAGGGGGTTAACAGCCAAAATATATAAAGAACTAATACAACTCAACACCAAATGAAACCAAACAATCCAATTAAAAACAGGAAGTGGATCTGCATTGACATTCCTCCAAAGAGGACATACAGACAGCCAACAGGTACGTGAAAAGGTGCTCAACATTACTAATTATCAGGGAAACACAAATCAAAACCACAGTGAGATCACTTCAACACCTGTCAAAATGACTATTATAAAAAAGATAAGAAGTAACAAGTGTTAGCAAGGATGTGAGAAAAAGGCAAGTCTCATGCATTGTTGGTGAGAATGTAAATTTAGGCAGCCACTATGGAAAACAGTATGGAGATTCCTCAAAAAATTAAACATAGAACTACAATATCATCCGGCAATTCTACTTCTGGGCATTTATCTAAAAGAAAATGAAGACGCTGATTGGAAATGACATATGCACTCCTATGTTCGTTACAGCATTATTTACAATAGCCAAGACAGGGAAGCAACCTAAGAATTCACTGACGGATGACTGGATAAAGAGAATGGAATATTATTCAGCCATAAAAAGAAAGAAATCTTTTTTTAAAATATTTTATTTATTTATCTTTAGAGGGGAAGGGGAGAGGGAGAGAAATATCAATGTATAGTTGCCTCTGCCGAGGACACACAATGTATCATGTGTCCCCTGCAGGGAACTGGCCTGCAACCCAGGCATGTGCCCTGACTAGGGAAAAAAGAAATCTTAGCCCTGGCTGGTGTAGCTCAGTGACTGAGCACGGGCCTGCGAACCAGAGTATGAAGGTTCGATTCCCAGTCAAGGCACATGCCTGGGTTGTGGGCCAGTTCCCAGCAGGGGACACACTAGAGGCAACCATACATTGATATTTCTCTCCCTCTCTCCTTCCCTTCCCCTCTAAAGATAAATAAATAAAATCTTTAAAAAAAAAAAAAAAAAGAAAAGAAATCTTGACGTTTGCGACAACATGGATGGACCTTGAGGGCATTACATTGAGTAAAATAAATCAGACAGAGAAAGACAAATAACATATTTCGCTTATATGTGGAATCTAAGAACAAAAAGAAACTGAGCTCATTAGACACAGGGAACAGACTGGTGGTTGCCAGAGGAGGGGGTGGGGAGGTGGGTGAAGTGACAGAAGGGAATCAAAACGTGCAAACTTCCAATTAGAAAATAAGTAAGTGAAAAAAAAAGTAAGTCATGGGATGTCATGTACAGCTTGGTGACTACAATTATTAATGCTACTATTATATGCTGGATATTAGAAAGTTATTAAGAGATTAGATCTTAAAAGTGTTCATCACAAGAAAAAAATGTATACGTATGGTGACAGGTGTTAGTTAACTAGACTTACTGTGGTGATTTCACAACATATACAAATATCAAATCATTATTTTGTATACCTGAAACTAATACAATGTTATATGACTATCTCAATTTTCTTAAGTTTAAAAGATTAAATTTAAAAAACTAGCCAAACACAGAACCCTAACTCCCTACAATGGTTAGAACTGCTTCGATAAAACATTTGCTATCCATCTAAGTCAAAATGGAGGATGTGGATCAGCATTTCCCAAGGGAAAAGTCACCACCACAGTAAGTTGCAAGCAACATACAACGGACGAAGTCAGTGCACCCTTCACAAAGCTGGAAAAGTAAGGATGACCGAAGCTTCCCTCACCATACCGTAAGTTCCTTGCCTTTCGTGACAGCTGTTCACAAAGTGACATACACGGAGGAGGTTCAGTAAATGTGTATTGAGATGAGCTAAATTACTCTCTTCCACATGTTTTCCAGGTTATTCTCATCATTTTTTCCCCATGTACTCCACCTCACTTAGAGGGCAAATTTTTGGTATTCATTTCACAATATATAGAAATCAAGCCTCATGCTGCACAGCTTAAACTTACACAATGAGGTCTGTCAATTATTTCTCAATAAAACTAGTAAAAAGGGGTACACTCCACAATAATAACAGCATCCTTTCTTCTGTGCTTGTTTCCCTGGTCCCACTCTCCTAACACTCCTCAAGAGACTGGACAGGAGGCGCTACCCCAGTTCATGTGTTTCTGCGCTGGAAAAAAATCTAGGATCAAACTGTATTATGCCTTTAAAAAAAAAGTGGTCACTTAACTGGCTAAGCTGTTATCACGGAATATGCCAGAATGGTCCCTGGAGACTGACTCTGGGCATGCAAACTCTGTGGGATTGTTTCGCCCACTGAATTTTACACACAGCACAACCCAATGGCAATTTGATATTACTGTAATTCCTCCCAAATAGGTTAAACATTCCTTTATTACTTGGCATCTTCCCTCATCACAGAAAACTTTGGCCAGGCTCTTATGACGGCCTTTTGAAATGACATCATGAAAATAGTTAGGCCAGGAAAAAACGACTCCATCCCAATAGACTCACCACTAGAACAGGAAAAAGGTCTCAAACTGCCTCCTGATTTCTCTTAGAACAAAAGACAACCAATCCAATAAAACACTCACTACTCCGGAAAACATTTTAAAAAACAACTTACTGATCCAACAGCTGCGGAAAAAATAAGCAACACTAAAATTAAGCCATTAGTAAGCCGGGTTAAAAAAAAAATACATACCACAGAAGTGTGACTGAAAGGGGGGCTGTGGCGGCGCTTTATCTAACGCAAAGCTGTGATGAACCAAAGCTGCCACAGCAATAATCTGCAAACAAAAGAGGGGAAAAATCACTTAGCAAACACCTACTACATATTCTGCATTTTCAACAAAACCACCAAGAATATGAAAAGATACAGACTTTACTACATATGGATATTTTCAACTTTTTATCAGGAGAGCATTTAAACAAAAAACCAGAATAATAAAGTCACCCCTCATATACCCATTATCCAGCTTTGATTATCAACTCATCTGTACCCCCATCCACTTCCTGCCTCCCCCCAGATTATTTTGAAGCCAAGCCCAGACCTATCATTTTATGCAGAAATATTCCAGCATGTATCTCTCAACCTTGACACCATGGACATCTTAGGCCAAATAATTCTTCGCTGTGGGGACCGTCCTGTGCACTGGGCAATGTGTACAGCAGCGCCCTTAACTGCCAACAGCACTGCCCCCTGCCCACCTCCCATCCTGAACTTGGGAATACCAAAAATGTCCCTGGGCAATGAGGGCAAAAATCTCACCCCACTTTAAAACATAAGACATTTTTAAAATATAGTACAATCATTTCAGCTAATATAGTTAACAGTAATTCCTTAAAATCATTAAATACCCAGGCAGGATTCAAACTGCCATGTTTTCCCAACTATTTCAATTTTATTTACCAAATAAGGCCCCTACTTTGCAAGTGGCTAATAAATAAAACTATAGGTAGAACCCCCTACACACACACACACACACACACACACACACACACACACACACGTAAGTGTGTGTAGGGGGTTCTACCTATTATTTCCCTGCAATTTATTTGTTGAAGAGACTGGGTCATTTGTCCTGTAGAGTGTCCCCATAGTGTGGACTCTGCTGCCTTTATCACAATAATGTCATTTAACATGTTCCTTTGTTTTCATACTGCCTATGAATTCCCATTTAAATCTAAAAGTTCGCTCAAACTCAGGTACGATGTTTAGGCAAGAATACATTAGCAGTACTACTGATTACTTCTACCACAAGGCACAGGCACATTACGTATGATTCTGTTTGTCTTAGTGACATTAGTAGCCACTGCTGACCAGTGTCTAAATCCTCTATTTCACTAGGGATTGCAAGTGTCTAATGGTCAACTTTTCCTTCATCATTTATTGGCTGGAAACCTGTGAAGAGAAACTTCCCCCATACAAGTTATTTGGTTAGCTAAAGTACAGAATATGTTCAAAAGTTAAGATAAATGTTTGATCCAATCCCTTCACTGACCCATTTTTACCATAATGAGTTTCTTCACTGGTAACCAATGTGGTTCTGTTAGTATTGACGATAGCATTATGAACTCACCTGTTTGAATCTGTTACAATTATTCTTATCTATGCTCAAACTGTCCCATCTTGGGCCCATAGGAAAGTCTTCAAGTTGACTCCTGAGTCCTTCTGACTTATCTTAGACTTTCGTAACACTCTTGCTTTCTAGTATAACAAGATACTCCAAGCCCTAGCTGGTGTGGCTCAGTGGATTGAGCACTAGCCTGTGAACCAAAAGATCACTGGTTCGATTCCCAGTCAGGGTACATGCCTGGGTTGTGGTCCAGGCCCCTGGTTAGGGCTGTGCAAGAGGCAACTGATCAATGTATCTCTTGCACATCAATGTTTCTCTCCCTCTCTGCATCCCTCCCTTCCCCATCTCTAAAAATAAATAAATAAATTTAAAAATATATCAGAGGAAAAAACACTACCAAAATTCTGCTATTAAAAAAAATCCCCATCAATGTCAAAAGGACTTAAAAGCAAACATACAGAAGGCCCCAATGACCAATGAAAGACAAATTTAAGTATCAAAAATAACAATGATGAGCCCTGGCTGGTGTAGCTCAGTGGATTGAGCACAGGCCTGTGAAGCAAGGGGTCACTGGTTCGATTCCCAGTCAGGGCACATGCCTGGGTTGCAGGCCAAGTCCCCAGTGGGGGACACATGAGAGGCAACCACACATTGATGTTTGTCTCCCACTTTCTCCTTCCCTTCCCCTCTCTCTAAAAATCAATAAATAAAATATTTTTAAAAAATATAAGTGATGAATGCAATAGACTGAACCTACTGAATACATATAATACCCATAAGTTCATAATATTCCACAAAAGATGAAGCGAAAACAAGTAACAACAAAAATAAATAAATGGTTAGTCAACACGGTACGTAATGTAGGTTCCTAACTTCCTACTCAGATAATTGGCAATGAAACAGAAAGAAGTTCACATTTATCTCATCTTTCCTGTATAAACTACTGTAGCATAACCAAATATAGTTAATAAGGAAGTGTTAATTTTATAAATATTTAACTTATAAACATTCTAATATTTAACATGTTTAATAAAGATGGAAATGACAAAATAAGAAAACCATAATTTCATTGGGTTGGCCAAAAAGTTCATTTAATTTTTTTCTGTGCAATGGCTCCATGAGTGTTTAGTTGTCTTTAACTTCATTCAAAATAATATTGTTAGACTGTATTGTGACAGCTGTCACATCAGCGTGCATTTGAAAAAATTATCAGCCCTGGCTGGTGTACCTCAGTGGATTGAGCTCGGGCCTGCAAACCAAAGGATCGTGGTTCGATTCCCAGTCAGGGCACATGCCTGTGTTGCAGGCCAGTTCCCAGCAGGGAACACATGAGAGGCAACCATACATTGATATTTCTCCCCCTTTCTCCTTCCCTTCTAAAGATAAATAAATAAAATCTTTAAAAAAGAAAAAATTATCAAAATTTTTGTGCAGCCATTTAATATTGAAGATGGAAGAAAATACCAAAAATTTTCGGTGTATTATGCTTTATTATTTCAAAAAAACAAAAATGCAAGTGAAATGCAAAAAAAAGATTCGTGCAGTGCACAGAGAAGGTGCTGTGACTGATCAAACATGTCAAAAGTGGTTTGCAAAGTTTCTTGGTACTATTGACATTTTGGCCAAATAATTCTTCACTGCAGGGGTGTCTTATGCACTGGACGATGTTTAGCAGCACCCCTGGCCTCCAACCACTATAAGCCAATAGCAGGAGATAGCCGGCATACTCAAAATACCCAAATCAATAAAGTTATTGGTATAAATAAAAAACATGGGCCCTGGCTAGTTGTAGCTCAGTGGATTGAGCGCGGGCCTGTGAACCAAAGGATCAAGGTTTGATTCCCAGTCAGGGCACATGCCTGGGTTGCAGGCCAGTTCCCAGCAGGGGATGCACGAGAGGCAATAACACACTGATATTTCTCTCCTCTCCTTTCCTTCCCCTCTAAAGATAAATAAATAAAATCTTTGAAAAAAATGAAAAATGTGCCTTTTACGGGGGAAAAAAAACCAGACGTTTTGGCCAGCCCAATACAACTCCTAATGAAGTAAGTAATTCATGCAAAATCACTAACAAAGGAAGCCATTAGATGAATGGTTCTCATCTGGGAACAATTTTGTCCTTCACCCCCAGGGGACATTTGGAGATGTCTAGAGGCATTTTTGGTTGTCGCACTAGGAGGGAGGAATGCTACTGGTATCCAGCAGGTAAAGGCCAGAGATATTGTTAAATATTCTACACTGCAAAGGACAGCCCCCACAACAGAGAATCAAACACCTCAAAAAACCAGCAGTACCAAGGTTGAAAAACCTAAGTGAAAACTTAAACCAAGTACTCAATCAGCCCCACTAAGAGTGGTTTAACCAGATATTTTATGCCTGCTGATATGATACAATATAAAATACAGTATGTCACATATAAAGTATTTTTGGCCAAAAAAGTTAAACCTGAATCTAATCAGTCCTTAATCACTAAATAACAGGCACTGCACGCTTTCCCTGTAAACAGCCAGATGGTACATATTTTGGGCCTTGCAGGCCACATGGTCTCTGTCATGGCTACTAACTCTGCCTCCGTAGCACAAAAGCAGCTGCAGATAATACATACATGAATAAAAAATTCTGTGTTCCACCCTGGCTGGTGTGGTTCAGTGGACTGAGTGCCAGCCTGTGAACTAAAGGGTCACTGTTGCAATTCCCAGTCAGGGCACATGCCTGGGTTGCGGGCCAGGTCCCCAGTGGGGGGTGCATGAGAGGCAACCACACAATGATGTTTCTCTCCCTCCCTTCCCCACTCTAAAAATAAACTTTTAAAAATTCTGGGTTCCATGACACTATTTACAAAAACAAGTGGTAGGCTGTATTTGGCCTACAGGCCATAGTTTGCCCAACTGTTGGTATAGAGCAGGGGGTCAAACTCATTTTCACCAGGGGCCGCATCAGCCTCCAGGTTGCCTTCCAAGGGCTGAATGTCATTTTAGGACTGTATACATGTAACTACTCCTTAACTAGGGGCAAGGAGCTCTACATTTGGCCCTTTGAAGGCAACCACAAGGCTGAGGTGGCCCCCGGTGAAAATGGGGCCTTTTATGAGACAATCAATAGTTATTTTTAAATAAGTCAGAGTCACTTAAAAAAACTGTAAGGGGTGGGAGAAAGCCGCTTCCGTTTAAAAGACATTCAAGAGACATAAAAATTTAAACACCATCTGTGATTCTTGTATGAATCCTGATTCAAATAAACCAAACGTTAAAAGACATTTTGGAGAAAAAGAAATCACATGAAAATGGACTGGATATTTTAGATGATATGAAGGAATCGCTGTTGATGTTTCTAGGTATGATGATGGTATTATATAAGAAAGTATGCTTGCTTTTGAGAGATGCATACCACAGAGTACACAATGATACAAATGTCTGAGATTAGCCTTAAACTACTTCAGGAGGGAAAAAAGGTAGGTGGAATAAATGAGTATGACAAAATCTTGCTAATTGCTGAATATAAGGGATTGGTATACAGGAGTTTATTAAATTATTCTATGTCCATTTAAAGTTCTCCAAAGTAAAAAAATTTGTAACCAAAAAAATGAAAGTAAGTCCAGCAATTTAAGTCTTTTAAAAGAGTTTGGTAGTGAATTAGTATTCTTTCCCTTCAAAAAGAACAAACTTTCCCTTGCAGCAAAGCTATGTAAGTTCAGGCAAGTATTTTCATCTAAGGCACAGATACAAAATCTGTCCTCTTTCTTTACCTCATTTTCATGTGTCTTTGCATTTTGTACTGTCTTCATGCTGAAAGACATCACCACGAGTGGTGGGGAACCAATATCCTGAATGACATTCACCAGGTCTGGTTTCAAAGCCACTGCCTCAACTTTACACCAGCTGATTGGCTGATTTATGAGCTCTAAAAGAGAAAAAAAATACAACAGATCAGTAGCCATTTATTGAAAACAAAACAAAACAAATGTTGTAACTAAGACATCTGTGATGGAGGTCTTCAATCCCATCTTCTAATAAAAAGCTCTTACAACATTTAACTAACAATAAGCCACATTACTGGATTGTATGCAAATTCGTGTGTGTGTGTGTGTGTGTGTGTGTGTGTGTAAGCACGCGCCCAAACACTATTTTCCCGGAAATAGGTCTACAGCTTCCAACTGATCTTCTGAAGAATCCAGGACCCAAATAGGTTTATAAAAGAACAAATCATTGTCTTGGAGGAATCATAAAACATTTCTAAGAGATTTGTGAAGACAAAAGAGTATCACTAATGCAAATTCTAAAAAAACCACCACTAAGTGATATCCCTCTCCTTCAGAGGTTAGTAGTTAACTAGGAAGAACAGCTGGGCCACATCAGCGAGTTGGGGAGTTCACACTGACAGCAGCACGAGGGATGGGGACCAGATGCCACCTGGGCTATCTAAGGCCTCCCCGTGACTATACTGCCAGGCATGACAGTGACAAAGCGATTCCAAACACATTCCCTACATTCACTCAAGGAAAACCTTGAGAGAAAAAAAAAACACATAAAAAAGGAAGTGGACACACTGAAATAACCAATTCCCTAACTTCCCCTTTAAAAACCACATCTATCGGCAATTTACTGAGGATTCTGAACATCAATTTTCCTTACGTGGATTTTTTACTTCGAGCCAACAAGGTCCTTTGATCTTTCTGTTCATCAAGAACAGTTCCAAGCCGGATGTGTTAGTCCCAAATACATGAGAAAAAGTTTCTCCTTTCAAATCTTGAGGAAGCTGTGGCATTTCAGACTGAAAAAGGCAACGAGGGGGAAAAAAATCTGTTTTGTTTAAAATTATTACTTCACATTTTTCCAGTCTATATTTGAAATAAACAAAAGCCTCTCTATGAAGTCCCAGAAGAAACTCCTTTTATATATATGAAATGTAATTTGCCACAAATGAAATCCAAAACAATTCACAGTAGGAAACAAAAACAATTCACAATGACAAAATAATGCATCTTGATGACACCCATTAGAAGAAAAATAGGCCAAGAAGCTCCCCAAGAGAGGGTTTCTGTCCAGAGCCACACATGCCTTACTGATAAAGAAAGGCCAAATAACTAGCACTACGTTAGAAGAATAAAAGCAAGAGAAAGGGACTCATTCAAAATGCCTCCATGGTACATTTCATCACCACTGTCAGAAACATCTCTTAAAAGTTTCCCTTTTCCAACATTGTGGGATCAAAACACTCGAACAAAGGTAAAAGGAGGTTAAGGTGCAGTTAATTAACAGCCCACAGCCATGACCTTGCCTGTCACAGGAGCAAGCGCAGCACTACAGTGACACTACTGACACTCTCCTCTCTCACCTTTCTACTGCCCAGAAGGGGACACTTCAACAGACTAATGATGGTGAACTCCATCATGCGACACTCGTTCCACTTGACAAAGAGTTGCGTGATTTTGACTTATTTATTTAAAGATGCAGAGGAAAGCAGTACCATCTGCAGTCTATGTATTTAAATTTTTATCCATTTTAATTATTCATTACTGTAAGCCCACCTCAGTGAACTGTGGGCTTAAGGAGCTCTGTGAATACTAATTGAAAGCCAGCTGAAATCTCAAAAATAGAACAATGTCATTCTCTCCAGAACCCAGTAATTGTCTTTGTTTGACTTACCGAGTATCTAACTTCCAAGTACTCAGATTTTTCGGGAATATCAGGTATCTCAAAAGCATAGTTCTTTTCCACTATCTGGGTAAGCAGATATTTTACAGTTATTAACAAAAACTTCTCACAAAATAAAATGACAAACATTACATACACAATGCATGTCCCTGTATTTAATCCTTAGGAATCTAGCACCCTATGGAACACAAAGGTAACTAAAGCCAAAGAGGCCCCAGTTTCCCCTTTCAACTGAGACTAAAGCACTATGCAACTAAGTGCTAAAAAGACTTCTTTTAAACACTATAAAACTTAGAAGTATTTGCATTCAAGAAGGGCAATAAAAGATTTAAACATTTTACAATGTCAATTCATTAAATCACTTGCTACTCTTTAATATTGAGCAACCCCATCTCTCTAGAAAATTTCACAACTAGCATTATAATTAGAGCTGATATTTACTGAGCCCCTGCTATGTACCAAGAACTGTTCTGATAACCTAATATGAATTAATTGAGTAAACCCTTCCAGCAACTCTTGAAATAAGCTCCCACTTCTCAGGGGAAGAAATAGGCCCCAAAGTCACTAGGGGTAGGACATAAAGGCACAAGGTGTACGGATGGCCACAGCGCCTGTGCTCTTCACCATGACACCACATGCTTTAAGAATTTTAGAGACTTGATCCATCAGCCACAATTCAAAGCTCAAATAGTTAAGACAATTATCAGCCCTATCTCTAGCAACTCAACCCTCCCTTCAGTGCAGTCACTGTGAATAGCGGGTATGTTGAGTGAGTTACAGCTCCCACACTGATGGCCGAAGGCGTCTATTATCTCACAAATCACTATCTCACAACTGATCAACATGTATCACAGGAAGTTTTCTGTTCTATCAGATTAGCATCGTAGCTCCTTTTTAAATACTAAAACCTCACTTAACCTTCTGACTAAGACAACTTGGCAACAACTAACACACACAAGATCAGAACAGTTTCTTCTCCATGTGGGAATAAGAACACAAAATGTGCTCCAAGTACTGGAAGCAATTACTTTGCTATGAGTAATCTTTCTATTCAAATTAATGAATATTATTTTATAAGCAGTTTAAAGAGACAGGAAAAATTTTCACAAATCTCTCATACTGGTTTTACAGTGACATCTATAAAACTTCTATTCAATGAATTACAGGCACAGAGGGCATTTTGCACAAAGATATGCAACAACTATTTGCTAAATTAGAAAATGAACAATCAACTAATAATTAGAGCCAGAAAAAATTATCACCAAATACAAACCTTGGACTTGAACTTCATGATTTTATATTTTGTTGCAATTTTCTCATCAAATTCATTATAAACATCTTTCATCGTAACTGGCGTTTCTGTTTCTTTGCCTGTGTTCAGATCAACTTTCTGCTCTCCCATGGAGAGGGAAGGGGGCGGTAAAAAAAGAGTATCTGTACATAATTCTTTTCAACCACAGGAAACCCAAGTCTAAATCAATTTCCATCCTCACCCACTGAAACATTTAATAGAACAGGCTTACAGGTGAGCTCAAAGATAAAACAGACCCCAAAATGTACTAAACCTAATGCCCAATTCTTCCCAACGGCATCATAAAAGCAAACTGGAGATAAAGGTGATCAGTCAGTCCTACGAATCGGGAAAAGAGTGTTCTAAATCCTGACCAGGAATCTTCACAGTTCAATGCAGACAAGGAGAAGCTGGGTTCAGAAGGGGAGTGTGGATATAAAAGGAGGAGAGCAAATGGAACTGACCCTGTTAAATGGCCACAGAGGAAACGGTACGGCTGCCTATACAGCAAAAGCATAAAAACGAGACCAAACTCCATGAATGTTTTAGAGCCATACACTCCCAACCACCACTACTATGGAAATGAGAGGTGGAGGAACGCAGGCTTCCACATGAAACTCAGACACTTTTACAGTCCTTCACACTTTCTAACAAGTAGAAAAACAGAGTTTTACTTCATTTCTCTACTTTTTCCAACCTCTAATGGAGCTATTAACAATCAGTGGTGACTAGGCAGACAGCAAGATAAAAGCATCAAGATTGTGGCCCTGGCTGGGGTGGCTCAGTAGATTGAGTTCTGGCTTGCAAACCAATGGGTCGCTGGTTCGATTCCCAGTCAGGGCATATGCCTGGGCTGCGGGCCGAGCCCCCAGTGAGGGGCACATGAGAGGCAACCATACATGGATGTTCCTCTCTTTCTCCCTCCTTCCCCTTTCTCTAAAAATAAATAATAAAATATTTAAGGAAAAAAAAAAGCATCAAGGTTGCGGATAATTCACAGTCCTGTTGAAGAACTGGCCTGATGGCAGAGCACAGAATGCACTGGGAATTAAAAGCTAATCACTAACATTTACCGTTTCACGGGGAAGGAAGTAGAGCGTTCGCTCAATGTTTTTTACCATGACACAACAGCTCACATGGGTTTCGGCAGATTTGATCCAAACTTTGCCGAACAGAAATACTACACCTAAAAGAATAAGAGAAAACCATGAAAAAAATTTTCAATTATATCACATTAAAGGGGCACTATAAAGACTCAATGAATGTGTCCATACATATATGCCTTCATAATAAGTCCATTTTTTAATTAAGTTATTTTAGACAGAGGGGAAGGGAGGAAGAGGGAGAGAAACATCAATGTGCAGTTGCCTCTCATGTGGCCCCTTCTGGGGACCTGGCTGGCAACCCAGGCATGTGCCCTGACTGGGAATTGAACTGGCGATGGCGACCCTTTGGTTCACAGGCTGGCACTCAATCCACTGAGCCACACCAGTCAGGGCATGATAAGTCATTTTTTACAGCAAATTTCTACCTGATGTCCAGTCCCCGACATCAGTTTCTTTACTCACTATTTATGTCATACAATACCACACTGGTAAAACCTGGGACCACTAGGGGGACAGGGGACAGAATGATTCTTGGTGTAAACATCTTTCCTATTATTAGGGAGACATCTGGGTAAATAAGAGACAAACCTTGGTTATCAGGGAGACACCCCAGGCCTGAGTAGACACACCTGGGAAACTACTGAGACACCCAGGTCAGTGCGGAAACCCCTGGGGAATTAGCGAGCCATCGTCCTAAGTCAGCATTGGGTAAAAACACACAACGTATTTCCCTCGAACCAGGATTACTCAGATTAAGAGAAACAAAAAAAGCAAATAATTTTCTAACACATCTCATAATTAAACTTCCTGTCAGAACTCTGGGAATTAACACTAAAGTCCTCTATAGTACTTGTACTTACTGATAAAAATTAACATTCATGGATAAGGTAACTATGTATGGTACCCCAGTATTTTTCTATATATAAAAGTGTTTTTCCAAAACAACTTTTATCTCATATTTCTTATTCCATATAATAATAAATGTCTCACAACGGGGTTCAACTACTATCTCCTATTTCACCTTTCCTACTTCAAAGACCACTTAAGACACCTAGCTAGGCAGTGTTTATAACGTTCATCTCTTCCTTTTCAGTTTAACAAATAGTCTAATAACCAACTCAGCAGACACGCTCCTTTTGAGATTCCCTCTGTAACATATACTCCAAAGTGAAATCAAGCCCTGCTAAGAGACAGCAAGTCACTGCTCACGAAAACTGGCCATCGAGACAGTTAACTAATGGATTTGTTGGTCAACCTAAGAGATGATCGCTGTGCAAAATCCTGGGCCCCGGGAACAATCGGACAACAGTAATAAACATACCACTCAGCACGGCCACCTGGCTGAGACACTAAGAAAATTCTGGCACATGTAAAGGCTACTACTGCTCACGAGGCCAATTACTCTGGTTTCACAAGATAACTCATCAGTGCTTCCTTTTGTCCCTCGTTCTGGTAGAAATAAGACCATCTAAGAATTTTCATTTCCGCAGATGATTAAAATGCTTACAAGCGTTGTGTGATTTTCATCGTTGGGGGAAAGAGGCAGGTGGGGGTGAGAGGGGAGAAGGAAGGGAGGACTGTGGGGATGAGTAAAAAGAAATCACAGTAGTGCAGAAAATTAAAAGTCATCCTTACAACACTTAGAGATGAAAAAACGAAATTCCAAGCAAAGAAAAATAAAGACCCTAATATTGGATTCAAAGATTCAAATAGCTCATTTTACAGTCAAACTAATATCACATTTCATGCAACACATTTGACACTGTTTATGCCTCATTTGCCACAAAAAGATCATGGTAAACAAAGATTATATCCCCCCCCAAAGTTACTAGCTGAAACCAGGTGCAGTCAGGATTATTCAACCTTGAAAAAGTCATAATGAAGACAGGATATCTTCCCATATGCAAAGAGTAAAATTCTTTTCATAATTATGGAGCATTCAGCAACAACTGACTGACTCAGAATCTGTAAGAAAGCGAGAAACAATAACAGGGTCTTTGGGAGTACTTCGGTCTTATTAGCAGCATTGATTTCACCAAGGCTCAGTGATCATTACCTGCTATCATGATGAAACTGTTCAACCCTCTGAGATTAAAGGACTTCTTTTTAAGTCATCTTATTTTAACCCATTGGCATCGATCACAGAGGACACAACTTGAGAAGTGCCGCAGAGCAGCAGAGTGGACTGAGGGTGAGAAGCCCAGAACTCTGCTAGGGAGGAGTTGACCGCTTTATTTTTAGAACCTCAGCTTCCTCCTCTGGAAGTGAATTAACTAGACTAGATGATCTCTGAGGCATCCTCCGGGCACCAGAAATTTCCTTTTACCTTAGCGTTTGGAAGACAGATCAGTAACACACAGGTATCTCTTTCAATGGCAAAATATGCCCCCAACAGTGGTTGAAAAGGCCTATCCAGTCCCTCTGGTTGGGTACCAGGAACTCAACAGTACAGATTGTAAACTGGATGCTTTGCAAATGTACCTGGGCTTCAATGCCTCAATTTTAACCTCCAGCATGTATTACTACACAGACTAGCACTGGCCAAAAGAAATTTCAGCACAGCCTGGCATCGTTCTGAAAGCTGGAAATAAAAGGTCCCAATCCTCTGAGAGTTAAAAGGCTTTGGGGGAAGCAAAAGCACAGAATCAGATCTTTTCAAAATAATATGACAAACGCGAAGATGGGAAAAGGTCGGATGAGGTCACAGAAAAAGGGCTCCTAGACCAGTCTGGAGGATTAAGAAACTTCTACACGACCCCTGGGCTGAGCCAGGTGAGGGCATTCTAGTCAAACACAGTTAAGTTGAAGGGACCCTCAGGGAGCCGTTTCAAGGACACAAAAGTCACACATGGCAGACCTGAGAAGCCTGAGAAGCCCTGAGAATTTGGACTTTATGTTATAGGCAGTAGCCACTGAGGATTTTTTGTTAATGAGGAAATGGTACAGTCAGAATTAGCCCTCAGAGCAATCACTCTGGCCAATGTGGAAGATGGCAGCCAAGGAGGGATTGATTTGGAGGCTGGTGCGAGGAAGGCAGGAAGGGATCAGAGAAGGTGGCAACTGTGAGGAGAAAGGGAAGACAGCTGGTGTACTTTGGGAGAGAAAACTAATTAGACTTGATGAAGAGAGTGAGGAAAAGCAGGAATCAAGGCTGGCTCCCACATTTCCGGTTTTGATGGAACCATTAACCAAGACAGGGAATCACAACCAGACCAAGAAGATAAGGCAAAGCACCGAGAGTGGCATTAGGAAGGGCAGGCCCACCACGTCGCACAACTGCTGTGAGCACCACTCACACCACCATGCTCCCGAGGCCCTATGAAGCACGTGTGAAAACGGTGCCTGGGCTCAGGCAATGGATGCGATATTCGCTCAGCCTCGGGTAATCACACCTGCCAGCCTACCTTCCACTGGCAAGTAACAAAGAAGTAGTAGAAGAGGTGAGAGGGGCTGACCAAATTCACTTGCCCTAGCTAAAGTAGATGTGATACCATTTCTAGGATTTCTTGTATCTCTACCTAAGAAACTAACATATGGAAGTTTGCTACTCAAGAGGCTCTGCAAGACTTTCTACATATTTGATAAGTTGAAACATATTAACACTTCTCCCTCTCCTCTG
Source organism: Sturnira hondurensis (assembly GCF_014824575.4). Taxonomy (NCBI): domain Eukaryota; kingdom Metazoa; phylum Chordata; class Mammalia; order Chiroptera; family Phyllostomidae; genus Sturnira; species Sturnira hondurensis. Next base: position 539,181 of record NW_028085098.1, read on the forward strand.
AGAGACCATTAAGGTCTTTCCAGTTAAAGTCAGTATCTGGTTATCTTAAAGTTAAATTTGGCCTCCAGCCCTGGCTGGCGTAGCTCAGTGGATTGAGCGCAGGCCTGCAAACCAAAGGATCGCAGTTCGATTCCCAGTCAGGGCACATGCCTGGGTTGCAGGCCAGTTCCCAGCAGGGGACCCATGAGAGGCAACCGTACATTGATATTTCTCTCCCTCTCCCCTTCCCTTCCCCTCTGAAGATTTAAAAAAAAATCTGGCCTCCAAGTCTGCCGGTTAATACTTACTCTTTTTACTCATTCACTTGCTTCGCTGACATTGACACTCCCTCTATTTTCATTACCAGATGCAGCCTCCAGGAAACCTCTTTGAAAAATACATTTTGCACCTACCCTCAATAAAATTAAATTTTTTCTTTAAGGGTATATACTGTATTTCTTGTTAATCCAACAGACAGCGTGATGCCCAATCGCAGGGTGAAAAGGGGCTCAAAGGAGCAGAAAAGGAAACTGGAAAGCCTCCTGGTTTTTGTGAGTCAGAATTCACAGTACCAGCTCATGCAGAGGAGGGCCTGGGAATCATTCCTTTTTTTTTTTAAAGATTTTATTTATTTATTTTTAGAATGCAGGGGAGGGAAAGAAAAAAGAGAGGGAGAGAAACATCGATCGGTTGCCTCTCACACGACCCCAGTTGGGGACCTGGTCCACAACCCAGGCATGTGCCCTGACTGGGAATCGAACCAGCAACCTTTTAGTTCACAGGCCAGCGCTCAATCCACAAAGCCACACTAGCCAGGGCTGGAAATCATTCTTGATTTCTCCGTTCTGACAACCCTAATGTCAATCCATTCACAAGTTTATGTCAAAATACATGTTAAATGCATTCACTTCTCGCCACAGCCACTACTTCTCCAAGTAACTAGCATGCCTGCCCTAGATTGACTGATCTCTAGGACTTACACATTTCCCCAGTACCCTACTGCAGCCCCAACACACACACACACCCCTCACCCCCCCTCCCTCCACGCAAACTGGAGGGTTCCTGTTCAAATGTCCACCCAAACCATAAGACCACCACCCCACCTGCTTTAAATCTTCCACTGCTGCCCCATGGCTCTTAAAATAAGATCTAAACTCCTTAATATGGCTTTCAAGGTCCTTCATTATTTGGCCTTGGCCTTTATCTCTGAACTTCATTTTCTGCCAATCTTGTCACTTCATTACTGTGCTACAACATAAACCACCTCCTTTCTCTCTCCAGGCCTCTGTGCTCACTGCTTCATCAGACTGAAATGCCTTCTTCAGATCTGTACATGCATCAAATCCCAGTCAAGCGTTGGTCTCCTCAGGCCTTCCCAGGCCACCCCAAACTAACTGCCTTTATACCATTTATCAACTTCCCTTATTTATTGCCTATACTCTCCCACCCACTAGAATATAAGTTCCATTAGGACAAAGAATTTGTCCAGCTTGTCCAATCCCACCTCAGTGCCCGGAAAATTGTAAACACTGCAAAAAACACTGTGTTCAATTTGCTGAATAAGTGAACGAATTCATGACTGCTTTCATTTTAAGTGCATAACTACAATATAACTTCAAATACATCAAAGATAAACTATAAGCATCTGTGAGGATTATTCACACCACACAGCTCCTCTCCATCCGGTGGCTCAGGCACGTTACAGTGACTGAGTGTCACTCCCTTACTATGCACACATGTGAGCGCAGGGCCTGCGCCAATTACAATCACCAAAGCATTTAAGGGAAAGGCGCTGCTCTGTGCTACAGACGTACAGTGTGATTACCTGGTTGGCTGTACTGATCTTCATAAGCATCCAGCCAATAAAACTGAAACACTTGTTCTTCATCTGCCCCCTCTACCAGTGGCAGGCAATTGGAATCCACTTGAACTTCCTGGACTAAGAAATTGCTGTCATCTTCCTGATCGATGTCCCAACAAGAGATATCTGGGAGAAAACCTCCTCTGCAAAAATCAAATTTTCAAAAACCTTTCAAAATTCAACACAGTAATTGCAGCAATACTTGCCCGAAAAGTCATAAAATGCTCTTACAAGCAGGACATGGTCCCTTTCTCGAGATCTGCCTCGTGTTTCACCACCTCTGCCGGCTCAATCTCTTGGTTCTGGGTCTTAGCAGCCACAGGCTCCACGTCCACCTCCTGTGCTTCCATGGGCTCATCGAAGTCGCCATCTTCAAAATCTATTGTCCCCGACTCCTCCTTGCTGCGCATACACACTTCGACCGGCGCTGGCTCTCCTGTAGGCGTCATTGCACATTCCCATCATGGACTGCTGCTGCGGAGCACAAAGGCTTCCCTCACACAGGCATAGGGGCCTACCCTTTTCCCACCCCACATTCGTCTGTCTCTTCGATCTCCAAATTGAATGTTTAGAACTTCTACTGCTACGAATTCAAACCTTTCACACCTAAACTTGCTATCACAAATACCTTCAAAATCGCCTCCGCTTCCTCCTTCCTGGGGCCTCCAGTTTTGACAGTACTTTGCAACTGCTCCACACACTTGTACATCTGCCTGCCATCACACTTACCAGCAAACTCAGCATGTTTAAGAGGAATCGGAGTTAATAGAGGCTCCTTCCTTGAGATAGGGGAAGCCGTTTTGCCTGAAGGAACTGCCTGTAAATGTTTTCAAATGTTTAGTCAGTTAGACCTGCATACTAAAATATGCCAAGTGCCCTACCCTGACCAGAAATAATGACAGTTCCCATTTATAAAACGATTTTGCATATTATTAAGGTAACAGCTTCAATTATTTTACTGTTACCTGGGCTCACAAAAAAAATACTTGTTTCCAGGAGGAAAATTATTACATTTAGCACAGCTGTAATACCTATAATAAACACATACTACTTACTACAAAATTTACTAAGAAAAAAGCAAGCGCATGCTATTTTTGAAACACATGAAACTATATAACGAAATGGGAGCTCTAATTTAAAACAAAAAAGAGGACACATTCAAAGGCATTTCGCTCACACAGAAAAGCAACAAAGTAAGTTTTAAACATAACATATATCAAGTTTGAAGGCATTTCCACACACTTTACCTTGGGGGTGTGCACAGAGAAAGGATTCAGTGAAGCTCCACTGGATCTTTTCTTCTTTGGTATCATTACAGGTGGTGGAGCTGGGTGCGGTTTCTAAAAGGAGCGGTGAGACAGACCTTCACTGCCATGCTTGGTTTACCACAAGACAGAAAAGGTACATTGCTTCCCCCACTGAAACCCAGTAAGCAAAGCATTCTTTTCCTTCCCTGCTCCCCCCACAGATCTACGTTCTGCACTATGGTTACTATAGCAACAATACCACAGACTCACTAGAAAACCAGGATACTGAATCCACCCCCGACCCACTTTTTTCTTTTCAGAACTTGACATACTTTTCCCTTACCCTTCCCGAATATTTTATTTAAAAACTATCGAACTAGGACTACATGGTGTCGGTATAAGTCATTTTAATCAAGAGTCATTTAGAAAGACGCACACCTCTAAATGAGAGCTTAGTTTTTGTGCAAAGTAGCAAATTCTGGGTACAGCTGAGCCTTTCTGAGTTCTACCACGGACAGCTCACTGACTCTTCCTTTGCTCCCACTCCAAATTCCAGACAAGGATCTCACGCCTGATTGTACAGACTGACAGGCTTCATTCTATTTTGGGAACACGGTGCAGCAACTGTGAGTGCAAGCAGTGTGTATTCCCAGAGCTGACTCTCATGTGAAACACTCGTGTGTGTGTTCATACTACCTCAAATGCACTCCCATGCAGCTCGATCTACAGAAGTGCATCGCTTTCAACAGCTAGAAACTATTCTCACCTACAATGGTGAGAACAAAGCAATCTGAAGGGCTGTTCTTTTCTGGTTTGGGTTTTGTTGGTGCTGGTGTTGGTGCTGGTGTTGGTGGTGGTGATGGCGGTGTTGGTGTTGGTAGCGTCACTGCATTTGTAAAAAATCTGGCAATAGTCTGTTTTCAATAATTACTGAACTGTTTCTTCAGCCTATGTCCCCTGCATATTTAACAGCTTTCAGAGATTCACTTACCTCAGTGGTCAGATCTTGTAGAATGTCACCTAGCAGATCATCCTTGGCCAACTCTGGAGCTTTCTGGAAGTTATAAAGGAAGGTAGAATGAGACAGCCCTGCATTTCCCATTTTCATCCAGACAACATGTCTATGAAGGGAAGAACCTAACCTCTTCAGGCCTCGCTCTGAACGCTCATCTACTAGTCACAGATATTAACAACCACCTCTGTATACATAACTCCCAAACCTACAGTCCCCATCTTCTATTCCCATCCTGGTTCCATGATCCTCCTGCCAATCACTGAAAATAAACGCAGTCGGTTCATGTTTTTCTAAAAGATTTTATTTATTTTTTTAGAGAGAAAGTGAGGGAGAAAGGGAAAGAGAAATATCGATGTGCAAGTGAAACATCGATCTATTGCCTCTCACATAACTATAACCCAGGACCTGGCCCACAATTCAGGCATGCCCTGACCAAGAACTGAACCAGCAACCTTCCGGTTTGGTTTGCAGGACAACACCCAACCCACTGAGCCACACCAGTCGAGGCTTAGTTTAGCTCTTTGATTCAATTTTCTTTCCTATCTCCGAGTTCCAACCACTGAGGTGCCCAAATTCACCTAGAAATCGAATCACTGAAATAAACATAGCCAGTTCAGCTGTCTGATTCAATTTTCTTTTCTATCTCCAAGTTCCAACCACTGAGCTGCCTACATTTACTTAGAAATCTACATTGGACTTAGTGATTAAAATTGGGAAAATGTTACTCAAAACCTTGAGTTCAAATATAGTGAGCACCTATTGTCTGTATAATCAAATATTAAATTCTTTTCACAAAGGAAACGGCAAAATAAAAGAAAAATACAAAACTCACATCTACAGTTTTCTTCCCGGCACTAGCAATGAACATTGATTTGATATCGCTTGGCTTTGTCACCACATTCTTCTTCACATTCCTCTTTTCTTTGTTGCGTGCTTTATCACCTTTTCCTGTTGGCACACAAATTATTTAGAAACATGCACTGGCAAAAATCAAAAGGAAAAAGAAAAAGCCCAGGGGGCTGGGTGGAGGGAGGCAAGGGTGGGGGGGGGGAAGGGGACACCTGTAATAGTGTCAACAATAATATATAGAGAGAGAAAAAGTAAAAACCCAGTCACTTGCTCTCTGTGTATGAGAATTTGAGAAAATACCAAGAATTCAAAATGCAAAAATATGAAATTTTATGCAAGGCACACACAAAAAGAATCTTTAAAACAAGCTTAATTCAGAAAAACTTAGGCTGAATGTTATTTCAAAAACTGATGAAATACCAGTAAAATATCTGGATGAATTAGTAAGTGTGACTGTTTAATTGCTATTGTTAGTGTGAATAAAAAGCTTTTTAAAAGGTTGGGGGAGGTTGATTTCCCCATAGAAATAAAGAGATCAACTTCACCTGGAAGCAGGGGACTAGCCTAGCAGCCTTCATGAGATCACCTTTTTAGCACTAGGCTGAATCTGAAAGGAAAAACTACACTGTGAAAAAATAGGATTACCAGTTATGATATTGCGGCATCCCGATTTCCATTTTATGAAGAACAGCAACTAGACCGATGCAATATGTTGCAGCAACACTAAGCTACAGACATTTACACCGTCAGGAACAAGTGGGCCATGTTTTCTCGATGACCATGTGTAAATAAATCGCCTGTGAACTCTTCCAATCCTGTCAATTCTACTCTTGCTTTCTGATTCATACCAGAGCAGTCTCTATCTCAAAAAGACCTACAATGAGTAGTTAATATAGTGTGGTATAGTGGCATATATAAATACACAGACCAGATGAAACAGAAAGAAGAGTCCAGAAAAAGACCCCAATTACTTATGGAAATTTAACATGCAATCTCCTATCACTGGGGACAAGATGGATGTTTTAATAAGGAGTGCTGGCTCCCATCTGTGAAGAAAGTAACCTGCACAGACGCCAAATATACCACAGAGCAGATAAAATTTTAAAATGAAATTATACAAGTGTTTTAATAGGCAAATGCCTTTATAACCTGGGTGTGGGGAAAGTCTTCCTATGATTCAAAATCAATTTGCAAAGAGAAGATTAATAAATTCAATTACACCAGAAAAAAAGTTTAAAGACAAAACAGGAAAGGACCAATTTCCCGGATATTAAAAAAGCCCCAAACTCCAAAAGGAATGTGGGTAGTAAATACAAACATATGGTTCACATAAAACCACAGGCACACCTCATTTTATTGAGCTTCTTTGTGCTTCACAGATGTTGCATTTTTTACAAACTGAAGGCAAGGCCCTCCACAAGCAAACTGATTATGGCTCGCTTTATTGTAGCGGTCTGAAACAGAACCCATAATACCTCTGAGCAAGGGTGTCAAACTCCTTTATACCAGGGGCCACATCAGCCTCGCAGTTCCCTTCAAAGGGCCAAGTGTAATTTCAGGACTGTAGAAATGTAACCACCCCTTAACCAGGGGCAAGGAGCTCGGCACTGCTGCCGGGTAGAAACCAGGTGCCAGCCGGATATAACAAGGTAGAGGGCTGGATTCCGCCCCCAGGGCCTTATGTTTGCCACCTGCACTCTGAGGTGTGCCTGTTTATGTAAACAGCTATTAAGTTTGAGGACCCCGATGCCCAACTTCATGTGTAAAAGAAATGCAAATGAAAACCACAATGAGATGCCATTTCTCACATACTGGAATGGCAAAAATTCAAAAGCTTGACAACACACTCTGTTGGTGAAGCCATTGGGGTCTAAACAGACACTTACATACATCGTTAACGGGAGTGTAAAATGGGACAATTCCTATGGAGAAGAATTTGACAATATCTCACAAAACTTCATGTGCATTTACTTTCTCAGCCAGTAATCCCACTTCTAGGAATTTTCCCTGAGGAAAATACCACTTGCACAGAGTCGTTCGTTCAATGTGGTATTATTTGTAAAAGCAAATTACTGAAAATCTAAACGTCCATTCAAGGAATCCATTTGAATAAGCCAGGGTACAGGCACACAATGGAATCCTATGCAGTGATACACAAATAAAATGAGAAAGCTCCTCCCTGTCCAGTCCAACCTCCTAATTTACAGCTGATAAAACTAATGTGCAGAGAGGGACTCATTCAACGTAACACAGTTAACAATATAGCCAGGACTCCAACAGAAGCCTGCTCAGTTCCAGGAGATGACAAGAGCACGTGGGCTCATTTCATTTCACTCTCTTTGTCATGGATTCACAAAATCTCGGAATCCACAATTAGCCACACCACTACCAAAGGGTACCAATGTGTAGAGCTACACAGGTTGGCAGAAACCAGGAAGACGGTCCATATATTCTAATTCAAGTCATGAAAGAATAAATAACATTACACATGAGAAAACACACACACATTCTTATTTTCTGTAAATGGAAACACAGGAAGAATAATCAGAAACTATTAAAGATAGTTGGTTACCTGTGGAGATGGGTAGAGACTAAGTAGAAAGCAAAGGAATAAGAGTAAGATCTTACCTTACTATCTTCATACCATTTTGATTTTTAAATCACAAGAAAGTTTTACAATATTCTAAAGTGGCGTGGCTCAGTTGTTTGGGCACCATCCCACAGACCCAAAGGTTGCTGGTTCGATTCCCAGTCAGGGCACATGCCTGGGTTGCGGGCTAGACCCCAGTAGGGGGCATGAGAGAGGCAACCACACACTGATGTCCCTCTTCCTCTTTCTCCCTCCCTTCCCCTCTCCCTAAAAATAAAGCAATAAAGTCTTTTTTTTAATGAAATTAAAACTAAAAGATTTCTCCAAAAACCTAAATTTAAAGGACTAGGCCAGATACCTCAGTTGGTTAGAGTATCCCCACCCCCATATGCGAAGACTGAAGGTCGGATTCCAGTCAAAGCACATATAAGAATCAACCAATGGATGCATAAATAAGTAGAACGACAAACTGATGTTTCTTTCTCTCTCTCTCCCTTCCTTTCTCCCCTCCTCCCTCTAAAATCAATTAAAAAAATTTAAAGAATTGAGCAGAACAAACCCAATCTTAATATTTAATAAAATTAAAAAAACCTAAATTTGAATACAAACTGAATGAACCTGTAAATTGGTAATATAACACACAAAAAATCACTTCATACACCATCTGAACATAATACCCTGACTGTAATAACTTAGTAGGATATATGCCAAAAACAAATAAAACTGCAAATAAATTATAAACTTTACTGAGAAAAGTTGTTGGTAGAGGTGTTGGTTTAGTGATTCTAAAATGTCCAATATTATTTTGTACACATTTCAGGAGATAAGGGTCTTCACTGAGCATGAAGGTTGATACAGAGAATTGAGAAAGATGAAGAAAAACCCTGTGGGGTTGGGTTTCAATCAAGCGCATCATATGGACTCACAACACACACACACATCAAATCTAGTTCTGCTCACTGAAAGGACCTAGAAACCATTACACTGCAGTAGCAATGAGTACATGTATCCCCTGGGCATGAATGCGGTTCTCCACTAACAGGAATCATGAATCTTGGGGGAAATGATTAATTCCAAGTTGAAACAGGAATAATACAAGGAGAACCTGGAACATCTTGTTCACCAAAAAGCGTGGAAATGCTCAAAGACCAATGAGGCCATGCTAAAAGGACTCAGGAGCCTGTTCAAAGGGGATTCCATTGCCAACTTGGGACAAGGTGAACATAAAAAAAAAAACAAAACATGGTGATAATAGATATTGAACTATGGCAGTAGTTTAGTTAAATCCATGAGTTTGAAGTGATCATTTTCAATGTTTTTATTTATTTTTTCTTAGAGAGAGAGACACATTGATTTGTTGTTCCACCTATTTCTTCATTCAATTCATTGCTTCTTGTATGTGTCCTGACCAGAGACTGAACCGGCAACCCTGCTGTATTGGGAAAATGCTCTAACCAACTGGGCTACCTTGCCAGAGCCGAAGTGATCATTTTTAAAAAGGAGAGGAAGGATCATCAATAGATGCTGAAAGTACAGGGTATCAGTGGGGAAAAGGGATATACACCTGGTCTCAAATTATCACCCCCCCATGTGCATGAATTCCACAAGCAGAAAGGTAGCTCTACAAGGAAGAGATCTGATGAACATCATCTTAACCAAGAGATCAAACTGAGTACCACCAATACTGGGACAAACTCACACTATGTGCCCTGACAATCAATGGGAAGAACATAACTTCATCTATGTTGTATTTTTGTCACAATGTTTAAACTGACTCCAAGCATAAAGAAGCAACCATGCAACTCCTAGACTGTGGGACATTCAACAAAACTGCCAGCCTGGTCTCTTGAAAAATGTCATTAACAGACCAAAAAAAAAAAAAAAAAAGTCCAGGGGGAAAAATAGAGGGATAGTGATGTTCTGTATTATAAAAAACTAGAGAGTCTTGAAAACTAAAGTGGACTCTGCATTTTAAAAAACAGCTATGATAGACATTACTGGGCTAACTGGGGAAATCTTACTACGGACAAATAGTATAGATGGTATCATGAGAATGGTACTGTAGCTAAGTGGACAAGTGTCCTTATTCTTAGGTCACTACAGAAGCATGACCTAAGGTGAAGTATCATGCTGTCTACATCTCACTTTCAGTAAATTCACCAAAAATAAAGTCTCTCTAGTTTTGGTCAGGAACAGGGAAGAGAGAAAGTCAACAAATGTTGCAAAAAAGTTAGTCTACAAATTAGTCCAGACATTCTGAAAAGGGCAAGATAGCACAGAATTTAGACTTTGCGGCCACATATGTCTTCTTTGCATCTTTTCTTTTCTTTCTCTCTTTTGCCTTTCATTCTTAAACATTCTTCAAAAATGTAAACACCAGTCTTAGCTCAAGGGCTACATGATTTCCTCCTGTTGTAATGAAAATGGGAAATTGTGGTGATGGCTGCACAACTCCATAAGGATATTAACCACCGCTGAAATGTACATACACTTTAAACTTTGTTTATTTTTTAGAGAGAGGGGGAGGGAGGGAGAAAAACATCAATCTGTTGCCTCTCATCTTGCACCCCAACTGGGCATGTGCCCCTGACCGGGAATCGAACCGGTTGCTTTGCTTTGCAGGATGACGCCCAATCAACTGAGCCACACTGGTCAGGGCTGTATGTATATTTGAAATAGGTAAATTGTGAATTGTATCTCGATAAAGCCATTTAAAGATAAACTGGCTGTGAGTGGGCCATAGTTTGCTGATCATGAACTAAACAAACAAACAAAAAACAATACTGAAGAGAATTTTCCCTTCTCATCTCATGGATACTAAATCAGTCTTGTTTACTCAAAAAAATGCTTGCCAGTGATTGTGTAGCTGAGAAAATTTGACATATCCATTCATTATCATTTTAAATTTCAATTAAGCAAAACAAGTTGATTGCTCTAAGTTTTAAACCTTGTTGTAGTACTTCACTATTATCGAAGAGGTAAAATTCTAAGTACATCCCTTCGGCAGGAATTAAAAGACCTCACTTATCAAAATCAGCAAGTCTAAAATAACTAAAAGACTGAAAATTCCAAAAGAAGTGAAAGACCAAACTCTTTGGGCAACAGAGACATGAAACTTCATTTCCTTGAGGTGTTTTTGCTTTTTACATTTAATTTTCTACATAACTAATGCTCCTTTCGGTAACAGAATATTTTCTATACCTGAAAACAATGGTGGTAGGTCCTCTTCCCTTAAAGAAAACAGATTCCAAGTACCAAGCCATCCCAAATTTTAAACAGTTTTTTAAATGTCAAAAGGGCACTCTCTGGAAAACAAAATGTAGGTACCTAGTTCATGGGACTCAAGGGCATCATCTTCAAGGTCGTCATCAAAAATCTCTCGGCCATCTTCCACATAGCCGATACCATCTGCAGGAACAAAATGGAATCTTGGGATCAAGTTTTCTAGAAGTGGCCAATAATAGTTTAGCCATGACTAAACCAAAAAAATAACCTTTGTACCCACTCAGACGTTCTCCTGCTCTGTGCCATTTTTAAGTGCAGCAGAATCCTGTTTTGGGGGGGTCAAAGCACAGCATTCACATGAGTTTTCTGAATCTAAACCAAAGGATCTATGTAAAGTATGCAGACATCCCTCATTTTATTGGGCTTCGCTTTACCGTACTTTCCCAATACTGCGTTTTTGTTTTTGTTTTACAAATTGAAGGCAAGACCCACGCCTGCAAAAAAGATTACAGCTCTCTGTATTGCAACACTCCCTTTACTGCAGTAGTCTGAAACCAGACCTGCAGTCTCTGTGTGTCTGTACCAACTAGGTCAGCTAGGGAAATGAGCTGGCCCACAGCACGAAAGTTTGCCACACATTGTACTTTACAGTAGTTTTCCTCTACCAGAAGAGTAATGTAAAAAAATGAAGGTCAAGAGCCCAGGAAAAGCGCTTCAGTCTATGGGGGAAAGCTGACAATATTGCTGAATCCAATTACAGAAATAGAAACATAAATGTGGTCACAGGTGCAATCTATTCCTCCTCCCAGCCAACATTCACATGCCCAAGAGGTCACACCATACCAGCAGGAACTTCGAGTTTTCTACAAGGGGCGTAAGAGCACATGGACCACCTTTGCGTTGTGCCATCTACTGCCCACAGTAGTCCTCACGTACATAGCCTCAAATGATCCTCACAGGCATCCTGTGAGCAAGGTAATATTCTTATCCCCACAATATATGGGGATACTGCACCAGAACATGGCTCCTCCCAGTTTATCCTGAGTGATGTGCCTGGATTCTCCAAAATGCCCCCAAAGAAATGTTCTATTGTTCTGCTTCCACACCCTCAAGTAAAGCATTTGAGCAAAACCCACACCAACGGTTTGATTTGAACAGAGCCTTACATCTGCCCGTGCAAAGCGGCACAAAACGCAACTAAGACAGTGTCTGGCAGGCAATTCCTTCCCACGTACCATCATCCACGATCCAGTCGTCATCCTGGCGTGCCTGAACCAGCTTCGAATACTGTTCTTCATCAACCTCTTCGTAAACGCTTGTGAAGTCCTCAACCTGCCATTATACAAGTTTGAGAAAGCTTCAAATGGAGGGAAAGTGTTAAACAATTCTGATGGAAAAAAAAAATTGTCAAAATTGAAACTGGAATGGCAGCCTGAAGGAGTAGCTGCAACCAAATCTTAAGTTCTGACATTCAACACCACTGCAGGGTTTTCCTTAAATAGACATCAATTAGCTTAGTATTCCTTTTAGGTGGGTGTTAACATAAGATATTAAATGATTCCATTAGCATAATACACTTGTCACACCATCAATTACTCATCTACTTCATAAAAAACAAACTGAATTATAGCCAATTCTTCATTAGCTGCTTTGGGGATTATTCACTTATAATTTCTAGACTGGTTTCTCTTATACTTAGCAAACCTGTAAGGCACGTCACCTCCCTCTCCACTACCTGATGTTGCCCTGTAAATAAATGATACTTTTGATAACTGTCCAACCAACCAAATAGAATTCAAAAGGAAAAACCTCACCCCTCTATCACCCTCCAAAAGTTAGAAAAACATACTCCATATTCCACAGATACACTAGAAATGGTTTTTTGAGTGATCCCTGTTTGAATTGCCAATGATCCCCCACCATTCTCAGGTCTTGAGACTATGGAGAGACAACCACTGAGCTCCTGGGAGCAACCTAAGTATCCCCTGATAGACAGACAAAGAGATGGTCTATGTAGACAATGGAATATTACTTGGCCATAAAAGGGAAATCTTGCCATTTCGGACAACGCTGATGGACCTTGAGGATGCTTATGTTAAGTGAGATAAGTGAGACAGAAAGACAAATACCATGATTTCACTTATATGCGGAATCTACCAAACAAAACCAGACTCACAGATACAGAGAACAGACTGATGGGTGCCAGATGGGATGCGGTGGGCAAAATGGGTAAAGTGGGCCGAGAGGTACCAACTTCCAGATATCAAATAAGTCAGCCAGGGGTTTGTAGTGTACAGCTCATGGGATATAAGCAGTAATATTTTATTGACTTGGTATAGTGACAAATTCAGACAGAGGGTCATTCAAAATGTACACTTACAGGTGCATTTCTAGTGTACCTGTAGAATATAGTGCTTTGCTAACTTTTGGAGGGGAAGAGAGAAGGGATATTTTTCCTTTTGAACTATATTTAGCTGAACAGTTATTAGACTTATTGTGATGCTCCTTTCATAATGTCTATAAAGTCAAATCACTGCACTATACACCTGAAACTAAGGAAACATTGTATAATAATAATTTTTAAAAACCCATTGAGCTACTTGGAAAGCAAGCCCAGAGAGTGGCAAGTCCTCCAACCACACAGTCCGCCAGTCCGACTGCCAGAGGGCCTGCGCACCATGAAGTGTTGGCACGAATCGAGCAGACCACCTCTGCACGGTTCAAACAACAAACAGACGCGCAGCACTGCTACGGCTGCCGTGGTGACCGGCAAGAACTCAGAGGTCTCTTTTAAAAATCTCCCCTTTCTCTTGAGCATTCTGCCTTATCAAGTGGGGCGGAGAAAACAACTAACTCCACCTGAGGAGATAAAACCATAGGAAACAAAACTCTGGGGACACTGAGCTTTGAGAGTACAATGGGCGGAGCTAACTGGATCCCTGCCACGCTTACAAATTAAGGGACTAGGCTTAGTTTCTCACCTCCTGTTTTATCTATCCTACAGGGATCCAAACAGCAAATATTGATTTGGCCTCCCACCATTTGATAACAGAAACTACCTGCCCTACCAAGTTAAGTTTTTGACAACCCAGATACAAACCAGTCCAATTAATATTACTGTACTGACCAATTTGGGGTTGCTTGGGGGGAGGGGGAATTTTTGTTGGTTGAAGTCTATGAGGCATATTTTGTCTCTTATTTAAGCAACTCACTTACATACTATCACAAAGATACCAGAAAACTATTCTTAAAAGTCACGTTGAATAAAAAGTCATTTTGACTTTATCTCTAAAAAACATTGCTACCGCTCAGTGTGAACTCTTAGAACCATGCAATTAACATTGCTGATTAAAGGGGTATCAGTCACTTTCTGTCATCATCTGAAATACCCCACAGAACTCCTTTATAGAAGTACCCACATTAAAAATGCTTTACTCCTGCTTTGCTGTGATCCTTTAGTAGCCCTTTCCCATCTGATTGGCTCACTTAACTTGAATGGATGATGCCAAATGACAAATATCCTCTTCTGCTTGCTTAATTGCCCAGTACACTATAGGCCATGGTTAAACATCATATTCGGAAGCCTAGATTCAAATCAAGCCTCTGCCACTGTGACCTCAGATATCTCAGCTGCAAAACGCTGTTAATCATAGCACCTAACTTTATTTGGTTGTTGTTGGAAAATTAAGTAAATGAACATATTGGGGAAAGCACTTAGAATAGTGTTAGGAGAAAATAGTACATTAGTTGCTGTTATTTTCTAATATTAGTTAATCACTTTCTGGCCCTGAGGCAGTTAAGATACTCAGCGAACCTGCTGAAGGTGATACAGACCATAAACAGTGGAAAACCAGCCAAAATGCCATGACATTCGATCTTATATCAGGGCACAGCAGAAGTAAGGTCCAAGTCCCCATCGCCATTCTCCTTGCAAATGAAATTAGGAAAAACAATTCTCCCCAAGGATCAACAGTGCTTAGCTAGACTGCTCAATACCTTGAGAGCGAAGCAAAAGCATCTCTAAGGTTCTCCAACATTCAAGCCATGAGACACAGCAGAGATGCAGTGTGCTTAAGAAGCAAAAAAAATACATACAGCTACATTCGTTTCAAAATTGTGAAAGTATCTATAAAGGGCTTACAGGAACTTTAGGGGTCAAGTGGTGCTCATAATTTGTAAAGCTACCTCATGCCCTTGCTTGTTCAATATTAAGCAACTGTTATTACAAGCTTGAAACATATGCAAAAGTGACTAGCTACAGGCTATGACTCAGAAGCAGCACAGGAGGGGGGAAAAACAGAAAAGATGGTTACTTACTTCATATTTATACTTCTCACCAGCTTTAGCCTTTTTCAGTCTTTCTAGAGCTTCCTGGCGCCCTTTCTTTGCTTTCTTTTCTCGCCGGGATCGAGAGGCTACAAAACTTCCTGAATCTGACACAGCTGGGGGCGGGGGGAAAAAAAAGCCAACAGGAAATGTTACAAAATTGTCGGCCATCTTCCCTCAAAAACAAAGAAACACTTCTAGCCAGCAGTAAAACAGCTTCAATATTACGCAAATAGTAATTGTATAATGTAAATAGTTCACAAAGTTTATGGCTGAGTCTGCAGCTCCTGCAACTCTTCAGAAATTTTCTCTGCTACAGTTAAAACAACGGAAGCAACTGTTAAATTGTTTCCCTCCAAAAAGAGGAAAAAAAAATCCAGCTTCAATTCTTGTGTCCTAGAGACATTAGAGAAGGGAGACCGGCCATTAGCTCATATCCTTTCCATTAGAAATGAGGGGCCTGGTAAAGTTATAAAAGAGTTGAATTCTATTAGTCAACATTCAACACACTTTAAGAAGCACCTGCTCTTTCCAACGAGCAGGTGCTCTGAAAGAGCCAAAGATCAAAAAGGTCTGATTCCCCATACTCAGAGAATTTAAAATGTAAAAATAGGATAAAAGGAGCAACTAACTCTAAAACAATCTTTAGAAGTCATGCATGGCCGAAGAGAGGTTCAGATAAACTACCTGGAATTTCAAAGGGGATAAATTGGGGGTTGGGAGAATTTAACAAAGATAATTCTGAAGAGGTTCTTGATTCTTTCACTGATTTCCAAGCCTCACCTAGTTGGTTATGACATAATATGATAATGACAAATTACAAAGGTTACAATGTTTTGTCAAAAAGTACTGAAATGCCAAAGGGCTTCTGTGTTCATTCACTCAGCTTTTGAATTATTCATGCCTTTGGTCATTATAAACTGATGTCACACACATACTGAAAAAATTTCATGCAAAGAATTAAGACCTTCGTATACCAACTGATGAATAACCAAGCCAAGTGAGACAGCTGACAGCCATGAGTTTAGGCTCAGCATGTTTGCCATCTACACCTGTGAAATCAAGCATTGTATTCTATTTGGTGCTAATTATTTTATGAAAAGGAGTAGGCACAGAAAAGGAAAAGTATTGATAAGAGGCATCCTAAAAGCTCCAATCCCACTGCAAGATCCTTAACAACATTAAGTGGTTTGACTAAGAGTCTGACTGAAATAGAAGATGCAATTTCAAGAACATGTACCAAATGCTGGCAAAAAAACTACTGAAAACTATCTCAAAAGTGAAGCATAATTAGAGATCTTATTTCTTTTAGCTTCCTGGAAATGGAATCTCTTTCTACCATCACAGTCTATTGTTTGACTTTCACATTTGACTTTTAAATCCATTTTGAGAAAGGCATTAAGTAAAAATTAAGGAATGCAGGTACTTAATGATGACAGTCACAAAATCTTGGGTGTCACTCAAATATTTTTAAAAAATCAAAAGCAGGTCTATATGAAACGGTTTCGGAGATTACTATATATGACCACTACGAGTGAAAAGTAGGCCTCAATGGGTTCCCTTCAAGACTCTCTTGACTCCTCTAGATTAACTTGACAAAATCGATAGTCTACAAATAAACTTGCTCCACGGGCAACAATGTGCCCTATACTGGGCTTGGGGTGCAATTATAACTATCAAAGAGTTGCCTGTCCTCAAGGGGCTCACAGTCAAGTAAAGCAAAAGGACTTGAGGTCCCACCATCACATAAACAGGGTGCCATATAAGAGGTAAGAACATGATACTGAGGAAACTAAAAAAGAGCTATGAATTGTGCCTGAGAAATCAGGAAAGGCTTCGCAGGAAAAGTTTTCCAACACAAATCCAGAAAGAGGAACAGAATTTCACTATCAGAATACAGGGTAAAAAAGTGGTGCAAGCAGAGGAAAAGGCATGAGGGGTGAATTACAGAGGGATGAAAATGCAAGGTATATTGAGAAACCGAAGGAAAATCAGTGCAGAAGGTAAGACATGAGTGTAGAGTGAGTGGGAGAATGGGAGATTAGGTAGAAGCAGCACAGCACAGCCTTGCCACTTACTGGACCATATGAGACCACCGGCTGACCTCTCTGAGCTGCAGTGGTCAGCTCTCTTGCTGCTGTTTAAGCTGCCCAGCATCAGAACCTGTTTGTGAAACTTCCCTCATGTTAAGTCTTGATGGGACACAGAGACTATATCCTACTACAGAAGTTGAAAAGGCAGATGCTCTTTCCCAGACACCCCTGCAGCTAAGGCATAGGCATAAAAAATAGGCGCTACCAATTAGAAACACCTGTTTGGACTTTAAATCAGAAGCCAGTGTCAAAAGGAAAGGGGGTGGGCTCAGGAAAGAGATTGTAAGTAGCAACAGCTGCAGGACTTAGGAACTGGGGCAAAAGTGTCAGCACTGGTAACCAGAGCTGTAACTACAATGTTAACAAGCAATAACCTCAAGTACTCGCCCAGTGTTGGCAAGGACCTCCTCACTGGACCAGCTTTTGTGACCAGACTTTAATCACTATTCCTGGCTAAGCAGTCCCAGGCAGACCCTCCAGTCCTCCTGGAGTTTCCGTGAACAACACAATATCCTAATAAATTCCCTTTCTGTTTAAATTAGCTAGACATCACGAATGAAAAACAACTGGCAATAGCTTGTTATTTCTTTTATGTTTGTATTTTCTACTTTTTCTCATTTTCAATGGCCAATAAAATTATAAGTGTTCAAAAAAATAGCTACAGTTGGTTGCTGTAGCTTACCCTAAGGACTCAGACTAATGCAGAGTCTCAGGGTCCTCATCTGTGAAATGGGGATAATCATGTCTACTTCATAAAGTTGTTCAGGATTAAATGAAGAGTCTTGGCTTTGTACTCAGCAATATAAGAGAAGTTCATTTAATGTTTGTGTGTATATGGATGCAGGGTAGTCACACACACCACACTCAGCAGTACCGTGGTTTAGTATCTAGAAAACAAAGATAAAGCAAAGCAGTTTTCTCGGGGAAGCCTGCATATAATTAGAGGTGTTTATTATCTCAACTCCACGAAGACAAAAAACACATCCAGCTTACCTACCACTGTAACACCAGAGCTTGGCAGAATGCCTTTGCCTAGTAGGTACATAATAAACATTTGCTGAATGAACAAATGAATGAACTACTGTACATGCTTTATTTAGTCATTAAATTCTCCCTGATCCCTTTTCATACATAACAGCTAGTTATAGACTTTTCAACTTTTCATTCCCATTGTCAAGGTACCCCACCTAATACTTAAGGAGGAAAAAAGGCCTAGATTTTCCTTTCTGGAATGCCTCCAAAGCTTCACATAGTAAGTTAGCAAAAACGAGGAAGCATGGGAAAAAATCCAGTTACAAAAGTTTAAATGTTTGGTTCCAAATTACCATCTGAAGCACCCCCATCCTCCCCAAAAGCAGACAGACACTAGCCTGCAACAGTCTTTCAGGTACCAATCTTTAGTATGCTCTCAAGGAAAAATTCCAGCCACGCGTCTCCAACAACACCTAACAAACACCATGCCTTACGAGGGGTGGGTCTCAAGACTGCACAGTATCCTCCCAAGAGTGATTTATTGATGTTCACAGATGTTGTACAGTTTTTAGCGTGAAGAAACAGCTTGGTGGCAAATCACTGATGTGGGGCTGCAAAAACTGTTCACGTACTCACATCCTACATCCCATTTGCAATCCAGGCTATCGGCTCTCCAAATTGTCTTAAAAGACGAAGGGCTAGAAGAACAAATTGAAGCCTCTGCCTCACCACCAGGTGAATGCAAAGGAAGCTGATGACCGGTAGATAGCAAGTTCCCATTAATGGTGATGCACTTAAGCGACAGGAGATAAGACGCTGCATCACTTTGATACATCTGATTTTAAGTTACAAGTTCATTAAAGTCACACTTTAGTTGAACATTGTTTAAACAATCAGAAATCAGGCGGAGCCATTTGCATTTTTGTATCCTGTTTTTGGAAATAAAAGATTAACAGTGAAAAAGAAATGATACAATCTGAAATGCTGATGAACTGATACATTTTTAAAAGCTTCATGAGAGATGACTACATTGTGAACACTGTTTCTACGCAATACTCGAAGAACTTCCCATAGAATTTGAAAAAAAAAAAAAGTGTTAACCCACAAAGTAGAAACCCACTATCTACAAAGACAAAATGTATCCGTATCTTCTGGTGACAGCTCGTAAAACAATTTTCTTTAAACCGAATGACACACTTCCCAGCCCTCAAGCGCATACTTTTACTGATAACAGTGAAATGCCTTTGGTCAAAGCTGCCCTGCCGGGCAGTCTTTACAAGCGTGGCCGGCATGTGCTACCTGACTCACCAAAGGGAGAAAAAAAAAAAGAAGCAAGCTAGTGCGGAGACCCGCAGTGACCGAAGTGAAGCAGCCTCCCAGACAAAAAACAACCCCGCAGGGGGCTTTCTAGGAGCAAACGGTCCTGCAGGAATGACCCGTCCAAGTGCCCTACAAGTCCCTGCCCTGGGCAACCAAGGTCTGAGCCAACCAGACCCACAGGGAGACCCAAGCGTGGGCACTGCCTGGTGAAAAATAAGAGAGACCCAACCCCTAGTCCACAGCACCCACAATTATGCCACTGTCCCCTCACTCCCAACCCGGGATCCCACGTGGCCCCAGCTCACAGTCGTCGCCGTGCACAGGCGCCATAGTCCCGGAGTCTCTCGATTCCGCGCCAATCAGCCCGAAACTGGAGCGGGGGTAGATACAGGCGCCAGCCTGAAAGCCAATCAGAGGCTCCTGAGTCTGCGAACTTCCGCCCGGAAAGCCCCGGACGTGCAGTGCAGTGCAGTGCTCCGCCCCAGGTCTTCCCGCGAGCGCGAGTTTAAGGTCTCGAAATTGACCCTTGAGGTGAAAAAGCTCTAGGAGAGCCGAGGCCCAAGGGTGTAACAAAAAGCGGTCGGGCCCCCACAAAAGAGCTGCTCGCGGCGCAGGCGCACCCACAGTGATGGAAAAAGATGTGGGTGCGTGGGGGCAGGGACTCTGTGGTTCTGAGAGGTGATTTTCGTGGAAAAGAGACGCGGACGGGCAGTAGGATGGTTGTTGGGGGGGCACCATTTTCCGCAGAGCCAGGGAAAGCGACTGCTTCATGCTGCGCAACCTTGAGTGTGGCCTGATACTTTGTTTCTCAGAGTGTGAACATGGTCGCTGTGTGATATATACGACCGCGTAAAGGTATGTGTGCCATCTTAGCCAAAATACCAAAAGTAGCGTCCCCAGTACGGGGTAATCAATCGTATGCCTCCTGATGTGATGCACTTGGAAAAAGGAACATCACCTATATAAGTCTTCCCAAGAAATGTTTAACCTGAATCTAACCATGAAGAAATAACTAGATGTATCCGAAATATAAGGCAATCTATAAGACATCCGGCCTACACTACCGTAAAATGTCAATGTTATTAAAGACAAAAAAGGGCATTATATTCTTGTGTGTGGCACAAAACATGCAAAGTAGGCATCTCACGTATTGTTTAACAAACAGTAAGAACAGAGACATCTAGAAGTAACTTTAACCATCAAGGCAAATGTATCTGAATCCTTTTCTCAGACCCACTAATGTACAATGTTTCTCTCACCATCCCCTAGAGAACAATATTAGATTCATGCCCTCAAGAGATTCGATGTGAATTATTGACCAATGGGCAAGTCTTTTGTGATAACTGAGCCATGGATTCTAACATATATATGCAGTGTCACCATGAATAAAACCTATCCCAATGACAAATAGCTATACTAATGCTTCAGAACCTTCTAAACCAGCAGCCTGAACTCACACTTGGGAATGAAAAACCAGAATTCATCTGGGAATTATTAAAGGTATTGGAGCAAAGTTAAGAAAGAATTACGAGTTACAACACTCATCATACAGTCAGTCTTAGTGAATTTTAGCCAAGAGGGCAGCATGAGGGTTTCTTAATCTACATATAGCCATAAAGTTTATAGAGTTTAGAGCAGTCATGCTGTGAAGTTAAGAGCAGAGTTCTCAACTTTGGCTGCACATTGGAATGATAGGAGCAGCTTTCCCAAGGTCCAGTGCCCTCACCCAAGACTTATTAAATCATAATTTCTTAGGATGGGATCCCAATGTGTAGCCAAAATCGAGAACAAGGGGTCTAGACAAGGAATTGCTAAACCTGTTAGAGTCATCTGCAAGATGGCTAACCTGGACATAAACATCAGGTTGAACAACACTGGCCACATATACCCTATTTCCATGAGAAAGCAGGGCTCATCTCCCACCTGTTCTAAAGACTTTCACTCTTTAATATCTTTTTAATTTTTTTTAAGATTTTATTTATTTTTAGAGAGGGGAAGGGAAGGAGAAAGGAACAGAAATATCAATGTGTGGTTGCCTCTTGTGTGCCCCGTGCTGGGAGCCTGGCCCTCTACCCAGGCATGTGCCCTAACTGGGAATTGAACTGATGACCCTTTGGTTCACAGCCAGCACTCAATCCACTGAGCTACACCAGCCACAGCTCACTCTTTAATATCTTAAGGCATTTAGCATTGTAGATTTCTATGAATTGAATGATATCTGGGTTACCTAAAAGACTCTTATGTGAGGCTAGCACTACTTCAAAAGATCATCCTGAAAACAAAAGGTGTTCAAAAGTGGGAGAGAGGCACGTCTCTTAGATCAGATATTACTAGCTAGGTAAGTCTGCTAAAAAGTTACACATGTATGTATAAACCTGATACTTTCCAGAGTCATATATGTTATTCTTATCAAAAACAAAGATTATATCTTGGTTGACCTTTGATTTCATTTGCTTCCCTTGGTATAAATAATCAATGGTTAGCTATACTTGATGACTTACTATGTTATATCTATATGTCTTTAATACAATGGGCATGTTTCTAAGAGTTCCTGTCGATATTTACTTCTTTTTTACATTTCATAGTCCACCCTACATTTTTTAAAAGATTTTATTTATTTATTTTTAGAGAAGGGAAGGGAGGGAGAAAGAGAGGGAGAGAAGCATCAGTGTGTGGTTGCCTCTCACACACCCCCTACTGGGGATCTGGCCTGCAACCCAGGCATGTGCCCTGAGTGGGAACTGAACCAGCGACTCTATGGTTCTCAGGCTGTCACTCAATCTACTGAGCCACACCAGCCAGGGCCCACCCTACATTTTTAAATTAAACTTTTAATTTTGAGATAGTTGTAAATTCACATGCAGTTATGAAAAATAATACAGAAATATTTCATGTATCCTTTACCCAGTGTCTCTCAGTGGTAACATCTTGCAAAACTGTAATACTGTATCACAACCAGGATATTGATATTGACACAGTCAAGATACAGTACACTTCTGTCTCTAAGGAATCTTTATGCTGCCCTATACAGCCACACCTGTTCCCCTCCTGCTCGACTCCCTCATCCTTAACCACTGGCAACACTTACCTGCTCTCTACTTCTATAATTTGTGTGTAGGTCTTTGTATGGGCATGTTTCATTTCTCTTAGGTTAATACTTAGGAGTGGAATTTCTGTGTCATCAGGTGTTTAAATTTAAAATAAACTGCCCAAACTGTTTTTCCAAAGTGGCTGTGCTATTTTGCATTCCCACCAGCAAAATCTGAGAGATTCGGTTGTTCTGCATCCTCAGAAGTACTACCAGTTTATATGTTAATGTTCATTCTACTGGTTATGTATTAGTATCTCATTATGAGCTTTAACTTCCACTTCCTTGATGACTAATGATGTTGAGTATCTTTTATGTGATTATTGACCATTTACAACTGTTTTTGTTGGTTCTTTGTTTTTCTTTGTTGCTTTTTTCTTTTCTCTAGTTGTTGTTGTTTTTCAATTACAGTTTCCATTCAGTATTATTTTGTATTAGTTGCAGGTGCACAGCACAGTGGTTAGACAGTCATGTACTTTACAAATTGTTCCCCTGATATTTCAAGTACCCACCTGGCACCATACACAGTTATTACAATATTATTGACTATATTCTCTATGTTGTACTTACCGCTTCTCTGGTTTTAATGGAGTATTTTATATGATTACATGTTCTCTCCTCTCTTGGCATATCATTTATACTTCTTTTTTAAAAAAATTTTTTTTAGTGATTGACCTAGAGTTTACAATACACATTTTGCCCATTTTCTAAAATTGAGTTATTTGTCCTATTATTAAATTATAAGGATTTTTATATATCCTAAATAAAAATTCTTTATAAAAATATGTGTTTTGCAATTATTATCGCCCAGTATTTTGCCTACCTTTTCATTTTCTTAACCGCATCTTTTGAAGACCAAAGTCATTTTTTATGTAATTCAGCTTATCCATTTTTTCCTTAATGTTTCATACTTTGTATCCTAAGAAATCTTTGCCTAATCCAGGTCGCAAACATTTTCCTCTATGTTTTATTCTAGAAACCTTATGGCTTTTACATTCAGGTCCATGATCCATTTCATGTTAACCTTTGTATCGTATGAGACAAGGGGTGAGGCTCTCTTTTATACTTATAGATAGCCAGTTGTTCTGGCTTCCCTTTTTGAAATTTTTAATGATGGTAACATACATACAATGTAAAATTTACCATCTTAATCATTCTCAGGAGTGTCAAGTATATCCACATTGTTGTACAATTGATCTCCAGAACTTTTGCACGATGTCAAACTGAAACTCTATGCCCATTCAATAGTAACTGCCCTGGCCACTAGCAACCACTATTCTACTTCTTTTTTAAAAAATTTTATTTATTTTTAGAGAGAGGGAAGGAAAAGAGAAAGAGAGTTAGAGAAACATCAGTGTGTGGTTGCCTCTGACATGGCCCCACTGGGGACCTGACCTGCAACCCAGGCATGTGCCCTGACTGGGAATCAAACTGGCCACCCTTTGTTTCACAGCCCGCGCTCAATCCACTGAGCTACACCAGCCAGGGCCTATTGTACTTCTTATCTTTATGAATTTGACTGTTCTGGGTGCCTCATATAAATGGAATCACATAGTATTGTGTGTCTGTGCGTATGATTGGTTTATTTCACTTAGCATAATGTCTTCAAGATTCATCCATGTTGTAACATGTGTCAGAATTTCCTTTTTAAGACTGAAAAATATGTTAGTGTATATACTTGCCACATTTTGTTTATCCATTCATCTATCAAAGGACACAAGGGTTGCTTCTAGCTTTTGGCTGTTTTGAAAAATGCTACAATGAATGGCATGTTCTTTTTAAAGGCATTTGTTTTAACCATTGAGTTGGCACTTTTATGAAAAATCAATCTATCACATATATGGGGGTCTATTTCTGGACTTTCTATTTCGTTCCACTTATCCATACGTCTATACTAATGCCATTATCATACTATGTTGAGTACAGTAGCTGTATAGTAAGTTTTAAAATCAGGGAGTCTGCCCTGGCTGGTGTAGCTTAGTGGATTGAGCGCAGTCCTGCGAAGCAAAGGGTCGCTGGTTTGATTCCCAGTCAGGGCACATACCTGGGTCGCAGACCAGGTCCTCAGTGGGGGACACATGAGAGGCAACCACACATTGATGTTTCTCTCCCACTCTTTCTCCTTCCCTTCCCCTCTGTCTAAAAATAAATAAATAAAATATTTTTTTAAAAATGTAAATCTCATGCAGCCTACCTCAATTTAAAATAAATACATAAATAAATAATAAAATCAGGGAGTCTAAGTTTCCAATATTGTTCTTTAATTTTTTCAGAATTTTTCTGGCTAATTCAAGTCTTTTGCATTTCCATGTCATTTGTTTTTAGAACCAGGGAGTGAATAAAGACCAAAAAGCTTTCTGGAATTTTGACTGGGTTTTTATTGAATCTATAGATAAATTTCAAGAAAATAGATCTTTTTAACAAATTTGAGTCTTCCGATCTATAAACACAGTACATTTTTCCTTTTTGTATGTTTTCTTTCATTTTTCTCAGCAGTCTTTTAAGTTTTCGCTGGACATAAGTTTCACATATTAAGTTTATCCTTAAGTATTTCATGTTTTCATGCTGTTTTGAATTGATATTTTTTAAATTTTATTTTCCAGTTGTTTGTTGTGATATAAGATTTTTTTCAAAGATTTTATTTATTTATCTTGGAGGGGAAGGGAAGGAGAGAGAGAGAGAAAGAAATATCAATGTATGGTTGCCTCTCATTCGTCCCCTGCCAGGAACCAGGAACCGGGAACCAGCCTACAACCCAAGCATGTGCCCCGACTGGGAATCGAACCGTGATCGTGTGGTTCGCAGGCCCACGCTGCCATCTAAGATTTTAATGCCAGCTCAAAACAGATGACCATCTCTCTCTTCACTCAACTAGGGCAGGTGGCACAAACATGGGAAAATAATTTTCTTTCTTCGGCATTTGTGCTGAATTGTCATTTATGCAGGGAGGGGTTCAGAACACTACTACTGAGCTGCCCAACATTTTGTTTTCCTTTGGAGCCTGGCATGGAGCAAAGCGACACCATTTCTAAATTGGTATCTTGGTTTCAATTCCAAACCCTGGCACAAAGTTTCCTAACCACCTACATTTGTTTCAAGACATTAGAATTCAGCCTTTCCGGTTCCCTGGCCATCTTGGTGGCTGTGCTCGGTAGGGGTCCATCCCACACCTCAGGCAGGGAGATGGTGGCCACAAAGAAGACAAAAAAGTCACTGGAGTCGATCAACTCTAGGCTCCAACTTGTTATGAAAAGTGGCAAGTATGTGCTGGGGTACAAGCAGACTCAGAAGATGATCAGACAAGGCAAAGCCAAACTGGTCATCCTCGCCAACAATTGTCCAGCCCTGAGAAAATCTGAAATTGAGCACTATGCCGTGTTTGCTAAGACTGGTGTCCATCACTACTGTGGCAACAATATTGAATTGGGCACAGCGTGTGGAAAATACGACAAAGTGTGCACCCTGGCTATCATTCATCCGGGTGATTCTGATATCATCAGAAGCATGTCAGAACAGACTGGTGAAAAGTAAATCATGCCGAATTTTTCCTTAATAAAATTGGCCAGAGCTTGGTTTAAAAAAAAACAAACAACAACAACAGACATTAGAGTTCATTTTCTTAAGTCAAAAGTTTGAAAACACTATTTGTTGCTCTTTTTTCTCTGTAGAGTTCCATGGGATGTCTAAGTATGTTTCTCTTATAATCACCAATTTATTCAGAGGCATTATCCATAGTCAGGAGTATTTGGAGATGGAGAAGTTCTAAGAAATCCCTTAACTCCTGGACCCTCCCACAAAATAACTTCTTCAAGATTCACAGCTGAAGGTAAAGACACCCTTTTGCCTTGGTTGGTAAGAGAATGGAAGAGAGGAAAGGGAGAAGAAAGAACAACAAACCAGGTTCTCTGGTCAAGCATAGAAATTTTGCATCATGAAAGGGCTTCTGGCAAACAGCAAAAAAACATAGGAAAGACGTAGTGAAAATTACAAAATATATCATAAGCCCTGGCTGGGTTTCTCAGTGGTTAGAGCATCATCCTACTGCCCCAAGATTACAGGTTCACTCCCCAGCAGGGCACATATAAGAAGGAACCAATAAATGCATAAATATGTGGAACAACAAATTGATGTTTTGCATACTCTCTCTTCCTTCCTCCCTAACAATCAGTAAATAAGTAACATTTTAAAAACTGTATACATATCATGTTCAGTTTTTCTCCAAGTCAGTTATACATCTGGCAAAATGTCAGTTTTTCTGTTACGGAAAAAAACATCTGCAAAACCCTAGCAATCCATTAAAATAATTGTTATGGGATGAGGGGAAGAAAACAATTTCTGAGTTACTTGACTCATCACCCTAACATCTTAGGGAAGTTTTGTTAATGGCCCAATGGATGAACAAATGTATATCTTTGCTTGGAGCTTGGTTCTTTCAGCATGTTTTTATAAATTAAAACCCTTGTGTGTCTAAAAAGAAAGCTAATAAATTCCAATGGTTCTTGTTCCCTTCAGTTTCTCAATGCATCTATTTTTGTTTGATACCAGCTCTTCCCCAGATCCAAATTCCATCCTCAGCATTACTTATCTGCCCCCAGTCCTTTCAGGAGTACCTCCTGCTATCAAATCAGGTTGCTTTGCTTTCCACTATTCTCCTAGCCACTCAAAGCCAAATTAAACAAGAAGAAAATCATGCTTTGACACTAAAATTTTTAATTAACAAAATATTTATTGAGCACTTACTACGTGCCAGGCCCTCTTCTGGACAGTAGGGGTATCAACAGTGAAGCCAAGTGCCTGCCTCTGAGAGGCATAGATAATAAACCAATAAACATAACATGCCCCTGGGAGATGGGTATGAAGTAAGACAAAGCACAGGCAGCGGGAATAGAGGATAAGTTGGAGGTGGTAAAATAAATTGTTAAAGACAGGAAAACAGTCAATTTAATAACACCTCATATAATGATTTGTAATCCCATGAAGGCTGGCACTGCTGTAATTGCCTTTATTTTTTCACCTGGTTGAGGGTTTGACACAAAGTAGATGCTCAATAAATCCACTGGCCACAGTAATATGCAAAAGACCTAAACTCTACACTTGAATCTGAATATGGCCCTGGAAGCAGGCTGAGGACATTTGGGCAGCAAATTCCAAAATATTCTAGAAGGATAGCACATGTGGGGGTCCCCATGGCTACATGAACTCCTCAGAGGAGGAGAGCCAGAACAGGGCCCTCTTAAATACATCAGTAAAGGCAATGATTCGGGGTATACCCTGCCCACCAACGAGGTACTAGGAAGGTCAACAGAATGCTGCTGAGGAATTCATGCAAAAGGAGGGTGGTTTTACCCACCCTTTAGCTGAGGCCTGGTCGACCGTCCACGCCTCCCAATGTTGAACACTTCCTGGGTCATGAGGATACTCATCCTGCAAATTCCTGTGATGAGGCTGACACAGTTTGCTTCCCCAACAACACTTTTTTCTCTTGAGGGTCAGGGGCTGCAAGGGCTCACCACAGACTTGGAGGATAGAGGCTGAAATCCAACCCTCCCTCTGTTCACCAAGTGGGGCCGCTTCGGTCCAGAGGAATGCCTTTTTCAAAGTCACACATGGTGCCATAAAGGGTAGCTGAAATCTGCTGCGGATCTATTTCCAACTCTGTGGGGCTGCATGACTAGGCTCCACCCACTGACAACCCTCAGAGCTCTGGAGCACCTGTGTGGTAGACCACAGGCAATTGTTCAGAAGGATCCCCTGAGACCCTTTCCATTCATGGTACTCAAAAGCAGAGAAGACCTCACAAAACCACCATTAAGTGTGCAGGTAATAGACACCTTTATAATCCAAGGGTAAATGGCGTAATTTATTGACCTAACTAGGTCTATGATATGAATACAGGATGTAATTGTCTTGGTAGCCCTGTATCAGTTCTATTTCCTGGACAGAATTAATCGAAACCTGTTCTGTCAACTTTCTTGTCGTCATGAGAAATAATCGCATGCTCTAAGCAGGTATTAACTGAGGAAATAGATTGGCCATGATTCTTCTTTTGAATGTGAGACAGAAACTTGGAAGTATAATCAAATGCACTATTCTTCTAAGAAATGACAACAAGAGGCAATTTCAAAACAAGCCTCTTGTGAACCATTGGGCCTTGATGACACAACAGTGATTTTTCCATTACTGAGAAGAGCAAACCAGTGCAAATAGAGGTGGATGATGTCTTCCTAACAGCTGAACTAGGCTGCAGTTTAGTTTCAGAGAAACCTGCCATTCAGTTGATCTGTGCTGCATTAAGTTAGGGCATTATTGCAATGTATCCAGTGAATCACTCTGGAAGCAATAAAGTATCCAGGACTTGAGTTTTTTTCCCTCTTTCAGTTTACTATCTAGAACCCACTCCTATAGTGTGGCTTACCTCTGGTGGCCCATCCCAGTCTCTTTGGGGGGATAGGTCATAGGGGATGAGAATGAGGATGAGGGAGGTTGTGGGTTCAATTCCCAGTCAGGACACATACAAGAATCAACCAATGAATGCATAAATGGGTAGAACAACAAATCAATGTTTCTCTCTCTCTCTCATATCAATAAATTTTTTTAAAGTTTTAAAGAATGAGGATGAGTGGAAAGCATAGGAATGAAGAAAGAAGAGGTACCTACAAAAGCGCTTGGATCTGAAAAGAAGCATTGCCGGGTAAGGGCTATAAGAAACTGTGGGGAGAGGTCTGATACAAATATAGCATCTATTTTCTTGGGTTTCTCTGTCACTTCTAGACACAAGTTGCATGGGGTTTGCTCTCTATTGCCCTCCAAACTCCTCCCATGCTGAAGGTTCTCTCCTAACAGTCCTCGTATCGTTTGGAAAAACAAGTGTATTAGTCCTAGTTCAATCAGCAAAGCAGAACCACTTTGAGCTGTGGAGGAAGGGATTTATTATAGGAAATAGACCTGACCCACTGTGGGAGGCACTGGGGGAGTGCAGATCTAGAAGGGAGCTGGAGGACAGAAGGAACCACCCACCTGTCAGTCAGAAGCCTAGCTGCCAAAGTACAGGGTCTGACACACATAATGCCCCTTTTTTATTACAAAATCATAAGCATGCCATTCTGTAACATAACAATATCATGCTCAAGCACACCATATGACATATTAGGTGAAATGTTCAAATTAAAACTATAAACTATTACATTCATATTATTATTGTACCAACCACACTCAAGCAGGCATTACTTCTGCTGGACCCTGTAGAAGGCTATGGGAAGCTGCTCCTACTTCTGTGGGGTTGCACAGATGTCTGATGCTGGGCCTCAGGCTTTTGTTGGTCAGCAGCATCAACAGTCTGGAAGAAGATCTGGACACAGAGTGAAGGAAAGTGAGGATCAGCTGGGACCATCTGTTCATCACCACACTCAGCCATGACAACCTTGGGAAAGTAATGACCGCTGATTCACTCTTGCCTTGCAAATCTTGTGGAAACTCCTCCTTTTGGCAAACTCTTGCCCAGCGTCCTAAGGGAAGAAGATCCTTGAAAATACAGCTCTAGCTCACCAAGTTGGCATACTATACACAGCCATGCTAGGGAACTGGCGGCAAATTCACTAACAGAACTCCCCCAGCAAACGGGATAGCACCCATTGTGCTGGAGCGTGTAGGATGGAAGGATGGATGGATGGATGGACGGACGGACGGACGGACGGGAAGGTCGAAGGGATCCTGCCACTGATCAGAAAGCAAGTTTTACCATCCTGGAAACTGGAATCTATGAGAAAGCAGCAGAGAGTTTTCCTGCTAGCGTGGGTCATAAGAAATCTTTACATGGCTAAGATAAAGATGGACAGCAGTCTTCACTCTGAACTGAAGTATGGTACTCATGTTAATAGTTAGCAGCCAAAGTTCCCATAGCACTTTGCTGCAGCCAGATTTTGAAAAAATCTTTTTCTCCCAAAGGACCAAGCACATGCATATGTGAAGAGTTCTTTTACCACCCAGGGTTATCTGAGGAGAAATGACCTCAGCACAAACTGTGAATATTCTATGTGGTTAAAATGTACAAATTTCTTATCAGCGGTGCTTAGAATAGCTCCTTGAAAGAGAAATTGTTTATTAGAATCTAAGTATGTATGAGAGATTTATTTTCTCTATCTTTATTCTCCTATTTTTAAAAAAAAGTACTGAGTTGTATATTAATACTTCAAGGTCTTAACCACTTTTTATCTTGAAAAATAAAAGAGAGAAAATGTTTGTCATTCCAGGAGCATAATCAGTTGAGCCAGCACACAAGGACATAGTTAATTCACCAACAGAATTTGTTGCCATAGCTCCAGTGAGGGACAGGATACATTAAACAATGGCCTTTTTCATGAGTCCAGCTTTCACCACAACCTGCCTGTCCCCACACAACAGGCCATCCTAGCGCCAGTCCAGAGCACGGCGATTGTCAGAGAACAACAGCCCAGAGGGGACAAAGAGGAAGCTTGTGGTAAATAAAGCAAGAAGCTCTAACAACTTGGATCTCTGCTTATTCAATCACTGGGACACAGCTAGCTCCTCTGAGCATATCTTTGAGCTTAACCATTGATCGAGTGCTCCAGTAAGTCCACAGAAAGAAAAATTTCACCCTGTGACTCCAAAGAACTCCAAAGAAAGGACACTGGAAAAGAGGGAAAGCAGGCCAGGAACAGACATGGTGGGCCACCAGGAATGCACCATGGAAGAGAACATCAGGGACAACTGCACTCCCAAATTCTTGCGCAAGGTACCGTACATGCTTTCTTAACTGATTTTTGCCTCTGAATACCAAAGCAAAGTCCTATGTATCTGTGAGTGTAATGGACCTGTGCTGATTAACAGGGTCATAGTCAAAATGGAAAATGGAAAAATTACCTTCTCCATTTTAAGGTGATACAAAAGAAAAATTATGGCTAATATTTCTTTATCCCCCTTACTGAGAATGGGAGTTCCCCGATAGACTTAGATGAGAGAAACAAATTCTCTTTCTAAAACAAAAGTCAAATCAGAATGAGGCAATGTGGGTAGTTCAAGAGGAAGAACGATGCCATGGGAGCCTGGGGGGCAATGGAGAATGTTTAGCAAAATGTTCATTATTCTATACAATTAGAAATTCTCCCAGTAGAAAGGTCACAAAGTCCTGATTACAACACCCACTTCTGAATTCATTGCAATGCAACTAGCAGAAAAGTGAGACCACCTTGTGTGGTCTTTTATTTTGGGGGGGGGCATTGGAGAATGTGCATTTTAGTGGAGCCTTGTTAAAACAAATGAGTTCTGAATGAAAAAAGTTTAGGCAGTGGGCAAAACAGTAAGAAGGATTCCAGGTCATGTGAAGAAGAGATCAGGACTAGAGGAAGCTTCCTAGCAGTGATTCAATTTCTCTGCTTCATGGTGAAGCTGGTTTTATGCTACTTCCCTGAGAGAGTGGTTTCTCAGGCTTCAGGACACAGGACATGCTCTTTTCTGTCCCAGCACTCCTTCAGAACCTTCCCATGTGCACTTGGAGTGGCTGACTGACACTTGGTACAATTGGTAGACCATTTACCCCAACCACTTTCCCATTCACCTCCATATTATCTCAGATTGGAGAAATTTGTATGTTGAGGACTCATAGTTTTGCAAGCTCATTTTGTTGAGTTAATGGGGAAATCAGGAGGCATGTTAGTCATTCATTCATTCATTCACTTATTCATACATCCATGCCTCATTTTAAAAGATTTTATTTATTTATTTTTAGAGAGAGGAAGAGAGGGAGAAGGAGAAGAGAAACATCAATATGTGGTTGCCTATCATGGACCTCCCCACCAGGGACCTGGCCTGCAACCCAGGCATGTGCCATGACTAGGAATTGAACTGGCAACTCTTTGGTTCGGAGGCCGGCACTCAATGCACTGAGCCACACCAGCCAGGGCTTAATCATATTTCTTATCTCTTGAGGAATGCAAGCTCCCTTTAAATGAGAGAGTTGGTCATTCACTTTCCACATATTTAAATTTGGTACTTGATTGGCACTTACTTGGAAATAGGAGACTCCCTGAACATATCTTAATTCATCTTGCCCCAATTTTTGTGAGGAAGAGATTATTTATATTCCCATTTTCAAGTAAGAAAATTAAAGTTCACAGAGGTTAAGTACACTGTCCAAGGTAGTAAGGGTAGAGGTAAAATTCAGGTAAGGTAGCCACTAGCCACTTATGGTTATTTAAATTTTAATTAATTAAAATTTTATTTAATTTAAAATTTAGTTCCTCAGTTGCACTAGCCACACCTCAAATGCTCAGTGGCCATGTAGCTACCTTATTTGGACAGCTATACAGTGCAGATATAGAATATTTCATCATCGCAGAAACTTCTATTGAATAACACTCCTTTTTAAGCTGCAATGTCTCTTTTAGATATGTTGACACTTGTTCTCAAAATATATCGCAGCTCTGTTACAAGTTATATGGACTTAAAATTTTACAGTAAAATCTCATTCATTTGAAGTCTCTTCATTTGCATAGTACCAAGTTAACTTTGATCTGCAAATTAATAATATAGATAAGAGTCAAGGAGACGTTAAAAACACTTCAGAGACCAAAGATTTTTTAAGCACCATCAAATAATTTCAGAAGCACTCACTTAGATGCAAGCAATTGATATGATAATTACACATCATTTTTATTTATTCATTAAAACACAGATCCCCTACAGTGCTCTGGTAGAAAATAATGTAGTTAGCCTAGTTCTTTCTAGCAACCCTTCCGCTATTTTAAATTATATGTAAAATTATTTTATACTAATGATTTACCTTCCTCTGTTCTTTTGGATTGTAAATTGATAGCATAAGATACTTTCACACTGAAATTTTTACTAGCTCAAGATCTAATTCCAAAGCCCTTGCCCTCCATTATCTCCCAGAAAGGAGCATTTCTGTGGGCAACCCTGAGAGCTTGACTTATAGTAGGGGTTTGATAGTTAACTGTTGATTAAATGACAGATAGTTCTTTTTTTAAAGATTATTTATTTATTTATTTTTAGAAAGGGGAAGGGAGGGAGAAAGAGAGGGAGAGAAACATCAAAGTGTGGTTGCTTCTCAAGTGCCCCCTACCAGGGACCTGGCCCACAACCCAGGCATGTGCCCTGACTGGGAATCGAACCAGCAACCCTTTGGTTTTCAGTCTAGTGCTCAATCCACTGAGCCACACCAGCCAGAGCTGAATGACAGAGATAGTTCTTTCAAGATGCCACTTACTGGAGTGAACTCCAATTTTCTATAGCAAATTCGTGGATCAAAATTAAACCTGTCTCCCTTTTATTCTTTTCCTTTTACCAATCTTTGCTGCAAAATGGCGAGATAAGGGCTTTCATGCCCCTTCAACAGCCCTAGTACCAGGCAACCACTAGTCTGCTTTCTATTATATGGATTTTCCTACTCCGGACATTTCATATAAATTGAATCATACAATATGTGGTTTTTTAGGTC
This sequence comes from Sturnira hondurensis, assembly GCF_014824575.4. Taxonomy (NCBI): domain Eukaryota; kingdom Metazoa; phylum Chordata; class Mammalia; order Chiroptera; family Phyllostomidae; genus Sturnira; species Sturnira hondurensis. The sequence continues at coordinate 573,219 of NW_028085098.1, forward strand.
TGGCTTCTTCCACTAAGCATATGTTTTCAAAGTTCATTCACATTATAGCATGTATCAGTACTTTGTTCTTTTTATGGCCAAATAATATTCCATTGTATGGATATACCACAGTTTGTTTCTTCATTCTTCAGTCAATGGACATTTGGGTTGTTTTCACTTAGTTACTGTCAGTAATGCTGCTATGACATTTGTGTACAAAGTTACTTTGTTTGGATATATGTTTTCAAGTCTCTTGGATATATACCTAGGAGTGGAATTGCTAGGTCAAATAGTAACTATTTTTAACTTTTTGAGAAACTGCCAAGCTCTTTTCTAAAGAGGTTATACCATTCTACATTCTCACTAGCAATGTGTGGTAGTTCCAAATTCTCCATATCCTCACCCACACTTTTTTCCATTTTTAAAATTATAGCTATTCTAGTGAATATGAAGTTGTACTTCAGTGTGGTTTTGATTTGCATTTCCCTAATGGCTAACGATGTTGAGAATTTTTCATGTGTTTACTGCTCATTTGTATGTCTTCTTTAGAGAAATGTCTGTTCAAATCCTTGCCCCTTTTAAATTGTGTTATTTGTCTCAAAGACCCATCTTTGCCCTAAAGCAAGTTTTCTCAACTGTGGCTTTATTGACATTTGGGGCCAGATAATTCTTTGCTGTGGGGGTACTTTCCTGTGCATTGTAGAATGTTTAGCAGCATCCCTGGTCTCTATCTACCAGATGCCAGTAGCAACCCCCTCCCAATTTGTGACTATCAAAACTGTGTCCAGACACTAAAAAATTACCTTTGGGAAGGGGGCACAAAATCTTTCCTTGTCAAGAACCACTGCTCTGGGTTTTAGTAGGATGAGCTCAGTTGGCGCTAGGTATGACCTGTCAGCCTCTACATTCCCTCCTGTTGTCTTGGGAACCACCCTGCCTGGTTTCAGAAGCTCTAACCCACCATGGCTAAGGCTGAGTAAAAGACCTTGGGACCATAAGCCACTAAGGAAACAAAGCTTATCTTCCTTGGAGGGGTACCACCTCTGCCCCCTTTACTTCACCCTGTTTGGCCCCAGGCAGATGACTGGTTAGCCAATGACAGGTAAGATTCCTCAAGAGAGGGACAGCCTAAGGCAGGCACAGTTGCAATGGGGCCATCAGTGAAGGACTTGGGGGACTATAGAAAAAGGAGGTGATGGACCCTCACCCCTCAGCTTTGACATAGCCCAAGTCCTCATTCTGTCTGCCAGAAGTCTCCTGATCCCTTGGCTGCCCACATCCCGCACCTGACTTAAGCCTAAAACAATGCTGCAGGTGAATGCGGCCCTGTGCTGGAACAGGTGGTTCTTCAAGGTGACGAGGCCTAAGAAAGAATGCATAAAATCCTGTGAAACCTGCTTTGCTAAGAATGCCCTCAATTTAAATTATAAGGGTCCAAACATAAAATGAGTTTGTTTCCCCAAAGTTTTATGGCCCTTTAGCTATCTGACCCTGACTCAGAATAAGCCCTCATAGTTCTTTTGAGTGTTATTTATTGTTTGATCATTACTGCCTAACAATGATTGATGAGCCTGACAATGATTGATACAATACTTGTATTCCTCTGCAAATTGAATCCAATAAAAGCTCATTGAGGAACAGGCTCAAGGCTCTTCTCCTTTGAGAGATCGATCACCTTTCCTCCCCAAGCAGCCCATATCTTGGTAGATTTATTCTCATCAGTGCTGGATGGGGGGCTCTGCGGGTAGAGTTATCCACACTGATGGAAGAGTTTTTCAGGTTCAATACACTATGAAGGCTGTGAAAAATAGTTCAGCTATTGGAATCAGATGTAAAAATGGTGTTGTCTTTGGAGTAGAAAAATTAGCCCTTTCTAAACTTTATGGAGAGGGTTCCAACAAATGATCTTTTAATGTTGATTGGCATATTGAAATGGCAGTAGCAGGTTTGCCAGCAGATGCTCGTTCTTTAGCAGACATTGCAAGAGAAGAAGCTTCCAACTAGATCTAACTTTGGCTATAACATCCCACTAAAACATCTTGCAGTCTGAGTGGCATATACACCCTACGGTGCTGTTAGTCCTTTTGGCTGCAGTTTCATGTTAGGGTTTTATGGTGTGAATGACAGTACACAACTCTATATGATTGATCCATCAGGTGTTTCATGTGGTCATTGGGACTGTGTATTGGCAAAGCCAGGCAAGCTGTAACGACAGGAATAGAAAAGCTTCAAATGAAAAAAAAAATGACCTGCTGCGATGTTGTTAAAGGAGTTCCCAAAATAATTTACATAGGACATGACAAAGTTAAGGATAAAGCTTTTGAATGGGAGCTCAGCAGGGTTGGTGAAATAACTAAAGAAATATATGAAATTGTTCCAAAAGATATAAGGGAAGAGACAGAGAAATATGCTAAGGGATCTTTGAAGGAAGAAAATGAATCAGATGATGATAATATATAACACTTCAGCATTTATTTAAAATTTCTAATATAGTCCCCATGTAACTATTTAGTCCCTCGGATTATTACATACCCACTGACCAATTTTCATTAAATTTTTGTCTTGCAATCATTGAAGTTTGCTTAATACCTGTTTGACAAAATTGGTGGGAATAACTGAACACATATTTACTTAGCATTAACATGTAAATTTACGCCTATTTAAAAATTCTTTAGTTAAAATACTGCTAATAGAGGCTTTAGAATTAGATTAATTCAAAGCTCCATTCTGTCACTCAGCTAGGATCTAAAGATCATATCCTGCTGGGACGTTGTGTAAAAAGTACCCACCAATGTAGTAAGTAGGCAATTAATTGATGCCATTGCCCAGTTTTGTATTTAGTGAAATGACTGCTGGTCATCAGACACTGTTAACCTCTATGTGTACACATACAAGAAAGATGTTTCAGGAGAGTCAAGCATGTACTTTTTCTTTTATTGTGGTGAGGGGTAGATTTAAGTATCCACAAAATTGCTATTGTGTCACTTAATGAAATTTCTCAATCTATAAAGTTCAAATAAAAATACCCATATTTTATGCTAAAGAAAAGAACCACTGCTCTAAGATACCCTCCTCTGTACCTGAGACATACTTACATGGAAACATAACCCAGTTTGAGTGGAGTGTTGGAGGCAGAAGCTGATCTCAGGGGGCTGAGGATGGTATAAGAAAGTGAATGGACCCCTGGAGGTGTGAACTAATCTACCCAGTATTTATTTTATGAGAGATAAATATCAAGGTTACAAATAAGCCTTAGGTAATATTATGAGATAACAATAATTCAATATAATAACACCAAAGGAGTTATAAGACCATATATGACAGTATCAAAAGTGTGGTATGGTGTATCCAGAACCACAAGATTTCTAAGAAGGGGAATTTACTAAAAGCTGGTCTCTGGGGCAGAGTGTCATCCCTTGACCCTCCTCAGCATAAAGCACAAATGACTGTTAAGAGGTCTTGCCTTGCTGGCAGGCAGCTCTCAGCTTCATTTCTCAGGTTAGTCTCATCTCTTGTTGTGGATGTGTATACGTCTGTCCCAGAGATAGATGGTTGTGTTATAAGGAACAGTACCCACTAAGTTAGCTTTTTCATTAGGGAGAAATGCAAAGGACTGACTATTAGGATCCAGAGAAAGCTGAAAGGCAGGCCTCAGCAAGAACAGGACCCCGAGCAGCCTGAGAAGCCCATGGAAGGAGCCGTTTCTGGACATACTTACTCTGCTGCTCTGCTCACAGCTCAGCTGCTAATGCACTTGGACTCCATCTCTTAGTTCTAGTGCCTGAAGGAGGGAACCTGAGGATCTGAGAAACCACTGAACAGGCCCTGGCATGGCTCTCTTAATCAGGTATCCCAACCCAACTGCCTGGCTGGGGGTGGCACAGTTTTTATAAAGGGGCTGGGAAAGGAGGAGACATAAAAAAATAGGAACACATCATAGATCCTTAAGCCACTCCACCACCCACACAGATTTCCCCCCAGTTTTTATCATCTCACCCATTTTTACTTTATTGCTCCCCAAAACACACATCACATCTCACAGAAATTGCCTTACTATTGTTTTCCAGTGGAATACATAGTTATCACTATTTACCTCACTCATTTCTTCAATGCCTGTGATACTGTGGTCTTGACCTCAAGTATCCTGCCTTTAGAAAGGGGACAGAGAAATACATTGTAGCAGGATAAATGTATCTGTTTGGGGAGTAGAGTCTGAATTCCCTTAATCCTAACCCTCCCCCTTTGGCATAACAGGAATAAAGATGACTGAGACGCTGGGAGATGGTACATTCTTCCCACTAGTTTTAATAAAGTGATGCCCCCAGCCTTCACCGAGTATTACAGTTAAGAAGGTAATCAGTGCATACTTTGAGTTTGCTCTTTGAAACTAAAAGGTAATGAAATCAGAACACTACTTAGATTTTTTTTTCTCATAAAGAAATGAAAAACAAAATAGGGCCACAGAGCTAGAGTAATCACATTTCGGATGATTTCTCCTGAGCATTCCTTTAATAACCTGTAAGTGTTGGGTAAGAATAACAGAGAAAGGCAAAGTTAATTATTTAGGAAAAGCTTCATCAAGGAGTTTTGGTTACCTTACCCTGGGTTTCTCTGCAACCTTGGTAATACTGACATTTGGGGCCAAATAGTTCTTTGTGGTGGGGAGCAATCCTGTGCACATAGTAGGATGTTTAGCAGCATCCCTGGACTCTAACCAGGAGATGCCAGTAGCACCCCCCACCCAAGTCGTGACAAATAAAAATGTTTCCAGACATTATTAAATGTCCCTTGTGGGGCAAAATCATGCCAGATTGAGAACTACTGAATTATCCACATATATTTCTTTCTTATTCCTCATCCCTCCGGGGTTTGCTGTTTTAAACCCTCAAAACCGAACATTTCATATCAGGATCATGCATGTTTGCCAGGGAATTATTTGAAAGAAATTGACTAGGTCAAAGTTACTTGTCCAGATAACAAGAAGGCCTCTTTCCATTTCTGTATTGAAAACTAGCAGACAAAAATAACCAAAGAAAAAGGTCTAATAAAGGTATTTACTTAAGGCACTCAACTAAACTGGTTACTTATATTTAAAACCTATGAAACCCTCAGGGGCATCATTAACCTTATTTTGTTGGTGAGGAAACTGAGGCTTAAAGAGTTGAAGTCATTTGCTCAAAAAGACACAGTCATACCCTGGCCAAATAGCTCAGTTGGTTACAGCATTACATCAATACACCAAAATTGAGGGTTTGATTCCCAGTCAGGGCACATATAAGAATCAACCAATGAATGCATAAATAAATGGAACAACAAATTGATGTTTCTCTCCCTCAAATCGATTAAAAAAAAAGACAGTCATAATTTGGCAGTGGAGCTAGAAGGAAATATAGTCCCCATGTAACTATTTAACTGACTGCAAAGTTTGGCCTTTTATGTATATTGCCTCAGTATATGCACTTAAAGTGCTAGATAGTTAATAAAGTATGACCAATTTTTTTCATGGATGGCCACATTTAATGGTTAATAACATGATCACCAATTTTTATGTTTTTTAATAAAATTTTTATTATGGAAAATTGCAACCATATGCAAAATTGGGCAAAACACTGTCTTCCTATTTGTGCTGTTCATGTACTCCTCCCCTAGCTTCAACAATGATCAACTCATAAACAACACTGTTTCATTTAGAGCTTCTCTAGCTTGGCATTATTGCCATTTGGGTCTGGGTAATTGTTTGTTCTGTGTGTCCAGTACACATACAAGATGAGGCAAGACCAAAAGCAAGGTCAGACTAATTTGCCTGATAAAAGTACATTGAGTCACTTTGCCTGGCTGGTGTAGCTCAGTGGATTGAGTGCGGGCCTACAAACCACACAATTTCGGTTCGATTCCCAGTCAGGGCACATGCCTGGGTTGCAGGCCAGTTCCCAGCAGGGGACACACGAGATGCAACCATACATTGATATTTCTCTCCCTCTCTCCTTCCCTTCCCCTCTAAAGATAAATAAAATATTTTTTAAAAAAGTACATTGAGTCACTTTGGATTGGGAGAGTTTACTACTATATGGACAGTGAGAGAAAGGCAGCCAATGGTGCCAGCTTCCTGTAGCCCTTGTCCCACACACCAGAAAGGACAACATGGAAACAAAGGAGGCTGGATGACCCCAGCTCCGGTTGCTGAGGTGCCCACTGTAGAGGGCAACTAACTGGTTCTCTATTCTGCAGCTCTACACAGGGGGCCAAGGCAGGAAGCTCCCTACCTCCATGGGAGCGAGGAGACGATCAGCAACTACTTCTCCTCTGGCAACTATGGGCTTTTTCTCTGTGTCTATGAGTCTATTTCTGTTTTTTTTTTAATTTGTTCATTTGTTTTCTTTTGTTTTTTTAGATTCCACATATAAGTGAAATCACACAGCATTTGTATATCAACTATACTTAAGAAAAGAAAAAAATTAACAAAAACAATAAGCCTTAACACAATAACTGGCACACAGTAGATTCATCACAAATAGTAACTATTGGCCCTGGCTGGTGTAGCTCAGTGGATTGAGCACGGGCCTGCAAACCACACAATTGCGGTTCGATTCCCAGTCAGGGCACATGCCTGGGTTGCAGGCCAGTTCCCAGCAGGGGACACACGAGATGCAACCATACATTGATATTTCTCTCCCTCTCTCCTTCCCTTCCCCTCTAAAGATAAATAAATAAAATCTTTAAAAAAAAACAAATAGTAGCTATTGCTATTGTTATTACTATTGCTATTGTTATTACTACTGCTAATATTCCCTTCCTTCCCAGACTGTTAACTCCATTTAAGTAGAAGAATCATATGTTCTGTTCCGGCATGTAACAGGCGCTCAATAATATTTAATTAACTAAATGATTGGTGAGATTTGAAGCAAACAACCTTGCCCTCCCACCTGTTCCCCCAATACGTCCCCTTCACCACACCAAACATGTTCATTTTCTCCGATGTTTGAGTACACAAGACAAAGCCTCTCACTATCACGCTCGGTGCCCTGAGGCCCAGCAAAGTCATAGCAAAAATGTCCTCATAATGGAGACTTTCCAATGGCCTTCTTCTTTATTTGAAAAACGTTGTCGAGGGTGGAAAAATCTCAGTACAGAAAAAAAAAGCGGAAGGAAATACATGAAATGTTGACAGTGGTGGTGATCACTGACTACAAGGACTTTTTGTTCTTTTTACAATTTTGTATTCTCCTAATTGTTTAAAATAAAGCAAAGCAAAGATAAATTTTTAAACAATTCCCAGTGACATTTTCTCAGGGGAGATAGGGAGGCGAGCATGAGATGGCCTTGCAGCAGCTTCTTAACAGGCGTCCCGCCTCTCACATTCCAGGAAGATCACAGGCCTTCTGCCAACAGTTGGATAAGCTGCAGTGCAAGTCTTTGCTGGTGTGACCTATGAGGGCATGTTCAAGGTTGTCAGTGTGCCAGGGCAGACTCGTTCCTTCATAGTGGATGACTGTTCCTGCGCATTTTAGGATGTTTAGCAGCATCCATGGCCTCCACCCATTACATGCCTAGAGCACCATTCCCCAATAGCTGACAACCAAAAATGTCTCCCGACGTGCTAAGCGTACCTTGAGAAGCGGCATTTCACCTTGTTGGGAACCACTCATCTAGAGCCCTGTCCATTTCCCACACCAACACAATATGTTTCATCTGCAAATACTTCAGTGTGTATTTCTAAAATAAAGTTGTTCAAAACAAACACAACATCATTCTCATACCTAAACAAATAGTAATAATTTTATATCGTCCAGAAATTGTTCACATTTCTGTCTTTAAGCCCTTGTTGAATCCATAGGTTTCTTGCAACTTTTTGGTTACAGAAACTAGGTTTGTCCTATAGAGTTTCTCACAGTCTGAATTTTGTTCATTGCATCCCTGTGACATTAACATCTTCTTTTATCCCTGCTGTAATTCCTGCAAATTGGCCTGGGATTAAGAGGTGTGATCACAGCCAGGTTCTATTGATACTTATTTGGCAAACCACTTTATAGGTGGTGCAGGTACTTCTAGCAGGTGTATGTAACATTTGGTGTTGTCTGCCTTTTTGTCACGTTAACAATTGTTGGTGCTCAATGCCCAGATTCAATCACTCATTAGGTGTTATAAAATAGGGATAGTCTCCTTCATTGCCTTTATTACCTGCACTGTCACCATTGATATCTAGCTAATTATCAGTGGGAAAGGGGAGGAAAAGGACTTCAGACATTGAGCTTTAGTAAAATGGGGAGCATGAGCCTGCTTGCCTAGCCAAGAAGCTACAGCTTCATACCCCGGGGAATTATGGTATTGCTCCACCAAGGGGATTAACACCCCTCCCTTACCCATTCTGGTACAAGATTGTTGGTGGGCACAGGAGGAGGTACTTGATCAAAGAGTCCTGTCAGTCCAACTGGGGGGTGTAAACCTATCAAAAGCCCATGAAAACTTGGGGATTTCATTAGCCAATTTGAAAAAGTACCTGGTCTGTTCCAAGCCCAAGCTAATAGAATCCCACAGGAGCAAAGAAGCCCTCTTTCTCTCTCACCTCTCTGGTAACACACTTGTCCCATGCACGGGCTCATCCTCTCTCCATAGCCATGTGGCCTGAGCAGCCATGTGGCCAATGGCTATGTGGACTGCACATGCAGGCTCCAGGCAGGAGTCTGAGTAGCTCAACACAGCAATGGATTGAAGCTGGGGACACAAGCTAACCTAGCCAGATGCTAGACTGGACTGGACTTTGATATAGAGCAGAAACTCTGGGCACTGGCCTTTATACTGGCCCTATGGAAGACACGATTGGACCTTTTCCATGGCAAGACAGATGGAGATGGGACATTGGGCAGTCAGGAAGGGAACCCCCTTAATTTTACATCATCAATAAAGTTTACCATGGAACTCCATGCTTCCCCATGAGGGTCTCAGGAAATTCTTTTCCTCACAACACCACAACTCCACTTCCACCAATAGCAATACCTTCTTCATTACTCATTCTAAGATAATATACTTCTTTTCTTTAAAAATATATTTATTTATTTCTAGAGAGAGGGGAAGGGAGAAAGAGAGGGAGAGAAACATCAATGTGTGGTTGTCTCTTGCACCCCCTACTGGGGACCTGGCCTGCAACCCAGGCATGTGCCCTGACTGGGAATCCAACTGACAACCCTTTGGTTTACAGGCTGGCACTCAATCCACTGAGCGGCACCAGCCAGGGCAGATGATACACTCTTTACATACAGTTTGTATGAGAATGGTAATATAAATGCTTGATTCTCTCTCTGGTTCCCAGTTTGAAGATAATGCACTTTTTTCCTTGCATTCTCCAATGCAGATAACTGAGATTTTTAGTTTGTTTGGGTTTTGTAGTATTATAAATTCACAGATTTAAACATACTTGATGGTTTCCTGGCTGGTGTAGCTCAATGGATTGAGCACCACCCTGTGGACTGAAAGGTTGGCGATTCGATTCCCGGTCGGGGCACAGGCCTGGGTTGCAGGCCAGGTCCCCAGTTGGGAGGCGTGTAGGAGGCAACCAATCGATGTTTCTTTTGCACACTGGTGTTTCTCTCCCTCTCTTTCTCCCTCATTTCCCCTCTCTCTAAAAAATAAATAAAACATTTTAAACATACTTGATGGATTTCAATACATTGCAGTTCCTTATCCTTACTGATGCTTAAACTTTCCATCTTTGGCTGACAGGAGTCTCTCCAAATTGGCTCCTGAGTCCTCTTGACAATTTGTATCCTTTGTAAAGAAAGGATAATAGATCTTCTGTATTCTCTTGAGTATTTTCACCTTCACAGTTTTACTCTACAACAGTATTACTTGAAGTGTGGGCCTCAGGCAACACCTGGGAAGATGACAGGACATCAAATCAAACTGAAGGGTGAGAAACTTGTGAAGAGATGCAGAGACAATGAGACTTTAAGACATGAACTTAGACTCCTAAAGTATTGGGCTCTGTTTTTTTCAAGAATAACAGATTTGATACACTCATGGGTCTTTGGAAAGACCATTTCTCACTGGCACCACCTGGTGCTATCCAGAGAGTTACATTTCACTCAGAGAGAACATAACCTAGTGAATCCACTTCTGCTTCTGTTATGGAGGAAGAACCCATCGGATGCTACTGTTTGGAAGATTTATTAGAACATCTGGAGACATCATCTTGAATGAGTGTTTCATGATGATATTGTCCACCGACACCTATGAGTGAATCAAATATGAGACTTACAGAGGCTTAATAAAAGGTTTTTTTTATCTAGCTAAGTAGTATCATTAAACATCAAACTAAATGAAAAGCTTTCAACATGAAGGCTATCCAAAGAGAACAAACCAAACAGAGTAGGGGAAATGTTGAGCTTCAGGGGCAGCGTACAATGAGCCGGAGCAGGAGCTTTGAAGTCCCACATGCCTGAGTTGAAATTCAGCTCTGCCACTGACCTTGAGCAACTTATTTAACCTCTCCAAGCATTGATTCTTATATGCAAACCTAATACAGCGCCTGTGCCTGACACAGAATAGGGTTTCATAAATTACTAAGTATTAAAATGATAGACACTATATTGTTCGAGTATCTGGACATGAGATACCAGGTCTAGCTCATGCTAAGGAAGGTGTGGTAGGCAAAATAATGCCTACCCCCCAAGATGTCCACATTCTAATTCCCAGAACCTGGGACTATGTGACTTTACGTGGTAAAAGGGGTTTAACAGATGTGATTAAGTTAAAGATCTTGAGAGAGATTATCCTGGATTATCCAAGCAGGCTCAAGGTGATCACAGGGGTCCTTTCAAGTGAAAAGAGGCAGGCAGGATAGTGAGAGGTGTGACTACTGAAGCAGATAGAGGCTGAAGTGATACAATTGTTGGTGTTGAAGATGGAAGGAAGAGGGCCATGAGCCCAGTAAGGTGGGTAGCTCTAGAAGCTGGAAAAGGTGAGGAAACATTTTCTCCTAGAGCCTCCAGAACAAATGCAGTCTTGCTGATACATTGATTTTAATCCACTGAGACCCATTTCAGACTTCTGAGCCCCAGAACTTTAAGATAATACATTTGTGTTGTTTTAAACCATTACTTTTGTGGTAAACTGTCACAGCAGCAATAGGAAACTAATACAGAAGATTAAACCAAATCTCTCTGAGCACTTAACAATTCTGAGTGCAGATTTTGCGAGATGAAGATTTCACTTTGGACTCCATGCCATTCATAATCGATTAGTATAAAATCCAGGCATCGTAATAATAGGGTGCTTGTTAAGAAATTTATCTATCCTGGCCCTGGCTCTGTAGAGCGTCGTCCCCATACACCAAGGTTGTGGGTTTTATCCCTAGTCAGAGCACATGCAAGAAGCAAGCAATGAATGCATAAATAAGTGGAACGACAGATCCATGCCTCTCTCACACTCTCCCCTTCCCCTCTCTCTATAAAAAGCAATTAAAAAATTATTGATCCTGGCATCAAGGTCTTGATTACTCACTTGCCAGTCGAGCATGTTTGTATCAATTGAGAAGGACCCAGGTGCAGTCCTCAGGACTGCAGTATTTGCTGCAGTACCAGGAAACCGCCTGGTGGGAAAGCAACAAGGAAAAGAATTGGTTGTGGCAGATCAATAACCAAGACAACTCTTTAGGAATGTCAGATGTGTAAATGTGGGCAACTATTCTGAAGGACAATTTAATAATAGCATCAGAAAACATGATGTATATAAAACCCCCAAAATGCAAGGAAGCAATTCTACTTGTAGGAAAATTTGTCCTGGGCTGGGGGGTAAGGGGCGGGGAGTCTGGCTTAGTATGCCTATCACTCATCTGCTTTAAAAAATCCTTTCGTGGTTCCCATAATTGCTTATAGAATAACACTTGGAGAGACTGAAGGGCAAGAGCAGTACATCCACTTACATTGGGTGATTAAGACTGGCAGGTGTTTTTACCGGCCATAGCTTGATCTAGACTTGAACCTGGTTAGATTACCCTTGAAGGTCCCTGAGCCAACTTTGCTACATTTGAGCTTTTTCATGAAAATCACGGCTTGGTGATTGTGACTAACAGTTCCAATGTTAAGTTGGTACCTGCCCTTGAACACTTATTATAAACTATTATACAATTTTGTGGCTTAAATTAAAAATATTATATGTCTGTGTAATTGAGCCATTAAGTGTTGAAAATTACCTATATTCTTACTTACCCACTGGCATTCAGATAATATCTTTGGCACACAAAAGTCATGAATCCAAACTATGCTCAAATCCAAGTGAGGAACCTTTATTCATTTTTTCTCTTGTGTTATCTATTTCAGCTGTATGTCTGGACCCAAACCCCATCAAGGAGGGACCAAAATTTACACAACATTCTTGAGTGATGGCGGTTGCATTTGGAGTTTTGATTATACTGCACTACATGTGTGATTATTACTTGTAAACAGATGATTAGATATTAATTAGACAATAAGTGATTGTAAAGCACTTAGAAAATAAAAGTGTTTATAAATATCACCAAGTAATAGCAACAATAATTCTTTACTGACTACACAGCTGCTAATGTCAATAAGAATGATTTATTCCAGCTAAGGGCAATTTTAATTTATGCAAAATAAAAAGCTGTTACCATATCTGTTTTGCTACAGCAAAACAAAATATATCATATTTCCAACAGATTTTATCATCAGCATTTAGAGAATACATCTTAGTTTGATGAAAACCAACTTCCCTTTTTTAGGATCTTCTCAAACACAGGCACAACCACTATGGTATGGTGTCTTTGAGCACTAAGAACTGGAGCTCTTTGCTGTTCCTCTCTCTCACTCATGTCAAATATTCATTTCTTTTAAATATAAGATGTAAGATGACATTTCGTTAGTGGCATTTGCATTCATGCAGTAGGTTGGTCATGTTGAGTCTGTGCAGTTGCTCCCTGGCACCTTACAACTATCCTTAAACACGGTAAATTTGGATCAAATGAATGAGCAAAAGTCCATTCTTTTTTGGTTATTATAGAAGCTGGAAAAAGGAGAGAATCCATTTGAAGAATAAACTAAAGTACTTTCATTCTATCTTCTTGATTTGGTTTTTCAAAAAATCAGTTGTGAAGCTCTGAGTGCTTTTTACGTCTGACCACTATGTTTTTCCCTAATGGCCCCTACTGGTCATGGGCCTGTACCAAGCCTCCCTCTTTGCCCACCTGTGAATCTGGCAATATCTCTGTGCTTATTTCTCTGTCATAAGTAAATTCAACCACCAACACTGAGTCCAGATCCATAAATTGAATAAATACAAGTGAAGAGTACTTCATGTTACATGAATTTAGCAGAAGAGGAGTAAAGGGTTTATTTTGGATGATGAGATACATATGAGTTGGCAACCTTGTTAACAGAGCAAATCCACTGTCGTTTGGTGGAAAATAGAGTGAACTTTGATTCAAGAGACCTGGATTCAAGGGATACTTATGTAATTTACTGTGTGGCCTTGCTCATATCACTTAGCCTCTCATTCAAAACGTTTCACTATTAATAGTTGTCAGTCTCAGAGTGCTATTATGATACAATTCAACATGTAAAAGCACCAGGTGAGGGGTGAAATGCTCTACAATAAAAACTTATTAATATAATTTTACTGGACTGGGTGGAAAGGATTTATGCATGGGCTTCACTACTTAGTCGAGTAAAAGAAATTTTGGACTACATCAGGTTATTTTTTTTATTTTTAAAGATTTTATTTGTTTATTTTTAAAGAAGAGGGGAAGGGAGGGAGAAAGAGAGGGAGAGAGACATCCATGTGCAAGAGAGAAACATCAATGGGTTGCCTCTGGCATGCCTCTAACCAGGGACCTGGCCAAAAACCTAGGCATGTGCCTTGACTGGGAATCGAACCTGTGACCTATTGGTTTGTGGGATGAAGCCCAACCCACTCAGCCACATCAGGGCTGGACTATATCAGGTTTTAGGCCCAAACCATAAGCCACATGTGGAAAACTGAGGAAGTGGCTCACAATAGAGCCATGAAAGTAACAAAATTCCATAGAAGGTAATAATGGTTTCTTGGTAACCTGAAATTCTTTGGTGAACTTAAACATCTTTCCTCCATCTCCTCTGTTTTTGACACATTTCTTATGTTATGAACCTGGGGCAGTGAGAAAAATGAGTAAAGAAGAAAGAGGAGACATGAAAGAAGGAGTAGTGCCTGCAGTGATGGTAAGGGAGAAGGACTTGAAGGAGGCTTTGCATATGGCCTTGATAAATATTAAAAACAGTGTAATTAATATATGTATGGGCATACAAACTGTAGCCAAATAATTTAAAATTTTCTGTATGATTGACCCAATACTTTTATACAATGGATAGACACTGTCTAGCAGCATGACTGGTTTAAAGACTGAAAAATTAGATAGATTGAAGGTTATTTTGAAAGAAAAAGCCTAAATGTAATGCCTTCTTAAAAATAGGCTTTGTATACTGTTATGACTCATTTTTACCCATATGTGATGATATGGAAAGCATTTCACCATAAAAAATAGATCATCTTAAAGCCTTTTGATGGGACACTGAAATAGTGCCGTAATTGGACATCCCCCAGAAGCAGATGCTGAGAGAAAGATTCAAGTTCAAATAGCGTATTTGGGAGGTGAGCCCGGAAAACAGCCACAGGAGGGTGGGTGAGTGAGACAAGGAAAGGAAGGCAGCCAATTCAGGATTCACTATCAAGGCACTTATCACCGTTGGTGATTGGAAATTAATACCACTGGGGAACTTTGGAGTCACGTAAAGCAGGGGTCCCCAACACTACGGCAGTGGACCAGTGTCGGTCCAAGGCCTCTTAGGAACCTGACGGCCAGGGAAGCTCGCCTCAGCTCTGCATCCTGCCCCCCCAACTCCCTGCCCCCCCCCCCCACTGTACTCAGCTCTGCCTCCTGATCCCCCACCTGAGCTCCACCTCCTGTCCCCACCCCCCCAACCGGAGCTCTGCCTCCTGCCCCCCCTTTCCTGATTCCCACCCCGACCGGAGCTCTGCTTCTTGCCTCCACCCGCTCTGTGTGAGCTTGGCCTCCTGCACCCCACTTCCAGATGCCCCACCATGGCCTGAGCTCCACCTTCTGCTCCTCATTCCCTTAACCGACCACCTGAGCGCCACCCTGCCCCCTTAGCTCCGTCTCCTACCTCGCTCCCAAATGAGCTCCGCTTCCTGCTCCCCACTTCCTGATCCCCTACCTGAGCTCTGCCTTCTGCCCAGCCCCACCAGAGCCCAGCCTCCTGTCCTGACCTACCTGAGCCCCACCTTCTGCCCCACCCCTACCTGAGCTCTGTCTCCTGCCCCCCAATTTCTTGATACCCCTCCTTCTCCCCGTCCCCTCCCCCACCACCAGAGCTCCGCCTCTGGCTCCCCCATTTTCTGACCACCCGCCCTGCCTGAACTCCACCTCCTGTACCCCGGGCCCCATCTCCTGCCCCTCCCTGCCTGAGCTCCACCTCCTGCCCCTCCCCACCTGAGCCCCACCCCCACCTGAGCTCCGCCTCTGGCTTTTCCCCAAGTGAGCTCCGCCTCCTGCCCACCATTTCCTGATACCCCTCCCTCTCCCCATCCACCCTCCCCCAGCCTGAGCTCTGCCTCCTGATCCCCCATTCTGACTGGCCCCCCCACCCGAGCCCCACCTCTTACCCTTCCCAGCCTGAGCTCTGCCTCCTGTCCCCCCCAGCTGTGTCTACTGATCCCCCACTTGAGCTACACCTCCTGCCTCCCTGAGCTCCGCCTTCTAACCACCACCACCACCACCACCACCCCTCCTGAGCTCTGCCTCTTGCCTCTTCCCTGAGCTCGGGCTCCTGACCAACCCCTTCCCTGCCTGAGCTCTATCTCCGGACTCCTCATCTCCGTCTTCGGAAAAACCAGTCCCTGGTGCCAGAAAGGTGGGGGACCACTGATGTACAGTAATTGGGTATTTGTATATTCACTCTTCAGTCATTGGTTGAGGGCTCTGGGGATTTAGGCTGCTAATTTTCTCAGACCTGCCATGGTGGTGGTGGTGGTGGTGATGCTGGGAGGACGTGGGAAAGGGCAAAGGTTTCCCAGGGCCAGAGAAAGCCTCCAGGCAGAGAGATGCAGGTGTTGGCCAGGTGTTCACCACAATAAGGCGCGAGGGGATCAAGCAGGGCTCACATAACCTCTGCTCTGAAGAGATTCTTTGAGTTCTTCCCTGCAGATCTTTGGGAATGGTATTTTCAACAATTTGATGTTGCTGAAGTGAATATGGTTTACAGGAAGAATGATGTCATTTGTAGGTCTCTTCAAATCTGAGGTGAAGAGCTATATGGCTTGGTTTCCTCATCTGCAAAGTGGGACAACTCTCTCTGATCAGGTGTTGTGGGGATTACAGGTGCATGGTGCTCAGAATGTGAGAAGTACTGGGTAAATGGTAGAGAAAAAGATGACTGGGCTTGTGAGGGGCAGCAGAGCTAACACGTTCTCGCCCCAGCCGCATCCTACTTGCAGAGGTTACAAGACTCAGGAGTCTTGTCCCCAGCTGGTTTCTGGGGATTTTCTAAATAGCCTGCCGCCAATGGGTTTCCTCTGCTTCTGTTAACAGGAGATAGGAGCCTTTTACCTACAGCTTTGTTCCTCAGTTTCAGCTTTTTTGATTCCTCTGTGTCCCTGTACCTTTCTATTTGCTCACCTGCTAACCTCTGCCTGCCTCATCCCCACCCCACAGCCAGCCTTCAATGCGTTTGGGAGGAGAGGTAATGTTCTTTTTTCCCCCTGACTATAAGGGCAATATATGCTCTTATTTTTAAATACTTGTCATAGACAGGACAATGTAAAAAAGAAAAATCCCCCATAATCCCACAGTTTAAAGATGTCACTGTTAGCCCTGGCTGGTGTAGCTCAGTGGATTGAGCACGGGCCTGCAAACCACACGATCACGGTTTGACTCCCAGTCAGGGCACATGCCTGGGTTGCAGGACAGTTCCCAGCAAGGGACGCACGAGAGGCAACCATACATTGATATTTTTCTCCCTCTCTCCTTCCCTTCCCCTCTAAAGATAAATAAGTAAATAATTCTTTAATAAAAAAAATAAAGATGTCACTGTTAGCATCTTGGTGTATTTACCTCCAGTACTTTTTTCTAGGGATGTATATAACCATAATTGGGATCATTTGGGGGAATTGTATTTTGGGCTCACTTTTCTCAACCTGACATAATGTTAACATTTCCTACAGCATTAGAATTTCTTCAAAAGCATGACTCTTAATGCATGTATAATACTATATCAATGAATGTATTTTATTTTCATTTTAATCATTCCTCTTATTTCTGTAAATTGTATCTTTTTTGTCTAAGTAATTCTGCATTAAAAATCTTTATATATAACCCCTAAGGGTTGTGGAATATTTAATTCTATAGGGTTAAATTAACTGGCCATTCTCAGCTAATCATCTTAATACCATTACAAAGCTCCCAAATTAAAATAACCCATTAAAGTATTATCAAGAAGTTCCTGAATCAGACTGCAATAGCAGCCAAGACTTTTGCCCCTGGAGTGAATGGATCTGGTAAAAACTCCTCTAAGAGTAGTGCCAGAAGGAGTCTATTTCTACCCAATAGGGCTGTGAGACATACTGAGGTTCAAGCTCTGGGCTGTGGGGCGAGGGGCATGAGGAAGCCAAGACAAGACAAGGCTGGAATAGGGTTAGTGGAAATGGAATCACTAGCAGTTCTAGAGCTGGCGCTCAAGACAGAAGTCTAATTTGCAAGGTTCAAGGACTTGGGCTGAATATGTGTCAAGTGTGACTTGGATTTAACATAGTGGCACTGATAGGTAAGGGTTTGACGTGGGTGACACAATGAATATACTCATTTTAGGCAGAGGCAGCGTCTTGGTCTGATGGGACTAGGGAGGAGGAGGAAGAGAGGAAGGGGACATCTGCCCACTTTGAGAAAGAAAAGGCTGGTTGGGGTGATAAAGGCACGGTCTAGGTTCTTGGGCAAGAGAGGTTCACAAGGACTCCACTAGACATCAGGACCCTACTAAATGAACAGGTGAACAAGTGAGCTTCTCATTCTAGAGAGGAAATTAGAGGACCAGTTAGGAATCAAGCTGGCAGCTCAGTGGTCCAGAACAGTGCGGGGTTGGTACTTTCCAATGAAATCATAGGGCTCTAGGTAGTGGTTCTCAAATTTTAGTATGTGGCATAATGCCTTCAGAACCTGGGGGTTTTAATTAAAACACAGATTCCTGGTCTCTACCACCTACATTTCTGATTCAGTAGGCCTGAGGTGGGGAGTAAGAATTTCTGATGAGATTTCAGGGGTGCTGCTGCCGCTCCTTTGAGGACCACACATTGAGCCGCTGCTGTGTCACTCAGCATGGGTGGGAAAGGGGCTCCTAAATGTATCGAAGGGCTTGGTAGAGCTAAACTTTCAGCTCAATGTGTTTTGTGCTTCCAGGAAAGCGGACAGGATAGAAAGGAAAAAGCGGAAAGCAGGTAGGAAGACCCCTTTTCAGATGACCCAAGTATCACTGGAATTCTTACATCACTGAACTTCTCTCAAACATTGGTAATAACTGAGATGTCAAGTGACGTCATTCTGATTTAATGTGGCCGGCTCTATAACTGTCGATCTCTGCTGCAGAACCCATTTTGTTCTTCTTTTACGGCCCTCTTTGCTTATAGGAGGACTAATAAAAATAATGCTCCCTTGCATTAGTATAGCACATTCTAATTTATAACATGCTTTCACATATCTTATTTGATCTTCCAAATTCTGTGAGGGAGGCAGAGCAGGTGTTTTTATCCCATCTTTTGGAATACTGGTTCTCAAAATATGGTCCCTGGACCTGCAGCATCTGTGCCACCTAGAAACTTGTTAGAAATGTGAATCCCTGCTCCTCCCCAGACCTTGGGGAGCCAAACTTTGCATTTCTAACAAGTTTCCACGTGATGCTGATATTGCTGTTGCTGGTACTAGACCACACTTGGGTGAAAACCACTGCTAGATTAAAGTGAGAGATCTAGAGGCCCAGGGACTTGACTTAACAGGACTCCTACCTAGTGTTTTTCCCCCCTACACCTGCTGCATCCCTGGCTCATGCTCCATCCTTCCAACCCCAGCTCTATTGCTTATGCATTTGAAGCCCTGAGCAGTGGTTTGTTCCTCACCTGTAAAATGGGGATAATAAGATTCACTTCTTTGGGTTCTTATGAAGATAAAACAAGATCTAGGAAAAGTACTTAGCACTGTGGCTGTGTTTAATGCTAGCAATTACCATGCTTTTTATCAATGTTATTACAAGTGTGGTATTTCACTAGAATGGATACCTGCGTAAGTCTTTTTGAGTGTGTGTTCCTCTTAAAATTCCTACCCAATTTAGAGATGAAGTCACTTCCTTTTTAACACCCCATCTGGGGTGTTCCTGTGATTGTCTTGAGCCTTTGCTGATTGCTGGGGGCTTGGGAAATGAAGCAGAGGAAACCAGCATGTATAGAAGGACAAACAACAGGGACTTCACTGAGGAAACAATAGTGGACCAGGGGGAGTGTGGCTGAAGGAGGAAGCAGTTGGAGGTGAGAGGCTTGTCATCAAAAACAATCTACCTCCCTCAAAGTTCCCCCAGGGCAGCCACTGGACAAGCCCAGGTCACGGCCCCCAGGAGGCCAAGCCTCAGGGGATCTGTCCTGATCTTGTCGCAGTCAAGCAGGTGAACATTCAGCTGCCGACAATAAATGCCTCTGAGAGGTCCTCAGAGGCCAGCTGACAATTGTGGGCACAGGGAGTTTGGGCCCAAAAGTGGCTTTGTCTTCAGAGTGACTCCTGTTTAACAAAATTCTGACTAGAGCACCTCAAATGCCCAGGCCAGGGACGTGGTCTTTTTTTTTTTTTTTGGTGGAGATCTGCAATGTTCTTTCTCAAGGCCTCCCGCCCCCGCCTCCGGAAGCGGTTTTAGTTTATCTCGGTAGTGCAGCCCGGTCTCTTGCCCGGAGTGGACCGAGACCTTTGCAACAGAATTAAAGAAAAGACACAAAAGCGGCAAGTTCGGGCCCCGTGGGCACAGCCGGCCGCCAATGGGGCCCGGCCGCTCCCAGGCGGAGTGGTACTATGATGACAGTAGCCAACCAGCGCGCACCATGCAAATGAGGTACTGTATCCCGCACGGCTGCTCCAGTGCCGCCTGCTTGTTCTAGTGATAAACTGAGGCCTTGCCTCCCGGCTTCTCCCAGAACGAAAGGGGCGGGGGGCGGGGGTAACCCCTTTACTTCCCCCAGGGAAGATAGAAAGAAGGGACGAAAAGGGGGGATGGGTAAGGAAGAGAAAAATACGTGACAAAGAAAACATTCTCTGCCTGGGAGGAGACTGACAGAGGGTGTAGAACTGGAGGGAGCATTCGCTGGCCATGCCAGTACTTACCACTGATGCTGAGTCAGAAACAGGTATCCCAAAATCCCTTTCCAATGAGCCTCCCTCAGAAACCATGGAGGAAATAGAGCACACATGCCCACAGCCTCGACTGGTAAGTAAAGACAAAGGATGCAAATGTATGCGTGGCTAAGGCACAAAAGAGTTCCTTTTGCGCCCGCAGCCAGCGAGGAAAAAAGATGCTTAGAGGATTTTCATGTAAATGAGAATAGAGCTACCGCCTAATCCTTCTCAGCTGTTTATATTTAGCTTCTCTACCCGGCGCTGCTCTCAGCTTACAAAGCATTATTGTACAAGCTGGGTAGGAAACGGGCTGCTTGGGCTCTGCTGTGTTTTTGTGCCTGGGGAGGAGGGGATGGCCTTTTTCCTTTTAAGTGTGTTCTTGTCTGAAGGAAAAAAAATCCTACAGTGCAATTTAAAAAAATGGTATTCTCTTCGCAAAGCTTTGGACGAGTCCGTTAAGTTCTCAATTCTAGCTAAGGAATGATTCGGTTCTCAACTAATTTTGGTGCCTAGTGCCAGTTTTGGAAAAATGAAAGCGACATGGAAGCAAAACTTCCCCATTCGTTTGAACATTTCAGAATAACTAAGTAAAAGAGTCCCTCGATGATGTATATAGAAATAATGTGTATCATCTTAAATGAATTGTAAGCATTTTCGGGTATGCTGTGAGGGTTTCTCTTCAGGTATGGGAAGCTACATTTACTTAGGGGCTGCATGCCTTTTAATAAGCGTGCAAACCGGGCACTCAGAGATTCTTTCCTGCTCAGTAACTGGTTCACAGCCACCTCGGCGTGTATCCTCAGGGAATCAGAAACACCAAATGCGTGGTGGATTTTCCATGGCCTAAAGTCTTGTGGAGCTTGGGGAACCCGCAATACACTAGTCAGAACTATACACTAGTTAGAGCTATCTTCTCTCTAGTGATTTCCCTTAAGTTAAAAGGTGCAATATTTTGATTGGCTGTGGAGTTTGACCCTGGGAAGAGGTTTTTTTTTTTTAAGGATTTTGTGATGTAGCATTTTACCAAAATGAGGGCTCACAGATTCCAAAGCCAGCCCATCATGGAACTGTTATTTCATCAAAAGTGTTGATAAGGGTTCAAAGGCACCCTTCCAACAACTTTCTGATACATGAAAACAATGGAACTTGTATTAGAGCAATGTGGGCCTTTGTTCACTGTGCTTGTTTTTTAAAATATATTTTCCTAGGGCAATTAGTTATTAACTTCTCCCCAGCACTTTAAACCACTTACTGAATGACATATACAACGTAGTACCTATATTCTCATGGGATGCAAAAATCCCAATAAGTTTGTTACCAAAGGATCCCTTGAAACTACTAAATCTCTCATGGTTTAGCACAGAAAAAGTTGACCACTAAAGACTTGTTACCATATCACCCCAAAATATTTTTAAAAGTTAAACCCAATGTTCAAATTTGTATCACACTTCTTCCTGACAGTTAAGTCAAGGGTAGGTAGGGGACAGAAAGGCAGCATCCATTTCCAGTTTGTGTATTGTTTCAGTCTCTTGTGCCAACTTCCTTTCCTTCCCTTCTTGCCTTTTAGCTATCCTGCTCCTTGCTTGCTTCTGCCTGAGAGGGTGGGCAGAGGAAATCAAGGGAAGGAAGAAAGTTCAAGTACTTTTCACTTTCACTTGTGACAGCTCGTCCTAGCGTTAACTCCAAAGAACCATGCAAAGTCACATTGCTTCCCCAAAGTCACATTGCTTCCAAGGGGTAGATTTGGGATTCAAACCCAGAGCTCTGCACCTACAAAGTGGAAGTTCTTTCCCCTGCAACACACTCTTAAGTGAGATACATTCCCTTCTGATCTTTTTGGTAGTTCTGGTTTAAAGTGTGTTGTGTGTGTGTGTGTGTGAAGGATGTACAGAAGTTCCATCGTTAAAGTGATTGCTTTAATCTAGTTTTGATAAAAATGTTCCATGTTGTCCATCTACTGGAAATCGGCTCTGTTTAAATAGAGGCTGCAACCAATTTACAAACCACTACACTAAAATTTTTGAAGCACCTTTTATCAAACTTCAGTCATTGTAGGGATACATTCTAAATTTTGATTTGCACTTCAGAACCCAACTTTCCTTTGCTAAAGATTTTACTTTAATAGTTAAGGCACATGTTTACTACTTAATAACAGACTTCATTCACGAAGGGAATGAGTGCCAAGTGAAAATGCTAAATTTGCTCTTCTTTTTAAGTTTTTAAGTAGTTTCTGTTGATCTGTAGCTTTGCTAATATCTTCATATTTCAAATTATATAAACTCTGTGTTTCTCCCAGCACCCAAGTATTTTATCCAAACTTACACGTGGATTACTGGCACCACAACTATCAGCAGTGTGTGGCTGCTGAGTTGCTTACCTAACTTTGGAAAGTGCAGGAAAGGCTTGAGAGATTCCTCCGCAGAGAACAGGCTCCTTCTCTCCATAGTCACCAAAGTTGAATTCATACAGTTAAGAGAAAATAGGACTCAATAATAAAACATCTTTAAAAAAAAAGTAGCCATTGCCACAGTGGTTCTCATTATATTATCTGAGGCATACACTGGCTCTCCAAACTCTTAACTTTACCTAGGGGTAGTAGAAAAGGAACTTTCTGACCATATAAGGGCTATAAAGCTTTATGACAAGCCCCAGAATGTGAACTTATGTCGCTGGATGTTATTGTCTGGAAGTACAAATTTTATTTAAATCTCAGCAATTGTGTAAAATGCCCTTTTTGTAGTGAATTGGGCTGTCTGTTTAGCATGGCACTCCAGAAGGTATGTACAGTGTTCCTGTGTCTACATGTGTTTGTCTCTATACGGTTTACAGTGAAGGTTATCAATTGTGATCCAGTTTAACTCAGCCCTCGTTGATTGAGTGCGAACTACAGGCTGAGCTCTGAACCCTCAAGTATTTTATGATCTAAAGATTTGAGAGCAGACTGAAACATAAACAGATAGTTTCCATACAGGTTGATAAGAGCACAGAATGCTAAGAATTGTGTAACCAGGTGCAGCGGGGACAGAAAGGAGAGTGGTGAGTTCCCTGAGAGTGAGTCAAAGTTTGCCACGGGGATGGTGAGTAGAAACCTGTCTGGTCATCACTGTATCTCTGGTCTCTGATACAGAGCCTGGAATAGCTCTTTAAAGGAAATGAAGCAGGAAGCTGGCCTACTTAGGTAAAGAGGACTTTAAAAGCAATCTGTATTTTGGATTCTTGTAAGTAGTAAATTGATAAGGACATTGAGGATTCCATGGAATTGTGTTCAAAGGGAATTTTTTCTGAAAGCTATGCCTGTAGTTTTTCCACCTGCTTTTTCTTTTTTTTTTTAAGATTTTATTTATTTACCTTTAAAGGGGAAGGAGAGAGAGAGAAACATCAATGTATGGTTGCCTTTTGTGTGTCCCCTGCTGGGAGTTGGCCTGCAGGGAACTGGCCTGCAACCCAGGCATGTGCCCTGACTGGGAATCGAACCGCAATCCTCTGGTTCCCAGGCCCCTTGCTCAATCCACTGAGCTATGCCAGCCAGGGCTCCACCTGCTTTTTCATTGGAAGAAAATATAGAAAAGGAGAGGAATAAGTAAAATGAAATACCACTGATAAAGAAGTTGGGAAAAGATTACCTGGGTTTTATGATGGAGCTGGTATTTTAGAAATGCACTCTTAGAGCTCCAGCTACTTCACCATGCTGCATGGGTTGGAGATGTTTCTTCGTTCCATCGTTACAGTGTTTATGCTTGATCCTTGATTTCTTTTCTGTTCTTTGTGTATTTTCTGGCTTGAACCCGATGCAAGGTGACTCATGCCCCTGACTGTCAGGGAGAGAAACTGAGTAAGTAGCCTCGGGCAATATGATGTAACAGCCCTCTTTGGTGACCCAACTCCTGAGGGAGGAGGACTCCTTGTGAACCAGGACTGTGTCCTCTGATCTCCCCAACCCTCAGGTTTTTCCTTGACAAATTCTGTGGGCCCAGCGGGTGTTCTACCAATCCTTTCTAACAAGGCACAGCCACCCTGAAAGCTGTCTGCTTAAGGATTTGGTTAACAACCTTGGTCAGGTTCTTCTAGGAGTGCATTCTGCTGTCAGAAGGAGGTTGTAATTCTAGCCTGCAATAGTTACTTCCATGAAGATGTACGTACCATGGATCAACTGAGAAGGCCTTCGAAATAAAAACAGGTTGGTTCAATATGCTACTTTAGCAGGAGTTCATTTCAGGCTTTCCTTCAAAGGGGAGCGGTGCCAAGAGACTGCTGTCTTGCAGAAGGTGCATTATGTCAATTGTGAGGTAGGATGCTCATTGGCTGGTGCGCCAAAAGATGC
Organism: Sturnira hondurensis; assembly: GCF_014824575.4. Lineage (NCBI taxonomy): Eukaryota > Metazoa > Chordata > Mammalia > Chiroptera > Phyllostomidae > Sturnira > Sturnira hondurensis. Next base: position 597,941 of record NW_028085098.1, read on the forward strand.
CGGATTTCCAGAGACATCAATGACTTCCTTTACTAGTATCACCATCTATTTAGCCACTGAGAGCAGCATACATTTTAAAAGTAAGACACTTAACGTGCTGTGTTAGTGAAAGTAAACAAACATGGGCTTCCTTGGGCATTTACTGTGGTCACCTGGAATTCTGTCCAGCATTATCATTAACCATTTGCCTGCTGGTCTCTGTCCAAAGGCAACATTCATTTCTTGCAGATTGACCATAGTCAGGCATACTGAGTGTGGAATTAATGAATTTGTTTCTTCTATTCTTTTAAATTTGTTTTTTCACTATCCCTCCAACCCAGCGTTTGCTTAATGCTAACCTCCTTATGGAAGAAGGGAATCTAAATCAAATATAAGAAGATAGGTGGGTACTTTGTTGTATTGTGGTGTCTGAGCATAGAGAAATGGACAGGGTGCATGTGTCCTCACTCAGGCAGCGAGGGGGACTTAAAGTATTCAGTGATAGCAGGGCTTTAGAAGATAAGTGAGAGAAAACTCAGTCCCCTACCAACAGGATCCACAGTTAGCCAGCTGGTTATCAACTTTCATGCAGAGCGATGTGCCAGGTGCTGTGGAGAGAAATGAAAGAAGTCATCCGCAGCCCCTGCCTGTAATGATCACTTCCATTTAACAGAAGGCGGTAGTTGGCATGTGGAAGTGTTTGGCGTGTGGAAGTGTGCCAGGCTGCTGCAGTCCCTTAAGGGAGCTGTTTTGTAAGTTTGACTTTATATAACCGGATACATCTAAAATATGTCAATATGTAATCCATATGAAAATGATTCATTTTTATTCTTTGATGTAGAGGTACTGTATATTCTTTTCTTCATACTAAGGTTGAAGTCAGGTGTGTATATTACACTTGCAACACATCTCAATTCAGGCTAGCCAATTTCAAGTGTGCAGTAGCCACAATGTGGCTTTAGAGAGAGCTCAGACACCTGCCCAGGCCAGTGGAGGATGAGCTCTGAAAAGCCACCGTGATTAATACATTTCTTTTTTAAAAAATATATTTTATTGATTATACCATTACAGTTGTTCTATTCTCCCCCTTCATCCCCCTCCACCCGCACACTCTCTCCCCAACCATTCTCCCTCCCTTAGTTTATAACCACGTGTCTCAAGTTCTTTAGATTCTATATTTCCCCCATTATTCTTGCCCTCCCCCCTATCTATTTTCTACCTCCTGTCTATGCTGTTTTATGTACCTTCTCCCCCCTTCTCCTCCTCCCTCTCCCCTGTTGCTAACCCTCCATGTGTTCTTCATTTCTATGGTTCCACTCCTGATCTAGCTGTCCTCTTGGTTTGCTTTTGTTTTAGGTGTGGTTGTTAATAACTGTGAGTTTGCTGTCCTTTCACTGTTCCTATTTTTCATCTTCTTTTTCTTGGGTAACTCCCTTTAGCATTTCATATCATAAGGGCTTGGTGATGATGAACTCCTTGAATCTGACCTTCTCTGGGAAGCACTTTATCTGCCCTTCTAATCTAAATGTCAGCTTTGCTGGATAGAGGCATCTTAGATGTAGGTCCTTGCCCTTCATGACCTTGAATACTTCTTTCCAGCCCCTTCTTGCCTGTAAGGTCTCTTTTGAGAAATCCACTGACAGTCTGATGGGTACTCCTTTGTAGGTGACTGTCCCCTTATCCCTTGATGCTTCTAGGATTCTCTCCTTCATTTTGGTCTTGGCTAATGTAATGATGATGTGCCTTGGTGTGTTCCTTCTTGGGTCCAACTTCTTTGGGACTCTCTGAGCATCCTGGATTTCCTGGAAGTCTATTTCCTTTGCCAGACTGGAGAAGTTCTCCTTTATTATTTGTTCAAATACATTTTCCACTTGTGGCTGTTTCTTTCCCCCTTCTGGTACCCCTATAATCTGGATGTTGGAATGTTTAAAGATGTCCTGGAGGTTCCTAAGCCTCTCCTCACTGTTTTGAATTCTCATTTCTTCATTCCTTTCTGGTTGGATGTTTTGTTCTTCCTTCTGGTCCATTCCATTGATTTGAGTCCCAGTTTCCTTTCCATCGCTATTGGTTTCCTGGACATCTCCCTTCATTTCAACTAGTTTAGCCTTCATATGTTCCTCTAATTTGTGACTATAATCAATCAGTTCTGTGAGCATCCTGATAAACGGTGTCTTGAACTGTGCTTCTGAGAGGCTGGCAATTTCTCGGTCGCTTAGAGTTATCGGCTCTGGGACTTTGAGTTCTTCTTGCGCCATCTTTTGGGCTGTTCGTGCCTGTTATGTAGCAGGATCGGAGCCCGTCCCGGTTGAACGGTTAGTTATTTTCGGACTTCCGTATAATTCAATTTTTCTGTTCTTTGGCTGTGTCTTTGTTCTCCAAACCTTTGTTGTATTCAAACTTGGTTGTGGGAGAAGGCACAGTGTTTCCACCTATGCCTCCATCTTGGCAGAAGTCCTGTTTTCCCTCGTGATTAATACATTTCATGTTGCATAGTATATACATATATTTTACTCATAGCTTAAAAAAAAAGTCACTTTCAACCCTGACCACTGTGGCTCAGTTGGTTGGAGTATCATCCCGTAACTGAAAGGTTGCAGGTTTGATCCCTGGTCTGGGCATATGCAATCCCTGGTCTGCATGCATATGGGAGGCAAGCAGTTGATGTTTCTCTCTCACATAGATCTCCCTTCTTCTCTCTCTCTCTAAAAAGCAGTGAAAGAAATGTCCTTGGGTGAGGATTTTTTTAAAGAACCACTTTCCTTCATATTTCTCTGATTTTTCTGTGTGATCCCATTCTGTTTTAGTTAGGAGCCTATTGCAGTCATGTAGATGAGAATGTTTGAAGTTACTGGATGGGGCAGTGGAGAAGGAGAGAACCAGATGGATGTGGGATACATCAGGAAGTAAATGCCCAGGATTTGGTAGCTGAGTCTGAAGGTAGAGCAGTATCAAGGAAAATTCAATTTTCTGGCTTCCGTGAGTGGGAGCATCAGTGAGAGTAGTGAGTTATGTTAGGGACACCATGGGGACTTCCCTGTGTGTAGTTAATGTTTGGTTTTGAAACTCAAGAGTTCTGAGTTGGAGATGTAGATCTGGGAGGCATCAGCATGAAGAAAAGGGGAGGAAAATTGAGGTAGTGAAATTGATGGGAGTGAAATTAAGTCAAGATAGTTCCTGGACTTAGAGGAAGTGAATAGAAATAGTTAGCAAGAGTGCCTCAGAGTAATCCTACTACCAGGGTAATTCTGGAAAATAACTGACCCTGAGCCATCCTATAAGGGGGGGAATAGAAGAGCTGTAATTAAAGGTATTAGAAGCCTCCTTACATGTGCCTGTCTCTACATGAAATCTGGTTAAATTAATCTATATTATCACAGAATCTTTTCAGGATAGAACCCTGAGAAACACCATTCAAAGGGCTGATAGAGAAAGAATTATGAAAAGAAGACAGAGATATTTCTCAAATGTTTGAGAGATTGGGTGGGTAAGGGAGCAGGGTCAGGATAAACTAACAAGAATAACAAAATAGAAACAGACTCATGCACAGAGAACAGACTGACAGCTGTCAGAGGAGAGGGTTGTTGGAAGGCTGGGTGCAAAAGGTGAAGAGATTAAGCAAAGAAAAAAAACGCAACAGTATGGTGATTGTCAGAGGGAAAGGGGGTAAGTGGTGATGGAAGGAGCCTTGACTTGGGGTAGTGGACACATAATATAATATGTAGATGATGCATTATACGAGGGGGGACCCCAAGAAAGCTGGAATTATATTCTGGAGAGCAGGCTCCTTGTAGTACAGGTTTCCCCCACTAGGTGAGTATTCTAGGAACCCATTGATAGCAGTATGCCAGCTGGTGTTGTTGTGAGAGGCTGAGTTCTGCCTTGGTGAAATTTTTGAACACTCTTTCAATGCATTTATCCATTTCATGGTGGCTGATTTATGAGTGCACCTGCCCACATGGTGCTGAGTGTTCAGTAGTATTTTCCCAAAAAAGGCATGACCCTCGTGCCCCACCCTCCCTATTTGCCTGATCTCACTTCCAGCAATTTTTTTTCTTTCCCCAAATGAAAAAAGTCCTCAAGGGGAAATATTTTGCTAATGTTTTGGTGAAACAAAAACGGCAGAAGCCCTAAAAGGTATCAAAATCAATGAGTTCAAAACCATTTTGAGCAGTAGGAAAAACATCTCCATAGGGGTGTTTCCTAAAATGGAGAGTACTTTGAAGGTGACTGGAGTTTAAACATGTAAGAATAAATACACAATTTTTAGAGTCCTGGCTGGTGTAGCTCAGTGGATTGAGCACAGGCCTGCGAACCACACGATCATGGTTCGATTCCCAGTCAGGGCACATGCCTGGGTTGCAGGCCAGTTCGCAGCAGGGGACTCACGAGAGGCAACCATACATTGGTATTTCTCTCCTACTCTCCTTCCCTTCCTCTCTAAAAATAAATAAAATATTTTAAAAAAAGAATAAATACACAATTTTTATAAACAAGTTCCAGTTTTTTTGGTCCCCCCCATTGAATTGTACACTTGAAGCCTATATAATTGTATTAATCAATGTCACCCCAATACATTCAATAAAAATAAAAAAATAACCAAATGCACAGAGAAATGAGATAATACGGAAAAGTCTCCTTTGGATTTAGAAAGAAGTCAACAGTGATGTTTCAGTGAAGTGGTGCGAGCAGAGGCCAAATGGCAATAGGCCTAGGAGCCTTTAGGAGGCAGGGAAGTAGGAGTTGACTGAGAGGGGAAGCAGATAAAATGTATAGGACCCCAAAGGTGGATAAATCAGGGTTTAGGGTTTAGAAACACTAGCTTTTCTTCTTTCTAACTTCTTTCCTTTCATTAATCCAATACCCCAAAATTTTTGGTTGGCTCATTGTTTTAAGATGGTAGCAACTTGCACTTAAATATAAATGGGAAAGGGCCAATGGGAGAGGGTGAAAGTGATGGGGAAGATTGTGGGAGGGAATTACTTTAAGACCCAGAGACACTGGGCTCCAGCACACACATGGAAGACTTGGCTTCAGGTAGGAAAAGAGATACCTCTCCCACTGTGGTGATGAGGAAGCTGGCAAGGGTGTTTTAGGTAAGAAATAACTCAGAAGTAGAAGGGTATTGACAGTTGAAAGCCTCCCTTTATCTGACTGTCTGTTTTCTCCATGAAGGTGGAAGGAAAGTCATGGCAGTTTGCTTCTGGCTGGTGCAAAAGTGTAATTATGGGATAGCCTGGAAAGTTGAGTCCAGCCCCAGGGTATTTCCCCTGTGGAGGCAGACCTCCAGGCTCAGGGGGAGGTAGGGAAAGGTAGAAAGGTTAAGTGGGCCCTGGCTGGTGTAGCTCAGTGGATTGAGCATGGGCCTGCAAACCAAAGGATCTGGGTTCAATTCCCAGTCAGGGCACATGTCTGGGTTGCAGGCCAGTTACCAGCAGAGGACGCATGAGAGGCAACCATACATTGATATTTGTCTCCCTCTCTCCTTCCCTTCCCCTCTAAAGATAAATAAATAAAATCTAAAAAAAAAATAAGAAGAAGAAAAGAAAGGTTAAGTGGTTCCTGATGAGATGTGGTAGTGATGAGAGGAAATGGATCTGTTCCGTTATGGCACCTGGGACTCCACAGTGATCCCCAAGGTCAAGGCAAATCCAGATCTGGAGCTCCAGGGAACCTGGACTGGCCCACAGGAAAAGGGCTGGGGTCTGGAAAGACAATTATGATGTAGCTTGGTCTCTGTTTCTTGAAGCCCGCAGTCTCATTTCAACCTCAGTCTTGCCATTGAATTATTGTGTGGGCTTGAGCAAATCACTTCTCTCTAGACCTCAATTCCATCACCCGCAATGGGTTGAATAAATGATCTTTTCTAGTTCCAAGACTGTGAATCTAGCCAGCTTCCATAGCCATAGAACATTGTCTACCACAGTGTACTCTGACCTGATGCTCCTATCAAAAAGCAAGGCTGACCCTGGCCAGGTAGATCAGTTGGTTGGAGTGTCATCCCAGTGCACCAGGGTTGTGGGTTCAATCGCCACTGGTGTGCATTTAGGAATCAACTAATTAATCTGTGGATGGGTAGAGCAACAGACCAACGTGTCAGTCTGCCTCTCTCTCTCAAATAAATCAATGAATTTTAAGAAAAGGAAAAAAAAGCAGGGCTACCCCACTCCTTTGGGCGTTGCCCATTTGGGGTAAAACCAGGTTGAATGATCTTATGGTAAGACATATTGGCTAAATATGAATAAAATATCATCACAAAATACTATGGAACTTTACACTGTGTTGTATTAAACAATACAACATACAGTTCTAGTGTCTTCTGCTTTATTCTTCAGATGCTTCCTTAGAAATGTTGAATTGTTCTGGTTACTATCCAAAGAAACCTAGGTCAAATCTCTTTTTAATATGAACAATAGCCTCCTAATTTTCCTATTTCATAATACTGAAGTTCAAAATGCAGGCATATCTTGGAGATATGGCAGGTTTGGTTTGAGACCACTGCAACAGAGGATTGCAATAAAGCACGTTACAATCTTTTTGCTGGTGGAGGGTCTTGCCTTCAGTTTGTAAAAAAAACACAACATCTGTGGAGCACAATAAAGCAATGTGCAATCAAACGGGGGATGCCTGCTTTGGGTTCTCTTTGAGGCATGGCAGTATGGCATGGAACTACAGGGGCCTTGTCTAACAGATGCTATCCATCTAAGCTTGAGGTTAAAGTCCAACAGTGAGTCAGGCCATAGTCTTGAACTCTGGCATCTTTCACTGGTGCTCACACAAAGCTTCTCAGAGCCCCTTAGTGAAATAAATGTAGGAAAAGATTTATTTCATCTGATCACTGGGGGCAGGATGAAAAAAACAAAGCAAGGAAGGTAGGAACCAACTAAGTCATTGCAAGCTAGGCCTATTTTCTTCCAATAATCTCCCAGGTAACAGCCTCTACCTTTCGAGGATCTGATTACCCATTGCTGGCCTCAGACCATAGGATTATTGTTTTAACATTCCTACCTTCCTCTTTATCCCAGCATGAACCAGGTTGTATGGGAAGCTGGGGAAGCTGACCCTGCTTGGGGATAAAGAGACAGCTTAGCTCTCAACGATCTTGAAGGCCCACTTGAAAACACAGTGATTAGAAAATAAAGCAGCGAGCCCTGGTAGCATGAGCCTACGTTATAATGAGCAGGGCCACACGGGGCCAGCCCATTGAGCAGGTTTCATTTTCACGCAACCTCCTCCCTCCCGCCAAAGTCTTTGACTTGGTGTTTTTGTTTTCTACTCAGTAATTTATGCCAATTGAACCTGACATCAATGTAAAAGGATGCTGAGGGTTATTTAAACTGGCATTTAAAGAAAAGTAACAACAACAATAATAATAGGTTAATAGAAGCATCATGAACGATGTGTATAGCCTACTGCCAACCAAATGATGTCAAAAGCCTGTTCCTGGTACACACAGGCTTCTGTGCTTCATTTCCAGTGTTCCTAATGTTGATCAGAGGCACAGTCACATAATACTAAAATCTATTTTATGTCCAATTTGTTTAGTGATAAGGTTAATTATTCTGTACTAGGTTCAAGGCTACAGCTCTCACGCGTTTTTTCCCCCTGTGGGCAAATGGAAGCCTGGAACAACTATTTATAGTGCAAACTATGCTGGGAATGGTGCTGGGCACTGTGCTTGAATACCTTATGTGTGTTATCTCATTCAACCAGGCTATAGACCTGCAAAATAGGAATTACTGTTCCCTATGTTCTAAGTGAGGAAGGCAAGAATTAAGTAATTCCCCAAAGATTGAATATGAACTGATAAGGCCAAGATTGAAAATTGGGTTTGTCTGACTTCTAAAGCCCCCTGTTTCCACTGTACACAGTTCTCCAACATCAATAAGCAAAGAATCACCTCAGGCTCCCAGGTGGTTCAGGAGCCAGATGCACTTTGAGAAATATTGTATTTAGCTCTCTCAGGTCACATTTTCTGCTCTCGGGACCAGGAGTGTAAACAAGTCAGATGTCTAGGCTCTTTGTAGTGAATGTAGAAATTCAAAGTATTTTTGACCCAGCTCTCCACTCCTAGGAAATTTGTACATATGGCCAACAAAAAACAAAACAAAACAGTATTAGGATGTTCTAAGCAACAATATTCATAAACCCAAATGGGAAACTACCCAAATGCCTAGCAGAAGGAGAATGGGTAAGTAAGCTGTGGTATATTCACCCAATGTGATGCTACACAGCAATGAGCATGACAAATCTACAACCACCTGCCAAAAAATAGGGATGACTCTCACAACCATAATATTGAGTGAAAGAAGCCAGGTACAAAAGACTATACACTACATGATTCCATGTCTCTAAAATATTTTTAAAGTAGGCAAAGCTAACCTATGGTGTTCGGAGTCAGGCCAGTGGAAAGGGCACACGATGGAGGCTGGCTGTGGCTGGTGACTTGATCTGGCTGCTGTGTGTGTTTAGTTTGTGCAAGTTCCTGGAGCCACGCACTTAGGAGATGTGCATGTTTCTAATACGCTTTAGTACAAACATTAGAGATATTCTGACCACGGCAATGGAGAGAGAGTGTATGCTACAACAGATTTCCTATTTCCAAGCAATTTCAGTAGGCTGATAGGTAACACTCTAAGGAGTGGTGTCCGATCCTACCTAAAATTACAAGAGCTTTAATGTGTTCAGGCCTTCCAGGAGTCAGTATATCCAGCCCCAAAGAGAGCATATGTGAGCCCTTGAACTAAACTTGCCTTATTTCTAGGACCAGTCAAGCCCTAGTAAAGTCATCTATGAACTAAAAATCAATGGTTCCCAGTCTACATTTTTTTTTTTAAACAAGGACCTGGTCTGGAGTTTATAGACAGAAGGAAGTGGATGGAATTGGTTAGCTTGCAAGACTGCCTCGGGATAATCCTGCTGGAGGGAAAATTCTAGAAAATAGCTGGCCCTGAGCCACTTAGTCATATCTTTAAAGGGAAGAAAAATAGAAGCTGTAATTAAAGCTATTTATTAGAAGCCTCCCTATATTTGCCTATCTCTTTATGAGATCTGGTTAACTTAATCTACAAATCTTCCACTATCTTCCAGGATGGAACCCCAAAGAACTACACGTAGAGAGCCAGTAGAGGAAGGATCATGGAAAGAAGACAGGTATTTCTCAGATCGGTGGGAGAGCCAGGTGCAAGAGCAAAGCAATCACCTCATTGACAGACTTACAAAGTGTTTCTGTAAAATGCCATGGGGGGGTGCGGTTTCTTAAAGATTTTATTTATTTATCTTTAGAGGGGAAGGGAAGGGGAGAGGGAGAGAATATCAGTGTATGGTTGCTTCTCGTTAGTCCCCTGCTGGGAACTAGCCTGCACCCCAGGCATGTGCCCTGACTGGGAATCGACCCAGGATCCTCGGGTTCCCAGGCCTGCTCTCAATCCACTGAGCTACACCAGCCAGGGCTAAAATGCCATTTTTACTAAAGAACTCATCCATTTTGCAGAATCAATCTTTGGACCATCTTTCTTTGGAAAATTTTTCTTCTTTGGGAGATCTTTTCTTTGCTGGCTCAGAAAAAAAAAGGTTTTATTATTGAAATGGCATCTAGTGAATACCTCAAGCTGAAACATGTTAGAAGTATCTGTACTTCCATCCAACTGTATAACAAACCTCCCACACTGCATAATTTATTCTAATGCTTGTTTCTTCCCATCTTCAGCAATGTTTTCTATATGTTGTCTAAATATATTTGCTGACAAAGGAATGCATTCTATTTTGACATTCATTTTTTTTCGTACACATTAGAGCAACCAGTTTTACTGTGGTGTGAAGAGTAGGTTTTTCTCTGATGAATCATGGAAACTCAAATAAGGCTTCTAAACATTTATCATTACATGTAACAACAGGATTTTTCGAACGACAGGACTATCACATGCCTTGAAACCTTGCTGAAAAAGTCATTAGAGGCTTTTCTTCATATTCCGGATGCTTTCTCTTTAAGGATCACAGTAATTACAGTCATTTCATGCCATCATTAGCCAGGATCTCAAGGTCCAATATATGTTCCAGGTGAGAGTTAATGCTAATAGTAGCAGATATTTCAGGTTGTCCTCTTTGTGACTATTTTTGACTCAGCTGTCTTCCCGTGAGGTCTGATTAGGTCACCACCTAGTAATGTGGCAGGTGGGGAACTCGTGCAGGGCATTGGAGGGTCAGCTCTGCCGCTTTCCTGTTTCCTTCTTGTGTTATCTTTGCTTTCCTATATCATTGCAGGAAACGTTTTAAGCCACCTGCTGATCTTGTGAGGGCTGATTTAGTAGGTAATGCAAGTAGATAATCTACAAATTTACTTATTCAGGCCCAGGTGAGCTGCGTTGTATTGCAATAAGCTAAAAATAAATGAAAATGTCAGGGAGCCAGGCCCTTCTTCTTTATTGCATGTCTTCCCTTCTTCCTTGCGGACACCTTGTGGACTTTATGAGCTATAGATGGGGTGCCAGTGTGAGTCTGTACGTTGGAATTAAATAGCATCAACGCTTCTTTTCTTGTTTTTTTTTTTTAACATGAAAAGGAAATTATCTAAGTATTGCTGTCTAACAGATTGCCTTGATATCTACAATACCCTGGTCTTGGGATGCTAAATCTTGCCCGTGGATCCAGCTGTGAGGGAGACAACCGCACTTTCAGGCTGCATGTTTGGCTCCTTGTGGAAATGTTTTTCTGAATTGCATTTTGATTCTGGGGCTCCATTTTGCCTGAAGGGCACTACCAAGACTAATATAAAACATGGGATTGTCTGTATTCAAGCTGTTTTAGGGGATATCGTGTCACTATACATCACTCAACCTGCCCCTTGTGGAGGCACCAGGGGAGGAATTTCTATAGTTTGGCATCAGGAAATGCTGAGCTTCTCCTTGATAGTGGTTTTGATTTTTTCCTCTTTCTTTCTTCTTCTCCTCCTCCCCCCTTTGTTGTTGTTGTTGTTGTTCTTCTTCTTCCTTCTTCTTTCTTCTTTTTCTTTCTTCAATACAATATTAACTTAGTCTTCCTCTTTGCTTTCACTGCTGAGAGCCTGAAGCCACTCTGTGGCCCTCCTCTCTGAACTGCAGAGGCCCATGATACGTGTTCCCGTGTGCTCAGTTCACCCCTGACCCCTCATATCTTGCAACTATTATTTTAAACTTTCAAATTGTATTTTTTCAGGTCACCTCAAGTACTTTGGGGAAGGAGATGGGATCTGAATAAAATAAAAGATTGTTATTGGTATTCATTATAAATTCCTTGTGCTCAATTGCTGAAGAAAAAAATATGTAGGGTTTGGAATTTTTAGCTCTAGGTAAGGATGATTATTTTCTATTGTTAATAGCATCTATTCATTTCATTAATCTAAGATGCCATTAATTATAAGATGAACTTCCATTTTAGAGGGGTAAAAATGTCAGAAAATTGCCAGCACTGATTTTAAGATATTTCTTGTGAGATCCCCCTCCTAATCTCAGGGAGGTTAAAGTGTGGGCGTGGGGGGGTGGTGATGTACCCTTTACAGTCAATGAAATGGGGTATATTTTTAAAGATTTTGTTTGTTTATCTTTAGAGAGAGGGCAAGGGGGGAGAAAGATAGGAAGAGAAAACATCTTTGTGTGGTTGCCTCTCACAGGCCCTTTACTGGGGACCAGACCTGCCACCTAGGCTTGTGCCCTGACTGGGAATCGAACCAGTGACCCTTTGGTTCATAGGCTGGTGCTCAATTCACTGAACCACACCAGCAATATGCACTTTAAAAAGGCTATTTAAGCCCTGGTTGGTGTGGCTCAGGGGATTGAATGTTAGCCTGCGAACCAAAGCGTCGCCGGTTTGATTCTGAGTCAGGACACATGCCTGGGTTGCAGGCCTGGTCCGCAGTAAAGGGCCTGTGAGAGGCAACCACACACATGTTTCTCTCCCTTTCTTCCTCCCTTCCCCACTCTAAAAAACAGATAAATAAATAAATAGCCTATTTAAGATAAATGTTAAACTATGCTATTGTTTTGCTTTTAATGAACTTCAAAATACTTGTTCTGAATAATAGAAAAAACGAGCAAAGGACAGCTCAATCTTAGAAGAAAACACAAATGGCTAATAAACAGTGGAAAAATGTTCAATCTTTCTTGTAATCAAAATAATGCCGATTGAAACAGCATGATACCATTTTTTTGTCTATACAATTGACAACGACAACACTCAGAGACAGTGAGATGGCAGCAGGAAAGGTGCTTTCATACACTGTAATGTCAGTGTAAATAATGCAGCTTTTATAGAAGGTAATTTACCAATATATGGAAAAATATTCTTCAAATATTTATATTGAAAATATTCACACTCCTACTCTAAGTAATTCAGCTCCTAGGCCTCTATCCTAAGGAAATAATCAGAGGTTTAGAATTATATTTAGAATGTTATTTACATTAGTAAAGCATAAACAACTTAATATCCAACAATAGAGAGATATTTAAGTAAATTTTGGTTTTCCCATTCAATGGGCTGGGTTTTTTTTTAAGATTTTATTTATTTATTTTTAGAGAGGGGAAGCGAAGGAGAAAGAGAGGGAGAGAAACATCGATGTGTGGTTGCCTCTCACATGACCCCTACTGGGGACCTGGCCTGCAACCCAGGCATGTGCCCTGATTGGGAATCAAACCAGCGACCCTTTGGTTCACAGGCCCGTGCTCAATCCACTGAGCTACACCAGCCAGGGCTTCAATGGGCTGCTTTATAGCTATCAAAATTAGTGAGAGTTATATGGAAATATCTGGACCTTTTGTTCATTTGGCTGTGACCCTATGACTGCTCCTCCTCCCTCCCAAATAGGCTGTTCTTTAGAACAGGTAGTGAGGCTGAAGAGACTATTTAGATACTATGATACAATAATCATGACATGTTGAGTGAAAAGAACTATCTAGGCAGTAGTAAGATTCCCAAGTTGTTAATACGTATATGTAACATATTAGAACGCCTGAAAAGAAATGTAGAAAATATTAACAATGGTTGTGTTTGGGAAGTAGAATTCTTGATGAATTTTGCTCTCTTCTCTTTCCCCCCTAGTTTTCATAATATGTATTATGATGATGATAAGAAAAATTGATAAGTGTATTTATTTGAGTTCCATTTTTGTCAACAATCATTCTCTCTCCATTGACTTTGGCCAGAGGGAAGGGGACAGGGGACTGGGTGGAGGTGGGCAAAAGGGGGGAAAATGGGGGCACCAATAATAGTGTTAATAATAAAAGTGAAGTTTAAAAAGCTGTATCTGGAAAAATAAATCCCCCCATTCAACAAATGTTTATTGAGGAATCTTCTATATGCCAGGCGCTGTCCTAGGAAGTGGGTATATAGCAATGAATAGAACAGACCAAGTCCCTGTTTTCTTGGTGCTTCTACAGTCGCTGGGGAAGACCAGATATAAATATCACAATGGGCCCTGGCTGGTGTAGCTCAGTGGATTGAGTGCGGGCCTGGGAACCAGAGTATCGTGGTTCGATTCCCAGTCAGGGCACATGCCTGGGTTGCAGGCCAGTTCCCAGCAGGGGACACACCAGAGGCAACCATACATTGATATTTCTCTCCCTCTCTCCTTCCCTTCCCCTCTAAAGATAAATAAATAAATAATAAAAAAATAAAAAAAATATCACAATGGCCAAGAATGCACTGATTCACTGTCGGGCCTATGATCAACAATAAGATCTGCTTTTTCTTTCTTATGTCTTCAAAAGAGTAAAATATGCTGATCCCAACTAAAATCTGGCTCTCAAAATATGTTCAGAGATGTGTAAATACAAACATAACAACATGAGACTGAAGGATCAGATGGTTTAATGTCTTCTTTTTTTAAGATTTTATTTATCTCTAGAGGGGAAGGGAAAGAGAGAGGGAGAGAAATATCAATGTATGGTTGCCTCTCGTGTGTCCCCTGCTGGGAACTAGCCTGCAACCCAGGCATGTGCCCTGACTGGGAATTGAACCGCAATCCTTTGGTTCGCAGGCCCACGCTCAATCCACTGAGCTACACCAGCCAGGCCTATAATGCCTCTTTGTAACTTCTGAATTTGTGGTGCTGAAGTTGGTGAGTGCGGAGGCAAAAGGCCAACCTGGGAGAAGTTAGGGTCTTCCACAGGTCCTGCTCATGTCTCTTTTGCATGCCCTGATTCAAATGTTCTGTCATTGTAAAATTCTGTTCTATTTGAAGGCATTCATGAGATGGTTATGACTATTACCTCTTGGGGATTCACTTTTCAATTGATCTCTGCACTTCTAACATGCCTTGTCAACATTTGCCAGTTAACATTTAGTAAGCTTGGCATCATACTGTTACATATACCATCTAAGTCAAGGCTCTGTCAAGACACAGACACTCACCGTAAAGAGGAAATTTGAAGAAAGTCTAATAAAGAGACTATTTACAAAGGCGTGGGCAGGGTCAAAGGAGACTTCAGGGGATAGTATGTACCCTTGTCCTGGAAACATTGAAGGGTGGCCACTCTTAGATGTGAAGAGACAAGGGGAGACTGTGATTACCAGAACTCCACAGAGTGCTCTAGAAAGAGCCCCCCCACCCCCACCCCGACAGAAGCTGTGGGTTTCATTGAAAGGATGGGACCAACATACTGCCTCCCAGCAGGTAGGAAGCCAGGGAGACAAATACCCTGAGCTCACTCTTGTCTGCCTTCCGGTGTTTTATATGCACTTCCCATGGACCCAACCCAACTGGAAGCAGGAAGGCAACCAGAGCCTACTGGTGCAGCCCATACGGGACACCATGCAGAGAAGAGTAGAGAAGGGTAGGAAGAGAGTGGACTCTAGAGAGGCAAAAGGGAGCTATTAATCACACGTACATCGTTTCATTTACTCCTCACAACAGCTTTATGAAGTGGTTCATGTTATTATCCTCCTTTTATAAATGAGGATACTGAAGATTACAGGGGGGAAGGGTTTACAGGAACAAGTATAAAAGACACATGGACAAAAACTAGGGTGGGTGGAAATGGGAGGGAGGGGAGAGGGCTGGCTGGGTGGGCTGGGATGGGATGGGAGTAAGAGACAGAAAACTGTACTTGAACAACAATTCAAGAAAAAAAGACTACAGGGGTTAAGAACCAGCAATTTTCTAAAAATCTAATTTAAAAAATCAGATGGGTTGAAGCTAGGATTTGAACTCAGGTCTGAGTGGACTTCCTCACTGTAGTTAAGAATAGCTTAGCTTAAAAAAGCAGTTCTGTGGTTGGCCATCACTAGCAGCAGTACTATGCTAAGTTCTGATTCGGTGATGGGCTGGCTGACTGATTGGTCCAGTTGTCAGTCAGTGATGCCTACTGCCTAAGTACAGGTCCTGCCAACCATTTTTCATGCTCAAATAACGTTTGCATTGTACATTTTATGTAGCACCTAATAGCTTTTCTTCTAATATTTGACAATGTCCAGGTAAACACATTCTGCCAGGGAAATGCCCAATAACTAATGTCTTCACATTTATTTTTTTAAATAATATTTTTTACTAATGTTCAAATACAGTTGTCTCCATTTTCCTACCACCACTTTCCCCCACCCCATCCCCACCTCCCACCCTCAATCCTAGCCCCCTTTGGCTCTGTCCATGGGTCCTTTATACATGTTTATTGATGACCCTTTCCCTTCTTTCCTCTTTTATTTCCGTCCTCCCTTCCCTAATGCTTCACCTTTAAAAAGCCTGATGGGAATATGGCTTTGGTATGTTACTATGGTGCAGTTAACATAACCAGAAGTTGCATGACAAATAGGCAGCATATTCACATGCAGTGACTGGGTAGCTTAAATTAGGTAGAGAGAGTGTAGCTCCACGTCTATGGCCTGGCAAGACGCATGCGCATGTGAGGTCCAGGGCACTGGGCCAGGGTTTTTTAACCCTTTAAAATCCTTGCTCTCTTTGGCCAAACCTAAAAATTTCATATGTCACCCCAGCTGGTGTGTGTCTTAGTGGATTGAGTGCCAGCCTGCAAACCAAAGGGTCACTGGTTCAATTCCTAGTCAGGGCACATGCCTGAGTTGTGGGCCTGGTCCCCAGTAGGAGACATGAAAGAGGCAACCACTCATTGATGTTTCTCTCCCTCTATCCCTCCCTTTCCCTCTCTCTAAAAATAAATAAGAAATCTTTAATAAAATTTCACATGCCTCCCCAAGCCAGAAGTTGGAATACGGCTTCCTGGGGGTGGGGGGCGGGATACAGTCTATTCTCTGATGATCTCTACCTGTCCAGAGGCTTAATTTCTGTGGCTTGTATGTTGAACAGGGTACGGGTTTTCCCAAATGTGAAATTATTGAAAATTAAACATGCCTTTTAAACTGATACCTCCTCCTATTCTAAAATGGCCACCCTTCAGCTTTGAGGATTGCTGCCCGAGAGCCAATTCTGTTCCTTTCTTATTTATCTCCTCTGTTTATTCACTCTGTAAACATCTATATCAAAAGAAACACAGAGAATGTGCTAGTAAACACTTGACAGTCTGATCTGGGTGATTTGGACTCTAAGCTGAGGCTTGCCATAACTATATGTAAGTCATCTAACCCATTTCACTAAATCTGGGTAAAAATATGGTCACATGCTTTTGGGTTTTTGATCGTTTGCCCTCTCTTTTCTAATTATCAAGAAGTCCAGTATTTCCTTTTTGAGGCTCCTCCATCCTGTTTTAAGAATCCTGAAAGTTTCCTCAGTTAAGGGAGCCAAAAGGGTAACTGAGTCTGAGATCTACTGCTGCTGTTGTTTCATGCTGCCACTTGGTGTCGCTGTTGAAGAGAGGTCCTGTACCATTTGATGGAGAGAGTACCTGCTTTACCCAGTTTTGGTACAAATTAAATGAGCTAATACAGTTCAAGTGCTTAGTATATAGATGGATATCCATGGCACTAAGTAGGCACTCAGAGACTTAGTTTTGTGTTACTGGGCCCCAGTTTTATGCCTACCCAGAGGATCTCTGGAACCATCCCAGCTGTGACAAATAGTGAGGAACAGATGGAGCCCTGGGTCCCCTGCAGGCCGGTGTAGAGTCTGGAGGCCAGGGTGGACCAGTCCCTGCCCCTCTCTAAAGCCCCTGACTGTCTTAGTTCCATCGTTCTAAGGCTGGTGTGCCTCTTGTAGGTGGAAGAGACAGAACCTGGGTAGTACAGAATTCCTGGTAAATCAAATGATTTGTTCTGGTTCAGAGAAGGAGTACTTCTAGGGTGTTCAGACTGAAAAAAAAATACTGCCACAGCTCACAGGATGGGTTGGTGGGAACTGGGCCTTAACTGAGGTCTCCCTGAGTGCAGAACTTGACTTTCAACCCCGGGGAGTATTCTGCCTCATTTTGGAAGGCGATGTTCTGGAGAGCAAGGCTGTGGCTCTTTTAATTTTACATTCTCCCCATTCCAAGTATGGTGCCTTGTACATACCAAGAAATACCCCTTCTCCATGTCAACTGCTGTTACAGATGCTCAGGTGCTTGTAAGCACACACGTACGTGTGCACATATGCACACACAAACATATTTATGGACTCTTTCTGCCTTCCATCCCTTTCCTTCTCCCTTTTTCCTACTTCTAGGCTACAATAATTAAGAGCAAAATGCACAGTGCATATAAACCTGTTCTTCATCTTTGTGTAGCTATTGTTGCTTTACAACTTTCTGTATTTCTGCTTTAATTACCATGTTTCACACCCTCTCGAGTACACCTTGGAAAATGACAACACTTTTGACTTTAATAAGCTTTGTGACTAGCACATAAAATATCCCCAAATAATAATTTTAGATCATGTGAAAAAGATTCACTGTTCACATATATTAAAGGTTAATGATCGTGCCTCTGAAACATGTATAAATGTGTTAACCAGTGTCACCTTAATAAATTCAATAAAAAGGAAAAAATTAATGAAGCATTAACATAAGAATCCCATTTGCTAATCTGTTTACCTATTTGGGCTGTGTCCTGGAAGTTCATTCAGAGTCAATTTGCTTGTTTTTATGGGGAACTACATTATCTATTATGTCATAATATAAAGTATTATACATTATGATGTATAATAATGAATACTAATAGCAGTAATAATAATTGCCACAATTTATTGAGTACCAAGTACTTGATATAATTATCTCTATTTTTCACGTCAACCCCACCAGATGGGTATCCATTTTATTTATTTATTTTTTAAAGATTTTATTTATTTATCTTTAAAGGGAAAGGGAAGGAGAGAGGAAGAGAAACATCAATGTGTGGTTGCCTCTTGTGCGCCCCCTGCTGGGAACTGGCCTGCAACCTGGGCATGTGCCCTGACTGGGAATTGAACCGCGATCTTCTGGTTCGCAGGCCCGTGCTCAATCCACTGAGCTATACCAGCCAGGGCAAGGGTATCCATTTTATAGGTAAAACTGAAATTCCATTAAATTAAGGAACATCCTTTTAAGAGCACACAAAGGCAAATACATTTCTTGCCCGGGTAACAGCGCCTGCTAAGGGGGCAATGACAGGCCACCCATGACGTCCCTTTCCACTCCTTCTCCACTCACCAGCCACAGCTGGTGGGCACCTGATTCCATGCAGACTAATTGTGGTTGTGGCCTGGTTGGAACAGATGAGTTTGGCTAATCTGAGTCTCCCTTAGGATGGGGAAACATGGAAAGAAGCAGTAAGTTGGTAGGAGCAGGAGCTGGGACTAAAAGGCTCAATCTGAAATTGATGAGTGTTAGGAAGGGAGGCTGAGGAGCCTGTGATGTGCCCCATTCAAATCAAAGTTTATGGGGCAGTGGAAGGCACGCAGAGACTTAAACGCAGTGGAGGGATATAGGATGAATGGGTGTGGGACAGAAAGAATCACATGCAGAGAGCAGCCAGGTCAGTGCGGAGCTCTTTGGGGCCAGGTGCTGCCTCTTCCCCCTCTACCCTTTCTGTGCCAGGTAGCCCTAAAAGAACCCATCATCCCTTGAGCTAACTTTAATGGGTGTCAGGTCATTTCAACCAGAAGAACCAATTGAGAATACACAGCCTGTAAGTGCTGGAAAAGGGATTGGGACCCCAGTTTTGTGGCTATGGAGCCTCTGTTCTTATCACTGTACCTCTTTGGCATATTACAAATGCTGCCATGGCCCACCATGGCCCACAGGGTCACCTTAATGTATCTGAAAAAGAACCAATAACGGACTCGAGTTTCCTGAATCCATGTCCCAAGTTTTAGTCTGCTTTTAGAGGCCTGAATGGGATGGTGTGGGTTAAGAGTCTTGGGCAATTGGGAAGTCTCCAAATGACTCTGGGGCAGGACTCCAGCTTCAAGGGAGGAAGATGCTACAATGTGAGTGGGTGGGAAGGGGACAGGATGGGTTCTTGGCACTATAGAGGAGAACAGGGACTCCTCCAGTATGGGAACTGGTCTTATCCCTACTTGCACCCCCAATTCTAAGATTGGGCCTGACGTATATTTGAATGAGCATTTGAGTAAGTGAATGAATAAATGAATGGCAAAAGTGGGTCACAGCCCCTCTTCAAATGTGTGGATCATTCTTCCGTTGAGTTTTGCCAGGTTGAGGAACACCTGTGTCTATCTCTAAGAAGCAATCTATGCAATAATATGAGTAATGTTTACAGTAACTTCAGCTTAAAAAATACCAAAGCAGATGTAGTGACCAGGATAATGATATAGTTCAAAGAGCACAAATGGAACAACTCTGGATTGCATTTGCCCTGTTTACAAAAACACCACACGCTTTGTCTTCCTCTGTCGGGAGAGAGTGAGGTTTTCATTTTAAGAGGCTGACTAAAAAATGCAGAGCCACTTCCTGGGCATGCTTCCAAGTGACTACATCTCTCTCTCTCAGCGCTCCCCAGAGCCCCAGCCCCAGCTGCCTGGGGCGGGGCCTCCAGCCGTTGGTGGCTGTTGGAGCTACCACAGGAGTAGTTATCTGCAGCCCGCCAGAAATACTGTGCTTTTAGGTTCCAGGGAACAGATAACGTCTTTGGCCTTTGCACTGAAGAGACATCAGATCTTGTGATTGGCCAAGCGGCTGTGTGTGAAATACAGATGTCTCCCATTGCTGAGTATGGCATTCCTTCCAGATGAGTACCCCAGGGTGTGGGTAAGTCTTACTGCTTGAAGCCTGCCCGTACTGGTTGTGAAATATTCAAAGCTGAGCATTGTGACTTTCCAAGAGCATGACTTAGCATACCTCCTAATCCTGCAGAGCCTCAGTTTCCTTTTCTGTGAAATAGAGATGGTATTATGCTATACTATAGAAGGGTAGAAGGAGCTAGCCATCACAGGGTGTTGTGAGTCCTAAAAGAATTAATATGTCCAGAGTACCTCATCTGGTACCTGGCATATAGTAAACACAAAAGAGCTCTCATGATTTCTGAAGCAACAGCTTTAAAAAAAGGTTCCAGTGCCAATGTCCCTGTTTTTATTTCTAGCAGTACACTATTTCTCTAAAAGACTCAGCGGATAGATTCCACTTCTTGATCGTACCTGTGCAGCCAACAGAAATAAAACTGCTGGGGAAGTTAGTGCCTCTGGAAAGTTTGTCAGACTGTATCCCCTTTCTCTTTTTCCCTTCTAGACTCTGACTGCTCCTGCTCCATTTGCAGACGAAGTCAGCTGCCAGTGCCAAGCGCCCCATGAAAAACTGACCATTGCTCAAGCCCGCCTAGGAACACCAGGTGAGGCTGGACTTCCCCTCCAGATGGACCCTATCTTGACATCCATAGAAGCAGAAAAAGGCCCATGATTATCTGAGCAGCACTCACTGTCATTCAGAGTTGAATTGAGAGATTATGACACAGCGCAAGGATAACACCAACAGTAATAGACGTGACAAAGCAAAATAGCCAAGGAAAAGATACAGTGAGATGTGGGTGTTGGAGCCCCAGCTCTGCCATGTAGTAGTTCTACAGTCTTGGGCAAGTCACAAGAAAGCTCTAAATCTGCCCTGGCTGGCATAGCTCAGTGGATTGAGCGCAGGCCTGGGAACCAAAGGATCGCTGTTCGATTCCCAGTCAGGGCACATGCCTGGGTTGCAGGCTGGTTCCCAGCGGGGGGATGCACGAGAGGCAACCATAAATTGATATTTCTCTCCCTCTCTCCTTCCCTTCCCCTCTAAAGATAAATAAATAAAGTTTTTTTTTAAAAAAGAAAGTTTATTAGATACTGGACAGATGAAAACATACTTAAAAAAAGATTTTCTCTAAAAAAAAAAAAGCTCTAAATCTGTTTCCTCATGTGTGAACAAGGACGATGATGACACCAGCTTCACAGGTTTTTGTGACAACTAGGCTCTGTTAAAAATTCCAAAGCATTTTTTAAACTGTGGAGGCTTATACAAACCTAAGCTATATGATTATTACTATTCTTAAAAGTCTGTGCTGTAAAAAGATTTTTCCAGGTGTGCCTTAATTTAAAGAGCTAAGGGTTTGTTCATTCTTCCACTCCTTTAGTGGATACCATCCAGAGCTGGACAGGGCAGAGATTTAAAAAGAACTATAAGGTACTGCCTCTGTTTCCCAAGAGCTTCATTATAAAGAGACAAGACAACGAGATATGAAATAAACCCACCAATAGTGTGTATTCATGTATTTAGGGCAGCAATTTTCAACTGGCGTGCTGCAAGGATTTTTAAAATTTGCAATACCTGACTATTTAGTCAGGGGCACTAACTTCTTTTCCCTTAGGTTTGTCAAATGACAATGGCCAACTCAATAATAGCTGGCAAATATATATATATATACATATATNTTATATAGTCAGATTGGCAAAAAAATTTAGTGTGCTGCAGAATTTTAGTAATTAGTTTATGTGTGCCTTGAGATGAAAAAGATTAAAAATCACTGGTTTAGGGGTTAAATCCTATAACACAGATGAAAACTGATGGTTTTAAGAAAGGCTGATTCATTTGGCCTGGAGCAGTCAGGCTACTTCAGCTGATCCTTTTGGAAGGAGTAAGATTTGGACAATGTGGGCATAAAATGGAAAGGTAGTCTGGGCAAGTAGAACAGGAACAGTGAAGGTGTGCAGGTACAGAGCTGTGCAGTTGTAGATAAATGGTGTTGCATTTGGTTGAGATGGAGTGGAAAATCAGACTGATTAGCCCTGTAAGATGGCTCCAGAACAAACATCCCAAGTTTAATAGAATCCGTGGGACAAAGGACAGCCTTCTTAATAATAATAACAATGGATATTTATTAACTGTTTACTATTAAGTTCCTTGTGCGTATCATGTCATTTCACCTGTCAACGCTATGTGGTTAGTACTTTTAGCATATCACAGGTGAGGAAATGAAGGCTTTAGAGAGGCTGTGAATTTACACAGGATTACTCAGCTAGTAAGTGGCACTGGGTCTCATCCTTGAGCACGCATAGAATCACCTGGAGGGCGTGTGAAAACACAGATGGCTGGCCTTCACCCTCGGTGTCCCTGATTCAGTCCAACTGGGGTGGGGCCTAAGAACTTGCCTCTCTCGCAAATTCCCAGGTGATGCTTCTGCTGAGGGACTACACTTTGAGAACCGATAGTAAGTAGTGAAGCTGAGATTTGATCTCAAACCTCTGTGTTTGAGCTTGCTCTCTCAGCCATGACACTGTCTCCTCTTTAAGAGTACAGTGGGTCCTTTAATAAAGTCATTTTCCTCAATGTTGCTTAGTTATAACATTGAAAGAAGGAGCTCTTATCCTTCCTATCAGCATGGATGGAAGTGGAGAGCATTATGCTGAGTGAAATAAACCAGGTGGCAAGAGAGAAATACCATATGCTCTCACCTATAAGTGGAACCTCATCAACAAAACAAACAAACAAAAAACCAAGTGAGCAAAATAGAACCAGAGGCTTTGAAACAAGGAACAGACTGAATGTGACCTGAGGGGAGTGGCAAGGGGGATAAGGGAGGAAGGAAGGGAAAGGGACTAAAGAATAAGTATAAATGACCCATGGACATGGACAACAGGGTGGGGATTGACTCTGGGAGCAGGGTGGGGGTTGGGGGGCAGGGCAGGGGAGAGCTATGGGGGAAAATTGGGACAACTGTAAAAGAACAACAATTTAAAAAAGATGCTATGGGAACCAAACACTTGTTTATATCAACTAGCCAATGGTAAAACTGGTTTCATTATACAGTGTTTCACTTAAAGTCACATAAGCTATTGACGATGCTAAGTGAGGACTGCAGCTTGGAGAGAGTGAGGTGAGGAAGAGAGCAGGCCAAATTAGTAAGCTTTTTTGTTACTTCTTTGAGAAAGGCAAAAAGTGGCTTGGGGCAGTAGTTCACAGCAGCTAAACCCCTTGTTCCCCCATCCTTCAGTGTGCAACAAATCACCTGGTAAGTTTGTTAAAAAAGCAAATTTCTTGCTGTCTCACCACCACCCCTCAATCTGGGTTGAGGCCCAGGCATCTGCATTTTTAACGAATAGCCTAGGTAAATCCAAAAGATGAAATGAAAATCCAGGGAGTTGTGAAGAGAACAGATTTGACCTAAAGTTAAAGGATGAGCTTCAGGCCCAAGGAGAAAACAAAACTTTTTCTAAGGAAAGGGAAGCCAAGTCTAACTCACTCTAAATCTGCCGGGTGCTTTTTCCTCCAGGGGTGTCCAACCTTCTGGCATCTCTGGGCCACACTGGAAGAAGAGTTGTCTTGGGCCACCCATTCAATACATTGCAATACATAATCACAAAAAAATCTCGTCATGTTTTAAGTAAATTTATCATTTTGTGTCAGGCTGCATTCATAGCCATCCTGGGATGCATGCGGCCCACAGGCCACAGGTTGGACGCCCCTGCACGTGTCTCATTTAGTTTTTGCAAAAACTGTGTGTGATAGGTATGAGTGTATCCTTTCTACAGATGAGGCAAATGAGATTTGGAGAACTGAAAAGTTATTTGTCAAATTTCTTAGCTGACTGGGTAGAGCTAGGATTTGACCCCAAGTATCTTTTACCTCAAAACCCTGCTTTATCTTCCACATCAGGCTGCCCTGTGGAACACAAGGCACAGCAGACCATGAAGGTCAGAGAAAACATGCTCAGGCATTGAACTGGAGGTTGGAAGGTATAGTAATAAGGCAGGCAGAAAGTAGCTGTGATCTTCTGCAGTGGCTGAGCTGTCTGTCGGGCTCACTGGTGTTTCACCAGTACTTGGAGGTATGCTTGTCAAGTACTGTGTGTTCAGTAAATATTTCATGAGTGAATGAATGAATGGAAGTTTGGGACAAGAGAAGGAGCTTGTTTTCTAGAAATAGAATTAGCCCTGGCTGGTGTGGCTCAGTGGATTGAGCACCAGCCTGCAAACCAAAGGGTCACTGGTTCGATTCCCAATCAGGGCACAGGCCTGGGTTGTGGGCCAGGTCCCCAGTAAGGGGTGCGGCGGCAACCACACATTGATGTTTCTCTCCCTCACTTTCTCCCTCCCTCCCCCTCTCTCTAAAAATAAATAAATAAAATCTTTAAAACAATAGAAAGAGAATTACAGAGAGCTGGTCTGATGCTTTGAGCCAGTATCAAGCTAGTTGGGTGAGATCGGGTGCCTGCGCGTTGTCTAACTGCCACGCAGTTTAAACCCAGAGAATAAAGCTAGAATAAGATAGTGTTTTATTTTGAAAGAGCTGTGTGGTGGGCTCTGTTGAACATGGGTCACTGCAGGAGGAGTGAGACAGAGGAAAGCTGAACTCTTAAAAGGACTTTTTTTTAAAGATTTTATTTATTTATCTTAGAGGGAAAGGGATGGGGGGAGGGAGGGAGGGAGGGAGGGAGGGAGGGAGGGAGAGAGAGAGAGGGAGAGAGAGAGAGAGAGAGAGAGAGAGAGAGAGAGAGAGAGAGAAATATCAATGTATCGTTGCCTCTGGTGCATCCCCTGCCAGGAACCGGGAACTGGCCTGCAACCCAGGCATGTGCCCTGACTGGGAATCGAACCGCGATCCTGTGGTTCACAGGCCCGCGCTCAATCCACTGAGCGACACCAGCCAGGGCTAAGGAAAGCTGAACTCTTAGTCTTAGAAGAGAAGTTCTCCCCTCTTATTTCAGGTGATGACCCTGAGAAGTTATTCAAGAGAATCTGTGATGTCAATGGGCACCTCGCTGGGGAACTTCAGTTAGAAATTCCTTTATTTAGAAATGTTAGTTCTTTCATTACCTGGGATGCTCTGACAACCATTGTTTTATTAGAGCAATGGTCCTCAAATTTCAGCATACTACTTAGAATCCCCTGGAGGGCTTGTTAAAACATGTGCTGATCAGATAGGTCTGGGGTGAGGCTCAAGAATTTGCATCTCTAAGTTCCTAGGGGATGCTGATGCTGCCTGTCCTGGGACCACGCTGCAAGAACCGCTGCTGAAGAGTAACTGTTGATAGTAGTTGAAGGGAGTGACAGGAAGATTATCCTAAATAATTGTTGAAGTATTGTACTGTTACTAGAAAAGCTCAGAGCACGTTTTTTAAATCTTGCTGTTGTACTGCTCTTTAAAGAAAACGAGAAAAACATTACTTTTTTGAAGTGTTTGGTAATTTTCAAGAGTAGCAAGCAATTACCTTTTCGTGGCACTGTCTTGAGCATTCCATCAAAAAAGACAAAACAGACCCGCACTAGGGGTTTATAATGTGCTTCAAGATTATAGTTATAACTGAAGTCTTTCACTATCTTTTCCACTAGCCCTATTTTATGACTCAATACAATTGCCTACAATATGTTTCACAATCTTAGATCTACCCAAACAGAGGCTAGCATATAAATTCTAAAGGAGGTAATGACAAACTCTGGTCATAGCTCTTAGCTTCTGGGCTTCATCAGTAAGGTCACAAGGATGATGAAACATCACGAAAAATAGTAGGGCAGTCAGAGTCAGCACCTTTGACCTTAGCTTAACTAGTCCAGTTGTGGAGCTATGCATCTATGGGGTTTAGTATGTGTCCTGAGACAGAGAGAATCAGCCCTCTGTCTTGCGGTAAAGGAAAAGTTCAAATGATCGTTTCGTAGGTTCCTTTTCATCAAAAGGAAACTCGGTTCCAATTTCCTGTTTTCCTTCTCAGAATGGGGATTTATATTAGTCTGTTTCCACAGTGTGTAGAGTTTCCGAATTCATTTTTCAAAAGTTACCGTAATGATTCTTGTTTCATTTGTGTGCCACCTATACTATTATTTGATTTTTCTTTAATGTTCTCTTTTGTAACTTTAATGTATTTAAAAAGCAAACATCATTCATTATCATCTATTGAAAATAGTATTGCTGGCTTTAGACAGGGTATAAAATTTATATAAAACTATGTAAACTTGCCCTGGCTGGTGTAGCTCAGTGGATTGAGCACGGGCCTGCGAACCAGAGGATCGCGGTTCGATTCCCAGTCAGGGCACATGCCTGGGTTGCAGGCCGGTTCCCAGCGGGGGACCCATGAGAGGCAACCATACATTGATGTTTCTCTCCCTCTCTCCTTCCCTTCCCCTCTAAAGATAAATAAATAAAATCTTTAAAAAACTATGTAAACTTTATAGAATATGTAAGTGTTAAGTTTTAAAAGGTTAATTTCTGTGCCACTTTTTGCACATCAATTGTACACAAAAACAATACTAGTTACCATAACTACTAGGTGTTGGGGATTCAGTTTTGTTGTAAACTGCTTAACTTCGCCAAGTTTCCATTTGTTCCTTGATGAAATGAGAATACTAAGTCCACTCTACCTACTTCACAGAGTTGATGTGAAGATCAAGTGAAATATGGGTTTTATAAATCATATGTACTTTTAAGGCATTATTTAAATGTAGGTTGCTAATAGCCATAATAAAATATGAATAACTACACTTTTTTGTTGTTACCTGAATCTGAAGTAATACCAAGAAACAGCATAACCTGTAGGTGTAGGCTTAACTTTTAAACCAATACCAAACTGATTTCCAAAACAATTGTGCTATTTTGCATTTTGACCAGCAGTGTGTAAGAGTTCATTACTGTATATCCTCACCAGTACTATATAAGTGTATTCTGATAGGTATGGTCAGTATTTGACAAAATTTTTGTAGCTATTTTAGGGGTATGAAGTGGTATATCATTCTGGCTTTAATTTGTATCTCCCTGATGACTAATGAGATCGAGCATCTTTTCATGAGGTTTGCTATCCATATATTTACTTTTTTTGGTGGAATGTTCATTTTTTTGCCCCTTTTAAAGTGAGTTATTGGTTATTGGTCTTAATGAGTTTTAGGAGTTCTTTACTTATTTTAGATACAAGTCATATATCTGATATATTTTTTGCAAATATTTTCTCCCTATAACTTGCCTTTTCATTTTTGAAGAGTGTAAGTTTTAAATAAGGTCCAATTTATCTTTGTTTTTCAGTTATATAGTATATCCTTTTCGGGTCCTATTTAAGAAATTTTTGCTAAATTCATTGAGATTTTCTCCTGTTTCCTCCTAGAGATTTTGTAGTTATAGCTCTTACATTTAGGTCTATGATCCATTCTGAATTAATTTTTGTATGTAGTATGAGATGAGAGGTAAGCATAGCTCCTCCTATCAATCCATTCTGAATTAATTTTTGTATGTAGTATGAGATGAGAGGTAAGCATAGCTCCTCCTATCATTTCATTTACTTCAAAGTGCTGAATAACTTATAAAAATTTGGAATGTAATATCTAGAAAGTTAAAACAATCAGACTTTCCCCACCGTACTGTACCATGGTCATTATTTGTATCCATGATCCTCAAGCAACTATCAAGCACCATTTTGGTGTTATGCCTAATTTGTTATGTTTAAGTTATTTAAAATAGTTATCAGTGTGTGGTATATAGACATACATTCTACCAGAACATCACATTTATCTAATATACTTATTATAACCATTCAGGATAAAGAGTAATTTACTTGAAATGCTCTAGAAATTTTATAATCTGTGGGCAAAAAGTGTATAATGCTATTGTATTAATTTTCTATGATGTATAACATTTTGTCACAGACCTAGTAGCATAAAACAGTGCCCGTTTGAGCCACAGACCTAGTGACGTAAAACAGTGCACACATCAGCCACAGACCCAGTGCCGTAAAAGAGTGCACGTTTCAGCCGCAAACATAGTGCCGTAAAACGGTGCATGTGAGCCTACCCCTTCCTGTTGAGCTGCCCACCTTCCCATGAGCAGCTCCTCCCTTCCGGGTGAGCCTCCCCGCTTCCCGTGAGCCACCCGGCTTCCCGTGAGCCGCCCCGAGCCGCTGTGAGCCGACCCACATGCCGTGAGCTGCCCTGCATTCCATGAGCTGTCCAGCTTCCCGTGTGCCAACTGGCTTCCCGTGAGCTGTCCGGCTTCCCGTGAGCTGACCCCAGTCCCTGAGCTGACTCCGTCATGTGGCCCAGCGCTGTCCAACAGGCAGCACTCGGGTGACTTCAGGTTCCGCGTGCAGCCTGTTCATCATTGTGGTAGTCGTGGTGGTAGTGGTGGTGGTGGTGGTGGTGGTGGTGGTGGTGGTGGTGCTGGTTGTCGTCGGTAGTTGTGTGGTAAAATGGCACCTGTGAGTCTGCGGCTTGGTGATTTGGTGTGGGGGAAACTTGGCCCATACCCACCTTGGCCAGCAAAGATTATTACTCCGCCCAAAAGTTTGCGGAAACCGCGTGGAAAGAAATACTACTTTGTGAAGTTTTTTGGAATGGAGGACCATGCCTGGATGGAAAGGAAACAGCTAAAGCCGTATCATGCACATAAGGAGGAAATAATAAAGGTTCACAAGGGAAAACTATTTCGGCGAGCTGTGAATGATGTGGAAGAGTACCTCCGAACAGCCACGGAGGAAAACCAGACGCCGTCTCACAATTCTGCTGAAGACGAGAATCGGCGTAATTCCAGTGGGGAAATAAATCAGCCAGACTCATGTGATAAGAAATGCAAGCTTTGTCCTTCTGAAGGGAAGCTGAAGAACATGGGAGAAGAAAAGAAGACAGTGTCTTCAGGATCTTCAGAATCTTCAGAGAGAGGCTCCAAGTCCACTCTGAAAAGAGGCCGACCGCGGGATTCCCGGAAATGTAGGCGATCCGCAAAGAAGAAGAACTTA
This sequence comes from Sturnira hondurensis, assembly GCF_014824575.4. Lineage (NCBI taxonomy): Eukaryota > Metazoa > Chordata > Mammalia > Chiroptera > Phyllostomidae > Sturnira > Sturnira hondurensis. The sequence continues at coordinate 626,942 of NW_028085098.1, forward strand.
GACATTCCTGAGTCTAGAACCATGAAGGAGATGATAGCTAGACCAGTGGCCTCGTTTAAGGGGCAGTGGACTGTGGGTGGCGAGCCTGTGAGCGGCGAGCCTGCGAGCACAGACCCCCACTTTGATCACTTCTTGCTCAGTCAAATCAGGAAGACAGCTGTCTGTTACCAGCAAATCACAGAGAGGTTCACAGTAAGTGGAAATGAGCCTGGATCCGTCTCCATCCAGGCAGCAGACAGCAGGGTCATGAATGGTGGCATCGTACCCACAGACAAAAAGATAGGATTTTTGGGCCTGACCCTCATGGGAAGTGGCATGGTCTCCAACTTGCTAAAAACAGGTCACAAGGTGACTATCTGGGACCCGACTACAGAGAAAGAGGAAGCCTGCCTAGGAAGAACCCCGGCTGAAGTTGTTTCATCTTGTGACATCACCTTTGCCTATGCCTCGGATTCAGAGGCAGCCAAGGATCTGGTGCTGCGCCCTGGTGGTGTGCTGCAAGGGATCTGCCCTGGTAAGTGCTACGTGGACCTGTCAACAGTGGATGCTGACACAGTCACCGAGCTGGCCCAGGTGATTGTGTCTAGGGGTGGGCGCTTTCTGGAAGCCCCCGTCTTACGCAACCAGCAGCTGTCTAATGATGGGATGTTGGTGATCTTAGCAGCTGGAGACAAGGGCTTATATGAGGATTGCAGCAGCTGCTTCCAGGCAATGGGGAAGACCTTCTTTCTAGGTGAGGTTGGCAGTGCAGCCAAGATGATGCTGATTGTGAACATGGTCCAGGGAAGCTTCATGGCCACCATTGCTGAGGGGCTGACCTTGGTCCAAGAGACAGGTCAGTCCCCTCAGACATTTTTGGACATCTTCAATCAAGGAAAACTGGCCAGCATCTTCTTAGACCCGAAGTGCCAGAATTTTCTTCAAGGAAACTTTAAGCCTGATTTCCACATGAAATACATTGTTAAGGATCTTCATTCAGCCATTGCACTGGGCAGTGCCATCAACCATCCGACTATAATGGCAACTGCAGCCAGTGAGGTATACAAAAGAGCTGAGGCACAGGGCCAGGCTGACAATGGCATGTCTGCCCTGTCCCGGGCCTACATGCACTAAGCCCTTACTCCCCCGATCTCCCCTAGGACCCCCTCTTCCTCACATGGGATTGGGGTCCTGGGACTTTATTCTGGACCAGTTTACTTTTCTTCATCTCCTTTTATACAGACTTTGAGACTTCTCGTCAGTATGGCACACAGCATTTACTTTTCCCCTGAAGATCCTGGGAAAGGGAGGAGTATCAGCAGGACTGGCCTATGGCAAGGCACAGGTGGATGTGTGCCCATCCCCACCCCCACCCACTCTTACTCCAGGATACAAGCTGCTCAGAAACTGCTTCCTGGCTTTTTTTCACCCCTTCTTCCAAGTTTGTCTTATCTCAGACTCCTTCCAGTCGAGGAACTAGAATCAGCAGTGGAAACTAGAAGCCTTCCTACTGCTTCCCTCAGAGCAAAGAGGCTGCGGTCATTTCCACAGTCCCCACTGGATTCCTTGCACAGAGAGGCTCTGAGCCAAGGATGTCAAACTCATTTTTACTGGGGGCCACATCAGCCTCTTGGTTGCCTTCAAAGGACCGAATGTAATTTTAGGACTGTATAAATGTAACTACTCCTTAACTAGGGGCAAGGATCTCGGCACTGCTGCCGGGTAGAAACAAGGTGCCGGACCAGATAAAGCAAAGTGGGGGGCCAGATTTGGCCCGTGGGCCTTGTGTTTGCTACTTGTGCTTGCTACTTGTGCTCGGGGCCAAGATAGACCAGCACAGACTAAACAGAGGACCCTGTGGGCCCTGCAACCTCAGGTGACCAGGTGATGAGGACTGTCATGTTTAAGCTACAGGTGTGCAACCAACTCTCCATAAATGCCTTTGTGAACTGAAAAGAGGCAAAGGCAAGTGAAGGCAGGACTTTCCAGGGACAGCAGCAAACAGCCAGCCTGTAGGTGAGCCTTCCAGAAGCCTGTTCTCACTGTTCTTCAGCACCTGTCCTGGAAGTCCTGGAAGGCACCATCGCTGTGGAGCCCTGGACTGGGTTCAGGCTTTTTTGCTTTGGTATAGGAAGAGTTCACCCCTCAACAGGCTATTTTAGTGTTTATATTTGCATTCCAGGTCTTGAGCAGGGGGTTCTGAGGGCCACCAATGAGACATGAGGAGTAATATCTAACTATATACATAAAATGAGGTGGCCACACTAGTGTGGGCCCCTCCCCCTCGTAACCTTGGCTCTTTTCAACTCAGCAACCCAGGTTATGGGATCTCAGAGGACATGGGGCGAGGGCAGGGAAGATGCCGGTGGGTTTTTGGAACAGGTGATTTCACTTGGATTTTGAATTCTTTTCTGTCCGAACACAAAGCCTGTTATATTCCTAGATCAGGGATGTCAAACTCATTTTCACCAGGGGCCACATTAGCCTCTTGGTTGCCTTCAAAGGACCGAATGTAATTTTAGGACTGTATAAATGTAACTACTCCTTAACTAGGGATAAGGATCTCGGCACTGCAGCCGGGTAGAAACAAGGTGCCGGACCAGATAAAGCAAAGTGGGGGGCCAGATTTGGCCCGTGGGCCTTGTGTTTGCTACTTGTGCTCGGGGCCAAGATAGACCAGCACAGACTAAACAGAGGACCCTGTGGGCCCTGCAACCTCAGGTGACCAGGTGATGAGGACTGTCATGTTTAAACTACCAGTGTGCAACCAACTCTCCAGAAATGCCTTTGTGAACTAGAAAGAGATTGGCAAAGGCAAGTGAAGGCAGGACTTTCCAGGGACAGCAGCAAACAGCTTGTAGGTGAGCCTCCCAGAAGCCTGTTCTCCTCACTGCTTTTCAGCACCCGTCCTAGAAGACATGGGGCGAGGGCAGGGAAGATGCCTGTGGGTCTTCGGAGCAGGCAATTTTACTTGGATTTTGAATTCTTTTCTGTCTGAACACAAAACCTGTTATATTCCTAGATCAGGGATGTCAAACTCATTTTCACTGGGGGCCACATCAGCCTCAAGGTTGCCTTCAAAGGGCCAAATGTCATTTTAGGACTGTATAAATGTAACTACTCCTTAACTAGGGGCAAGGAGCTTGGCACTGCTGCCAGGTAGAAACAAGGTGGAGGGCCAGATTCAACCCTTGAGCCTTGTGTTTGCCACCTGTGTCCTAGATGGACACTAGGACCACCATCGCTGAGGGGCTGACCTGGACCCAAGAGACACGTCAGTCCCTGTAGACATTCTCGGACATCTTCAACCAAGGAAAATTGACCAGCATCTTCTTAGACCACAAGTGCCAAAATATTCTTCAAGGAATATTGAAGCCTGATTTCTGCCTGAAATACATTCGTAAGGATCTTCACTCAGCCATTGCACTGGGCAGTGCCGTCAACCATCTAACTACAATGGCAACTGCAGCCAATGAAGTATACAAAGTGAAAGGTGAGGAGGGATATCTAATTATATACATAAAATGAGGTGGCCTATGAAGATTCTGCCAGTGGGTTTTTGGCACAGTTGATTTCACTTGGATTTTGAATTCCAATGAAAGATGCTACACTGAAAGTGGTTACTCAGTGCTATCTTTAAGTGTTTTTTTTCTTTTAAGAAACTCTTATTTACTGATTGATTTGAGAGAGAGAGAGAGGGAGGGGGGAGAGAGAGAAATATCAATTTGTTGTTCTACTTATTTATGCATTCATTGGTTGATTCCTATATGTGCCCTGACCGGGGATCAAAGCCACAACCTTGGTGTATTGGGATGATGCTCTAACCGGCTGAGCTACCTGGCCAGGGCTCAGTGTTGTCTTAACATTATTGACAATTCTGTAAAGTTCCTTTTAATGAATATTTCTGTTAAGGTGTTTCATCTTTGTTTTGAAATCCTTCCCTTTTGATTTGAGAGTCCTTGAGAGTAGATGATATTTCAAAACATTTATTTTAAAAAACACTGAAGCAGAAGAATGAAAAATCCTAGTAAATTTTAAAGTGTATAATATAAATATTCTAATAAATTTAACCTCTTACAGGCTACTTTGGGTTACCCAAAATATTTTATAATTTCCACTCTGAGTCTTCTTTGATGCATGGGATTTTTAGAAGGGTATTACTTCTAAACATCTGGGAATTTGATATCTTTCTGTTGTTGATTTCTATTTTAATTTCTTTGAATTAGATTAGAAACTATACTCCATAATTTCAGTTGTTTGACATTTTGAGAATCATTAATGGCTAGTTTACAGTGCATTTTGATAAATGTTCCACGTGTTCCAGTAAAGATGGTATTCTATAGCATTTGCTTGTAATGTTCTATAAATATAGCCTAGATCAAGTTGTCAGGTTAGTTAATCATCATGCTTTTTAAATCTTCTGTGTGCTTACTGTTTTTTATCTGCTTATTCTATTAGTTGCTGGAGAGGGTATTACTAGGCATCATTAATATTTAGGCAAATTCAACTAGGCATCATTAATATTTAAAAAGTTATACATATTAAAACACAAAAATGTTCAAAAAAGAGAAATCATTCCTTTTTAAGGAGAAAATGTGACACTCGTGAAAAAGTTTGTGAGAAAGCCCCTTCTCTTTTTTCTTTAAATGACACTCTTTTTTTCCTTTAAATGACATCTAGGTAACTAAGGTTGTGAATTTTTAGTTTTGTTTTTCATGAACATGTCTTTCAAAATAGGATTGTATGATAGTGTTTAAATAGCAAAAACAAAACATGATTTTGTGCAATTAGCAAGCAGAACAATATGTATTTTGGTAAAAATAACAAATCAAACAATACATATTTGTTACATCATAATTTCTATGGCTAGGAAGTTTAAGCCTTGCTTAGCTGAGGCCTCTGCTTAGGGTCTCACAAGTCTGTATTCAAGGTGTCACCCAGAGCTCAGTTGTTATCTGGAGGCTTAACTGGTGATAGGTCTACTTTCAAGCTCACTCAGATTGTTGGAAGAATTTATTTTCTTGCAACTGTAAGATGAAGGATGTAGCTTTTTGCTGGTTGTCAGGCAGAGGTCACCCTCAGCTCCTAGAGGAACCTGCAGCTCCCCGCCATGTGGCCCTCTGAATAGGCCCTTTCATAATGTGGCAGCTTGCTTCTTCAAAGCCACCAAGGGAGAGTGAGTCTGCTAGCAATACAAAGTCGTATGTGCTGTAACATAATCATGGGAGTGCCATCTATCACCTTTGCCAGATTCTACTCATTACAAGCAAGTCACAGGTTCCACTCACACGTCAAAGGGAAGGGGTCACACAAAGGTGTGAATAGCAGGGGGCAGAAGATCATTGGGAGCCGCCTTAAGGTCTCTAAACTGTGGCCATGGAATAGCTGTGCTCCTACTTGTGATAATTGTCAAACTCCAGCTTTATTCCTAATATAGATGCTCTGGAGAGTCCCCAGATGCCTAAAAGGATGTCCAGAGAAACCTCAAGCAAAACATTAAAACAAAGAAACATACAAACTAAAAAAAAGGCACATTCTATTAAAAATTTTATTATGGAGAATTTCTAACATACACAAAAATAAAACAATATGATAAACTCATGAGTCTGTCACCCATACCTAATTGCAACCAAAACCATGGTCAGTATTGTCCTATCTACTCTTCTCTCGGGCTTCCTATAATTTCATCTATATATTTGTGTGTCTGTATATAAAATAGAGTGATACCTCGGTATTCGTCATTAATTTGTTCTGGAAGTCATGACAAGTGCTGAAACCGACGAGTCTTGAGCAAGCACCGAGTGCTGAAACATTTTTTTCTCGTCAAAATGTGATGAGTACAGGCTTTGGCACGCGCTGAAGCCAATGAGTACTGAGGTATGACTGTAACTGTTTTTCAAAGCATTATCACTAGACCATTATCTCACCTAAAAAAATTACCAGTCATTCTTTAATATCATGTTAAAATTCCTAGTTGTCTTATGTCATCATGTATTTATAGTTTATTTGAACGGAAATCCAAATGATGTTTATACATTACAATATGTTTATATGTCTTTTAAATCTCTTAATATGCAGGTCCCTCTTCCATCTCTCTTCCTCTTTTTTTTTTTCTTGAAGTTTGTTTGTTGAAGAGGCAGAGTTCCTTTTTTCTCCCCTTTCTTTTGGTCCTGTAGAGTTTCCCAATCTAGAAATTGCTGACACATTACAGTTGTAAAAGTGGGCTTATTGCAAAATCAGCTCCACAAATACTCTTAAAAGATGTACTAAATGGCCTTTTTCTCAATAATTATGTCATCATTCTTTACTTTTCTTTCTTCCCTGCTTCTTGAATCCATTTATCTTGATCACCTTTGAATCAGTAAGAAAAAGTTCTGTAAAACTGCCATCTGCTTTCCCCTGGGGTTTATAACTTAAAACAAATTTTCCTCAATTGAATTCAAATTGAATAAGAGCATTGAAACCAAGGATCCCTCATTAGGCAGTTTGTTATTTCAAAGCATTTTCTATTTACTGCGCTTTATTTGGAATACGGGATAATCCTGTGAAGGCAATTCTGTTTGTTCAAAATGGTGTATAATTGGAAATAATTGCAATCCCCTATCTTACATAAAGCCTCCAGTATTTTTATTAGAGAAATTGAATTTATTAGGAACATTTTACCATCTGAATCTATTAATGTAACATTTCTTTTCATTTATATTCCAAATTAATGTGGTTGTACTACATTAAGAAATAATCACAATTTTAAATCTCAGTCTTAAAGATCACTCAACTGAAGTTTGCATTGATTGCTTCTCAAATTTTATTTTATAGCATCAACATAACACATGCATATAGTTTTAAAAATCAGTAAGACTCTTAGGCTTCTTAAAACAAAACAAAACACCAGCGGTCCCTTTCCCTACCTGCCCCACCCGGAGTCTTGCTTCCTGTAGATACTCAGCACTCGACAATCAGCTTTTTAAAATGCTGTGGACATCCTTCATCCACTGTCACTGCCTTTTTATTTCTTACACCTTTTTAATATTTTTTCTCTGTAGTTCTTACAGTATTTGGCAGGAAGTGGAGATGTGTGTGTGTGTGTTCAGTTTGCCACATTTAGCTTGTAGTTTGCCATCTTTTCACTTTGTAGTTCCTGCGGTGAGAGTCCAGAATGATGTAAAACTTGGCACCCAGCCTCTGTGTCCTCCAGTGTCTCCCTCTGATTTGAGGGCCTAGGTCTTTGGGCTGGCTCAGCAAGTGTCATCCTGCATTTTCTAGCTCAGTCTCCTGGCTTCCAGAGAGCTGTGGTGAAGTGTGTCCCCCTTCCTCATGGAAAGGCACTTCCCAGAGCTCCGTGTGCCACTGTGAGAGTGTCTGCTGTGACTTCTCCTTAGGAAAGGTTGTAGTGTTGGTTGCTTGCCTCCCACCCTGAGCTCCACCCTACCACATGTAACTCTTGTCCTCTGATTCTCCTCTCTTTGGGGGGTATGTGTTTCCCCTCCCCTTCTCTCATGTTACCAAAGAGGTTAGGGAGTGATCCTTGTGCAGTAGTATGCTGATAAATGTTTAACAATCAGCCCTCCAGGAGGACATGAGCCCTGATTTGTAGCATATGCCAGTTTCTGTAGGTAAATGTTCCTACTAAGGCTGATTTATAGCTACCAGTGTGATGGAGTTGGGGCTAAAAGTGTAAGTAACTGTCTCTTTGAGCAGTATGAGCAACTCCTGTACCACACTGACTTGGGGAACAGGACTAAGATGTCTTCATCCAGGACTGCCAGACTCAAGGCTAAAGTTACTCGTCCTTCTCATTGATCTCCTCAGTTCCTCCTGCCTTGATATTCCCACTGGGATGACTCCACCAACCCTTTGGTTATGCCTGGTCTGTCTGAATGTGCCTGCGCTGACCCCCGAGACTGTGCTCTGGGTCAGGAGAACTCCCCAGTGCTCTGTATTTGTCTTCCCTATTAGCTAGAAATACATGTTCTTTTTTTTAACATTTTTTAAAGATTATTTATTTATTTATCTTTAGAGGGGAAAGGAAGGAGAGAAAGAGAGGAGGAGAGAGAAATATCAATGTATGGTTGCCTCTCGTGAGTCCCCTGCTGGGAACTGGCCTGCAACCCAGGCATGTGCCCTGACTGGGAATCGAACTGTGATCGTCTGGTTCGAAGGCCTGCGCTCAATCCACTGAGCTACACCAGCCAGGGCCAGAAATATGTGTTCTTAATGTGAGCCAGTCTTAATTTTGTTATGTATTTACTCTCTTTTGATGTCCTCAGAAGAACCTCTTTGTAAAATTAATTTCTTGCTCTAATAGGAAATTGATAGTACATGACCCTGTGTTTTATCCAGGTAAACTTTCCTGTGCTGCTACACCAATGGAAGAATCAGGTAACGGAGATGTCTAATTCTGCAGTTCTGTTAATAATGTTTTCTTTCTCCGACAGTTGACAGGCCTGTCAGAGTGTATGCAGATGGAATATTTGACCTCTTTCATTCAGGCCATGCAAGGGCACTGATGCAAGCAAAAACACTGTTTCCCAACAGCTACTTGTTGGTAGGAGGTAAGAAGTACATTTTCTTTTTGTCTAGAAAACTCCTTTATAATGTGCTTCCTGAAAGGAATCCCTTTCAGAGTCTCATCATTAAACTCTCATGTAGTCAAGGCTTCCAGTTTATCCCCTATTGACTCAGAAGTTCACTGTCAGAAATGTAAAACATTTTTAAAACTATAGGGGAAATTATATCATGTGATTATTATTAGGGGATCACTGATCCCCAGGAAGAGAGAAGGTAACTGCTTTGTGGTTTCTATTAATGCCTTTCTTCTTGTGTTTGAGACATGATCCAATTTATGTTTCTAAAGTTTTCTAGAGGGTTCAGAGAAAAGCAATATTATTCGGATGTCAAATCTTGGACAACTGAAAGGGGTTCAGAATGATTAAAGGTAAACAAGGTTGTTGTTTATTTCCTTTGTGTGACCCACAGCACTTAGGGTGATGTTGTGCTAACATGAGTGGCTTACAACAGCCTCAGTTAGTTGAATTTATGCACAGTGTGTTTAAGAAATGGAGATTTATGTACCCAAGTAATCTTGGTTCACAGTCAAGAGACTGACTGCATAAGCGTGTGCAGAGAGAAGGTTATATGTGGAATGAAGTGTTCCTTTCCCAGACGGCCTACAGATTTCAACTTGAATAAAAGAGACTAGGAAAACCTGTACCTCACCTCTGTGGCTTCTGAGAGCAGCATATCCTTTCTCTGTGAGTTTTTGTGGCATTATATGAACCATGTACCTTCAACTCTTAGTCTGCTACTGTGCAGATAAAGATGCTGATAAGAGACTATGTATCTGGATCTTGGGTTTTTTTTTTTAGTATTTCATTATCTTTTGCAAATTTAAAACTACTTTTTGAATGTTTAAGAGGAACCCATCTACAGATTTTGCTGAGGATGGTGATCATGTGGTTATTGAATAGAATTCTTTCCCGAAGGAAGAGATAGTAAAAGGCAGTGGTTACTGGACAAGTCGTGCAGAGAGAACCCGGGGCAGGCAGAGAAGCCAGCCCTTGTTCATCTCCCTTTATCTTGAGAGGAAGACCACTGCTACCTGGAGTCTGGTCCTAAGTTGCTGGGACCTTAGGGAGACCTCTGCAGTATTTAGGCTTTGGTCATTTTGGTGACTCAGATTTGGAGGTAGTTAGGTGTCGGCCACACGTAACAGGAACACTTGCCATGGCCCTGAGTTATCACACCAAAGGTGAGGACAAAGGAAACCTGTAGCTTTCCATATACTCTTGTAAGTTGGAGAAAGCAGTAAATTAATATTAGCAACTATCTAGGTCATTAGGCAACAATGATTTCACTGATTCACTGAAAGATCCCTTCATTTAACAACTATTTCTTAAGATCCTGTTATGAGCCAGGTAGTCTTCTGTACATTGAGGATGAAGCCATGAACAAAGCTGACTATGTCCTCAGAGAACTCAGAGTTTGAGGATATATTATAGAACTGTACACCTGAAATCTATATACTTTTATTAATTAATGTAACCCCAATAAATTCAATTAAAAAGGATCCAATATGAGGATTGAGATGAGCTGGGAAAATGTGCTTACCCTTAACTACATTAAAAAGGAATTTTCAGTGTTCATTATTTTTCCAGTGCTCATTTTGCTTTAAATTCCTGAATTGTATCCCTCTAGATCCTTATCCTTTGACAATACTTAGGAGAAGGAAGAGGCAAAGTTGTTCGGCAAAAATTTGCCTATTCTCCTAGCAACCATATTTCATTTCTAAGACCCAGCTTCACCTGTATCAGAAGTGTGTGCAAGACAGGCAGCTTTTATAGGTTCGTGGTGCTTTGAATAGTTATTTTAAAAGGTTTCCATTTGGTTTGGTCTGAAGTCTTAACTCCCCACCCCTTGCAATGCAACACAGTGAGGTTTGCATGGTGCCTTTCTTTTGTAAAGTGGATAAACATGGTTTTGGACATAGAGGCTTTTTTGAGCCTGTTAATTTTAGGAAAGCAGACCCTCGGAAGTTGATCTGGAAATTAATCCCTTTACAGCTCCCTGTGCTTGGATAACCTCTTGAAAAGTCTTTGTGTATCCTCAGGGGTATGTGTGCCCTAGTTTGAGGACCATTCATTGCCTTAGACTGTATTTCCTGAGTATCACAAATTAACTTAATGGCAGACAGTTCTGTAATGAGGACAGTGAGGGAGCATTTTATGAATAGATATTCTATGGTTGAAAGGCTGGCCCTTGATCATATGTGTGCAGTTAGCAAATAAACACTTCTGAGGAGTTGCAAGAACCTGCTCTATTAATTGTGGGCCCCCTTGCATCTGCTGGCAGGTTTGTTGTAGGAATTCTCCTGGGTGGAGCGAGGACTTAGCCAGTGCAGCCACTCTGGTCTGGGCAAGTGCATGGACGAACACTTACTTGAAATACTTGGTATTTGGCAGAAATAATTGATTCAGGAACCAGAAACTGTGATAACTGAAAGTACTACAATCTACTTCTCAACTTTAGGCAGTAACATACATTACAAACTTCCATGATTTTGCACTATGATTATAATACCTGCATTTCTAATTTCAAAATTTTTAATTGATTTTAGAGAAGGGACAGAGACACAATTTTTTGTGCCATGTATTTATGCATTCATTGGTTGAATGCTTCATGGGAGGGGAATAAAAAATAATAGCCCTGGCTGGCATAGCTCAGTGGATTGAGCGCGGGCCTGCGAACCAGAGGATCGCGGTTCGATTCCCAGGCAGGGCACATGCCTGGGTTGCAGGCCAGTTCCCAGCGGGGGACTCACAAGAGGCAACCATACATTGATATTTCTCTCCCTTTCTCCTTCCCCTCCCCTCTAAAGATAAATAAATAAAATAAAATAAACCTTATATCACTCTTACTATAGTAGACATAAACATTACTTCATAAATAAGGGTTTATACTCTGTTGTATTTGAATTGAAATTAAATATTCCTCTAAGACTCTATTTTGCCTGACTAGTAGGAAATTCAGTTTCAGTCCATGTTTGGCTTTAGCTCCCTAGAGTCAAACAAAATTTCAAAATATTTACTGAAACAGGAGAGGGCCTTCCAGTCTTCAGCGCAGCACGAGTTTTGCACTGCACTCCTCATCTGAGCCCATGAGATTACTGGAAGGGAGCAGGTGCACTGAGCAAGGTGAAGCACCTGTGGTCTGTGCCCAGCTGGAGCCCCAGTGCTCAGGGCAGCATGTCCCTTGTCCCCAGAGGCTCTGCTTCTGTTACCTGCCACTTGTGGGCTCCTCAGATCTTTGGTCCCTTCCTCATTTGGAGGAATCTTGTCTCTGAGTCTTCTTCGTAACAGAATTACCCCCAAGGATCTCTGGCTTAAGGGAAATAGTAGCCAGAATGGCAAGCTGTCTGCCAGCAACTTGAACTTCACAGCTTCTGTGGAGTAGTTTGTAGTGAGGGTCTAGGCACCTGCTTGGAGTGGGGGCAGGGAAAGGACATAGCCCAAAACACAAATGAGTATTGCCATCAATGGTCCTATATTTCTACTGCTATTAATAAATGATACCTGGCTGGTGTAGTTCAGTGGATTGAGCATGGGCCTGCGAACTACACCATAGTGGTTCGATTCCCAGTCAGGGCACATGCCTGGGTTGCAGGCCAGTTCCCAGCAGGGCACTCACGAGAGGCAACCATACATTGATATTTCTCTCCTTCTCTCCTTCCCTTCCCTTCTAAAGATAAATAAATAAAATCTTTAAAAAAATAAATGATAAACATTACTGAGCATGGCTCTCTGTTTGTACTGATGATCAAATTTAGTTCTGAAAACTTTGCCATGTTTTAAGACAGACAACTGAGTTGTAGAGAGTTTAACTTTCCCAAGTAGCAGAGCTGGGATTAGAACCCAAACCAAATTCAAAGTCCAACCCCTATTTTATTATTTTTTTTTCCTGAGGGTACTGGTAATTTTTTTAATCTAAAATTTTTTTCAAAAACCAATTTTCAAGTACAGTTCAATTGCGTACAATATTGTATTTATTGCAGATGTATAGCATAGTGTTTAGACATATATGCAACTTATGAAGTGAGCACCCCCATGAGTCTAGAGGTACCAGAAAATTTTATTTTGAGCGCAGGGAGCTGCCAGGATAGGTTAGCTGCAGCGTGAGCTCCCTGGTAACTCAGTGAATTCATCCATGGAACACCATGGCTCAGAGTTCTCCATCTGGTTGTCAGAGTGCATTTGCCAAGACTCAAGAACAACAGTGCTGCTCTGGGTGTAATTAATGTTTAGACAATAACTGGTCAGCATGTTCAGCTGCTTCTTGAGGTCACTCCTGGGATATGAAAATAGGACCCTGTATTGGCATAAACAGGATGTTGGTTTTCTCTGCGCTCTGTCAGGAGGCCATTATCTCAGTCATCTAGAAGTTATACCAAATTGCTCAGGTGCAGATTTAAAAGGGGAGTGGTAGTGGAATATAATCTGGCCTAGTTTTGTGTTGTTTAAAATAGAAAACTGATGGATCTGAAATCCATTTCTGCTCAATATGATTCTGGAGGTAGTATTTTAGTAAAGTCCTGAAAGAACATTTAAAGTCTTAGATCAATTTTTAAATTGTACAGCTTGGCCCATAAATGATTCCTGTTTATGGAGTCAAAAGCTAACACAGCCAGTAAATCAATACATAACAGTCATTATGGCCTTACTCCCTGCCTCCCCTGACAGCTGGCGTGGTGGGTGATTCAAAACAGGCTGGGCTCTTTACTCAAGATATTTGTAATATGCTTCAGGGGCTTTCAAATGTTGTGTGCATCAGAATCTTCCCTGAAAGTTGTCAAAAACAGAGCTGCCTGGGCCCCACTCCAGACGCACTGTCTTCGTCCATCGGGGCTGCTACAACAAGATACCATAAACCAGGTAGCTTAAAAACAACAGAAGTGTATTCCTCCCGGTTCTGGGAAGCCCAAGATCAAGGCACTAACATGGTCTCCTGCTAAGCCCCTCTTCCTGATTCGTAGCTGGCACCTTTTTGCTGTTTTCTTACATGGTGGAAGGTTCTAGGGAGCTCTCTGGAGCCTCTGTTATAAGGCACCAATCCACCCTCACTAACTATGTACCATCGAAGGGCCCACCTTTTATTTCACTGCTTTTGGGAGATAAGATTTCAACATACGAATTTGGGGGGACACATTTGGACCATAGCACCCACTGAGTCAAAATCCTGGGGAGTGGGACCCAGTCATCTTTATATTTAACAAGTCTTTAGGTGGTTCTGATACTCATCAAGGTTTTTAAGCCGGCCACGTGGCTGATGGTGTTTCAGTAATTCAAATGACCACTACACTGTTTTCTCTATTGTACTGTGTTGTAATGTGTGTGTGACTATCCAGCATCTCAGGAAGTATGTATAGGAGATATATTGATGTACATATGTGTATCTAGAGACACACTAGCCTCTTACTTGCATGTACAGTATTGAAACATGCCTACAGATAAATATATATCTATTATTATAAATCATGTTAAACATTTACTGAGCATCTATATATATCAGGCACTGTTCATTCATTCAACAAATATTTGTTAAGAGCCTACTATGGGCCATCAGAAAATGAAACGAGAAAAACTCCTGTCCTCCAGGATGTTATATTTTAGTAAAGGAACACAAGTCATAAACACAATTAAATAAGACAATTATATGATGATGGAGTACCATAACAAGAAGTCCAATGCAAGGGGATGGGGACCACCAGTGGTGGTGGCAGGATTGCAATTTAGAATCGGGTGGTCAGGGAGGACTCGAGGGAGGACAGGGAGTGAGCCCTGTGGACATTTGGAATGCAACTGTTCCAGATTTGGGGAACAGAAAATGCGAAGCCCTGACCTGTGGAAGAGTATTCCTGGTGGCTTCCGGAAACCAGGGGCTGGGGCAAAATAAAAGATGTGGTCAAAGAGGCAAGGAGTGGGTGGAGGTGTGGATTTTGTAGGAGGAGCTGGGTGGTCTCTGGAGGAGTTTAGCTTTTACTCTGGGGTAGATGGGAAGAGTCCTGATCCTGGCAAGAGGACTTAAGGGGATCATCCTGGCTGGGGGGAGGTGTGTAAGGCCTGAGTCAGGACACCAGTTGGGAGGCCACTGCAGTAAGCCATGGGAGAGATGGTGAATAAATGAGCAGAAGCAGTGAAGGTGGTAAGAAGAACATGGCTTCTAGCTGCACTGGGAAGGCAGGGCCAGCAGTTTTGCTGACAGTTTGGTTGGGGAGGGTGTGACCCAGGAGCTTTAACAAGGCTCCCGGGCATGGCTCTCAGCTATACTAAGAGCTCTGAGGCCAAATTTGATCCTGAAGGTGGGTCATGATTTGGTTCCAAGAAAATGATCGCATGTTTGTTTTAAAATCATATCTTATACACTTAAAGTTTGTAAATGTATTGTCTGTACATAACATCTTAAAGAAAAAAACAACTCATCGGAAGAAGCAGTCCGGCAGCCTGACCCACTGCAACAAGACCCTTCCTGGGGTGCTGGTGAATGGGGACCATGCCCACAGTGACATTTCTTCCTGACCTGTAGTTAAGCTCTGGAAAGCTGCCTTTGCCAGCAAAAACATATATTCTGAAGAGGATAATAGTATTTATTGTTCCATTCATTTCAAAGCACTTTTATGTAAATCCTCAAAAAATCAGTTCCAAGACTGATAGTGGCCATTGTTACTGTCTCCGGTTGAGGGTTCAGAATGCACCGGAGATCCAGGGAGGGTAAGAGATGTGGGAAGGACAGACTCTGCTGAGCAGATCTTGTATTTCACGACTTCCTCCTCTTGATTGTGTGGCTAGATGTGTAGTGACTGGTCCTCAGTCCAGGGAACAGAGGTATGCTGTGTACATGCCCAAGCACATCAGTCACACTTGGGTTATTAAGTACAATGATCTAGGAAAGGAATTGGAACTGATTGTTCAAACCTTCTATAATTCAGGCCTCTTGGCTCCTTTCCTTCTCTCTCCCTTCTGTCTCTTTGATCATTGTATTTCTAAATACTCATTTCCACTGAAGGGTGGGATAGGGAAATAACAAGATAATGAAAGTCATATTAGTAGTGTGGAGAACAGTTTTAATAAAAGCCACAGTGAAGAATGCAGTTGTAATTAGCACTAAAATGAAATTCTGAGTGCTGGTGGATTTCAGCTTGCTTTGCTTTCCCAATCCTTTGTTCCTGTTAAAGACTGAGTTCCATTATGCAAAGCACCTAGAGAGACTGAGCTCCTTTAAGACAAATACCATTGGATTTCACTCATATGTGGAATCTAATGAACAAACTGAACTAACAAGCAAAACAGAGACAGACTCATAGATGGAGAGCAGATGACAGCTAGTTGCGGGGGAGGTTACGGGTGGAGGGATTGAGCAAGAAGGAAAAAGGACTCATGGACATGGACAACAGTGTGGTGATTGCTGGGGGGGGGAGGTATAAGGACTAAATGGTAATGGGAAAAAATACAATAAAGATTATTTTTTTTAAAAAAAGAAGCCGTGTCTGTACTGGATGGCTATGAGCAGGACTGGGGCCAGTGTGCGGCATTTAATGCGCTTGCCTGTTTCAGTTTGCAGCGATAACCTTACCCACAAATTCAAAGGCTTCACTGTGATGAATGAAGCCGAGCGATATGAAGCTCTCAGACACTGCCGCTATGTAGATGAAGTCATTAGAGATGCTCCATGGACACTCACACCCGAGTTTTTGGAAAAACACAAGGTACTTATTCTTTCTTGTTCTCTAAGTAGCAAAACCGGGAGTCTGGCTCTGCAGCCAATATCCAGAAAGTCCAAAGGTGCTTCCAGTTTCTAAAAAAGCAACTGTCATTTGGTGTCACTTGATGTAGCACCCCTCTCCTGCCCAATCCTGGGGACTCATACCCTCTCACTTCTTTGCTGTGGGCTTTGGAGCTAGAGCTCCCACCAGGTCCAGGTGTGGCCTCTAATTCCTCCCTAACCTTGAGCAAAATATTGAACTCATTTACCTAAACTGTAAAATCGGGTGATATTGGTGCTTTCCTCATGGTGCTGTTTTGAGGATCTAATGAGTTTATCTAAGTGGAACCCTTGAAACAGTGGCTGGCTCATAGCAAGAGCTCCAGAAATGTCATTGTTGTCATCGTCAGCAGCAGCAGCAGCCGCTGCACTGTCGTTATTTGTGCTTATAGATTTGCAGGCATTATTTCTCATGGACCAGATGAACACACATCTTACCCAGCAGGGCAGGGGTCAGACTTTAAGGAAAGAACTTTATGTCTATGATTTTGTGACCCTGAGGCTCCTACTGATACAAGATTTGTATTAGCTGAAAACATGAGAAATTCTTTTGATTTGCATCAAATTATGTGCTTTGTATCTCCCTACCAGCCCCACATTAGGAGCTATTCTTTCCTTTTATAAGCAGCACAAAAAAAATAAGATTAAGCTGTTCTAAGAGTTTTCTTGTCTATTTTTAAATTCACGATGCAGAGGAGAATAGAGAACACTGATAAATGTGCATTGGTAATAGCAGAGGAGACAATTTCCCAGCGAGAATAAAAAGAAAAAAGGAAGCGCTACAATATGATTTACTTCCAGCAATCACTAACACATTTTTACTAAGCATCTATTATATATTCAGCTTGTGCTAGGCATTATGGGGAGACTCATGATGGTGATGACGGCTGCCACTTGCTGAATATTCACCATGTGCCCAGCCCTGTGCTAAGTGCTTTGCTCTCACACAGATCATATTCGATGTCATGGCTACCCTGAAAAGTGGTTATTGTTACCATGATACATTGGACAGGGGGGAGGAACTAAGTTTGAGTACTGAGAATAGAATAATAACAACATTTATTGAGTACTTACTATGTACCAGTTACTACTTTTAAACCTTTTTATGTAATATATCATTTAATCCAGTGATTCTCAAGTGGGAGCAAGTTTGCCCCCAAAGGACACTGGGCAATGCATGGAAGCATTTTAGGCTGTCACAACGAGAAGGGTGCTACTGGCATCTAGTGGGTAAATGCCAGGGGTGCTACTGAGCATCCTACGGTGTGCAGAACAGAACCCCTCAAAGAATTATCAGCTCAAAACGTCACTGGTACCGAGATTAAGAAATCCTGATTTCATTGATACCACCAATTTATAAGTCATGGAGCTTGTAAGTGGTGGGGCAGGAAACATATCCAGGCAATTAAACTGCTACTCTAAACTACCTCTCAAGGTGGGGTGTTGTGTTATAAAGAGCTGTGAAAGCTCGGCAGGGATGTTTTTAGTTGATTTGGTAGGAATCAGGGAACTAGTGGATATCAGCAGGCACAAGGATGACAAAGGGAAAATTCTGGTTAAAGAGGATCCCCCATGAGACAGAGGGATGGCTTGGAGAGGAGCCTGCAGAGAGGAAGGCCACCTACAAGTTGGTATCAATAATCCTGGCTTCGTGTAGTAGCAATAAAGAGGAAATGAGGCCATTTCCAAGGTGTTTGGGACCTACGTAAACGGGGACCATGGAGGTGCCATTGGAAGGGGACACCAGTTTATAGGATGAGTTGAATTCCACCCCAGTGGTGGTATACTCTTCTCTCTTTCCAACAGATTGACTTTGTGGCCCATGATGACATTCCGTACTCTTCTGCTGGCTCTGATGATGTTTACAAGCACATAAAGGAAGCAGGTGAGGAGTTCTGGGTGCCCCTGTCCACTGTGGCACAATAAGCAGGTTTAATAAGACATCTGCCCTAGGCCTGCAGTGTACACATACCAGGTACTGGGATTTCAGAGGTCCCCCGGGTAGCCTCTACAAGACTGTTCACATGTGCTAAATAGTGCAGATACTGGTTAGGTAGTTACATAGGAATTAACCTGAGCCCCAAAGTACTCACCTTCCGGTTTGAGGCTCGATTTTAGAGTTCATGAGACTAAAATCACAGGACCTTATGGAGGGGCAGTCATTTTCCTTATTCACAATGAAGTCCTCACAACGAAATTATTTCATACTCCCAAGAAAGTGCCTTCCAGAAGAAGATAGATAACCGGCTAATTAATGACCGGGACTCCTTATCTGCAGAGTCAGTCCTGCCATGTGTCGTTTTGTCACCTGGTAATAATATCCTCAGGTACCACGTGCAGAGACCAAAAAGAAGGGATTAAGTATTTGTAGATCTAGATAATACATTTTCTTCCCAAAGCTGTTAAGTGTTGCTGTGGAGGGCAGGCACGGTGCCTGAACTTTGGAAGTTGTCCCATTTGTCACTAAGCATTTCTGTTAAGCTCAGAGACCAGTCAGCTGGAGGGTGTTCCTGGGGCGGGGGAGACGGAGAGGTGGGTTTCCTTCCACTGCAGGCCCCCTGGGGTCATTTTCCTCATCAGGTTCTGTGTTCCGACTCCTGTGCTGCTGGATCACTGCCAGAGCCTCCAAGTAACAGATCTGTGGTTTCTCATCTCAGTGGGATTCTTGGGGCTCCTTGGTGACATTTATTCCTTCTTCCCCCCTCCGCCCGCCAGCCAGTTTATCTGTAACTCATGCGTTCTTGCCTCCTCCCCTGCATCCTGAGGAAAAGGGGTTTGTTTTCTGTCCCAGGCTAACCTCTTGATCTGAATCTACTTTCTCCCTTCCCTGGAGCCTGGTTTCTTTCATTCTTCTTCCTCTCTTTGCTCTCCAAGGTTCTCACTTTCTAGTAGGTTATTCTCCGCTTGCAGTCATGGGGAAGTCTATAAAAACAAATGAAACAAACCCAGCTCCTTCCTCTATGCTTCCCCTTCCCTCCTTCTCCAGCCACATCCTTCTCAGGCCTCCTTTTCCAAGCAAGTTGCAGGCATAGCTCCCTGTCATTCCTCAGTCACCCGCACTCTGACTTCTGTCCATCCTCCCTCAGTTCTGCAGTGACCTTCAAACCACCAAATCCAGCAGCCTCATTTCAGTCCTTGTCCAGGCATAACGACCATGCTGGCCACTCTCCTTTCTTGGATGCTCTTGTCCATCACTTGTGGGACACTTCTGGGACATTCTAATTGCCCTTTCATGTCTCCGGCCACTCCTGGGTTTTATTATCAGTTTCTCTCCCTCAGCCCTGTGCAGCCTTTCCATCTCACCAATCTGGGCTCTCTGCACCGCCTTCCACAGGCCCTGTGGTCCAGGCACACGCTGTTGAGCTCCTTTGCTCTGTCTGCTGTTCTCTGGGCTAGGAATGCCCTTCCTCTAAGTTTCTATGCCTGGTCCAGGCCCAGGTGAGGAGCCAGCTTAGACACGCTCCCCCCGCCCTGCCTTTCTTTCTTTTTTTTTAAAGATTTTTAAATTTATTTATCTTTAGAGGGGAAGGGAAGGAGAGAGGGAGGGAATATCAATGTATGGTTGCCTCTCGTGAGTCCCCTGCTGGGACCTGGCCTGCAGCCCAGGCATGTACCCTGACTGGGAATCGAACCACAGTCCTCTGGTTCACAGGTCCACGCTCAAACCACTGAGCCACACCAGCCACGGCTCGCCCTGCCTTTCTTGGACACTCATTTCACATGACCTCCCTTTCAGCTTCCTTCTCATGTCATCCTGATGGTTTCTTAATGTGTGTCCCTAGCTAGAATAAAGTGCCACAGGCCATGGCCGTATCTCCCCCATTTTGCATCCCCGGCACAGTGCCTGGTACGTGTGTAGTGTGCATGGATGCTGGAGGAACAAGGGTACTTTTATGGAGTATGATGGGGAGTTAGCTTAAGACGGAAGCCTTCCCAACACATGGGGAATGGAGCCATTTAGATAATTGCCACTGTTCTATTGTGTGGGATTGTTCCTATTATTTATATATAAGGGTGATACTTTGGCTTGAATTATATGGTCCTTTGCATCCAGTTTGTTTGCTTTTCATTGGTCTCATGTATCTGGGTCCCTCACGCACCCCTTTATTGAAGGAGATGCTGACCACAAAATTACAGGCAGACCTCAGAGATCCTGCAGGTGCAGTTCCAGACCACCCACGGTAAAGTGAGTATAGTACAACCAATCGTCATAGCCTCACAGCCCAGCAGAATCTCAGTGAGAGGTGGAAGGGTTTGCCATTTGATTGGTTTCAAAAGTGACTATAATCTGAATGAAAGAGCTTTAAAGTTATATCTATGAATTTGCCTTTTTGTTCTGATTACAACAGGCAAGAATATAAATCACAAATTGTAGGTACTTTGGGGGGACAGATAGATAATGGAAAAATAGGCTCTGCTGCCCACTCACTACCCAGCACTTGTCATTTTTCTGAGCTGAGGTTTTTCGTCATTGTCACAGAGTTTAAAATAATCACCTAAGAATTAAAATAGTCATGGCCGGGCTTTTGAAAATACCCTGCCTCCCCAGATTATATCTATTTGGATTACTTAAAAAGACAGATGGGGGAAAGGTAATTACTTTTATCCTCTTATAGGGTCAGGTGGCTTTTCTGGCCCTAAAAATGGAGCTGTCCGAGGTGGAGGGGGTGGTATAGTAACCTGAATTACTCAGCTTCTCCATCCCCTTCCGTCATTAGACCCCCTTCCATAAACTTCCCGTCGGCCTATTGCTGCATGAGAATCTTGGAGCAGGGTAGAGTAAGGGAGAGGTGGGCTGGAACTGGTATTTTATCTAGAGGTAGATGCAGAGGGAGATTTTTAATGTCTCAATTTATTTTTTTGCTATTTTGCTTACCGTCATATATCCCATGGATAGGTACTGCGGGTGCATCCACGCGCACCTTCCTACATCCATTAAACCGTGATCTGGCACGATACAGATACTCTAGTGAATTACCATATGCTTTACTGAGGGATTTCAAGAAGTCTAATATACACCTTACATTGTACTTGAGTTGCCCCCATTGCTGACATTCGCCATCAGAACTATCTTCCCTGTTCATGGGGGCCATTGGAACTTCCACCATCCGGCACCCTCACCCTCCTGCCACTCCAGCCTTTCCCTGGTACTCATGGACCTCCAGATTCTTAAGATAGGATGGGCCCCTGAGGGTCACTAACTTAGTCTCCTGACCTTCCTTGGAATCACTGTCAGCATCTGGTAGACCTGATGCTTGCCCATCTCCTGGGGTGGGGTGGGGTGGGGTGGGGAGCTTCTGGCCTCCCCAGCCTGTTTCACCTTTGGATGGTTCTGACTCTCATTGGTTAACCCGTGAATCCCCTGAGTGCATCCCCAAGGCAGCAGTTGTTGGAGGGGAAATGGAATGCAAATATAAGATAAACCCTAACCCTTGAGAGAAAGCAGAAACAGACCTAAATAATTCATTATTACCAAAATATTATAAGCCTGTGATGGGGCATCTATAGCAGGCTAGGGAGGCATGCCCAATGGTAGGAGTATATGAAGGAATGCAGCATAGTTGGAGAAAATGGAGAGGGTTCTGTAGTCTGGGGTGTGTAGAGGTGAGAACAGAGATGGAGACTGGCAGGCTGGGTGGTTTGGGCTTAATTCTGTATGTCACATGAAGCTAGTTGCCACTCTGACTCAGGGGAGTACCATCAGCAGGTCTCTTATAGGGGAGTGACCAACTGGCTAAGAGAACAAAAGTAGTTTCTGTAGCTGAACTTACTTAGAAGCCCCCGTTTCCAGGGAAAACCCTGCTTAACATTTGAAGTAATTCCGACTTTTCTGGGTTTGCACTTAGGTTATGTAGTTAACTTCGGGCCTTTTTCTTTTGGTGTTTTTTGGGGCCTACATCTTGGCCTTCCATAGGGTAGAGATCTCTGGTTCTGGTTGACCTTAGATTTGGGGATATCAAGTCCTGCTCAGTCATCACCTGTGGCTGCCAAACCCCCATCGCAACCCTCTGACACTCAGTCACCTTCTCCATCCGTTCCCCAGCCACCTTCACTCCCTGTGCTACCAGTGGGCCACTCAGCAGTCATGCCAATCTTAAATCTCAGCTACCTTCAGTCTTCCTAGAGAGAGTCACTAGAAACTTGGAAAATGTCCCCCATAATTTCCTGGAGGGCAAGGGAAACACAGGCAGTGGGAGGGAGCAGTGTCAGGCCCTGCCTGGCATGCCCATTATGCAGAACACTCAACTGAGACCTCACCTCCCCACAAAAGTTCCCTGGAGGTAAACAGTGTGCCAGATCCTCTGCTTTGGGCTTTCTCAGGGGTGTCTTCCCTGCCCCTGGGGCTTGAACCTGAGTGGGGGGCATGGGGCATGCCCTGCTCACGTTCTCTGGCTTCACTGCTTGTCTCCTGATCTCTGTCTGGGCTCTTTCCTGCAACCCCAGGAGGGGCTTTTCTTTTTCCTGGAGGCAGGAAACCACCCCCTTGTCAGTTTCATGTCTCCCCTACTCTGGGGCTTATGGAAAAACATTCTGTACCCTGAGTCTACTCAGCTTTTGGTTCTTAACAATTAGAGGGACACTTCTGGGATTTAGAAAACCTTTTTGTACTCCTGAAAGTCTGGCTCCTATAGGTAAAGGCCTTACCTTTCATAACTATTCTTTTTGAAATGAGCCTTCACAAGAGCCTGTTTTAGGAGTCAAAAGCTGAACGCAGTCTACTCGATTCTTAGTTCCATCTACCTTCCCTTGACGTGGGGAATCTCCATGCAGCCCCCAGTGGGGCTGGTGGCCAGTTCTATCCCCGTGGTCTTAGAAAGGGCTCCCTCATTGGTCAGGAGCATTGGGTAAGAATGGGAGGCCTCACATTCTCAAATCCTGCTCTTGTTTGAAAGGTGTTCCAAGAAAGGAAACCCAATACAATTCAGACTTGCAAGGTTGCTGAGGACCATGTCCGAGAGGAGGGAGAACTGGCTGATACAGCAGTTAACATCAGTTTAAGTGTTCGTAAGATCTGAGCCCTGGGCCAGCTGCTCCAAACCTGTCATGAGGACCCGGTACAGACCAGTGCTTGTCAAATGGAAATGTGCCTACAGATCCCTGCAGGATCTTTCTAAAGTGCAAATTTGGACATGAGGCCTGGTGGGACCTAAGACCCCCTTTTATGATGTGCTCCCAAGCTGTTAGAAACTGCGAGTCTATATACCTGACCTAGAGTAGTGAGAATCTAGACCAAGGATTCTGGTTCACCCAGGGTTACCCCCAGGGTTAATTGACTCAACATTTCCCAAGGTGACAGTTCCTCTGTCACTCTAAGAGCAAGAGTAAGAAGCATTCAGTGGTGGTTTTACTTCTGGGTGAGTGACCTCTAGTGAGCTAAGAAAAAGTTGCTGTCTGATTTTAGGGCATCAAACCTCAAGTCTACTTGTTTAGATGTAGGAGCAGGTCCGACATTTTTTTAACTCTAAGCAATCCAGCACCCTATTGTTCCACAAGAAATTACTGCCACCGTTAGTGACTTAAAAGAGCCACTTTATTTTGCTCATGATTTGGTGGGGCGGGGTTTCACCAAGGGTTTAGCTGCGTGGTTCTTGCCTGGGGTGTCTAAAACAGTTGTTGTCAGCTGTTGGCTGGGGCTGCAGTCATCTGAAGTCCCAACTGGACTGGAGGCCCCAAATGGGGCACTTAACGTGGCTGGCAACAGAGGCTGGCTGCCCACAACGTGCTCAGTTGGGCTTGACACTGGAGCACCTGCACACGGCTACTCCGTGTTATGTGGGCTTCTCGCAGCATGGTGGCTGGCTTCCAAGAGTATGCATCTTAAGAGGAGGCATCTGGAGGGCTGGCCATCTCAAGAGGAGCTGCACACTTCTGACCTAGCCTTGGAAGTCACCCAGTGTCACTTACACCACAGTTGATTTGTTACAAGCAAGTCACTAAGGCCAGCCCGTATTCCAGGGGATGGGAATTGTGCCTATGTTTAATTCAACCACAATTCCCATCTCCAAATCGAATAGTCAGGTGGTATTTCACTTGCCCTGGGAGCATAGGCATAAGACTATGTGTGACTTTTCATATGCACAGGGACCCATTCTTGAGGTTCATTGAGCTGCTCTGCTGAGTCCTTACCAAGGGAGAGGCCCACAGAGGTCTGTTTGGGGCCCCAGTAGAGGAGGCCAGAGTGCTTGCTATTCATTGTGGGAGAAAGATGCTCAGAAATGGCCTAAGCATCCACATTTGGCTTTTATACTGAAGGCGTATTTTGAAAGTCAGAAATCACTTGAAATGAAGCCAGAGATATCAAGGGCCTGAGTTAAACTGTGTAGCACTCTGCTCTGCTTGTCAGGGCTATGTGTCAAAATCCTGCAGCCTACCTGGACAACAAGATGGAGCTTAAATGAAGTAGACTGTAAGGTCCACATTACTCATCATCATTCTAATATTGCCTACTACTGTTGAAAGTTTCCTTCATTAACATGTGCTTTGCTGCTGCTTAAAATAGCTCCATAACCAAACGCTGCAATTCTGAAAAGCACGATAAAAAAGGTTCTCTGATCATGCTCATTACTGAATATTTTTAGCAGAGCAATAATTAGGATGTGGAGGAAGCTGGGTGCCTCATTATATCAGCAGAGGGCTTGGCTTCTTTCAGAGACCTACCTCTCAACCAGCCAAAGCAAATCTCTCCCCAACACCAACTTTCAGTTCTTCAGCTACAGAGACCTCACCCTGTGGCTTCAAAGCAAGGGTGAGCTCATGTCACCAGTGTCTAAGTGATTTGCTGAAGTCCATTAATAGCTAGAGAATCTTAATATTTCAGCAGGCGAGGGTGGCATGCAATGTCTGTTTGCTGAAAAATAGGGCATACTTCTCACCAGAAAGCTCCCTGCTGCTCCCACCAAGATGAGGCTGTTATGTGACCTCTCCCCTCACCCCCCCCCCCGGACTTGGGACCACTTGGTTCCCCGCCCACCAAAGCACCTCACATATCTAAGTCACTTGGGTGCTGTTTATATTCATGCACTTAGCTGTTTGCATCCTCTGCCTTCCATCTGGTTTTCTGGAGTCCACCTTTTTAGAAGATAAAGGAATTTTTTGGTCTAGTGGCAACCCCACCTCTGCCCTCTGAGTCACAGGATATTAGAAATCAGATGCTTTGTCTCTAACGTCAGCAGTGCCACCCTGCTGCCACTACTGTGAATGTGCAGTGATGGCCAAAGAAAGCTCCCAACAGACACCCTAGGAGGGTCCAAAAGACTAAAAAATTCACCCATGTTGGCAGAATCAGAAAACTGGATTTAGGAAGGCACCTAGAGATCAGTATTCATCTCGTCAGTCATTCAACAGATGTTCCTATAGTGCCTACTTGTCACCTGCCGCTGAGAATGAGACACAAGCAGTCTCTTCCCTCAGGTTAGCATAGAGTCAAGTGGGGAAGACATTTTTTTTGAGCAAGTTGTTTTATAAAGACCTTAGAATATTTGAAGGGAAAGGGCAGTTGAACCTTGGTAGGGAAATAGCAGCCAGAAGACCCAGTCAAGGGTTGAGAGATTTCCTTGAGGAAGTGACGCTACAGGGGAAACCCGGCGGATGATGGGGAATTAATGAAGGAGTGTGTTTGTGGCAGAGTAAGGGGAGGGGCTCAGCCTGTTGCCCAGCACCATTGAATACAATGAGAATGGGGCCCCTGCAGCCCTATAGCACAGGGACTCGGCTCAGGGAGTATAAGGGATGGAGTGTAGGGGGTTGAGACTGGGGAGAAGCACAGGAAAGATGCTACAAGGTGCTGCAGAGCCAGGTTAGGGATTTGGATATGAATGCAGAGGACAGTGGAAAGCTCATGAAGGATGTTGAGCAGGCATATGACTTGCATTGTGAAAGACTGCTCTGCGATCTTGCTGTGTGGAGAGAGAATTGGGGGGGACGAAAAATGGCATCTCTGGAGACTGCTGTTGAGATTCTATGGAAAAGATGGTGTTAGATTGGTTTATTTTTATTTTCTATTTTTAAAAACTTTTAAAAGATTTTATTTATTTATTTATTTTTAGAGGGGAAGGGAAGGAGAGAAATATCAGTGTATGGTTGCCTCTCATGAGTCCCCTGCCGGGAACTGGCCTGCAACCCAGGCATGTGCCCTGACTGGGAATCGAACCGCGATGGTGTGGTTCGCAGGCCCGCGCTCAGTCCACTGAGCTACACCAGTCAGGGCAAGGTGTTAGATTGGTTTAAATGGAGAATGCAGAAGAGTGGGTGGGCTGGGGAGACCTGTACGAAGTAGATTGGTGATTGGAAGGAAATCAGGTGTAAAGCAGGGGTGTCCAACCTTTTGGCATCTCTGGGCCACAGTGGAAGAAGAGGAGTTGTCTTGAGCTTCAAATTTCACCAAAAAATCTCATTATGTTTTAAGTAAATTTATGATTTTGTGTTGGGCCACATTCATAGCCATCCTGGGACACATGCAGCCCGTGAGCCACAGGTTGGACACCCCTGGAAGAGTGAGGAAGAGGGAACTGGCATGGATGAGATCGAGGTCGTCTTGTCTGGCCACCCCATTTCTGAGCTTTGGAGGCTGAGATTAAATAACCTGCCTCCTAAAGCTTGAGAAACTGCGCAAGTCGCCAAACCAAGAACCCAGCCCCCTTGCCCCCAGGCCATCCCCTGCCTGATGTCTCTGGCTGAGGAGCCATAATCATACTGGGTAGAAAGATCTCAATTGCCAGCACAGTATTTCAGTTGGCTGTAAGGAAGTTCTTTTGGAATTTGACATCTTCTAGTCTTTTTTTTTTTTTTTGACTCAGTCTCACATATTCTGGATGAAAGGGCCTTTGAGTGGTGAAATCACCATGCAGAGTAGAACAGTCTTAGGGAAATGAAGTCGTCTGGCACCCCACAAGCATGTCTTTAGATCAGAGACAACAAAACTACATCTTTTCTGAAGCATAACATGACACAGATCTCCTTGGGGAAGAAGGGGGATGCGGTGATCTGAGTCATTGACTCAATTGTTATTCTCCATTCACTTACTGACTGTGCATTCGCCGAGCACCCTCTGTATGCTATATACAGGGGCACTGAGCGTGGTGCTGGACAAGCAAAGACATTCAAGGCATAATCTGTGCTTTCAGAATGTTCTCTTTCTACAAGGAGACAGACATTTAAAATACTTCTGTTAATGGAAGTTGTGCTGCACAGCTGCATGGGGCACCATTCTCGTATGTCCTCAGTGTTGTGGATTCTGCCCAGAGGTGTCAGGAAGGACTTCCCAGAGGTATAACCTCAAAGCTGGATGCTTTTTTTCTTTTTAACATATTTTATTGATTATGCTATTACAGTTGCCCATTCCTCCCCTTCACTCCCCTCCACCCTGCACACGCCCTCCTCCACCATTCCCCCCCCTTCGTTCATGTCCATGTGTCACAAGTTCTTTAGATTCTATATTTCCCATACTATTCTTGCCCTCCGCCTATCTATTTTCTACCTACCGTCTATGCTACTTATTCTCTGTACCTTCTCTCTCTTCTCCTCCTCCCACTCCCCTGTTGCTAACCCTTCATGTGATCTCCATTTCTATGGTTCCGCTCCTGATCTAGCTGTCCTCTTAGTTTGCTTTTGTTTTAGGTGTGCTTGTTAATAACTGAGTTTGCTGTCCTTTCACTGTTCCTATTTTTTATCTTCTTTTTCTTAGATAAGTCCCTTTTGCATTTCATATAATAAGGGCTTGGTGATGATGAACTCCTTGAACTTGACCTTATCTGAGAAGCACTTTATCTGCCCTTCCATTCTAAATGAAAGTTTTGCTGGATAAAGCAATCTTGGCTGTAGGTCTTTGGATTTCATGACTTGGAATACTTCTTTCCAGCCCCTTCTTGCCTGTAAGATCTCTTTTGAGAAATCTGCTGACAGTCTGGTGGGTACTCCTTTGTAGGTGACTGTCCCCTTATCTCTTGCTGCTTCTAGGATTCTCTCCTTCATTTGAATCTTGGCTAATGTAATTATGATGTGCCTTGGTGTGTTCCTTCTTGGGTCCAACTTCTTTGGGACTCTCTGAGCTTCCTGGATTTCCTGGAAGTCGATTTCCTTTGCCAGACTGGGGAAGTGGATGCTGCAGGATGAGGACAAATGATGTGACTGATGTGAGCAGGGGAGGAGGATTCAAGGCAGAAAGGAAGGGCTGGGTCTGAGCAAACGCTAGGAGCTGGGTGTGTGGTGCATCCAGGGAACAGTCTGGATGGATGAACCCTCAGTATATACGGCAGAAAAGGAACATACAGAACAGAGCCTGGAAGAGTCAGCTGGGGCCAGGTGTGAAAACGTCACTGGCACACCCAGCAGTGCACCTTTGCCCTGGAAAGGAGGATGAAAGAAGATGGGTCGACCAAGTGTGTCTTAATTTTTTTTCTTGATCCTATTTTTACTCTCTGAACAGGAATGTTCGTTCCAACTCAGAGAACAGAAGGCATCTCAACATCAGACATCATCACAAGAATTGTCCGGGACTATGATGTTTATGCCCGTCGCAACCTTCAGAGAGGGTACACAGCCAAGGAACTGAATGTCAGCTTTATAAATGTAAGTGTGCCACCTTGTACCCTCTGAGGACTACCACATCACAGCACTACCACTATTTATTGAGCACTTACTATATGCCACTTAGTGTTTCTGATGTTTTATGTATATCATCTCATTCAAGCCACGTAACAACCCAATGATTTATCATTATTCCCATTTTACAGATGGAAAAACCAATATCCAAAGGAGTAACATAAGTCACCCAAGGCATACGGGTAGTGAATGTCACGTTTTACAAAGGAGCTACCTTGCTTCTCTCCCCTCATCCCAACCTCCCTCTCTAGAGCTCTCAGACTCGCGTCAAGGGTTTCTGGGAGGGAAGCAAGCAACCCTCCTGAAAGGCAGGAGTTCTCTTCTCCTCAAAGGGAAGAAGGGAGGCTCAGAGAGACGATGGAAAGCTAAACCCAGAAAAAATGCTTTCTTGTTCTAACACTTTAAAATTTTCATGTTATTAAGGCCTTACAGATGCTTGCTAGACACCTTAACAGCTATTTTTTATTGTCCAGAGAAATTACAGCTACTTAAATAAAGCCTAAAGTCTTTGGTTTCCTTGGATATTTCTGCCATATTGTTCCCACTGAGCTGCTGTTAGTTTAATAATAGAGCAACTGTTAAAACAATCTTTAAAACAAGCAAAACATGCTGTTAAAAAGCAAAGAGGGCAGCCCAGTTGCTGGAGGTGATGTTAGCAAGTCTGGACAACTCGGTTTGCATGGACTCTGATGAGCCCATGTAGTTGATTAAAACAAGAACTCTCCATCCCTACAGAAGTTCAGCTCCCCAAAATAGATACTGTATTTTTAAAGAGGGATTTTTCTACAAAACTAGATGCTTATAATTACACATAGCCATAATTATCCAGCAGCTTACACAAATCAACCATTAGTACCTTCACAATGAGGAGGGGCTCATTCATTGTAAATCAGGGATTATTAGTTTTCCCTCACAAGGTGGGGGTGTTGCCAGTCCAGGCTCTGTGACTTCACACAAGTCAGACAACAGAGTGGAAAGTGTGGGGTTCAGCTGGCTACAAAGAATTCAAAGTGATTATTCGGCATTCTCATAGAGAATTAAATCCCTGGTTATGGCAATACATGAAACTGTTCTTTTAAACTACATTCAGTCAACCATCCAAGCATCTCATGCCATTTTCAAAAGTTCTCGCTCATTCTCTTTAAGTGGCCTTTGGATAATCCACTTAGCTCAGGGGACCGTGTAGCCAGCGAGGACGCTCTCGTGGCCTTTCTGTGACAACCCGCCTGGCTTCAGCCCAGAGATGGAGTCGGATGTGGTGGATGGGCATGTAGATGAATCACAGAACCTCAGCAGGGACAGGAACCTACTGAGGGTCAGTCACCCAGTCCAAGTCCCTGCATGTAGAAATGAGGAAAGCCGAGCTCAGAGGGGCTGTGACCAAGGTCCCACAAGCAAGGTAGATGGGAGGCCACAGCAGCCACCCCGCCTCACGGCGCCCAGTCCAGTGCCCATTCTACTACCGCATGCTGCTCCTGAGTGCTGGGTGTAGTAACCATGTATTAAAAACAGCTGAGTGGCAGCACATATAGCTCACACCCCCCACCCCCACCCCGAGGCTGCAGTGAAGCTTGGAAGGTCTAAACCAGGGAGTCTTTACCCAGTAGCAATATATATAGTTGCCTCAAAATATTCTGAAATACAAAAGGAACTTCAATCCCTTGGAAAGAAGAAAAACAATCAACCTTACTACCTATTTAGGAGAAACTATATCATGATTTCATGGAGGGGAAGACCCCCCCCCCCCATCTCATGTTATTTTCATGGTTTTGAGACCACTCTCATCAGGTAACAGGATTAATGCATATGCCACTTAATAGTAATGAAACAGACAACGCAACTGAGCTTTTAATAAATGCCAGGCTGTCCTGGAGCACATTCTATGTATTATCTTATATAATTGTTACAGTAACCCTGTAGGATAGGGATGATAATTATCCCATTTTACAGATGAGGAAACTGAGGTTTAGAGGTGACACATGAGCTGCGTAACATACAGTGCCTTCCAGGCACATAGGTACTAGCACGGCTGCATACAGGCCAGAGGAAAAGCAAAGTCCCAGTCAAGAGAAGCTGTTGGGATAAAATCTTTCTTTGTCACCCAGGGAATTGATGCAGTTCAATTAGCTTAATGGAAAATACCATTATAATGAAAATTTCAGCATAATACATGGATTCTAAGGCCCAGCCAGTGACCCACTTTTTCAACCGATAGCGGTTTTAACAATGCCCAGTAAAACAGAAGACTCAGGCAGCCTCTGAGTGGCCATTCTATGTACACTTTATGCTTTTGTCTAAGTCTCAGCAGAATTGAGGGGGTGTATTTGCCCAATATCTACCCCTACCAATAAAAGTAAGTATGTATTTTGGGTTTTTCTCTTAAATAAGCGAATTCAGCTGAGATGTTTAGAAGAAGGAATATTAAAACCACTGTACTTCACTTCACATACCCAGCAAGACTAACAACAAGGGAGACGCACGTTCTCGTCAGTCCCTCTCTGGGAAATGGTAACACCCTGACTCTTTAGATTAAGAACGCGCACAGGTTGAAGTAAAAAAGAACCTTGGTGTGAATGCTGATCTCGCTCATGCATTCTCAGATACATGCATTTTTTTCCTTTAATTTTTGACCAGGAGAAGAAATACCGCTTTCAGAATCAGGTGGACAAGATGAAAGAAAAAGTAAAGACCGTGGAGGAAAGGTCAAAGGAATTTGTGAACCGAGTGGAAGAAAAGAGTCATGATCTAATTCAGAAGTGGGAAGAGAAGTCCAGGGAATTCATCGGCAACTTCCTAGAACTGTTTGGGCCTGACGGAGCGTGGGTATGTGATCCTTTCACTTGGCCCCACAATGGCGGGTGTTTTCAGTAACCACTTTTCATGAAACCACTCAAGGGTGTCCCTTCCCTCAGTCCAGGATGTGGCCTCCACTTTGGGCATCCATCAGCCTGAGTGACTGGAAGTTCATGTCACTTCCTTCTTTAGTTCCTGCTCTACCCCTCAATAGGCTACCCAAGAGCACCCAAAGCCAGCTCTGGCCTCTCTTTTGACTTCTTGTTCAGAGCTCGAAGCCATATGGTACTCATTGAATGTTATTACTGCAGAAGTGGGTTCCATAGCTCATCCCAGGCTCCCAGTTGGAGAGGATGCAGAGCTTGGGGGTAAGGGTGAACTGGGTCAGTGGCATCATGCAACTTGTGTTGTAAGACAAGACTAACGGGCTCTTGGATCAGCCAAGGGAGGAGACTGCAAAAGAAATGTATCTGCCTTGGTAGCTTTTGTTGGAACTCTCCTCTCTCATTGGTTGGAAGAGAGAGAAGAGGTAGGATTTTTCCCTGCATCTGTGCCCCTCACGGCCTGAATGCCACTTTCCGTGGCTTGTACATGTTGGCGCAAAAGTCTTTGGGGACTGTGGCCACAGTCTGAATCTTAAAACTGAGAGAGCAAATGTCAAGGGTCTGTCTCTCGCCTAAATTCTAAAGAAAAATCTGAATGAAAACTGTGAGAAGGGAAAAGAAAATTCTTCACCAACGGAGTACAAGGAAACCACCTTGTACTCCATTGGTATATTCTATTGTGCCTGCGCTTCCAGAGTAAATAACCAGTATTGTTAGCAGAGTTAATGAGGGTTCTATGAAAGAAATACTTCTACAGCTAACTTTCCCTTTCACACAAAAAGAAATGATTCCATTTGATTTCCCTGATTTTAAGTAGCCTAGATTTCCTATTATGACATGAGAAGTCTCTAACAAAATCCACTTTGGTTTAATTATTTTATTGATGGGTTGTCACTCCTGCCTCTCTGCTCATTTGAGCTGGTTCATTATAGGATTATCTAAAAGTAAAACACTCAATTAGTAATAGAAAAAGAACAACGTTTGAGAAGTTTGAAGAGATGCTTTGCTTGGAGCCTAGCGGCCTATGAGTAATTGTAGAAGGTGGATATTGTCGTCCAACCACCTCCTATTGGCGGAGTCTGCAAGGGGCTGCTTGAACCCTTGTTGACTTCTGGAAAGAATGGAGGAGCTACGGGCTGTATTCCTTTTCATTTTCCCTGGGCATGTTACAATGTTCACTCAGATTGGTTCGCTGCATAGGACCTTATCAAGGTCCTCGAGTGTGCACGGTACTAGGGAAGGACATGAAGATAAAATGCAGACCCCATTGTCTGGTATTCCATGATCTCTATAACATAAAGCCTGAGGTTTCCCATGAATCTGGTGTGTAATTGAATAGTTCACATTTTTCACAACTAACTTTCTGACTCTGAAGAAACAGCTAGTGGTTCTTTAATGAAACCATGTAGGTATTAGTTTGCTTATGGGGATTTAGAAATGTGTCTTTGCTGTGAAGCTCCACTATTGTAACCTGAGGGGGCGAGTGTTTTCTCCTGCAGTTTTCTCCTATTATTAAACTAAAGGCAAGGGAAGGAATATAATTCCATGGGAACTTTACGTAGACCCTAGACATTTCAGGCTCCCGGTGAAGGCGAAGTAGTAGCTGAGATTGTTCTGGGGGATCTGGTGACAGTGAGCTGAGGTGATTTTTAAGAAATGAAACCCAGCTTCGAGACTGGAGATTTTTCTCCTTAAAACTTGCTATTAGTGTCAAAACTGTTATTAACATTAATTTACCATATCAGCCAGACTTAGACATTACTTTTTTCTGTTGACATTAAAAGTACAGAAATAGTTACAAGGATGTTCAACGCCAAGATAAGTAATTTGCTTTTCATGAATATGCTATTATTATAATAATTCTTTATTTGTGGATTTGGGACTGGAACTCATTTCTTAAAATAGAGGATCTACATTATCTGAAAATACAGTACTGGTACAAATAACCCAAACTTGAAAAGGCAGAAAATAGAAGGATTTTAGGGTTCAAAATTCAGTGGAAGAGGATTGCTGTATGTAGCTTATAGTGGGCATTCCATAAATGTTTCTGGATTGAATGAATGGATGTGTAATGAAGACCTATTCATAGAACCTCCTAACATCTGCAAAGGATATGAGGCCCCAATCTTCCATCGATCTCTCCGTCTATATATACAGCAATATACATGAATAGATATGGTGCTAGATACAGAGCTTGGTTCCAATTTGGCGTTTGCTGGATCAAATGTGGTAGGCAGACTTGGTTGGCTTGGCCCTCGGCAATGTTTTAAAATTTCTTTGACAGAGGGCACGCACTCTCTAACTGCTGTGTCCACCCCATTCCTCCCTGCTGCCTCCTCTAAACTGATTCACATATTTATGGTGCCCACCTGTCTTTACGGAATATTTGTGTTTATTCCTCATGGCATGGAGTTTTTAGGTCTCCCCACATGACCTCATATTGGATAGCAAGACCATGATATAAAACGCAGACCCTCACATTCCATCTGAGTGGAGAGTGGTGGCGGCAGCGGCGGTCATCATGATGTTGTTACCGTCTAGAGCAGCGGTGTCCGACCCACGGCCCGTGGGCCACACGCAGCTCAGGATGACTATGAATGTGGCCCAACACAAAATCGTAAATTTACTTAAAACATGATGAGGGGGTTTGGTGTGATTATGTGTCACAATGTACTGAGTGTGGGGTCCAACACAACTCCTCTTTTTCCAGTGTGGCCCACAGATGCCAAAAGGTTGGACACCCTGGTCAAGGTTGTGTAGCAGGTTAAACTTTTTCCATAGTCCTTTATATCCACTCTACTCCTTTGTAGCCACACAAGAAGGTCGTATATTACAGCTGTGTTATAAAGGAACAAAGGCCTAGAACAATTGTGAAGCTTTCCTATGGTCTCACAGGAGTTTGGATCTATTGGGATAGAGTTCAGGGCCAAGCCACTTTCTCCCAGCCAGCACTGTGTCCTTCGTGATAGGAATGTCCACAGGATGCGGTCACTTTGCTTCACTTCAGGGTGTGGCTTTGTGGAAAAACGGAGATCTCCCCAAAACCTCTCTAAGGTTTTGTGACAAAGCCAGTTGCCAAAATGGTACTTTAGGCCAGGTCCATCCAGATTCAGGAGGTACTGTTGGCCTTCTTCCTAAGCGAGCCAAGATCATGGTGTCCGTGGCTGTATTCGTTATCTATTGGTGTATAATAAATTACCTCCAAAACTTAATGACTGAAAAGCAACAAACATTTCTTTTTTGTATATTTTATTGATTATGCTATTACAGCTTTCCCGGTTTCTCACCCTTCCCCCGCCTCTGCCCTGCACACCCCCAACCCTCCAGCATTCCTGCCCTGCCTTAGGTCATGTCCATGGATTGTACATATAAGTTCTTTGAGTCCTCCGTTTCCTATACCATGTTTGATCTCGCTCCATCTATTTTATGCCCACTAATTATGCTGCTTCCCTGTACCTTTTCCCCGATTCCTCCCCACTGAAAACCCTCCATGTGATGTCCATTTCTCTGTTTCTATTCTAGTTGTTTGCTTAGTTTTTTTTGTTGTTGTTGTTTGTCTTTTCGTTGCGAGTTTCTTGTCATTTTACTGTTCATATTTTTTATCTTCTTTTTCTAAGTCCCTTTAACATTTCATATAATAAGGGCTTGGTGATGATGAACTCCTTGAACTTCACCTTATCTGCCCTTCCATTCTAAATGAAAGCTTTGCTGGATAGAGCAATCTTAGATGTAGGCCCTTGCCTTTCATGACTTCAAATACTTCTTTCCAGCCGCTTCTTGCCTGTAAGGTTTCTTTTGAGAAATCAGCTGATAGCCTTAT
This sequence comes from Sturnira hondurensis, assembly GCF_014824575.4. NCBI lineage: Eukaryota > Metazoa > Chordata > Mammalia > Chiroptera > Phyllostomidae > Sturnira > Sturnira hondurensis. Next base: position 662,549 of record NW_028085098.1, read on the forward strand.
GGGCACTCCTGTGTAGGTAACTGTCTCCTTTTCTCTTGCTGCTTTTTAAGATTCTCTCTTTATCTTTAATCTTGGGTAACTTAATGATGATGTGCCTTGGTGTGTTCCTCCTTGGGTCCAACTTCTTTGGGACTCTGCACTTCCTGGACCTCCTGGAAGTCTATTTCCTCCATTTCTTATCTCACACATTCTATGAAAGACAGGAATCAGGAAGCGGCTTAGCTGGACGGTTATGATTTAGGGTCTCTCATGAAGTTGCCGTCAAGATGTCAGCTGGAGCTGCAGCCATTGAGGGCTAGAGCATCCTCTTCCACACTCACTCACATGACTGCTGACTGGATACCTCAGTTCCTCACCACGTGGGCCTTTGCACGAGACTGCCTAAGTGTCCTCAAGATGTGACAGCTTCCTTCTCCCAGAGTGAGTGACCCAGACAAAAGCTAGTCTTTAAAAAAATGTTTTAGAAATGTTTCCATTACAGTTGACATACAATATTACATTAGTTCCAAGTGTAAAACAGTGATGAGACATTTATATATGCCTTATGAAGTGATCAGCCCAAATGAGTCTAGTACCCACTTGACGCCAAACAGTTTTTACAATATTATTAACTCTATTCCATATACTATAACTCTACATCTCCATGAGTATTTTTAGAACCGGCTCGCAATTTGTACTTCCTAGTATCTTCACCTTTTCACCTATCCCTCATCTGGCCGCCATCCGGTTTGTTCTCTGAATCCATGAGTTTGTTTCTGTTTTGTTTGCTGCCGGGTTGGGGGAGGGCTCGACAAAGGAGACAGCTCTCCTGACCCCTGCCCCTTCAGCCCTCACCCTGAAGCTAGTCCATTCAGTTCCTCCCTTATGTCCCTGTCACCTTTCAGCTGCAGCTTCTGCACTAGAGCCCAAAGCAACTGAATTTGGGAACAAGCAAGTCTGTGTGCAGGCCCCTCAAAAGGATGCCTCAGTCTGCAGTAGCCCTCTGTCTCACTCGGATGCAATCTCCGCTGTCTTTCACAGCCAGACGTTATGGGGGCTCCTCTTCCCAGCACTGGCACCCGGAGCTGGGGAGCCCTTGCTACTCAGGGGTGACCTCTGCAGCTGGGATATCCCTCCCTCCTAATTCTTAGTCACCACACTATGCGTGTGGGACCCGCCTGCTCCGCATCTCCACCCCTCCTACCAGTCCGGGTGTGATTCCCTAGTTATAGGACTCCTGTTCAGCTCGTCTTCAGGTGGTTCTCAAAGATGTTACTCTATAATAGAGCTGTAATTGTGATGTGATCATGGGAGGGGGTGAGCACGTGTTTACCTACTCCGCCATCATGACTTACAGTCTAAAAAGCTATATATAGTCTCCTATGACTTAATAACAGAGGTGAGAAACATCGTTGCAGACATATGCTGTTGGTCACAGAGACTAATGCTGGTGTATTTGGGGAGGACAATAAACAAGGATGTGAATACCAGGAGGTGGTACGGCTATCTTGGCAGCTGGCTAGCACAATTGCTTTTGAGAATTTGAAGCAAGCAATCTACTTCTCAATCACTATAATAGATTATCTGTTCCCATTTATTTAGTCTGATTGGTGGATGATCAGAGTGCAACATATTTTTCAATCTCATCAGTTACCGCTCTACTCATTAGCTACAGTCACACACTGCATAAAGATGTTTCAGTCAACGATGGACCACATATACGATGGTGGTCTCTTGAGGTTATCATGCAGCTGAAACATTGCTGTCACCTAGCGACATTGTAGTCATGGTAGCACAGTGCATTACCCATGAGTTTGTGGTGGTGCTCCTATAAACAGACCTACTGTGCTGCCAGTTGCATGAAAGCATAGCACGTACAATTACTCACAGTATATAATACTTGACAATGGTAGTAGATGACTATGTTACTGGTTTATGTATTTGCTATATCATGCTTTTGCTAGTACTTCATAGTCATTCTAGTTATAAAGTTTTCTGTAAAAGAGTATGCTGTGTTACACCAGCAGCAGCCTCATTCATCTCGTGTTGATTGGGTCCCTTGATTACATTATTTTCTGTCATACTTGATTTAATCTGGTGTTACGTTGCAACATGCCGTACAGGGCTGCCGCCTAGGAACAATAGGCTATACCATAGAGCCTAGGTGTAGTAGGCTACATCATCTGGGTTGGTGTAATTGCGCTCTGTGATGTTCACCTAACAACAGAATTGCCTAAAGACATTTCTCAGAATGTGTACTTGTTGTTAAGTGATACATGACTGTTGGTGCTTGATTCTTGTAAACGGTCTTGACTCACACTCAAAAGGTAGCCTATAACTCAAGCAGAACTACAAAGGGGAGCCTTCCCAACAGAGATTTGGCATTACCTCTCTTTGGAGGGGGTGTCTCTTTGAAATACACTTTGGGTCAGGGGATGGGCTTTAAAGACGCTAAATTTTGAAGCTTGGTTGCTATATTGGAGGCATCACTGTTCACTTTCAAGGTATCGAGTGTCAAGGAGCCAGGACTGAGGAAGGCTAAGTCAGCTTTCAGGGTTAGGTTTTTGGGGTAGGGCCTTCCTGGAGAAAGTTTGTTGTTTTTGTTTGAAGTGTCTGAATTTCCAGAGCAGACACATTCTCTTTATAAACATTAGCACCCCGACCACATATGCTGTTTTTCAAAAACATTATGTATCTTTTTTTTTTAAAGATTTTATTTATTTATCTTTAGAGGGGAAGGGAAGGAGAGAGGGAGAGAAACATCAATGTATGGTTGCTTTTCGTGCGTCCCCTGCTGGGAGTTGGCCTGCAGGGAACTGGCCTGCAACCCAGGCATGTGCCCCGACTGAGAATCGAACCCGCGATCGTCTGAGTTGCAGGCCCGCGCTCAATCCACTGAGCTACACCAGCCAGGGCTACATTATGTATCATTTTGAATGATCTGCCACTCCATCCCTTCATTGACTGAACCCAGGGAATCACTTTCTACTTGAAATGAAAGTGGGTCTATTCTGTGGTACCACGTGAACACAGACCCTTTCCTTGGAGCATCAGGAGGACATGAACATGACCTTAAGTCAGGTGCAAGTTTCTAGTTCATCCTGGCCCACAGACACCCTCTGCCCCAGTCCAGTCACTCTGGCAGATCCCTGTGCCAGCCAAACAGGCCTTTGCCATCTGATCTATAAGATGATCTTTTCTTTTAAAGACTTCGATGGTGTGTTTGTTTTTTGGAAAGAACAGATTTACATGATGGGAAGTCTACTGGTGCTTGCCAGATGCTAGGGGTGGGGGTGGTGAGTGAGTGAAGGGAAGCAAAAGGTACAGACTTCCAGTTCTAAAATAAATAAGCCTTGGGGATGCAATGTACAGCATGGTGACTACATTGAATACGGTGTTACATATTTGAAAGTTGCTAAAAGTAGATCTTAAAAGTTCCCATCATACAAAACTCTGTGACTGTGTATGCTGACGGGTGTTAACTAGCCTCACTGTGGTGATCGTTTCACAATATATACAAATATTGGATCATGTTATACACCTGAAAGTAATATATGTCAGTTATGCCTCAGCTAAAAAATAAATGTGAGCATCGAGTTTTTTCCTCTGTTGTTTACTCCTGTATTCTCAAGGTTTAGATTAATGCCTGCAGCAGACATAGTATGCTATCAGTAAACATTTGTTGAAAGAATGAATCTTGGGTCACTTTTCAGACTCTTCATGCCAGGAAGATCCTCCATAATTTGTAGTAAGCAAAATGTTTCTTTTCAACGTCTATCATAGAAATACTCTACATCATGATAGCAAAAAAAAATCCCATTTCATGTGTGTATATAAACACACATATATAATGGGATATTATTTCTATGTCTATTTAGTTTGTCCGTTCACCCATTGGTGGATTTTTGGATTGTTTCCACCTTTTGGCTATTGGGCATAGGGCTGATGTAAACGTGGATGTACAAATACCTGTTAAGTGCCTACTTTCAGTTCTGTAGGGTATATACTCAAAAGTGGGATTGCCAAATCATATGGTAATTCTAGTTGGTTTTTTTTTTTGAGGAAGTGCCAAATGGCTGCACCATTTTACGTTCTCACCGTAATGCATGAGGGTTCTAACTTCTGTATCTTATCTAGTACTAGTTGGTTTTTTTTGGTGTTTTTATAATAGCCATCCCAATGGTACTGCTCATTTAAAGAATATTTTCATTTTGAGAAAATAAATATAAAATTCAGTTTGTGGATTTGAATTAGGTTTCCCACTTGAGCCTTTTTGACAGTGGTTTCAAAATTTTGCCTTCCAAAGAATGCACAATAAGATGTGAATAAACATGGAAAACTTCTTATTATGAAAGCGGCTAATTACAGAGAGTTAGTCATGAGAAGGGGCTCATTTCCTGGCTGGGGAGCCTTGGGTAAGTTCCTTTGCCTCTCAGCCACCTGCCAGGGTTACTGGGAGAATGAAACTTTTATATTTAAAACCCTTTACAGTGCCCGGCAGTCACATGTCACTAGTTGTTTATTGATTTGGCCACAACTGGAACTCTCTGTTTGAGTTCTATTGTTTACCAGAGGTCCAAACCAGATGTAACTAAGATATTTTCCATTTCTTTTTTTGGCAGATATGGTGGAAGGTATCTGAAATACTGAAACCTTTAAAGACATTTGTCATGCCCTTTACTGCCTCGGGAGATGTTAAGATCTTCTTAAAAGGAAAAGCTTTGTAGGAGGGGAAAAATACTTTTCATATGGACAGGACTCTAAATGGGACTATTTTCTTGGGAGAAAACTTTATCAATGGAAACCTCTCGATACAGTAGAAGTCTGAACTTAAATACCTTTTCTCTTGGAAAATGCCATGCCAGGGTCTTCATTGTTCATTATATTTTAAAGTGCTTTTCTTCCCAGGAAGCTCATTACAAATTGTCTCCTGACCTAATTCAGTTCAGCTACTTTGTAGGGGAGCTGCCCTTCGCAGTGCGCCAGTAACAGATCAGAGAGCCTGCAAATTGAGACCCCGAGTTATTGTGCACGGATACCACATTTTATGAAGTGTGACACCATTGTTTATCATTAAAGGTTCAAGTGATTTCGTCCCCTTAGGCAGAACGTTCTCAGTTATGAGCTTGAGTCAAATACAGTAGACAAGTTGTAGATTCCTTAGAAAGTGGGCTTCTAATGGACATGCTGACAATCCATTAAAAGCAGGAGGGCTAATGGGTGCTACTAAAATTATACTTAAAGATTACAGTAATAAAAATACATATTTTAAAGTGCATGCTGGAAGTTCAAGGATTTTTTTTATGTTGCTGTTAATAATACGCCACCTTATCCTTGCGCCATTTGATTTTGTGTCGTAAATGGGCTTAAGCTATAGCATCTGTTTCGTTCGATTCTGAGGGGAGTTGGGTGTTTTGGCAGTGTTAGCAATACCTTTAATGGAAGGTGAATAATTGGTGTACTTGTAGAATGGTGGGATTTTTAAACCTGGAAAGAATCTTAATGATCAGTAAGTCATCACTATTATATTTGCTAGAGGAGACTGGAGAGTCTAGAGGGTAAAGGGCTAGCTAGAGCCTCGCAAGGGAAAATGAGGGCTGGGGGCGGTGGATGGTGCGCCTGAGGCCTTACTTAGTGTTTTCTCAGTGACATCTTTGTAGCAGGGCCCTTCAGCCTAACCTTGCTTCGGTCTTCTCTCTTTCTCCCTATCATTACTGTTTTATGATGGTAAAAGTAATATATGCTCACTACAGAACTAGTAGAAAGTAGAGACTAAAAAGAGACTAAAACTCACCTGCTGGCTCAGCACCCCAGAGTTGTCACTGTTAATATTTGGGGGGTATTACCCTAATCTTTTTCCCATCTACATGTACAGGGTGGGGCAAAAGTAGATTTGCAGTTGTGAGTACATGAAATATAGTTTATTCTTGGATTATTTATTAATTATGGTAGTATTTGTAAATCTGAAAGTGTGGCCATAACACCTGTATGAACAACTGTAAACCTACTTTTGCCACATCCCTGTATATAATACCTTTTACAAAAGTGGGATCATGCAGAACCTGCTGTTTGAAAACCTTTTTTTTTTTTTGCTTTGTAATAGCTCATGAACATTTTCTCACATTGTTAAGTAAGCTTTAAGGACTTGAGTTTCATCAGCTGCTTAGTACATCCTGTGAGTTGTGCAAGATCTCTCTCGCCTATTCAGGGAGTTTTCAGATTTGTGTGTTATGAGACTGCACTGAATATCCAGGTACAGAGTGAATATTTACACCCATCTCTCATTATCTCCCCAGGAAAAAAGGTTTTGCACCTATTTCCAAATCACCCCTCTGGAAAACACCGTTTTATTTTACCCTTACAGTAGCAGGAACATGAGTGTGATCTTTTCTCTGATCTGCCACCAACCCTGGCCATTGCAAATTTTTTAAACTCTTGGGACCAAGAGTGACATCAGCAAGATGGCGACATAGGGCGTTATTGACATTGCTCCCCCTCACAAGAAGTAACAATTAGTCTCAGACCAGACACTCAGGGAGAATCCTAAAACACCTGGGTGAGGCTGAAGCACCCTCTGCACCACCAAGCCCAAGATTATGACCACATTAGAAAGGTTACAGGAGCAGCCGCCCACCCCCAGGCTGGCAAAGCGCCATGCCAGGAGGTCTCTCCTGAGCCTATGGTTCCCTCAGTGGGGAAAAAAGAGAGCCCGGGGCAGACATCCAGCTCCCCTATTATGGTAGGTCACTTTGGGGAGCCCCCAGTCCATTTCACCCCACAGGGGAATCTACAAGGCTTGACCGGCAGATCTGCTGGCCTTGGACTAAGACTTGAGTGCTGCAGGTCTGCCAGGATCAGAGTACTGACTGTTTCAGGCCCTTCTCCATCACAGTCTTTAAGATCTCCAAAGATAAAAATGAAGTGGGAAAAAGTTTAAATTACAACCCTGCATCTTCCCCTCCATCTCCCTCAACACCCCTCCCCCCAAAAAACAACCAAAAGAAAGTAGCATAAAACTGACTGGTAATGGTAAATACATAGTCGAATTTAGATTCTGTAATGCAGTAATAATGGTGATATGTAATTCACTTACAACTCTAATTTCAAGGCTAGAACACATAATAAAAAGAACCAGAACTACAATAATCTGTTATTGTTTACACAGTAAAAGCATATGTTAACTGTAACATCAATAATCTGAAATATGAGGGGGAGCAGAAGTGTAAGCATAGAAGTTTAGGAATTTCATTGAAGTTATCAGTTTAAAATAGGGTGTTATTATGGTAAGCTATTCAGTGTAAGCCTGGCGGTAACCACAAGGGAAAAACCTGTAGTAATTACACAAAAGAACATCAAAACACAGAACTGTATACCTTACACTTACGAAGCGCCATATGTCAACTATAGCCGAAAAAAGATTTAAGTTGGGAAGGTTAAAATATCTTTAACGATCTGATACATAAACAATCTCACTTCAGTCATTTTGCATTTGTTTACTAGTCATGCCACACAATTTGTATGGTTCATTTTAAGTCTTGTGAATTGCCTGTATATGCCATAGGCTCCTTGTTCTATGAAGGCTTTTTACCTTTATTTTTTAAGCTTTGTTTATATACTAAAATCCACAATTTGTAGTTAAATGTTCCAAATTGTTTCCATATTTTCCTTTTTCTTTTTACCTATTTCATGGTGGCTTTTTTTAGGTTCAGAAATTTTTATTTTTTAATTTTTATTATTTTTTATCCCCACCCAATGACATGCTTATTGATTTTAGAGAGAGGGGAAGGGAGAGGGAAAGAAGCAGCAATGTGAGAGGGAAACAGGGATCCGTTGCCTCTTATACATGCCCAGACCGGGACTGAACCCACAACCTTTCAGTTTTACGGGGTGACGCTCCAACCAACTGAGCCACCTGGCCAGGGCAAGGTTCTGAAATTTCTATATAGCCAAACAATATTTTTTGCCTGTATGGTTTCTTTCCTTGCTTTTATGCTCACACCCAAAGATATTTCTAAAACCCCAATCTGAGCATACCCCTCCCTTGACTAAAATCTTCCAGGGGCTTCTGGGGGGGAAAAAAATCCAACCTCCTCCTGGGGTTCCAGTCCCAGGCCACTACCACCCAACAGGCAATCATACTCAGTATTCTTTACTTAGCTCCCCGCACCAGCACACGGCTCCCTTTCCACCTAACCCCCTCTCCCCACACATGACTAAAGCCCCAGCTCAGGCTTGACCACCTCCTGTACGGCACCTGCTCCTAAGAGGGTTTAGTAGTGGGTTGTAAAATGAATAATTCAAACAATAACAAAGTCCAAAATAACTAGTAGGAGAATTGATTCTGAGCTGCTGAGTCTTGGTGACGAGCGAAGGAAAGAAATGAGGGACGAGAGCATGGGCAGGGCACTCAGAAGTGGCTGGAACAGAGCTGGCGGAGGGGGCATGCCACAGGCAAAGAGCAGAAGGTTAGATTTGCTGGCAGCTCTGGGTGGCCTGACACACACGGGCTCAGGGCTCTGACTGGGCTCCCCAGAAGGGCAGTATCCAGGAAGGGCTCGGTCTCCAAGGCACCAGGCGACAGTCACCTGAGGTCCCAGATTAGAAAGTCCATTTTACCACCCAAACCTCCTGCACAAAACCCCCTAGTCCCCTGCAGCAGCAAATGGCATCGCCGGCTTTCCAGTTTCACAAGCTAGGAACTGGAATCACTTGATTCTTCCTCCTCCCACACCCCGCATCCCATCTGTCAGCGAGTCCTGTTGGCTCTGCCCTCCATGTGTGGCCAGACCACGTTACTGCACGATTCTATTTAGATGATATTTCAAAACCACAGAACGGAAACCAGGTCTGTTGGCAGAGGCTGAGGGAGGGGGTGCCTAGAAACAGTTCTGAGGGAATTGGGTACAGATGGGACATTCCTATAATTTCTTTGTGTTGCTAATCACACAACTGTAGGCACTTATCAAAACTCACCGAACTGTATGCTGAAAAGCTTGACTTTTAAGGAAATGATACCGTAACAAAACTGTGGGAAAAGAACATACCTGGACTCCCAGCATTTCTCAGCATCCTCATGGCTGTCACCTTGATGCAAGGTGCCACCACAGACCTGGATTCTTGTTGCAGAGGGCTCCCAGCTGTTCCCCCTGCCCTGTCCTCACTGCGCTGTAGTCTGCTCCCAGCACAGCAGCCAGATGGGTCCTTCAAAACAAAAGTCAGCTTGTTACTCTTTTGCCCAGAACTACAGAGGTTTCTCTTCTCATCAGAGTAAAGGCCAAAATTCTCACATGGCCACCAAGACCCTACATAACAGTTCTCTGTGACTTCTCTGGTGACCTGCCTCGAACCCCGTCCCCCCATATACCTCCTCACCCCAGTGTCTTCACTTGAGCCCCCTGAGCCTCCTTGTTCACCCTTGCACATGAACTGTATGCTCCCCCCTTGGACTTCTCTGTCTGGACTGCACCTCCTCCTAATCGCCCTTCACGTGGCCTCCCCCCTCATCTCTTTCAGGTCTTTGCTCAAGTAGTGCCTTCTCAGTGTGGCCTCCCCTGAGCCCCGTTTACGGTTGCAGTCCACGTGTCCTCAGGCTCGCATCCCTCTCTCATTGTTTTCCTTGCTATCCTATCATTTTAGTTTTCTCACAGACTGTAGTTGCATGTGACACGTTACATATTTTGTGGACTTGGTTTGTGACATTCCTCTTTATAGTCTTTTGGTACTTAGGACACTGCTATTTGCCTGGCGAATGCCAGACTCTCACTTAGATTTTGGAAATGGAAGAGAAGGCAGCATGAAGGAAAGCATGCCGGGTACTAGCAGTGATGTACCCTGGCGTGTCAGCAGCTCCCTGGGCCTCAGTTTTGTACAGCTCCTCCCCAGAGAGTCTTGGCCCACGTGGGCTGTAGTACAAGTCTGCGTGGGAGGGCAGGCATTTGGGGGGGGTGGCTCCCCTTCCCGCCTTTCCTTTCTGTTTCACTGGCATCTCAGATGTCGTGACTAACAGACGCCTTTTCTCCAATTTCTCTCCAGAAGCAGATGTTCCAGGAGAGGAGTAGCCGGATGCTGCAGGCCCTGTCCCCAAAGCAAAGCCCTGTGAGCAGCCCCACCAGGATCCGGTCCCCTTCCCGCTCCCCATCGCCTACCTTCTCATGGCTCCCAATCAAAAGCTCACCCCCCTCCTCACCCAAAGCTGCCTCAGCCTCCATCAGCAGCCTGAGTGAGGGGGATGAGGATGAGAAGTAAAGGTTGCTGGCAGACTACGAGAGCCACACCATGCAGGCCAGGGAGGAGGGCAGGGACACTGGGGGTGCCTGGGTGGTGTTTGAAGGGTAATAGTTACAGGAGCAGCAGCTCTGCAGGGAGACCCTGAGCTCTGCTAAGGGAAGGCCTTGGGATCAGCTCTCCCTCGTTCTCCACTCAGCCCAGCACCTGGGCTCTGCAGGGAGGTTTCCAGGCAAACCATACAAACCTCCTTAGCATCTCTTAGAATCGCTCTACTAAGGAAAGCTGCAGAGCACCTCCGGGAATCTTACATCAAGTGGGGTGCCTTCTGCTTTGGTCCTTACGCCTATCCGCACCACGTGCACCACCTGTGGAAGCAGCTGTTCCCTCAACCTGCTACTTCCTGCTCCTGAGGGCCTTGCACGTTGCCTCCTGCCACCCAAGCTCTGCCAGAATAAACCTGTTCCCAGCAGAAACACTGGAGTCCAAGGCAAATGACATCTTACTCACTTTAGCCACTGAGACCTGACATTGCAATGTATCACCTCTTTCCAGTTCCAGAAATGTGGTGCATAAACAAAGGTTTGCTTTAGGCCAGAGATATAAAAGGTCATCTACTGTGGCCCTTAATTTCTTATTCAGAGGACAGTTTTGTCAAGGAGAGCACCATGTAAGGCCTAATGTGCTCCGTCCGAGTTGTCCCTTTTCATCAATTTAACTCGTTTTCCCAAACTACCTTAATCCGTGGGAAATGCAACAAAGAAAAATATCCTATGTAACAGAGGAAGGAGGAGCTGCTTTGCTTTGGCTCCAGGCTTAGCAGATGGTAAATATCTCCTGAAGCTTCTCCTTACAGGATGCTATTATGGAATGGCTTTCCCCATTTCTGACCAGTTAACAGTTTCATAGACCTCAAGTAACAGTTTGGTGTACCAAACTACGTAGTATACCCATAGGGGGCGCTACTTGCATGTACATGTTCTATAACATGCCATCCAGGGTGCAGGCCATATGCAACCTGAAAATATAGTTGGCATTTTACAATATACTCCTTTCTTGCTCTCTAAGAACCCTGCTGAAGTCCTTGGTATTAAGGACTGTCTGGTTCCATTGTGATTTTGGCACTTTTTTCCAACAGCTCATCCTGGATTCCTATAGAACTGGCTTGGACCAACCAGGAAATGAGTTGTGGTGTTCTCATGGCCTCCATTCTATTTTTGAGTGAATTGAGGCTCTGAAGAGTTTCAGAGAGCACTGTGGGAGCCTCGGTTCTGAGCTCAGCATCTGAATGGACCAGAGAGGACTGTAGTTATCCTGGCCGTAGGTTTGCCAAACAGGATGCAGACCCCAAGCATTCCTGCCCAGTTGTTTGAAGTTACCGCCTCCTCATCGAAGGAAGGAAGTAAGCAGGTAGACTCTAGGGGTAGAACCACACTCTTGGGTAGAAGAGGCACCGTGGGGCTGTCCCAGTAAAGCCTGAGATAAGAGGCCTGAACCAGCAACGTGTAGGCAGAGCCCAGCATATCTTGTGACAGAAACACCCCTTTCCAGAGGCGCTGGGAACTGGCCTTCTGGGTGACAAGTGGGGCAGGCAGCGAAGGAAGGCGGTGTGTCTTGCCCCCTCGTGTTGGGGTTGAACTACCTCCTTGTCCACCTGGAGATGAGTGGTGTTTATTGGGAAGTGAAATCATAATAAGGCTAAGCTGGCTCAGAATGCCTTTGTTCTTGGCACTTCCCCCAGAGTTCTATCAAGCACTCAGGTGGGACAGAGAGCTGGCAGGAACATGGCACATGAGAAGAAAATTTTGCAGTCGAGGCCTAGAGCACTGCTGTGCAGACAGAGCAAGGCCCGTTTGGTGGTGGTTCTTTTCGGTCATGCGCTCAGGGGAAAGTGGGCGCAGGTGCCTGCCACTTCAGCTGGGCAAGCCTTACAGCAGTGAGGGGATGAGCAGACCAGCTGGGCAACGCAAAGTGGTAGGAATAAGAGAAGAGAAAAACGGTGCCTAGAGAGAGGCCCAGGGCAGACAGATCCACCTTTACCTGAATCCTGCTCTGGAGCAAATAGTGTGGGGTGGATGTATCAGGCTGATAAGTTTGCGGGCCTTATACCCCATACTGACAGGTGCCACTTACATGACTCAGATTCAGGACCATCAAAGATGCCAATTATGGGAAATGGCCAGTGCCTGGCATATTCCAGAGATGGGCCAAAACAACCCACAAGTGGATTCTAAATTTTACTTTATGTCCCCTTCCTGACCTCTAGCAATACCTCCTAAGGCCACAAGACTACTGAGAAGGAATCGGGGGGGATTCTGCCACCCAACATTTGATGCTTTCTGGCCATCAATTTCTCTCAGCCACCTCCTCTTTCCAGGAGGAGGTGGGGTTGCTTTATTTGGGCCAGCCAGTCAACAGTAATGGCCCAGACTGAGTGAAGGCTGCAATGGGAGATGTACAGGCTTGGGGAGGTCAACAGTAAGGACAGAAAAGGGAGGATTCTTTAGCTCCAGGCAGGGAGGGAAGCTTTGGATTGAGGACGAGAGCACACCACTTAGGGTTCTGGAAGGGGGCAGGTTAAATGACGATGGGCAACAGTGGGGCTGAAAGAAGGTCAGGGTGGGAGAGTAGTTACTATCAAGAGTCACACACGCTAACAAGTGAAGACGGCGGCTTCCTTTCATGGACACCCAAAGTCAGCGGGTACCCGTGTGGGATGTGGGTCCCCTGTCCACCCCAGCTCCCCAATGTCAGCACTTCTCCGTGAGCTACCACACCCTCCTCCTGGGAACCCTGAAATCAAATGTTCACCCTTCCACCCTCTGATAACAGGGGGCACTTGTAATGTCACGGTCACATTGAATGGCCCGTTTGTGGAAAGCCAGCTCCCGTGTGCCAGGACCTTACAAAGGGAAAGGGAAACAACCTCAAGAAGAGTGACCTCGAGACTGAAGTCTACCTTCTGACCTGCTCTGAGGGGAAGAGCCAGCTGTGGGACTGCAATCTCGCTCCAGGCCCTAGGCGCCCTAGGCGGTGGTTACTGTGAGTCCGTCCTTGGAGGGAGGGACGGGAAGAGTGCAGATTTGTTTTCACTCCATCTTCAGGCCTCGTTTGAGTACCCAGCTGCACCCCAGGGCAGGATGCAAGATGGCGGCACCGGCTCGGCTGAGTCCGATGAGCCCAAACACAGCAGAGCCGTTCCTGTGCCTCAGGCACCCGTTCGGCACAAGACTTGGCCATCGCTTTTTTTTAAAAAAATTAAGTTCATAATGCGTTTGGAACTTCTCTCTAGACTTTAGGTTTTTGTTGTCACAGCAATGTGTTCTGGGACAAAGCCATAAGAAGAGCATATATTACTGTACCTATGAGACAAGATGACGATGATTCACCCAAGTTAAAGTATGACCTTAAGCCCAAGCATTTGCTCTGGTGCTGAATAATGAGAACTACTGGAATCAGCCCTCTCTCCCACCCCAACCCTTATGCTCCAAACCCATCCCTGCTCCCAAATGGAACACAGCATTTCCAACTGTTTGTAAATAAAGAGATGCAAAATTGCACTTTTTCTTGTTGTGTTTCTCAAAAATGTGCAAAAATCCAGGTGTGGCAGCTGCCCCGGCTCTGACCAGCTGTGTCCCCAGCACTTAAGAGTGGGACTCTGCCATGCAGCACGGGGCAGAGTTTTGCCAAAGGGCCAACCTCTGACTTCAAAGCTAGTCAGGGACAGACCCTCCCTAGAGGGGAGACCACCTGGGGAGTCGAGTCAGGACCCTGGCTTGTAGGGGCCCTCACCGACTTTGGGACCTTGGCCAAACCACTTCTCTAATACCGCTATCTGCTTTTGTAGAATGAGGGGTTGGAGGGAATGATTTCTGAGGTCTCCTTTGCCTGGAAAGGCCTCTAAGTTTACAAGGCAGCCTACATTGTCCCTAAGCCTCCCCAGCTGTGATGCTGTCATTGAGTGACCGTGAGAAAGTGCTTACCTCTCAGTAAGTGGGAAGCTGAAGAAGAGGTTGCCTTCTGGGTCCCTGGAGCCTTCACAACTGCGAACATCAGTGGCTGATTTCACTCCTCAGACGCTAGGGGCTGCACAGGACCTCAGGCTCCACCCACCTTTCTTAGCCCTCACAGAATGCTTTTCACCTGTACCGAAACGTGCGGCAGTGGCCATTTTGACATTTTTCCCATCTTAGGGGAAAAACTCCTGTGATCAGCTGGAAGCTGATAGATGGGGATGGAGGTGCTAAATCGGGATCCCAAATGTCAACAGTTAAGGCAGACCCCCCCCCACACACACACAAGCATGTCCTGCTCATGTTCTGACAGTGTGCTCATGCTCTCCACTAGCCAAATTTAAGAGCTGCTATTAACTCCATCTGGTGATGTTTAGCTCTTTGAAATAACAACAGTTCTAACGTTAACCCTGACTCTAGAAGAAATACAACCAGGCCTGTAGTCAGCATAGGAATTCACTTAAAAACACAACACCTGTTATTCATAGACCATATGACTTGGCTTCGCCACACAGATCAAACACATTCTTGACAGGCTGTATTTAGAGTAACAGTTACAGGTTTTATTTTGATTTCCATGTACCTCAGAAATGTTTTCAAGGGCAAAACAATCCATTGTAAGGCATAACCAAACTCATGTTTAAGAACTCTGACATTTGCCTCAAAGAGAAATAAATACCCTTTGTTAATAAATACAATACCTGAGATTAAAAGGTAAACTATCGAAACTGTTTACACACATACACCCAGAGTCCTCTAGTACTGGAGTCCTCATTGGCTATTGAAGGTGAATGTTTAAGCCAGTTCTCTACCATTACATGAAAAACAAGACTACCTCAGAGATGGTTTTCAAACAAAATGTGACAGTTCATAAGCATCAAAGTATATTGTGTGATCAAATTCTTTAAGAAAGCATTGAGTAAAAAACAATAAAGAGCAAAATTTGAAAATATCATTACAAGCATAAACATCTGTTTATGCTAGTTGATCTTTATTGTAGGCCCTCTTGAACTGCCATAATTTCTATTCTAGAAAACCCACTGCATTAGCCAAATCTCAGCTGCAGTTGACCCAATGTAAGAAATGTGAGGAAAATGTGTAGAATAGGGCTGGCGTGTATTGTCTCCTACAAGCCATTTTTATTCTCCTTACCTTTATTATCTTTCTGGGGAGGGTGGGGAAGGGGGTTGATTTGCACAGTTACTTTACTAATAAAAGCAGAGTTTAGACATTACTAAAATAGTTGATATATAACCTTCCATTCTCAAGAGTTAATGAATCCATACCTGAAAGAATTGGGATACTTTACCATTTCCACAGGGGCCTTTTAAACTGAAGAACTTGTCACTCTAAAATTTCCAAGTTCAAAGAAAACCTTTGAACATGCTCCTGGCAGGAGCTGACTCATTACATAGCTTGAGGGGATAACTAGTGTTTCTTATCTGGAATCCTGTTTCAAGTGGCCTGGCGTTGATAATGTACTATTTACTAGTCTGACCACAAATCAACATTAACACAACTGAGTCTTTGATTGTTTTTCCACTTGTTTCTGTACCGGGTGCCCAGGGATTAAGGACAGATGAAAGAAGTTGAATAGGTGTGTATTAGTTTCCTATTGCTGAAACAAATTGGTGGCTTCAGACAACACATATTTATTATTTTACAATTCTGGAAGTTAGTTCAAAATGGATCCTACTGCACTAAAATTAAGGAGTAGGCAGAGCTGAATTCCTGTCTGGAGGCTTTAGGGGAGAACCTGTTTTCTTGAATTTTCCAGCCTTTAGAAGCCACTTGCATTCCTTGGCGTGTGGCCCCTTCCATTCTCAGAGGCAGCAATGGCCAGTCCAGTGGTTCTCACCTCACATCACTCTGACACCTCTGCCTCCCTCCTCTATGCGTAAGGACCCTTGTAATTACATTGGGCCCATCTGGATAATTCAGGAAAATATCCCTACGTTAAATTCATCAGCAACATGCATTCCTTCTTGCCACGGAATACTGCATATTCCCAGATTCAGAGGATTAGGATGTGGACATGTTCAGGGGTGGTACCTCACTCTATGTACCATGAAATAATAGAAGACAGTGATCATAAGCACTTAAGCCTTCTTCTGGGTCCTGAAAAGAATTGAACAGTGACCCTCATGTAGAGGAACATATACATATTTTTTATTTAAACATTCCTACATCTACTTGTGATGAATCTGCTTAAATGTTCCTCTTGAGTCTTAAGAGAAGCACAGAATAGCTGTAATGGGAGGTGTCTGACTCAAATATACATGCAGATTGAGCCATGAGGAGAGGAAGTGACTGGGAATCGAACCTGCAACCCTTTGGTTCACAACCCATGCTCAATCCACTGAGCCACACCAGCCAGGACTAAGGAAAGTCTTTGATCATTGGACGTATTCCTGCTGAAACAAGCTCTGGAATACAATTTCTGGCTACCAGGCAGAATCTGTTTCCTGCCTATTCTCTGCATTGTCTGGTTGGTGTCTTTTGGTTTTGGTTTGGTCTTTGCATGTTGACCGCAGCCAATTTAAGCTGTGATTCACTTCCAGCTATCCAGTATAAAGGTACTCCACACTCCTTTCTAGAGTAACTTATGTTTGCATTGTGGCCTTCAACCTGCATTGTAACTTAAGGTTTAGCATACATTCCTGCCTTAAGCATTCAATAAATATTTGAGTGAGCTGCTAAATGCTGGGGATCCAAAGAATAAAGAGGACACAACCCCTGCCCTCCACCCCAAGTTCAGTTCAGTAGCTTGACTCTCAACTCTGGCCTCTCCTGACCTTCGACTTCACTGGGCTCTTGACGAACGGTCCATGTTTTTCACTCCACCAATTAGAATTTTCTGAAGATATTACTAACTTGATATTTTCACATTATTTTATTCACTTTTGTTAGGTGGGATGCTCTAAGTTGCCCAAAGTGCAAATGTTGCCAATTCTTACCCAGAGTAGGGGAAAATAGGAAAAGTGGGTTTTTTAAAAATAGACTTTCCTTTAGAAACCACTCATTGAGAATGCTGAATGCAGCCCTGGCTGGCGTAGCTCAGTGGATTGAGTGTGGGCCTGCAAACCACACAATTGCGGTTCGATTCCCAGTCAGGGCACATGCCTGGGTTGTAGGCCAGTTCCCAGCAGGGGACTCAAGAGAGGAAACCATACATTGATATTTCTCTCCTTCTCTCCTTCCCTTCCCCTCTGAAGATAAATAAATAAAATCTTTTAAAAAGAGAGAGAGAGAATGCTGAATGCAGGAGACAGACAATGATATCCCTTAGCTAGGCCCATGTACAATAAGGCTCCGGGGGAGCTACCAAAGTCATAAGGCATTGGCACATATCTTCCTTAAAGGCCTTAACAAACAGGTGTGGGGCCTTTGCCTGCAATAGTTGGAACTCTCCCATTTGGATAGAGCTGTTTTGCAGATGAGGTGGTCATTCAAGGTCTCACCCTAGATTCTTTGATTGCATGGTAGGTGGTGGGCCTCTCTCACCTGAATAATGGGGCATTATTTTCCCTTAAAAACTGTTATTTTGTTACCAGTTGAAAGCCTAGGAAAAGAGCAGTTTTCATATAGGAAGTTATGTTCCAATTATTGTGCTAAGGTGACAACAATCATCCTTAACATCAGAAATAATGACCCTAGTATTAAGTGGTTACTAAGGAACTGTGGAAAGCTGCTGCACCCATCACTGTTGTTGAAATCGTTAACATGGTTATTTCGTATGAGAACTGGCAAATTCTGTTTGGACAGGAATGCCAGCAAACAATATGAGTAGCATTAGCTTAGCTTCGAGTTTCCTGCGCAGAAGAAAACAGCAAGGCTGCTTAGTTGTCCCAAATCCAAATTGACAAGGCTTTTCTCTCTTTTAAGTGTTTTCCAATTATCTGTTAAGCAGAACATCAATAAAATGGCAAGGATCCCAAGCCTGCTCTGTACCAGGAAGATGGTATTTGCTGCTGCCAGCATTTTAGCCGTTCTCAAAGGCTGGTCTGTGGTTTGGACTTTATCAGTGGTTTTCAACCCTGTCACACATTAGAAGCTCCTAGGGACCTCTTTTTTTTTTTTAAATAAATGCTTCCCAGACACAGTCTGATGGAATGGATCTGAAATGGATCCCAGGACTCAGAGATTCCAACAAGGCCAAGCTGAGACCCCCTGGGCTATAGTTAACATTTCAACTCATAGAACAAAGTGAGCCTCTGAGAGAACTGGATTCAAAGAGGGTGACAATCAGTGCCTTTTATAACAAAGGTAAGAATTGATCTGCCGTGCAACTAGGAGAGAAAAATGTCTAAATATCATTTTGTTATTTTCTTATCCTGAGAGAGTATTATGTTGATGAAAGTGTCATCAGTGGGCAGAGGGCAAAGGATTCACTTAAGACCAACACCTAGAAATGATAAAAGCACTGTTAAGCAGCCAGCCCAGTGACAGGTAAAAGCGGATGCTCAATGTTA
This sequence comes from Sturnira hondurensis, assembly GCF_014824575.4. Taxonomy (NCBI): domain Eukaryota; kingdom Metazoa; phylum Chordata; class Mammalia; order Chiroptera; family Phyllostomidae; genus Sturnira; species Sturnira hondurensis. The sequence goes on from NW_028085098.1 coordinate 681,237, forward strand.
ACTTAAAAAGCTGCAACAGAATGTAACGGCTGTGTATAGCCACACTGTCCAAAATGGTACCCATTAGCCCCAAGTAGCTATTTGTCAATAAATTTTCATTAACGCATTCGATTAAAAATCAGTTCTCCAGTTGAACTAGCCACATTTTAAGTGTTCTGCTGGCTAGTGACAACTGTATTATACAGCACAGAGAACATTCTCACCATCACAGAGTTCTAGTGGTGGACACCGTCTACAGAAACCCTCCTACGTGATGCCTCAGAATTTACTCTGTGGTCAAAGAGCACATCTATGTGTAATTGGGAAGCGAACAGCTGACAATATCCGCAGATAATCATTTGTAAACATGCATTGCTAAGTCATTGGAAAGAATTTGAAATGAAGGACACAGAAGAGAAAATATACTAAAGTGCAATGCTCTGCAGCAGCTTCATGGAGGCGCAAACTCTTGAGTTGGAGGGTCTCTTTATGAGGCTAAACTGTGCTTACTTTTGGAATTTCCAATCAGGGCAGGAGTGGCTGCTACCATAACACTACTCCCCAGTTGTGAATGCTGTGCTAGCATAGCATTGACTTTTGGTGAAATGCAGATGGATAATTTAAAAATTCTAACTAAAACCACTGTCACTTGCAAGAGTCATTGGTTTTGTATTCTTTGGGAAAAATACATCACAACACGAAAACAGTTGACTAGGAATTTTAGGTTTTGTGCTTTAAATTTTTTAATATTTTTTTCCAATTATAAGTTTACGTAGAAGGTCATAGAGGTACAAAAGGTGACCCAGCTGGGCTGCATGGGCTCAGGAAATAAGGTAAAACGTCAAATGAAGGGCTCTTAAAGCTTAGCAGAGAGAAAGGTCAAGGTAACTTGCCTGGGGGGAAGAGGAGGAAGTAGGGAAAGACACTGGCTTGCTCCAGAGAGAGCGTGCCTAAAGAGGGCTATAAAACATCAGACCTGGAGGGAACCTTGGAACCATGCAGTCAACTCCCTCATTTTATTTTTTTATATTCACCTCAGGACACTTTTTCTTTGCTTTTAGAACCAGATGAAAGGAGAGAGGAAGGAAGAGAGAGAAACATTAATGCAAGAGGGAAGCATCAATCGGTTGCATCCTGTACAATGGACTGGGGATTGTGCGTGGCCAGTCTTGGGACTGAACCTACAACCTAGGCATGTGCTCTGACCAGGAATTAAACCCACAGCCTTTCAGTGATGGGAATGGTGCTCCAGCCAATTGAGCCACACCAGCCAGGGCTCAATTCCCTCATGTTATTGATGAGGAAACTAGGGCACAGTTAACAGCCAGCTGGTAGCAGAACCAAGGCAAAGGTGTTGGTTTCCCGACATTAGCACCACCCAAGAATCGTATAAACCCAAGTTTCTTGCCTCAAATTTTGTTTTCTTGTGTGTGTGTGTGTGTGTGTTTTAGTGATAAACATACAAGACAGTAGTTATATGGGTGTTATAACTAAAGTTATATCAAATTTTAAAGACAGCCATTCGCCACTGAAGGTTTAGTAAAAGAGTAACAACAGTCACACATCGGAAGGTAACACGAAGACTACATCTCTTACTCAGGGAGCACATAGCTACAGCCATGTGTCTTTGGGGGCGCCGAGTTCTGGGGTTGGTGTGGCACCAGTTCCACAGAAAAGAACATGGAACCAATAGCCCTTTCATTAAAAATTTCAAGTTTATCTTCCGCCTATGCCATACAGCAGCAGTTTGCAACTTACACTTTTTAAAGTATGTCACCAGGGTATTTGTTACAGTATCAGTTCCTAGGTCCCCACCCAGAGAATCAGAATCAGCAGAGCAGAGGCAGAGCCCAGGAGTGTGGATATAACCAGCATTTCCGGTAACTCTGGTGTACCTGGTCAATGGCCAAAGCCAATTTGTCCAGGACAGTCTGATTTACAGCATCAAGTGCTCTTTCTCACTGTCAAAGGTGTCCTGGCTTGGACAATATATCATATGGTCCCTCTTCCCTGATCCACAGACCGTATCTTGAAAAATACCACTGTAATAGTTTACCATTAAACAGCTCCTTTATTTTGCCAATAGGATATTCCCCAGAAAGGTCAGCTCAATGTTCCTTGCTACAGAGAATCCAAATAACCTTATTTTCCCTTTGACTGATCATAAGAATTTCAGGATCTTTTGTCCATTCCCAGTAACTTGCAAAGGTGTTTGGTCACGTATTGAATTTCGGAAACCGGCTGAGTAGAAGGCAAATCTTACAGGTGAGAGGGATGGACTATTGACCAGAGCTCAGGAAATGACCACACTGAAGCACAGTGAATCACAACTGCCATTTTATTGTTTGATGACTGTGATACAGAATTGTCCGCGTGCTGCAGGACTCATTTGGCTATGACGCAATACACTGCAGGTGGCTCCCCAACTTACGGAGAACATATCTGAGTCACACACTTCTCTGGTCATGTTTTTCCAACAATCACGGCAACACTTTTCTCCACAGAATGTGGAGCAACAAACGAGCTCAAACCAAAGTCATCCTTTACTTGTGACAGTGTGGACCAGCCAGGCCACAAAACAGTGCCTGGCACGGGGGGTGGCCGGGCTTCACTCTATGAACCACAAGACAGCGCATGAGCAGTGGACAGGAGCATACATTCATCACTGTAATTAAGCTGACAGGTGCACAACGTGAACCAGGTCAGAGTTGGACTTATGGGTACAAACATTGTAATGAACTTGTATTTCATACATGAGTTCATATTCTTCTCTTGTCAAATCTGTTCTCGTTCCCAGTTAAGAATCTGCTTTTGAGTTAAGGAGCTATGATGAAAAATCGGCCAAGCAAGTAACTTTACATTTAAATGCAGGGTTAGATGTGTTCCCCATGGTGTATTTTACTCCACCTTGACTTTTCTTATTTGGTTCAAGCATTTCTCAAGTATTCACAACTTGTATTCTGAGTCTGGGAAATATTGAAGTTCCCAGTACTTGTGTACTTTTGTGGGGATGTGAACTTAGAGCAACAGATGGCATGATGTGTATATAAACCTGAAGCAGGAATCACAATGTCAAATGACTCTAAGACCAAGAACTCTGCACAGGTTACGGTTAGCTGGATGCTACAGTAGTAGGTTCTGTTCTTCTGAAACCTGTATCATGTCATGCAGAATAGACTCAAACACAGCTCTGGGTTTTAATTGGAGTGTAGCCTTCAGTTCTGGTTTTGAGAAGTTCAGCATGAGAAGAGAGCATGCTAATTGTAACAACGAACATAACAGAAACAAACACAGACGCAGTATAACCCAATTCCTCCCACACAGAATGAAGTCCACTTAAATTTTTAAAACACTTGGTACTTGACATTTTCTACATAAATCTTGCCTTGGTTGTCTACTGAGTCAAAATACATTTAGTTTGGTCTAGTCTGAAAGAATTTTAAGTATCTGCACAATTGACTGGGCAAGTTCACATGCCAACTGTAACAAGGACTTTTAAAAGTGAGAAGCAAGAAACTTAAGGATTATATGGGATTCTTCTCCCAGAAGAAGCTGCAAAGGCAGGTAGAGAAAAGAGGAGCATGGATGATCTTGGAGAGCCCTTTCCGCTGTACCGTTTATGCTTGTTACAACAGCCAGGCAAAATCTGTCGCCTTCTTGCGCTCGGCAAGCAAAGCCTCGAAGTCTGGCCCTTCTTCACTGGGAGGTAGTGTCTATTGGTTTCAGATCCCTGTAGTTATTGGCTTTTACTGTAATTATTCTAAAACATTTGTCCCAATTAAAGATGTGGGATACTAAACTCAGCAGTGTTTTAGACAGAGGCATAAACCAGTTCTTAATGTAAATATAGTACCTTTTAAAACATAGACTGAGGTTTCCCAAGATTATAAACATTCAAATAGCAGAAAGAAAATGGAATTGATAAGACAGGGGTGCCGTGATGTATTATAAACAACAATAGAACAATCCATACTCATCCCACCTGTCTTTGCAAACTCCCCTGCACTACACTTAGCATGGGCGGCTAAACGGCCAATGGCTTTGACTTCCAATTGTATCGAACTTCCCTAGTAGCCTTTTTGATGCCCAGCGTATACGAAGAGCCAAAATGAGTTACAACTCTTTGAAATGTTCAGAGTCTTTTTAATTTCTCTCAAAGAAAATCTCAAGGTAAGAATGCTTTAAAACATGAAGTAGTAGTAGTAGTAGTAGTAGTTGTTGTTCTTAATATGCATGCCATTCTAAGGTGGCCGTTTTCAACCAAGTTGGACTGCAAAGCTGTCCAACCAGTGATAAGTACCACAGTTAGACACTCCTTTGCTTTGCCAACAGAGTGCTCAGAGTGTATATGATCTTTGGCATTTGTGCTGGTTTAGCCCATTTGCAAAAGTTAGGTACAGAACTCAAGTTAGCAGGCCACTTTTAGGTTGGCCAAACTTAAACTTTTAATAGAATGTTCTTTCAAGTGACGTGTTATTATCCTGAAAGGATTCTATTCCAATGGGAAGCAGAATCCTCACTGAAAGGCCAAGAAGCAAAATTACGAAAGAAAATCAAATCGCAGGATTTTTCTCTCTGTGAAAATCTCAGACATGCGTGAGAAAGACATCTTTTATATCTACTAAACAAAGGATAGTTAGGTGTCATTGATCATGACAAGAGCCTAAAGCCCATGCAATCCGAGTGGTGATAAAAATGAGGCTCGAATTTCTTGGGTAATCTTGTATTCCTGAGGTGACAATACTTTTGAAACTCTATCTCCAGAAATGTAGACAAGAACTATCACATCTGAACACATCATGATAGAGTTTCAGAAATTTCTATGGGGATTCTTATCAAAGGCTATTCCCTGAGACGTGGAAGGGTAGTGAAAATGTAATTCTTTGAATACAAAAAAATATAACATACAAAACCAATCTGATCTCTTTACTTCTCCACTTAAAGAAATTGCTAAAAATAAAAAAGCTTTGTGATTCTAGTCTAAACTCTTATGTTTTACCTTTCTTTAAAAATTTCATTTCATTATTGAAAGGCCAGGCATGGAAGGATGCTCTGTCTTTTGTATACATTCTCTCTCCTAATACTTCTCTTAAAAGATCACTTCTTTAAAGGCAGAGAAATAAAAATACAGTTCTTACAAATGAAACAAACTTAGTGGAATCCTAAAATGATTATCAGCAATGGAAAGAATACAACTGTAATTCTTCACTTTTGGAATGTATAACATGAAAAAAATAAGCAAACTTGATGAAATCCTAAAATGATTAGAACTTTTAAACACTACAATTATAATTTTGTACTTCTGAAAAATATAAAGTGAAAAAAATCCAAAATACCTCTCTGTGTAAATTAAAGCTCAAGCCATGGTATTCAGAATTTAAATGATTTACATAATCTACTAAACTTTGTGTTTTGTTAGTAATTAATCTTCCTGAGGCTGATTTTGTTCCTCTTGGTGTTTGCTTAACTAAAGTGCTTAATAAAATTTCTACAGAATATATTAGCCTCTCCAAGGATGAATATTATTCCAAACTACAATCTGACAAAAATCTAACTACATTTAATTATGCTTGATTAATCCAAATGTCACTGAGAGATTTATAGAACAGAGAAATGTTTTGCAGGTTAAGTTCATACTATTTTCACTGTCAACTTCCTGGATCCAGTGTTACCACAGATCTACTACTCAGATCTCTAACATTCAAAAAAATTCCACCCCCCAAAATATAATCCCAACCATTCAAAATGGATAGACCACAGGACTCCAGACACCAAGCTCTGATGTTTATCAACTTCAAGATATATGCAGACTGCACCCCAGACCTAAGTCACCAGTTCCCACTGGGGAGCATGCTGCCCCTGCAGCAGTGGGGGAGGAGACAGGAGGCAGAGTCAGGACGTCATATCCTGTTAGGGACTTATTAATACTGCGAGGAGGAAGGGGCAGGCAGGCTTTCTTTCAATGAAGGCACTAATCTGTACCAGACATTTGTTTGGAGTTGTTCAGTAGGGATGCCCTAAGGTACTTTTATTTATATGCAAACAGGTTGACTTCAAGGTGACAAATTGGCCCTACGTAAGGGAAGAATTAAAGGCATCCTGGCAGCCTATCTTTCTCCGTCACTTAGCTCTGCCCTCCCAGGGTGACTAGAGAAGCAGGTGTTACAAGAGAACTGGGTGTGTGCACTAAGGCTTTGCTGCTCTGTCCCGGGGAGCAGGACCACCACGGAAAGCTGGGTCACAAGTAGCAGCCCACATCCCTACCACTGGGATCATGGGCAAGTCATGTCCCTGTTTTAGGGACAGAGAAAAGGCAGAAACAGAGGTTTCTTAAGGATTCTATGACCACAATGTTGTTATTTTCTTTCCTTCATTTTGGGAGGTAAGCATGGCTCACGCCAGCCTGGAGACTCCCGAGGGAACCCTTCTGGATGAAACCTTCCCTCCACCTCTGACACGGGCGTGGAAGTGTTAAAGAGGGTCTCCTCCTGCCAAGCGTCTATTTTAACTGCAGCAGCATCACCCAGATGCTGTAAGGAGAAACTCTGTACTTAGTGATTTCTGAAGGCCTACAAAGACACGTGGACCCTGTTGCAACTGCATTTCTCTTAGGAGGAAAGAGCAACCCATGTTTTTCAATGAAATGTTATTGTAAAAGCTGGTTCCTCTCAGGTCACCATGGTTCTCTGTGGGCCAGAGAGACAATGAAAGGCCATAGTGATTACGGTGATGTGCCACTTTGGTGAGAGAATCGACTGCAGCCACCCGGCTTATTGCTTTTCTGGGTGCTACTCCTCGGGCCCACCCAACACCACACACCATGAGCATGGCACTGATTCCTCAGGCTCCTGGGCTCTACTCTGAGCCATTTACACAAGAAAGCTGCAGGCACTACAGTAGGGGGTGGGGCGGGGGCAAGAAGAAAGTAGAGGAGGTGCTACAAGAGGAAGAGGAATATGTGGTGGAAAAAGTTCTCTACCGTCGAGTGGTACAGTAGAAGGGATTCTCAGATGAAGGAAACATATGGGAGGTAGAAGAGAACCTGGATTGGCCCAACCTCACTAATGAGTGTCTACAGTCACAGAAAACAGCACATGAGACAGATAAATCATAGGGAGGCCAGTGCAAAGCTGACTCTGATTCTGAAGATAACAGGGAGGGGAAAACTCAAGAAGAAATGAAAAGTCAGAAAAGCCATGGGGCTTTGCCCGGGGGTCTGGAGCCCAAGAAGATTATTGGAGCTACAGACTCCACTGGAGAACTCACGCTGCCTGATGAAATGAAAAATGCTTCTGATGAGGCTGACCCGGTCTCAGGCAAGGAAGCTAATGTCAAGTACCCCCAGGCTGTTGTACCCTTCTGTGAGGAAAGGTTGAAATTACATTCCTATCCCTGCAAGGATGATAACAAAAAAAGATGACATGAATTAACTCTCCTGAGTACCAGCCCCTGTCACATTTGACTGTGGGTTTGAAGTGGGGAGGGGAAGGAGTTCTGTCAAGTGGGGAGGCAAGCACTTGCCTCGATACCAAGGAGATGGCTTGAAAAGATGTCCAAGCTCATCTTATGAGGCCAGCATCACTCTGATTCCAAAACCAGATAAAGGCACTACGAAGAAAGAAAATTATAGGCCAATATCCCTGATGAACATAGATGCTAAAACCCTCAAGAAAATGTAAGCAACCCAAATCTAGCAATACATTAAAAAGACCATACACCACGACCGAGTGGGATTTACACCTGGAATGCAAGGATGGTACAATATCCACAAGTCAATAAATGTGGTACACCACATAAACACAATGAAGGATAAAAATCAGATGATTATATCAATAGAGGCAGAAAAAGAATTTCATAAAATCCAGCACCCATTTATGATACAAAGTCTCAGCAAAGGGAGAATGGAGGGAACATACCTCGATGCCATATAAAGGCCATATAGGACAAACCCACAGCCAACATTATACTCAATGGGCAAAAACTACAAGCATTTCCCTCAAGAGCAGGAACAAAGTGGGGATGTCCACTTTTACCACTATTATTCAACATAGTATTGGAAGTCCTAGCTACAGCAATCAGACAGAAAGAAGCAATGGAAGGCATCCAAATTGGAAAGAAAGAAGTAAAACTGTCATTAATCGCAGATGACATATACTGTATACAGTGGATCCTAAACACTCCACCAAAAGACTACTAGAACTGATAAAGGAATTCATTAAAGTAGCAGGATGCGAAACTGGTTTCATTTTTATACACCAATAATGAAGTAACCGAAGGAGAAACCAGGAAAACAATCTCATTTACAATTGCACCAAAAAATAAAATACCCTGGAATAAAATGAACCAAGGAAGTAAACTGAAGAAACTGAGGAAGATACAAATAAATGGAAGCATGTACCATGTTCATGGATAGAAAGAATTAACATTATTAAAATGTTCATACTACCCACAAAGCAATGTACAGAGTCAATGCAACTCCTATTAAAATAGCAATGGCATACTTGGCAGAACTGGAATAATCAAAAAATATATATATGGAGTCACAAAAAACCCTGAATAGCCTCAGCTATCCTGAAAAAGAAAAACAAAGTTGGAGGTATCATCCTATGTCATACCGAACTATGCTACAAGGCCATAGTCACCAAAACAGCATGGTACTGGCATAAAAGCAGACACATAGATCAACAGAACAGAATAGAAAGTCCAGAAATAAACACATGCCTATATATTCAACTACTACTTGACAAACAAGGCAAGAACATATGGTGGGGTAAAGACAGTCTATTCAATAAATCCTGTTGGGGAAATTGGACAGATACGTGCAAACAAATGAAACTAGACCACCTCCCTGTACCATAGACAAGAATAAACTCAAAATGAATTAAAGACATAAATGTAAGACTTGAAAGCATAAACATCCTAAAAGAAAACATAGGCAGTGAAATCTTGGACATTTGTCATAGCAATATTTTTTAGATCTCTGTCTTTAGGCAAGAGGAAAAAAAGAAACAATTAACAAATGGAACTACATCACTGTGATCTTAGGGGGAGGCACTGTGTACAGTAGAATTTGATTAGTCCCCAACTACAGAGAGCCAGGCTGTCATTCATACTCCTTGGTCATTGTGCTAGGCCAGGGGTGTCAAACTCATTTTTACCGGGGGCCACATGAGCCTCATGGTTGCCTTCAAAGGGCCGAATATAATTTCAACTCCTTAATAGTTAAGGAGTAGTTACACTTATACAGTCCTAAAGTCATTTCAGCCCTTTGAAGGCAACTGTGAGGCTGATGTGGCCCCCGGTGAAAATGAGTTTGACACCCCCGTCCCAGGCCCTGAAGGTGAGAAGAGTGTGTCTAGTAGAATATAGAATATGCTGGCCACCAGGAAGGGAGATGCCACAAACAGGCCAAATTAAACCCCCAGCCTGTGATCCACCTGTCCTTCTGAAACATGGCCGCCTGTGTCTCTATAGCAGGCCCTAGACCTGCAAATCATCGACATGCGCGTGCATGAATAACAGAAATAATGCCAATGAGGAGTTGAACATTTCTATTTCTTTTATAATGAACCAAATTATAAAATGGGTGGTTGAAAAGAGAGGCAAGAAAAAAAAACCCCAAACCCTTATGTCATAGTAAAGCTCTCACAAGGGTAACTACCCTGGGTGGGGTAACTTGGCTAGTGAACTGTTAATAAAAAATAGCATATACTTCTCTTGATAACTCTGATTATGTGCTAGTTAGAAACAGGCTATTATATTTAATTAACTCCTAAGTAACTCTCAGTGTCTGATAACATCTTATATTCACTAAAATGTCAAATGTCCCTTACTTCCCAACCAGAAGGTACTGATGTCTGTAACTGATGGAACAGGGACCTGAGTTAAAACTTATCTTTCCACTATGAACAATAAACAAAAATCCTGTATTGATCAAGCTACTAATGGTTCTTCCCTCCTAGTGATATTGAGTCCTGCTTACTAACATGGATTACGGTTATGAAGTACGTTACCTTCAAAGTTAATCTTTAAGCTCCTGGGCCACCGGGAAAGATGGCCAAATAAATGCATGCTTACCTCGGTGCCCCTGCCCTTCAGTACACACAACTAAAAATGGAAGAACCTCTCTGTCATGAAACAAATAAAAGCTACCACCATATACCAAAGACTCCAAGGGAGTGTCTGACAGACACAGTGAAGTTGGGGACTCATCGAAGGAAGATTCTGCAATGTTCCAAGTAAACCATAGTTGCTGGGCCATTCTCAAGTATGTTCCAAAGAACTCTACCAATGACTGTCACTTCACTTGTAGAAAACCAAGACTGGGGACAGCCTGGAGAAGCAGAGTTCTCATACAACAATGAGCACATGTCCAGAAGCAAACCTAAGAAGGGAGGTTGAGATCTCAGGTGCACCACTTGTGTGCAGCAGGCAGAAACAGTAACTCAGGAGCCAATGGCACACACGCTGACTACAGGAAGTCCTCACTGAACGTTGAGGATAGGGTCTTTGACCTTAAGTGAAACGATATATAACAAAACCAGTTTTACCACAGGTGAATTGACATAGACAAGAGTTAAGTTCCTATGGCATCTCATCAATGTTATAACAAAACGATGTTATTCAAGGACCTGCTGTGCATGGAATCCAGCAGAGCCTAAGGACAAACTCTCCGCACTTTTGCTAGCGTGACATCTAGTGTAAATGGGAAAAGTCAAGGGCAATCCCTTTCCCCCAATGGGACCTGGCCACCCCAGGAGAGAGGATCCCACGCTGTCCATGGAAGGGACTCCCAGACAACATGGTCCAAGGAGACTTTGCTTCATTCCCTATTTCCCCATATCTAGAGAGCAGGATGAAAAACAAAACAACCACCTCACCGGTAGGACCCATCAAGATCTAGCCTTGCACTTCAAGTGATCACCCAGCCTGGTGATTGTTCAAACACTTCTCACTTCAGAGAGGACTCAAGAAGGCTTTGTCCATCCTCTTCCTGGGCAGACAGAACTGGTCCCATGCAAGGACAAATAATCAGTAGAAAAGCCATCACGATACTTGTACAACAATAACTGAGCAAGACAACAGAAAAGGAAAGGAATGAAAGAAACGAAAGACAGGTCAACACACACTCTGGAAACAGAATGATTTCAAAAACCACAAAAACGTAGACCACACCGTTCAGCCTCCAAATGCAATGAAATAAGGAGCCAAACAGGACAACACGACGAGAGAAGAAAGCTGGCAGAGCTAAGGAAGAAACAGATAAAAAATAAAACCAGGACAGAAGGGAAAGCCACGTTGGAAGCATCGAGGCCTAGAATCAACACTATGGAAGAAAGACAAGGAGGTGAGACAGTGATTGAAAAAGTGATCAATATGAAGGACAGATAACCGACAGCCAATCCTGGGGCAAACTGTTGAAGAAGAAAACAAATAAAGTAGTAAGAAATACAGTCGGGTCAAAGGTCAATACTGAAGGTCATTGAGAACCAGAAAAGGCCACCAGATGTCTGTCAACTCTGACATGCACTCAAATGGAGTTACTGAATTCAAGGATAAACAAGAAATCACAAGTACCCAGAGCAAACAAGCAGGCCATCTACCAAAGGGGAAGAAAGTTCCGGCGGGATTCAGCCCCCTCAGCATCACCAGATACTAGAAGACAATAAAGTGAGGTGTCCGAAGAATCAAGGGACAAAGGATGTGACCCAAGAACCTGAGAGCCAGCCAAGTTACTCAATATATGGAATAGCAATAGAGGCACATCTGTACACATGTAACGAAATCCAAATGAAGCTGCATCCAGCCCACCAACAGATGAAAGCATCCACTCTTGAATGAGGAGTCTTTGTACAAAGGGCTGGCTGTGAGCACTGAGTTCATTCAAACATAAAATTAAATCTAAATAACTCTAACGATTACCTACCACTGTATACTTTAAGTTTGCCTGTCTTCCTCGGTAAAACTTGCCAAATCCATTCGATTATCTCCTCTAACTAACCATGCCAAAATGAAAACACACAAAAGAAAACCTCTCCTGAATAGAATTCTCTTGCACTACAGAAAAATTGTGGCTTACATCTTACCCTTGAGGGTTCATACACCCAAGAATTTCCTCAAAAGAGAGAATGCTAATTATTTGGTGCATTGCTGAGAGAGTACAGGCCTGGGAATAAGAAGACCTGACTACTCACTTTGGTTCTTCTATTCACTTACCGTGTCACCCTGGCAAACACCGCACTGCTTTGGGACTCATGAAAAACAGAGATAACATCTGCATGCTCCTCTGCACGGCATGGTAAGGATCAGGGGATGCTGTATGTAAAAGCTCTTTGGGATCGACAAACAAGGCTATAAACCCATGCCACTTGGTTGGATGGAAAGAACCAACTGTATTAAGGAGTCAAAATAAATGTGCAAAGACCAAGAAAGTATTAGAAGCCTCCTGTGGATCTGTCCCTACTGAAAGAAGTAGGGACTTTGGTTTCTCTCCATTTTATTTTTTTAAATATTTTATTTCTTTATCTTTAGAGGGGAAGAGAAGGAGAGAAATATCAATGTATGGCTGCCTCTTGTGAGTCCCCTGCTGGGAACTGGCCTGCAACCCAGGCATGTGCCCAGACTGAGAATCGAACCACGATCATGTGGTTTGCAGGCCCGCACTCAATCCACTGAGCTACACCAGCCAGGGCTCGTTTCTCTCCATTTTAAAGTCACTGCTTAGCACCACAAAAAGGAAATTCAGCACTTCCACAGTTCCTGACTGGAATGATTTTTTTAAAAGATTTTATTTATTTCTCTTTAGAGGGAAAGGAAAGAGACTAGGAGAAAGGGAGAGAAACATCAATGTATGGTTGCCTCTCATGGGTCCCCTGCTGGGAACTGGCCTGCAACCCAGGCATGTGCCCTGACTGGGAATCGAACTGCGATCCTTTGGTTCGCAGACACACGCTCAATCCACTGAGCTACACCAGCCAGGGTGAATGATTTTTAATTTGGGAACAAAGACAGTTTAAGAACTTAGAAAGATGCTGCCTTCCACCCATAGTAAACGTCTCTCAATTTTCACGCCTTCATTCAGCTCATGTTTATTAAGCACCTATTATGTGCCAGGCACTGTTCCAAATAGTAGACCCACTCTCCAAATACTTAAAATCAAGTCAAATGAAAGGCAAAGAGAGGAACTGGTTGAACTAAATGAATTTTGTGGAAAAGGCATCAATGTCTATTTATATTACAACTTACATGGAGACTTTGGATCATTTGTTTAGAAACAAACCTGTCAAATAGCCAGAGAAATGCACCTAAGTTCCAAGAATCAGGCACAGCCAATAAAATGAATAAATGAATACTCGGGGGCACTAAACCGGAAGGATGCCAGATGTTCCTGAAACTCTTCTTATGGCTACTTCGGGAGCAAAGTTCAATTCTTCATGCAGAAAGCAAAGAGGAGGCAAGATCGTACTGGCAGCAGATGGATACGAGTAAAGGACTACTAATTAAGTCACTAAAACACTGAAAGAAAAGTTTACTTTTGAGAAAGACCTGAAAGGGAGGGATGTGATAGGATTTTCCCACATCTTCCCTCTTCAACCTTTACATGGAGCCTGCTGTGAGGGTATAATGATCAATGGGTGTTCCTTAGGCACAGTGAAATAGAACAAGGTGGGAGGGAACACTTCCAGAGCCTTCCTTCCCCACACAGTGCACCATACTGGAAAGTGTAAAAGAGTACTCAATGGAGGACTAGCAGGATACTCAGGGTGTCTAAATATAAAGAACCCCTATATTTTAATATCTTTTACACAAGGAAATAATCATATGAAACAGCCCTGGTTGGGCCTCCACAAGAACCACCACCTTGTCACCCCTGTGTTGGAAATACATCGGCCTTTCTTTTGCCCCATTGTGAGTTTTCAGATGCGATCCTTCCAAGGATGTAAGAAATGGGATCTTTCTGAAGATGAAGGGTAACTACCACATGACAAAATGAAAGAAACACTTTCCATGGAACTATGTAAGTGGTGGGGTGTAATCTGGACTCTTGGACGGCTCCCCTTTCTATGGGTAAATAGTAACGAATCCTATTTCCTTGCCCCAAGTTCTCTGCCAATTCCAACTTTCAGCAAAAAGCAAAGGATTGTGAAAATCAGATTGGCGATTCTAAAACTGGCTAAAATGTATGAGACTGAAAATTCTAAAGACCTAGGGCATTTTCAGAATAAACTCAAAAGAACTTTTCCCTTCAATAGTCTATTTTACAAGTAGTGAAGTACCCTCACACGAGAAGTAGCAATTTCTTAGAAAACCACAAAGGAACGTAATGTGACCAGGGTACGGTATTAGATTGCTAAAAAGGGCACCTAAGTGTAAGAGCTCCACTTCCCAATCTTTACAAACTGGATAGTGACCACAAGGTAGTTTTCCACTTAAGATCTTTGAAACCAAGCAGCTAAGTGAAAAATTCCAAGACAACTTTTGGAATGCTTTAATGGACAGAATAAAAGTATACAAATGAATTTTAAAATAAAACCAAGGCATCAAAGAGTAAGATCTAGCACAAAAGTACACGCACCTCACAATGAGAATGTGATCAGATGGCAGAAGGCAAAACTCTCCCTCAGGGAGTGAGGGCGGATGTATATGAGGGAGGACGGGCTCTGGGACTGAATTATCAAGACACCCTCAACTCGTGTCTTCAATCTCATGTTCCCCAGGCCTTCGTTGGTGGTTTGGGACAAACATGGTATTTGGTCATAAACTGCAACAGTAGAGATCTGTATCTGGAATGCGGAGGGACCTTAGAACCCCGGGGGCACTGTAGACACTTGACTCGTGAGGATGAGGAGAGAGGTATGAGGACACGAGAGCACTCACGAGGCTCTGTGCTCTCTTAGGACGGCACCCACCAAACCACAACATAACATGAAAAATTACTCAGTTGACTACTTTAGTGGAAAATCTGAAGTAACTACAGGAAAAGTTTCTCTGGCAAAGGTCCAACTCTAGAATAATGATGGTGTCACGCTCAGAGTAGAGGAAAGGAGCTCAGAGGTGGACTTGCGCAAGATGATCTTTCTTCACAGAGAGGACCAAAGCATTCAGTTCTCTAGAAAGTTCTATTAGTCTTGATCTTGTCTCTACAAAGAAAATAATGGGAATATCCATAGTGAGTTTATAAGCATAACCTTCTCGATTTTAAGCAAGACTTATTCAGAGCATTGAGTTACAGTGATAATTCAGAACCTCTTGCCTTATCTCAGAATTATTGTCTATGGTTACTACAGGAAAAGAATGATCACTTAATTGCTCATGTATACTTTAAAATAGTTCTTTAGTCTCAGTTAAAAACCTGGTTAGAAATGAGGAATGACTGCCAACGGACACACAGTTTCTCTTGGGAGTGATGAGACTGTTTAAAATTACACAGTGATGAAGGTCACACAACTCTGTGAATATACTAAATACCATGGGATGGTACACTATAAAAGGGTGAATTTTATGGTATATAAATTATATCTCAACAGAACTCTTGTTAAAAATCTGATTAGAGAATACATTTTCTTAGAATTTCTTATTCACCTAGTAAACTTATCATACCTACTAAATACTTCCCCGAGATCACCACTAATTTTCCTACTTCTGTACTTTAGCAACTTTAATTGCCAGGATAACCATTTTAGAATTTTAACAATTACTTTCTGCTAACATATGTTTGTCTGGTAATATACTAGAAATTAAGCTCACAATTAGATACAACCTGCTAAAAACTTCTAGAGTTTTCAAATTGCCTTCAAAACAATATCCAATTAAAGTCATCCCTCTTACAATTCAAGTGGCCCTTATTGTTTATAAAGACTGCATCTGTACTGCCCAGACAACTCCCCCATCAGAGCAAGAGTTCGAGTCAGTTAGTCACATTGATGCCCACTATGCTACTTGCCTTACACAGACTGAAAATGTAATGAAGGGAAATTCATCTAGGTGTTTCAAGGTGATTTAGATTCATCTTGGCCAGGGGTGGGGTGTGTGAGTGTGTGTTTGCAGGTGCATGTGAGTACACACACACCCGAGTGTGTACTGGCACTCGTGGGCAAGAATACATTTCAGATAAGTGACCAGTCTTGCAATACTGCTCACAGGTCCATCACAACACTTCCGTGGGGAAAAGTATAGACATCCTTTATATCATCCATCAGAAAGAACAATGCTACGACAAAGGGACAAAGGGACAATGCCATATAAACCGGATTCACAGACAAATACCTTTCTGTGGCATGATGTTAAGACAAGGTTTTCAGGTTAAGAAGAAATATATGCAATTAAAATGATTTAGGGAGAAACACTGCAATGCTAAATTTGAATGAAAAATATCAATGATTTGGTTGCTTTTAAGTATCCAGTTCAGTAGTGTTAAGTGCATTCACATTATTGTGCAACTAATCTCTAGAACTTTCTCATCTTCCCCAACTGAAGCTCTGGCCCCAGTAAACAACTCCCCATCCCCCTGCCCCTGGCAACCACCATTCTAATGTCCATCTTTATGAATCTGACTCCACTAGGTACCTCATGTAAGTGGAATCCTATAGTGTTTGTCCTTTTGGATTGGGCTTAGTTCACTTATTAGCATGACGCCTTCGGGTTCATCCATACTGAGGCACATGTCAGAACTTCATTCTTTTTTTTCCCCTTGTCACACCACCAATTGAAGCAAAACAGCACGACATGCTGCCACTTCACCCAAAAGCAGTGTTTTTACTTTGCCCTTTGTTGACGGCTCAGTGGGTCATTAGTGAAAGGCCCAATGAGTGCTTTTCAAAGGGGCAAACTTCATTCTTTTTAAAGGATGAATAATACTCCATCGTGTGGATATACCACATTTGTTTATCTAGATTGTTCATTTTAACCGCTTTATTTTTTCAGTTTCAACCCACAGAGTTTCTGTAACTTCTTTTTTCTGTCAAGCTCTATGGATGATGATAAACTGCTGACTCAATTACTTTTTAAATATAAGTCATGGCAGGATAAACTCCGCCCACTGCTGTGAAGGCCTCCATAGTGCACGGACCCCTGGAGCAAGCAGGGCTTCTATTTTGAATGGCTGCTCTGGCTGCCCAATTCTTGCTGTCTCGTTCCTGTCTGGGGTGAGAAAGCTGCTGCATTAATTGTTTCAGGGATCATTTTGCTTTTCCAGTGATAAGACCACAAGGAAGATTTGGCCGAAAGTATCAATTGTCTAGCTGGTGTATTCTGGGGCAAAACCAGATACTCTAGAACAGAAGCAAAGTAATATATTACTGTTTTGCCTTGTATTTTGAAGCATCTCTGGGCTCTCTGCTGGGATTGCTCCAGTCATCGGCTTCAGGCATGGTCTTGTAATGGCGCCAGGCTGACTTATTGAATACTGGAAGCCTCTCGAACGATTCACTTGAGAGAGCCTAATGGAAAAATATACACCAAAGGGCCACAGTGTTAATTTGTCTCACATGAGATACTAACCCAAATTTTACTATTTAAAATGTCAAAAACCTGAATACATATTTTTGAATTATATTAAAATCATACTATTATACTGTTTTAGATTACTTAGACAAGCAGGATGAAATAATAGCTTTTTTAAAGGAATATAAACATTCACTCATTCAAAGCCAGAAATGACATACCCATGACCAGAACAAAAAGCATTTGAATGTAGTTTGAGATACTTTTTAAAAATTCTCACCCAAGGACAATTTTTTCATTGATTTTAGAGAGAGGGGGAGGCGGGGCAGAGAGAGGGGGAGAAACATCCATGTGTGGTTGCCTCTCATACGGCCCAGACTGGGGACCAAACCTGGAACCCAGGCATGTGCCCTAACCAGGAATCGAACGGGTGACCTTTTGCTTTGCAGGACAATGCCCGACCAACTGAGCCACACCAGTCAGCATGACATGTACTACTGTTCACTGGGCAACTGCTCTTCCAAACCACAAAGAAATAATGTTTCATACATGAGAGATTTGTGAACATAACCCATAAAGTATTATCAAATATCACACAATTTAAATGCAATGACATCTAAGACAAACACTCCAGATAACTGGTTATGATATAACATATTACATATATATATAACAAATATGTGGCTGTTAAAAAGGAGCCAGTTCCACATGAATCAATATGGAAAGATACCCAAGATATACTGGAAAGTAAAATAAAAAAGGCAAGTGCTGAAACAATCATTTGTGTGAAAAAAAAAATCAGATTTTGCCCTAGCTGGTGTGGCTCGGTGGATTGAGTGCTGGCCTGAGAACCAAACGGTCACCAGTTCGATTCCCAGTCAGGGCACATGCCTGGGTGGCAGGCCCAGGTCCCAGTTGAGCGTGATGGGCAACCACATGCTGCTGTTTCTCTCCCTCTCTTTCTCCCTCCCTTCCCCTCTCTCTAAAGATCAATAAATAAAATCTTTTTAAAAGTTAGATTTTTCTAAGAATCTATAAGAAACTGGTACCCGGGGTGACCTCCAGGAAGCAAAAGAGGGTGCCTTAGGGCCAGTGGTGGGAGACACTTAGTTTTCCATTTTGTAGCATGTGCCTATATTATCCATTCAAAAAAGATTTCAAATATTTCAGTTCAGAAATAAATTAAAGTCTAACACCACCAATAAATGAAAGCCTGTATTACAGAGATCTTTGCTATTAGATCAGCCTCTTATGTAACTATATTATGATTACTGAATTGTTGTAACTTTAGGAAAGCTGGCAAGTTTTAAAGCAAAAGACTAAAAGACTCCGGTTTATGATAACCTTTCTCCTTTTAGATTAAGCCTTTCAATAGCTATGCAATTTGTTTTGAAAATCACAACTCTGAATTATGATTTTAAACGTCATCCTTTTACTTCTTATATCTCTATGTTTCATACTTTGCTATATCTATGTGTAAAATCAAGAGCGGGAATTATGTGACTTGGCTTTCACATAAACTGAGGCAAATCTGAGCTGAATATGACAGGGGATGGATGTTATGGTCTATTTATCAGTTATTAGAAGTTACAGCTTTGAAGTTTCGATGCTTTCATACTAACAGGTATAAAGTGTAGTACCTTCAAGTAAATTACAGCATCTGTACCCACTCCTTCCATAGAATACAGTTTTAGATCTCCTTGAAAATATCTAGCATACAGACGGGAAATTGGCAAGCCGTAACCAAATCCAGCCTACAAAGAAAAGAAAGTGAATACAGTTGAGACAGGCACACATGGCAACACGTTTGCTATGAGAATCATTCCGAAGATTAAAAGAAATTCTTGATTCAGATTTACAGAAAACACACAATTGATTCGACCTCTGCAATGATGTATATGCCCATCTATGGCAAACAGTCTAGTTTCAGTCTACAAAAAGGCTTCTCATAGGTTTCGAAAATACTAGAAACATGGCAATTTTTGACCAACACTTTCTTAGCACTGGTTATTCTTTTTCGTTTTTCTTTTTTGTTTTTCTTTTTAGTACGTTTAAAGCAAGTCCCAAATTAAGTGGCATTTGAACTGGCAACAAAACTAAACCACACTGTTCCAAAGTTTCAGGATCAGACTCTCTTGCTCTTTGAAGCAAAAATTAATTGAATGGCACAGGAGTGCAAATCTACCAGCACCAAGGCTAATGCATTGAAAACAATTTCCTAAGTGGCTTCTTCCTAAGGTTCTAGGAATGCTACAAGATTTTGATATGTGCTAATCCACATATTTTTAGAGACAAGGAAAGAATTCTAGTACCTGCCTGTATCTCTCCATCATAGAACACTGTCAGTAACAGGTTTCGGGGGTAAAGAAAAGATCTCAGGTATTGATATGAACAATAAGACCATTTGAGACTGACTTCAGTAATGCTGGGGTTACAGGGGAAGATGTTGTAGCACATGCTTCAGTCCCTCTGATTAAGTCCACTGCCAAGGTTAACGAAGAAGGCAGCGGGGCAAAGCACCATGGAGTGGCAGTTGCCTAGGCTTTAGGCTGAGATACACCTAAGCTGAAAAATACTTTTTGTGAAACCGAGCAATTTACTCAGCCTCTCTGAGACAGTTTTCTCATCAGAAAAGGTAATTTAAAAAAATTACCTCATCAGACATAATAAAACTAAATAGATGGTAATTGCTATTGTGGTTACTACAGAACAGCAGTTCTACCAAGTTACATGGATTTCTACTATCTTTCCTAGATTTCTTCATCCAGGTAGGGACTAACTCAAAGGAAAGGGCTGGGTGTGACAGGGGAGTACACCCTGTCATTTAAGGGTGTTAAGACTGGCAGAATATGACCAGTAGTGAAGACAAAAATATGCATAATGGTAACTAAAAATCACCACAGTAAAGAAACCAGCATATTCCAGCAAGACGCTGAGGAAATTGGCTTCCTCCATTCCAGCAAGGCCCACGCCCCTGTTCTCACACCTGCCAGGAACCCGCTGAGCACACCTGGGGCCCACGCAGTCTCCAGTGTGAGAAGACAGGTAAGCCTAGAGTCCTGTGGAATGCAGAGGGGGGTGCCTCTAATTTGGACGGGGTGAGGCTCAGGAGAGTTTTCCCAGGGTGTCAAAGGATCAATAGGAGTTGGCTAGGGGGACATTTCTGAAAAAGAAATGCATGTGTCAAGGCACAGAGCTATAACACAGTAAGGTGTTCGGTGAGGGAATTATGTTTTCTAGCAGCACACATCCACACGCCCAGTTTAAAGCTGAGGACAGTTTACAAACTGGGAGCGACGGGAGCGGAGGCACGTCTTCCAAAGGAGAGGCCATGTGGTAGGTACGCTGGAAAGAACGCAGAGGCAGCTGGTGCCATAATGAGGTAGCTCAATGACCTGGGCAAGGCACTAAGCTTATTTTCTCATTTATAAAATGGGAGGTTGTTTTTGTGTTTTTGAAGGTCTCGATCGTTAACAAATAACTATGGCACAACGGCTGTTCCCAAGATGCTATTCTGAGACCTGGAATAGATGATCCATATTCCTTTTAAATAAATGAGGAAGGCTCTAGTTTTGCTCATAGTATGTTTTTCCCCTTGACATTTATTTAAGTAGGTACCAGAGCCTAGTCAAGGCAATGCCTTTCAAACTTGATCTTTCATGAATTTCTTGAATATGATATAAGTGACTTCCTCTCTGCTTTCAACATGCTGTGTTAATAAACTCTGTCTTGAATAAACAATGCAAAGTGTTAAGAATTTATTCCTACAAATAAAATATAATCTTACGTGCTTACCAGTTGGGTAGGACTGGAAAATGAAGCTTAATTTATACCCTGAACCATTTTTGCAGACTGATAGATGTTGCTGTGTTTAATGACAAAGGGTTCAATTGTTGTTTGTCAATTAGAAACACTCAGCAGGGGAAGAAAGTGTGGCCCTACCAGGATCTAAATGCTGCCATGGTAACCAGACTTTCCTCACTGCCTTAATAGGGCGGAAGGTTATTTCCAGACTGAGACAGAAAGGGCTCTGAAAATGCATACACCACCTATATGGTTTCTGCTTATGTTCTTTAATATAAAAAATTTCATATGTTCATAATTTAACATCTTAATTAGATAAACAAATTTGGTGGGAAAGTTCAAAGGCCTGGGGTGATTCGGTACCTAGCACCAAAATGCCAGGACACGCTGCAGCCAGACATGCTGCGCTGTTCCTTTGCTCACCACGATTAAACCTCCACCTCCTCCAAGGGTAGTGCCAGGTGGTAAATGGTGCTCCCGAAGCACTCTTACCCAAAGAGAGGTGGCTTTTTCTCTGTGCTTGCGAGTAAGACACTGAGCTCTGAGTGTGTCTCAGACACAAATTTCAGAAGAAATCTAAGTCCAAAGCATTGACAAAGAAAGTAGCTGGGCCACAAAATTCACCCTCTTTCAAACCGTGCAAGAAACATTCCCATTCAACGAGGTTCATGCCCAGCCTGGCCAGAGTCCCTGCTCACGTTTACGATCTTCCCTTAAGCCGCAGTTGAAGATACTTACCAGTGGGGCAGCTCTTGTAGGCTCCAGGCTTGGTCTGGGAGCAGTTGAATACATGTAGTTAAAAAGACGATCTATTTTTCGAAGGGGAACGCCGCCACCTAGGTCACTGATCTGTAACGGAGGAGGAGGTGGGGTAGGCAACGGTCTATATTTAGTAGAAGGCAACAAGTTTGTTAAATAAAGTCCACATGAAATTACTCTAAAACATATATGGGCTTTAAACCCCCAATGAAATGTGGTTCCTCTATGAACAGTGTAAAACAAAGGAGGCAGGGAAGCTGTGGGATTCCACAGGCTTGGGCTTGAGACCCTGTTTAGCTTCCTGGAAAGCAAGGTACTAGTGAAATTTAAATGAGGCACCATATTTTTCAGACTACAAGACACACACACCCCGAATTTGGGAGGAATAATGGTTGTTAATGCTGCTGTTGAGTTCTGTTTACATTTACATTGGTGAAATATTATGTTATTTATGTTATTAAATATTTTGCCACATTTCGGGCTTCAAAAATTTTTCCCTATTTTCCTCCTCTAAAACCTAGGTGTGTCTTATGGTCCAAAAAATACGGTGACTTCAGCCAAAGATCTAATACAGTACTTAAAAATACAACATTCAGTAAACGTCAGTTTTCTTCCCTTCCCTCTGATTCCTCAGTGTCTAGATACTATTGAATGAACTGGTAATGAAAGTGTATGTGCAAATCGAGCAGTTACCTTAATGGACAAGTCTTCTTTACCCAGAGTAACAAGGGTTTTAACAGAAGGGTAGGCTTCTTTTCTGTCCTCGTAGAGTTCGACGGTTGCTCTCATTGAGTTCTGAAATAAGACCTTTGTTAAAGCATACCACTGACTCACAAACCACATTTTAGAAAAAGAAACTCACATGACATTACTTATACATAATTGTTTTGTGGGAGAACTATTAGTGCTATTTACGTGGCTATTTTTCTCCTTCTAAGGAACTTAGCTAACTGTGTGTTCAGATCAATGATGCTTTGTTTTTCACCTAGTTTGAGCTCCATCTACCATAGTATACATCTGTTTTTCTTTCCTTCCTTTTTTTCCATTTGTTTTGCTTTAGGGTATTCAATTATTCAACTTTCAACCAAGAGGAGTGTTTTGGTCACATGTGACAAGGCCACCGAGGCTCACTGACGTGCTCTCAATCCTACCTAACGCTCTGCAGTGACAGGGTGCCCGCCCTCTATAGAGGGCGGGAAACCTGCTTCCCACAAAAAATTAACCACATGGCTGAAAAGAAAAAGTGGAAGAAATGTCAGGTAAGAAGACGTTCTGAAGAAGCCACAGCTGTTCAGGAGAAAGCTCACAACTGAATGCCCAGCTCGACCTTTGATTGTTACCTCACTAACAATAGAATGTGGGGGTACAAATCAGCACAACTGATTTTCAGGGGTTCAATTTAGGGTTTCACATGTATTGGAAGAACTGAAATTTAAATGCAAATGCCTTGTGCCTGTAATACTGTTACCATGAATGCCATTGGCTACTGGCTAACAAAAGCAACAGTTTATGCTGTAGAAGGTCTCAAAGACTTTTTTCCCTGAGGGCCCAGGGGCGTGTTCCCTTTGGTCGAGCCATTCCACATCTGGCTCCTCTTCCTCTGTCACATCTTCTGAACGGACGCAAATGTGTTAACGGGTTACAGTAACTCTCAGAACTAGAACAACTACTAATGTACCAGTACAGTTAATGCTTAGAGGCATAAATACGCATAAACATGTTTTTATTTTAATCGAGCTACCATCCATAAAGCCTCTGCCAGGTTTGGAAATGAAAAAGCATCTCTAATCTTATAAATGAAGAGAAAAACACTATGGATTTGATATAAAATCACTAAAGTACAATTAAGCTTCAAAATCAATATGTACTAATATTCACAAAAACTATACTGTACACAGCAATTTTTCATCTCACAGTGTAAAAATTATAAAGCCCACAGGGTATCAGAAATAGAATTTTTAAAATGGTTATGCAAAACCTTTTTCTTATGCTAATGTAATGAATCCATTATGCCCTGAATCAAAGTGATTTAAAATGAAGACTTCTTCCCATGTTGTTAAATTCCACTTACCTTGAACAACTCAAATAGCATGTGAAACAGATGTGAGGGCACATAAACTACCTGAATAGGTTTGTTTGGCGCTTTGGCTGAAAATAGAGACAAAATGGTCAATGAGTAAGGGCCAAAACTCGAAGAAAGTCAAGAGTGTTTGCATTCTGTTTTCCAAGTACCTAAAAAAGAACTCTACAAAAGGCCAATTTAGGTCTCCACCTCTAAAGGGGTGAGCAAATCTTTGGCAGTCCAACAAATATGGGGTGCCATCTGGTTCCTTTAGTTGCCAGCTATGTGACCTTGGGCAAATTACTCAAGTGCTTTGGAATCTAGTTGAGCCAAACTGGAATATTATTACTTAAGCCTAATGTTCTGAGCATTAGGTAAGGTCATCCAAATATCACTATTTTTCAAATCAGGAGATACCCACCCCTAGCAGTGACCCCACAGGTCGGCAGGGGGAACGTAAAAGGCACACAGGACAGGGCACATCTTCTCAGTGAATCAGATGAACAGCAATGTTAAAGTGTGACAGACAAGGCATATTATGGAGAATAGATTCCCATAACCTTTTTCTACTGGCAGCTAACAGACAGCCTCCCAGAAACCTACAGTCCTTGCTCCTTGCATCAGGGATTCTCTGGGAAAAATCTGAGAAATAAAAACTCCATGTCAAGCACTAAGATCAGTGTGGGCTCTACAGTAGAGGCCACAAAACTTAGTCCTCGTGACCCGAAATCACTTAAGAAACTAAAATTATGTGAACGTTCTTGAGTAGATCACAAACTCACCCATGTTATAATTTCAACGCAACTGCTTCCTCTAATAAAATACGTAATATGAAGAGCATAAAGTGGAGAGAATATTCATTTGCTGTTTAGCAGTTTACAAAGAGCTTGAACATTATGCAATTGAATCCTCACGACAATACTGTGTAGATCAGAGAGTGGGTAGCACTGTTACGGGTAAGGACACAATCTTTGCAGAGGCCACCGGCCTTGCTCACCATAACAGAAGAGGCACTGAAATTGGACACTTGAACCAAGGGCTTTTGATTCCAACTCCTGAACTGTCTGATGATCAGCTATTTTTGAAATTATTAATATACACAAATGATTTTGAAATTTGTTCAAAAGGATGAAAAGAACAAGTCCCTCCCCCCTTTCCCATAGTAGCCCTCTTTCAAAATAATAAACAGCATGTCTTGACCTAAGATCAAGTCCTGACTTAAGCATTTAATACATATATTAATAGGTACCTAAGACCCATCTGGGCCTCGGCATTCCATTTCTGAAATGATGCAGAGCATATGTCCCTGGGTTAATACAAGGATTAAATGAGGTCATAGTGATAAACTAGTTTACACAGAACCTGCCACATTGTAAGCAGTCAATAAATGCTGCCTATTATCATCACTAAAAGAATAATCTCTACACTATTAATGGAGTTACCAGTAATGGTTTTCGATTTTCAGAACCACTTGCCTGAAAATAAGCACAAAACTATACAATATTGGGAAACTAGAGGCCAACAAGCCCAAGATAGATATGTACCTTTTCTTTGAAAAGACAGATATCTACCTTTTCTCTTGTGACAAAATATACCTGGTATGAATTGAAATTTTTGCTTCCCACCAAACCTAAGCTACAAAATCAACCTCTTGACAGAAATGACTAATCTAGAAATGACGAAAAATGCAAGGAGTAACCATACAAGTCTTTTTATCTTTCCCAAGTCAACCCTCACTTCCAGTGGCCACCCTTTTGAAAATATCCAGTAGGTGTCAGTGTTACATTTGAGGCCCTGGGAACATCATCCTTTTTTTGCTCCACAGGGTGAGCTTATGGATGAGGAAGCTGAGTATCAGATGTGAAGAGACTTGCCTAAGGCCCACCTCTAAGTTGCAGGATCCAGATTTCTTCTTCTTGGCTAGCTACAAAGTCCGGATCTTTCCCTTCAGCCATGCTGCCATGCCTTATGCATGGATGCAGCAGAGGTCAATTAGAAATGTTTATTGGCTTAATGTTTTGGCAACTGATGTCCGAAGAGAAATGAGGACGAGTGTGATGAATGGCTACTTGTCTTTACAGGAACCCACGTGGGTTGCCACAGGTGACCAATCAGAAATATTTGATACCTGATATGAGGTAACTAAAATGCTATTATTTTAAGGGTCCTGTGAAATGTATCACAGAAAGGATAATGAAGGAAGTTTACTATAGCTGGTCCCCAGTATTGAGAATTGTAGTGAGGACTGGTAAATACTGTGGTGTTCACATAGTATGTTCTGCATAATCCTATTTACTGCCTTCTCGGGAATCAACATTGGAAAAGAAAAAAAAAACTCAGTGAAGAAAAAAAGATGATGTGTCAAACTAACAGAAATTAAATTCTCAGGCAGCAACAAATGGTTCTTTTCAGTTAATGGCAGTTTTACTCTTCTGAAGTACAGAGCAGAGGGGACCAAGCACTGTCCCTATTGTTAGAGGCACCTGTTGGGTCACAGAGCACCCCGAAAGGTGAGGCCATGCTAGCTCACACAGGCTCTGAAAATCAATCCCTAAGTCTCTGGATCTGATCTGACCCCTCCCTGAAAACAGTCAGGTATCATGTTGTGGGAAACACGTGCGCACTCGCTTTCATTGTGAAGCAATAGAGTCTACTTAAGGTGTTCAGGACCAACCTCCAACCTGCATCTCTAATACAGAGCTTATTAGAGATAAAACACAGTCTTTAACAGCCCTCACAAAGAGCTCTGACATTCAAGAAATCATAAATACATTACTCAAAGCAACAGGAAACTGGAGGCTGCCTATAACCACCGGCATTTATTTATCTTAGTGACGGGGAAAAAGCGCTTCAAAAACCATGCATGAAACAGTGCCAAAAATAGGCATAAAGCTCTTCTCCTGGCGGGGTGCATTGCAGTGCGTGACAGCCTTGCTGGGAAGGAGCGCGCTGACACAGCTGGCACCTGGGAACCAGCAAGAACAGGCTCGCTGCTCCAGCCTTCGAAGTGAGTGAGGCTGCCATTCATGCAAAGGAGCAATTGGTTACTAGCTGTGAATTGAAGTTCCATGTTTGACAAACAGAAAGCTGGACAGTGCAGTCAGGCCCCACCCTAGCCAGAGAGAGAAAGAGGGGTTATCAAGATGCTTCTACTCAGGAATATTCAAAGCCAAGTCCATTCGGTTCTCATAGTGTGTTGATTCAAAACAGGGGCACGACTCTTAGAGAACCCAACAGATTTTGAAAGCTGCTTTGATTCCATACCTTCTAGTAGAATGTAGGGTCAAATGTCTTATAACAGCAGCCTGAAGTTTCTTCACACTTTGATCTCATTAGAAGAAAAATACAGTTTTGATATACAGGGTCCGGCACAAATAACACCCCTATTTACAAGCTTGCGATCTATACCAAATCTTTTATTAGAAAATCTTAAGCATGTAATTCTGCAACATAACAATATCACACTCAAGCACAGCATATGACATTTTAGGGGAAATGTTCGAATTGCTATCCATCTCATGCGAGACAATTCATGTACCCCACTGACTACACTCAAGCAGGCATTAGTTCTGCCGGGCCCTGTATCTCAAGAGAGAATTCGGTTTATCTTTCATTGTAAATGCCCATACCCTAAGACTCAGTAATTCCACTTCTAGGAATCTAATGCACAGAAATACTTCCACATGCTCAAATTTTCCCACCTTCAAAACACACACAGATACACACACACATCTTCATTGGGAAATGAGTAAATAAATTATGGGAAGCTACACTACAGATAATCTCTACATGACAATACATGCAAAGATCTTCAAAGTGGAATGAAAAACACATTATATGATATGTGTCATTTCAACCCCATTTATGTAAAAAACAAAGCTCTGTATGGGACTGACAACCTAGTGGAGACTTGCTTTTACTCTACATTTCTATCTTGTTTGTAGTTTTACAGTGAGCATGACTTTTTTTTGGTAACTTAAAAGTAAAATAAGTAACATAAAAATAAAGATTCATATGATTAATAAAAAAGTTGGCTATAATGCTACTATCTGTGCTTCTGTTGTTTCTATATATAATAATGCTGGAAGTCCTTACAAATATTTTCCAATGAACTTGCAGTATTATAGACCTTTATAGCCTGTGTTTAAAAAATTCTTTTTTAAAAAAGATTTTATTTATTTATTTATCTTTAGAGGGGAAGGAGAGAGGGAGAGAAACATCAATGTATGTTTGCCTTTCGTGCATCCCCTGCTGGGAGTTGGCCTGCAGGGAACCAGCCTGCAACACAGACATGTGCCCTGACTGGGAATCGAACTGTGATCCTCTGGTTCGCAGGCCTGTGCTCAATCCACTGAGCTACACCAGCCAGGGCTAAAAGATTCTTTTTAAAAAGATTTTATTTCTTTATTTTTAGAGAGAGGTGAAGGGAAGGAGAAAGAGTGGGAGAGAAACATCAATGTGTGGTTGCCTCTGGTGTGTCCCTTGCTGGGAACTGGCCTGCAACCCAGGTGTGTGCCCTGACTGGGAATTGAACCAGCAACCCTTGGCTTCGCAGGCCAGCACTCAACCCACTGAGCCACACCAGCCAGGGCAAAAGAGTCTTTTAAAGCATTATTTTAAAGGGCTTCATAGTAGTCTATTGTATTGTGTAAGTATACCACAACTT
The DNA here is from genome assembly GCF_014824575.4 of Sturnira hondurensis. NCBI lineage: Eukaryota > Metazoa > Chordata > Mammalia > Chiroptera > Phyllostomidae > Sturnira > Sturnira hondurensis. The sequence goes on from NW_028085098.1 coordinate 709,949, forward strand.
ACGTAAATATCCTCTGTTGTAGAAAACTTAGATTTTCTAATTTTTCTCTGTAAAGAAATCACTATGATCACCATTCTTGTACATACAATTGTGCATACATCTCTTTTCTTTATTTTCTTTATTTCTCTAATTTTTCTTTATTTCTTTAATTTTTCTGAAGTTTAATTTACTAGACTAAAAATGTGACTACTATTAATTTTATTCACTGGGTCAAAGAGAAAGAATATTGGTAGCATTTTTTGAGAAAGGCCATACTGATTTGAAACTTATAACAGAAATATATAAGTGTTGGTAAGAAAGTATTTTTCTGGATGCCAATTCAAAGCAATAAAGTATTTTAATCATTGCCATTTTAATACATAAAAATGGCATTTCTGTGTTTTTCTTTGCACTTCTTTCATTAATAAAGTTAAACACTTTTCTATAGGTTTATTGCTATTATTTTCATTTGCTATTTTGAAAGCTGCCTATTTATACCTTTGTGCACTTTCTACTGGAAATATAGAAAGAAAATGTTCCAAGAACTTTTGAGTTCTAGTAGATTATACATTCCTGTACAAAAACTCCTTACAACAATATACCCAGTTGACCATAGATGAAGAAAAGGTTTTAAAAATGTACAGAAGATTTTTTAAATCAGCATAATTTTAGGATCTCACTGAGATATAGCTCAGGTATAATCAGTTTTTTTAGTCAACTTCTTTGTATTTAAGGTTAAAATTACTCTTCATTTACCATTAAATTCTTCGACTTCCAACTCTGGAGCTACCATGTAATACTGCTCACATAGCATCTTGGCAGTTTCGTAGGCATCTGCGAAGAAAGAAAACAGTTTAGCAGCTATACTAATAACTCAGGCATAAGTACACAGATCGATAGACAGACAGACATAATAGATAAGGAAATAAGGACAATTCCTAACGTGAAGGATTCAGAATTAATCGACTACTGCCTTCTTTAAAAATACCCTTTTGGGCATTAATAGAAATACTATGACTGAACCAACATCTCTCCTTTCAAGTCTTAATGACCACAACAACATTGAAATGCTGCGTTAACGATGGTATGGCCTGCTCTCTACTAACCACACATTTGTTTAATTTTTAAACATTCCTAACAGACATTTTTTCATGAAAATCTATACACTCAAAACTATACTTCTGAACACCATGCAACCTGAGTAAATGATAGCAAGATGATATTTGTTGTAATTAGATAATAATGCCAACAGTCTCAAGATTGGTCAATGATTTGTACATGAAACATCAATAAATGTTTGCCGAATGAATGAGTTTTTCATGAACCACATGCTCTAAGTTATTGGAGATGCTACTATAGCTTTAAAATGTCCTTTAAGTTAGTTAAAGGTAACCAGGTTGGGGCTGATATTCATCAAAATCCGAGGAGCAATAGTTTCCTTTTGAAAGGACAGAGACAAAGACATAGGATAAGAAGATTAGGGCCATTACAAACAGAGCTGGAAGAGAGAATTCAAGAGGTTACATCCTAAAAGATGGGGAACAATTTCAGAAAGCAAAAGTGCATTATTATATGCCGCATGTGTGCCTTTTCTCCTGAACTGCGAGCAATTTGAGGTCAGGGTTTGTCTTACACTTGTTTTGTAACTTACATAGAATTGAGTATATGCCTGTTAGATGATCAACAAGTATGCCTTGGTTTGATAAATTTGAAACCTTTCCATAATTTATTTTTTTTAAAAATGGCTTTATTGAAATATTATGCAAGTCACCCATTTACAGTGTACATACCACTCAGTGGTTTTTAGTGTATTTGAAGAGTTGTACAGCCATCACCACAATGAACCTGACATTTTAAAAAAGATATTTACTTATTTTTAGAGAGAGGAGAAAGGAAGGAGAAAGAGAGGGAGAGAAACAGCAATCAGTTGCCTCTCTCATCCTTCCAACTGGGGACCTGGCTGGCAACCCAGGCATGTGCCCTGACTGGGAATCAAACCGGTGACCTTGTGGTCCTCAGGCCGGCACTCAGTCCACTGAGCCAGGGCTCAACCTGACATTTTCATCACCCCAGAAAGAAACTCCATAACCATTAGCAGTCATTCCCCCACCCCAACCCTGGGCAACCACGGATGTACTCTGTGTCATTAGATTTATTATTCTGAATATTTCCTATAAATGGAATCATATGTGATTTTTGGTGACTGGCTTCTTTCACTCAGCATAATGTTTTCAAGGGTCATCCATGTTATAACACGTGTCAGAGCTTCATTCCTTTTTATTGCTGAATAATATTACACCGCACAAATATACCACATTTCATTTATTCATTCACCCACTGATGGACACTTGGATTGCTTCCACTTTTTGGCTATTAAGAATAATGCTACTATGAACATACAGTTTCATTTCTCTTGGATATATAACTAGCAGAGGAAAATCACTCAATCACGTTTAGCTCTATGTTTAAATGTCTGTGGAACGGCCAGACTATTTTCCAAAGTGAGTTGTTGCTTTTTTTTATTTCACCTTTACGATTTCTAAAGATCAGATATTCAAATTACTTTAAAACAATTCATGGCATATTTGCAACATTCTCAACTAGGTATCAGTCTTTGGAGACAGGCTCATACTTTTACATTACCTACATCAATACTGTGCAGACGCTTGTTTAAGATTCAAGAGGTAAGAAAAAGAGGGAAGGAAGGAAAGGAAGAAAGGAGGAAAATAAGCCCTACAGAATTTACATATGTTAAAATTTGATGTATCAACCTAAAATAATACAAACATAAGACTTGGGTATATTCAGACTGTAAGTTTTGGTTCATTGACCTCATATTGCTACCAAATTAAATTTTTATATAGTATTTGACACAGAGTAACATTCTGATCATTTTATTAAACTTCTAGGATTAAACCACTATAAAGAACCACAGACAGAGATACCGGAACAGCTCTGACAAGATGGAATCATGAGGAAATATTAGGAAGAGGAGAGGAAAAAAGAGTTGATCAGTGTGAAAACAGTCATTAAAGTAGGACTTAATTTAAACCCTACAAAATTACAATCTAGAATCATAGTAAATCTGCAGGGTTTTTTCCTAGGGTCGAATAAATCTCATCAAATACCCACAAAGTACTTTTGTCAAAAGAAACCAAGATGCACTCTTTCTGCTTTGCCTACACCACCAAACAATGCTACATCTCCACCTAGTGACACGATCGCACAAAGCGGGCCAAGAAGTTCCAGGGCCACTTTCCTTAAACCAACAAATACTGAAATCTAAGTCATGCTTCACTATCCATATACAAAGCCAAAACAGCTCCACAAAACAACTCCTCCAAGTATGTGACACCTTAAAGGTGTTCTGACATCGGTCTTCCTTTCACTATAAAAGGAAAAGAACCTGTACTGGCTTCTCATGGCATTTACTTGCCCAGTGACCATTAATTAAGAAAAAGTGTACCCAAGCTAGTGTAGCTCAGTGGATTGAGCACTGGCCTAAGAACCAAAGGATCTTGGTTCGATTCCCAGTCAGGGCACATGCCTGGGTTGCAGGCCAGGTGTCAGCAGGGGACACATGACAGGCAACCATACATTGATATTTCTCTCCCTCTCTCCTTCCCTTCCCCTGTAAAGATAAATAAATTTTAAAAAATCTTTAAAAAAAAGTGTTACACAAACATAACATGTAGAAGAGACAGGAGAGTCCAGATAGGAGCAACCAACTCGGGACTCCAAGACCCAGCGTAGCTCCTAAAACTGCGTGTGAGTAAGAATTTTTTTAAGCAACATGAGAAATTATGGTGTATTGATACTGTCATTAAAAACTGCATTATGATCCTTGAAAAACTCAAACCACCATAGTGAGACTCACATAGACCAGTCACCAGTCAAATACTTGGGGGGCAGTAGTAGTAAAATCTATATTCATATACATTTTCATAAATTCCCATAGCACAGGATACATAGCTAGTAAGCATTTGATAAACAGAACAACCTTCTTGCCCATGAGAAAGTTCTTTTGTGTCCAGTTGGGAACTAGAGGCCTCGTGCAGTTCCCAAACCTGGCTGTATGTGGCATTCCCTGCCAAGTCTTTCGAAAACACAGATTATAAAATGAACCCCTGGAGAGTCTCATGCAGCAGCTCTGTGTTAAGGCCTGGGAATCTATGTTTTAAAAAACTTAGGAAGCCCCTTCTGAAGAGAAGCTAGAGTTGGGAACTACTTGCCAGGCAAGTCAAGGCTGGGCCATGCTAATTCTGTCACTGTCTCTCTGAGGACATGACTGATCACGGGGTAGTGGGGTGTGTAACAGCACAGATATCCTCCGACTTGTATTTCACTTCTCTTTGAATGAACTAACACACAAAAAAAGAAAAAGGTTCAAAACATCACTAACATAACCAAGACTCAACTATGGGCTTATAATTTCATTTCTTTTATTCTAGAGTAAAATGCAAGATCTACTTATAACTAGCTTTCAAATAAGACTTTTCTCCTTTTAATTAGAAACCAAAATTTTAACATGTGATAAATTACCAAACTACTTTTATCTGCAATATACCTGAGCCAGCATTCACCAGCAACCTTTGAAAGGAAATATTAGGGAAATGGTTATGGCTGCCACTGAACATAAATGCTAGTCATTGTTTTAAGGATCAGTGTTCAAGGACAGTAAGATATTGATCGTAAAGTCACTTGCAGAACTGTAGGTGTGGCACATGTTTACTTCCCCAGGCTAGAATACTTAACCTCTAAACTAATTATTTTTTAAAGATTTATTTATTTTTTAGAAAGGGGGTAAGGGAGGGAGAAAGAGAGGGAGGGAAACATCAATGTGTGGTTGCCTCCCACACATCCCCAACCAGGGACCTGACCCGCAACCTTTTCGGTTCACAGACTGGCACTCAACCCACTGAGCCACACAAGTCAGGGCCTAATTTTTTATTTAAAAGGCCATGTCCAAGTCATAAAAAGTAGAGTGAAGGTTCACCAAGCAACTAGCTGAACAGATCCAACCTAGCCAGGAATTAGATTAAGAAAAAGCACGCAGGAATATTGAATACATTATGGAGGTTGTTTTATCATTTAAAAAAAATTTTGGATTTTATTTATTTATCTTTAGAGGGGAAGGGAAGGAGACAGGGAGAGATATATCAATGTATGGTTGCCTCTCGTGCGTCCCTGCTGGGAACTGGCCTGCAACCCAGGCATGTGCCCTGACTGGGAATTGAACCGTGATCCTTTGGTCCACAGGCCTGCGCTCAATCCACTGAGCTACACCAGCCGGGACGTTTTATCATTTTTTTATTAGAAGACTTTCCTATTCAAAATTCACCATAGAACTTTGCTATCAAATGTTGGCCTCTATCACAAACACAAATAACCCTTTACTTACAAATACCTTACAAAAGGCTGGACAAGGATAAATTTGACTGCAAGAAAAAACAATCGTGAAGGTGCCAGCGTCCCTAGCTTGGCTCTAATAGGATGCAGAAAACTGTAAAGCTCCAGTTTAAGAAGCCACTGTGACAAGGGAACATAAATGATCACAAAGCACTGCAAAGTCACAGATGTACTGCTTTTTAGAAACTCTTTTAAGTCTCAGATCAATTCTAATAAGGTATGTCTATCACCAGCCTTCTACCTGAAACCCATCCCAAGGGGGAGCCACCAGGTTTTCTTTTTGAATCCTTACCCAAGAATGTTTATTGATTTCAGAGAGAGAGAGAGACGCACGAAGGGAGGAAGGTAAGGAGGGAGGGAAGGAGGGAGGGAGGGAGGGAGGGGAAAGAGTGAGAGACAGAGAAACATCAACCCACTGGCTGCCTACAGTAACCACCCTGACAGGGCATCAAACCCACAACCTAGGTCCATGCCCTGACTGGGAATCAAACCCACAACCTTTCAAGTATGGGACGACACACCAATCAACTGAGCTACCCGGCCAGGGCCCAGCAGATTATTTTTTAAATACTGGACCCCCTCTTGCCCTCCAAACCAGAGCTGACAGGAGAAGTGAGGGGCAGAGGATCTAATGTAAAGGCAACCAGTGTAGAGGCTGACCAAAATCCTAAAACCTGTGGTGGTAGACAGAAAGATAGGCCGAGCCAATTAAATTCATCTTTTGAGAATTGAGGATGAAGACTCAGGCAGGGCAGAAGACAAAAGGTTACACTGAAAGTTATCATCACCGAGAAGGCCGGGCATGGCCAGTATTGCCCTAAACAGGTCCACCAGTCTATGCACAGGAGAGAAAGGCAGAGGAGCCAGGACCTGGCAACCCAGTTGCAAAGATACACAGAAAACAAACCTTTGTTTGATTTCCCAGTTCCAGTGTCTCTAGCTCCAGCTATGAAGTGTTTCTGCCCTTGGATTACCATGGGACCTATATGGTCCTTTCAATAAATGTTTCTCCAGCTCGTGTGAGTGGGTCTCTGTGACTTGCAACCTGAAGGGCCCTGGGTGACAGCACGAGACATTATTTCTGAACCAAAATAATGACACACTTTCAGGATACCATTTGTGTGCTATTATGTGAAGCAATAACAGCATATAGGAACAACACAGGCAAGCCAACATCGCTGTGAGAGGTGACTTTTGTACCAAGTATTTAAGTTTGTACCTTTAAAATTATCTTACCACAGGATTTTCCATTTCATTCCCTGGTTTCTTACAAAGAAAGGAGGGGAAGGGTCACAATGGAAGGCACCTCCTAGAGGATAATAGAAACTACTTTACAACGCTAATTCTAGCATTCACTACCACGAGTCTGTAATTTTCAGATGTGTAAAGGTAGATATTAATGTGCTAAATAAGCAGCAAGGAGGCATGCTTCAGTGTTCTGCACATTCAATTAATGTTATGCACAGTGCACCCTACTTTTACACATTTATACAACTGGCTAGTCAAAAATAAAAATATTGTCCCTGCCCTTCCACATAAAAGTTTTCCATAGTCTGTCTCAAGAGATCTAAGTGTGGAATCACTGTTAGTTCATGAAGGCTTTGTGAGGCTGTGAAACATGCATGTGTGCACACATAGACAAACATGTGCGTGCATACCACACATCGTGGGTCATCTGATGCTGGACATCTGAGTAGCTTAAGCCGTGCAGGACCTTCACAGCTGAGAAAACCAATAGCAGAGCTGTCACTAAAACCCAGAAGCCCAACTCCCTCTACATCATGCCTCCTAAAACAAAAGGAAGGAAAAACAAATTACAGAGAGAGATGCCAAGTTAGAAGATTCACTGAGAAATCTCGGAGCATACAAGGAGGAGGTAACAAGCTAGTGAAGAATACCAACTACTATAAGAAGGGGAAGGGAGTGGCTAAGCCTTCACTTAAGAGTCCAAGGAAAATGGCGCACGTGTCTTCCTCCCATTGGCAGCACTTCCAAGTACTGGGAAGAACAGCTGGTGAGGCCTGGGCCTTCTGAGACCCTCTGAGGGTCTTTTGGAGGGGGTTGGGTGCCTTTTTGCTAGAAGAAATAGAAGAACTTCCAGGCTTTCTCACCATTGGTGCTCTCTGCCTTGTTGGTCCTCTCACAGTCTTGTTTTGAGCCAGAGAGGGCATCTTGCTTGGGTATGTTGACATAAAATTAAGAGGAGGGCCCATGGGGAATGAAATGGAAAGCTGACTGCTAAAACTTGCTTTAGTCTACAGGGGGAAAGAGAGACCTTTTGGTTTCCTGCCTGCTGGCCCAGCCCATTTTGCCATGGTAAGAAAGGTAGCTGCTTTAAGACCCCACTGAAGAATAAAGATTATATACACCAGGCTGGAAAAATCATTTGAATCTAGAGATCGTGGATATAGCAGATCAAATATGGGAAGGACTCCAATGATACCGATACAGAGGGCAGAAAAGAGACTACTACTGCCAGGTACTGAGTTCACCTGGAAGGTGGCGTGTGACGGGCTTTCATACTGGACATGGGGAAATACGCAGAGACTGTGGATTGCATAAGAAGACTGCTTACATCACTTGCAATTTTATACCGATCTGTAAATTCGGTAGGAATTCAATGTATAAAGCAATGTTCTCAATGGGTTACGAAAATGGGTCACTTTTTATTCTCTCCTCTCTTTTCCCACCTTGTCTAAATATCCTTCAGGGAGTGCGGTTTTATTATTTTGGTAACATGGGGCTGCTTCCCTTAACTGACCCAACTGGGAACAGAAGTTGGATGATTGACAAAAATGCTGGATAAAATGGGAACCCATAAAATATGACTACTATTGTAAACACAACTTAAAATGTACAGGTAAATATACCACTCATTCCTCTGCCAATCTTTTCACATAAGGCCAAAGCCACTTCTTTGAATATGGATGGGTTTGGGGTTCCAGGTCATCTGTCTTAGATAAACAATACCGCATCAATCTATGAATATTCCAATTGCTATCTCTTTAAAGTGTAATGAACTTGAAGATAACGGTGAAGCAATCTAAGTGCAGATTCCTTCTAAGATTTTTTACTCAGTGTTGCCCTATAACCTAACAGTTACCTCACTCACAGTCATTTCATTACATTTTTAAGAGACTCCTCTTTATCAAGTCTTTCCAAAGCATTCAACTTGATTTTAATGGAAGTCTGGTTTTTGTACTATTTCTTTAGTTTATACAACATTTTATTTTACTTAAAGATTTCTTTATTTTCAGAGAGGGGGAAGGGAGGGAGAAAGAGAGGTAGAGAAACATCATTGTGTGGTTGTCTCTCATGTAACCCCTACTGGGGACCTGGCCTAAAACCCAGGCATGTGCCCTGACTGGGAATTGAACCTCTGACCCTTTGGTTCACAGGCCAGTGCTCAATCCACTGAGCCACACCAACCAGGGCACACACAACATTCTAATAAATTATGTAGTCACGACAGGTAGTATAAGTTATACCAATGGTTTGAGGACAAATAATTGACCCTTAGTAAGCATATACCTCACTAGATGGGACACAAGCATTCTAGAAAGTATGTATGAGCTGAGCATGCTCAGTGTGCTGTGGGTAGCAGTGATTTATGAAGGGAATGAAGGGTAGCAGATAAGTCGATTGTGTAGATGCTGTTTTATGTGTTTATTGACTTTCAGAATCTGAAAACACCCTCCACCGCTGTTTTCCTTAAGGGACGAGGCTGTTGAGAAATGACAGACATGGTTTGAAAGATGCAGCAGGGAGCAGGGGACATGCCAGTCCTTCCTCCACACGCCATCAGCATGGGGGTCGGAATATGAATGCACATGTATGTGCTGGGGGAAGCGGCGTTCTGAGAGGCAGAGGGATCTGAGGATGACTCTTATTGGACACAGCCTCACCAGGAAGCCAGGCTTTAAGTTATGCCACACGAGTGATAGGAATGATTAAATGAGAGGATGGAGTAAGCTCTGCTCACTGTATAATAGTGGTGTCACTGGTTAAAACTCAAAGGGGGCAGGAGGGAGAGTGATGACAAGGCTGTGACCAAGCCCAGGAAGAGGGCGGAGAGAGGAGGCGGGGATCTGGCCCACGGTAAAACTCATGACTACAAAGGACAAAGAAAGCAGGGAGCTGTGAGGCAGACAGTGGGCATAAACTTCCTTTTTTTTCCCTTTGAAATATTCACTGAACTATTTTGCACATGATCCTCAGCTAGTTTTTGGTACAAAATTTCTGTCCCTAAGAGGAACGATGCAAATGTGGGTAAGAGTAATTCCAAACCTTTGGAACTTTACTCCCCAGGTAGATCAACAGAAGTATAGCTCGTGGCCCTGGCTGGTGTGCTTCAGTGGGTTAGGCCTTGTCCAACAAGGTGAAAGGTCACTGGGTCAATTTCTGGTCAGGGCACGTGCCTGGGTTGTGGGTTCAGTCCCTAACTGGGGCACGTGAGAGTCAACCAATTGATGTCTCTCACATTGATGTTTCTCTCCCTCTCTTTCTCCTCCCTTTCCCTCTTTCTGGAATAGGTAGCAGGAAAAAAAATTTTTTTTTTAAAGAATTACAGCTCATGCCAAGGCCATGTAATAGGTACCAAGTCCAATAAGAGCAGTACCAACATTAAGTGCTGCAAAATGGATCCCTTTCTCGAGTCCAGTTGAAACAGGTTCCCCCCCCACCCTTGCCAATGCCCGACTCACTTTAGCACGGCTCATTCCTCCGTTCTACACAAGGGCTAGCAGTTGCCTAAACCTGCTGTCACTGACCTATTTGTACTGACTTGTGGTTAAAATTGCTTGTATAAGTGAGAAGCCACACGCCTTATATGATGGCCAAGGACTACTGCTAGTGAACTTGTCTATGGCCCTGACTGGGTCCGAGCACTGCTTTAGGAGCACTACATATATTAACTCATTTCACCCTACAATACAGGACCATTGTACAGATGAAGAAACTGAGGCTCAGAGAGGTTACATAACACGTTGGAAGTCACCCAGCTAACTGAAATGTCCATCAACTGATGAATATACAAATGTGGTCCATCCATTCGATGGAATATTATTCAGCTATCAAAAGAATGAAGTAGTAATGCATGCAGCAACATGGATGATTCTTGAAAACGTATGCTAAGACAAAGAAGCCAGACACAAAAGACCACATATTGGATGATTCCATTCATATTAACTGTCCAGAACAGGAAAATCTATAGCTACAGAGAGTAGATTAGTGGTTTCCTAGTGCCGGGGAGAGGGGGCATAGGGAGTGATGGCTAAGGGGTATGGATGGGGCTTTCTTTTGGGGGTGATGAAAATGTTCTCAAATTGGATTGTGCCCCCTGGCTGCACAACTCTGAATGCTCTAAAAGCCACTGAACTGTACACTTTATATGGGTGAATTGTACAGGAAATTCTCAAAAGGTTTCAAATTTATCAGACCAACGAATACTTACTGACCATCTAACAGGCATCTACTCAGTTCTACATAAGTTACAAAACAAGTACAAGACACAAACCCTGACCTCAAATTGCTCACAGTTCAGGAGAAAAGGCGCGCATGCAGCATATAATAATGCACTTTTGTATTATGAATGTGTGTCTTTCTTTCTTGGGGCAGTCAACGCTCTGAACCTGGCTTTCTGATTCCTAACAGCCATTGGACTAGGGTCTAATGAACACATAACTACAACAAGACCAGTCCCGCTCCCCTCCCTCTGTGAGGGCCTGCAGACGTCATCAACAACCACAGGGTTATCTTGTGAGAGAGCAACCTATAGGACTTAGGGAGCTGAGGCTGGGCCTGTCATCCGATAACTGAAATAATTTGAGAAAATGTTTCCTAATTAAACAGAGGCCAGGACAGCTTGACAAGTGTAGGCTGAGTGAGAGCCCCTATGCCTGGGTCCTCCTCCCGGGGTTTAAAAATGCCCAAAGTAACCCTGGCCGGGTGGCTCCATTGGTTGTAGCATCATCCCAAACACCAAAAGGTTAGAGGTTTGATCCCTGGTCAGGGCACATACCTAGGTACTGGGTTTGATCCCAGGTCGGGCTGCATATGGGAGGCAACTCATCAATGTTTCTCTTTCACACTGATGTCTCTTTCTCTCTCCCCTCCCAAAATCAGTAATAAAAAATATCCTTGTGCTAAGATTCAAAGAAAAAACTAAAAAACAAATGCCCAGAGTAAAGAAATAGCACAGATTTTCCTTAGCTATGGCTGCTGAAGGTGTGGCCTGTTCCTCCAGGGGGGAGGCCACTTCCCTCTGCTCTCTGAGTCTGGCAGCAAAGGCTGCTCTGCTTGAGGTGGGCTTCAGGGCTTTATAAGGAGACAAGGCCCTCTTCTGCCTCCTACTGACTTAGCAATGTAGTTCAGAAAAACTAAGAGCAACAAAGATCCTTAATGAAGACCAGGAGCTGTGGTCATGAAAACCTGTAAGTGTGTGTTTGGAGGAAGGAGGGCGACGATAGGAGAGACACAAGTAAAGTTGGCAAGGGACAGTCTTGGGATGGGAGGCTACACAGAGAACCATAATACTGAAGAAAACGGAAGAAGAAAAGGTCCAGAAACCTGGTGGTCCCTTTACAACCAGGAAGGCTTTCTGAAGCTAGTGTCTATCTTAAATGGATAACAAGGAAACTGCAAGTCATATTCAAAGTGCCCAGGTACTGGGGATTTGGGGCTCTAGGGCTCTGTTCTACCCCAAGGCGACTTGGACAATGTCTAGCTTGATATCCAGTGGCCCCATGAAGCACACATGCATATAGGTTCTAAAGCCTAGGGTGCACATCAGAAAGCTGTTTAAATTTCATCAACACGTGTATTCAGCCAAATTTTATAACAAGCATTCTCTAAAATGTTCACATACTAGTGACAATTAAAACTTAGAATCTTACTTAAGCTGGGAAATGCATATGGCTTAAGACAGAACTACAAGTAAAACCCTAGTCAGTGAAGTAGAAACTCCCATTTCGAGCATTATGAATTATGCATCTTTTCCTGAACTGCCTAGAAAGAACATTTCCTATTTGAATTAAGTAGCTTGGGCCCAGACTGGCCTGAGGACTCAGCAAACAACTTAGCAGCATCACCTTATTGCCAAGCTAGCTTGATTGCACCGCAATCCAATTTGAACTACCGCCACTAACGTTATAGTGGTCTCCTTACCTTTCACAACATCAGCGACATTGCAGGTGGGATCAATACTTCCGATGTGTTTAGGATGAGCAGGATTAGTGTCACCACCAAAGAGAAGTGCTAAACAAACACAAAAGGGAGGGGAGAGATTACAAACAAAGCCAGCTGGGATGGTCAGGCAGAGCAATGCAGAGGATTCTCATATTTGTAAGAATCATTTTAGCATCCAGTGACTTAAAGAAATAGGAAACAGGGTGGGGCAAAAGGTTTACAGCTGCGGGCATGTGAAACAGACTTTATTCTTATATTATGATTTATTACTGTGTTATTTTCCATACAATCAACTGTAAAACTAGTTTTGCCCCACCCTCTATACATAACAAGGGACATAACAAAGGACAAAGGATGTGCTTTAAGACCTGCCAGTTGCACTTAGCAGGTCCCAAAGCAGTGTGACACGTGCCAGGTGTCCAACCCTTTCTTCCCGACCCAATGTGACGTGGATGAAAACACTTCCTTTCATCCTTAGCCAGGTTTACCCACCTTCTTAGTACTACAGCAGACATTTAATCCAACATTCATTAAATAGTTAGAAAACACAGTCTGCAGCATTAGGCCAGCCTTGGGAAATGTCTTCACTGTGAACATGTCAAACGCCTCCATCGTGGAGATTTGTTTTCGATGTAGCATACACAAATGATAGTTGTTCAAGTATCTTCAAAAGTATAAATGCTTTCACGATACAAAAGATTAGCAAAACTGTACTTGCAAATAAAAGCCAAAAGGAGCCCCAAAGGAAAAAACAATCTGAACTCAAGTGTTCATAGGCATACATACATACAGGGTCTGGCACAAATAATGCCTCTTTTTTTACTGCGGAATACTTTACTTGAAATTTTTTATTGTTCAGTTACAGTTGTCGCACCTTCTCCCGCCACCCGTTGCTCTCCTCTACCCTGTCCCCCACTCCCAGTCAATTCCCCCTATTGTCCATGCCCATGAGTCCTCTATTCGTGTTTCTTTGCTTGCCCCTTCCTCTTCTTTCCCCATTAAGCCCCTCCCCTCTGGTCAGTGTCCATTTGTTCTTTACAAAATCTTTGACTACCAAATCATAAGCATGTATTTCTGTAACATAACAATATCACACTCAAGTACACCATGTGACATCTTAGGTGAAATGTTCACATTAAAACTATAAATTATTACACCCATATTATTACCCTACCAACCACACTCAAGCAGGCCTTACTTCTGCCAGACCCTGTAAATATTTTTTGTGTGTGTACTTACTTTGAAATCAAACAAACATTGGAAATAACTTAGATTTCATGAAAGGAGAATGCATAAATAAAATAGGGGAGATTTTAAATTATAAAAAATGACGAATATGGACAATAGGTCAATAGGGAAAGTTCTAACTGATTAAGTGAAAGAAAACCAGAAGTGACGAGCTTAGTCAGCGCTCTAAAAACACACACGTATATGTGCAGACACACAGATTTGGGTCAGAAAGAAACTATATCTAAGCCGTTCAGTTAAATAGCATTTTGTTCTCTTTTTTCCCGTCAAATTTCCTATAAATTGTCATATGCTTCTTTGTTTAATAACAAATTACCTTTATTGTCACATCATCGGCATGACAATGCTTTGGTTACAGTTCTAAAGAGTTATATGTTTTGCTTGAAACTATTAGTTTCAGGCATACAGCACATACAGTTCTATGTTCAAAAGATAGACATTTAGGACCAACCCACATTTAATAATTGTATAACATTCATTTATCCAAATAAATAAAATTAGTAAAATAAAGGTGCATTGTCCATTTTTTGATTCAGCGAAGAGGATGATTTAGACTCTAGATGTCTGGACGCTTTTTCGTAAGAATTACGAAAGCAGGCCAAGAGACAATGCTGAAAATAAGCCAAAATTTTTGTGTGTGTGGCAAGAATTTTAGTTTTGTTTTTCTTATCTGCTCATCAGCCTGGAGAGTGGATTAAAACTCTCAAGACAAGATTATGGTTTGATTCTTCGCTTAATCTGATTTCACTGATTGCTGTGACATTAAGGATCAGTTGCTCATATCGTCAATATGCCAATATTCTCAGAAGGAAAACCACCTAACATCCAGGATAAAGACTAGAACTTTCTCTCAGAGATACATGAAAGTATTTGGAGATGAATATGGCTGCCATTAAAGCTGGACCTTCGCCACCACCAGAAACATAACAGCAGATGCTTAAAGGCAAACAGTGGCCAGGTCTCCAGTAGGAGACTCAAAGGGCCTTTCAAGAATTTCTTTCAACAAACAATACAAATGACCAGCTTTTTAATAGCTAAGATTTACTCAGAAAAACTGAACTGGGAATGAAATTTCTACAGACGGAAATGTAGACCTGTAACAGGAAAACATTTGGAAGAAATCACTCTGGTTATGACTCCAAACCTGGGCCAAAAACCCCAACTTACTGTGCTGATTAATAAGCATGCGGAAGGAGATGCGGTTGGTATAGAAGCGATCCAGAAAATACTGTATGTTACTGCTAATGAATGGATCGAACCCAAACTTCTCCTTGTATTCAATCACTCCTTGTGCCATTGTAGGAACCACATCATTGTGTCTGTTTCTGATCTTAATCAGAATTTGTAGAAAGCTGCGTGGGAGGGAAACAAAGGGAGTCAGTCTTCATATCTCATGGTTGATGCATAACCTTCCCAGCTCCATCTCCGGGTGACTTATCTTCTGGTACTTTTGGAGGCAGGGACAACACAATCATTCCAGGTTACAAGGAAGAACCTGTGGGAAACTAAAGTATTACCCAAGTTTTTGCTTGCAACTTCCTACAGAAATTCTTCTTTGAGAAACACAGAAAGTAAATGGTTCCAGTAAAGGAAAAAATGCTCAAATACCTTTTTAAGGAATCCACTGACTTTTTGGATAAGTGATTACACAGAATGCAGGTTCTATAAATATTTGCTGAATAAAGAATTGCAGAGCATATTATTTCTTCTGATGACATGAAGACAATTCAAAAAAACATTTCCAAAGATTTATTATGCAGTCTGAATGCAATGGCTTCCATGAATAAATAATGTGAAACTTCTGAGGAGTAAAATTTTGAAATATATTTCTCACAGCAGTGAAACATAATGATGAAATGTAGATAGAATAAAGGCAATTAAAACACCCATATTCAAGTATTACAGTATATTATTGTAAAGATGCAGAGGGAAATATATTAAGGATGGTAAGTAACTAAGAAGAGAAAGACAAGTCAATGGAAGCAAATAAAAAGCTCGGAACCAGGACCAAGGGTGAGTGAGTATGTGTGTATAAAAATTGAGCATGTCCATAAAGCAACATTGCAAGTCAGTGGGGGAACAATCAAATTAGTTGGGACAGCTGGCTAACATTTTTAAGTCACAACCCAATTTCGAGTGTTTAGCCAAAAAGTGGGTTAAGAGATTTAAATGCAAAAGGGCAAAATCACAGAAAAGATAAAGGAAAATCAGGTGAGTAAGTATACAACCTTCAAGTAAGGAAGGCTGTTCTAGGCTTAATAGCAAAGGCAGAAACCATGCAGAAACAAATGATATGACCAGGTGGAATTTCCGCACTTCTGTCAAAAAACAAAGTGGAAACTGGGAAAAGTCTATTTGCAAGTACTACTATCTATCCTTAATAGAAAGATGAGCATCCCACCGAAAAACTAGGCAAGGAATCTGATGTCCAAGGGAAATTTACAGGGGAAATGCAAATGCCAAAAACTTCACATTCACAAATAATAAAAGAAAAACAAATTAAATCAGTGCAACAGCTGTTTTTAAGAACTATTCGTCAGAGCAGTTCGTACTCATGAAAAAAAACTACAAACCATTCAAAACCCCAGTAATAAAGACTTCAAATCCCATGACTTACCTGTAGATGGACCATTATGAAACTATGAATAATGGTGTAGATCTGTAATGTGGACATGGTTATTTTCGTAAAAAATATTTTATACTTATAGAAATATGGATGCCTAGTGAAAAGTGGGGATGGAAGGAAACGTTAACAGTGGTTGGCCCCTGGCAGTAGAAATGTGGAGTGACTTTCTTTTTACTTATCTGAGTACCCTTTCTTTCCCAATGGTGAACTATGTCTGTAACAAATGCATACAAAGACAGCAAAGGTGAATACATCAACTCTGAAATTAGGAGGTCATAATTACTCACAAGAAATTTTATGATGGGCAATTTGTCCTTTACCGTAATGCTCATTCCAATATATTTGTAAATTAAACGGCACTCAAGTGAAACAACTCATTGCGGTAGAGAAGTGCCTGACGTTATCTGAGGGGAGGAGACTTGCCTTCACAGTGCAATTCTCAGACTACTTCCCCAATCTTCAGTGGCTCTTCTAAACATTATCACTATACAAATGTGCTTCTCCTCCAAGCTGCTTTCACTTTACTGAAGTGCTTTCCCTGCCCGAGACTTCTATAGAACCTCTCACTGAACGAAGAAGGCCACTACTGTGAATAAAAATGACTCACCTTCACTCCTTCCTTCGCCATGAGTCCCAGGCTTCTAAAATCCCAACCATCCTAATGAACTAGCTGCGTGAACCTGAGCAAGTTATCGAAACTCACTGAGAGCTGCTATCATCACAATCGTGTGCACACTGGCTGCAGCACTCGGCAGTATACAAAGCAGGCTCGTCTCTAGAAATCGCATCGGACAGACAACCTGTTCCAGAAACTGACACAGGACTCTGGGAACCACACAGCAGAAGTTCAATATCACATACGTCCACAAACTTGGATCCTAAAACTTGAAGCTACAGAGAGTCCAGTCCTAATTTTTAGGATATCAGCCAAATAAACTGTTACTTGCTAGTGACTTCTGAGAAGACAAAGCTTCTGGCTTTGATTAATTTAATTTCAAAGCCTTCAAAAACAGTAAGAGCAGATAGCAAGGAAAATGCTATATCTGGAGCTCTAACCCAGTGCCTCCCTCCCACGTTTCATAGATTCATTACACA
Source organism: Sturnira hondurensis (assembly GCF_014824575.4). Taxonomy (NCBI): domain Eukaryota; kingdom Metazoa; phylum Chordata; class Mammalia; order Chiroptera; family Phyllostomidae; genus Sturnira; species Sturnira hondurensis. The sequence goes on from NW_028085098.1 coordinate 727,491, forward strand.
GAACACCCAGCAAAATGGGAACAGATCAAGTTTTTTTCCTCTTATATTTGAATTTACGTGTAAACCTAACCTCGCTACTCATGGCTCAAACCAGCAGTTCTGGCAGTATGGTGCATTGTAAACAACAATGCTGTAAGGGAAAAGAAATGTCATTTCCAGGGCCAGCTCTGGCACTAACTAATGGCATGATCTTGGGCAAGTCAACTTACACCTGTGACCTCAGTGTTCTTGTGAATTGAGAGGCCTGGGTTCAATGCCTTGAGCTAAGGTCTGAGATAATGTGGTGTTTTTCTCGGTTTATTTTTTATGGAACACCTATATTTAAGGTGTTCAGTCTCACAATTGTGTGGCCCAAGGTTCTACTTAGAAAGAAATTCCTCAACACAACAGGCCTGCCATATGCATGCACTCCTGTGTATATGAACCAGGAAGGAAGAAAGTAATGTGGAGAGGATACTTAATTTTTCTTGGTGGGGGAAGAATCCATGCTCAGAACTAAAATTCATGTTTTCTGGTTAAATGAAAAACAGCCCTGGCTGGTGTAGCTCAGTGGATTGAGTGCAGGCCTGCAAACCACACGATCGCGGTTCGATTCCCAGTCAGGGCACAGGCCTGGGTTGCGGGCCAGTTCCCAGCGGGGGACCCACGAGAGGCAACCACACATTGATATTTCTCTCCTTCTCTCCTTCCCTTCCCCTCTAAAGAGAAATGAATAAAATATTTTTTAAAAGTTCCTTTGAAAAGAAAATGAAAAACAAATATTTCCCATCAGCTTGAGAATTTAGCAGTATTCTTGCAGAATGGCAGCAATAAAGCTCAGGTTGTCATGGAAGAAGCACACTTTCTTCTGCTTGTCCAAAGTAGAGCCATTATTGTGTTTCTCAGTTCAAATGTAATACTGCTTTGAAAAAACAGTTTTTTAAAGCTGTAAGGGACTGAAAAGATTATGTAATAGCTTACTGGTGCAGTGGAAGAAAAGGGCACTGAGCAAATCAAGAACTCAGAGAGCTCTCACCAATTAATCAGAAGGCAATGGAGAAATAAATGGAAGGACTTCTAGTCCTTATGTGGAAGAGAAGGGGCAAGAGAGGACAACCTTGTCTTGGTTCTGATCTTAGAGGAAAAGATTTCAGCTTTGCATTGGTGCTTCCTCAAGTGGCTAACGAGATGAACAAGGAAGAGTAAGCCAGAGTAACAGGTTTAGAAGGCCGTAGGACCGATTTGTAAAGGACAGTCCACTGGCAGAGTACTGGCCACCACTGGTGGATCCAGGGAAGAGACGACAGAGGTTAGACTGTCATATGTAAAGTTCTTTTTGCAAAAGATAATTAAAGCATTTGTATAAGTTTCAGTATTATGCAAAAAAGTTTTCAAAGCTTTCAGTGAACAATTTCAAACATCTCTCTTGCATCACACATTATTAAATCACTTAATGTATATGTAATAGAGCAGACTACAGTTTGTAAATCTAATTCATTGAGCAAAACTTTGAACTGTCTGTGGGAGTTAATTACCATAACCAGGAAGCAGTAATTTTGATGTAAAGCAGGCCTCAATGAATGATGGAATTAATATCTCAAGTAAATGTCTTTGTAAAATGTCAGCAACTCAGATTTAAGGTAACAATACATGATGCAAGAACTTCATCAGTGGTCAGGATTACTAACTTCAAACAAGCTGCATGAAAATTTTTAAGAGGTATCCTAATGCAATAAAAAGATAAAAAATGTCATCACGGTCACAAATAGCCTAGTTAGCTAACTGTATGCAATTTGTATCTGGATTGTTTTAAGCTGTAAAAGTAAAGAATTTGTAAGTCTAAATAAATGAGTGTTTACAAAATACTGTGAAGGACTGGGTAGGTAGATTCACGCATATTCAGAGGCCACTGCATTCTTAAAACGACCACTAGGTGGAACATTTACTGCAACATTCAGAGTGAGGGTCCACACCAGTTCCCCATGAGCAAACACTATTAAGAATTATTAGATCACAGCATGCTAAGTGAGATAAGTCAGATGGAGAAAGTCAAGAACCATATGATTTCACTCATATGTGGGATATAAAACTGAAATCAACAACTGAACAAACAAGAAAAGCAAACAAAGAAAAACTCAGAGACAACAGTGTGGTGGTTACCAGAGGGGTAAGGATGAGGGGAGGCAGTAAAGGGTAAAGGAGGTCAGTATATGGCGAGAGAAGGAGACCTGACTTTGGGTGGTGAACACACAATGCAATAGACAGATGCTATACTATAGAACTGTACACATTAAGCCTATGTAATTTTATTAGATGATGTTGCCCCAATAGGTTCAATAAAAAATGTTTTTAAAGAATTAGATCATGAACCATAATTTAAGTGTCATTATTCATTTTGTACCTTTAAATTCTTAACTCAATTTTTTTGAAACAAGTGCAATGTTGAGTTATTGAAACCTAATATTTTAGTAGGTTTCATTTCAAATCATACTTCTTGGTTCTTACTGACATGAGCTCCATTCACCAAACCGTTTTTTTAATCTAGATCTTTTTACTTTCACGTGAGTCTGGTGCCATACTTACTTATCCAAGACCTTTGGATCCTCAGGGCTCTTATTTTCATAATCCAGAAGTTCAAGGAAGCTCTGCATATACCTAAAAGAGAAAAGTCAATGTGTCAACTATCTATACAACACCCATTTCTCCTTTCCCCCTTCCTTAGAGTACCCCAAATTTTCATTCAGGTAACATCCCCTCCTACCCCCTCCCCCCCATGCAGCCCAAGTGCTTCAGGAGATGCCAATGCCACGCAGAGCTCCTGGGTGTCCCGACTTTTCTCTGGGTAATCCCATTTCTCCTGTCACTAATTAATTCCTCATCAGTCTGATGGTCCATGTCGAAGCCTGTTAGTGTGTCGCATATCCCTGGACACAGGGATTGGCTCAGGAACGGGCATAATGTCTCAATTCAAACCAGAGAAATAAGAAAAAAAGACTTGGTAGAGCTCTCTGGGAGAGAAACCAACTTGCTCTGCTTTTGTGTGGCTTGCTATGTGGACGTGAAGCCTGGAACTGCTGCAGCTATTCTGTCACCAGGAGGAAGTGCAGCAAGAAAATGAAGCCAATGCCATGGAAAGCAGTACCTTGATAAGCCGATGAATCTCTGAATCAAACCAATGCCAAGAGCTCATCCTACAGCTGAATCTTATAGTTACACAAAGCAACTAATTGTTTAAGCCATGTTTAGTTGGATTTTCTGCTACTTACAAACATATTCTAATGGACAAACCAACTCTATAATTATATGTCCCAAAAAAGTGCATATAAATTATAAGAAGCACCTGTGTGATACTGAAGTGTGTGCTAAGAACTTAGAAGCTAGGAATAAAGGAGGTAGCTTCTCACAGTTAAACTCTCTTAAACCCTCAGAAACAGCTTTGGGATTAAGAATAGCTCCATATCTCAATCAGGGACAGTAGAAGAAATAATGTGTTCAACATACAGAGCTAGAGAACATGGAAAAATGGGACCCAGAGAGGCACACTACTGGGGCAGCTACATCCAGACAGGACTTGCTAGATCCCATGGGGATTCAGAGATTCCAGTTACTCAGAGGTGATCTCTGCTTTGGGTATTAAGGTGTCCTGAAAGATCTCTCTTATTATTCTAATGATTTCTAGCAAATAATTACACTAATCCTACTAGCCAGCTTTGATAGAGGATAAGGGTACTTAAGCAATTAAAAATGACTGTTAAGCACATACACAGAAAAGACGTTTTGTTAATCAGCCTCACTTAAACTTTGTGACAATGCATAATACTAAAGTACGTTCATCTCTGGCTATATATTTTTCAAAGTCTCTGGGAAGATAAGGCTATGGATTAGATATTGCTAAAATCATCAGGTCAAACCACTCTGCGAGGTCACTTTTAAGAGGGAAAAGAAAATGACAACAAAACAGAATGCATGATCTTGCACTGGATTCTTAAACTAAGGGGGGGGGAGCAACAAAAAGAAAACACTATTAGACATTAGGACAACGAATGAAATGAGAACAAGTTCTACATATTAGAAAATTACTGGATCTGTTAAATTCTCAAATTTGATAATCATACTGTGGTTTTCTAAGAGTTATCTAAGGAGATAACTACTAAATAACTTAGGGGTAAAGAGGCATGATGTCTACCATTAATGCAATGGTTCAGGGGGAAAAACATATATATATGTACCATATGTGTGTGTGTATCAATCACACATACACAGAGATAGAATACGAATGAGAATGGTAGAACAAATGTCAAATGTCTACAATCAATAAATCTGCATGAAGGTTTATAATGGGAATTCTCGCCACTAGTCTTGCAAACCCTTCTGTTAAGCAGGAAATTATTTCACAATGGAATGCTTAAGAAAAGAAAAGGAAGAAATGACGTGTGTGTGTTTGGAATGGCCATGGAGGAGACTGGTGAGGAGACACAAAAATAGTTGACACAGTCATTTGCGTCTATGCTATGCCAGCAATTCACTTTGAAGCCTCTGAAGTCACTTTTACATAAGTGATAGTACATGTTTGACTGTCACTGCCACAAGGACCAGGGGACTTGAAAGTCATCTAGACTGCCTAGAGCCCCACAATGGTAGCCAGAGATAGTGCTTACACACTTTCTTTTGGGAATCTCTAACTGTGGCCTTGAAGCAATCAAGAAGTCTCGTGCAAACAAGTACATGCTGCTCCTTCTGAAACAAGCTATGAACTTAGGGTAGAAAGCAACTAACTATGAGATCAAAGCCAGGGTCATCATCTCTCCTGGGTCTCTCAGGACCCCTCTGCCTCCCACAGTGAGGAGCTACTGACTGTCTGGGCCAGGGATGGCACAATGTGTCTCTAAAATCACCCCACAGAGTGTGTCTCAAACAATTCACTCTCAGCCCCAAGAATTTATTATAAAATGTACAGGGGTAGGCAAAAGTAGGTGTATAGTTGTGAGCAGGCAAAACAGTTTACACTTGTATTATTATTCATTATTGTAGTATTTTCCATACCAGCAGCTGAAACCTACTTTGACCCATCCCTGTATTACTGAGGAATGACTACGGAATGGAGCCTTCTCTTTCAGTATCCTGGTCTCCACTGACCCTCTAAATGCAAGTTCATGAATACTTCCATCCTCCTTCTATCTGTTCCCCATCATTCCCTTCCCCTAAAATGCTCTCCCTGTCCCTGTCATTTCCAGCCACTCATCGAGGGGCGGTGCAAAACCACAGCTGGCACTTCTCCCGGCTGCGTGGCACTTCCTCTGTCCCGGCTTGACAGCGCTTTTTGCATCTGGCCTCCCGAACTCTTCTGGCTTTTTTCCAGTGCCTTCCACCTTGTTTTTATAGCACAGAGGAGACCTGCAAATGTTTCTTGAGTTTATGCAAATTCCTTTCTAAAAATACACCAACTCTCTTACGTCCTACTACTCACCAAACCTCATCCTGTTTACCTAGTCGGTAGTTTACTCACAAATTCAACTTCCTTAATTAAATAACGCAGGCTTTACGCATCAGAGCTATACCTGATTGAACTTGAAGTTATACTTGTGAAGATTTTTCACACTTTTCACGGGGCAAATGCAGCATAGCAGGTACTGATGCTTTTCTAGTCCAAGGTCCCTTTAAATGACTGACTTTGTTCTAAAAGTAGTACCGGCTTCAAGGAACTTCTTTAAAAGGAAAACAAAAGGAGCGTGGCTGACACTTGACAGAAGCAAGATGCCCCACCTAAAAGACTGCAGACCTGCTCTTGTGGGTCACCGCACTGCTATCCGTCTCCGCTTGTCTGTCCTTTCCCTTTTTATAAAACGAGCCATCACATTTACAAGCAGAAAACTAAAATTCGCAAAGTCAATAAAGTGTCTCGTATAGTTTAGTAGTATTTTCATTAAGACAATTTTGAACTGTCAGTTTGAGATTGTTTAAAAACAGTCTTAATTGCCTGGAAACCCCGACTATCCCACGTGGCTCATTCCCACACATGCAGTGCATATATTTTTAGGGAGAATGGTCCCAATGCCAAATGTTCAGAGCATCATTGGAAGACCCCTTTGATGTCACATTATGTACTTACCAACTCTGGACCAATCCCACCGAAGGGCGGTTAAGTAAATTATCTGGCAGAAGATTGACTTCTCTCATGGTGTTAGCCAGGCGCACAGGAAGCTCCTTCCGTAGAAACATGTATGAAGTTTTCTCACATGCATTGTCTCTCCCTATTCAGAGATGAAAAAAGTACCAGGATTTACAATCTACAGATGGAACAATGAGTGCTCCTATGTTAGCAGTTACTGGTCGGGAAGAGAAAGATTAAATAATCCAGCAACCTCTGGTTAAATTTTTATCCTCTGAAATAGCAAGTTTAAGAAAATAATTAGAATGGCAAAAGAAAATTTATTCCAAGGGGCCATCTTGAAAGCAGTTTTATTTTCCTTAACACAAATCTGTTTCTAGCATCACCAGTTTCGATCTAAAAGGGACCTGGGATATAGTCCGAATTTGTTTTCCCTGTGGGAAAACTGCCAAGTACAAAAGTAGGAGAACATACAAATCCATGCCTGTTCAGAGGAGTTTCTGGAAAGCAACAGATCCATTCATTCCATAAATATTTGCCTACTATGTACCAGGATTTTCATCTAATATGTTTCTTTGGGCACCACTCCGCCACTCAGGGAAGCAGCCAGAGGCCCCATCTCTGACTGAGACAGGACTCAGGATGTGCCAAAGAAACCAGACCATAGGTGCTCTCAGGAGCAGAGTGACCTACCACGGCATGTCTGAAAGGGCCAGACACTGCGTGACTCTAAAGACAGATGTCAGGGAGTCTTTTGATTGCTCTGAGCTGGTTGTGCATCAAATTTACCTAACTAGGACACAGTGAGAAAAAGGTACCCAGCCACCTGAAAGTGGAAACCTGAGCCCCTTCCCTGAGTGGATTCACGATTGACCCTCCCCCCAAAACCCCCAGCCCTACTGTAAACCTGACAGAAAGGACATGAGCTTCGGGGACAAAATGTGCTCCAGCCCCGTCTCCTCCATTTTGTGGTTGGGACACCATTGGTAAGTTTCTTAACCTCTCTAGGTTTCAGCTGCCTTTATCTATAAAATGGGGATGAAACTTCAGTTGTTGTCAAGATTGTGGTGATGTGTGTGGAGCTAGACAAAGAGCAAGTGTTCAATAACCATCGGTCCCTCTTCGGTCCTCTGTGATACTTATGGGTCCCTCCTAAGTTGCTCGCACTGGATAGGCCTTCCTGCCGCTCCATATTCCCTGGAGGCTGCTCGCAAATGGACAACCTCGGGCCCAGGCCAAAAGACAGGGAACCTCACCTAACAATCCACTCCTCCAAACTCTCCTCATTCTTCCCAGTGTGACAAAGGTGGTGACAAAGGTGGTGCCACAGGGAGTCGGCAGGGTAAAGCTATTGCATTCCCCTAGGCCAACGCTGTTGAGGGGAGTGTTCCATCCAAGAAAGATGAGGTCTGCAGTGTGGGACAGGGACTCAGCACAGGGACCCTGGCAGCCATCCCTTCACCTCTTTCCCCACGAGACTCTAGTCTGCTCTGCCCCCCGCCCTTGGTAGGAGCCCAGGGTAAGAAGCTGAGAACAAGATTTTGTGTGCTGGCCTTTTAAGAGGGCACCTGTGTTGCTAGCAGACTTCTGCCTCTCCCTGGGGAGAGAATCCCTGCTGCTTCTCACAGCCAGATGCTATGTGGGTACCTCTTCCCAGTTCTGGTGCTCTCTGCTGTGGACCCAGCTTGGGGTTGAGACCCCATGCTTCTTGGGGGGAACCTTTGCAGCTGAGATATCCCTCCTCAGTGTCAGCTACCACCCTCGGGATCCAGGCCAGCCCTTTTCATGTCTCCGCCCTTCCTACCACTCCCTATGTGGCTCCTTCTGTAAAACCTTGGTTCTAAGACTTCTGTTCAGCTAGTCTTTGGTTGGTATTCAGGTTGATTATTCTATAACACAGTTGTAATTTTAGTTTGGTCCTGGGAGGAGGTGAATAGAGCTACTTCCACATAGTCTGCCACCATCCTGGATCCTCAGGAGGGATTTATTTTTTAAGTTCAAAAAAATGTTGACATTGTCCCCATAGGAAGAATAAGTTAGAGAATGGGGAAGAAGAGAAAGAACCTTGTGGTGATGAATCAGAACTGGGAGTATCAGTATGAACTCAGGAAAAAATTAGTTGACTTTTTGGGTAGGGGAAGTTTACACGCTTAAATTTCCATGTCCACAGCATATTTGGAGCATCAAATTAGAAGCACGTGGGTAAGGTGAAGAGGGAGGGTGATGAGCAATGAGAGTGGGGCTGGCAGGTGCCAGGTGGTAAGGGGAGGCCAGGGCCACATCTGTTCTGGAAACCTTCAGGGCTAGATGGTTTTGGAATATAAAGGTGGTCAGATTTTAGGGAAGTAAAAAGGATTATGTACGTTGTGTAATATGATCTATTATACAAACACTAATCTGTGCACATTTACACAGAGGAGGATAAAGACCACAACCTCAAATCAGGTTGGATAAGCTTTTACCGTGCAATGAGTTTTGCCACCAAAGGTATGAAAAAGAACTTGAATTTTTAGAGCTTGTTACACCTCAGAGTTCAGATATGAGACTGCGGTCCTGCAGAAAAGTAAAACCAAGATTAAGTGCTAGCGGTAGACTTGTGTTTGAAGCCTGACTCCAGTACCCACTAGCTTCGTGAACATGGATAAGTGTCATTACATTTCTGAGCCTCAATATCGCCATCTATAAAATAAAGACAGCCCTGGCTGGTGTAGCTCAGTGGACTGAGTGCCAGCCTGCAAACCAAAAGGCTGCTGGTTCAATTCCCAGTCAGGGCACATGCCTGGATTTTGGGCCAGATCCCCAGTTAGGGGGCATGTGAGAGGCATCAATGCAATCTCTCACACATTGATATTTCTGTCAATGAAAGAGAGGGATATTTCTGTCCCTCTCTTTCCCCCTCCCTTCTCCTCTCTCTAATAAGTAAGTAAGTAAGTAAAATCTCTAAAAATAAAGAAGTAAAATAAAAACAGTGCCTATGTTGTAGAAGCTGTGGTGAGGGTGAAAAAGTACCAACATTTAACATTAACAAGTTGTTAAAATGTAGAAGACGGGGCTCATTAAATAGCAACCACTAACAATGCCAAGGATGATAAAATGAAACCGCCTGAGGCCATACGTGCCAGATCGAAGAGGCCTGGTATTTGCTGAGCCCTGAGAGCCTGACTGCATTCTGGTTCAGCGCGCCGCCTGTGCTCATTTGATGATTCTACATAATTAAAAAAGGATTAAAAAGAATTACAGTATGCTCTGTGTCCCCAGCATCCACGTTGATTTATTTTAAAATAAAAGGCCTTGATGCTTACATTGGTCAACTCTGCACTAACTAGAAAACACAACTACTCATTTGGCATGGTCTCAGCTGACCAAGTTTCAGGAAGCATTTACGCTAGCCTTCGTGGATTATCAGTCTTTTATAAACTAGTAGAGAAAGAAACTTTGTTGTATGTGTGTCTCTCTATATCCCCCATGGCACCAATTAGAGGGCCTCACCTATGGTAGCTTCTCAATGATTTATTGGAGAATAGATAATACGTTCCAAAATTTGTAGTTTCAAAAAAGAGTACCTGAAAAATGTCAGGTTTTGCCTCCTACATTCTAATTTAGCTTTCGAGAAAATGTCTTTGTACTCAGATACCTTAATTATACATCAGCTTAAACAGGGGATACGTCTTTTATAGTTAATTAGTGAACCTAAAAATAAATATGAACTACCCGATTTTTTTAAAACTTCTCAGTGGTTTTCCTCATATAAGTTGAAAATATTTTATCCTGTGTGTTCATGCTGGATACTTAGTTTCACCAAAGGGTTCCAATAAACTTTTTAAAAGTAAACTTACAAAAAAGGAACGTTTTGGTTTTAACTGAATGTCCTCTCATAACGGTTCTGTTTTTATAAGTCTTCTGACATACTATTTTCCAGTTATTTGACTTCATTTTTCCCCCACTTATGTGGCTTTTCTACATTCCTTAATTTTGATTTTCTATTTTATTCTGCATCTCTAAATACTTTCATCTTATTCAAATGTACCAATTAAATTATTCCCTAGTATCAGTTCAGAAGACAGGCGAGGGGCAAGGGAAATTCTGACTTTAATGAACATAAATTAGTTGTTGGCTTTAATAGACTCGTGTGTATTTTTCTTCACTTCTTCCTCCTCATTTAATGGCCCTTTTCATTCTCTTCGGTTTTCTATTTGTTTTTCATACTTTGCTCTTTCATTGAAAAGTTGGAGACAATTACTACATTTGCGAAAGGTATGATTTGCTTTGCTTGGAAAGGTTCCAAACAGCTTTCCATTCACCAAGATGTAGAATGAATTGGACATAGAAGCGCAAATGACTTTCTATTTAATGCAGGGAGCCCTCCCCCTGATGGTCACCATAAGAAAGGAGCATTTGACTAGCCTCTGAGAGCAAGAATACTACTCCAGACTTATTCTTTACATCTGGTTTTCACAGTGGCCTATATGTCTGGTGAATCTTTAATCTTCTTTTCAACTAAGTTATATGAGGTGGGGAAAAAAACCTTAATTATTTCTTCAGTTAATGAAGTGACCTGATGATATATATTTTATAATTAAAGAGAGGGCTGAGAAACTTCACGGCCAAATGTAGAGTCCCCTGTTTGGATTACTCCAAGGCTATCTTTGTCCACATGTTTCAGCTTTCACACCTGGTGGAGGATAGTTTGGGAGGAGTAGTAATGGAATCAGAGGGTGGAAAATGAAAGCAACAAATGGAAAAATTACAAGCAAGGCACCGAAATCCAAGAGAATGATCAGCTCATTCAGATAATGTTGCCTTCTCTAAATACTGCCAATTAAATGTTTGAGTTTCCAATGTATTTTTACCATTAGCCATGTTAAAATGGATAAAATATAACGGAGAAAGCAGCATTTTAAGGGCAGCTCTTTTATTTTTCTCCAGTTATAAGATTCCAGTCTTTTGGAAACATTGAATTTTGAAATCATAAGTAATTAAGTCTTAGAGTTACCAGGGCTAAACAACGATGAACTGAATAGTCCTTCAAAGAAACAAACTGAAGTGTGAATGGAGAGCTATCAACTGATTGTGAATATCCTTCCGAAGAATCCCCCCCCTTTTTTTTTTGCTTCACTTATACTTTTAAAACGTTTGTTTTACTCCATTTCCAGAAGTACTATTTCATTTCCTGAAAAGTTTAACAGTTTTCTTTTGTTTGGTAAAACTTCCTGAATTTCAAAAGAGATCAAAATAGGTAGCAGATTTGGGGGTCTACCACACTCGAGGCTGCCATTGCTCCAGACCAGGAGCTTGTTCTTATTACTAACATTACTACTAACAGTGGACCACAAACTTCAGAGCCAAAGACCGGCGAGTTCACACACACCTCATTCCCTATCACATTCAATGTCCCACAACACCCAGTGATGACACTAGTTCTTTTGGTCCAACATCTGTTTCATTGTGCTCACAGGTGCTGTGGGTCAGGGATGGAGACAGCACACAGGAGTGATGGAAGCTGGAAGCTCAGCTGGGAAAACGAACGCCAGAGAAGTGACCGGACCATTTTGGGGGGGGGGGCAGTGCTGGAAGTATCCGAAGGCTTCCTACTTATGAGCATTGCTGACCGGAGCACCAGCACTGCTGGGCAGCCTCTCTGCGGGCTTGCTCACGGCATGGCAGCCTTGGGCTAGATGGACTCTTGCATGGGCTCAGTAAACGAGGTGGAAGTTGTTTGGCCTTCTATGTCCCAGCTTCAGATGCCATTCTCAGCTGGTCAAAGCAGTCACAGCCTGCCCAGACTCCAGGCGATGGGATCAGACTCCCCCTTTTGATGGAGAGCTGGCAAAGGCACACTGTAGAAAAGCATCGTTGTGGCTATCCTTGGGAAATGACACCTGCCCTAAGATGTTCATGAGGCGGTACTGAAGATGATTTGCTTCTCAAATTATATTTTGAAGCATTCTTCTATTGACTGAATTTGTTTTGTCTGGGGTCATTTTTTTCTTTTGGCCATTTATTTATCTTAGTTTCTTTCTTTCTCACTTTGGGCTTCCCTCAGCTGGCTGGTGATACTTGCTTATTTAGTCATGTTTCAGAGGGAGGCAGCCTAAAGACTAAGTGAGCACCCAGAACACCTGATTTAGAGGGCTTGTTGGTGGAGGTCCTAACACCACCCCAGCTTTCCTGGTCCTCCTTAAATAGTTTATTCAGGGTTGTTAGCAAAGAACCTCCCTTCTGCCCTTTACTGTGCCTAGGAGTAACCGCCTGCCTAATATTATTCTGATGGTCAGGGTGGAGGGCAACCCTTCTGTATACAGACTTCCGGTTCATTCTCCAGTGTGATATCTGCATCACACTGGAGAATGAATGGGGTTGAGGGGGGGAGATAAAAAGCAAATATATTTAAGTCCTCACTTAATGCCATAGATAGGCTCTGCAACTTTCGGTGAAATGACAGATAACAAAACCAATTTTAACTGATACAGACAACAGTTGGGTTCCTAGGGTGTCTCATCAACATCATAATAAAACATTATTTAGCCCTGGCTGGTGTAGCTCAGTGGATTGAGCGCGGGCCTGCGAACCAGAGGATCGCAGTTCGATCCCCAGTCAGGGCACATGCCTGGGTTGCAGGCCAATTCCAGGCAGGGGACACACCAGAGGCAACCATACATTGATATTTCTCTCCCGCTCTCCTTCCCTTCCTCTCCAAAGATAAATAAATAAAAAATATTTTAAAAAAACATTATTCAAGGACCTGCTGGATGGTAGCTAACTGGTGAATCTAAGTGCTAGACAGGAGTGCTAACTGTATTGTTTTTACATCTTTTCCTAAGGTCAGAAATGGTTTTTTTTTCTTTCCTTTTTATCTATTTATTATTGTTGTTCAACCACAGTCTCCATTTTCCTGTCACCACTTTCCCCACCCCACCCACCCTCACCTCCCTCCCATTCTCAACTCCCCTCCCCTGTTGTCTTTGTCCATGGGTCCTTTATAAATGTTCCTTGACAATCCTTCCCCTTCTTTCCCCGATATCCCACCCCCCTCCCCTCTGGTTACTGTCAGTTTGTTCTTTATTTCCATGTCTCCGGTTATACTTTGCTTGCTTGTTTGTTTTGTTGATTAGGTTCCACTTATAGGTAAAATGCTATGGTATTTGTCTTTCACCATCTGGTTTACTTCACTTAAATGAGTGGATCAAAAAACTATGGTACATTTATTTACACAATGGAATACTACACGGCAGAAATGTTTTCAAATAAAAGATTTGGGACATTGTAAACATCCTAAATATCTAACAATAAGGGAACAGTAAAATAAATTATAGTATTGTATATTTACATGGGGAAATATGCAGTCATTAAGAAGTGTTTTTAAAGAAAAACAGTCTTCTACAAAAGGTCATCCTATAACTAGACCCAGTTTGTTATTTAAAGGGAAAAAACCTTCTAGAGCCCTGGCCAGTGTGGCTCAGTTGCTTAGAGCATCATCCCACACACCAAAAGGTCATAGGTTCATTCCTGGTCAGGACACATGCCTAGATTGTGGGTTTGATCCGAGGTCCAGTGCGCATGCGACAGGCAACTGATTGGTTTCTTTCCCTCCCTTCCCTTTGCTCTAAAATCAATAAGCATGTCCTCTAGTGAGAATTAAAAATTAAAGTAATGTACTAGAGCCATTCTATTATTTTTTTAAAGATTTTATTTATTTATCTTTAGAGGGGAAGGGAAGGAGAGAAGGAGAGAAATATCAATGTATGGTGGCGTCCCCTCGTGAGTCCCCTGCTGGGAACTGGCCTGCAACCCAGGCATGTGCCCTGACAGGGAATCAAACTGCGACCCTTTGGTTTGCAGGCCCACACTCAATCCACTAAGCTACACCAGCCAGGGCGCCATTCTATTCTTCAAAAAAAAAATCTCGTAAGAACGTGCTACTCTATGCAGACTTTCCTGAAGGTGTCTGAAGCCCACAATATGTACCTTCATGTCATGACTTTTGTTGTTGTTACAGGAATAGAGGTTGCAGAGTGACCATGGCAGAGTCCCTAAAGTTAAGGCAGGAGAGGGTTGTGGATCTTCCCTTGATGGACATCTGTGTCTGTGCCAAGGGAAAGTGAGTGATGTCCACTAGTGACTTGACCCCTCTTTAGAAGTCCCATTTATTTACTCTTTTGAAATATACATGCCCATAAACAGACTAGTGAGAAACCTGCCCCTCGGAATGGCAGATAAGGCCAAAGCAAGTTGTACATGGATTTCACTGTGGGCCCACAGTCTATGCCCACTGTGTGGGCAACTCCTCTGGCACTGCCCCTAATCACTGAGTTCTATACCCTGTGGGTCCCAGGATCCCTCAGAAAATGGAAGTCTGTTAGCACACTACCTGGCACACTGCAGGTATTTAATATTTACTGATTAGAACTGAAAATTAAAATGCCTAGTAAGTTTCAGTATAAACTTACCATAGAGTAAAGAAAATTCAGTGGTTCAAGCTAACATTTGCTGGTAATGATTGATTGCTCTTATGGGCAGATCACTGCATTCTATCCTTTTGGTTAGAGGTATTAAAATCCTTAGAGTTAGGGGAAGAGCCAAAAGGTAGATAGGAAGGTGATACTGCGGTGGAAGTAACTGTTAAAATGGTGTGTCCGGCCAGGGAGTGCTCAGACCTGATATCAAATAGAACTCTGACCAGCAAGAACATGTAAATAACAATCATAGCTAAAACCACCACACAGACCCGCATCAACCTAATTCCAGAGAGGGTTGGGATCTAGTCTTAAGGGTACATTGGTGAGTTACAGGATGTCTTGTTGTCATGGAAGCAAGAACAGTTAAGTAAAGGTCACAGTGTACTCATCTTGGAGGTTAACTGAGACAAATGTTAAGTTAACCATTATAGTGAATGAAAAGGATCCAAGGCCATTCATGCTCAAAGCACACATGAGCTGGAAGTGCTGTTTCTTGGAAAATGATCAGTTTATATAGCTCCAACCTTCAGCCAACAACCTTTGAGATAATTAACATTGGAGATTTAGAGCAGTTTTTGTTCTTAGCAGGAAGCTGATTTCATCCAGGAAATGCTGTGTCACTAATTTCCCATAATAAAGGCATAGCCAGTATCTGCAGAGCACCTACCATGTGCCACACATTGTGCCGCACAGTTCTCAATTTCAGCAGTGTAACCAGCCTATGATTAGATGCTATCATTTCCATTTTGCAGATAAGGTCACTGGAATGTAGTGGTCAGCCCAAGCTTCCACTGGTGGTAGGCACCAGGAATCAAGATTTGAGTACAGTGTACATGGACTGCTTCTCATATTCCCAGAGACAATAAGACAGACAATGAATGGCGCTGATCCTCAGAATAAGAATTGTTTCAGTGTAAGTAAATAAGTAGGTATTAATCTAATAGTTCAGAAACGGTAACATTGGATGACCATTAGATTAGGCAATTTCCTGATTTTGTAACAGAACAAATGCAGACAAAACCTCAGCATTACTAAAACTGTCTGCTAGAAAGAACTGCACCGGGGCAATGGCGTATTATGTTGAAAGAAATGGTAGAATACTTTGAATGGAAAATGCATAGGTTTAAAAGCTCAACCTACCTGAGTGTTAACTGTGGTTTTGCCCCTAACTTTGCTTAGTCAAGGTACTTAAATCATCTAAGCTTTAGCGCCTTCATCCAAGAAATAGAAACAGCTACTTCACCTACATGTTGTGAGAATTACAGCTACATCTTTCCACGATTGTATCTGCTAGATAGTGGCACACAAAAAGTAAGGTGGCTTTGCCTCCTAAAAAGGATAATTTCTGGTTCACTTTGGAAGAGGTGGCCAAGAAGATGTTACGTCAACAATCAGCTGATGGATTGGGCAGTCCCTTCATCACTCAGGGTTTCTACTTTACCGTGTGTGAAACTGGGGGCTTTGGACAGATGATCTCTAAGCTCAGGTTCTCACTGAATAAATCTACGAGGACAAAGCAGATTTGGGTTTCTCCTGCACCAACTTTGCCTAATAATATGCATCCTGGAACAACTCCAGAGAGCACCTATAGGAGGAGTAAGCAGCCAAGAAAAGGATCATGAAATCAAGAAAAAGAGTAGCACACATATTCACATTTGTTTTTCTATTTGTGTCCCCAACCTGGAAAGCCTCCACGGACACTTTAGATTAAAAAAAAAAAAACAATTTGGTTAACACCTCACACATTCCCAGAAACCACCCCTACGACACAAACATGTAGTAACAGCAGGAAAGCATGCACAGACTCATAGGATTCATAAAGTTTGACATATAGCTCTTTGTTCATAGCTCTTCTTTGGCTTGGGTAAAAAGTCCCATCAGAAATAGCAAGCAATTCCAGAGGGATTTGATCAAGTATATAAAAATTTGGGCTGTGTGCTAAATAAAAAGGAAATCAACTTTTGGTGCTAAACGGTGTGAATATATGGGCAAAGCTGGGAGGCTAACACAAAAAAATGGATGGAAGGATTATAGGTGATTTTCTTTGCAAATGCCTTTAATTGTATGCCTTGATAATTACCAAAGAATGGAACACAGTGGGAAACAATATTTACATAGCACAATAGCTCACTATGCCAGATAGACAAGGAATTCACACTCATGATTAAAACTCCAGGTTCCAGCTTAAATGGTCAAGAGTATTTTACACACAACAAAATGCAGAAAAATCAACCCACATGGGGGTGGGGACACAACTTTCAGCTTCTGTATTACCTATTACACAATTACAATCCTAAAACCCCATTTTGGCAGGGCTGTGGAGAAACTAGTTCACTTAAAACCTTGGGGACAGCCCTGTAGATTAAAGCTATAAAATTCCTCAAGCCTTTCACACAGTAATTCCATTCAGGGGCATATACCCCATAGGTAAACTGCCAATTACCTGGAAAAGTCTTCGGTATCACAAAAGTCACACTCCTGATAGCCAAGGTTTACTGTTACTAGCCAAGGGGAGAAACAGAGCTTTATCATTTAGATGCAAATTAAGAGCAATCACTTCAAGGGTCTTTAACTGGGAATGGAATTCACTTAGACTAGAGGTCACAAACTTTCCCTAAAGAGCCAATTGGTAAACATTTTTGGCTTTGTGGACCAAACCATTTCTATGGCAACACCTCAACTACTGGTTTGGAGGGAAAGAAGTCACAGATAATATGTAACAAATGTGCATGTTTATGTGTTTCAAGAAAACTTCCTTTACAAAAACAGGTGTTTTCCAAACCCATAGAGTGTACCAAACAGTGAACCCCAATGTAAACTATGGACTTTGGGTGGTAATAATGGATCAATGTGGGCTCATCAGTTGTAACAAACGTCCCACACTAATGAAGGATGCTGATCGTGGAGGAGGCTGAATCCGGAGAGGGGAGTTATGTGGGAACTCCCTGTTCTGCCAAATGTTGTTGTGAGCCTCAAATTGCCCTTAAAAATAAAATCTATTAATTACAAAACAAAAAACAGGTGGCTGGCCTTCAGGCTACGGTTGACAACCTGTCTTAGACTGCAGTATTCCAAAAACAAGAGGATTTGCTCAACTCTGAAATCAAGATTATCACGGAAGTAAAACAATAGGAAGCACATACAATATTTTTAAAAGTAAAAGTGGTATTTTCTGATCCCATCCAGTAACAAAACCAAAGTCTCCCAAATCTTTTTAGAAGAGTTTTATTCATTTTTAGAGAGAGGGGAAGGGAGGGAGAAAGGAGAGAAACACCAATGTGTAGTTGCCTCTCACGCACCCCCCACTGGAAATCTAGCCCACAACCCAGGCATGTGCCCTGACTGGGAATCGAACTGGTGACCCCCTAATTTGCAGACCAGCGCTCAATCCACTGAGCCATACAAGCCAGGGCCAAGGTTTCCCAGATCTTGCTAACAGTCTAATCAATTTCCCAGTGCTTAATGGGTGGAAACCACTCAGTCATTACTAGGTCAGTGTGTCTGTATCTCCCCTTCAAAAGCTCATAAAACAAATTCATGGAAGGAAGCCGGAGCTACACACTTTTAGTGCCTAGAGTCTGATAAAACCAGGCTATGTTGAAATTCAGCCCTACAAGCTCATTAAGGCCTGAAAGGCCAACTCCTTCCTTGTATTGAAATACTGGTGAAGATGCAGTGAGTCACATTAGATATCTTTATTACAAACAAAATTGTTCTCTTACCCTTTAATTCTGAGTAGTTCACTCTGTCTCCCAACAGATTAGTCTAATGCTTGGCAACTCTTCACAGTAGAAAAACCCTACTGCTTACAGAAAAGGTGTATCTTGAGCATATAGGTAAAGGTACAAAAGAAACATACCTGGAAATAGAATCTGATTGTTTTTCCCTTTTCTTAACACAATTAAAACAAAACAAAATAAAAACACTTTTTATCTTCTTGAGAAACAAAATCACTGTTTTCCCCTGGCTTCAAAGAATATAATAACTTAAAGACCCAAGACATTTCTTTCAAAGAGCAGTCATTTGGAATCAAAGTCAACCTCTCAGTGGATATCAGAACCTTAAAAGACTTTCTAGAGGAAAGCAGAGGTTGCTGGGCCCCTAAACCTCAAAAATAGCTACAACCAGGAAACTGTCTGCCGCCTTCTTCTTTGGAATGAACCAGAGAACATTTTGGTAGGAATATGGTTCTGTGGAAAGAGGATGGAGTTAGCAGACAACCTGCTTTCTGGTGGTTTCATTTAGGAGATGCTATATTTAAATGTGGGGACATTATAGAAGTTTAAACTAATATAACAACTGACTCAAAGTGACAGAATGTTTAATAACCTTTGTATAGAGCCAGTAATTGCTATTTATTTAGCACACACTCTGTGCGGAGAGCAAAACATCCTAGGAGGCTGTGACAGGAGGAGGCTGTGAGAGGAGGAGGTTGTGGCAGGTTAAGAGGAGGCAAGGGCCCGCCCTCTGCAAAGAAACAGTTTAGAATAAAATAACAGAAGCCAGGTGCATATGCCTTGAATATAAAAAGTGTGGCTATGCAAAACACAAGTGCAAAGGAATTGGAAAATAAAACAAGTAGAATTAAGTCTGCAGGGAGGGATAAAAGTGATTAATGAAGGAATCAGAAAGACAGGGCAAAACTGAATGATGAAAAGCATGTCTGAATGCAAATGTGAGTCATTTCCTATGAACTAACCCAAGATTCAGAAGGTTCTATTTTATTTTGTCATAACAGCCCAAGTTCTTCTTTTCTTATATTACTAAGAGGAATTTTTAAATATTTTATTTATTTATTTTTAGAGAGAGGGGAAGGGAAGGAGATAGAGAGGGAGAGAAACATCAATGTGTGGTTGCCTCTCACACTCTCCCAACTGGGGACCTGGCCTGCAACTCAGGCATGTGTCCTGACTGGGAATTAAACCAGTGACCCCTTTGGTTTGCAGGCCAGCACTCAATCCACCGAGCCACACCAGCCAGGGCACTAAGAGAACTTTTAATTCATAACAATTACTTAATAGAAAGACCTCAAACTTTTGCAAATATAACAAAGCACTACCATAACATTAACTCCCAAAGATAATAAATTGGTCCCAAATTCTGAGAGTAACAGGTTTCAGGGGGAAAAAAGGAAGAGTTACATTGAGAAAGACTATCAATCAATAAATGTTTATTCTCACCATTAAAATGTTATGTTCCTAATTACTCCTAATAAATATATATATTATCTGAAGCTTCACTGCCCAACAGAAATATAATGAGCCACGTGTAATTTTAAACTTAGTAGGAGCCACGTTAACATAAAAAGAGGTAAAATTTTTGACATTTTCTTTATTCTAACACATCCAAAAGATAATTAGTTCAATGGGGAATTAAAACAAAAATATATTGAGATATTTGACTATTTTAATATAAAAAGTCTATGAAATCCAGTGTATAGTTTATTCTTACACTCTCAAGTCAAAGCTAAATTTCTATCAGAAATTATTGACCTAATAATTATTGATATTACTGAAGTTTTTGATATAATTAGATTTCATCAAGACTTAAAGTAGATTCACATATCCAAACTGTTCCAAAAACACTTAGAAGTTTTCCAATTAACTGATTTAAGTTTCAGTTTTATGTTTAAGTGACAAATCAAGGCTGGGGTTTCTCAGCCACACCAGTCACATTTTAGGAGCTCAATAGGCTCAGGTGGCTGGAGCTGACCATAGTGGACGCAGAAGGCTAAAGAAATAAAGAAATAATTATGAAGACAACCACTGGAACCAAAAATCCAAACCTAATTATCAAAAGAAATGTAATAAGCAAATAAGGTATACAAGATAGTAGAAAATCGAGGCATTAAAAAGCAGAAAGCGAAAGAAACTTATAGATGTTTATCAAAACAGATCGAAGACCTGTCATGTCAGTAAACATAAACTGATTACACTTACCCACACAGAAGCAAAAGTCTGATTCATAAAGCAAAACCTAACTTTATACTACATTTCAAGGTAATATGTAAGCAAAGTAATTCTGAAAATAAAAGGATTGCAATGCTCTACCAGAAAGTATAAACAAGAGGAAAATCAAGTTCTAGATCTCAATGTCAAATACAGTTGAATCCAGGCCAAAAAGCATTAGACTGGTGGAAGGACAGCACTCTGTCACTAAATGGTACATCTTACAACGAGGACACAACAGGTAACAATATCTAAGCAGCAAACATAGCATCGACAGGCATAAAGCAAAAACCACAGGCAACATATGAAGAAATAGAATTGTGTTATCAGGATACTTGACCTTCTTTTGGACCATGACAGAGCAAGTAGATTTGAAAAAATATAAAAGTAGAGAAAACTTCAATAACATAATTAATATGGTAGATTTGACATAACCTTCTTTTTGCTGACCAAAGAACATTCACAAGAAATGACCAAATGTTAGACTATGAAGTAGACATAAATAAATTAAATAATGATTCGGATAACATCCTCTGATCACAATGCAGAACTCAACATAAAGAAAATTAGGGTTACAAGACTGTAGCCCTACATACTGAAATAAACAGCAAAGCGGAAAAGAAAGTCAAATGAACCAGAAACAAAAGTCATAAAACTAATAAATGAATCCAATCATATAAACCAATCTTCAACCTTTTCCATCCCATGGCACACTTAAACCAATCACAAAAACTCTGCAGCACATCAAAAAATATATTTTTGCCAATCCAACAAAAAAAATAGGTACAATTTTGATTCATTCCCACCAGACAGCTATTGTTGTGTTAGTTGTTGTCATTTTTTTAATTTGACAATCTAAGGGAAAAGAAGTCAGTTCCCCTGACTAAATAGTCAGGAATTGCATGTTTTGAAGATCATTGGGGTACACAGGTTGAAAATCATTGCTACAAACCACCGTCTAATCTATTCAAGAAAGGGGAGAGAACAAATCCAAAAGAAACAGAAAGGAAAGAGCCACAGAGAAAATTAACGCTGATAAGAGACTACTATCTCAGCTATGCAAATTCAAGTTAAATCTCAATGACTAGGATAATTTTCTAGAGAAATATATCAAAATGGACTCTAGAAGAAACAGGGAAACTATACAGATCAATTCCAAAAGTTGTCAAAGAACAAGAGCCTCCAAAACACACTAGGTTTAAAAGGTTTCATGGGGTATTCCAACAAATCTTTAAAGAGCACATAATTCGAAGGACTAGTTGGTCTTATATTGAAAAATATTTCTGCCCTGGCTGGTGTAGCTCAGTGGATTGAGCGCGGGCCTGCGAACCAAACGATCAGGGTTCGATTCCCAGTCAGGGCACATGCCTGGGTTGCAGGCCAGTTTCCGGCAGGGGCCAGTTCCCTGCAGGGGATGCACGAGAGGCAACCATACATTGATGTTTCCTTCCTCTCTCCTTCCTTTCCCCTCTGAAGATAAATAAATAATTAAAAATATTTTAAAAAAAGAAAAATATTTCTTTCTAAAACAAGCATGACATTGATAAGAAAATCTAACAGACTGCTCATACACACAACATCTATAGACAACCAACCAGCGCATGAATAGCAATGTGATGAACCCCGGAAATTCATCATCCTATACTCTCTACTTCTATGTATGCTTAAAATCTCCCATAAAAAAAGCTAAAGTAAACAAAGGTTTACTCAACGAGAAAAAATGCCATCTAGATACCATTTTTCACTAATCTGAACTTTGACAAAAATGGGGTAACAAAATAGGCCCACTTAAACTTCTGGTGCGGATGAACAGACAACTTCTATGGAAAGCAGGTTAACAATGTTTATCAAAATTTCAAATGCACATGCCTTTTGATATAGTAATCCTACCCATAGGAATCTGTCACATATATTCATACAAGCACAGTAATTCACTGTAGTACTGCTTGTCATAGCAATGATTCAAAACGACCTCCTAACCATCAACAGGGAGTTCGCTAATGAGTTACACAGCACACTCATAGAAAGAAATTCTCAGAAGCCATAAAAAAGAAAAAAAAGTTTGCCAATACAGCTCTGGAAAGCTCTCTAAGGTATTAAGTTTTAAAAAGCAAGGTACAGCCCTGGCTGGTGCAGCTCAGTGGATTGAGCACGGGCCTGCGAACCACACAATCACGGTTCAATTCCCAGTCAGGGCACATGCCTGGGTTGCAGGCCAGTTCCCAGAGGGGAACTGGGTTGCAGTCCTCTCCAGAGAGGACTCAGGAGAGGCAACCATACATTGAAATTTCTCTCCTCCTCTCCTTCCCTTCCCCTCTAAGGATAAATAAATAAAATCTTTTTTTAAAAAAGCAAGGTACAGAGAAAAACATAAGCTGCTGTTGATGCAAAAACAGGGAGATTAGTGGGCTCTGGCTGGTGTAGCTCAGTGGATTGAGCGCGGGCCTGCGAACCACACAATGGAGGTTCGATTCCCAGTCAGGGCACATGCCTGGGTTGCAGGCCAGTTCCATACATTGATGTTTCTTTCCTTCTCTCCTTCCCTTCCTCTCTAAAGATAAATAAATAAAATATTTTTTAAAAAAACAGGGAGATTAGTAAAAAAAAAAGTTGGAAACTGACTTTTCTGTCTAGGCCCTTTAGCACCTTTTTAAAAAATATATTTTATTTATTTATTTTTAGACAGAGGGGAAGGGAAGGAGAAAGAGAGGGAGAGAAACATCAATATGTAGTTTGCCTCTCCTGTGTCCCCTACTGGGGTCCTGGCCTGCAACCCAGGCCTGTGCCCTGACTGGGAATCGAACCAGTGACCCTTTGCTTCACAGGCCTGTGCTCAATCCACTGAGTCATACCAGCCAAGGCACTTTAGCATCTTTTGAATTTGGAAGCATGTGACTATAATCTCAGAAAAGAAAATTTCACTTTTCAAAATCCCATCCTTTAGAAGGCACTATTGCCATTATAAATGGGTAATCCATTTAGACCACTTGCTCTTCTTGTTACCCTTTGCTGTGTGGAAGGCCATGTTTCAAGTAAAGGTTGAGTTCAAGAAACTCTTCTCATTTTAAAGTGCAGAGAGAAAAAAGGCACACGGATGAAAGGCAGACAATACTCTAGATCCAAACCATCGAATTAGTAGTTCTCAACCCTGGTTATGCTTTAGAACCTGGGCATCTTCTAAAAATACCAATACCCAGCACCCCACCCCCAGACCATTTATATTAGAAGTTGAGGTGATGGGCCCAGGCACGCAAACCACTGATCTAAATACTTTACAGCAGTGGTCCTCAACAGGGGGGGGATTCTGCCTCTCCCAGGGGACATGGCACTTCAGGAGACCTGTTTGGTTGTCACAGGAGGAGTGTTACTACTGGCATCCAGTGGATAGAGGTCAGGGATGCTACTTCAGTACACGCACAGGACAGTGCCCCCACGACAGTGACTTGCCCTAAAATGTCAAGAGTGCCGAGACTGAGAAAGAGTCCTTGTAAATATAACCACTGCTTAATAAGATCATATACGTTTCAACCAATGTCATCCCAATAAATTTAATTTTAAAAAATAAAAGCACTGCTTCTGAAGTAACAACCAGTTCTGGTCTTCACTCTTAAGTAAGGGGTACGCTCTCTACTTCTATATATGCTTAAGATCTTCCATAAAAAAAGCCAAAGTCTAATCAAGCTGTTCCAGGGGCCACAGAAACGACAATGCATTTGTTGATATGGTTCTAACAAATACAGAAGCATAAAGTTCCGTGCATATCCTTTATCTGGTCCCTGTCCAGTTGCTCTAGTCAAATATTTATGTCCCATTTGTAAAGTAGCCAGGGAGAGGGTCGCCAAGTTCACATGGTGGCAGCCTGTGGGTCAACATGGTTCACGCATCTATTTCATTTGAGCCACAGGTCTTTTAAAATATATCGAACTGGTGTCAATTCAGCTGCCCCTTCTGGAGCCAGCATATACCAAGGAGTCTGCCACCATTCTCACCCTGCTGACTCATTTGCTCCCCCCTTCCAAGTCCTTGAAGAACTTGAGGTGGTCCTCCCCTACAGTTTTCTCTAATCATACACTGGCACAAAGCCTCTTTATTCTTCTTCCTCCTCACAGTAAAAATGCCCCCACACCCACTCTAAATTATAAAACTCCCACATCACTTGCCCAAATGGAACTTCTATCAGGAGCCAGAAGAACTAAGAGAAAAGTATTAGCTGAGACGGCCTTTGTGTGACAACTGTCTTCTAGTTCTCATCAAAGGTTAGACTTCTTGCCATCCAATTCATCTCTGGGTATTATTACAAATAAGCTTGTAGTTTCAAAGAAATTCCACTACAATTCTACATGGCTCTTCTGTGAGATTCCTTACTAGGAAAAGACTTCAATTATTTTGCTTCTTCCATTATCCTGGATTAGTGTAACCCTCCACCCTTCCAAAACAGGTCAGAGGCCTTTTATGGGAAATGTCTATGAAAAGACTCGGTCATCTTCTTCTAAAACACTCATCCCTTTTCCTTTGAAATTACAATCAGAGAGTTTTGGAGCTGTGCTTTAGAGATTACCTGATAGAATCCTCACGTTTTATTGATGAGGAAAGTGAACCCTGGTGAGGTTCAGTCACTTAGCCAAGGCCACACTCTTGAGGGCTATAATGGCAGAGCAAGACTTAGAAGATTTCCAGATACTAGTCCCAGGGGTTTTCCACAATAACACTATCCTCCACTGTGGTGTTCCTACTCAAAATATCGTACTGTCCTTGCCAGGACACCTATTAACATGGGCAGATACTAGCTGCTATAGAAATAAATACAGCGAAATTTCGCCAAGTGAACAGAGAGGAGTTGGGAATTTTCTGGGTTCCTTTTGCTCTTTATTGTGAATTAGCCTGGTGCAGTTTACCCTAATGCCAGGTTGATACCTTCAGAATCTTCTCTAAACCATGAATTAGAAATGTCAAAGATGCTATTTATAGCATTGGTGACATTTTCTTTCTAAACTCTGAAGTTAGGAGCTGCCTCAAACCTCTGCATTTCTCACAAGTGATCAGATCAGAGATGGTGGAGTAAAACTACTGGAAAGCTTTGGGGAGTGAAGTTTAAGATGCAACTTCGATTTTCCTCATCATTCTCTGGCAAACCGGTTTCTTAAAATTTAATCTGGTCTCCACGTCACCCTATTCCTCTCTTCCCATTCCAACTTCAGTGTGGACATCACATTCTGCATTTTGGGTCTTCCTTGAGTGTTCTACCCTATTCCACACTTTAGTTTTTATGTGCACCTGAGACTACTCCTTGACATTTAAAGAAAATTCCTGAAATGAACAGACATAAACAATACGCTATTTCCCCTCGGGAGCTTAGAACATTTTTGCCGCTCCAGTTTATTTTCCTTCAAGGACGCCGAGTTCCATTCCAATACCTGGGTGAGCACTTTTGGTTGACTTCAGGTATTCCACAACCAGCTCTTTAGCATTCAGTAATTAGGAGTATTCACTCAGCGGGTTGAAAAGGCACCACTCTGGGGAAACATGATCCAATTAACATAAGGTGGTGGAATCTAGCCCCATCTCAGCTAGGCCTCAGGCAGGCTGCGCACCCAGTCCGCTGTATTCCCACCTCAATCTGTGGGAGCTGCCCACCAGCCCACTCAACAGGGGAGAAGGTGGGTGAGACACAAAAGTTGAGGTGCAAGCAAAGGTGCTAGCACCGAAGCCGGGGTTGTATCGAACCCTGCTCTTACACTGGGAGCCCACACGTCCCCTCTTCCCCAGCATCTAAGGCTTAAATAACGCAGGCCTCTAACTATTTTAACATAACACTAAGAAGATAACGCAGTTCGAGTCCTGCAGCTCCGGCCACACTAGAGCACCTTAAAAACAGAAAAGGAACAAAATGCCATTGCATAATTTATACGACCTTAAGGTGTTTCTAAACAGCTCTTAACCAACCAAAGGAAAAAAATCTAAAAATAAAAATGTGAAAAAGCCACCCACATTCCACTGGGAAGTTTTAAGGGCGGGGAGGTCTGTGTCAAGTAGATTTGAAGCTAAACACGCAGGTTTGGGTAGTCCCGTTCGGGATGACTTCTGTGTCTACGGGTAGGCCCCCGACCGGTATGGGTATAAGGCCTTGTCCCTGCGCGCCCCGAAATCAGAGCCCCCAAGCGAGTCCCCGGACAGCCCAGAGCCCTGCCCACGGTTCCCACGACTTTACCCTAAAGCTTCGGAGCCTCGCGGTGGTCGAGAGGGCCCGGAAGACAGCGGTCCCGCGCCCCAGGGCCATGGGGACCGTGGGGATTATGGGGGCCCGGGGCCCTACACTCACCGAAGTCCAGGAACTGCTTGATGGAGAGCGGAGATGGCGAGAAGCGCGAGTAGCGCTCAATCTGCTTGGGCACCGGCTGCTTCAGCAGGCACCGGAACAACCGCATCCTCGCCGGGGCACTGCACACACCAGCCGAGAAACGCAAGCGGCCGCAGGGGCCGGTGCAACCGAGAGGCACGGATCCGGCACGTTAGTCAAGCGCGCACCCCGGCCTCAGCCTCGTCCTCGGCGCCGCGGGCGCAGCCGCCTCAGTAGCAGCAGCGGCAGCGGCAGCGGCACCTCTCTGGCCCCTGCCGGCCCACCTCGGATACCCCAGGCTCCGCCCACAGGGGCGGAGCCGGCCGCTGCACGTACGCGGCGCCTGAGGGGAGCAGGAAGGGGGGTTAGTGGGAGCGTGAGGGGCGCGAGGGGCGCGAGGGGCGCGAGGCCGCACGCGCCGGCCACTGATTGGCCGCCATTGCCTTTGCTTTCTTTTGTGGCGGGGCGCCGGTTCCTTCCTCTCAGGCGCCGGGTCACCGCCGGGCAAGCAAGTGCCAGTACCTCAGGTCCCGCCTCCGACTAGGTCCTCGGTAGCAGAAAGGTGGCGGAGGTTTAGGGGGGCTGAGAGAAGGCCTGGAGGCATGTAAGGAATCTGATCCTAGACGCTGCTCCAGGCCTCTCTCAACCGAAGTCACCTCCTCCAGGAGGCCTTCCCTGAAGGCTGGCTGTTGTGCCTCAAGGTGTTCCGTACATCTTGATGCTTTGAGTTTTAGGTTCTGTTTGCCACTTAACCACAGTGGCTGTTTCATACCCTCCATCGCTGCTGCCGCCGCCCCGCCCCCCCCCCCCAACACTACCACCTTTGGGCAGGATCATATGAAACTCACTGGTTCTGTTTTGCGCCCTCACTCTTGGGCGGAATTAATTGTAACATCACTGACTCGTGTCCTGCCTCCCCCCAACCCCCCCCCGCCCCCCCCCTCACCCTCTCATCCCAACTCTCACTAACACCTTTC
Organism: Sturnira hondurensis; assembly: GCF_014824575.4. NCBI lineage: Eukaryota > Metazoa > Chordata > Mammalia > Chiroptera > Phyllostomidae > Sturnira > Sturnira hondurensis. The sequence continues at coordinate 755,297 of NW_028085098.1, forward strand.
AACAGGATTTTTAGGTCTCTGATTCTGCTCGTGGCCGCCACCCCTGTTGCCCAACCACCACCGACCTCCCACCTAGGCCAACACCTTTAGACAAAATTAATTGTTAAATCACTGACTCTGTTTCACCCACCACCCCTCGTTGGACAGAATCGAATTTAAGGTCACTGACACTTTGTTTGGTGCCTCCTTCCCACCACCCCCTGTGCATTCTCCCTAACACCCCTGGGCAGGATAAATTGTAAGGTCATTGACTCTGTTTCATGCTCCCACCCCCACCACCATTGGAAAGGATCAAATTTAAGGTCATTGGCACTATCACACCCCCTTATCAATGCCACTACCATAGGACAGCTCCCTGACTGTTTCTTGCTTCCCCACCACCATCACCACTACTTTGGCACAAAAAGTCTGTGCTTATACTGTGTGTTGGCATTCTTTGTCTACATAAGAATGAACTTGAACTCAGGATTCAGTATATGAAATCATTATTTCCTAATGTGAATATATGAAGTACTGGTTGCTTTAACCATTTCTACCAAACCTTATTTTATTTTTTGCAACGTGTAAACATACTAAAATGAAAGGCAGGATGTTCTCCAAGGAAAGGTAAAACAGTAGCTAGAAACCACTCCTTTACTCTGATTGGACTGGTTTTCTCAGTGAATAAGATTATTTTGTGTGTAGCTACTGGTACTTAGCTTTTGTGTCTTCAATAGGTATGCATCTAATTCAATTGTATCGCTACTCTGAACTTAAAGAACAGTGATACATACACTCGAAGACAGCAATGGTCTTCCCCACTTCTAGATTTTCAAGCTGTCTTGGTGGTGGTACCGTATACAGACTACCAGGTCTTTTCCATCCAAACCAAAGCCTAAAAGAGACGTACTAACAACCTCTTCAACTAGGAGCTCAGCTGGCACAGCTAAGCAATCCGGTTGGTGAGCCCATGTGGGCAGAGAAGAAGACCTGTGGATTATGGTGACTCTGTCAGACACTACTTGGAGGCAGAATGTACTTGGTGGCTATTGTGGGAGTTGGTGAACAGGGAGAATTCATTACTGATGAAGAGGGAAGTTTTCCCAACCTGAACTACAAATGCTGCTGATCTTTCTGAGCTTCAAAATCACTCGTTTCGCTCCTTTCTTTTCCACTAAACAAAATGCTACTTTAAATCTATGTATTCTGTTGATTTGATTGACTAAACTGTCATGTGCATAGTTTTATTGATGATTATACAAAAGGTGGCAAGTCTTAGAATTCGAAACAGTACAAAAGAACCTGGTATAATAGAAATTGTGCCAGTCCAGGGCTCACATGACCCAGTCCTGAGCTTGGTTCTGTCATTAACTAGCTGTGTGAGCTTACACAGGTCACTTAGACTTTCTGTGTCCTAGTTACTTCTCATATCAGAGGAAGATACCTGATTTCTCTCCCTGATATTTGTGACAATCAAATGAAATAAACCATATCTAATAAAAATGCAACATATTGTACATGTTTTATACAGCAACACATATTTTTAGCTAATCGTTTCGTGTTAATTGCCAAAATTCAGAATAAACCAGCGGGTTGATTTCAGTGCAGGTTGTAGTTAAAAGAGACAGGTCTTGAGAGCAATAAATCGATCTTGATGAACTTTTTATAGTCCTGTACACACCAAGGTCTTTCCGGGGGCCCCAGTCCCAGTGGTTTTCAAAGTGAGATCCTTGGACCAGCAGCAGGGGAGTCACCTGGGAACTTGTTAGAAAGCAAATTCTTGGACCACACTCTAGACCTACTGAATCAGAAACTCCGGGGGTGAAGCCTGGCAAGCTATGGGGGTTTTAAAAATATAGCCCCAAATTCTTCAGTATTCCTCCCCTCAAGAGATTTAGTAGTACTAGCTTCTAACAAATAAAGGATAGTCGGAGTGATGAGATCTCACTTCAAAGGTTAGGTTATAAAACAACTCCAGTCCTACAATATCCCCGACCAGTAAGTAATTCCTCAAAATTATAAAGGTCATTAAAAACGAGGAAAATCTGACAAATTCTCACAGCCAAGCGAAGCCTAAGGAGACATGAGAACTAATCATAAGTTACTGTCTTGGATGGGGTTCTGGAACAGATTTAAGGACATTAGGTAAAAACTAAGGAATTCTGCACAAAGGATGGACTTTGGACCAACTCTATTTAATAATAATGTATCAACATTTGTTCATGAAATGTACCAAATGTACCAAGATAATGCGAGTATGGGAACTTGTGTACTATCTTCTCAATTTTGCTGTAATTCTGAAACTGCTCTAAAAAGTAAAGTCAATTACAATACAGTACTGTTGATTATAGTTACTATGTTGCATGTTACATACCCAAAACTTATTTATCTTATAACTGGGAGGTTTGAAGGTTGCTAAGAGAGCAGATCTTAAAAGTTCTCATCACAAGGGGAAAATATTTATAACTATGTGAGTTGATGGATGTTAACTAAATTTATTGTGGTAATCATTTCACGATATATTCAGATATCAAATCAGTATGCTGTACAACTTAAACTTATATAATGTTATATGTCAATTATATCTCAATAAAACAGGGAAATATAAGTACCTTTTGATTACAAAATGTAAAATAAAATATTTTCAAATAGTATAAATGAAAAAGTAGGATATCAGTAAATATATTTTATATCCATAGAATAACTACTGAGCATTTAGAGGACAAGTACTATAAAACTATTAATAATTAAGTGAACATTTAAAAAACCCTGTGGATCCCATCTTGAGGTTCATATTCTCTTTCTCTCTGTCTCAGAAGCCACCTACTGTGCTGCAAAGCAGCCCTGGTGGAGAAGCCTGCAAGAGTGCGCCGGGAAGCAGGTCAGTGTAGAAGCAGGGCCCTCTCTTGCCCTGTACCTTGACTGTAACCTTGTGAGACCCTGAGTCACAAAACACTCAGCTAAGCAGCACCTGGGCTCCTGACCGACAAAACCTCTCACAGTTTGTTGTAATGAATGTTTGCTGATATGTAATGAATGTTTGCTGATATGTAATTAATGTTTCAGCTGATAAATTTTTGGCTGATTCCTTATGCAGTAATAGCTAACTCATTCTGATACATACTCCAAGGTGAGAACCTGCTGTCCTGCCCTGTACACTCTAATCCAGTACCCTATTCCTTTTAGCTAATGCCTCAGACCTCAGCATACTGAGCATTGAGACATCAAGGGAGGCCTTTCCTGACCATAAAGGTGATTTGTTCCCCTTGCTATTTATATGGTTTCCTGATTCTCTTGTACTTCCCACTGTAACACTCAAAAGACTCTGGTATAAGTCAATTAATGCCTATCTTTGATGCCAGGCATAGGCATAAGCTCTGTGACCACTGGGCCTAACTCTGGCTTATTCAGTGCTTCATTCCCAGTGGGCAGCATAACTACCAGTCACCATTCAGGTTCACAGTAAATATGTATTAAATAAATGAAAACCGACAACAGTAATGACAAAACCTACCCCAAACTGCATTCCTCCCCATGAGCTCTCAATAGAGAACAAAGGCAAGGGTGGTGTTCTGAAGAACAGAAGCAATAATGGAATTTTTATTAAATCATAATCCAATAAAGCCAAAAGCCCAAACCCAAAGTGGAGTGGACCATACGAGGTAAAAAGAAAACAACTGCTGATTATCTCTTCACCATTAATTGATGGATCTTGTAAAATGCCTCCAACGTCTCTTGACTTTATGAAATCCTGGTCTTTCCCTCCTCCTTCTGTATTCACTTTCGATCAGCATTTTTAAAAATATTTTATTTATTTATTTTTTAGAGAGAGGGAGAGAAACATCAATGTGTGGTTGCCTCTCGTGAGCCCCCTACTGGGGACCTGGCCTGCAATCCACGCATGTGCCCTAGACTTGGAATTGAACCAGTGACCCTTTGGATCACAGGCTGGTGCTCAATCCACTGAGCCCCATCAGCCAGGGCTCAATCAGCATTTTTCTGAGCACCTACTGTGTGCTCTGTGCAAGTACCTATGGTTGTCTCTTCACAATAAATAATCTTATGGATTAACACTGTCTTCATTTTACGTGCGAGTAAATTTAGATACAGAAAGGTTCAAATAATTTAGGATTACACAGCATGTAAATGACAGTCTGGGTTTGTATCTGGGTTTCCTGACTCTCAATGCTCGGTTCTTTCATAATACTGGCCTGGATTTTTCAAAATAGACTTAATTATTTAAAATCATTTCAGGTACACAGCAAAATTGAGTTGAAAGTACAGGGAGTTCCAGCATGCCCCTACACACACAACCTCCCCTCCATCAACAGTGCACACCAGAATGATTCATTTGTTCCAATCAGTGAGCTTACCCTGAAGCATCATTATCAACCCCAATCCATACTTTGCATTTACTCCTGCTGTTGTACAGTCTATGGGTTTGGAGAAATGTATAATGACATATATCCACCATTATAGTATCATGCAGGACAGTTTCACTGGCCTGCAAGCCTTTTGCACTCTGCCCATACATTTCTCCCACCAGGCCCTGACAACCACTGATCTTTTTACTGCCTGCATGCATAGTTTTGTCTTTTCCAGAAGTCCTACACTTGAAATCATACAAGGTGTAGCCTTTTCATTTTGGCTTCTTTCACTTTGCAGTGTACATTAAAGATTATTCCAAAAAGGGGATGGACTCGCATGAACAAGTATAAAGGACACATGGACAATAACTAAGGGTGGGGGGCAGAAACGGGAGGGAGGTGGGGAGCACTGGGCGGGGGGCGAGCAGGGTTGGGAATATAAGACAGAAAGCTGTACTTGAACAAGAATTAAATTAAAAAATTATTTAAAAAAAAAAAGATTATTCCATGTCTTTTTGTGGCTTGATATCTCATTTATTTTAAGGCTGAAGAATATTTCATTATCTGGATATATCATAGTTGATTTATTCATTCACCTATTAAAGGAAATTTCAGTTGTGTCCAAGATTCACCAGGCCACTTTTTTTTAAGAATGGTATTTTAAAGTGTGAAGATCAGTGAACTAGAGGAGGGTTACTTAATAAAGTTTTACTAAATTTATCTTTAATCAAATATGTGTATGATTTGAAACAGTAGCTCTATTCTCCCAAGTACCCAGATTCTCGATTTTTTTACAGACTTTTTTGGATGGTGCAAATCCTCTGGAAGTCTATACTGGTCCTTTCATTTCTAATTAAGGAGGGTGTCCAGTCTTAGTTGTCTTTCTCTCTCCCCAAAGGAGGTCAGAAAAAAAAAACTTAAGTACAGAGATGGTGTAGCAGGATACTGTATTGAGAAATTAAATGTGTGGTTTGTTTTTGTGGCTCTTGGAGGGTCAAAAGAAAGAGGTAGCTGATCTTCTAAAAGACAATGGAGAGGGGGAGCCTTTGGGTGTGGGCTGAGGACTGCTGTGCCTTGGAGACTTCATTAACTGTGTTTGTATAGCTGGGTGTTTTGGTTTCTAGGGCTGAAAACAGAAGTTGGAAGATATAGATGTTTTAGTGATCTCTACAAATTCATTCCTTCTTCCATTGGTAACTGTGTTTACTTCCCCATGCAGTACATTTGTGCTTTTGGAGGGAACTACCCTGCTTTATTTGTAGTAATGAGGTATATGTCTCAATCTAAAGACTAATGAGCTTAATTCTGACCATGGCTCTTGGTGTGGGAATAGGCATATGACCCAATTTAGGACAATGGGTAAGGAGGAGACATTTCCTGGGGGTGGCTGTGAAAAAAACTTACTTGCTATTTGGAGGGAGATTCTTTCAGAATCTCTCTCTCTCTTTCTCTCTCTCTCTCTTCTGTCTTTCTACCTCCTCCCCATCTCTGAATGCACACAAAGAAGCATGTGGCAGTAATTGACGAGCATCTTGTACCAAAGTGAAGCTAACTATACAGAGAGTAGAACAGAAACTGGAGGAACCTGGGTCCTCGATGATGTCAGGTGACTGAACCAGACCAACCCTAAAACCTCCTCTAAACTTCCAGTTAGAGGTCCATGCATCTCTCTTATGATTTAGATCAGCTTGGGTAGATCTGTGAAATGTAGCCTAACTTTCTAGCATAACCCAGATTTAATTTAAGTTTAAGGAATAAAGAATGGTAATGTTTCTGGTGCCCAAGTGTTATGAAACAAAACTACATCCTGTAATATCCAGAAGGGAATTAATAATAGAGAATGGTTACATACATCACGGCACATACATTCAATGGACTATTATACCATCATTAAAAGTATAGTCTATGAAATCAACATGAAAACATGAAAATGCAAACACTGCAAGTTGGTAAAAGTGAGGTACAGAATTATATGTCAAATTTGAGCTCAGCTATGAAGAGATCACAAAAAGTTTATATAAAAAAAGGTCTGTAAGGAAACAGAACAAAAAATATCAACAACACAAGAACCACTAAAGAGTACTTTGAGTCATACCATGGTTATATTGACATTTAAGAAATCCTTGGAGTCCCTGGGTGAGGGCAAGTTCCAAAATCATGAACCGAGGATAGATAACATGAAGGGCCTTACTGAGTTCTCCTTTGCCCCCCAAAATGAAGGTTAGTTATGCAGAGACTTAGAGTTTACTGCTTTTCTATTTCTACACCAAACACGATCTTATCAGCTTCTATTAATATTTCTTTAGTGCCCATAATTAACTGAGCATGAACCATTATTTGCAGTGGACTCTGACATCTAAGATGCCACCTAGTATCTGGAAAACTTGGTGTTTCTTACACCAGCAAGTCTAGTACAGCCTTCATCCATCCAGGCTGTTTGTCAAGGTGCAGCCTCCCCGCCACCCCGACCATCATGATCGCCAACAGCAATCGTGACAGCAAACTTAAGTGAGTCCTCAAGTTGCTTAGATTTCCATCAGTGAGGAGTGTGTAGCTACCAGGAAGGTCTCCTCCCCCAGGTCACCAGAATTTTGTTGTCACCTTCCCCTCTATCCACTTATCCTAACGTTTTGGAGATTTGAAAGTTTTGAGGAAAAGAAAAATAGCCATTCCTCACAAAGAGATTGGGGCCTTCTGCTCTAGGATAATTGGTTCCATGTTCTATCTGACGCATGAGACAGCTTTAAATTAGTGCTATTAAAGCACTAATGGGACTGGGCCCAGAACTTCCACAACTTGAAGTGTGTGCTAAAATTAAAGAGATGCAATTCCATCAGAAGTGCTAAGGCAGCACTGGCCACAGTGCTTAGGAGCACTTGAAATGTGCTAGCCCAAACTGAGATGTGCTGTAAGTGTAGAATTCATGCTGGATTTCAAAGACTTGGTGTAAAAAAAAAAAAGAATACAAATGACCTCATTATTAATTTTTGTCTTGATTACATGCTGAAATGATATTGGTTAAGTTGGTTAAGTCAACACAGTGGTCAGCAAAAGTAGGTTTACAGTTAGTTATGAGTATCCAAAACGGAGTTTATTCTTGTTGAGTTAATAAAGCTACTATAACAATCATAACCTTCATGATGACGATAAAGCTACTTTTGCCCACCCCATATAGTATTAAAATTAAATTCATCTGGTTCTTTTACCCTTTTTGGTGTGGCTTCTAGAAAATGTAAAATTACATCTGTGGCCCACATTTGAGGCTCACATTAGATTTCTATTGGGTAGTGCTGTGCTCAATATATTGCAGGGTGTCCCTTATACTCCTACGTATATAGAAAAGGTAACTTACATTTGCTGCTGGGCTTCTTTGTGCCAGAGCTGTGTTAGGTACAGTGATCCTGCAGAGCACACATGAGTATACCCACTTACAGATGAGAAAACCAAGGCTCAAAGAAGCTATGTAACTTACCCAAGGTCAGCTATTAAAGTATGGTAGAGCCAGTCAATGCAACACTGAATAATTGTTCAGGGTGTTATGCAGTTGCCAAGGCTTTTCTGTCTGCCTTGAAAACCTAAACAAGTAGAGGAAGTGATGCCAAAACAAAAAGTGAGAGGAGACATGTCCTCTAAAATTGAAATTGCTTCCCATAGACAAGCCTCATTTAAAAAATAAATAAAACTAACCCTGGCTGGTATAGCTCAGTGGATTGAATGCTGGCCTCAAACCAAAGGGTCACTAGTTTGATTCCCAGTCAGGGCACATGCCTGGGTTGTGGGCCAGGTCCCCAGTGCAGAGGGGGTGGGTGTGACAGGCAACCACACATTGATGTTTCTCCCCCTCTCTTTCTTGCTCCCTTCCCCTCTCTCTACAAATAAATACATAATGTATAAAAAAATAAAACCAATTTTGTATTTATTTTATTTTTCCACTACCATTTAGTCCCCTTATACCCCCTTCCCCCAACAGGACTCCATGTCCACAGTACTTTTTCCTTTTTGTGTAATCCCTCCACCCTCTATCCTGCCCTCCTCAGCTGTCAGCCTGCTCTCCATCTATGTCTGTCTCTCCTTTGCTTGTCAGTTTGTTCATTAGATTCCATATATGAGTGAAATCATATGGTATTTGTCTTTCTCTGACTGGCTTATTTCACCTAGCATAATATTCTCTACCTGAGGATACATTGATTGATTTTAGAGAGAGAGGAAGGGAGGGAGACAGAAAGACATCAATGTGAGAGAGAAACATTAATCTGTTGTCTCCCATACACGCTGGGACCAGAGATCAAACCTGCAACCTTTTGGTGCATGGGGATGATGCTCCAACCAACCGAGCCACCAGGCCAGGGCCCCACCAATTCTGTAACTGGTACTTCATTCACAAATACCTGTTTGGGGTGATTTTTTCCTGGCAGATTCCGGTGAAGGAGTTGTCCAGTTCAGCAGCAGCTGTGCAGGAGGAAGAGCCAAATGGCAGAAGTATCTCAGAGAACATAGTTCCAACAGAAATCCAGGGGATTGCTGGAGACTGTGGGGACTGTGGGATCTGAGGGTGGGGTAGGGACACACCAAAAAAGAGAATGAGAGCAGGAAAGAACACTTAACTTCAGTCCCTGGCAGCATGGGGACCCCTAGCTTATACCTGGATGACATGTAATACTGGATTGTTGGTAAAAGCACCTGGGTGAGCTCCTACCTTCAACATTTAAAACTGGCTCTTCCATTAATATTTCCAGAGTTCTGTGTTCAAGCTAAAAGTGTCATCATTAAGATCCTAGATATGAGATTAGTTTGGGTTTTTCCCCAAAGCAGAGTGGGTGCAAGTCGCTTATTTGTGAGATGATACCAAGCAAACAACACCAGGGTACAGGGAAGTCAGCAATCAGAGGGCTTGCAATCAGGCGAGTTACCCTACAGGTCACTGCAGCTCCACCCCACTGGGGAACTCTTGGAAGCTCCCAACACACACGTCTACATTCTCCTAGTCGGGGAGGCAAGGGAGCTGGGGTATCTGTCCACCCATTCCTGTGGGGGTGGAGGATGAAGCATTTTCCTAGCACTTTTGGCCCACTGTGTATACTGCCTGGAATTGTATCCTTCCCTGGCTTTTATAAATAATTACTTTATCATGCACATATGTACACTTATATTATTTCATTTCTATTGTGTGGAACTTCAGAATAAGAGTACTGTGCTGTAAGAAGACTTTTGCAACTGGCTTTTTGCACTTAGTATTGTTTTATATTACAAAAATTTATTTTATAGTATGTGTGTAGGCATAGAAGTAATTTAGGCTGCTTGTAGTTTTTCATTTCTGTCTTTCCTACCTTCCTTCCTTCCCTCCTTCCTTCCTTCCTTCCTTCCTTCCTTCTAGTTATTTAGCTAGTGAATACAAATAGTAACCAGTGCTGATGTGAATGCTATTTTTGGACAGGCTTATAGATTCTGTAAGAATGTTTAACACTCTGAGATAATGCAAATTGATTAATCCAATTTATACTCCCATGGATGAGTAAGAGATGTTAATCTATATTATCCTCTTCAAAGTTTGGGATTGTCAGACAGCTCCATCGACTGTTCTAGTTTTTGGTTTGGGTGTTGAGTTCATGGGTGTTCATATTATTTACGTATTTATTTTAAAAAATAACTATGCATGGGCCTGTGTATCTTGAGCCCAGGGCTATTATTAATTCAGTTGCATGTAATTATGGACCCCCTCCAAAAATAATACAGTCACAGCATATTGATCAAGTTCTATAAATGTGTGCTATCGGGCTCCACAAGCACCTCAGCCCAGTTAGGGGCTCAAAGACCCAGCCTCATTCCAGATACCATTCTGGGCTGGGCAGTATTGATTCTTTCTTCAGAGACCCCTTCTCTTCATGCTGCCTCCACATGACTGGTATCATCCTACTGGGCCTGAAAAGTTCTCCTTGCTTCTCATAGTTTCCCTTCCCAACAAAATATAACTCTTCAGTGTCCCATTCCTTCGAGACTCTGTTGTTTCCTAGCAGTAGCTCCAAGTGCAACCTTTAGGCACCATGGCCAAGGAGTTGGGTTGATAATTTTGGTGGTTGTAGGCCTTTAGGCATTCCTCATGACACCAGGCCAGGCCATCATCCATTCCTGCTGAGGTATAGGATCATCCCTAAATACTGATAATCCTTCCTTATCATCCCTCAAGATCAGGCTGTTCCATATTATTTACTGTCTGTGTGGTCTTAGGTGAATTATCTAACCTCTCACAGCTTTGGTTTTCTCATTAGAAAATGGGAGTGTTAAAGCCTCCTTTAAAGGTTTGTTGTGAGAAATGGAGGTGATACCCTCCTGGCCTCAAGAAGCTTTCACTTATGGGGGCTGCTGCTATTCCAATATATTTGAGCATGACAGCATAGCCTCATTGACACCTGACCTTGAAGTTCTTCCAGGCCTACATCTGCCACAAACTAGCTCTGTGGTTTTGGGAAAATCGCTTCATCTTTCCATGCCCAGTTCCTCATATGTAAAGTGAGAGGGCTGGACCTCAGCTGATCTCTAAAAAGGAGATCATGAGTGTATGAGAACTCTGACTACAATACTCAATTATTTATTGATGTCAGTGTAGTCGCCCGCAGCTATCATTCCTCAACTACTAACTTATTCAATAGATCCCAAGGGAAGAGTTAGGACCAGCACTTTCCAGAAAATGAGAGAAAATAATTTTGTTTCACTTTAGAGAATAATTTCCAAGTCTGAAGAGCAAAGAAAACAGTGAAGGGGGGGAACCACCCCCAAGTTTTCAAAAAGCGATGTTTGTGTTCAAAATTGAGTTCAGAACCCTGATACTTGCCAATTACTCCAATTATTGTTTCACCACTCAAGCTTATTTCATAAGCCAGAGCTGTATTCTGTTTCTCTCTGTGTAACTCTCTGTATAACCCTTTTATTCATGTATTCCTTCCCCTCAAAATGGCTTCATTCTTTCACTGTGTTTTTTTTTTTCTTTTCAGCATTCCTGTTGTCACTCTGGTTTCAGTGAGAAAGTCACTTTTGTCTTGGGTGAGTTTTATTTGGCAGCATGACATGAGGAACACCTGTTCCTATTCCCATTCTTATGCTCTGTTGCCTCATGGAGCAGAGAAAGTTGGATTCCTATATATACCTCATAGTCATGGTCAAGGAACTCCATCTAATTAGGTGTAAGCTGAACTTCAGTAGGCAAAAAAAGTAGAGGAACATTTTCTCTTCCCATTATTTAAATCTTCAACCTGGGGCAACTCTTATGGCTTTTCCAATAGCCTTCTGGGCTTCTCATAAGGTAAAAGACTTACTGTATCCCCCCCCCCCCATAAACTTCTCCCTGAACTCACCTACCTAATATCCTTGTGTCCTTTGCTCACAGGACTGGCCATGTTCCTGGTGAAGACCCACTGCATACATACACACTGGATAAGAAACAGTTGCGATAAAATGTTAATTAACTCAAATTGCATGGAAACACAAGATCTAATAACACTAGGAGAATGAAAAGAAAAAAGAGAGAGGGTGAGTTCATGGTTTGAGTCTCAGAATAACCAACGCTAGAGCCCAAAATGGCAGCAAGCGAGGACTAGGGAGCTAAGAGGTAGAGCAAGTGATAGAGTAATCCTGGCCTAGGAGACAAGTGAACAAGGAAGTACAGTGAGGATCTGGAGTCCTGTCCACCACCTACATTTGTCTTTTCAAAAGGGCGAAGTACATGTGCATTTTTGTGGTGGACGTCTCACCGCCATGTGGCTTTTCCAGAAGACCCTGTTCTAACGACTGGCAGAAACACTCAGAAGAAATGACAATTCCTAGGTTCTGTTCCCATTCCCACACCACCCCCCCATCAAATTCATGTGGTCACCAGTGATTTTCATGTACAAGGGATACTTTTTAGTCTTTATTTTCCTTGACCTCACGGTCACTTCCTCCTTGTTGAAACACTCTCTTTCCCTTTGAATTCAATGGCTCCACACCATCCTTGTTTTTCTCCCTGCTTGCTAGTCATTTCCAGGTCTCTTTTTCTGACATCTGATCATCTGCTTCATCTTAGGGTTCCTTAGAGCTCTTTTCTAGGCCTTTCTCTTACTTGCTTCTCTCTTCCTAGGCAATCTCCACTACCCACATGGCTTTACTTACCATTAAATTTCCGACTCCCACATTTGAATCTCCTGCCCCTATATATGCAAATGCCTACTTGCCACTTCCACTGGAATGTCTCAGTGACCCCCTCAAGCTGTACATGTCAAAATTATACTCATGATCTTCCCATCCGAAATTCTTCTCTTCCAATATTATTCCCATCCTTAGAAAATGGTAGCTCTGCTGAGTGGGTTGCTTAAACTAAGAGCCTAGACTTCATCCTTGATACCTCCCTCTCTATAACCTCTCACACTGCATCAATCACCAAGTCTTTTGATTCTCTGTCCTCTATGTCTCTTGAATCCTTCTACTTTTCTCCATCCCAACAGTTGCCACCATCCTGGCCAGGGCTACCATTCTGCTCACCTGGGCTATTGCAGTGCCCTTAGAACTGGTCTCCCAGCATCTTCTCTTGCCCCTCCACTCTGTCATCTACTGCAGTCTAAGTTATCTTTTAAAAGGTAAATATGGCCATGACACTCTCCTTCAATGGCCTAGAAGGCCCTGCCTAGTCTAGCTCCTAGTCACCCCTCCATTTCCTTTTATACAGCTCTAGTTCTTACTCAGTCTGCTGCAACAATACTGCATTTATTTTATATCCTTAAAATGCCATGTTTTGTCTGCCTAGAGCTTTTGGAAATACTCTTCCTCCTGTCTGAAAGGCTCTTCCCACTCGCACCAACCTGAGACAGCTAACTCCTGCTCATCCTTAGAGTCTGCCTTAAACATCCTCAGGAAAACCTTCCCTGACCATTCAGATGGACTAGATCTCCTTTTAATCACTCTCGTAGCACCACACAGTACTCCTTTTACAGCATGTTGTACCCTTGAAGTTAATTAATAGCAATTTTTGGCTTAGTGCCAGTCTTTCTCTTGTGGCTATAAGTTCCACATCAGCAGAACCCATGGCTATTTGTCCACCGCTGAGGTCTCAGTTCCAAGCTGATAGCAGCCTCTCAAGAAAAACCTGTACAGTAACCAAATCTTTGAAAATTCCCACCAGTTGTTACTCCAACATCCTCACTCACTAAACCATGCTGGTCAAGTTCAAAACACCCTGTTGATTCCTCCTGTATTAATTTTCTTCTGTTGCTATAACAAATTGCCATAAGCTTGGGGGCATAAAACAACACACATTTATTCTTTTATAGTTCTGAAGGTCAAAAGTCCTATAATCAAGAAGTTGGCAGTGGTGTATTCCTTCTGGAAGCTGTAAAGGAGAATTTTCTTCCCTTTTCCAACTTCTGAAGGCTGCCTGGGTTCCTTGGCTCCTGACTGTGCATCACTCCAATCTCTGCTTCTATCATCACATCTCCTTCTCTGACTCTCCTGTCTCCCTCCTATGAGAACCTTGGTGATTACACTGGGCCCATCTAGATAATCCAGGATCATCTCCTCATCTTAATTGTTAACCCCCATGTAACCCTTAATCATATCAGCAAAGTCCCTTTATCCATATGAGGTAACATTCACAGGATCCAGGGATTAGGATGTGAACATCTTTGGGGGAGGGGATATTATTTGGCCTACCACACCTCCCATGCCCAGTGGGGTAAAATTTTTGCAAAATTTTCTGGAATAAATTCTGAACTCTACTACAAAATACCATACACCATACATACTCCATATACATCATCTTACTGACCAGATGATAACTCTGAGATCCTCTTGTAAATAGTTTCAATCAGTCTGTCCTCAAGTGTACATGTATACTCTGTAGTGTCCACATACACATGTCCAGATCCCTGTCCCCTTGGTGAGGAAGGCAAAACCATGGAACGGGATGGGGATGAGGTCCAGTGAAGCAGCTGAAGTGATGTTGCTTTGGTTGATGCAAGTCTACCTTCCTAACTCCAAGGCTCCCTTCCAAGCTCTCAATTTCTCCATAAACTGGATGAAGGGGGAAGCCAAAAGGTGTCTCAGGTAGAAGAGTTTTAGCAAGAGGCTGTGGTTGAACATTTTTAGATACATTTATTATTTGTAAAACAATGCACAGAAAGTGTCTTACCACTGGCTGGTGTGGCTCAGTGGATTGAGCACCAGCCTGTGAACAGAAAAGTTACTGGTTTGCTTCCCAATCAGGGTACATGCCTGAGTCATGGGCTAAGTCCCTGGTTGGGGGTGTGTAAGAGGCAACCGATTGATGGTTTTTTTTCCCTCTCTTTCTCCTTCCCTTCAGCTCTCTCAAATAAATAAATAAATAATCTTTTTTAAAAGACCATTCATTTAGCAATGAGTGAGGAAACAAAATGGGTTTCGTGATACAAATAATTTGTATCTTAAACACTTGACTTAATTGGTATGAATATTCTTGTTTTTAAAAGAATTTATTTATTTTAGAAAGAGGGCAAGGGAAGATGAAAGAGAGGAAGAGAAACATCAATGTGTGGTTGCCTCTCGTGTGCCCCCTACTAAGGACCTGGCCTGCAACCCAGGTTTGTGCCCTGACTGAGAATTGAACCTGTGAGCCTTTGGTTCACAGGCTGGCACTCAATCCACTAAGCGACATCAGCCAGGGCTAAAATTCTATTTCAATCAGCTCTCTTCCCAATTCCATTCACCCCTTTAAGGACAGTTTTTTCTTCACCTTCTGCTTTCATTTGGGGGTGTCATGTTTTAGTGGTTTGGGATTGTGATGATCAGCACCAGACTCCCTATAAAGGGGCTCAGAGCTGTGAGGGGCTCAGAGCTGTGTTATCCAATGAGATTTGAAGAGGGCCTGTCTGAAGCCATCTCTTTGGAGGTTCAGCCCTCAGCAAGTACTCCTTGCGGTTAAGCACTGCCTTCTCTAACTGGAACTTCTGACACACCCCAGGGAAGCATTAACATCATGAGTTACTAATACCTTTGTAGAAATGGCAGTAATGATTTTAAAACTTTATCTTCATGTACTTTTTAAAAGTAAACTGTTTTTTGGAGGTACAATATGCATATAGAAGTGTGTCCAATTAATGAGTGCCCAGCTAGATGAATTTTCCCAAAGTGAACATACCCATGTAACCAGCACCCAGAAGAAAAAATATAACATTAGGAAGGACATCCTGTCACATGCCACCATATGGATCCATCTTGAGAACGTTATGCTAAGTGAAACAAAACCAGTCACAGAAAGATAATTATTTAATAATCCCACTCACATGGTATCTGAAATAGACAAATTCGTAGACATAGGAAGTAGAACGGTGGTTCCTAGGGGCTGGAAGAAGGGAGAGTGGGGAGTTGGTGTTTAATCGGTACAGTTTCAGTTTCCTGAGATGAAAAAGTTCTGGAGACATTTGGCAGTGTGAATATACTTAACACGACTGAACTGCACACTTAGAATTGGTTAAGGTGGTCCATTTTCTGACATATATATATATTTTACCACAATAAGAGAAACAAATACAACTTTACCAGCTCCCCAGAAGTCTAGTGCCCCTTCCCAGTCACCCCCCCTTGTTCAAATTAACCGATATCCTGACCTCTAAAAAGAGCCCATCTACATTTAAAAGAGTCCTCAAGCAAGAAAAAAAAAAGTTAGTAAGACCCCTTTCCTCTTGACAGGGAGACTTCTTCAAGTTAGAAAGAGATTTCATCATTCCTACCATGTTGCTTGGCTGCTTGGCGTTACAGCAAGTAGCTCGAAAATGCTTGCAAATTCCACGTTGACTGAGAGCCTCAGGCTTGTGGTTGTGGGAGGTGCCGAGGGAAGAAGAGGGCACTGAAGAAAGAAGTTGGAAGCGCTGAAAACAAAGCCAGCTACTTTGCAATCTGGCCAAAGGTTAACCCTGCATATTCATTACAGGTTTATTCACTGATGATGCGTTTTTTTCCTCCTTCACTGTGTTGACAACATGATCTGTAGGTTCATATTTGAATCCAGCTCAAAGTATATGTTTATTTCTTGTTATTTCTTCTTACTATGTACATAGCACTAACTGCTTATTTTCTTACCAGGGTGTTTATTGCCAGCATGCATGGCATGAGATGAAATAGATGTGCTTATTAATGCTTGCCTCCAAATTTCTCAGGGAAAAATTCAAAACTCAAGAAAATTTGGGTTCACTTCATTTTACAATGGCCTTAAATATTTGATCCACTGGACTTTTTGGTTATGTCCTTTTTCCAAGAAGGCACCAAATGTTCTGAGGAACAAATGACAAAACTGGACGCACTGATCAAGAAGATGGATACAATTGTCATTTTAGACCACAAATTGTAGTGACTGGGACAGAACTGAATGATCCTTTCATGGTACACATGTCTTGAAGCCAAGGAATATAATATATCACTCTTTGATGTCACATGGTACACAGATATGCTGTGGGCCTTGGAAACAAAAATGGTATTGTCATATTATGCTAAGGATAGTTATTTAGATCAATGGTCTTGAATCCAACAATCCTTTTTATAATATATAGTTAGTAGTCCTCTGATAATAACCTGTAAAGAAATTTGTAGGTGATAGCACATATTCATACCCATCATTGTAAAAAAAATTATGCAATGACTTAGTTGAAAGGGAAAATAAAAGGAAACTCATTTATAATAAAATAAACAGGGAAAATAAAAGGAAAGCACTTTATAATAAAATAATAAAGTCCTCCAAATGTAACCCCTCAGGCTCAGCAATGCTAGCAGACAACATAAAGTAGGCAGATGCTTATACTAATCATAGCGTCACTGTGAGTGACAGCTCAAGACACAGACCAACACAGATGTGCTTTAGTGGCAACAAATTACACATTCTGTAATTTGTTTGGTTTGTAACGACTGCCCAACCTGGGGAACAACTCCTGGAAAGTTCTAAGCATAATTAAGTGCAAGCATCCTTCAATTTGCAATCCTGGAAAATTAGGTGCTTATTTTCACCTACATGAAGGTTCAGCAGGACATCTGCAGGACAAGTAGGACATGGGACAATTTACACTGCTAGCATCATTGGGCTTCACCCACCATTTAAATGTTAGTAATGCCCCCCAATTATTGTGACAACCAAAAAATACCATGGGCTTCTAAAATCTGCCCCCCCATACCACCTCCCATTTAGTACCCCTAAGGTGGGGTAAAAATATTTTATTTGCAGAGCATTTTGAAATCCTTAAAACACATCATCACACTGGCTGGGGTGGCTCAGTCGGTTGGAGTGTCATCCCATAACTGAAAGGTTGTGGGATCAGTTCCTGGTCAGGGCACATACCTAGGTTGCGGGTTCTGTCCCAGGCGGCAACCAACTGATGTTTCTCTCTTCTCTCACTCCCTTCCTCTCTCCTTTCCTCTCCCTTTAAAAGCAATGGGGAAAAAATATCCTCAGGAGAGGGTTAAAAAAACATGTCATCAATAATAGGATCCATATCCTCAGCAATTCCCCTCTTTGTGATTCACATTCTTTCACATTTACAGACCAACATTTGATCTTTGATTTTACAATCCCGTCAAAAAAGGAGCTTCCCAAGATCTGAGTCAGTAAGATCATGAAGAGAGTCAATAAATAAAATTACATAGTAGTTTTTCCTTGGAAATGCTTACTTAGTATTTTAGTCATTAAAATAATAGGCTGACAAAAGGGGAAAAGAAGAGCAAAACCTTGCAGGTTGTCTCATCAAGAAAGCAATTTAATGAGAAGGTGTCATACAGATCTAGGTTAGTGATAAATATTGTAATTATTGTTTTTGTTCCCTTTTTGCAGTTATTCTGTTTAGTTGTGTTTTTCAAAAATGTTCAGTAATTGTGAAAATACTTTACTAGCAGCACAAATATAAATCAAATATCCCATGAACGCTATCCATTCGAGTGTATAGAGCACTGCCCTCAGGTTGGCTTCCATCGGTCATGGGGCCAGTGGCGTGGAGCCAGCTGCTTCGAGTGCAGAAGAGCGCCCTGCACTCACGTCTACCCAATTCTGCACTCGGTGATGTCAACTTGGGAGCCTGAAATCAGCAATGATGGAATTATTCACACCACAGAAATTGGCAAATGCTACAGGGCAGGTCCACAGCCAGCATACACCGTCACTTCCAGAAAGCCCATTGTTAGAGAGTCACCAGATACCACTGCATGGGGCCAGCTCCTAGGAAAGAACCACCTGTCACAGAAGGACAAAAGAAGACTTTGTTACAAACTCTCTCGGAAAAGATCAGTCCAAATTGGGCTCTCCGGTGTTTCATCAAAGTCTAATAAAGTACTAAATGATGGCTCATAAAAGACCAAGGAGCCAAAACTAAAGGGAAGCATTAATTTACTAGTATCCAAATAGTTATTTAGTACTAATCATGTGCAAAGCAGTCTACTTAAATTCTTTCTGGAACTAGGCAAAACACAAATTAAATAAGTATATAATGTGTGAAGGACCAATGTATATGCTACCAATTTAAAAGAGATAATTAAACATTGTCACTAATATTTTTCACCTTCATCAAAGGGAATACTAATATTTAATAAGCAGTGTGCCAGGTATTAAGTATTATCTGGCTTGATCTTTACAACCACCCTCTAGGGTAATCATTACTTTGAACCATATGAAATTGCTGCTATTTGACTATTTTTGACTTCTACAAATGGCAATGTCATAATGTTCCACCTAATATTTTTTCTGTGTTTTACAAACGAGGAAGTCAAGACCCCAATATAGCAATTTGCCAAATGTTGCACAGCTAGTAAATGACAATGCCAGGATCCCTTGCAGACCTGACCGGCTCCAGAGGCCCACGGCACACACTCCCCAAATGACAGGTTGTTAAGTGCACTGGATGTGTTGCACATGCAGGAAGAAATCTGAAGATTAAACTGTTTTGAAATAACTTGTAAAACCAATTAAGGATGTGTATTTTGCCACAAAACTAAACATTGGCTTCCTGGGTTTCTTAGTCATAAATGATTAGGAATAATCATAAGGGCTGATATATTTTAGAGACAGAAAAACATTTTAATACAAATTGCAATCATTCTTCAATTTGTTCTTTTAAAAATTTTTATTGAGCCCTGGTGGTTGTAGCTCAGAGGTTTGAGTGCAGGCTGCAAACCAAAGGGATTCCCAGGCAGGGCACATGCCTGGCTTGTGGGCCAGGTCCCCAGTAGGGGGTGCACAAGAGGCAACCACACACTGATGTTTCTGTCCCTCTCTTTCTCCTTCCCCTCCTCTCTCTCTAAAAATAAATAAATAAAATCTTTAAAAATAAGTAAAAATTTTTATTGAATTTATTGGGGGTGACATTGGTTAATAAAGTCATATAGGTTTCAGGTGTACAATTCTACAACACATCATCTGTATGCTGTATTGTGTGTTCACCACTCCAAGTCAAGTTTCCTTCCATCTCCATCTAGCCCCTTTTTACCCTCTTCTATTTGTCCCCATCCCCCTTTCCCTCTGGTAATCACCACACTGTTGTCTGTGTCTAAGAGATTTTTTTCCCTTTTTTTGCTTAATCTCTTCACTTTTTTTTTTTCACCCAGCCCCCAAGCTCCCTCCCCTCTGACAGCTGTCAGTCTGTTCTCTGTATCTATGAGTCCATTTCTATCTTGTTTGTTTATTTTGTTCACAATTTGTTCTTAAGAGATCAAATTAATGCTTATTTGTACTTGATAAATTCCATTAGTGTTCAATTTATACTTGAGAAATTAATGCTGAATTTATACTTAACAATTAAGTTTTTAAAAGGCTATGCTATTACTATACAAACTATCAAAGGTCTTATATTCACAGTCTGTGATTTTCAATCTGTTAGAATAATCAATGTCTCAGAAAAAAAAACTACAGTCACAAATGGCACAGGAGCATCTCTTAAATATTTAAATTGAAACATTAAAATCTTGACATAAGCCCTAGCTGGTGTGGCTCAGTGGATTGAGTGCTGGCCTGTGAACCAAAGCATCGCCAGTTCAATTCCCAGTCAGGGCACATGCCTGGGTGGCAGGCCATGTCCCCAGTAAAGGACACAGAGAGGCAACCACACATTGATGTTTCTCTCTCCCTCTTTCTCTCTTCCACTCTCTGTAAAAATAAATACATAAATAAAATCTTTAAAAATAAATAAATAAATTCTTGACACAATACGCATATATATCTATAATTGAAACAAAAGTTTCATGAAAAGTTTTATTCGTGGTATGTACAACACACTGATGTTTTCTATTCTATTCATTTCATTAAAAAATTCTGGCCTCACCCTGGCTGGTGTGGCTCCGTGGACTGAGCACCAGCCTGTGAACCAAAGGGTTGCTGGTTGTATTCCCAGTCAGGGCACATGCCTGGGTTGCGGGCCAGGTCCCCAGTGGGGGGGCATGTGAGAGGCAACCACACACTGATGTTTCTCTCCCTCTCTCCTTCCCTTCCCCTCTCTCTAAAAATGAATAGATAAAATCTTTTTTAAATGTTGGTCTGTACTTAATGTATCATTTTCACAAACTCACTAATGTGTTGTGACCCCCACCCCCAGTCTGAAAACACTGTCTTAGAGAAGTGTTTTTTAGAGATCTCACTTACATTTCTATTTTATTCCTTTCCCTCTAGGTTACTGTGTTTTTTATCTAGAACTTTGGCCCCCAATTTACCAGCTCCTTCCTTCCTCCCTCTCTCCCTCCCTCCCCTTCCTTCCTTCCTTCCCAGATGTTTACAAATCATCTGCTATGTGCCAGGCACTGCATGCACTAGGTGCTAGGGATGCAATAGATATATCTACACCCTGGGATCTCAACATCCATCTAATCATCATACAAATAAATGCAAACTTTCAGCTGTGCTTAGTGCTACAAAGGCTAGGTTCCAAGAGAGGGAAATTGGACATAGTTAAAGAAGACTTCCTGAGGAAAATGGCACCTGAGATGTAAAGATATATTCTATTCTAAATAGTTGGTTCTATTCTATTGTTCTCTTCTGCTCAATTTTATTAAGAGAATGCTGGCTACTCCCCATTACCCCCAACCTCTAATCTACTCCCAGACACCACTAATCTGTTTGTGTCTCTATAGATTTGCTTATTCTGAACATTTTGTATAAACAGAATCATATATCATATAAAATGTAGTCTTTTGTGACTATCCTTGTTGACTTAGCATAAAGTTTTTAGGGGTCATCCTTGTTGTAATATTGTATGAATACACAATACCACATTTTGCTTATACATTTGCCAGTTGATGGACATTTGGGATTATTTCCGCTTTTGACTATTGAATAATGCTGCTACGAACATCTGTGTATAAATTTCTGTGTTGACATATGCTTTATTTCTCTTGGGTATATACCTAGGAAAGAACTTGCTGGGCCATATGGTAACTCTAATTTTAACATTTTAAGGAACTGCCAAACTATTTTCTAAAACAGCTGTAGAGTTTTACATTTCCACCAGCAGCGCATGAGAGTTGCAGTTTCTCCATATTCTTGCCAACACTTGTTTATTATCTGATTCTTTGATTATAGCCATTTTGGCAGTGTGAAGTGGTATCTCATGGTGGTTTTGACTTGCATTTCCTTAGTGGCTAACAATGTTGAGCATCTTTTCATGTGCTTATTGACCATTTGTATATAATCTTTGGAAAAAACAGCTATTCAGATCTTTTCCTATTTTTTAGTTGGGTCAGTTATCTTTTTATCATGGAGTTGTAAGACTTCTTTGCATATAATATTTTAGATATAAGTTCCTTATCACATAAATAACTTGCAAATATTTTCTCCCATTCTGTGAGTTGTCTTCTCATATTCTTGATGATATCCTTCAAAGCTCAAACGTTTTTAATTTGATGAAATCCTAATACCTTATTTTATACCACACTTCCTTATCACCTCCTCAACCATCACCTCCATTTTACCACAGCAAGGGACCATGACATCCTCCAAAGCTGCTTGAACAATGCTGTCTTACACCCCAGTACAGACTCACAGAGTGAAACCCTTTGTCCTTCTACCTTTCTCTCTGCCTGCTTCTATCACATAAACTCTGTTAATCCTGTAGGATTTCCAATCCCTCAGCCCTGTTTTCTTCCTGTTTGTCATACTCACCTCTTCCCAAACTTTTCTTACCCAGCTTAGCCCTTAGAGTTAAATACTACAAACTCTCTATGTAGCCCCAGAAAATTCCACTCCTTCACCCCACTGTCTTCTTGCTACACATGTTCTGAAATCTCCAACCATGTATCATTCTAACCATCTGCCTTCTCCACTTCTACTGCTACTAAGGAGTGTTGGAAAAGTCACACCAACCTTAAGCGTTGGAACCAGTCCTGATTTGTAGTGTCAGCTGAACTTTCCAAACTTGCCCTGCATTCCTTTCATTGACCCACTTAATTTCCTCTCCTATTCCCTCATGTCAACTCTAGTGCTCTTCCTTCCAGACGTCATTCCCATCAAGCTCTTCCTCAAACAAGCCAAGGTCATTCAAGTCTCTTTGGTGCTTGCTGTTCCTTTGCCTTAAACACTCTTCCACCAGATCCTTGAATGGCTAGAAATTTCCTATCATTCACGTCTCAGTTAATCTGTTACCTCATCAGAGAGATCTCTGCTACCCATCTTGTCTACTGTTGCTGCCTTCCTCCCATTGCTATCACATCACCCTGATTTATTTTCTTATTATCCTTATCTGTGCTATCTGTCTAGAAAAGTCTTAACTCATGCTTCTAAAACCCTTCCCTAGCTAGAGTTAGAGACTTGCTTCTCTGGGCTTTCAAAATAATGTGTGTAGAACTCTCATACCCAGTATAGAACTCTATTGTTGGGTTGCTGTTGTTTGTGGATTACAGGTCTGCATTCCCCTTCCAGATGCCAAGCACAGAGCAGGTATTCAATATGTGTGAAAGAAAGGTATAGAAACCCATTATCTATGAAGCATGGGGTCTACACGTCACAAATGAGACTTAACAATGGGGGAGGAGTGGGGAAACATACAGTCTAACACAAAATCCTGCTGTGCATTATTTGTAATAGCAAAAATAGGGGGAAAGTATCTGAACATAGGGAGACGGATAAGTAAACTAAGGTGTATCCATTGGAATTTCACATTGCTATTAAGATGATGTTTGATATCCAGCAAGAGATAATAACACAGAATGTGCTTATGCCATGACCATAATGAAAATATAAAGCTTGTACACAGAAAGAGTGAAAGAACATAAACTAAAATGTCATGCTAGGTTTCTTTTTCTATTGATTGATTTAAGGACGAGAGAGAGAAACATTGATTTGTTGTTCCACTTATTTGTTCATTCATTGGTTGATTCATGTATGTGTCCTGACTAGAGATTGAACTCCCAACCTTAGCATATCAGAATGATGCTATAACCAACTGAGCTACTGATCCAGAACCCATGCTGAGTTTCTTTACACAGTAAAATACAGATGCTTTGATTCTCTTTCTTCAACTTTTATAAATTATTCTAGTTTTCTCTGTGTATACATTGCTTTAATACTGAAATAAGCCCTAACATTTTATTTCTAAGAAAGAAATATAGTTCCATTCTTTCATGAAGTCATATAACTTCAAATATTAATTTATTGATCAGTACACTGGAAACCTGAAGAATGCAGAGTCAGTGATTTATCCAGCTTCCCTTAACAAATTAATGACAGAAAAAGAAATATTATAAGAGTCCTAAGGTGATGTTGGGGAACGAAACTAATTTCCTGTAGACTCTGTACCATCGAGATTATATTTCAGATAGTTCTGTATTAGGTCCTTGGTAACAGACTAAAAGGCAATAGTACAAATAGCATTAAAAAACAGGGAAACTATAAGTGAAATCTCATTGAAATTGAGGTGAGTTTAGTTCACTTGGAGAAAACTGATAAATTTGGGCTTTACAACAGAAGTAGTTTGAATTCAAAACCCTCCTACTATATTTAAAAACATGACCCTACTCATATAACCTATCAGAGAATACTTTTACCAAATGAAAGCCTGCCTATGATTCAGATACCAGAATATTTAATATATTAAATTTCAGTCTACCAAAGAATTGGGGAAGTTCTTTAGAATCACAAAAAGATTGTTAAACCTTGGGTATACACCTTATATCAAGCTCATTGTTTAGATGGAGGAGCTACTCCAACCTGGCACTGAGTTTGAGAATGAACAGTTTAGAGGACAGTGAAAGCTGTTCAACAAGGGAACAGAGCAAACTGGAATAAAAAGGGTAAAGTCACGAGGATGTCTTAGCTTGGGTTCCCCCAGAAGTAGGTGTTGATATAAGGATTCCAGTGCAAGTACTTGATTCAGGAGATTTGTAGAAACATCGGCCGGTTAATGGGAAAGTCACACAAGGAAGAGAAGGGAAGGAAACCACTTTAAAAGGTGTATTGTCAAGCAAGTTGCCATTGTGGACCAGTGGAACATAATCCTGCTGGGGAACTGGGTGACCAGGATGGCCAGAGAGAATACATGTATCTGAGTCACGCCACCTGCGATACAAGGCACTGCTTGATGTCTAGACAGAGTCTCAGGGCTGAGCAGCCATTGCTCGCTGTTGAATTTGGGCCAGTGTGCATGAAAGAGTAAATGCTGAGGACTGGGATTAGAGCAGCAAAGCACCTCCTATAGATGTAATAAACAGGTTTGTGCACAGCATTTTAGTTCATGTTGGTGCATTTTTTTCAATTAATGCTGAAAAAATCAGTTGGTAATCTTAACCACAATTAATGATTAATGGATTAAGGATTTACTCAGTAACTTGGATGGCATAAAGGCCAATAAAGGAAATACTCTCAATGTTCAGTTGTGCCCATTAGTAATACTAAAGCTTTGGTGCTTTTTAAAATGAGGATTTTGTGATTTACATTTATGGTTGAAACTCCTTAAAGCTGCCTTTCTATCTACCATAGTCCCTTGTGCAAAGGAAAGTATTCCCTTGTCTTGCCCCAATGGGCAGAGGGGCTGTGCCCATACTGGTAAGGACACATCCTTCTCCTCTGCTCGCTCCAGCCCCTTTCCAGAGGTCGGGCTGGTTAACAGCAGTAGGCTGAGGGCCTCCCTGTCTAGCAGCTCATTCTGGTCTGACCTGTCATGTGTTTTTGGTAGCTGTGGCCCCAAAAATACAGCCTGCACTGCTGTTTCAGCAAGAGGCCTGACACCTTTAAAGCATTTCCACAAACAACCCGATCCCGTTTTATACTTGTTGAACATGTTCCCTGAGCAAGGAACAGAAGACCAAATGCAGTTAGTCACTCCAGAGGGAAAACTGGCCATTTGCATTCCAAGACAACTTTGTCTCCTCCTCTTTTCCTCCTTCCCTTCCTCCCCTTTCTCCCCACACCCTCTCTCAAGGTGAAGAATTCTTTCCTAAGCAATCTTCAAAGTCCAGAAAAAGTAATTGCAGTGCTCGTAATGCACAGCTTATGGCATGAGAACACTTGGCAGAGGAAACAATAACAAAGTCAATGCCACCTTGCCCTCCTGTGCGGTTATGTAATAAAAGGGCCAACTGCTGTTTCATACAGAGCTGTGATAGGGCTGTGACAGGGTTGGGCAGACAGCTCTGCACACATCTGCGGGGGGGGGAGGCATTCTTCTAGGTGTCAGAAGCCTCTGACGAAGCAAATATCTGGGCCTCCCTTCTCTGTCTCATCACCTGGTACTAGGGCTGCACCTAGGATACCTTAATGCAGATCTCAAAAGACACCCATTTCTTCTTCCCACAGCACACAGTTTGGCAAGTGGTGCATGGGCTAGGTTTGTGTTCCTGTCCCGTGTCCTCAGCGAAGTGTCTGAGTGCACAGCACAGCCCACATGATGCATATGGGGACCCTGTCTAAGACTGACAGAAACTCCTCGAGGCCTGGCATCGGCCACCCCACCCCAGGCCAGTGCTTACAGTTTACTCTTTCATGTTTGACTCAAGATCCTGAAAGCTCATTCTTTCCGCTTTAGAGGACAGTTCCAAACTTGCTTTCTTTATAAATTATCTGGAAATCCCTGCCTCTCCATTTGGGTTAGTTGACCTAGATCATTTGGCCTGCTCTGTCAGCATCTCCCCCACCACCTTTAGGCTATATCTATCTTCCTCTGCAGTGGCATCACTTTGGGGCAAGGTATCTGGGGAGGCAAATTATGTGGCTAAACAAACAAAAAGCTTAAAGGCAGGTAAATGTCAGATTTCCATCTGAGGAAGTCAGCCTAAGAAGCTCAGGTGTCTTCTGAAAGGAAAGTAATCAAGACCTCAGAGCAGAGTCCCTTCCTCAAACCCCCAGTAGATACCAAATGACATTACTGGAAGGCCAGAAGCCAGGAAGAAGGAGACAGGGAGAGTGGGGTGGACCTTGCACAGGCTAGAGGTGGAAAAGAAGGAAGGATCTGTGTCTGGGATACAACAGACACTAGACATGTGCTAACTTGGTTCTCCTGACAGAAAACCACCACCCTCAGGAAGGAGTTGTGTGACTGGGCTGGCAAATTGCCCTCTCAGCAGCTGGCTCCAGAGTCACAGACCTCAGATGTAGTCTAGGGATTCAGGAAGCCACTGTGGACCCATTGGCTTCAGAGGCATACCAGACCTATTGTAAGCTACATGGGCAGTTTCCCACCACGCCTCTTTCCTCAATTAAAGGAGGGCTGAATTAGTCTCACATGACTGCATCTGACTGATGGAATGGAAATTACACACCTGCCAAGGAGTATGGGAAATGAGGTCTTTTGATTTGTAGATACTGGCATACATACAGGTACACTGAAAGGAGGTTGATATAGATGCTGAATAATTATTTCCATCATGCTTCCTCCATTTGGAAGCCTTCAGTGGCTCTCTGTCTGGGTAGTGTGGTGGAAGGAAAGCAGGGTCTGGATCCAAGATACAGCAGATTCCAGCAATAATTCTAAACTGTACACTACAGCATTAGTCAGTGTGGCTCAGTAGGTTAGAGCGTTGTCCTGTGGACTGAAAGACAGATCATGGGTTCGGTTCCTGGTCAGGGCACATGCCTGGGTTGCCATTTAGATCCTCAGTTGGGGACATGCAAGAGGCAACCAAAAAATGTGTCTTTCTCACATCAGTGTTTCTCTTCCTTTCTCCCTCCCTTCCCCTCTCTAAGCACATTCTCTGGTGAGAATAAAAAAATAAAACAAAAAAACAAAAAGCTGTAGAGTACAGACCCTGGGGAGGCTAAGACATTACAAGGTGTTCTTGACCTCCTTGCATTCCAGTCATTTTCTGTGGACTGGAAATAAAACATTGTGGCTTTCATATATGTGTTCACCTATTTTTCAAAAATGAAAGGAATTTTGACTCAAAAAATACAAAACACTGGAAACCTTCCTTACAAACACCCTGTTTCTCACCCACACACCCCACTTCTCTGCCTAGAATGGGAATACAATCTCCCTCCTCTCTTGCCAATTCCTACCCATCATTTGAGACTCAGCCCAGGCCATGACCTGCCCTGACCTAGGAGGTGATTCTCATTATTTCAGGCTGAGCTAGATCATCCTCATCTGTTCTCTCCTAGTATCCTGGGAAGTTACACTAATG
Source organism: Sturnira hondurensis (assembly GCF_014824575.4). NCBI lineage: Eukaryota > Metazoa > Chordata > Mammalia > Chiroptera > Phyllostomidae > Sturnira > Sturnira hondurensis. Next base: position 783,211 of record NW_028085098.1, read on the forward strand.
ATTGTAATAAAATAAAAGTGAACTTTTATTGGCTTACTTTATGCCGGGCTCCATGCAGTGTGTACTCTTATTATCTCACGTTACAGATAAGGACAGCAGGGCACGGAGGGGTCACACAACTCACCCAAGGTCAATTATTACTCAGTGGTGGCTGTGAGTCAATTCTAGGCTGCAGTCTGTCTACAGAGCCCATGCTCTTGACCAGTACTCTTGTTTCTTCTCATTCTCTCTATTATTACTGCCCACCCTGCTATATCTATCTATCTATCTATCTATCTATCTATTCATCTATATGTTAATCTGTATATCTGTCTCCTCTGCAAATAACCAATGCCTTTCTATGATGTTAAAATAGAAAAAAGAAGTCAAAAGTTTTTCCTCCCTCCTGACACATTGAAAATTCCTGGACCAGGATCCAAATTGCTTGAACCTTCCTTCTCTCATCCTCCACTGTCTGTTAACACAGGGACTATTTTCTTCTTCAGCAGAGAATACCAGACTAAATTACAGAGCAGGCTATGAAATTGCTACCCTTGGCTCCCTTCTTTGCCCATTTTCTCTATAACAGATTCTTCCTGTTGGTTGTATAAATACAAGACAGAACCCACCATTGCTTTGAAATCACATGGGAAAGTGTATTATCAGTGCTGAGTTCTGCTGGAACAGACCTTCTGGCCAGGATCCACCGAGCACTCCCCAGGACAGGATGAGGTTCCTGGGATTCCAGGGCACAGGACAGTGTTCTCATGCAAACACTTAGGAGACTGAAACTGGGGAGAACTTGACATTTCCCCTGAAATCAGGAAGTATTTCTGTATCTGTGATTTTACTTTCACTGTTTATTTCCCCTGTCTACCACAGATGACACTTGCCCGTGTTTCCTGTGTCTCAGCACCTAGAGGCTGTACTTACACATGCCAACAGCCCTAACAGGTAAGCTAGCTGGTCACCCCATCTACTAGGCTCAGCCACACACTTTTCACTCACTGGATGCGCCAATGTACCCCAGACCCATCTCTCTTCTTGGTTTGCTCAACTACCATTCTCTTCCTTTTCTACTTGAAGTGTTTGATTTTTGTTCAGCCTCTTTGTTTAGGCTCATAAAACAGGCATTTTCTTTCCCCTCTTGAAGGTAGCTTATCAAAGGAAACTTCTTTAACTGTCTTTCAAGTACACCACCTAGGCTCCTATTGGGGAAAGTCCCCCACTGCCTACAGGCTTGTGTCCCTCTACAGGGACACAATCCCTTCTAAAGGCTTGTGTCCTCTACAGGAAACAGCTGGAGAACAATTCAAATGAATCAGGCATGCTGGGCTTTGCAAATGTCCCTTGTGGAATTTATGTATCTGAAACCATCATTTCTTCTAGCAAGCACACTGTTTAATCAAGGCACATCATCTGTAGGAGAGATAGGAATGCATACCAAGTATGCTTAAGGGGTGACTTTTGTAACTCATTGTTTTAAGATATCTTAATTTCCACTCAGGCTAAATGACCTGGCATGTTCACAATCACTTTAGAGATTGTCAGAGAGTGGGATGTTGTCAACATAGTGTAACACAAACACTTTTGAGTATTCCTCTAAGGAAAGCCGAAGAATGTTGATGTGAATTACAAAAATATTACAGTCAATAAGATGTGATATTCAATCCTCAACTAGTGTTGATCCTGAGTAGCACACCCACACAAGCCAAAGAGGATCTGAGGTTACAGAAGTTTCTCAGCCTTGACTACACAGTAGAATAACTTAGGTATTTTTATTTTTTTACTTCTGTATTTTTAAAAGTCTTTATGCCCAGGCTAATCAAATTGGAATTTCTAAGGGATAGGTCTCAGGTATCATTACATTTTAAAGTCCCCCCAGAGAGTCCAATAAGCAGCCAAGTTTCAGGTCAACTAGTTTAGAACATCTGGCCCTTTCTCACCACTGCTTAGGCCTCGTTATCGGCCTCTGTGAGGTGTGTGTGGTGGCCAAGAGAACACCACATGCCTGGTCATGCCACTCACCCATGCCAGCCCAACTTGCCAGCTGCCCACTCAGCTACTGAAACCACCTGAAAGGTGGAAACTCAAGGTAGAGCTGATACTCATGAGAGGGTTAACATTACTAGATACCACAGCATTGAAAGCAGGAGAACACAGAGAATAGTGACATGAGTGGACATTAAGTGACAGCCTGTGACATCATTACCAGCCCTGCCCCCAGGGAGTGGGTGGGCTTGTCAATCAGATATATTGCCAGTTGATATTCCACTGAAAAAGGGGGCATGAAATGGGCTTCTGAACTGCTAGTCACGTTCTCTTTCTGGGTATCAATTACACAGATATGTTTCAGTTTGTGGAAATATGTCTACCTGTATACTTATATGTACTTTTATATTTGTACTTTGTGCTTTAGTAAAAAACATGTAAATAGAATCATAAGACATGTGTTTTTGTGTGTGTGTCTGGCTTCTTTTCTTTAGCATAATGTTTTCAAGGGTCATCTATGTTGCAGCCTTTATTAAAGCTTCATTCCTATCTATTGACAAATGATAGCCCATTGTATGGCTATACCATATTTTGCTTATCCATTCATTAGTTGGTATACAATGGGCTATTATTCCTCTTTGGCTATTACAAATGATGCTGCTATGAACAGCCATGTAGAAGTTTCTGTGTGGATGTATGTTTTCATTTTCCTTGGGTATATATCTAGGAGTGAAATTGCTGGATGTAGTATAATACAAAAATATGGTTGGTCTTTGCCCATAGTTCCTGGCCAAGAACTCTAAAACCCTTGGAATTTTCTGAGCAATAGGAGTATCTTTTTGTTGTTAGTCATAACAAGCTCCTTTCGATCACACCTGAGTTTATGCTAATGAGGGGACTTAGATAGCCACAGGACAGGGTTGATCACTGTAAGCACTGTGATTTGAGGACTGGAACTTTCAGCCCCATCCACAGACCTCTGGGAAGGGAAGCTGGTGCTGGAGATGGAGCTCTGTAAAAACTCTTCAACAATGAGATTCAGAGAGTTTTAAGGTTGGTAAACACATGGACTTCCTGGGAGGATGGCAAACCTGGAGAGGGCATAAAAGCTCCACACTCCCTCCCCTCTCTAGACCTGGCCCTGTGTACCTGTTCCATCTGGCTGTTCCTGAGTTGCATGCTTTACAACAAACTGGTAAATACATCCCTGAGTTCTATGAGCCATTGTAGCAAACTACTGAACCTGAGGAGCAGGCTGTGGGAACCTCTGATTTAAAGCCAGTGAGAAGTACTATTGGGCAGGTACTTGTGAATAGTGTCTGAAATGGGGGCAGTCTGGTGGGACTAAACCATTAAATATGTGGAATCTCATGCTAACTCTAGGTAGTTACAGACAGAATTATACTGAATTGCTAGACATCCAATTGGTGTCCGGAGAATTGGAGAATTTGTCGTTGGTGTCAAAATACACTCCAGACTGGGTCATATGGTAACATTGTATTTAATATTTTGGAGAACTGCCAAACTGGTTTCCAAAGCAGCAGCACCATTTTATAGTCCCCCCAGCAGTATATGAGGATCACAATTTCTCCATATCCTTGTCAACACTTGCTATTGTCTTTATTATAAGCCATCCTAGTAAGTGTAAAGTAATATACCATTGTGGTTTTCATTTGCATTTCTAATAACTAATGATGATGAGCATCTTTTCTTATGTTTATCATCCATTTGTTTATCTTTTTTAGAGATATGTCTCTTCAGAGCCTTTGCTAGCTTTTTAATTGGAGTATTTAACGTACTATCAAGTTGTAAGGGTTCTTTATATGCTCTAGGTACAAGTCCCTTATTAGATAAATGATTTGTAAATATTTTCTCCCATTCTGTGAATTGTGTTTTCATTTTCTTGTTGGTGTCTTTTGAAGCACAAAAAGTTTAATTTTGATGGAATACAACTTATCTATTTTATTCTTTTGTCACTTGTGCCTTTGGCGTCATATTTAAGGAGGCTCTCAGGAACAACATCTTCTAATCTTCATATTCTTGCTGCCAAGCACAAAGCCTGGCATATAACAGGCACATAATATTTAGGAACAGACGTGACATCTTTATCCTTTTTTTTTTAGAGAGAGGGGACAGGAAGGAGAAAGAGTGGGAGAGAAACACCAATGTGTGGTTGCCTCTCATGGGTCCCCCCCTTGGGACCTGGCCTGCAACCCAGGCATGTGCCCTGACTGGGAATCGAACCTCTATCCTTTCCTTCACAGGCCTGAGCTCAGTCCACTGAGCTACACCAGCCAGGGCTACCTTTCTTTATCTTAACTTGGGGATTTATGAGCACTGTATCAGTTATCTATTGTTGTGTAACAAATAATCTTGTTTTAGTGGTTTAAAACCACAGACTTTTTATTTTGCTCACAATTTGATGGGTAAGTTGGGCAGTCCTTCTGATCGGGGCCAGCTCATGTGTCTGTGTTCGGCTTATAGATTTGCAGGTGTCAGATGATCTACAATGGTTTCATTTACATGCCTGGTGGTTGGTAGACTGTCAGGTAGGATGCCTTGGTTATCCTCCATGTAGGCTTTTACCCACTAGCAGGCTAGCTTAAGGTCATCTTAGAATTCCAATTCCAAGCCCCAATACCCAAGTACTTTTCAAGTCTCATCTTGTATCACACACCCTATTGACCAAAGCAATTCATAGAGCCAGGCCTAGATTTAAGAAACGGAGAAATAGACTCCAGCTGTTATGGGAAGGGAAGAACCTGTGGCCATTTTTGCAATCCGCCACAAGCACCTTTTATGTTCCTGGTATGGTTAGGCTCTCATGGAGGGTGTAAAAGGTGAACTTCCCCTCCTCTCAAGGAGTTTACAACAGGTTTGTGGACATTCATTCATTCAACAGTTCTGGACTCGAGATTTCTCAATAAGCAGGATAGACTAAGATCCTTCCCCCTGTGGAATGTACATTCTAATAGAAATGACAGTAGGAACAATTGCAAATAGAGTTTTAACAAATTGTTCAGGTGGTGTTGAAAATTTCTTTGATTGCTCCTGTGTACAATCAAGATTAAATCCAAGACTTAGTTTCTGGGAGCAGGAGGGAAGTAGAAATGCCCTTAAGGTCACATGGCAAAAGAGGAGATGATTGCAAGAGATCCCAGGAAAGAAAGGAGGCTCTGGTAGAAAATAGGACTATGTTTTTATATTTTAAAAGTGGGCCCTGGCTGGTGTGGCTCAGTGAATTGAGTGCCAGCCTGTGAACCAAAAGGTCACTGGTTTGATTCCCAGTCAGGGCACATGCCTGAGTTGCAGGCCAGGTCCCCAGTTGGGGACATGCAAGAGGCAACTGATTGATGTATCATCTTGCACATTGATGTTTCTCTCCCTTTCTCCCTCCCTTCCCCTCTCTCTAAAAATAAATAAATAGAATCTTTTTTAAAAGTTTTAAAAAGTGGGTTTGTATCACTCAGAGTTCAACCAGAGATATGTAACCAACAGGAGATACATATTAAAAGAGTTAGTGCAAAGAACTGTCTTATGGAATAGTGGAGGCTGGCTAGGCAAATCTAAAATCCATAGGGCAGGTCACCAGAAAGAACCCCCTGGAACTCCTAGACACAAGCTAAAGCTGCAGTCTGCAGGCAGAATTTCTTCTTCTGGGAAATCTTAGCTCTTCTCTTAAGGCCTTTCACCTGGTTGAATCAGGGTCACCCAGATTATCTATAATAATGTCCTTTACTTAACTGATTATGGATGGACTTTAATTACATCTACAAAATACCTTCACAGCAGCACCTAGATTAGTGTTCAGTTGAATAATTGGGCACTATAGCCTAGCCAAATTTACACATAAAACTGACAGTCACAAGGTTAGATTACACAACTCCAAATACACTAAAAACCACTGTACATGCTAAATGGGTTAATTATATGGTATGTGAAATATGTCTTAACAAAGCTGTAAAAAAACATGGAAAAAACACATGGGTTAATTCCATGCATGAAAGATCTAATTTTAAAAAATGTAGGCTTTGTTTGGTTTTTTTTTTTTAAGTTTTATCATAAATGTGTTTGGCTCAGCCTGGGAAGGCAAAACAAAAGATGTAATCCATGAGAAATTTGGGTGAACTCACCCTGAGCCTGGCACTGTTCTGTCTTCTCAGCTAGAAGTCAGTAATTTCTTCATGGCTTCCTTACTGCCTCCGTGCCATAGACCAATTATTGTTTAAACTCCCCAGCCAGTCACCACAGGAGACAAATGCTTGGAAAGCTGAAGAGCACGGTGTGTACTAAGAACTCAGGAGGATCCTTCGGTCCATGGGCTGGTTTGGGGGATGTGGGACTTGGCGCCACCTAATAAAAACCATGTCACCCCTGATTAGCTGTCTTCTCTGTGCTCAAGTAGCTCTGGCCTGTGGGCACCTATTAGAGCTCAGTTACAGAGACAAATAAGTAGGTGGTGAGTTTTTTTAAACATGCGGTGAGGGCTAGACATGTTCCAGGGATTTGGAGGAGAGTGAGATCATTCTGGGCTGGAATAGCTTGGCGGAGGCCCATGGGAAAGGAAAAAATGAACAAAATGTGAGTGCAAATAGGGCTGGAGGGCGCTCGTCAGGACCAGGAACAAAGGGCTAGAGAAGGGTAGAGGCTGGGCTGGCTGGAGCAGACTGTCCTGGAGGGGCTGGGTGGGTACAGGAAGGCAGGTGCAGGGCAGAGGGGCTCCTGAAGAACAGACAGAGGAATGGGGACTGCATGGAACCAAACCACAGGCCTCCAAGTAGAGGCATACACCATCAGGGGTGGCCAAGATGATCCACCAGGGGTTGGGGGAGAAAAACTGATAACTTCAATTAGATTTCTTTTTGAGCCAAAGAATAAGAAAATAAGCAACTAGTAGGTCATATATGGATTGATGCCACCACCTTCCCATATGGGTAGGTCAGACAGTCACAACATAAGAACAATACTCAAATTATTCTAAAGACAGAGTGTGAGTTCCTCGGTGAAGGGGATGATAAGCCACATCATTGGCTTTTAGCATTTTGCAACATCTTGACATTTTTTTCTGCCAGGTTAAAATGTGTTTAGGGATTCTAGTCTCAAGTTATAATGAAACCAACCCTCACAAAGTAAACAGGTGACTTTGAAGAATCCCACCCCCCAAAAACCCGGTTGGAAATAATAAGACAAAAAATCCCACCAAACAACCAAAAAATATTAGATTTTTCCTGACAATGCAACAAATGTTGCATTTCTTGCCCTTCTGGAAACTTCTTTGTCTCCCACAGTTGAAGTCCACACAATAAGCATCTATTCAGATCTCAAGAGTTGTTCAAAGAACTCAAAATTATCCAGGTACCTATTGGAAATATGGATAGAGAGCTTGCCCAGGGTATAAACTCTGACTTAAAATCCTGGTTAATGATAGTATATTATTTATAAATAAACACATATGAATATAATGGGGTATGTGTTGATGAAGCTACACAAGTAAAAAATCTGGATTTCATTGCTGTAAGCAGTGTGAAGGGCTTTTTTCAGAGAATATTGCTTAGTATATGAAATGTGCTCTAGGTTGAGTTCCCCCAGAAGCAGACCTGGAAATGAGGATTTGAGTGTGAGAAGTTGAATTGAGAGATGGACCCAAGAAGCACTGATAGGGAAGTAGAGATGTGAAAAGGAAAGGAAGAAAAAAACATGGGTCATGTTAGTGAGAAGGTTATCACTGAGTGGACAACTGAGGCAACTGAAAATTGGCATCCCACCCTAGAGGAAAGGAAGGTGGAGTAGTTAAGGCCAACTTCTGCCATCATTGGTTGAGAGCCACTCCAGGGGTATTTGCTCCCCACCCTGCTCTGTGCTTGGGTAAGCCCAAGAAAGCCCTCAGACTGATAGGGACAGGGCTTGAAGGAAGCCACTGGCATGGATGGGAATGGTGAGGGCCAAACAATATGGATGGGTACACACAGTGTCAGCTATCTAGGCTTGTTTATGGTTTGACTTTTGACAATATGCAACATTTACTCTCCATCTCAATATTCCTTGTTTTTAAACATTTCCTTTGTCAAACTCTGGGCAGGGCAATGAGCTCATGCATGGGGGTCCTGAAGGCCTTGGAAATAGTATACTACCAAAGGCAGAGAAACAGCAGAGGCAGCCTCTCCTGTACTCTAGAGGATATCTCATGGTACTCCTGGGTCATTTTAAAGGATCTTTTGGGCTGTTAGGTTCTACAGAGGAGGATGGTATTTGAAACACTACCTAGAATTCTAATATGTAACACTGCATCAGAAAATGCTGAAAGGAAGGGTTAAGGCTGGGAGTTCTCACGGAGGTTGCAAAAGGTTCAGAATGTTCACTTCTGCTAGGAATGAAGCCAAGACACCCAGTTTATCCCTAGTTCAGAAGTCAAGTTGAATCAATGCAAGGTCGGCTGGAGAAGATCAGGCTGGACTCTGGTTTGGTTAGTGTCATCCCAATTCCCCAGGGTGGCAGGCTTAACACAAGGATCAACCAATGAATGCATAAATAAGTGAAACAACATATTGTTTCTTTCCCCCAACTCACTTCTAAAATCAATAATTTATTTTATTTTATTGATTATGCTATTACAGTTGACCCATTTCCCCCTTCATTCCCCATCCACCCTGCATACCCTCTCCCACCCACATCCCCCCCCTTTAGTTCATGTCCATGTGTCACAAGTTCTTTGCTTCTACATTTCCCGTACTATTCTTGCCTTCCCCCTGTCTATTTTCTACCTACCATCTATGCTACTTAGTCTCTGTACCTTCTTCCCCCTTCTCTTCCTCGCACTCCCCTGTTGCTAACCCCCCATGTGATCTCCATTTCTGTAGTTCCACTCCTGATCTAGCTGTCCTCTTAGTTTGCTTTTGTTTTAGGTATGGTTGTTGTTGTTGTTTTACTGTTCATATTTTTTCATCTTTTCTTAGATAAGTCCCTTTAACATTTCATATAATAAGGGCTTGGTGGTGATGAACTCCTTAAATTTGACCTTATCTGAGAAGCACTTTATCTGCCCTTCCATTCTAAATGAAAGCTTTGCTGGATAGAGCAATCTTGGATGTAGGTCCTTGCCTTTCATGGCTTGGAATACTTCTTTCCAGCCCTTTCTTGCCTGGAAGGTCTCTTTGGAGAAATCAGCTGACAGTCTGATGGGCACTCCTTTGTAGGTGACTGTCCCCTTATTTCTTGCTGCTTCTAGGATTCTCTCCTTCATTTTCATCTTGGCTAATGTAATTATGATGTGCCTTGGTGGGTTCCTTCTTGGGTCCAAGTTTTTTGGGACTCTCTGAGCTTCCTGGATTTCCTGGAAGTCTATTTCCTTTGCCAGATTGGGGAAGTTCTCCTTTATTATTTATTCAAATATGTTTTCCACTCATGGCTTTTTCTTTTCCCCTTCTGGTACCCCTATAATTCAGATGTTGGAACGTTTAAAGATGTCCTGGAGGTTCCTAAGCCTCTCCTCATTTTTTTCAATTCTTGTTTCTTCATTCTTTTCTGTTTGCTTCTTTCTTTCTTCCTTCTGGTCCCAGTTTTCTTCCCATCACTATTGGTTCCCTGTACATTTTCCTTTATTTCACTTAGCATGGCCTTCATTTTTTTCATCTAATTTGTGACCAAAGTCAACCAATTCTGTGACCATCCTGATCACCAGTGCTTTGAACTGTGCATTTGATAGGTTGGCTATCTCTTCATTGCTTAGTTGTATTTGCTGTGGAGCTTTGATCTATTCTTCCACTTGGGTCATTTTTTTGTCTTGTTGATCTTGTTATGTATGAGGGGTGGAGCCTTAGGTGTTCACCAGGGCAGGTCAACCCAGTCGGTGAGGGTGTGGTCCGAGAGGGGACAATGGCACTTGCTCCACTCTCTGTAGGATCTCACTCCACCTGGAAAAATTATTTGAACAAATAAAAGAAAGAGAACTTCCCCAATCTGGCAAAGGAAATAGACTTCCAGGAAGTCCAGGAAGCTCAGAGAGTCCCAAAGAAGTTGGACCCAAGGAAGAACACACTAAGGCACATCATAATTACATTGGCCAAGATCTCTGTAGGATCCCCTCCACCACTTCCCCCAAGCAAACTGGGCCTTTCTGGTGCTGATTCCCGAGTGGGTGGGCTTGTGTATGTTCTAGGACCCTGTGGGTCTCTCCAACGGACTTTCCTGTGAGGCTGGGAGTCTCTCTCTGTGCCTCAACCCCCACTGGTGTTTCCAATTGGTGTTTTCAGGCTTTATTTCCCAGTGCTGAGACCCTGGGTTGTGTGTTCTGTCTTGCCCCCCAATTACGCTTGGTTTATCTGCGTGTGAATGTGGGACCACCCAGTCAGCCAGTCACCTTGTGCACAGTGCCTTGCTTCACAATTGCTGCCTCGCTGGGTCTGCCCATTGCCACCCCACACCTGGAGTCTGCCAGCCACCACCTGTGCACCCAGTGCCTGCCAGCTGCTGCCTGCACACCCAGGATCCACCCACTGCTGTCTAGTACGCCTGGGGTGCTTTGCATGCCCGGTGCCACCGCTTTTTGTGCCAAGACCCCTCTCCGCCCAGCTGCCCGACTCTGCCCTGCCTACCAGTCTGGATGAACATGTCTATTTTATCTCTTCAGTTGTCTGACTTCCACAGAGTTTAATTTTCTGTCAGTTCTGGTTGTTATTTTGTTTCTAAATTGTTGTTGTCCTTATTTTGGTTGTGTGAGGAGGTACAGTGTGTCAACCTGTGCCTCCACCTTGGCCAGAAGTCAATAAATTAAAATAAAATAAAAATAAGCCCTGGGTGGTGTAGCTCAGTGGGTTGAGCACGGGCCTGTGAACCAGAGGATTGCGGTTCGATTCCCAGTCAGGGCACATGCCTGGGTTGCAGGCCAGTTCCTGGCGGGGGACACACGATACATTGTGTGCCCTCGGCAGAGGTAACCATACATTGATATTTCTCTCCCTCTCTCTTTCCCTTCCCCTCTAAAGACAAATAAATAAAATTAAAAAAAAATAAGTTACTGTGGGCCAGCCCAGAGACGTCCAGGTAGTAAAGAAGACATTTTGAGGAACTCCAACACCAGAGGTGAGGGTGGACTTTGCCTATCATCTGCCTATGCTAAGGGCATCCCATCTACCAAGCAGAACCTTCTATGTGCTATGCCTGAAGCATGTGTGCTTGGAGGGATAAGCATGCCCTACTCTATTTGATCAACCACTCTGGTGCAAGTGGAACTTCAGGCCCAGTCTAGATTGCCATTCGAGAATGCAGCCCTTAAAACGGGAATCCAGAGCAATGGGGACAGCATCCAGACCAATGAGACTGGCAGCCTAGTCTCCTCGGTGCCCAGGGAAGTCACATCCTATGGGCAGGAAGAATAGCAGCTAAATTCAGAGTAGGCATGAGGAGCCTTCACTGGCCTGTCCTCCATGACAACAGGCTTTAGTGGGGACAGAGAAGAGAGATGAAGGCCATTCCTCCCACCACCATGGGGCTAGGAACAGAAAGAGAGGCAGAGAGGGGACTTAGGAGAGTGCCAAAGATACGTCACCATTTCGTTATTTCTTTAAGTTGTTCTATTGTTGGAATGACTTAGAGGTTATGCCACAGAGGCCGCATGAGCATTAGTATTTTAACACAGGTGAGTGGAGGTGGGAGGCATGAAGCTACTTGGTACCTTGAGACCTGAAGGGAAGAGCTACGAGATACTTCGAGTCAATGGAGAGCAGCAGAAATGGCAAAACAAAGGCAAAAGGCTTGGAATTAATGATAGCCTTTGTGGGCCAGATACCAGACAGATTTCTGAAGTATATATGTGGATTATTACTGTGACCTCAGAGAGAAGTTATGGCCTCTCCATTTAACAGATGATGAAACTGAGTCAGAGAGAGGTTAGGTAACTAGTTGTGTTAATTCCTTGGGTCCTTTGAGAAGTAGATGCCATGACATATGGGGGAAAATGCCTGTGAAAGGCTCAGGGGAAGCAGCAGGAGAATGCAGGGCATGCCTTCTGGATGGCAGTGCCAGTCAGGTCCCTGTGCAGGCAGGAGAGAGAGTAGGGAGCAGGACTTCTAGGAAGAGTCCTAGGGAGGTGCAGCTCCTAGGAAAGTCGAAGCCATGCTGATGGAGCATTCTCAAGCCAAGGTGAAGTCCCACATGTCATTGGCTGGGAGCAGCCCATAAGAAACAAGGCCTGGGTGCAAATGCAAGAGTGGATGCAGAGGAGGAAAGCTGGGCCCTCAGTCAATCATGCTCCTGAAGCATGAAATAACATTTTTATAGCTTCTATGATAGTCTAAAACCATGTGGCCAGTAAATAATGGGATTAGAGACATTTCTGATTCTAAATCCCACTTTTCTTTTTGCTATTGCACTATAAACATATAGTCATGAACATGAACAAAGGGGCATCAGAGGACTAAAGACAAACTTCACAGATGCTCCAATTCCAGCAAAGGCTCCCCCCATTCCAAGGACAAAAGAATCACTGGGAATAGATTCCAAACTTTCTCAGATCATCTTCAGAAGCCACACAAACTCTGCAGCACAAATTTCTAAACTCAAAATCTAGCTGGGTAGCATGAGTCTTTATGAAGAGATCAGAAAGATTTTTTAAATCTTATTAAAATTGTTTTTGTCAATTCTAACCCATTCCTCCCCATTCCTCACCAAAAATAAATTCACAAATATTTATTAAACACTTACTCTGTGCCAGACTCTACATTATTACTGGGTACATCTACATGGAATTTACGACATGGTGGAAGAGGCAACCATTAGCAAGTAATAACGAAAAATCACAGGTAAGGTTATGAGGGAGAGTTCAAGGTGCCTTGACAGAGAAGGCAGGAGAGACTTAATAGATATTGGGGCATTGGGATGTCAAAATGTCTAAAGCAATCAATGACCTATAGAGGAACAACCCTGGTGTTAGCAGAGCTAGGGTCTAGCCCAAAGCATGTGCTGTTGACTCCTTTGAGTGTGAGAAGAGCTGGAAGCCAGGCCACTGCACTTAACTTCCCTTCTGTGAGCCCTGTATGTTCCAGAGGGCTCAGTATATCATTTTTAGGAGAGGGTGTTACTTGACTGTGGTATTTATAGTGCTTGAATTGTTTATCTCTTGCAGGTGATTTAAACACATAAATAAAATAAACATATCACATTGTTCTAAGCTTATTTTTCCCCCTGGGAATAAACTGGATTTGAGCTTCCTATCAGCTACCTGTTCCAGCTATCACAGTGTAATGATTAAAATCCATGTATTTTATGTTGCCAGTTGGTAAAACAGCAGGGGGTACTCTCAGATTATATTGTTTAAAGGCTGTAAAGCTCCCCTATCTCCTGGTTACAAAATGTTTGCCTTTTGGTTGACTAACTGATTTTCAGCCTCACTTATTATACTGCTTATTCAGGTTGGAAATCATTAAACAAAATGACAGGTCTTGGTTTAAGAGGCCACCATCTAAAAGCAAAATGTTTCTTGTGATCGAGTGCTCATCAGTTTCTCGGTCCTACTAAAAATAATTCTTTTCCCATATGGAAGCCCACGAGACCAAGCTTTTATTTAACAGGCTCAAAACACTTATCAATCATCACCTCATTAATCCTCACAATCTTCCCTGTTAAACAGGCACAAGTGTCATTACATCGAGGCGAGCCAAGACCAAAAAGATTGCAGTTCAGTGGGAGATTATAGGTCTTACAAGAACAAACAGGGTACCCAATTGCCACTGAGGTATCAAGGTTGAATCAAAGAACAATAGCATATTAAAGCTGGAATTTTCCATAAAGATGGAGACACAGGGTTTAAGAGCAAGTGCTCTACTCAAATGGAAGCTCTGACTTTTACCCCCTTGGGTAAGGTTCCAAGCCTGTTGAGGCCTAATTTCCTCATCCATAAAATAGAGTAAGTGAAATATCTGCTCCATGTTGAGGTCATAAGGATTAAATGAGACAGCACACATGTGGTGCTTAGTGGAGTGTACAATGACTGGTAGGTTATCATTAGATTCAAGATCAATTCTACAGGGACTTTAGAGATGAGGATACTGAAGCCAGAGAGGTTGTATGATTTGCCCAAGGTCCCAGAGTTAGTTAGGGACTGGTTAATGTAGGGGAGAGGGTCTAAACTCATCCTTCCAGTGACAAATCAGCAAAGGGAGTTGAGCATACCAACAATGTCTTATTAATTCAACACTCTTAACAGACTGGAGCAGACTCATCCCCTCCCCACCCTCATGCTCTATACTGGCCTGAGAGTCAAAAGACCTTGCATAGGTCATATCATCTTGGTAGGTCTGACTCAATCAGCCAGGAAATCTCATAGTCTATTACACATTAAGGACTGTCATAAAGTTTTAAGATCCAAATCCACTTGTTTCCTTAAATGATGATAAATTGAAACGGGTGTCATGGACTCAGAGCTGAGTGGTGTGTCTAGGGTTCTACACTCTTGTAAGGAGTCTGGGAAGTTCCTTTGGAGCAGTCACCTGGAGCTGTTGGGAGCTTTGTCTGTCTCTCTAGCTATGTAGCCTGAAGGCTGGCTCTCAGGCCCTCCCCAAGGCTCTGAAAGTTATCTAATCTTTTGAATAAACTCCTTAAACTAGTGAGAGTGAATTCTGCTGGTGGCAAATAAAAACTCTGATGGATTCACAATAGAATGCACGGGGTGGGGCAAAAGTAGGTTTACAGTTTTTTGTATGGAAAATAATACAATAATTAATAGATAATAATGCAAGAATAAACTCTGTGATTTGCATACTCACAACTGCAAACATACTTTTGCCTTACCCTGTATTCAAAATTAACCCAATAGTCTTGCCAGAATTTCCAAAAGGTTCACCATCAATGTCTCACAATATGTTTTTAAGTAGAAGTAGCAAAATAAGAATGTTTTTGGTTCTTCCACGTGTGCATTTACCTCCCAGAACTCCAACAATCTCCAAACTGAAGAATGTTCATAGGCAAGGAATCTATTGAAATAAAGATTCCTAGTTTGTGATGAGACTTTGCCAATACATTTCTTGGCTGTTTCTGCCATGGTATGTGTCAGGAGCCTCATTAGAAGATGCCTGGCACTAACCTCTCAGATGAATCTCAAAGTCAGAGCTTTTCTTTTACTAGTGTCACCACCTCTTCTTACTGGGAACTTTCTAATTGTGAGGCTGAACTACCATGGACAATATACTCCCTGGAACAAAAAATATTCACAAGCCATAACAGTGTTTTATATTCTGCACTGGCATGATAAAAACTATTTATGGTTATCAGAAATCTCCCTACAAGAATAAGGGAATAAAAATGTCATTGAAAACAAAAATGTCACATGCAGGAATAGTATTACTGACTTAATGGCCAAAGTCTGACCACTTCTTTCCATGATGTAATGGACAATGGTAACTATTATACAATTACTTCACTTTTTTTTTTTTTTTACCTCAGGAGGAAAATAAACGGTGCCATAAATTTCAGGGTTACTGGAATTTGGACAAACTCCCTCTTGAGTGAAGTTTCAACTTACTTTTGCAAGAACTATTTAAAAACTCATAATTTTAGTCATATATTAGTATTTTGTTCTTATGTTGAGGCTGCCCCTTTTTAAAAGCTATACTTCAAACTTCTAAATATTCTACAAAAAAAACTTGTTAGAACTAATAAAAAATTTAGCAAAGTTTCAGGATACAAAATAAACACATAAAAAACAGTTACACTTTTGTACACTAACATTCTGAAAAGGAGAGTAAGAAAACAATTCCATTTACAACAGTACCAAAAGAAATAAAATACTTAGGAACATACATAACGAAAGATGTGAAAGACTTAGTTATACACTGAAAACTATGCATACCACTGTGGAAGGAAATGAAAGAAGTTACAAATAGACATTTGAAAGACATTCTGTGTTCATGGCTTGCAAGACTTAATGTTATTAAGACATCAGTACTACCCAAAGTGATCTAGAAAGTCAATGCAACGCCTACCAAAATCCCAATGACATTTATTTTTGAAGAAATAGAAAAAAATCTTCAAATTCATATGGAAGCTCAAGGGACCTCAAATAATCCAAACAATTTTGCAAAAGAACAAAGTTGAAGGAGTCACACTCCCTGATTTCAAAACATATTACAAACTAAAGTTATCAAAACAGTGAGGTCTAGCATAAACACAGACACATAAATCAATGGAATAGAATAGCACAGAAATGACCCTTACATAAATAGTCAAATGATCTTTGACAAGGGTGCAAGGACCACTCCACAGAGAAAGGATAGACTCTTCACAAATGGTGTAGGAAAATGAGAATATGTACCTGCAAAATAATGAAATGGGACCCTTATCTTATATCATATACAAAAACTAACTCAAAATTGACTAAGGCTCTAAATGTAAACCCCAAATCATAAAACTCAGAAAACATAGAGGGAAAGCTTCCTGATATTGGATTTGGCTATAATTTTTTGGATATGACACCGAAAGCACAGGCAACAAAAGAAAAAATAGACAAATGGGGCTATATCAAACTTAAGAGATTTTGTGCATCAAAGGACCCAACCAACCGAGAATTAAAAGGCAACCTAAGGAATGGGAGAATATACATGTATTTGCAAGTCATATATCTGATAAGGGGTTAATTTCCAGAATATATAAATAATTCCTACAACTCATAACCCACAAAAATCAAATAACCTGGTTTATACATGGGCAAAACGCCCTGGCTAGTATGGTTCAGTTGATTGAGCACCAGCCTGTGAACCAAAGAGTTGCTGGTTCAATTCCCTGTCAGGGCACAAGCCTGGGTTATGGGCCAGGTCCCCAGTAGGGAGTGTGTGAGAGGCAACCACACATGGATGTTTCTGTTCCTCTCTCCCTTCCTTCCCCTCTCTCTGAAAATAAATAGATAAAATCTTTTTATAAATGAGCAAAAGACTTGAATAGACATTTTTCTAAAGATGATGTACAGATAGCCAACAAGCATATGAAAAGATGCTCAAAATCACAAATCAGCAGATATATGCAAATGAAAACCACAATGAGATATTACCTCACACCTATTAAGATGGCCACTCTCAAAAAGATAGAAAAAGACAAGTGTTGGCAAGGATGTAGAGAAGTTGAAACCCTGGCACACTGTTACTGGGATTGTAAATGGTGCAACTGCTGTGGAAAAAAGTATAGAGATTCTTCAAAAAGTTAAAAATATTACCAGCAATTCCACCTCAGGGTATATATCCAAAAGAATTGAAAGCAGGGTCTCGAAGAGATAGTTGCACACCCAAGTGTACTTACTCTGCATCTGGGGTATGGTTTTGATTTCTTTTTTTTTAAGATTTTATTTATTTATCTTAGAGGGGAAGGGAAGGGGAGAGAGAGAGAAATATCAATGTATGGTTGCCTCTCATTCGTCCCCTGCCGGGAACCGGGAACCAGGAACTGGCCTGCAACCCAGGCATGTGCCCTGACTGGGAATCGAACCTCGATCGTGTGGTTCGCAGGCCCGGGCTCATTCCACAGAGCTACACCAGCCAGGGCTGGTTTTGATTTCTAATTCAACTGAGTTCCCCTCCTCACCCAGTACTGCTTAGAATGCAATCCTTAAGCCCTTACCTGCCCAGACTTACGGAAATTCACCTATTCCCATTCTCTTGTCATGCCCTTATAAGAATTCCACGTGATTTTCAGTTCGGCCTGAAAATTCCTGAAAATTGCCTGTAGTTATAGGAATCAGAATACATAGCACTCACTCTCTTGACCCTGGGGAACACTACAATCACCACCAACTGGCCACCAGACCAGGAGAACATTGCAGCTGATGAGACTCCTTGTCCCCACTACAGCTGCTAAAATGGGGTGTAGACCAAGAAGTCATACAATGTGAGAAAGAACAGGTTCAGTGACCAGACCTTTTTGGAGCCATCCACATGGCCACTTTACCAGGTTATGCCAGGCCCCAGGAGGACTGCACTGGGGCAAGTTCATTGATGGTCCACACTTCAGACTTAGGAATACCTTTCTGATTCACAGCTGCAGCCAGCCCACTGCTCCAGTCTTACCCAGTCCTACACAGTAATTGCATTGCAGGACCCTTGTTGCCATTCCCTAGCTCTGGGGTTTGCCCTGTGTCACCTAAGTCCACTTCCACAGATTTCATCTCTGAATCTCAGTGAGAAAGTTTGGTGCTGACAGTGCCTTCCCTTCCAGAAGGCCCTTGGCCTTCTTACACTAATTTTCCCATCTGTCTGCCAACAACATTCAAACTCTATATATCACGAGTTTGCTGAAAAGGAAATAAGAAGGAAAATTTACTAGGTACCAAATAACAATCCTCCTCCCTTTTTCTAGTGGAAGGGTGGGTTAGAGGTAGGAGTCAGGTAGAAATACCAAGGTGGGAAGATTCACGAACTATTTTTCCCCAGTTTTTTCCCCAGTCACTGGGTTTACCACCTCTGGAAAGTCCAATGACCTTCCTTCATTCGGGAGTCCAATCATTCTCACTCCTATGTTTCCCTTTGAATCTCCAATTCTGTCTTTGAAGAGTTCCTGTAAGTGCTCATGGAGTCAAATTGCAAGTGAGGTTGGAGAGACGAGGATTATTTCAAATTTCCCTGGCTTTGGAGCAACTGTCAATGTATTTTAATAAGGTATGATTATCCCTAAAGGCAGTGGAAGGGGGGTTTATGCCAGGCTTGGCAGTGAGGGGCTACCCTAAGCCTTAAAGGCTATCACCTCCTCCCACCAAGGAATTCCTTGCCTGGGCCTTGGTAGAGAATGCACTGCATTTTGGAGAAGACATTAGCCCTATGAGGGAAAGGTGTGTGTAGTTTGGGTGGAGTGACATAACCACCCAGCTGTGGGCATGAAGAAATAGCAGAGGCTGAGAATCAGGTTAGGTATGAGGAGACCCCTGGGTGGCCTCCAGATGCAGAGGAACCAGTTCTGAGTTTTCCACAGTGCAGTTCAAGGCCATTTTGACACTAGCTGACAGCTCAGACTTTCCTGGAAAACAATGGGCATTTTCCCAGAACAACAGCTTAGAGTCTTACGCATCTCTACAGGCTTTGAAGCTACAATCTAAATTTTAAAATGTATCCCAGATACGGTATTGTGACACTGTGATACATGATATTATGGTAACGTTGCCTTCCAACCAAAAACATTTATCAAGTACCTTCTATGTGACAGGCATCATCGGAGAGGTTCACAGCCTTGATCATCTGAACTACACGACATCCTGTGAGGTATGTAGAATTATCTGCACTTGGGTAATGAGAGAACCGAAAGTCTGAGAAGCTTCCCCAAATTCACATCATTAGTCAGCACAAGGTATGAATTTCAAACCCAGGTCTACCAAACCTGTATGTGCCCACTACACTACAGCACCTAGAATTTCTTGCTTTCTCCCCTCGTCTCTGTGAAAGAAAAAAATCATTCAGACATGTGTTGAAGATGGTATGGAAGACTGTTCAAGATGGGAACTATTTCAATGGCAGTTTTGCAGTAAGAAACAGAGATCAGGCTCAACTCCGAATATAACAAGGACAAGTGCAGATTTACAGCCATGGCGCAGCAAGGGAAAATGACTCTGAGGGAACATCAGGCTAGTAGGATTCTTGCTAGGCTGACAGATTCAACAGGATTCTTGCTGAAGGCAGGCCAGGGTGATAAAAAAATATTAGCAGTGGGATTGAGAACCTTGATCAGGTATCAAGGGTGATCTCATATCAAGGTTGGGGATTTTCACTAAACTGATTCAGCAGGATTTTTGCTAAACTGGAATAACCAAACCAAAGACTGGGCATAAGGTCAAGACCTAGTTGAAAAGAGAACTCAGACTGTTGGTGGGAATGGAGATTGGTGTGGTCACTATGAAAAACAGTGTGAGGGGTCCTCAAAAAATTAAAAATGGAACTCCCTTATGACCCAGTGATTCCACTTCTGGGTATATATCTGAAGAAACCCAAAACACTGATTCAAAAAAATATATATGTACCCCTATGTTTATTGCAGTGTTACTTTTACCAGAGCCAAGCTATGGAAGCAGCCCAAGAGCCCACCAGTAGATGACTGGATGAGAAAACTGTGGTACACTTATACAATGAGATACTTACTGAGCCATAAAAGAGAATGAAATCTTTTTTTAAGGTTTTATTTATTTATCTTTAGAGGGGAAGGGAAGGAGAGAGGGAGAGAAATATCAATGTATGATTGCCTCTCATGCGTCCCCTGCTGGGAACTGGCCTGCAACTCAGGCATGTGCCCTGACTGGGAATTGAACCATGATCCTTTGGTTCGCAGGCCATGCTCAATCCATGGAGCTATATCGGCCAGGGAGAATGAAATCTTAATGATTTGCAACAGTACAGGTGGAAATAGAGTGTATTATGCTCAGTGAAATAATCAGTCTGAGAAAGACAAATGCCATATGACTTCACTTATATAGAGAATCTAAATAACAAAACTAACAAACAAAGTGAAACAGACTCATAGAAGCCCTGGCTGGTGTAGCTCAGTGGATTGAGCACGGGCCCGCGAACCACACAATCGAGGTTCGATACCCAGTCAGGGTACATGCCTGGGTTGCAGGCCAGTTCCCAGCAGGGGACTCATGAGAGGCAACCATACATTGATATTTCTCTCCCTCTCTCCTTCCCTTCCTCTCTAAAGATAAATAGATAAAATCTTAAAAAAAAAGGAAAGAAACAGATTCATAGATACAGAGAATAGACTGGCAGTTGCCAGACCGTATTCCCTATGCTGTACTTTACATCCCTGTGACTGCTTTGTAACTACCAATTTGTAGTTCTTAATCTCTTCACCTTTTTCACCGCCCCCCCCCCAAAATCCTTTCTGTCTGACCACCATCATCAACCTGTTCTCTGTATCTAAGAGTCTGTTCTAAATACTAACCTGTAGGACAGCTGTTTCTACAAATGCCCATAACTGGAACATTATGAATGAGAAACTTCTAGCTGTTTCCCTTCTCAATGGGGAACATCTAAGAACACAATTTCCTCCTGGATATCCATAAGTATCTGGAAGCTTCCATGATGTAGAGACAGCTGTGGTGGCTATAAAAAAGACTGGTTATAGGATCAGACCAGTGGTGTGACCAGCAGACTTGAACCAGCTGGCAAGAGCCAATTGATAAATTTTCAGGAATTGGGCAAGCCAGTTGTTAAACAGTCATTATTAAAAATTAAATTGTGCAAACTGACACTGAATGCTAGACCAGCCCCTGAACCCAACCCTTTAGTTCTCAGGGTCCATCCTAAGGAGGTGGTGATTGCACCATAGTCGGGTGATTGCAGCGGATCACCCGACTACGAGTGCAGCCTGGGGGTGGGTCCTGGGCTTCTCCTGGTACCCAGGGCCCCAGCCGCTCATGGCTTGCTCCCCACAGCCAAGCCCTGCTCCCATCATAGGGAGTCTTCTTCCATCCTGTTCTGTTTCTATTTAGACCTGATTGGGATGTAATCCTGAGGTCTTCCTTGTCTGCGGTCTGGGTTAGCAACAGGGGAGTGGAAGGAGCAGAGGAGGGAGAAGGTACAGAGACTAAGTAGCATAGACGGTAGGTAGAAAATAGACAGGGGGGAGGGCAGGAATAGTATGGGAAATACAGAATCTAAAGAACTTGTGACACATGGACATGAACTAAAGGGGAGAATGGGGGGAGAGGTGTGCAGGGTGGAGGGGAATTAAGGGGGGAAATAGGACAAGTGTAATGGCATAATCAATAAAACATATTAAAAAATAAAACAATATATTAAAAAAGAAAATCATCTCCCCAGGTTCCCAGACCCCAGCAAGTGCCAAGAGTTTTTAGCCTCAAACCATAATCCCTAATCCTAATCTCTAACCTTTAACCCTAAACCTAACTTTAACTTCTAACAGCTAAGCTTAATCTAAACCTCTAACACTAAAGGAAACCTTAAATAGTGGTTACTCTAACCCTTAATCCTAATCTGAACATCCAACTCTACCATCAACTCTATCTGCAACCTTCTAACCTCAGTTCTAACATGTAAATCTAACCCCTAACTCTAACCCCCAACCCTAGCCCAAACTCCCAATCTCTTTCTCAGGGATTCTGCTCACCTGCCCCAACTCCTTCCTCTTGTTTCCTCTCAGGGTCAACGGCTTCTTTAGAGAAGGACTTGCTATTTCCCAGAACCCTTGAGGCCAGGCTAGTCTAGCCAGGAAATTCTTTGGTCTACACTTGGAGGGTTGTCCAAATAACAGAGCCATTTGGGCCTGACTTCCAATCCCAGCATTTCCCTTCCTACACCATCCTGCTCCAGGAATGTGTCATTTCCCAGCCCAAGACTGAGACAGGATGACAAGCTTCAATTAACTGGGAAATTAATTTAGGAGGAAAACGTCTTCCTTTATAATGTGTGCTAAATTAAGCAGCTTGAATTCTGGAGCTAGCCTGCTCAGCCATTTAACTCCTGGTGAAACCCTGGCAAGTCACTGAACTTCTCTCTGCCTCAATTGCTTTCTCTATAAAATGGGTTCAATAATAGTACCTCTCTCATGGGGTGGCTGGGAAGATTTAATGAGTTAATAGGTGAAAGCACTCAGAACAGCACCTGGCACCACAGTAACCACAAAATAAGTGTTTGCTTTTGTTCACATTAGTATGAATATTGCAAGAAAAAGTATACATTTGCCTTTTCAGACTCCCACTTTCTTTTATGAAGGCAAGAAAAGAAAAAACTAAACATGCTTATTTTAGAAATTTTGCAAAGAACAGACAAGTATTAAAAAGAAGAAAAATGGCCCACATCCAGCCAGTTACTTACATTTCAAGGACAAAGGATAATTTGACTTTGCTAACAGTCTGCGTTTTAGCAGATTTTTAGTTGCTGCAGCCCTGCCCAGCTGAGCAGAGCTGCACTTTGACTTTATTTTGCTCTTGGCACTCGACTCTAATTCCAGGCATAACATGGGGTCCCTGTGTGTTTGTCTTTCCCACCAGGTTGGAAGCTCCTGGAGGAGAGGAACAGTGTCTTTTTTATTTCTTATATTTATTGATTTTAGAGGGGGAAGGAGAGAGGGAGGGAGGGAGGGAGGGAGAGAGGGAAGGAGGGAGAGAGGGAGGGAGGGAGAGAGAGGGAGGGAGGGAGAGAGAGGGAGGGAGGGAGAGAGAGAGAGGGAGGGAGGGAGAGAGAGAGGGAGGGAGGGAGAGAGAGGGAAGGAGGGAGGGAGAGAGAGGGAAGGAGGGAGGGAGAGAAGGAGGGAGGGAGGGAGAGAAGGAGGGAGGGAGGGGGAGAGAGAGAGAGAGAGAGACGGATTGATTTGTTATCCCACTTACTTATGCATTCATTGGTTGATTCCTGTATGTGTCCTGACCAGGAATCGAACTCGCAACCTTGGCATATCAGGACAACACTCCCACCAACTGAGCACCCTGGCCAGGGCCAGAACAGTGTCTCTTTAATCTCTTCATTCCCCAGGACACCCAGCACAGAGTCAGGTTTAGGACTATGGCCTCTCAATGACATTATGACTGATTCCCCCACTTCGGATTTCTGTTTCATGTGCCTTTGCTCTGAAATGCTGTTTTCTAGTAGAACTATCTTTGAAATAAATGTAGGAAGAAAAGAATTATCCACTTTGAATTGGGTGGGGTTCTGCACTACCTCTTTTCACAAATCTTAGAAAGGCCACATTCCTCTACTGGGTGATTTCAAACATTTTTTCCATGTGGTATGTGGTTCATTAAAGTGGTGAGTATCCACTTGCACGTACAAAAATGAAAAGCGAGCTGGCCAAAGCCATGCCCCAAAAGAAGTGTGGCATCTATTCTGAGCTTATTTCTTCTAACTACCTGCCGAAGGCCACAAACCAATGAGGAGGTTCTTTCTCAACACGGATAACTATAGTCTAATCAACACTGGCTCCTCTCTTAAGCTTAGCAAGTGCCTTCCCAAGCTGTAGAGTGAGAAATGGAAACATGAAGCTTAATATACCATGAACGTGGATTTTTTAAAGAAACTGTTTTTTATTTTATTTTTAAGGTTAATAAGATTTTTAACTTTATTTTCATTTTTTAAAAATTTTATTTATTTTTTAGAGAGAGGGGAAGGAAGGAAGGAAGAAAGAGAGGGAGAGAAATATCTATTGGTTGCCTTACACAGGTCCCCAATTGGGGACTCAGGCATGTGCCCTCACTGGGAATCAAACTGGTGACCTTTTGGTTTGCAGGCCTGTGCTCAGTCCACTGAGCTACAGCAGCCAGGGCAGAAATTTTTTGTTTTTTTAAGAAAACTTTGGAAAGAGCAAGAGAGAATGGAACAGACATGTCAATTTCTGATATAATTCTGCTCTCTCTCTCAGCCACATCTGCCCTCTCCTTTCCCTCTGATATCCTTTCCAGTTGGCCTAATGTTTACAGCAGAGAGAGCTGATCTAACTTTTTTCCTTCCCAGAGAGGCCCTTTATGATGTTTATGTGCAAACCGAATATTCTTACTGGAAGTCAAGTAGGGGACAGACACAATAAAAGAATGAATGTGCAAGCTTACAATCCAAAAGAAAAACAGACTCTCTCACCAAATCATGAGCAGCTTCTAAATCACACAGAGCATCAATGGAGGCAGAAAATGTATGTATATACGTATGTGGATGAAAGAAATGCTTCCGTATAATATAAATCTATGCATCTGCCTCCAAAAGCTGACAAGCAGAAAGTAATCAAGGATTGACTCTGTATACCAAAATCCAGGAAAGGGCCAGGGCTGTCTTGTCATTGCTATTTTTCCTTCCCCATGATAGCTTCTCTTCATTCTTCCACAAGCATTTTACCACGCTATGTTTAGAGTACACGTCAGAGCTGGGAAGCCAACTCGGAAAGCAAGACTTTCCCAAGGATGCCATCTGGTGGTGCTTCTGTGTCTTACAACATGGCTTCCACCTCAAGCAAACAAAGCTGGAAGCAAGAAGCAAACGACTTGGCATCAGTCCTTTCAGGATTTAGAAAGCTGACCCTTTGGGATTTGGCATTGGATCATGAGTAGCAAGTGTCAAACACACAGGTGTTGAGAGAAAGTGCTGCTACAAGGTGGAAATCATACATTAGGACATCGAAAGTGTTGGGTCAACCTGAACACACGGCTGGTTTCATTAATTAGCACACCTCATCTTTTTTTTTTTTTATCCAGCCATGAAAATGTTTACAAAAGAGCACTGAGGATAGACTCATAAAAATGCAATTTCTAGGGAAAGGAGTTAGAATTGCTACATTTTAGGGACAAAATGTAGCAATCCCTTTAGCTGTGGGCTTCTTAACCTAGGGACCATAATCCTGCTTTAGGGAAACTGAACTCCTTGAAATAGAACATAAAAAGAGGTATGTTGGTATTTTGATAGAGAGGATCCATGTTTTTTTTATCAGATTCTCAAAAAAGTTCGTGGCCTAAAATAGGCTAAGAACTAATGCTTGAGATCCTAACCTAACCTGTAAGAAAAATCCTGTCTACAATGGCCTTGACAAATTCGGTTTCTCTCAATTTGGACTTTACTGCTGTGGAGAGAGACATCACTACTTTGAGGCAGTTGGTAATTGCTTCTAAGCATTTGGAAGTGTCAATATTGAATTGGACTGTGTTTCCCCAGGATGTGAACCTACAGGGCTTAGTCTCACTCTCTATCCCAGCAAAGGGTCATCTACTCCTTTTCCAAATGGTGTTCCTTCACACATATAGTGCTAGCTTGGATGTCCACCTACCAAATATCCCTTTTCCCTCAGCTAAACCCATGCAGCATCTACAGCTTTCAATTGCCATAATTTCCAGATCTTCCATTTCTCAGGTATCCTCTCACTTTTTTTGAGTTGGCACTTCCTTCAAAAGTGGACATACAAAACCAAATGCACTACCCACCATGACAGCCCCTTCCACCCACAGAACTTGGCCTGAACTTGTTCAAAACATCCAGGGAAACTTTCTTTTCTATTTCTGCATCTACCTCCAGTTTCGAGAGTCTTTCACCCTTTCCAGTTTATTTTTTAAGATTTATTTACTTTTAGAGAGAGGGGAAGGGAAGGGAAAAGAGAGGGAGAGAAACCTGGATCAGTTGCCTGTCACATGCACCCTGACCAGGGAATGAACCTGACCAGGCATGTGCCCTGATAGGTCATCAAACCTGTGACCTTTCAGTTTGCAAGATGATGTCCAACTCACTGAGCCACACCGGTCAGGGCTACCTTTTCCAGTTAAAAGAGCACTCTCCTGAGTAAACAACAATGAAAGGGGGAAAACGAATAAAACATTGTGTGGTTTTTCTCCCTGACATTTGTCCATATCGCTCCACTCACCCTGAGCAGACCTATCCTTTCTTTATTTCATTTCTGGTTCAAATACAGCCTAAAAGCTCTTTTATTGCTATCATTAGTATTGTTCTCCAATCTGACCTTATTTTTGCCTTTTGATTTCAATTCTGAGACATGTATGACAGGCTTAGTGTTTATCTTCTAATGATGCCAGGTTTCTGGTTCTGTGCATAGCTCTTTAAAACCAAAGCTACTGAAGAGCCCTCTCTGCATCCCCAGTGGCTTCCTTAGATCTGCCCTATTTTCTCCTTTCTCTGGCTTCCTTTGTAGTTATACAGTATGAACAAGTTTTTAAAAAAATATTTTATTTTATTTTTGACTTTAGAGAGAAGAAGAAGAGAGGGTGAAAGAGAGGGCAAGAAACAGTGATGTGAGAGAGAAACACTGACTGTTTGTCTTTCATATGTGTGCCAGGGTACGGAACCCATAACCCAGGCATGTGGCCTGATGGGAATTGAACCGGAGACCCTTTAATTTGTGGATGACGCCCAATCCGCCAAGCCACACAGGCCAGGTCATGAACAGGTTTTCAGCAACTATTTTCCCTTATTCGTTTCTATCTTTTGGACTCTCTGGCCATGAGCTCATACGCAGATTTTTGGGGTAAAATTTTTAAAATCTTCTTTTTTAAACTCTGACGACTTGCCCGGGGGTCCCTTTCTTGGCTAGGTCAAATTGTCCTTGTCATTTTTTTCCTGTCTCCCACCACTCCCGTTACTTCACTGATGATAATTAGGACCAGTGTATTGATTCTTCTCATACCTTCATCAGCAGTGTAAGGTATGCACAGTACACACAAAGGCCAGTGGCAAATGATGAAGGCCAGAGACGAAACTCTGAAGGAAAGGATAGAAAAGGCAGTTCAAGAAGGCATGCTAGACTTGCTGTTCGTGTCTCAGTTCCCTGTCTGGGCTCAGCCTGGGGTCAGGGAGTATTTTCAGAGACCAGGCGTGGAGATCTGGCAGTGGAGTGAGCAGAAAATGTACGTGAGTAGGTGCAAGCTCTTGCTTCCTCCTTACCTTGGGACACTAACTCCTGAGCACCAGCAGCGCAGGTCTTCTGGGATGTCACGAACTGGAAGCTGTGGACCTCGTAAAATCCCTTTGCTGCAATTGTCCCAGAAATCCAGGCAGGCTGAGCAGGACGACTGAAAGCATCAGAGCCTGCAGCCGAGGGACCGAGTACCTGGTGGGACAAAGCTTGCCCTCCAGCTGCACACAAGCAGACTCTAGGCTAGCGCATGCCCTGTGTGTACTGGTATATTGATGTATGGTGTTCCTCATCAATTCTCTCCTGCCCAGTCCTTGCTCATCTTTCTTCAACCACCTTCTCTGGCTACAGGCCCAGGCTTTGTTCTCTTCTTCCTGGTCCATCGCCCTTACATGCCATGAGCCGTAGGTTGTCTAAATCTTAAATACTACCCAATAAAGTTGCATGTACATTGGCCTCATTTCATGAATATGAGTAACACCCAAGCTTATATAGATCCCCAGGTCCTCTGCTCTACATCAAGATATATCTTGCACACTTGGCTGTGTTGTCCAATGTGGTAGCTTCTAGGCACCTGTGGCTATTGAAATTAAAATGGATCTTTCAAACAATAACATAAAATGGAGTAAAATCAAATTACATTAAAATTCAGTTCCTCGGTCCCACTAGCCACGTTTCTAGTGCTCAATAGCCGCAGGTGGCTTGTGGCTACTATAATGGAGCAGCACAGACAGGACATTTCCGTTATCGCAGAAAGTCCCAGGGGACGGTGAGTGTCACTTCCAAGGCTAGCATCACTGGTTTTTCTCTTACAGACTAAATAAAATGAGTTCTCTTTTGCTGGCTTCTATGGGCTCCTGTACATTACTCCTATAATGCGTCTACCCTAACTCACGAGGGTGCTAATATGCTGCCTGGGGTGTGGGCTGGAGGACAGCAGTGAAGGTAACCTCTTCCCCAACCTCCCTGGGTCCCAAAGAGCATCAGCAGCAACTGAAATTCTTTGGGCTGCAGGCCTGCTTCTTCATCGAGGGCATCAAACACATTCAAGGACATCTCATCTGGCTTGCCAGCACCCACCTCCCCTGAGTCCCCAGTCCACACAGGACATTGGGAACATGGTGAAGGGTTTTAACACAAAACTACACACAGTACACTCTCCTCCCCTCCGGCCCCGCCAATATTGAAATCTCTGGTTAAAAACAAAATGAGGGGCGTAGACCTTGCCAGTGTCCATCTTCAGGGCCTCAGAGGGATCAAGACTCCCCCCCACCCCCACCCCATATTTTAAATGTATTTTTTTAGGACCAACACAGCTGACATTCTTTAACCAGTTGGGCTTCTGCCTTTAGGCAGGAAACTCAGCAGTAGTTTTGTGGACCCTTCTCTTAAAGTCAATTAAACTCCTTAACACTTGAGTAGTCAGTTCTTGCCAATCCACCACCTCTATCTGCACCTCCAAAGAACTTACTTATGCTGATCACGCCTATTAACGTGACTTCTTAACAGCCCCGGGGAGTTAGCGCCAAGTCTCTTGCCAGGTGCAAACTGGCCTATTAAAAGGGGTTTGTTGGGGGTGGGGAGGAGGCAGGGTGGAGAGGGGGTTCCTAAGGCCACTACACAGCTCTCTAAGGAGAGTCAGGGGCCCAGCGCTTCCATCCTCAGTTTTGTTTTCCCTTCCTATCTTGTCATTTCTTGGGGTTATCCCTATACCTTCAGCAAATGTTTGTGGAGTATTAGGAGTTTGTCTTTGGGGAACTAAAGCACAGGCTTGTGTCCACTGCTGGGAGGAAAGCTGCAGAGTAAAACCCACCTACCATGAGGCTCTGCAGGCACAGGCTGGCTGGGGGACAGCCCTGGCTCGAATGTGTCTGTGTGCATATGGTGCGCAGGCCTTCAGCAGAGGGGTCTTTCAGAAATACAGGGTAGGGCAAAGGTAGGTTTACAGTTGTAATACAAGTGAATACTATAATAACTAATAAATAATCCTACAAGAGTAAACTCTGTGTTCTGCATACTCTCAATTGGCATCCTACTTTTGCCCCACCCTGTATTTCGAAGGGGAATCCAGGGGGACGGGAATGGCCATGGTGTGGGGGATGGCGAGTGTATCAGGCAGGTCCCTGCAGTAACGACCCAGCACGCTCAAAAGTGAAACTGGCTCTGCCTGGTGTGGCTCAGTGGATTGAACACTGACCTGTGAATCACAGGGTCGCCAGTTAGATTCCCACTCAGAGCACATGCCTGGGTTGCGGGCCAGGTCCCCAGCAGGGGACATGCAAGAGGCAACCACACATTGATATTCTCTCCCTCCCTTCCCCTCTCTCTAAAATAAGTAAATTCTTTTTAAAAAATATTTTATTTATTTATCTTTAGAGGGGAAGGGAAGGAGAGAGGGAGAGAAATATCAATGTATATGGTTGCCTCTCATGCATCCCCTGCTGGGAACTGGCCTGCAACCCACGCATGTGACCTGACTGGGAATCGAACTGCGATCCTTTGGTTCACAGGCCCGCGCTCAATTCACTGAGCTACACCAGCCAGGGCTTATTTATTTATTTTTAGAGAGTGGGGAAGGGAGGGAGAAAGAGAGAGAGAAACATCAATGTGTGTTTGCCTCTTGGGTGCCCCTCACTGGGGAGCTGGCCTGGGACCCAGGCATGTGCCCTGGCTGGGAATCGAACCACAATCTTCTGGTTTGCAGGCCTGTGCTCAATCCACTGAGCTACACCAGCCAGGGCTATAACTGTTTTTTATTAAATGTTCTTCTCTTCATTTCTTCTCTTTTTGTCATCCACTCATTTTCTGCCTTCTTGGGTTTTAATTGGGTGTTTCATATAATTCCATTTTCTTTTATCTCTTAGCATATCGATTATGCTTAAATATTTTCATATTTTATTTTTTAAAGATTTTACTTATTTACCTTTAGAGAAAGAAGAAGGGAGGGAGAAAGAGAGCGAAACATTGGCCTGCAACCCAGGGATGCACCGTCTAGGAACTGAACCCATGACTTTTCCATTTCAGGCCGGTGCTAATCCACTGAACTACACCAGCAAGGGCATAAATATTTTTAATTCATTGCCCTGGAGATGTACTATACATCTACAATTTATCTAAATGTACTTTAATTTTTTAAATTGTATTTTATTGATATACTATTACAATTGCCCCAACTTTTCCTGCTTTGGGAAAACAGCACCCCAACAGCACCCCACTCCTTCAAGTAATCCCCACACCTTCAACGTGTCCACTAGTCATGAGTATAAGTTCTTTGGCGACTCAATTTCCTATACTGTAGGTTACATCTCCATGGATGTTCTGTAACTGCCAGTTTGTACTTCTTAATCCCCTCACCTCTTCACCCATTTCCCCAAACCTCCTTCCCCTCTGGCAACCATCAAAATGCTCTTCATATCCATGATTCCATCTCTGTTCTTCTTGTTTGTTTAGTTTGGTTTTTTTTTAGTTTTAGTTGTTGGCAGATATGTATTTATTGTTATTTTATTGCTCATAGTTTTGAATTTCTTTATCTTAAATAGGTCCATTTAACATTTCACATAATAATGGTTTGGTGATGATGAACTCCTTTAGGTTTTCCTTGTCTGGAAAGTTCTTTATGTGCCTTCCAATTCTAAATGATAGCTTTTCTAGATAAAGTAATCCTGGCTGTAGGTCCCCGCTTTTCATGACTTTGAATATTTCTTGCCAATTCATTCTAGACTGCAAAGTTTCTTGTGAGAAATCAGCTGACAGTCTTATGGGAACTCCCCTGTAGGTAACTACTTTTCTCTTGCTGCCTTTAAGATTCACTCTTAATCTTTAACCTTTGGCACTTTAATTATGATGTCCCTTGGAGTGGTCCTCTTTGTATCCATCTTGTTTGGGACTCTCGGTGCCTCTTGGACTTGCATATCTATTTCCTTCACCAAATTAGGGAGCTTTTCTTTCATATTTTTTTCAAATAGATTTCCAATTCCTTACTCTTTCTCTTCTCCTTCTGGTATACCTATGTTGCAAATTTTGGAATGCTGTCCCAGAGGTTGCTTATACTATCCTCATTTTTTTGGATTCTCTTTTCTTCTTGTTCTGATTGGTTTTTTGCTTCTTTATGCTCCAAATCATTGATTTCATTCTCAGCTTCATCTACTCCACTATTCTTTCCCTGTACATTGTTCTTTATTTCAATTTTTGTGTCCTTCATTTCTGACTGGATCTTTTTTATGCTATTGGGGTTCTCACTATGTTTCTCAAGCATCCTTATAACCAGTGTTTTGTACTCTGCATCTGATAGATTGCCTATCTCCCTTTTGTTTAGTTGTTTTTCTGGAGTTGTGATCTATTCTTTCATTTGGGCTGTGTTTCTTTGTCTCCGCATTTTGGCAGCCTCCCTGTGTTTGTTTCTATGTATGAGGTAGAGCTGCTTTGACTCCATGTCTTGGTAGAGTGGCCTCATGTAACAGGTGTCCTGTAGGGTGCAGTGGCACAGCCTGTACTGTCACCCAAGCTAGGTACTCGAGGTGTGCCTTCCATGTGGGCTGAGTATAACCTCCTCTCGTAATTGAGCCTTGATTGTTGTTGGCAGATGACTGGGAGGGATTTACCCAGGCTAGTCAGCTGCAAGCTGCCTGTGACCACTAACCACTCACCTCCGCCTTCTGTGGAGGATTAGCTGCACAGGGTCTGGGTGGTGGTGCTCCATTGTGATCTGTAGCTGTCCACTTGTTGTGCAGGCTCTGGGGTTTCCCAGTGGTGCAGGCCAAGGTCAGCCTCCAACTGTGTTCTACCCAGGGCCACCCTGCCTGAGCTATAAACAACCTGAGATGGCTGCTACTTGTCCTGGGCTTACAGGTCCCCAGGCCAAGCCAAGCTGTGAACCTAGGCTGGTTGCTGCTAGTGCCAGGCCTGAGGCCACTTAGCATGTGGTACAAGGGCTCGGGGCTTGCTATGGCCAACTGTTGCTTATTTGAGAGAATTTAGGAAGTTGTGAAGTAAGAGCCAAGACTAGCCATTCATATGGAAAAGTAACTGTTAATGGCATGGGTAGGCCAATAATTTGGGTGGGATGGAGCCTCAGGGGATCTCCAGGGTGGGGCAAAATGTGTTATCAAAGTTGATGGAGACTCAGATAAGGTACCTGCCTGCCAGCACTGTGGCTTTGTTGGGGAAGGGTTCAGAAAAGAAACTATGGCCTCTGTCTACCTTTCTGTCTGGGAAAAAGCTGTCCCCCAACTCTCACCTCAATGCCAGACACTTAAGTTCCTCACTGTATGCNAGCCAAGCTGTGAACCTAGGCTGGTTGCTGCTAGTGCCAGGCCTGAGGCCACTTAGCATGTGGTACAAGGGCTCGGGGCTTGCTATGGCCAACTGTTGCTTATTTGAGAGAATTTAGGAAGTTGTGAAGTAAGAGCCAAGACTAGCCATTCATATGGAAAAGTAACTGTTAATGGCATGGGTAGGCCAATAATTTGGGTGGGATGGAGCCTCAGGGGATCTCCAGGGTGGGGCAAAATGTTTTATCAAAGTTGATGGAGACTCAGATAAGGTACCTGCCTGCCAGCACTGTGGCTTTGTTGGGGAAGGGTTCAGAAAAGGAACTATGGCCTCTGTCTACCTTTCTGTCTGGGAAAAAGCTGTCCCCCAACTCTCACCTTGATGCCAGACACTTAAGTTCCTCACTGTATGCCACTGGTCTCTTTAAGCTGCTGCCCTGGTGCTGGAGCTCACAGGAAATGATTCTGTGTAAGTCTATGGTCAGCAGGGAGGGTTAAGAGGAACTGCTTAGGACTCCAGTGATTTCTTCCACCAATGCAATGTCCACTTATTTTGGCAGCCAGTAGTTATGGGGACTTATCTTCCTGGCAGTAGAAACTGGGCTGGGGGGCCTGGTATGGGGCTGAAATTTCTTGTCCTGAGATATCATTTCCAAATTTTTATCCACCACACTTGGGTGTGGGACAAGCCTAATCTGTGTCTCTGTGTCTTTATCCTCCTGTCAGTGTGTATGGATGTGGTTCCTTTACTTCTGTAGTTGTCAGATTTCCATTCAACTCAATATCTGACAGTCCTTAGTGATGGTTGTTCTATAGTTTAGTTATAACAATGATATGGTTGTACAAGGAGGTGAGCTATGTTCACCTATGCTTCCAATCTTAACCAGAAGTCCCCCTAAGTGTACTTCTAAGGAGCATTGTGCCACTTCATGGGTTTGCAGGTACCATATAGTAATATTTCTAATTCTTCCTTCCCATCACTTATAATACTGCTATAATACACTTCACTTATCCATAAGCTATAATCATCTAATACATTGTTTCCATAATTATTTTGAAGTAATTGTTATCTGTTAGATCAGTTAAGAATAAAAATAAAATATTGTATTTCACCTTTATTTCTCAAACTCTATGTAGACCTACATTTTGTTTTCGTTTTCTTTGTCTCTGAAGAACTTCTCTTAACAGCTCTTCAAGACAGGTTACTATAGACAAATATCCTCAGTTTTTCTCATTTGAGAAAGTATTTCTCTTTCACTTTTAAATGATAATTCTGCTGGATACAGAATTCTAGGTTGCTAGGTTTTTAGGTATTTCATTTCTCAGATGCTTTAAATATTTTACTTCAGTCACTTCTTGCTTTTGTGACTTCTGAATAAAAGGCCAATCTAATTCTTATTCTTGTTACTCTGTAGATAAGGTGAAGTTTTACCCCTTTCTCCGGCTTCTTCCAAGATTTTCTCTTCTGCTGTGTTTTTCTTTTTTTTTTTTTGCAGTTTAGATATAATTTGCCTAGTTGTACATTTTTATTATTGTTATTTATCCTGTGTGGTATTCTTTGAGCCTCCCAGGTTAGTGGTTTTATTTTGGAAAATTCTTAGCCATTATTATTTCAAATATTTTTTCTGTTCTTTTCTTTTTTCTCCTTCATGTAGTTAATCACTTATGTTACACCTTTTGTAATTGTTCCATGGTCTTTAGATGTTCCCTTCTACTTTTTTCATTTTTTTGCATTTGTTTTTTAGTTTGGGAAGTTTCTATTCAAATATCTTCAAGCTCACTGATTCCTTTTTTGTCATGCCCAGTCTACTGATGAAGCCATAAAAGGCACTCTGTATTTCTGCCACAGTGGTTTTGATTTCTAGCATTTTCTTTTGATTCTTTCTTAGAGTTTCCATCTCTCTACTTATATTACCTATCTTTTCTTGCATGTTGTCCACTTTCTGAACTAGATCTTTTAGCTTGTTATTCATAGTTATTTTAAATTTCTATTGTCATAATTTCAAAATCAATGCCAAACCTATAGTGCCATTTAAAAAATTAAAAGAAACATGTAAAATTAACTTTAATAATATATTTTACCGAACCAAATATGTTAAAAATGTTTTCATTCAATGTGTAATCAATATACAATTATTAGATATTAAAAGTTTTTGTACTACATCTTTGAATCCCAGTGTGTATTTTAAAATAATTGTTTAAGTCCTAATCAAAGGATATATTTACTGGTTTTAGAGAGAGAAGAAAGAAGAAAGAGAGAGAGAGAGAGAAACATAGATGTGACAGGCAAACATTAATTGGTTGCCTCTCATAGGCACCCTGACCAAGCATCAAACCCTCAGCCTAGATACGTGCCCAGGGACTGAGCCTGCAGCCTCTTGGTGCATGGGAGAGCACTAGAACCAACTGAACCCCCTGGCCGGCACTCCCAGTGTGTATTTTTTTCTAAAGATTTTATTTACTTATTTTTAGAGAGGGGAAGGGAGGGAGAAAGAGACAGAGAAATATCAACAGGAGGTTGCCTCTCATATGGCCCCCAATAAGGACCTGGCCTGCAACCCAGGCATGTGCCCTGACTGGGAATCAAACCAGCGACCCTTTGGTTTGCAGTCTGCACTCAGTCCACTGAGCCACACCAGCCAGGCCCAGTGTGTATTTTTAAATTATAGTGCATCTCAACTAGAACTAGTCACATTTCAAGTGTTCCATGGCTACATGTGGCTGTAGCTACCGTATTGAAAAGCTCAAGTATAAGAAATCCATATCTCTGATTCTTGCAAAGTGAAAGCAAAAACATTATGATGAGACCTTGTTTAAAATTGTGGTAAAAACATATAACATAAAATTTATCATCATAACCATTTTAAGTGTACAGTTCAGTGGTGTTAAATATACTAACATTGTTGTGCAGACCTTTTTCATCTTGCAAAATTGAAACTCTGTATCTATTAAATAACTCCACATTTCCTTGTCCCTTCAGCCCTTGTTAACCATCATTCTACATCCTGTTTCTATGAATTTAGCTATTTTAGATAATTCGTATGAGTGGAATCCTACAGTATTTGTTTCAGAAGTAGGATTGTTGGGTTATATGGTAGTTTTGTTTTTATTGATTTTTTGAGGAACCACCATACTCTTTCCCATAGCAGCTGTATTCTTAGTCACAGTGCACAAATGTTCCAGTTTCTCTACATTCTTGCCAACACTTTTTGTTTTATTTTTTTCAGTATTTCAATTGTAGCCATCCTGTTATCAATAAGTAGAATGTGTGAAGTCCTATCTCATTGTGCTTTTGACTTGCATGTATCTAATGATTAATGATGTTAAGCAGCTTTTCATGTTGTTGGCTATTGTAAATCATCTTCAGAGAAATGTCTATTCAAATTATTTGTCTATTTTCTAATCATGTTTTTTGTTGTTGTTGAAGACTAATTTTTATATGTGGCAAACACAATCAGTTACACATACAGAGTAATTTGGGATGGGAATTAGAAGTCATTATGTGAGCCCTGGCTGGTGTAGCTCAGTGGATTGAGTGCGGGCCTGCGGACCACACGATCGTGGTTTGATTCCCAGTCAGGGCACATGCCTGGGCTGCAGGCCAGTTCCCAGCAGGGGACTCACAAGAGGCAACCATACATTGATATTTCTCTCCTTCTCTCCTTCCTTTCCACTCTAAAGATAAATAAATAAAATCTAAAAAAAAAAAGAAGTCATTATGTGGATTATTAGTTTTATGCATTACATTTAGCAACGTGTAAGATCAACATAAAAAAGACCACTTCAAAGAAAGGGTATACCAACAAACAAATAAAAGACAAAATAGAAAACATTCTCCTGACCTAAGACAATCACTGCCCTTTACATGTGGTGTATAATTTGTGGTTCTGGTTGCTGAAGGTCAGTGAAGAGGTAATTAAGCTCAGTATAGTCCAGAGGACTGTGGAATGAGGAACCAACTAAAGTGCAAGTTGCAGTCTGGTCACCACTTTCATCAGCATTTCCCTGAAGCATTTTAAGCCTTTAAGACATCTGGAATGCATTTTGTTATTTAATCTAATTTTGTTATTTTCAAATAGTTGTCTATTTTTCAAAATCATTGATTAATTCTCTTTTCAAATTTTTAATTTGAAACGTTGACTTTTTTATATGCTAACATTTCATATGAATTTGAACCTGCTTCTGGTTTTCCTAGTCTACTCCATTATTTTATTTATTCTTATACCAGTGTCACAGTATCAACTATTTTAGCTTTATAGTATCTGGGGAAAGAATCTATTATATTTGGGGAGACTTATCTAAGAAAAAGACGAAGATAAAAAATATGAACAGTAAAATGACAACAAAGTCACAACTATCAACAACCAAACCCCCAAAAACAAAAACAAAAATGAACTAAGCAAACAACTAGAACAGGAACAGATCCACAGAAATGGAGATCATGTGGAGGGTCATCAACAGGGAGGGAGAGGGGGGAGAATGGAGGAAAAGGTACAGGGAATAAGAAACATAAATGGTAGGTACAAAATAGACAGGGGGAGTTTAGGAATAGTATGGAAAATGGAGAAGCTGAAGAACTTATATGTATGACCCATGGATGTGGACTAAGGTGGGGAAATGCTGGTGGGAGGGAGCGGTACAGGGCAGAGGGAATCAAAGGGGAGAAAAAAATGGGACAATTGTAATAGCATAATCAATAGAATATATTTTTAAAAGAATCTATTAATTGATCCCAACTATTCATTCCTCCTTCTCTCTTTTGGTAATAATCCCTCCACCCTAAATTTTAGCTGAATTTGTTTTTAAGACTGACAGCTGGAAACTCTAGATCATAGCTTGCCTTGCAGTCCGGTGGGGTCATGTGACTAGGATAAAGCCCAGGGTGGGTGAAGGTGAAGTGTGCAAATTCATCAGGTCATTCCCTTAAAGACAAATCTACTTGGCCTGGACTCTTCTGTGGGCTAATGTGGGGATGTGGAGGTTAGCCAGCATCTACTGTGGAAAGGACACTAACCTAGGTAACAACAGCACAAGATAAAGAAAATCTGAATCCCTGAATAACTTTGTGGAATACAGCTTCATGGTAACACTGGACCGTTCATCTCTAGACAGTTTGAGATTTAACTGTCTAACTTATTTGAGCCCTATATTTTATGCCTCTTTGCCTACAACCTAACTGCACAATACTACCAAAATTTTATTACTTATTATTGTTACTTTACCATAGCAGCTCTAGAACAAATTTTTTAAATCCATAAATTTCAGTGTACCATTTCGAAACAACTAAAATATGATGGGGGAAAAAGTTACATTTATAGTAGGAAAAAACTCTTATTAAAAATTCTTAAAAATTACACCATCAAACCCTGGCTGAGTGGCTCAGTTGGCTGAAGCATCATCCCATGTACCGTATGGTCATGAGTTTGATTCCTGGTCAGGCCATACACACATTTGTTCAGGGCCAGTAAGTTGTGGAATCAATCCTCAGTCAGGGCATATTCGGGAGGCAGCTGATTGATGTTTGTCTCTCACATCAATGTTTCTCTCTCTAAAATCAATGAACATATCCTTGGGTGGGAATCTAAAAAATTATAATAAAAAATAATGCCATCCAAAGATGACTATTTGGGGTTATACATTCTGTTTTTCTGTGGTAATTTCTATAGTCATTAGAGAGCTAGATATATAGATATGAGAGAGATTTATAATCTAGTTATATATAAATAGATATATTTCATAAACAAAAATGAGTTTAGACTCTACATGTCAAGATGTGATATCTTTCGCCTATCACTGTGTATCATGGCCTTTTCCATTTATGGAATATTCCTCTTGATGTAGTATAATTTATTTACCAAACTACCCATGGCTGGATGTTTAGATTGCTACAAAATTTTAATCATCATAAATCATATTCAGATAAATGTTTTGTAAAAATATATTTGTGTTCATCTATGATGACTTGCTTAGAATAAGTTCTAACAAGCAAGATTCCTGGGTAGAGGAATATGCAAAATTCTGAGGTTTTTTGCGTGCATTTTCAAATTGCCCTTTAGAAAGAACATGGATGGGTATTGTATATTCTTTCTCCTTAGCCTTTCTGCATTAGATATTGTGGGGTTTTATTTAACAAAAATTCTTGCCAAATCCTCAATTTTTTTATTTTCAAAGGTATTTTAAAGTGAAGTTGGGAGAGACGTTAGTGGGGTATGGTGGTAAAAGGACACTCCAGGCTGAAATGGAATGGGGCCTGGAGACCTAAAAAGGACATGGAGATTGACCACACTTGTATTTAATTGCATTGGTAGAGCCAAGAGGCCATTATTGGAAGCAGTTATGAGAACATATCAGATAAGATCCAAAGTGAACATGATCACCAATCTGATTGGGCCTGACATAGAGGTGAAGCCTGGCTTCAAAGCCAGGAAACTTAGGGTAGGTGGTAGAGGAGAAAGTCTGAAGCATATGGATCATGAAAGAATGGCACAGAACATGCTAAAAAGGGCAGAGTAATTCTTGAATTCATAATGAAGCTGAGAGCACTGATTGTGGATTCAGACTGTCTAGACGTACAATAAGTGTTAGAGATTATTGTCGCCATTACTGCATTTGACTATAGCATCATATACTCATGCCTCTGATAGTATTTAAGAGACTGTAAGTATTATTTAACACTTTACTATAATGTTGTGCAGCACCTTTAGAAAGGAGCAAAGTTATCATTTTGTATGAGTTATATACATGATTATGCATCTAGAAAACCTCAGAGAATTAATAACTGCTCAGTAATAAACCGTGTGACGTTGGGCAAGTTACCAGTACTTAATCTTGCAGAACTTCAGTTATTTCATCTATAAGTTAGGATAATAATGA
The DNA here is from genome assembly GCF_014824575.4 of Sturnira hondurensis. Lineage (NCBI taxonomy): Eukaryota > Metazoa > Chordata > Mammalia > Chiroptera > Phyllostomidae > Sturnira > Sturnira hondurensis. The sequence goes on from NW_028085098.1 coordinate 822,636, forward strand.
TAATTAACTTACAGAATGACTATGAAGATACAAGAGGAAAATATATGTAAATACATAGCATAGTGCCTACCATGTGGCAACTGCACAGTGCTACCATAATTTTATTAATTATTCTTTTTATTTTTTTAAGGATTTTATTTATTTTATTTTTAAAGAGAAGGGAAGGGAGGGAGAAAGAGAGGAAGAGAAACATCAAATGGCCTCTCACACGCCCGCAGCTGGGGTCCTGGCCCGAAACCCAGACATGTGCCCTGACTGGGAGTGAACCAGCGACCTTTCAGTTTGCAGGCTGCCACTCAGTCCACTGAGCCACACCAGCCAGGGCTGAAAGTTTCACTTATAGTAGAAAAAAACAGTTATAAAATTCTTAAAAATAATCTTGATTAAAAATACATTAGACTCTGAAAAATAACTCCAAAATGTACTGAAAGAAAAATAATAATTTGAATAAGAGAATGAAACTACAATCTTCCAGAATGGAAAGGCTTAGTGTTATAAAGACATTGGGTTTAACACAATTCTAGTCACATCTCAGTTCATTTTGGGGGGAAGTAGTTTACTATTAGTTTAGAATAAAATAAAAATTAGTTTTATTCTAAACTAATTTTTTGGAAGAATAAATGGCAAACAAGGTAACCTTTGGGTGGTAGTTAGCAAACTTTATTGCATAAAAGCCAGGTCAAAAAGAATAAATATATTCATTTGCCACATTTTCTTCTTTGAACATGAAAATAATTTTCTTGTTTCCATGAAATAAACTTATTTTTCTGCTCTATTAAAGAATGCCAATTAGAAAATTGACATTTTAGTCACTACCTTATTAATATCTGGGTGTATTAAAGAATGGGTAATCTAATCCCTTACATTTCTGAGTTCACTAAGAAATACTCAGTACATTATGTTTTTCATACTTGAAAAAAGCCTTATGAGGTCAGTTTTGTTATCAGCTTCCATTCACAGAATGGGGGAAAAACAGACTCAGGCAGGGAAGCTTGACAAGGTAAAGAAGTGAGTCAGGGCTAGGATGCAGAGGCAGTAGGGTGAGGCCAAGTCCCTTCCTACCTGGGTCTTTCCTGCCAGGGTTCCACTGCCTCTGTGGACAAGGGCAGGGGGGCCCTGCTGCAGAACCTGAGCACCTGCCTTCATCTGTGTAGGCTGCTCTCTGCCACAGGCCTTTCCCAGCTGAGGCATGTTACTGTTTTTCTAGAGGCCTCTGAAATGCTTTTGAACTATTCCTGGCTATATTTCCTTATGATAAACTAGTTTCTATTCCCTGAGCCCTTTCCATCCCGAGGCAAGGGCAGAAGTCATTTCTGGAAGAAAAAAGATATAATGAAGGGGAAAGTACTTTAAGATAGGAAGCAGAGAGGCAAAGCCTGTCCTTCTTCTTAGGGTCCTAGCAAGGAGAAGAGGAGCCAGAAGTAAGAGCATGGCTGGTTAGACATGTTCTGGGTTTTTTTTTGGGGGGGGTGGTGCAGTGGGGCTGAAGACAGGTCACACACTGTGGTTGGGACAGAGGAGAATGGAGTATGGTTTCCCAAGCTGCTCTTGGTTCCGAAGAAGTATCACCAGACCCAGAAGCTTCCAAAGGGATGTCTCATGATTGGGGAAGACACAGAAGTGATTGACTTGAGAACCAAGGGGCTTGTGGTGTCCCAAGGGGGCAAAGGTAAGAAGACCTGGCAGCAGAGGCTTGGGTGGACCCATTGGGCAAGGGCCAGCATGGGAGGTGTGGCATAGCTCAGAGAGAGCCCCCTGGGCACTGACCAAGCCATAAATTACTCCAGCAGCAAACTTCACCAAGCAGACTTGGGACATTGCCTCTGGGGTCAAAAGAAGCCTGGATACTGCACCATCCAAGCACATTTTTATCTCTCAGGCACCAAAAGGACACATAAGTCCTGCCTATTTCCCAGATCAAACAAAGAATGGGACTGAATTTAGGAGATATTTTATCTAAAGACATTTACTCCACTCAGTAAAGATTTTAATCAGCCCAAATAGGAAGTTGAACTTTGGAACAAATATTTACACTGAAACAAACCTGTATAAATGGAAAGAACTGGAAATATTGTAAAGGAACTAAATAAATGGAAGTACTGTAAAGGAGCTCCCCCCCTGATACCTGAGAAGTCAAGAAGGGTGGATGCGGCAGAGGGAGGTGTGCCTGTACTGAGCAATCCCAGGGCGAATGAGCTCAACATTTTTTTTGCACATGTGAGTTGTGCAATTTTACAACCTTGCTGCATCCTATTTCCTCTGTATTATAGGAATTGAAAGGCTGCATTTAAAATTAAGTGGGCCTTGGAGGGGAGGAGGGGGGAGGTAGAAGGAGAGCAAAAGGGAGATAAATAGTAATGGAAAAATAATATAAAAAATAAACTATAAAAATTAAAAAAATAAAAAACTTAAGTGGGCCTTGGGGAGCTGGGGGCCCACACACAGCTCTTAGATTTCAGGATGCTTGTCGCTGTCCTTATGTAGCAGAACCACTGGGTTCCATTGCCCATGGCCAATAGGAACCACAGCTCCCAATGTCAGAGTCTTATGCAAAGGAAGGGAACTATTTATTCAACAGTTATACAAGTTTAGAATAATGGTGGAATTCTGCCATTAAATTCCGCACTCTGTAGAAACAAAAAATACCCACAAATACACAGTCCTGCCTCCCCTTGCCAAACCAGGCCAGTCAGAGCTACTGTCTCTCAGAAAAGGAAATAGAAGTCTGTCGCTTAGCTGGGCAGATTCCCATCTGTATTCTGGGTTTTTCCAGTCGTCCGTGTTCTGGCAGCTAGGCTCCAGCTCTTAATCCAAAACCGCATCCTCATGGTGGGCCATTCGGTGTCCTCCTGCATCCTTTCAAAACACATGGCCGGGACCCTGCACAGCTGCTACATCCTGCTTTTCTGCTTTTCTCTAAGCTGTGTGGTCAAGAGCCCCATGGCTGCTCCACACTGGGGTTTAAATCACGGTGCAGACCTTCCTCAATAACCCCATTTCCAATTCCTTCCACACTGAGTTACACCTGCCAGTAGCCTGACGTCTTCTCCCTTTCTGGGCTGCCATTGTTAGTCCAGGCTCACAGAATCCTGTGAAGTAGGAGCCACCGCCAAGCCTCTCTCACAGGTGAAGTGAGGCCCTCCTGCTACACCACAAGTTAGAGTCCTGCCCATCTCCCTGGCTCTGAGCAGGCACAACCAGTAAGCATTACTAAAACACTGGCAAAGTTCTTTAGATATGCAAAGTAACTCTCTAAGGCCCTGCTCTGCTTTCCCCACCCTGCAAGAGATAGCTGTGGGGGTTTTCTCTGTTTGGGGGACCTCTAGCTCAGCACCCCATTACGCTTAGAGAATTAAATGCAGAAAAAAGTAGTTACTCATACAGGTTTCTTTTATATGTGCAATTTAATACAAATTGGGGGAGCCCTGGCTGGTGTCGCTCAGTGGATTGAGTGCTGGCCTGCGATCCACACGATCGCGGTTCAATTCCCAGTCAGGGCACATGCCTGGGTTGCAGGCCAGTTCCCCATGAGAAGGGGATTCATGAGAGGCAACCATACACTGATATTTCTCTCCTCTCCTTCCCTTTCCCTCTAAGGATAAATAAATAAAATCTTATAAAAAATATAAATTGGGGGAAAAGAATGTTCAAAAGAAAAAATTATTTAAAAAAGCTACTGCCACATAATTATTCATAGTTTTTTCGACCAATCTATAAAAGTTGTCTTCCATCAATATTTAACCAAATTAAGTGAAATCTTCTGAGATTGTGCTTTTCTCTAGTCTAGGTAATAATCCTTTTTGTTTTAATAATAATCTAAGATTTGCTTTTTAAAATCTGATTCAAAGAGTCAGTCTTGTGATGTAGGAGAATAACGCCATTATTTCCATTTTACAACTGAGGAATAGAAGTGAAGAGGTAATATGATCATTCATGGTTGTAGAGCTATCAAGTAGATGAGAAAAATAATGAGACAAACCAGGCCTTCTGAGTGCTACTCCAGTGTTTATTTCAGTGGTCTTCAGGGAGTTATTTCTGAAACCTTCTTCCCAAAATATAAGATAGGATAGCATCACTATCTGATTAACTGGGAGTGAGGTGGGATCCAATGTGCTGGCCACTCCCTCCCACTCCCTGGGGTCCCCCCATGAAGGTGTCTGCAGCAACCTTGGGCTCCACCGAAACCACTCTGAAAACCACTACCCTATGTGCACCACTCCCAAACCACCTCAACCACCCCCATTTCCAGCCATAATTACTTAGTGTTGAAAACAAAGAGCCTGACATCCACTTGTGGGACAAGTAATTTGGGGCACAGAGTAAATCACAAAAATGACAGTATAGTAGTAGGAAACATACCAGCTAAATTTAAGGGCATAGACGTGGTTCAATCTATCCTCTTACAACATATTGCCATTACTGTCTGGAAAAGTGCTTTGGGGCCAATAGATTGATAAAGTATGACCTTTTGTGATGCAAACACATAGTTCTCTGATGAGAATTGAGAGGCTAATGATTTTGACTCTTCTAGTGTAAATATCCCTTACCCATGTATGCACCATTTCTGAATGAGAAGGCAGGGATGGTCGAGAGGGAAATTCTACAAAAGGTGACAACACAAGGAACGTCAACAGGCCATGCTGAGCTAGTCCTTTCTCCCTCATGCCACCTGTGCTTCGTACAGCTATCCAGAGGATTATGCCAATGAGGAGAGGGTTTTTCTTTTTGTCAGAAACTTTGTCTCAATTCAACCATTTTTAAGGTTGCCTCACAAGACAGGTTTGTCTGGGACTCTGTGCACATTCTGCTGACTCCACCCGCAGACAAAGCAGTTTTACAAAGAAACTCTTTGTAGGAAGACTCTGTCCCACTTTGTGTATCCTCCCTCTGAAAAGATAATTATAAATGTTTCATCATAGGAATGCATTCTCTGAGTTAAAAAAAATCAAATTGTAAAGAAGGACTAATAATGAAAAGCAGTCCCTACTCTAAGAGGAAAAATTCTTTATTTTTAAAAATATTTTATTTATTTACTTTTAAAGAGAGGAGAAGGGAGGGAGGAAGAGAGGGAGAGAAACATCAATATGTGGTTGCCTCTCACATGGCCCCCACTGGGGACCTGGCCCGCAACCCAGGCATGTGCTCTGATTGGAATCAAACCAGGGATCCTTTGGTTCTCAGGCTGGTGCTCAATCCACTTGGCCACACCAGCCAGGGCAGGAAAAGCTCTATTCAACTATTTTAGCCATTCTGTTTTTATTCATATGGTGCTTGCCTCATGTCTTTAAATATATGCTAACGTTGCTATTTCTTTTTTTTTAAGATTTATTTATTTATCTTTAGAGGGGAAGGGAAGGAGAGAGGGAAAGAAATATCAATGTATAGTTGCCTCTTGTGAGTCCCCTGCTGGGAACTGGCCTGCAACCCAGGTATGTGCCCTGACTGGGAATCGAACGGAGATCGTGTGGTTCGCAGGCCCATGCTCAATCCATTGAGCTACACCAGGCAGGGCTATGTTCTCATTTTGAATTCTTCTCTTGATTACACTTGTAATTTTAAATTAGCAGTTTCTTTTCCTGCTATGTCAGTTGACATTATCTCTTTTTTGTTTTTTTAAAAATTAACTTATTGATTATGCTATTACGGTAGTCCCAATTTTTTGCCCTTTGTCTCCCTCCACCCGGCACCCGCCCCAGCTCTCAAGCAATCCCCTCACCACTGTTCATGTCCATGGGTCATGCGTATACCATATTTTTCAGACCATAAGACACACCTAGGTTTTAGAGGATGAAAATAGAAAAGAAATTTTTGAAGCAAAAAATGTGGTAAAATATCTAATAACATAAATAATATTTCACCAATATAAATGTAAACAGAACTCAACAGCAGCATTAACAACCATTATTTCTCCCAAATTTGGGGAAAAGAAGTGCGTCTTATAGTCTGAAAAGTACAGTAAGTTCTTTGGCTACTCCATTTCCTGTACCGTAATTTACATGTCCATGGCTATTCTGTAACTATCTATTTGTGCTTCTTAATCCCTTCACCTCTTTACCCATTCTCGTATACCACCATCCCATATGGCAACCATCAAAATGCTCTCCAGATCCATGATTCTCTCTCTGTTCTTATTTGCTTAGCATGTTTTTTTAGATTTAGTTGTTGACACATATGTATTTAATGCTGTTCTATTGTTCTATTGTATAATTCAATTGTTCATGGCTTTTTCATTGTTCATAGATTTGATCTTTTTCTTAATTAAGTCCCTTTAAAGATTCATACAATAATGGTTTGGTGGTGATGAACTCCTTTAGTTTTTTCTGGTCTGGGAAGCTCTTTATCTGCTCTTTGATTCTAAATTATGTCTTTGCTGGGTAAGGCAATCCTGGCTGTAGGTCTCCACTTTTCATGATTTTAAATATTTCTTGCCAATCCCTTCTAGCCTGCAAAAATTTCTTTTGAGAAATCAGCCGACATTCTTATGGGAACTCCCCTATAGGTAACTAACTTCTTTTCTTTTGTTGCTTTTAAGATTCTCTCTTAATCTTTAACCTTTGGCATTTTAATTATGATGTGCCTTGGACCGGGCCTCTTTGCACCCATCTTGTTTGGGACTCTCTGTGTTTCCTGAAATTGCCTGCCTATTTCCTTCACCAAATTAGGGAACTTCTCTTTAATTACTTTTTAAAATAAAGTTCCCATTTTTTACTCTTTCTCTTATCCTTCTGGCACCCTTATGTTGTGAATGTTGGAATGCTTGAAGTTGTCTCAGAGGCTGCTTACACTATCTCCATTTTCTGAGTTATTTTTTTCTCCTTGTTCTGTCTGAATGGTTGCTTTTTTTTCTTCTTTATGTTTCAAATCATTGATTTGATTTTTGATTTCATTCATTCTACTGTTGTTTCCCTGTGAATTGTTCTTTATTTCAATTATTGCATTCTTCATTTCTGACTGGATCTTTTTTATGCTATTGAGGTCCTCACTAAGTTCCCGGAGCATCCTTATAACCAGTGTTTTGTACTCTGGTTAGTATAAAGGGAGATAGACTGCTTATCTCCCTTTTGTTTAGTCATTTTTCTGGAGTTTTGATCTGTTCTTTCATTTGGGACCTGCTTCTTTGTCTCCCAGTTTTGGCAGCCTCCCTGCGTTTGTTCCTATGTGTTAGGTAGAGCTGCCATGGCTCCCTGTCTTGGTCGCGTGGCCTAATGTTGTAGGTGTCCTGCAGGGTCCAATGGTACAGCCTTCCCATCACCAAAGCTGGGTACTTGAGGTGTGCCCTTTGTGTGAGATGAGTACACCCCCCTCTTGTAGTTGTGTCTTGATTGCTCTTGGCAGATAAATGAGAGAGATTTACCCAGGCCAGTGAGCTGCAAGGACTTGCTGTGACAAGTGACCACCAACCTCTGTCCTCCATGGAGGATCAGGTGTGCAAGGCCAGGTGGTGGTGTTACAATGTGGTCTCTAGTTGTGTACAGGTGAGCAGGCTCTGGGGTTTCCCAGGGGGTGCAAGACAAGGTCAGCCCTCACCTGTGTTCTGCCCAGGGTCACCCTTCATGAGCTATCTGAAAGAATCAAAGATGGCTGCTACTTGTGCTACTCTTGTAGATTCCCAGGCAAAGCCAAGCTGTGAATCTAGGCTGGCTGCTGCTAGAGCTGAGCCTGGGGTCACTTAGCAAGAGGTATAGAGGCTGGGTTTCTGCTGAGGCTGACTGTTACTAGCTTGATAGGATTTAAGTTGTGAAGCAGGAGCCCAGACCAGCCATTCATATGGAAGAGTCATGGTTAACAGTTTGGGTAGGCCTGTAAGGTGGTCGAGATGAAGTCTCAGAGGATTATGTAGGGAGGGCAAACCATGTTAGCCAGGTTGATGGAGTCTCAAATACAACATCCTCCTGTCTGCTCTGTGTCTCTGAGGGCAGAGGGCTCAGAAAAGGGATGATGGCTTCTGCCCACCTTTCTGTCTGGGAGAAAGCTGTCCCCCACTTCCCACCTCGATACCAGACATTTCACTTCCTCCCTGTATGCCATTGGTGCCTTTCAAGCTGCTACACCTGTGCTGGAGCTCAGAGGGAGTGTCTCATTAAGTCTGTGTGTGGGTTCTTTAAAGGGAACTGCTTACAACCCCAGGGTGTTTTTTCCACCAACTCAATCCCTGCTGGCTTCTACAGCTAGAAATTATGGGGCCTTATCTTCCTGGCACTGGAACTCTCGGTTGGGGGGCCTGGTGTGGAACTGGGACTCCTTGTTCCTGAGATATCCCTCCTGAATCTTATCTACAACACGTGAATGTAGGACCAGCCCCTTCTGCATCTTTGTCCCTTCTAGCACTCTGGACGGATTTGGTTTTTTTAGTTCTGTAGTTGTCAGACTCCCATGCAACTTGATTTCTGATTGTTCTTAGTGGTGGTTTTTTGTATAGTTTAGGTGTATTTTTGATGTGGTTGTGTGAGGAGGCAAATTGTGTTTACCTATTCCATCATCTTGACTGGAATACCACATTATCTCTTTTCTCTTTGCTTTCATCTCTCCTCTTGTTTTATTGCACTTTGCTTTATTGTGCTTTTTATAAGACTTAATTTTATAAGACTCTCCACCAGCTAAGAGATTCTGACTTGCTGAAGGCTGATGATGGTTAGCATATTTTAGCAATAAAGTATTTTTAATTAAGTTATGAACATTGCTTTTATTTAGACATAATGCTACTACATACTTAATAGATTATAGTATATTGTAAACTTAGCTTTTATATGAATTGGGAAACCCAGAAATTTGTGTAACTCACTGTGTTGTGATATTCACTTTATTGCTGAGGTCTGGAATTGAACCAACAATATCTCCAAATTATGCCTGTACTGAATCTGTCATATTTACTTTCATACTGTCAATGGCCATGACCTATATGACCTAAACATTCTGCTCTGGAACTCTAGGTAAATCTTTAGGTTATTTCTAGAATTGAAAATCACTTAACTATATTCATTATATAACAAAGGCAGATACTATTGGTTGCCTACCTAGAATCCAACCCAAACACACATAACAGAACCAAAAGAGATGCCAGTTATTTCAGGTGTCTTCCCTTCTTCGCACAGCCATGAATTTCTGGGGGAGGCCAGCCCCATCTCTTCATCCAGAGAAAGTGGGTCCATCCTGAGCCAATCCATGTCTCTCAAACTTGGGTATGCATCAGAAGGGCCTGAAAAGCTTGTTAAAGCACAGATTGCTGAACAGCATTCACAAATATTCTGAATCAGTAGATCTGGGGTGAGGCTCCAGAATTTGTATTTCCAACAAGCTTCTAGGTGACACTTATTCGGCCAGTGTGGGGAACATACTTTGAGAACCATTGGTGTAAGCGAAGCATGGCCATTGCAGTAATCGGGACATTGTTCTGGCTGCTTGAACAGTGACCAGAATAAATGGACAGAAGTTTATTTCTCTGTCACAGAGAAATCAAAACTAGTCAGTGTGTAAGAGGGTTGGGTAGCTCAGTTTCATAAGAATGTCTTGTGTCCTAGGTTCCTTCCATCTGTTGCTCTGTCATCTAGAAAAAGCCTTCATCTTCATGTTTGAAGCTGACTTACTACCACCAAATCTTCATGCTAGCAAAAGGGAAGACATGAGGTAGTAGAGAGCTCATAACTTCTTTTAAAGGAATAATCCAGAAATTTCCCCACATTATCTCCAGTCATATCCTATTGGTCAGAAATTAGTGATATGGCTATACTTAGGTGCAAGGGAGGCTGGGAAATATGGCTTCTAACTTGGTGATCATGAATCCAGGTAAAATTCAGGGGCATTCTATCATAGAAAGGAAGGAAGGAGAAAAATGGTTATTCAGGAGCAATTAACAACCTTTGCTTCAGAGGTTCCATTCTACTTTCCAGCAATTGTTTAGAGGTGCACATGACACCATTTTAGCCAATGAGACAGGAGAAGACGTCTGCTGAGGGTTTCTGGGAAGGTTTTCCTCTCTTCAAGAGAGACATAGTATCAGCATTACTGAACATTAATGAGGATGACTTACATGTGCTCATATGTGAGGGATGAGAATTAGCCTTTCTTGAAAGTCTACTATGTCTCATAACTTCCATATATTTAATAATTAATGCTGTCAACAATCTTGTGAACAGCTTATTTCTATCATATTGCTAAGAAAACAAACTAAAGTAATTACCTTGTGTAGTACACAGGGAGAAATTGGCTGCGTCAGGGTTAATTTCCACTTCTGCTGAAGTCTTCCCACAAGATAGGTGGGCACATCCATTTCCATCTGTATTCATCTGTATGGCTGCTATAACAAATGATCACATCTGGTGGCCTAAAACAACAGGAATTCCTTGTTTCTCATCTCTGAAAGGTAGAAGTCCAAAGCATAAAGTGTTGGCAGGGCCATGCTCTCTCAAAGGCTCTAGGAAAAAATCTGTTACATGCTTTCACTTATCTTGTGTTATCAAAGGCAATCCTTGGCATTTCTTGGTTTGCAGCTGCATCAATCAAATCTCTGCTTCTGTGGTCACATGACATTCTTCCTGTGTATGTTTGTCTTCATAAAACCATCTTGTTGTAAGGATATCGATCATAATGGATTAGGGCCTCACCCTGCTCCTTATGACCTTATCTTAACCAGTTATATTTTCAATGACCTGATTTCCTAATAAGGGCATATTCTGAGGTCCTAGGAGTTAAGACTTCAACATACCTTTTGGGAATGACATAACCCATAACACCATCTTACTTGGGTGTCCTTCTCTACAAGTGTGCTACTTCAACCACTTGATAATGAATCAGGGTATTGTTAGCTAAAAACTCAAAATTAGCTTACACAAATATCTATACAATATTCCCCCAAAAGATGATACGTTTTTTGAAGAAAACCTGATTTAATTTTGAATCGTATCAGAATATTATTGAAATATTTCATTTCAATGGTTGATTTTTTTTCAATGGTTGATTTTTTTTCAATGGTTGATTTTTGTTTGAGTTAAATTTTTTCACATGTTAAAATATACCCAGGAGTTGTCATCATATTAGAAATAATAGAACTACATTCATTCCTCAAAAAGTCTCACCCGGAGTGATTTCAGGAGATTAATTAATGCGTTATGATAAAAACTAGATCTTTTAGAATGCTAACATTACCTTCAGAGTACTACCCTCTTTGTAGACTATGAAGCATAACAATTACTAAAATAAGTGTGGAGTTCATCTGAATGTCATCTAACGACATTCATGTGAGTTCATCTAATTATTGTTACTTAAATACCTATAGTATTATTGTTTCATCACTGATAGTTATTCCAAAACATGCAGCTGTCCATTAAGACTAGTTTACCTACTGTGTAATAGTGTTTTATTTTATTTGTAAATTAAAAATAACTATTATTTTTAATATATTTTATTGATTATGCTATTACAGTTCCATTTTTTCTCCCCTTTATTTCTCCCCTGTACCCCCTCTTCACCATCATTCCCCTACTTTAGTTCATGTTCATTGGCTATACATATAAGTTATTTGGCTTCTCTATTTTGGAATCTATTCTTAACAAAATAGACCTCCCCTGTCTATTTTGTACCTACAATTTATGGTTCTTATTCCTTGTACCTTTTCTCCCATTCTCCCCCATCCTCCTCCCCACTGATAACCTTCCATGTGATCTCTATTTCTGTGAATCTCTTTCTGTTCTAGTTGTTTGCTTAGTTTGTTTTTGTTTTTTTAGGTTTTTTGGTTTTTGTTGCTGTTGATAGCTGTAAGTTTGTTGTCACTTTACTGTTCATATTTTTATCTTCTTTTTCTTAGATAAATCCCTTTAACATTTCATATAATAAGGAATTGATGATGATGAAATTCTTATAATTTAACCTTATATGGGAAGCACTTTATTGGCCCTTGTATTCTAAATGATACCTTTGCTAGATAGAGTAATCGTGGATGTAGGTCCTTGCCTTCCATGACTTCAAATACTTCTTTCCAGCCCCTTCTGGCCTGCAAGGTTCCTTTTGAGAAATCAGCTGATAGCCTTATAGAAACTCCTTTGTAGGTAACTATCTCTTTTTCTCTTGCTGCTTTTAAGATTCTCTCCTTATCTTTCATTCTGGATAGTGTAATTATGATGTGCCTTGGTGTGTGCTTCCTTGGGTCCAGGCATTTTTGGACTCTCTGAGCTTCCTGGACTTCCTGGAAGTCTATTTCCTTTGCCAGATTAGGGAAGTTCTCCTTCATTGTGTTTTCAAAAAAAGTTTTCAATTTCTTACTCTTCCTCTTCTCTTTCTGGCACCCCTATGGTTCAGATACTGGAAGGTTTAAAGTTTAACTGGAGGTTCCCAAGCCTCTCTTTATTTTTTTGAATTCTTGTTTCTTCATTCTGTTCTGGTTGAATACTTATTTCTTCCTTCTCCAAACTGTTGGTTTGAGTCCTGGTTTCCTTCCCTTCACTGTTGGTTCTCCATACATTTTCCTTTACTTCACTTTTCATAGCCTTAACTTTTCCTTCTATTTTGTGACCATACTCAGTCATTTCTGTGAGCATCCTGATTACCAATGTTTTGAACTCTGCATCTGGTAGGTTACTATCTCTTCATCGCTTAGTTATATTTTTTTCTGGAGTTTTGATCTGTTCTCTCATTTGGGCCATATTTTTTTTGTCTCAGTGCTTCTGTTACATAGTAAGGGGAGGAGCTTTAGGTATTCACCAGGGCAGACGGCCTACATCTCTGCATTGTGGTGTTGTATGTGGGGGAGGGGTCTGAGAGGGAACAATGCTGCTTACTCAGCTCTCTGCTAGCTTTCAGTCACTTCCTCTACTACCCATATGCAAACTGGGCCCTTCTGGTGCTGATTCCCATGTGGGTGGTTTGTGTATGTACTAGGATCCTTTGGGTCTCTCCAATGAACTCTTCTGTGAGGCTGGGAGTTTCTCCTGCCACCTCAACCTCCACAGTTTTTTCAGTCAGAGGTTTTGAGGCTTTATTTCCCCACACTGGAACCCTGGGTTGCATGGCATGTCTCGTTCCCCAATTGTTCCTCCCAGTTTATCTACATGCAAATGTGGGACCTCCTGCTCCTCTCACCACCACCTTGCTGGATCCACTGGCCCCACCTCACCCACCCTGGTCCTCCAGCCTCAGCCTTGCCACATGTCCTTTCTACTCGGCTGCCCCTCTCCACCCCTCCTTCTGGTCTGGATGAACATTTCTTTAACTCCTTGGTTGCCAGACATCCATACGATTCAATTTTCTGGATTTTTTTTGTCTTTAAATTTATTGTTGTCCTTCTTTGGATTTTGTGAGGAGGCAAAGTGTATCTCCCTATGACTCCATCTTGCCTGGAAGTCCTGTTGTATTTCTTTGAAAAACAATAGATTATATCATAAACTGAACTATTTCACAAATGCAAATAATTAAAGATTATCTTTGATGATTAAGATACTAATGCTGTATTCTTTATAAAATAAATGTCTCCAGAATTTGAATCCCCCTGGCTGGCACAGTGGTCTATCTAGGTAGGCTATAGCAGAGGGACACTTTTAGTGTCTAAATCATCAAAATGGGCAAAGCTATATTTGCAGACAAGCACACATTTATATGTGGCTTGCATGAATCATTTTTCTCATAGTTGCAGTTCTGTTACTTCTATAGTTTCATTTCCCTTAACTTACTATTATGACCATCCCCCACCTTCCACAGAGACAGTTTTAGAGTGAGGCAATATCATTTTCTTGTTAACCATATTAGTCTTCTAAGATTCAGGAAATATGGAAGTTCAGGCATTTTACAAAAGTAACCCAGCTCCTCCCCAGGTTCTCCAGCTTTTCAATGTGCTTATCTGCAGTCCTAGTAGTGCATGTGACGGCTAGTGGCGAGGGAACACTCCTACTGGAAACCTACACAAACAGCCTGAAGCTCCTACGTTGCTTATCTGCAAGTCCCATTACCTCCCTAACTATTTCTAAGTATCTTCATCTGGGTGAGTGTTGTTTATCCTTTCCACACTTCTGTCCTTGTCATTTCTTACCTTTTTCCCACCAGGCCTCTAGACTTCTTTGTCATTCACCTCTGGTTGTTTCATAATCATTTTTCCACAGCACTGCTTTCTAATCTCTTCCTCTCTTATGCCACATGCAGAACCTTTTCTCGTATTTCCCAGAGGATGTAAGGCAAGGCTGCCATGTTTAACAGACGTTACCAAGGTTTGAAGTCAACACAGGGAACTATTTTGCAGACAAGGGAAACTTAAGACTGGACTATCTATCTAGTATCACTGTTAGTGGCATCCATTGGCCACACCCTTTCACTTGGGGTCCCCTTTAGTCATGTGTTCTCTACCCTCCAGCCTATCACCCTGTTGTCCAGGCCCACTTCCTCTTTTTAACTATCTCACCTCTACCACCTTAAGATAAAGGATACACAAATCACTAATTAAAACAATTTTTAAAGCTTTGCTCCAAATGAAGACTCTTCTCCTTTTACATCATTGACGGCACATTGATATAGCATTACATCATTAAACAGCACTACAATCGCACCCCATTCTAAAACATGGTGCATTCAGATTGCTCACCTGCTCGCCTTCCCTGAGAACAACAGACAGAAGGGACTCAGGAGAGGTCCCTCCTAGAATAAACTGAAGGTCTTTTCTAAGTGTCTATGCAGAATGCAGACACTGCCCCAGTTTTATATCAGCACTTTAAAATTCTTCTTGCTACCAAAATCTTTCAAAACTCTCTCCTCTCTACACAGTCTATTGCGGATTATGTATTATCTACCATATTAGTGATGTGAGAGGTCTCAAAGGTTGCAAAGACTTTCCCTGGTCTCTAGAGCTTCCATCGCAGGGCGGGGCTGCTCACTGAATATGACTATAGTTCTGGGTCTGTCACACATTACTCATATGTCCTTGGACAAGTCACCTGAACTCTCAGGACTTAAGTTATCTCACTTTAGAATGGGAAGAATAATACTAGCCTTGACATGCTGTCAGGATTTTGCAAGAAGTGAGAACACTTATAAGAAAGTAAGTACTTATAAAATTGTATGCAAACGCACATTATTATAATTACTATGTATCAGTCCATTGTAAGAGATTCTTGAGATGAGTAGATATACTGTGGAAAGTATTTGTTATGGATTCCAGGATCTTTCTAGAAGCTGGTTGGAAGCTGGAAGGAAAAAAGGGACACTTTTGAAAACAGAGTCATTGGTAATATACAAAATTATTATGCCAGGCTTCTGGGCAAATTGGTGTATTATAATAAACTCCAAAAAAAAAGACCAGGAGTGAGTGTGCTGTATGAAAATTGGAGCTCCAGGCTTTTAGGTAACAGTCAGGTTTCCTGACTGTTTTGGAGCTGGAAGTTTAAAAACTTCCATCGACACTAACAACAAGACCTTGATGGAGATAGTCAACCTTTCTGTGCCTCGAGCTTCTCATTTGTGAAATAGAAATATAACAGCTTCCATTTTATAGGAAGGATTTCTGTGAGGATTAAGTAAGCTAATGATGCAAGGCCCTTAGAAGGTTGCATGGGAAATGGAGTCATAAAACAAGTATTAACCACTATTATATCGAATAGCTTAATAGTAGTATCCCAAATTTGAGGAGACTTTTCTATTTAAGTGCAGAATACTTAACTAAAATCTTTGAGATTGTACTTTTTGCTTCTGCTAGCAAATGGTGTGAATTAACCCCTGTAATTATTCCCTTCTCATCTACCTTGCTGTTTCCTCCTTTATAAATATTTGTACATTCATTGTTTGCTATTACACTTCTATTAAACTGCTTTGTTTTAAATCATTCTTTCTTTATAGTTTGTTTTCCAGACTGTATGCATGCTGTCATTGTGGTTCTATTTGCAGCATCATTCCACTTGTGTTTTCAGTGGTGGTATACAGAAGAGGTAGAATTGTCTTACGAACAATGCTTTCATTGAACATTCTAAAGAAACCAAATGTGTGTGTGTGTGTACCTGTGTATGTGGATTTTCTGTTGTTCTGTTGACTCATATCCAGTTTGTGGTCTGCTTTCTTTCCCATACTTTTCTTCCCTGGTTCCATCTAGCCAATGATTTCCCAGTTTGTGTTTATGGAATTTATTCCTTCCTTGTCCACAAAAATCTACCTCTCTAACCTCAAAACACGTGGGTGTGCCTGTTAAGGACAAACAGTAGAGACGTTGTGTTTTGGAGCCAACCTATGTACGAAAATTCCCATAAGCGTTTACTTTGGGCCAAATGTCACTTACAAACACAAAAAGCTGTTCCTTAGTTGAATGATCTCAGAATTCTCTGGGGGTGAGGAAATGGGAAAGGTTGGTAGACAGTTTCAGGTTGAACCTGTTTGGTTTCTTTTTTCTGTGGCAAAGTGACCACAGTTTAGGGTTTGCTTTCTCTGCTCTGAAGTTTCAGAGCTTCCCTGGTGAACTTTCAGGCGGATGAAGTAACTGTCTTGCATTACCCAAACAGGGGCTGCTTTGTCACCCAGGCAGCAAGCTTGGTATGTTAGCACAACAGGGGCATGTTCTCAAAAAGACAGTCTTACTCACGAGACCATACCCCTTCCTATGTCAAAATACCTGCTAAGCTTCAGAATCATAAATTGGCTATGCAGAATGCCAATAAAGGGAGCTAACTCTGTGACCTAATATTTTTACCAGAATGCAAGAACCTATGATGTTTCTGTCTGTACTGCAATCGTCTGCCACCTGGTCCAGAACCCTCTTCCCCAACACCAATGCAGAGAAGTATATAATATTTTCTCCCCTTTCTTTCCGGTTTTTAATTCCTTTGATTGGCACATTCCAGGAAAACAACTTCCTTCTTTTCTTTCTTCAATTTTAACTCCATAGTGCTTTTAAATCATTTATTAATGTACGTTATGTTCATTTAACATATGATACATTTAGAAATTTTATCCTGCCTTTTTTTACATAGTATATTTTGGTCATTTCCCCATGTTATTAATTTTTTGAAAACATAACTCTTGATGCTTACATGACTATGTATAACTCATGATGCTTAGTATGACTACATATGTACTATGGTTGCTTACTTATTTCTTTTTTTGGTATATGGATTGTCACTTTTCAGTATTGCATCTAATTTAGGTTTTGGCTAGCCCACTTATCTGTATGGGATGATTTTGGGCAAATTCCCTGCCAACTGTGACACAAAATTCAATAAAATAATATTAATTAATTAATATTAATAAAACCATGCCATTCAGGTGTGTCTGCTGTAAGGAAGGAAAAATATCTTTATCTTCTATCCATCTTAGTGTCATTGACTGGGGCCTGCAAATCAGACTACCAAGACAGAACAAGAAAAATGTTAATGTGTGCATTGTACATACCTGGGAGTAGTTGGTGATGAATAGTAACTCAAACAGGGTGTTTAGAAGTTGGGCTTATGTGGCATTTTAAGAAAAAAGTAACAATTCTGTAGAAAAGTGACAAGACAAAGGAAAATGACTTTGAGCTTCTAAGGGTAGCAAATTGTAAGAAGGGAAATATATGGGGAAACTAAGAAAGATAAGGGCTAGTTAGTCAAGTTTGTTAGGTAGATTTCTCTGGTGTCATCTCCGGGCTGATAAGGGTCTAGAAGTTGTCTCTGGTGATTAGTTTCTGTTTTTTCTGGTAGAGAAAGGAAGTAGGGACACCTTTATAAATTTATGCCCTGACTTTTATGCCCAGAATGATTTTTGGTAAATAACGGGAGAACAGAGAGCTTTTCTTGTATTTTTTACTTCTTAGTTGTCTTTATATAATCAAAATAATCCTTATGCCAAAGTGACACATTTTCAGTGGCATGTTCTGCTACCCTGAAATAATATGAGCATCTTCTGAGGGGATTTCTGCCTTTGATGGCTACTGAGGCAGGGAACAGCTGAGGTGGCGCTGCTTGAATCCACAGGTGATGGGACCAGGGGTGGACACCAACTCAGGCATAGGCCAGAGACGATGATGTGAGCCACTGGTGAAGGATGAACTGAGTCAAACTGAGAAACTGTGAGAGCAGGAAGCAGTTACCCTGGGAGGCAAAGATGAGAAAACGCAACAGAAGCCCCAAGGGAAAAAACACAGTGGGAGAAAAAGACTGGAGATTTGAGTTCTGAACCTGGCTCTGCCCCTTGGTCTTGAGGAATTTACTTAACCCTTTTAAACGTCATTGTTCTCGTCTGTAATTTGAAGGCAATCACTTACCTCATAGGGTTTTGGGAGGGTTAAAAATAGTGTATATAAAGTATATATAACATAATAGGATCTCACCAAATAGCAGCTATTATTACAAGTAAAATTATTTTTAAAGAAAGAAATAAACATGGTAGAGTCTTCTAAAATCATCACTTATAATAAAGAATAAAATATATATAGGAAGTAAAAGATTTATAACAACCCAATAGCTAGATGTTGTTAATAAGGCATAGTCTCTTTTTATCACCTATGTTTATACTGAGATTTAACACAATGCCTGACAAATCTTAAGTGCTCAATGAATGTACAATGATTTCAGTAAACATCTTCAAAGCAAGATTTTTCTTTGACTCTAGTATCTCTCAGATATCTAGGTGATCGACACTTTGCTGACGGAATTGCCTCATTACGACGCTTTGGTGTAGCTCACTGAGCCATGTGTATGTGGAACCACGGCAGCAACTATAATTTTGCATTGAAAGGCAGAGGTTTATGAGGCTTGTTTTTCTGCAGTCTTTTTCTTTATTCTTATTAATTCTCATTTGCTTTTTAGTTTCCCCATATTTCACATGCAAAAAAAAAACCAAACACAAACAGAAGACCTTTCATAATAGTAACTGTCTACCGCAACTCCTCTCCCTGAAATTTACTGAGAGGAAAAAAACTTTCACAAAAAAGATGAAAACACAAGCTGATGCTGTAACAGAGGAGTCTGGCCAAGATCACTGTGGGGGCAAGAGAGTCCCCAGCTTGTGAGTGGCTGACTTCTTGAAGAAGGGAGTGGGTGCAGGAAACTCCAAGATGGCAGCTTGAAGCAGAAGTTGGCAAAAGAGCTTGTCTTCCTTGGGGAAGGGAGGGACCTCTGAGAGGGGTTGGAAAGTGTGAGGCAGCCTGGGATTGAAACTAGAGCTGAGTTTGATAGGCTTCCATATCTCTGGGGAAAAGTAAACAACTAACTAGCTCATGACAGTTTGCACAGAGCCTGTGAGGGGGTGAAAAAGTCAGGACACACTTGTAACAAAATGATGTCCTGCCCTGGATAGAGATGCAGTGCCCCTGTGAGGCTGCAAAACCCTCCTACTCATGGTAGTGGGGAGAGGGGTAGAGACACAGTGTGGGCTTACACACATGGTGGACATTGGCTGGAACTGGCTAGGAATTTGGACACTTTTGCGTCATGTGGGATTTGAGGCTGGGCTTTTAAAAACAGAGGGTGTGTGTGAAAGCTCATGCTTTTTCCTTCCCCTTGAGAGCCTGGTCAGGGGTCAAGGGCCAGAATGTTCCTGGGTAGGAGACCATGTAGTCTGACAAGCCCATGCCCCTCCCACATGAAAAGCAGCTGCAGGACGCTGTGCTTTGTGGCCCTGCTTGGCCAGGCACAGGGATGCACTGGTAAGCTGGTGGCCTGAGGGATGGAACACAAACACCGGGCCGGCAGGCAGTGGCCAGAGAAAAAAGGGCAGCATGAGAAGGATGCTAGTGGGAACAGACTCCAAAAGGCACCTGGAGCTGAACTGTGATGGGGAACCAGCTAAGTCACTTATTTTTCCCAAAGAACAGTATATTTTTTAAATGGGAGAAGGGGTTCTAGGTGCATCCTTGAACTGAGCTGGCAAGAGGTTGAGGGGTTATTTACCTTGGATGTTTCAAAGGACATAAGCTTTCAGGCAGAAACTCATTATTCTTCGAAAATTGTATAGCCTTAAATAAACAACCCCTTTTCTTCTTCACCAAATGTTGGCCTTTGGAGTTTATTGGCAGTGGGCAGCAGAGCACTACATAACTGCACAGTAACAACGCCAGTTCCCCATATCTTTAATAGGATACAAATACTGATATTGTTAAAGATAACACCACGTGTCCAAAATGGTGTCATTTGTGCTTAAAATCTATGATACCAAACCTAGATTTCATACCTGATGTAATAGGTGTTTCAGCTTTTCTTAGAAGTTTAATCTTAATCAACCAATGTAAAACTGGTCTACTCCAATGAAGTAATCTGTTGCATGGGCTCCTTCCATCTCCCACAGAAAGAAGACTCAGTCTGCATGATAAAAATGCTTGGGGTTCCCTTTCCTGAAAAAGAAAATGTCCTATTCTAAAAATAATTCTTTCTTTTCTTTTGTTCATAGTTCCCTTGCTCCATTCTTTTTTTAATATATTTTATTGATTATGCCATTACAACTGTCCCATTCCTCACTTCATTCCCCTCCATGCTGCGTACCCCCTCCCACCCACATTCCCCTGCTTTAGTTCATGTCCATGTGTCATATATTCTTTAGCTTCTACATTTCCCACACTACTCTTGCCCTCCCCCTATCTATTTTCTCCTCATCTGTGCAACTTATTCTCCGTACTTTGCCCACTGGAAGGACAGAAGAGGAGAGTACTTACCAAGAAGTTCCCAACCCTCAGAGATCAAAGGTTGTCCCATGGTGTGCTACCTGTCTGTACTCCAGGTTGTGCGTATTGGAATAGCTGTGTAGCTTCCTGCAGTCAGCTCACTCACTGGTTGCTGTGTAAGTGTTGGGCCACTGAAGAGAAAAGCCGTGATGTATTCGTAACACTTAAGATCCCTTCCAGCCTTGAAAGTCCATGATCCAATTTCATTTTCCCATTCACACAAATCAATGACCCAGGGTGCAATACATGCTGTTTATAGGTAAGCCATTTCCTTATAAAACCTAATATATGGAATTTATGATGATTACTTTTCCAATGGATTGTGTCAAAAAAATAATCTATAGACAGTGAGAATCTAACTATTGGTAGTCTATTTCATTAGGTCCAAAATAACTAATGCTTAAAGTACTAGGAAACAAATTATGAGCCTGGAGATAGAATTTGAAAAAACTAGGTAATGACAAAGAGAATGATGCGCAAAAACAAGAATAAATGAAATGTATGGTAAGGAAGGAAAACTTTTCCTCTATCTTTCTAGGTTCTTCTGGCTGATCTAACAATCAAATTAATATGAAAGTGATTAGCAGGAGAAAAAAATTAAAGTGTATTAACATTTATGCCACTTTATACATGACAGAGATGCAAGAACACTGAATAAATCACCAAAATGGCAGAAGCTATCACTGTAAACACCACCTTCAGCAATAGTCAAAAGAAGAGGGTGGGGAGTCAGTTGTGGGAGGTCACCAGGAAAATCACAGTAAACAAGGGTAGATTGTTATACAGATTTAAATCCACTGCTTCTCTATTAATAACAATTGCTAGAGATTTAGATATCCTACTTTTCTGATACAGTGAGAGGAGCACCCTTACAAGTGGAGAGTTTCCTCAGAAATGTAAGTCCTTTACAAGGGTAGCTTCAATTTGGTGTACAAATCTCCTGTATCTGCTGTTTCTTAAAATTAAACAGCTTAAAATGATAACTATCCCTGAAGAGGCATATTTTGGGGTGGCAAACGCTGTACCCTTTCATAAACAAGGAGGTTATTAAATTCCGGGGGGGGGGGACTTTAATGTTTTAGTAGCCCGTGTTAATAAACCAAGACCTCAGAGGCTAAGACATTGTTAACTAAAGACAACTCATCAAAAACACCCAAGTAAGCTTTCCCAGACAAGGCAAGCCTAAGCAATAGCCAATCAAGTAATAGCCTCGCTTTCCTTCTGTCTCTTCTCTGTAAAAGTCTTGTCCCAGCTACTATCAGTGGACTTCTCATGACTCGTCGTTAGATGCTGCCTGATTCAAACTGATTTTTGATCACATAAACTCTTAAAACATTTAATATGCTTTTGTTTATCTTTTAACAGCCATATAGTCCTTAAAGTAACTTTTATAAAATATAGCTTCACAGGTTTAAAATAGATTATTGAAAATGATGACATACAAGGGAAGAATTAAAATAATAATTTGTATTCCAAATGAATGATCTTAGTGAATGATGTTAAAGTTTTCTTCTAAATCAATATCATATGTTTTCACAGTAAATGACAGTGACTCCTGCTGGAATTGGTCATGTTTATTTAATTGAATGATTCATTGATGTCAATGTAAGAAACATTCAAACCTGTACAGAGTTTTTATGAGTTTATATGAGCCACACTGATGACAAGTGCTGGGAAGCGATCTCAGCAGACTGAGAAAATGGTCTGGGAAATGGCAGTTTTGCACCTTACTTAATACTTTACAATCAAAGAAGATATAAGGGGTTTACACGAAATCCACTGGTGATAGATTAGGGAGGTGGATGAAGGCAAAGTAGGGGCGGGTAAAGGGGGAGAAATCTGGGACTGGAGAAAAGTAAAATGGTAAGCACATATGTACTTCTTTTACATAGGTGACTACAGGATAGTTAACAGTCAACAATGAACACAGTAACAGTAGCAAAGAGGGGGGTCGTGGTCTCTCTCTGGTGCCGCAGTGCCTGAGCTTGCGAAGACCAGGAAAAGAAAATTACTTTGACGTTCAAAAGGTATGTTATTATAAATTCAAAAAGAAAATAAACGGGCTCAGTTAACATAAAGATTGACTTTTGTCAGGGAAGATTCCAGCCCAGGACATGACTACCTGCCATAAACTGATTTTAGTTAATGTTTTCATTTCAGACTATCCTTTATGGTTACTTGAGGTCTTTGAGTCTATAAGGTTAGTACATGGCCCATTTTCTTCCACACTGACTATTATCCAAAAGACAGTTATTTCTGCTATTTCATGATATTATTTACCAACTGTAGTGACTGAGCTCTCTGCATGAGAAATTCTTTTTTTTTTAGGCCTCAACTGAGTGCCACCCAGCCAGGGCCACAAGAGAAATTCTTACATGTTGAATCATGTGAGCAATTATATGAAAAAAAAACTACTCTTCTAGTTATTTTATTATGTCTGAATGTTTACATATTTAATAATAATATTTCCCAAAATTTTCCACTTAGTGACTTTACTTTTGTCTTTTTGCAAGAGGAATTGGAATCAGACAAGAGCAGATTTCTATAGCAAAAGTAGGGGTTGAGGTAAAGTCAAACCACAGAATGTTTGTTGCAAGATCAAACTGAGCCTGCTGATTTGTGATCTCTTTTCCCTTTACCCTTAAATATCAACATTACCCTACACACTTCTCTGGGAAGGATTTATTTTTATTTATTTATTTTATTGGCTTTGTTGAGAAGGAAAAAAATTTTCTCTACCCTCTTAGGTTTAGTAACTAGGGGCCTGTAAATTAAACCCCCAAAAAAGACAGATTAATGGGAGAAAAGACATAGAATTTTAATTAACATTCACATGCACAAAATTCTGTTTACAGAAAACCAGTGAAACTCAAGGAAGCAATTAGACTTGAAACTTATATATCCTTTTAAGAGAGGAAAGAGGGTTGGGTTTCAAGAAATAATAGATCCTGGAGAAATAAATAGTAAAAATATGTAGGAAATAATGTAATAGAAAGGTTATTTTTAGTGGGGTATGTTCATGCAAACTCATCTCAGTTCCAATTCCTTGTCTACAGTGATAAAAACTGTTGTCTTTCTGGTGGAGGGGAAGGAGACACCTTCACAAAAGGAAACTCATGTCCTGCATTTAGGCAGGTAAAGGAGGGCAATAACCCTTCTTACATCTGTTGATTCTCAATAGTCTTTAGCTAAAAGAAATCCTTATGTCAAAGTGGCATATTTGGGGTGGCATATTCTGATTCTTTTCAAGCTATAATTTATAGATTATAAAATTCACCATTTTTAGTATTTAGTTCTATGAGTTTTCTTTTTCTTTTCTTTAGATTTTATTTATTATTCTAGACAGAGGGGAAGGGAGGGAGAAAGAGAGGGAGAGAAACATCAATGTGTGGTTGCCTCTAATGCACCCCCTACTAGGGACTTGGCCTGCAACCCAGGCATGTGCCCCAACTGGGAATTGAACCAGCAACCCTTTGGTGGGCTGGCTGGCACTAAGTCTACTGAGCCACGCCAGTGGGTAGTTCTATGAGTTTTGACAAACACATACAGTGGTAACTGCCACCACAATCAAGAT
Source organism: Sturnira hondurensis (assembly GCF_014824575.4). NCBI lineage: Eukaryota > Metazoa > Chordata > Mammalia > Chiroptera > Phyllostomidae > Sturnira > Sturnira hondurensis. The sequence goes on from NW_028085098.1 coordinate 846,800, forward strand.
ATAGAAAGTTTCATCACCATCATCCCCAAATTCTACATGCCCTATTGTAAACTTCCCCCATCTTATCTCTCAGGAGGACTTTGAACAGAGCATTTTCAATGGGAAAGAACTCAAACCCCAAAGTAAACAGATCCTCTTTCCTGAATCACCATAACCATTCTTAGAAATAGTCACTAAAATTTACCTGAGAAGCATGAACATAAAGTAGGTACTGAGAAAAAACAGAAAAGTCTAATCGATCTATGTTCATGCCAAGTTCAGTTTAGTGATAGCACGTGGTCTCTTGGAATTAGTATCTTCAGCCTCATGGCCCTCTTTACAATCACTATTATTGGTGGGTGGGATACCTTGACTGGAGCACCTCTCTATTCCTGGGGTCACCTCAGGAACATCTAGGACTGAGGCATGCCCAGAATGATCACATGGAGTAAAGAAAGACAGTCCCTACAAGGCAAGAATATTGGGCAGAGGAAAGTTATAGCTTCTGTGAGAGTGTCTGAGGACACAGATTTCAGATAAGTAAACTCTTGTGAACTTCAACAAGGCTCTTCAGACCTCTGGGCCAAATTTTCTCACTGGTAAAAGAAAAGAATGATCAGAAGTCTACCTTCACTTTAAAGAATATGTGGCTCCATTGCACGATGTCCAGCAAAGCGAAAGGTCACAGATTTGACTCTCAGGCATGCCACATTCGTGGGTTGTGGGTTTGGTTCCCAGTCAGGGTTTGTACAAGAGGCAAGCGATCAGTGTTTCTCTTTCACATGATGCTTCCCTCCCTCTCTTCCTCCCTCCCCTCCCCTCTCTCTAAAAATAAATAAAATATTTAAAAAACTTCTATTAACATGCATAAATCTTTAAATCTGACCCCTTCTGTGAACTCAACCTCAGAGAAACTTATGTACCTGTGTGTCTTATTCTACACAGAAATGTCCCACCACGCTCTTATCAAGAAGTTATGGTCAGAGGAATAAATAATTTTATGCGAATCATTCAGGGACCTCCCAATATAATAAGGAGGTATCCTAAAAGGTGAATTTTCTGATAACTGTCTGGTGTCCAACACAACCCTTTGCTGAGAACCTTCGGCTCGGGAGAGGATCATCATGTTGTGGATGAAAAAGGGACCACATACTAAATCCGACAAGCTCAGGGGAGGCCAGCAGGGTGCCTTTATGAAGTCATAGGCTGAGAGTAGCCACATAGGATGGTCTGAAATTAAAACTTTCAAACAAAAAGCAAGTCATGGCAGGTCGTCATGCCCTAGGCAGGGATCTTCCTTGACAAGGGTCAATCTTTACCTTAACTAAGTCTGTCTACTGTTTTGCATCTAAGATAACAGACCTTTGGACTTTCGGGGTAATTTCCTTTTTCCAGACCCCTCAGGACAGAATCACTGCACCTGAGCAGAGACCACAAAACCCCTAATTGTCATTGTTATTGTGAAAACTGTTAACTTCCCAAATGATTAACTACCTTATACCCACCAATGTAAAAGAAGTGCATATCCATTCCCTTTAATTCTTATCTAAATGTAGAGATTTCCCTGAATTGCTTTCTCCTTCCTGCTTTGTAGTGTAAAAAATAAGGTGCAAAACTGCCATTCTCTGGAGCACTCCTTCATCATTTGAGATTGTGCTTCCTGGAAGTTGTCCTCAGTTTGACTCAGATAAACTTATAAAAGTTCTGTACAGGTTTGGACTTTTCCACATTGTATTGTATACCCCACAGCAGACAAACCGAAGGAGAGGACGTAACCTCTGAAGCAGAATTTGGGAGCCTTGATCAAGATCAAGGTCATCACACATGTAGCACCTTTCATTTCATAATGGTCCTGTATCCATCCTGCATTCCCCGGGCTGAGGAGGCTACAGTGATGATTCAAATGTCCCACCCTAATCTAGCACTCTGAGATCCTGGGGCAGGCAGGGGCTACAAGGTTCTTTCCAGTGTGCAGAGCCAGTGACGGGAAAGCCCTGTACAAGAGCAGTTTGATAGCAGTGTTCTCAAGGAGGGCTTTGACGGACAGAGTCTCCCCATGAACTTCTAGGAAGCTCTTTGCTTTAGGCAGCCTGAGCCCTGCACAGACTGGGGCTCAGTTACAGGGGTTAAAACCCCAGTTCAACTCAGCACAAAGTTTGTCCAACAACAACAAAAAAATCTTCATGGAAGTTGGATGTCCAAAGGTGTGTCCAATTTCAGAAAATCTGGCCATCAGGCCCCTAACAGTGTCATCAAGATGTTCTTTGCCAATACCTACGGTTTGGGGTTTCTTTCTACAGAGTCTCCTCCTGTGACTAGGAAGATAACTGTCAATATCTTGATTCACTTGCTCCCAGTTTGGTGAGCAGAGCATCATATGAGCTCAGTTCTAAGTAGTTTAAGTAACTCCAGCTCAATGAACTCTGAGTGTCTAATAAAGACATGCTTAACTTCCGCCAAGATGGAGGCGTAGGTGGAAACACTGTGCCTTCTCCCACAACCAAGTTTGAATACAACAAAGGTTTAGTAAACAAAGACACAGCCAAAGAACAGAAAACTGAACTATACGGAAGTTCGACAACAACAAACCGTTCAACCTGGACCGGTAAGAGGGGCTGAGCCAGCAGCAGAGCAGGGTTGGGCAGGAAAGATCCCCCGACCTAGGCGACCAAGGCAACCCAGGCGACCCAGGCGACCCAGGCGACTCAGGCGACTCAGGCGCCCAGGCAGCCGGGGTAGCATCTCGGACCCAGTAAGGGTGCGGGGCAGGCTGAGCATGGTCACACATTCGAGCGCAGATAAACCAGCAGAGGTGTGAGCAGTGAGACAGACCCCCGTAGGCCCCAGCAGCAAACTGCACAGGCCCCAGCGGTGAACTGCATAGGCCCCAGCAGTGAACCCAGCGAGGGTATGGGGCAGGCTGACTGCAGTTGCACATTCATGCACGCAGATAAACCAGCAGGGGTGAGCAGTGAGACGGACCGTGCGGCCCCAGTGGCGGGAGGAGGCAGAGGGGACCACCATTGCTTTCCTTTGACCCTACCCCCACATACAGCGTCACAACCCAGTGACTGAGTTGCCCCGTCACGCCTCTCCACGCCTCTCCACGCCTCTCCACCTATCTTCATGTCTCCACTCCTCCTACCTGTCTGGATGAATATGGCTTCTTTAAATCTTTAGTTGTCAGACTTCCATGCAGCTCAATCTTCTGATGGTTCTGGGTGTTATTTGCTTTGAGGTCTAGTTGTAATTCTTTTTTTAAATTTTATTCTTTATTTTTAGAGAGAGAGGAAGGGAAGGAGAAAGAGAGGGAGAGAAACATCAATGTGTAGTTGCCTCTTACAAGGCCCCCACTGGGGATCAGGCCTGCAACCAAGACATATCCCCTGACTGGGAATCAAACCTCGACCCTTTGGTTCACAGCCTGCACTCAATCCGCTGAGTTACACCAGCCAGGGCTAGTTGTAATTCTTTTTTGTGGTTGCATGAGGAGGCTAAGCATGTTTACTTACACCTCCATCTTGACTAGGAGTCTGACTTTCTTTCTTCTGTGTGGCAATCATTTCTATTGTCCAGTCTGATTTTTGTCAGCCATGTGTATATTTTATGAGATCCTAGTTTGTCCCCCAGATTCAGAAGACAGTCTTCAGCAGCCTCTTCCCAGGGACTTCCTTTTATACCAAACTTATGAGTTTACACATAAATTTTTGTTTCAGATGCTGAACTTTCAAAAACCTTGTCTTTAAACTCTATGAATATAAAGATGATGAATAAGACTGAGCCTGCTCCATAAAAGTGAAGGAGAAAGACATTCAAGTGACTTTTCTGCAATAGCCTGTAATAAAAGGGTGCCCCTTAGGAGGGAAAGAATTCATTCTGTAGAGGAAATCAAGAACAACATCTCCATGAGGGCAGAGACTTAATCTGTGTAGTCGCGTGGTTTTCCCACCTTCTAGAACAGTGCCTAGCACGTGGGCAGGATCTATCTAAAGAACAAACAAAACAAATGGTATTTGACTTGACTCTTGACCAGTGAGGACTGTTCATGTAGGACCAGCATTTGCAGAGACACCATAGTATTAAGACCTTTGGAACTTGGTGTTTTGAAATGTCTGCTATGGTTCCCCCACCCTTAGCTTCCTATACAAACATGTGTTGGGAGAAAACACTGGGTTTAAAATGTTATCTCTGAGGGTTGTAAGGACTACAGAAATGAGTTCTTCAGAAAGTTAGTAAAAATAATTATTAGATTAATTGTTCTAAAACACCTGATTTAATTCTTCCTGATCTTTATCAAATATTTCTTGCCCTCCACCTTTCAGATGCTCAGCAGGAGTGCAATTCTTCATTTCCATTGAAGATTAGGTGTGGCTGTATGACTTAGTTTGCCCTACAAAATGTAAAAGGACATAATAGAAACTTAAGAATCTCTACTCTGTATATCATAAGCAAGAAATAGGCCCTGTGTTATAAACCACATCATCACACCCCATTGGTTCAGTGAATTCTCACAGATACCCTGTGAGGGAGGTACTATTCCCTCAGTTTTTCCAATAAGGAAATTGAGATTTGTTTATAACCAGCACATATCTGGGGTTCTCTTTCCCACCACAATTGACACCAGCCACATGAGGTTCTTGAGCACTTGAAATGTGTCTGGCCTAAACTGAGATGTGTTATAAGTGGAAAACACATCAGATTAAAAAATGATATAGAAAAAAGGAATGCAAAGTATGTCGTTAATAGTCTACACAGATTATATGATGAAATGGCATTTTAGACACATTGTATTAAATACAATTTATTATTAAAGTAAATTTTACCTGTTAATTGCATAAGTAGCTTGTATTAGTAACTTGTACTACATAGAGCTATTGGATCACACTAATTTACAGATTACAAATCAAGGAAGCAGAGACTAGTTCTGCTGACTCTGAATTCCATGATCTTTTTAAAAAAGATTGTATTTATTTTTATTTCTATTCTTATTTTTAGACGAAGGAGAAGAGAAGGAGTAAGAGAGGAAGAGAAATATCAATGTGTGGTTGCACATACTGGGGAACCTGACTTGCAACCCAGGCATGTGCCCTGACTGGGAATTGAACTTGCAACCCTTTGGTTCACAGGCCAGCACTCAATCCACAGAGCCACACCAGCCAAGGCAAGATAATGATCTTTTTAGTATATACATTTCTTTCCCTTTGAAGCTATTTTATTTAGTGAAGGTGGTTTGACTGGTGTTTTATTTACATTTATTTATTCATGGATTCAAACAACAAATATATATATGTATTTTAAATCATCACCCAAGGATATGTTTATTCATTTTAGAGTGAGAAGAAGGAAGAGAGAAAGAGAGGGATAAACACTGATGTAAGAGAGAAGCATTAATCAGTTGCCCCTTGTACACACCTTAGCTGGGGATCAATCCTACAACCAGAGTCTGTGACCCGACCTGGGATCAAACCCACAAACTTGGTGCATGGAAGGATGCTCCAGCCAACTAAGCCACCAGCCAGGGCTTGAACTACAAATATTTCCTAAACAGTTACTGTATGCAGAGCATGTGGGAGAGTAGTATGATTTTGCTTTGCCCAGAAATCACAGTCCTGCTGAGGATAAAATCTTGGGCTTGAAAAACTGATAAATGGCCAAGTTGGAAGATAAATGAAATGTTAAGAGGAATGCTGTCTAGGAAGGAAATATGAAATAGGAAAGATGAAGACTGCCCAGCTTTAAAATATAATTTGCTCCTTGAACTTTCCTAAAGAATCACGACCCTTATAAAATAAGCAAGTCTGTATGTTAACACGTTTGTGCTTTTCCCTTTGTTGATAGTTTTAAAAAGAAAACAATCTTTGCACTTTATTTTTTAAAAATTTATTAGGATGATGGTTAATAAAATTGTATAGATTTCAGGTATACAATTATATTATACATGATCTGTATATTGTATTGTGTGTTCACCAACCCAAATGAAGTCTTTGCACTTTAGATGCCATACTTACAACTGAGGAAGAAACACTAAAGAATTCTGTCTCATTTTGTCTCAGTTAGGCTGATTGAAGTTTCAATATCAATGCCATGGCTCACAAGGAAAAATAACTGGACAACTGTGAATTTTTATTCTTAAGTGATTATTAAAGGGAATGTTGAGTCTAAAAGGTAGCTGATGATCCATGATCACATTTTCTTTTCTTAATGATTCAATGTTCATGTCAAAACCTTTGATTTTCATGTAATTTAAAACAAAATCTCGTATATAATAAGCCATTTTCTTTATTGTTTATAAGCAACCACCTTCTGCCAGTGATTTTCGTAGTGTGATCTACAGTCAGTATTGTTGACTTGGCCCAACCCAGATCCCTGGAGGCAGAATTGCAGGGACTGTGGCCTGAGAATCTGTATTTTTCCAGATGATTGAAGCGCATGCTAAAGTTGGAGAAGCAGCGCAGGTAATCTAGGGTATAAACAACTTGATACTTTGTATTCTCCCTGACAAGATCAAAGGGCAGGAGCGGTGAGGCCTACAAAACAGTTTGAAAGGCCACCAACAGTCACGGGCATTGTAGAGGATTATTCATAACCCTTTGGTGCCAAGAAATCTGGAATTTCTAAAGCTCAGGGCTAATGCATCTTGCATTAGTGACTTAGCATTGAGGAAATCCTCCACCCACAGTGCCAGTGGCACCAGGAGTCTTGGCGTGTCTTAAATAAAACAAAGTTGGAATGTATACAGGTTACCTAAGGATCTCTGATTTCCTAGTTTATTATCCAAAGGTAAGCAAAAATCATTATATCCTTTTCTTTCTTTAAGGTGAGTGAGTATCCCTGGTAATTTTTCTTAATGGCAGAAATAAAATGGTGGTTTTGTGACAGGATAGTAAAAAGCTAGGAAAAGTCCTAGGCAAGTAGAATAGGGTAACTGAGACAAGAAAATTAAACAAGGCCAAACAATTTTAACAACTTACAGCCAGCTAGTGAATTGTAAGACCTTATCTTCTGCAGCCAAGGACACTTGAGAGCAAATGGTTTATACCTCTCCTTGCTAACCGGAGAAAATATAGCTTAAATCACGTTGGTCTGGGAAATAGAGAACAGAGACCTGATTAATGCCACTTGTGCCAGCTAACCCAAGGACAGATGAAGTCAGAGGAACAAACACAGAAACCCTATTAGGGGCAGACAGACCCAAGATAAAAGTAAAACAGTAAAGCAGATCAAAGAATAATCCCAGACTCCCTTATGCACTCATTTTGATGCATCAACATATTAAAAACTCACCTGGAAAGCTAGTGAATATTCTGAAACCTTCCCCAGATTATTGCCTATAGGAAGAAAAAAAAAATACCCTTAAGACAAAGACCAAGTGCAGATTCACTTTAGACTGAGTCTACAGCATGCCCATACCCCTTGTCAGGCATGAACACTTTACTCCTTCCTAAAAATTCGGGGTTCTGCAGCAGCACCTCGACCTGGCCTTACCCCCTGATCCTGTCTCCAAGGCCCTCTTTTTCTCTTACTTTCCAGTGAGCTAACATCAGCCTCACCTAAGTTCACTTCTTTCCTTTAACCTTTCTAGAGAGCCAAAACAGAGCACCATGTAGGTTCTCTCCTTTTGCTTCTTCTACCTTAAGTCCTTTTGTTTCATCATCCCCAGCTTTAATAAACTTACTCTCAAAATCACCTGGACCCATGTTGTGAAATCTTTCCTACATGAAGTCAAGAACCTACACACCACAGACTGGCCTGAGGCAGACCTGCTCTGGGCCTGCTCCGGGCCTGCTCCCATCTGATAACAGTTTGAGGGGAGATATCTGGTTCAGGAAAAACAGATCCGGCGAAAGACCATTTCTTCCTGACAAGAACAGAGCAGCTTGTAAGAATGGTGATACAGCCTTTCCTTATTGTAGCACAATACAGTGTTCTTATAGGGATTATGGTCCCTTTGTATTCCAGATATAATTTGGTTCCATTCCCTTTACTTCGGGCCATTGATTGGATCTGAAATTTTTTTCTTTTTTTAAAAATCTGTGCCTGAAGATATGTTTATTGATTTTAGAGGAAGAGAGGGAGGGAGAGGGAGAGAGAGAGGGAGAGAAACATCGATGTGAGAGTGAAACAATCAGTTACCTCCCGTAAGTCCCCAACCATGCTTCAAACAACTGAGCCACTGGGCCTGGGCTATTTTTATTTTTTAACTTTTTGTTTTGAATTCATTTTCGGTTCACAAGAAGTTAAAAAGTAGTGCTGTGAATTTCTGTGTATTCTCCCCCCAGCTTCCCCCAATGATAGCATCTTACATAACCATAGGGCATTATCATAACTAGCAAATTGAAATTTGTGCATTGTTATTAACTGTACTCAGACTTGGTCATTTTTGTGTGATTATTATCTAGGCAAAATGGCTCAGGAGCCACCTCGGGAAGCATCCTACAATATACACTAGATATGTATCTTCCGTAAAACACTCTTCTGGTGTCAAACTCCGTGAGCATTCAGAGCAACCTTAGTGCTCTGTGGAAGGCAGCCACATTGTCTTTTCTGTAAGGATTAGCTATGATATCTGTGTGTGACAGTGATTTTCAGCTCAAGTTTCCCGAGCACTGCAAGCACAAGCCAGCTCTTTATTGGTGTTAAATTAGTGTTCTTACACTACCTTTTGCTTCATGCACTTAATTAATACAATTGCTTACATTTCTATGGTATTTTAAATTTACAAAACCTTTGCACAAACCATATTTTTCCCTTGCAATGAATCCAGGATGATAGGGTCTGTATTATGATTTATATGTTTATAGGTGCAGAAACTGAGGATCAGAGAGGTTGCTAAAAGACTTGGACCCCGCTGTCTATTCTGGCGATCACTTCATTGTTATATCTCTTTTTTTTCACTCTCCAAATATTTTATGATTGTTTTAAAATTTTTATCATGCATATTATTTTAGTGACTCAAATGACCTCTTTGAGGTGACTAATCTGCCACTCTTCCCGTCTTCGAGTGGGAGAAGGGACTATTGGTCATCGGGAGTAGGATTAGAAGTGCCAGATAAAATACAGGGCACAGTTAAATTTGAATGTCAGAAAACAACTCATCATTCTTCAGTATAAGTATGTTCCATGCAATATGGGGTAAATACGTATACTAAACTTTCTTTCGTTGCTTATCTGAAATTCAAAATTAATTGGGTTTCATGTACGTATTTTATTTGCTAAACCTGGCAACTGTAAGTGGGGAGCAGATGGGAAGAGCCTCCAGAAATACTAATTACTGTAAACTACCTTGAAAGCTTTACTGAAACAGAATCTTAAGGAAGCCAAATATAGGAAAACAGCAATTAATCTGCTCAGGTTGAAGCAGCAATAAGTGGGGGCTCTCTCCCGTTAGCCCTCTCCTCACTCTGTCTTCCCTGCAATGGCCTGAGGCACCCAGGCAAACGTGAAGATTCACTGAGGAGCATGCCGCAACTGCTTCCATCTTGAGGGAGGTGGGTTTCTTGAGTTATTTCTGCAGAATCCTTAAAAGAGGTCTGCCAGGCCCTTCAATGGAAACATTAGAGCGAGTGTTGACCAGCGTTGGAGGTACCAGGGGCCTCTGCTGAAGAAGCCCATGGTGGCGTCAGTGCCAGGTGGCAGGACTATGTCCCCCGAGGAATTGGGGCTCTGGTGGGCAGTGCCCATCTTCATTTGATTCAGTGTTGGAAGGGACCGATGTGTATGGTTTTGCAAACCTTCTCTGGTGTCTAGGGGATCTGATAGATGAGCCCCTGAAAGGGGTCTAGGTACCAGCATGCGAACGTGTTTGCTGTACAGGAACGTGGAGGGAAAGAAGCATGTACCTTCCTAAGCTGGCATCACTTAATAGAGGACAGCGTGGTATGATTTAGCGCATGCTATTCATTATTTTCGATACTTACACTTTTAAACAGAGTGGTACCTTGGTACTCGTTGTTAGTGCAGTCCAGAACTCGTGATGTGTGTCGAAACCGAGAAGTACTGAGCAATGACAAGTGATGGAGCATTTGCTCTTGCGGGGTGGAATTGTGACCCACACAAGTTCTAGCAAGTGTGACAAGTCCACTGCAAGCGCTGAGTGCTGAAACATTTTTTCCTCATCATAAGGCAATGAGTACAGGGTTTGACGAGTGCTGAAGCTGATGAGTATGACTGTATATTGTTTGTAATGTATGGCAAAGACTCAAGATTAGTTCAAGACTTAAAGAAGTAGGGAAAAAATAGAACTATGTAACTATGTTTAGAATTCCTGAGTCTATTTATAATAATACAAATTATTATATTATATTAGTGGATTTTATAGTCATCGGAGAATCATTGCCTCTCTGGATAGTATATCTTAAATTAAACTGATATTTACTTAATGAGATTTTGCAGTATAAAGGATATCTGTGACAGTGAACACAATTTTGGACAGACAAACCCAGGAAAGACAAAAGGAAAGATGACAAATGTATATGAAAAAAGTGCAAGGAATATAATAAAACAGCACAAATGAGAAATATCTTTTCTCTCTCAAGCAGAATGACCTTCAACCCAAGACAGATGCAAAGAGAAAGTGTAGCTGCTTAAACTGAGAGCAAGGCTGTTGGCTTAGACAAACGGCCCCCTGGCTTCTTGAACGAACTTACAGGTGTGATCCTAGGGCTATCCGAACCTGAGGAATCAGAGAACAGCGAGATGATGAGATGGCGAAAGACCAGAGATGGGCAAATGAGTTCCCGATTTTCCAGCCCAACAGGAAAGATGACTTACGGATCTGCGCTCTGGTGAAGTATATAATGCTCAGCTTCAGCAAAACCCCAGAGAGGTGCAAGGAAGGGGCTTCGTGTGTATTTATCTTTAGCAGTGGTGACTGCGAGGCCCTCTCCTGAGTTCCCTGACATCTGAGCTCACCCCGACCAAGCTCATTTCCATTTTGTACACTTGACTGGAGGAGCAGGGACATATTGTAGTCAGAAATGACTTATTTTACCTGGACTTTTGCCAGAAGCCTCTCGTGATATCCTTGTGGATAGAGAAGCGTGTCTGGTGATACTGGGGCCCTCCGTATTCCAGTATTGACCACATGAAACCTCAGCTACAAGGACACAAGGGGAATAACATGACCATAACAGAAATACTTACTGGTGACCTTTTAAAATACTAACTTGTCGAAGTAAGATAGTCATACTTAAATAGCCCTCCTCACTTGTGTTAGTTTGTTAGGGCTGCCATATCAAAATGCCACAGACTGGGTGGCATAAACAATCAAAATTTATTTTTTCGTCATTTTAAAGACTGGGAACTCTGAGACCAAGGTGTTAATGGGGTTTGTTTCTTCTGAGTCCTCTCTCCTTGGATTACAGATGATGTGTATGTTCTCCTATCTTCACACGGTCTTTCTTCTGGGTGTTTCTATATCCTAATTTCCTCTTCTTCTAAAGACCCCAGTCATTCTGGATTATGGCCTATTACCAAATACAGTCACGTTCTGTGGTACAAGGGGTTAGAACTTCAACACATGAATTCTAGAGGATACAATTCAGCCCACAACACTACTTAATGCCAGCATCTGTCCCAACCTAAGGTGTCAATGTCTTTGTTAATTGCTTGCTGATTTTCTTGTATAATACAATAATAAAAATAAGCACTATATTATTGAATGTTTATTATGTTCTAGGCACTGTTTTACGTGCTTTACCCATTTGAATCCATTTAATACTTGTTAAAAACCCATATGATCAGTACTATTATTAACCTATTTTACCCATGAGGGTATTGACATCCCAGGGCAAGTGAGTGATGGAGTAGGATTCCAACCAGGATGAGCTGGACCCAGAACCCATTTTAATAGCTATCTTGCAAATCAGTTGCAATGTTGAAATGATAAATCTTGCAAAAATACAAGATTTTAAGAAGGCTTTGGACGATTGCTTGAATGAAACCCAAAATAAAAAATGAAGGAAGTTCTGGAACAGTCAGACTTGTTAATTGAGGAAGAAAAAAGTTGATGAAGATGTCAAAATACCAGAACAATGAAATTTTTTAATATAAAAGGAAAGGTAAGAACCTTGGGAAAATTAATAAAGATTTCTAATGCTTTTGCAGAAATGAGTCTTTATGATTGTGATCTGAATATCAAAAGTTAAACAAAGACATGTCATACAGTTTGTTGAAAAACTCCCCCCGTTAAACACAATGGAACACCATCTATTCTTTTTTCATTCTCGAAAGAGATACGTGATTGCTATCATAACTGAAATTTTGTTAACTCTGAGGTAAAATAAACCCATTTGCAAAATTTTTGGTTTTATTTTTTAAGATTAATTCCAAAACATAATTTTTATTATTTAATACATTTTCTGTGTTAAATAGTTCTAAGTGGGCTTAGTTTTTCTCTGTTAATAGTGCTCAGCTAATAATCCTCTATATGTGTGGTCCCCAACTTTTTTGGTACCGGAGACCAGTTTCATGGAAGACAATTTTTCCATGAACCCAGGGGGTGGGGGAATGGTTTCAGGATGATTCAAGAGCATTTCATTCAAGCTCACTTCCTGCTGTGTGGCTCTGTTCCTGACAGGCCCAGACCAGTACTGGTCTGTGACCCAGAGGTTGGGTACCTCTGCTCAGTATTATTTGAGCTGATTGATCAACGGCACCCAAAGAGTAGAAATTGATTAGTGTCAAACTGGAGAGAGTGTCCAGTGGTATACCTTAGGCCTCTACCTTTATATTTTAATGTTTATTTTGATGAAAAGCTATCAGACATGCTTATTTAATAAACTGGTGTGAAAAACCTGGGAAGGAGGGCTCATAACGGAGGAAGAGTAACAAAGATTTTAAAGGCTAGAAAATGAATTAAAACCGTAAGATGAATTTTAACAAGAAAAATTTTATTTAGGTTTAAGAGGCATCTATTTTCACGCATACACAAGAAAAAAAGAACTGGCAGTATTGTAGACCCTTAAAATATGATTTAGATATTTGATGACAGTCCCAGATTAAGCTAAGTAATCTTAGTTCACCATACCCTAGTTAAACTTATCTGGGTTCTTGTGCTTATTCTAGAGATTCTTTCTTTCTTTCTTTATTTTTTAAAGCATTCTTAAATTTAATTATTGTTCAAGTACAGTTTTCTGTCTTTTACTCCCATCCCAGCTCACCCCCCCCCCCATTCTAGAGATTATTTAAAAGAAAAAAAAAAACAGTGTAGCCATGGCTGGGTGGCTCAGCTGATTAAAGCATTATCCCTGTGGGATAATTAAAGCAAAAGGCTGTGGGTTCGATTCCAGTTAGGGCACATGCCTAGGCTGTGTTCCATCGCTGATCCCTGATCCCTGGTTAGAGTGCATACGGAAGGCAACTGATTGATGTTTCTCTCTCTACTTCTCTCTCTCTCTCTGTTACCCGACCCCACTATTCTCTCTCTAAAAATCAATGAATGCATCTTTAGGTGAAGATTAAAAAAAAACCTGTTGTAAACTGGAGGGTAACCAGGATATCAAAATAGTTAAAAGCAATGGCTTATAAGAAATAGTTAAATAAACTAAGACTTTTAAGTCCTTAGAAATGGCACAAAGGGAAATGTCTGAGCCATTTTCGGATATTTCTCAGCCACTGTCAGATATTTGGAATATGGAGAAGCAGTGGTTCATTGTGGATTGTTCCAAGGAACCCAAGAGTAAAAGTAGTAAAGTGGTATATTTTGGCTTAACATATTAGAAAAGCTCTGTATCACTTAGAAGAGGTCAGCAAATGCCCTTAAAACAGTGACCTCTCTGTTCCTGAAAGTTTAAGCAGCTGCTTCAAGCACTACCTATCATAGAAGTTCTGAAAAAAACCTTTTGAATGAGATAGGATACTGGCTCCTTCTAACCTAAGAAACTAAGATGCACTTAGCCACTATATATATAAAAGTTGCATCTTTTAGAGTGTTTTAATTTATAAATAGTCACTATCAATAACTTTAATTAAAGGAATTCAGTTACTTCATATAACTTGAAGTTGGAGGTAGGAAGTTCCCGGGTTGGTTTCATAACTAAGTGGTGTCAAAGTAGCATCTTGACTTTTTAATACATTTTAGAGGTAAAATTTTCACAGTAAAATGTGGGGGAAACTTATCTCTAAAATTTGACTGTGAAAAATTTCAAAACTAGAGAAAAGTAGAAAGATTTGCATAATGAACACCCATATACCCGCAGCCTGGAATTCTACACTTGACATTTTACTGTATTTGCTTTGTCACATATACTACCTACTCACCTATCAGTTCATGTTATGTTTTGATTCATTTTAAAGTAAGTTTCAAGCACTGGTAACCTCATCTCTAAATCCTTCAGCACATATATAACTAAGTAGTTCAAAATATTTTTGGTCCTTTTGTTAATGTAAACTTTTAATGAATCCCTTAAAGTCAAGAATAAGGCAAGGATTTTTCTGCCACTTCTATTCAACATAGTACTTGATGTCCTAACCAGAGCGATTAGATTTAAAAGAAGAAAGAAGAAGAAGAAGAAGAAAGAAGAAAGGAGAGAAATAAAAAGCATTCAAATTGGAATAGAAGAAGTAAAATTATGTCTGCAGTAACATGCTCTTATATGTATAAATTCCACAAAAATACATTTAGAAGTAATAAATAAATATAGCAAAGTTGCAGAACATGAAATTAGCACACAGAAACCAGTTGTATTTCTGTACATTGACAATCTAAAACCTAAAAAAGTAATTAAAGAAACAATTCCATTCACAATATGATAAAAAACAATAAAATACTTAGGAATAAACCTAACTAACCAAGAAGGCAAAAGGTTTGTACTCTGAAAACTACAAAACATTGTTGAAAGAAATTAAAGAAGAACCACATAAATGAAAATACATCCCATGTTCATGGATTAGAAGATTTAATATTGTTAAGATGAAAATACTACCCAAAGCAATCTGCAGATTCAATAAAATCTCTATCAAAAGCTCAATGGTGCTCCTTGCAGAAATAAAAAAATCCATTCTGAAAGTAATATGGAAATGCAAGAGACCCTGACTAGCCAAAACAATCTTGAAAAAGAAAAACAAGCTTAGAGGACTTACAATTTCTGATTTCAAAAGTTACTACAAAGGTACACTAATCAACAGTATGGTATTGGCACAAAGATAGACATTTGGAACAACAGCATAACATAACATCTAGAAAGAAACCTTTGAATACATGGCCGAAGGACAAACTTTCAACAACCGGGACTGGGCAAAATGGCCATCCATATGCCAAAGAATAAAGTTGGACCATTATCTGACACTAGATGCAAAAAGTAACCCAATATGGACAAAAGATCTCAATTTAAGAACTAAGACTATAAAATGCTTAGAAAAAAAACTAGAGGGAAAGAATCATGACATTGGATTTGGCAATGAATTTTTTGATATAACATCAAAAGTTCAGGCAACAGAATTAAAAATAGGAAAATTGAACTTCAAAATAAAAACTTCTGTGAATAAATGGGCACTATCAAGTGAGTAAAAAGGCAACCCATAAGCCCTGGCTGGCGTAGCTCAGTGGATTGAGCGCGGGCCTGCGAACCAGACGATCGCGGTTCGATTCCCAGTCAGGGCACATGCCTGGGTTGCAGGCTGGTTCCTTGTAGGCTAACTACCAGCAGGGGGCGCACGAAAGGCAACCATACATTGACGTTTCTCTCCCACTCTCCTTCCCCTCTAAAGATAAATAAATAAATAAAATCTTTTAAAAAAAAAAGGCAACCCATAGAATTAATGAATAATTAATGAATATATTTGCAAATTATACCTGATAAGGGATTAATATCCAGAATATATATAGAATTTCTAAAATTCAACAACAACAAATGAGCACTATAACTAAACACTGAAAAAATGATAAGGGATTAATATCCAGAATATATATAGAATTTCTAAAATTCAACAACAACAAATGAGCACTATAACTAAACACTGAAAAAATGAATAGACATTTCTCAAGAAAAGATATACAAATGGCCAATACACTAAAAAAGATGCTTACAAATCACTAACCATTAAAAAAATGCAAGTCAAAACCACAGTGAGATACAACTTCACATCTATTAGTAGAATAATTACTATAATCTGGCCAGGAGGTGTAGGTAGATACACCGTGACTTCTCGTACAACCAAAGAAGGACAACAACAAATTTAAAAATAAAAACAACCATGTATGAAAGTCCGATAACCAAGGAGTTAAAGAAGAAAAATTCATCCAGACAGGTAGGAGGGGCAGAGATAGGCAGCTGGGTGGAGAAGACTCATTGCAAGGCAGTGGCTGGAGGACCAGGTGAGGTGGCAGCTGGCAGAGTGGGTGGTCTCACATTTGCATGTGGATAAACTGGGAGGAACAACTGGGGAGCAAGACAGACCACACAACCCAAGGTTCCAGCATAGGGAAATAAAGCATCAAAACCTCTGACTGAAAAACCTGTGGGGTTGCAGGGGTGGGAGAAGTTCTAAGCCTCACAGGAGAATTCATTGGAGAGATCCACAGGGTCCTAGAGTGTGAACAACCCCAACCACCTGGGTATCAGTACCCCAAAGGGTACAATCTACTCATGGGTAGTGGAGGAAGTGACCGAAAGTCAGCCAAGATCCAAGCAAATGGCATTGTTCCTACTTTGACCCCCTCCCCCACATACAGTACCACAATGCAGAGACATGGATTGCCTCGCGCCCTGGTGGATACCTAAGGCTCCACCCCTTATTATGTAACAGGTGCTCAGAGACAAAAAAAAAAAAAAAATGGCCCAAATGAAAGAACAGGTCAAAGCTCCAGAAAAATACAACTAAGCAATGAAGAGATAGCCACCCTGTCAAATGCAGAGTTCAAAACAGTGGTAGTCAGGATGTTCACAGAAACAGCTGAGTATGGTCGCAAAATGAAGGAAAGAGTGAAGGCTATGCAAAGTGAAATAAAAGAAAATGCACAGGGAACCAACAGTGAAGGGAAGGAAATCAGGACTCACATCAATAGCTTGGACCAGAAGGTGAAATAAAGATTCAGCCAGAACAAGTTGAAAAAACAAGAATTCAAAAAAAAAACATGAGAACAGGCTTAGGAACCTCCAGGATAACTTTAAGCATTCCAATGTCTGAATCATAGGGGTGCCAGGAGGAGAAGAAGAAGAGCAATTGAAAATATAATGAAGGAGAACTTCCCTAAACTGGCAAAGGGAATAGACTTCCAGGAAGTCTGGGCAGCCTAGAGAGTCTCAAAGAAGTTGGACCCAAGAAAGCACACTTCAAGGCACATCATAAGTACATTACCCAAGATTTAAGAGAAGGACAGAATCTTAAAAGCAGCAAGAGAAAAAGAGACAGTTACCTACAAAGGAGTTCCTGTAAAACTATCAGCTGATTTCTCAAAAGAAACCTTGCAAGCAAGAAGGGGCTGGAAAGAAGTATTCCAAGTCATGAAAGGCAAAGACCTACATCCATGATTACTCTGTCCAGCAAAGCTATCTTTTAGAATGGAAGGGCAGATAAAGTGCTTCTCAGATAAGGTCAAGTTAAAGTAGTTCATCATCACCAATCCCTTGATATATGAAATGTTAAAGAGATTTAGCTAAGAACAAGAAGATCAAAAAATACAAACAGTAAAGTGACAACAAACTCACAACTATCAATGACCAAACCTAAAAGAACAAAAATAAAAACAAACAACTAGAACAGGAACAGAATCACAGAAACAGAGATCATAAGGAGGGTTATCAGTTGGCAGGGGTTAGGGGAGAGTGGGGAAAAAGGTACAGTGAATAAGAAGCATAAGTGGTAGGTACGAAATAGACAGGGAGAGGTTAAGAATAGTACAGGAAATGTAGAAGCTAAAGAACTTACATGTATGACCCATGGACATTAACTAAAGGGGTAAGGAATGTAGGTGGGAGGAGGGGTAAAAGGTGGAGGGTAATGAAAGAGGGAAAATGGGAAAGCTGTGGTGAACAATCAATAAAATATATTAAACAATAAAAATGAAAAAAGAATGACTACTATAAAAACAAAACAAAATAACAAGGGTTGGCAATGTGGAGAAACTGTAACACTTGTTTGTTGCCAGTGGGAGTGTAAAATGGTATAGCTGATGTGGGAAATGATATGACAATTCCTCAAATATTAAACATAGAAGTACCATATGATCCAGCAATTTCACTTCTAGATATATACCCCCAAAATTGAAAGCAGGGACTTGAACAGGTATTTGTACACCGGTATTCATAGCAGCATTTTTCCCAACAGCCGAACAGTGGAAACAACCAAAATGTCCACCATGGATGAATATACAGAATGTGGTGTTTATTCAGCCTTAGAAAGAAATGAAATTCTGATACATAGTACATATACATGAACCTTGAAAACATGGTAAATGAAATAAGCCAGACTCAAAATTACTAATATTATCTGATTTCACTTATATGAGGGACCTACAATCATCAAATTCATAGAGAGAGGAAGTAGATTAGTCGTTACTAGGGGCTGCGAGGAGAGGATCATGGGGAATTACTGTTAATGGGGTAGAGTTTCAATTCAGGTTGATAAAAAGACTCTGGAGATGATAGTGGTGATGATGGCACAAAAATGTGAACTTACTTAATGCCACTAAATTACATATTTAAAATGGTTAAAATGGTAAATTTTATGTTATATACATTTTACTGCAATAAAAAGTTAATAAGCTGCACAAATTTTAAGAGCACCATTCAAAGAGTTTTAGCAACTGCCTAAACGTGTGTTAACCAAACCCCACTCTAGATATAAACCGTATCTCCTGCCCTTTCCCAACCAATTCTTGTCCAAAATCCCACAGATAGCCACTGTTTTGTATTTTCCACAATATATTAGTTTCGCCTTTTCTAAAATTTCATGTAAATGGAATCATACAGCATGAACTCTTGTGGAAGACTTCACATAATTGTTTTGCGTTTCATCTACATTGTTGAGTATATCAGAAATTCATTGCTTTTTATTGACTATGAGAATTGCAGTTTTTAGCCAGTACTGCATTGATGGACACTTCAGCTGTTTTCAGTTTGGGGTTATTATAAATACAGCTGCTGCATTCCTGTGCAAGGCTTTGTGTGGACATGTGTTTTCAATTCTCTTGGGCAAATACCTAGAAGTGGAATTGCTGGATCATAGGGTAAGTGTATGCTTAGTTTATAAAAAAAAACCAAACCTACCAGACACTTCCCAAAGTGACTGAGGAAATGTATTTTTTTAATTTTACTAAGTCTTTTTTCTTCAGCTGTGTGAAGTGGGTCTCTTGATGATTACAACCTGCCAGCCAACGCCTGCGGTGTCCTTCTTTTCCCCTTGCCAGGAAAAGAAGCCACTGGTCCTGTGGGAAGTGACGTTTGGGTGTAATCCCTTTAACAAGCCGAGGGTTTCTGGTGGCAAAAGCACATTGTCCAGGTTACCCAGGGGTTGCCCTACGCTCCTTGTCACACGGCTCTGCTCGCTGCACCTCGTCTTCCTTTTCATTTGGTCTGAATTACTTTTGGAGCTTTTTTCCTTTCAAAGATACGTGTTCTAAAAGATCAAGGGACCACTTTTCCTTATGAATGAGATAGTGGATAGCTTTGTGCATCATGATGTTCCATGTGGCCCTTGTGAACCAGGACAATAGCATTTTTACTTCTCACCTTTAAATGTTAAAGTGGAGTACAATCTGAACCTCTAGTCTATGTAACTGACGTTTTCTCACCCACTGGAGTACGCGCAGTAGATGGTTTCAGGTAATGGAGACTTGGTAAGCCCGTTTCCCCCCCAATGAGCTTGGTAAACAGCTACAAAGAGCTCCCTTCTCAGGATTATTCGAGTCAAAAGGGTCTTCGTGCATGTAGACACCTAGAATATCCCTGGAGGACAGACCATAGTAAGATACAGCACTGGGGAGAACACAGTGAGGAAGTATTTCCCAAGGTTTCCCACTGTTCACTGTGACTGATATTATTGTAAATAAATCTAATCTTAAGGAAGTGCATTAGTAAGATGGGACTCAGAAAAAGCTCAGAATTTCAGTAACTTACATAAGGCAGAAGTTTATTTCTCTCACACATAGGAGTCCAGAGTTTCGCAGCCCAGGGCTACAAAAGCTCTGTGATTGCGTTCCAAAGCTCATTCCAACAGATGAAAGAAGGCCAAGAACGCTCTTCTCTCTCACAGACCTCCAGGAAGAGAACTGAGCTCACTCTCACTTTTTAGAGATTTTTTTAAATCCCAAGCCAGATGTTAAAATGAGTAGCGTCAACGAAAATATATATGCCTCTTCCCCATAAGGAGCATCTTGGCGGTTCTGGACACTGTCACATCTCGTTGGGCTGAACTTGGTTACGTGGCCATGCTGAACTACAGGAGGCTGAGAAATTTTAGAGGCTGAGAATCCCTAAGAATTGGGGTTCTATTATTAAACTAAAAAGGGGAAATGAATGTTAGGAGGTAATTATCCATCTCTGCCACAGGAGCACTGGAGCATCCAAATTAGCCTCATGCACACTGCCCAACCCGGCAGCCATAGATACCGACAGAGAGTTATTGGCTAGTTATGATGTGGCAGGTCCAAATTGAGATGTGTTATTGGTATAAAATATCCACAGGATTTCAAATACATAATGTGAAAAAAAGGATATAAAATGTATGTTTTATGTTAATTACACATCAAGATGATACTACTTTGGATACATCGGATGAAATATGTTATTAAAAGTATGAACCAAAAAGGTTTAGAAAGGAAAGCAAGGGAGGGAGTGGGGGCAATGGAGGAGGAAGGGAGAGAAAAGCTAAGGATTCATTTATGGAAAAGCTTGAGACTGCAAAGTCGATTTCACTGAGGGTGAGTCAGGATGCGGGAGAGGTATCAAAAGGTGGTTGCATTGACGAACCAAAGGATAATCATTTTCCAGATATTTCTGGCCTGGTAGGAAAAGGGCTGAACTCTGGGCACTGCACACAGAAAATCCCTGACCAAAACTCATCACTCTAGAACACCATTTGGAGTGGTCTCAGTAACTCTTTTGTACCCATAATTTGTCTACTCCCCACACCCTGCCTTAACCTTAGACAGCAGGTATGGAAGACTCAGGCAGCAGGCGTAGCAGGCAGTCCTCTGCAGCAGGCTAGCACCTCTGCTGGAAGGTGTCGGTCAGTACACTCAGAAGTGCTCTTCAGCACACTGGTAGGGCTAGGACTCTGCAGTGATCACAGGTCTCCACGGGACTCCTCGCAATGGTCAGACATAAACCTGGTCCAACAGATGAAAAAAGACAAAGAATGATCTCTGGAGATCCAAGCTTATCTCTCCTTCTACCTATATTTTTATCCCAAGCCAGATGTCAAGCATTGATATAGTTGGAAGAAAAAAAAAGTGGGAATATTGGCAATTATCGAGTGAATTTAAACTGGATAGAGTGCTGCCCTATATCTACTTTGGGAACTACTTTATCCTTGTTAAATACCCATATTGATCGAAAAGGATAATAGAGAAAAAAGTGTTACCGAGCAGAGGTCCAAGGGTGGGGCAATATTTGGCACACCCAGGAATGCCAAAAAAACTGTTAAAGAATAGATATACCGGGGCTCCGGACTCCAGAGTATGGTATACTAATAACCATCCAGATCCCTCTGTTGACAATTGGAAAGACATCTCTCAATGCCAGAGATTTGTGAAAAGGAAGCAAAATGTTTATTTAATGCTATTCAGGCCTAACGCCTCTATTAAAATATCAAAGTCCTTTAGGGTATACACCTACACACACACACACACACACACACACACACACACAGGGCTCCCTTCTCCCCCTGTCCTAACTCTGGGTACCATAAATTAGGAAAAGAGCACACGTCAGTTTTTCTAGGCCGCTGGTATTGTCAGCTGTGTTGACGTCCAGGCAGGATCTCCAATTAATCCAAAGTCACGCAGCACCTTCCACTGGCAGGAGTTCTTTGTACCAAGTTCCAGCCAAAGTCTCTCCTGCTTTCCAGGCCACATGGCCAAAGGGAGCACCCCAAAGCCACGTGGGCCCCTTCTACCAAAGCTGCAGGGGTCCGTACTCCACCAAAAGCTCATGTCTTTCTTTTTCATCTGGTTGCAGGGATCTCCATTCTGGCAAAGCTGCGTGGTTTTTCCTTTCACCTGGGAAAGAGGGGGTCTGCACTCTGCCAAAACCACGTGGCTCCCTCTTTCACCTCGCCAAGAGGGGGTCCTCACTCTGCCCAAAACCGCATGGTTCTCCCCCAATGGCAGCTCTCCCCCAATTGGCGTTTAAATCCCCACGCCAATCTTCCTCTGTACCCCTATTTCCAACTCCTCCCATGATCAGTTACACCTGCCAGTATTTCTGTATTATTACAAGTTCACTGGGCTGCCATCGTTAGTCTGGGCAGGTATGGTCCCATGTCCTAGAGCCAATCTTCTCCAAGCTCCCATGCAGGTGCTGTAACTCGGGGGACCTGCCCCCAGTTACATCTTGGGGGGAAGTGACTTCATCCCCCTCCAAGCCTGGCCACAGCCATTTAACACATCCAAGTGACCCACCAAAGGCTATAGATATGTTAAATGACCATGCTATGGATTAGCTGCAGGGCTGTGGCTGTACAAAACAGCCCTGCATGTTCCTGCTCCAAGTGTCCCTTCCCCCAACTCACACCTGTGGGGGAAGGGGTGAGGACATCTTATGTCTCTCCAATATTCCTATACACTTTGAGTTCTGGACACCATTCCAAATCTTTTTTTGGACACCCCCTTGGCTGCACCCTGTATCAGAAGTACTTCCCCTTCGTTTTGAGCTCTGATAGAGAGCTAGAATAATCCGAAAGTCACTTTGTTTTAATAACAATTTTCAGCACCCGTACATCTTATTGTCACGAGGACAGAGTATAGCATATTGTTAAGTACTTCAAATTACTAGAGAAAAAAGGATGCTTTAAGATCAAGTATTTTAATAATAATAATAGTAATAATTTCATTATTGTTAATGTCACTTTAAAGGCAATCCAGCTTTTCCAACTTGAAGTCATTCACTTGCAATTCAATAACTTTTAAAATGCTATCAAAACACACGTTTCTGAGGTTTTTCTAATTTCGAGACAAAAGTCTTAAGTTTGGATTCACTAGAACTTTGCTGTGTGATTCAGCTGCATGTGGCTGTGCCTGGCTGTGTGTAAAGAGGCATTATGTGTTCTCATACAGCGCAAAATGAACAGGGGGCGTAGGATTTCTCCCACTTTCAGCCATCCACTATTGGATCTTGTTGATATTTAAAGTTCAGCAATCGAGGTACAAAATACAAATGTGTGTAAAAGATCTCCAGTCCATACTTGCCCTACATGGATCGGAGATCTAAGTACTTTCTTGATGGGAGGTTTGAACACTGTGATGATTTATAGGAAGCGAGTAATCGCAGTGACGGTGTGGAAGTGTTTTTGGACCTGGGAAATGGCCCCAAGAGCAGTTAGGAGAGGAAAGTTCATTATTACAGTTTCACATCCCTTTCCCAGTTGGATTGTGGATAGACTTGTGTCATTGGTTACTCAAAGGGGTTAATTGTCTTTTAAAAGAGGGCTGGAGATCAAGGGCCTGGAGGCAGCTGCTTTTGAACAGTTGTTTCTTTGGCAAATTTTCTAGTGCAGGAGGGTGAATGACACTATTATTTAATATGAATTTTTTTCAGGGGGCGTGCAACAAAGGTTCAGTCCTTTTTATTTTATGGTGGTTATTAGTAGTAAAGCTAGAGTGATTCTGTCTCTCAACTGAAACCTAAAAGTAATGGTGTTAATCCCATTTCTGAGTTACGAAATTCCCGCAGCCCATTGAAGAATTGTCCCTTCAAAGCATTCTAGAACATTTCAGTTTTTCTTTCCAATGAAAGAAGTTCAGCTCTCTGAGTAGAAAGAAGCAGGAAGGCTAATGCTACTAGAGGAAACTCTGCTATGTACATATTTTTAGTGTTTGGGAGTAGTGTTGCCAGATATAATACAGGATTCCTAGTTAAATTTGAATTGATAAACAATGTGGACATACATATGAAAAAAACATTATTCATTGTTTATTTGAAATGCAAATTTCACTGGACATCCTTAATTTCTATTGGTTCACGCTGGCAGCCCAGTGGTGCCCCCTGAGCTTCTCTCCCGGGAGCTCCTATCAGCTTCCGGCAGTGAGTTATTTGCCAGGCTTGCTTTAGAAGTTGGCTTAAAGTTATTTGGATTTGATGACCTTCTCTCTTTCTCCTTTGTGCAGGAATCCACTTTCCAAGACAACTAGAGGAAGTGGTAATCAGATACTACTTTCTAGAAACTTAAATAAACAGTAGCAATCTTTTTTTCTCCACTTTCTTTCAGTCTTGGGGACAGGAGCATTGGCATAAAGTCATTCTACCTCCTTATTTAAAATTCTGGTTTGCATACCATTTACAGGAATATCATTCTTTAAAGTGGTGTTTAGTTAAAAACCCCATTATCTAGGCATGAGAAACATTTATTTTTCTGATGTTTTCCTTGGACATGTGAGCAGGAGGTGAGGGGGTAGGCTCTCTCTTGTAGCAGCTGAGATTTAATGCATTTCTGTAGATAGAAGCGGGGCCTCTCCAGCTGTTTCCCTGGTATTCTCAGCTGGGCACAGAGCCTGGGCACCCAGAGAGGCTGGGTGGTAACAAGCTGGTAGTAACACTGAGTGATAACGAGTGGGTGGCTTCAGCATCTGACTGCTCTGCCACCTGCTCCCCGTGTGTCCAAATGCGGTGACTTTTCCATGCCTTGTTTTCACATCTATAAAAGGAGGATAATGTATTAAACAAATCAGGAAATCATGCCTCTCTTTCTAGGCAGTTCTCTGTTCTTTCTAGATGCCTTCTGGTAAGTGGTTATTACTGCTCCAACCAACCTGCTAGATATCCACAGAAATGAGTTAGCTCCCAAGGAATGTAGGATCTTAGAGAATTTGGCCATTCCGTGGGAAAAAATATAAATGGTTATCATCAGAGACAGATACTTTTTAAAACTCTGGGAATTTTTCAAAGTCACAAAGAAAGATATGGGAGAGGCAGACATACCGTTTGCATTCCTGGGCAACACAGGGAAATAGGCGACTCAGAAGTGTTGAGATCCCTAAACTACTCTGAGTGAGACCCACTGCTGCTGCCCCCAGACAGGGTCCCTGGAACTCACCCAGCTTCTACCGAAGGCCGATTACCCAGTCTCTGTCTTCCTTTCTCGCTTCCACGATGTTATCACCAAACTGGCAAAGAGAGGATTTGATAATGAAATCTGAAAAGCCAACAACCACAGCGATAATATAAGACTGTTGTATTGTCAAGTGTCAGCAGATATGGAGACACAGGAGGGGCAAGGTTCTTTTTCAGGATAAATGAAATGTAGATAATGGCAAGAAGTAGAAAAAACTTAAGCACTAAATAGTGAAAGGAGCTTTGCACTAACACCTGGTTTGAATGCCTGCCATAAATAACAGGAGTCTCCCTGGCTGGGTAGCTGACTTGGTTAGAGTGTCCTCCCCATAAGCCAAAGTTGCAGTTTGGATCCCCAGTAAGGGTATATAGGGAAAATTGATGTTCCTCTCTCTCTGTCTCCCCCTTCCTCTCTGCGTCCCTCACAGCAGTATTTTTTTTTTTAAAGAAGGCAGTTTAAGCAACAGAAGTCATCACTTCTCAGACTGTTGGACAGTGGTGTGTGTCTAGCTACAGTAGAGGCTGAGCACGGGCAGTTTTTAAAAGCCAGGGATTAAGATGAACTACTTTGATATATTCTAAATCCCTTGATTACATTACTTTATTTAATTCTAGCAAAAACCCTACCTGGTAGCGAATATCTCTTTCTTAACTCTAAGAAATTGAGACTCAAGGAGACTGAGTAGCTTGCTCAAGGTCACACAGCCAGTGAGGACAGAACCCCACTGGGAGCTCCCGTGGGTGCGGCTCCAAAGGCCGCACAACTTATACTAAGTTGTCTCCATCTCCTAAGTCTTCTAGATATTTGAAGAACGTTTGAATCTCTGCTCTGCCTCGGCCTTTAAGCATTTTTTAAATCACTGTTAAACATACACATAAAATTTTAGCATTTTATTCATATTTAAGTATACAATTCAGTGACGTTAAGTACATTCATAATGTAGTACAACCATCATCATTATCCATTTCAGAAGTTTATTATTCTAAACAGAAGATTGTTCTTCTTAATGGGAATTCTCTGGCCACAAATAATAAATCATGTGGTCTGGTGTGGGAGGTATTTTTTTAATTTATAATAACCCAATAAGGAGAAAAACCAAAACACAAATAAATTATACTTTAGTAATCCCTTTAGAATGGTAGGGTTAGATATAATTTAGAATTATTAGATAATAAAAAAGAAAAATGAGATCATTTTAAATGATTTCAGTTTGTTTTGTGTTTCAAACAGTTCTCAAACTGTTAATTTGGCTCTGATTCGGATTGCTGCCTCTTCGCATTTCCTTAGGATGTCTGACCTGAATGTGGCAGGACTTCTCCCACGCAGAGCACAGCCTCACCTTCCCTACTTCCTGTCAGTCCCACTCAGACCTTGCCTCCCTTGCCAGCCTCAACTAACCAAGCAAAGTGTGCATGATCATGTGCAACATCCGCCAGTGAATGGAGTCCTGCCTAGAGAGATTCCTTGTGAGATCATGACACAGAATCCACGGGTTTTCCACTCCATGGGCCAATTTTGCTCCAGATGGGATGAAAGAAGATTGGGGTGCCACATATATGGGGTTCATGGCCAGAGAGTAAACAGACCTCTTCTTCCCCTTCAGCAAAAAGGGCCCCAGTAGTGAGTGCAAAGGAAAGGTTAAGACTCTCAGGGCTGGATGATGAAGAAAGTCATTTACAGTTTGGGCTCTATCTAGACAATCCTCCCCACATCCAGAAGACTGAAGAAACCTTCTTCCTATTATACTGTAGGGTGGAGCTCAGAGGTGACTGAGAGCTCAGAGGGAGCCCAAGAGCTCAGAGCAAGAAACGGAGACTAGTTGGGTACCAGGTAGGTAGTGAGGATGGTAGGTAGTCAACAAAATTATCACAAGTTGTTTATGAATCCTCCATCTGAAAATCTACACTTAGAGCAGTTGTAAACAGAGATGGAGAATCAGTGACAAAACGAGATAATTTCTTTTTATAATGTATTTTATTGATTATGCCATTACAGTTGTCCCATTCCCCCCCTTCATTCCCTTCCACCCTGCACACCCCTCCCCCACTCACATTCCCCCACTTTAGTTCATGTCCATGTGTCATAAGTTCTTTACTTCTACATTCCCCACACTACTCTTGCCCTCCCGCTGCCTATTTTCTCCCAACTGTCTATGCTACTTATTCTCTGGACCTTTCCCCCTCCCTCTCCTCCTCCCACTCCCCTATTGCTAACCTTCCATGTGTTCTCCATTTCTGTGGCTCTGCTCCTGTTTTAGATGTCCACTTAGTTTGCTTTTGTTTTAGGTGTGGTGGTTAATAATCATGAGTTCGCTCTCCTTTCACTGTTCATATTTTTTATCTTCTTTTTCTTAGATAAGTCCCTTTAACATTTCATATAATAAGGGCTTGGTGATGATGAACTCCTTGAACTTGACCTTATCTGAGAAGCACTTTATCTGCCCATCCATTCTAAATGAAAGCTTTGCTGGATAGAGCAGTCTTGGATGTAGGTCTTTGGATTTCATGACTTGGAATACTTCTTTCCAGCCCCTTCTCGCCTGTAAGGTCTCTTTTGAGAAATCAACTGACAGTCTGATGGGAACTCCTTTGTAGGTGTCCCCTTATCTCTTGCTGCTTCTAGG
Organism: Sturnira hondurensis; assembly: GCF_014824575.4. Taxonomy (NCBI): domain Eukaryota; kingdom Metazoa; phylum Chordata; class Mammalia; order Chiroptera; family Phyllostomidae; genus Sturnira; species Sturnira hondurensis. The sequence continues at coordinate 874,611 of NW_028085098.1, forward strand.
ATTCTCTCCCTCATTTTAGTCTTGGCTAATGTAATTATGATGTGCCTTGGTGTGTTCCTCTTTGGGTCCACCTTCTTTGGGACTCTCTGAGCTTCCTGGACTTCCTGGAAGTCTATTTCCTTTGCCAGACTGGGGAAGTTTTTCTTTATTATTTGTTCAAATAAGTTTTCCACTTGTTGCTCTTCCTCTTCCCCTTCTGGTACCCCTATAATTCGGATGTTGGAATGTTTAAAGATATCCTGGAGGTTCCTAAGCCTCTCCTCATTTTTTTGTTTTTGTTTCTTGTTTTTTCATTCTTTTCTGTTTGGTTATTTCTTTCTTCCTTCTGGTCCACTCCATTGATTTGAGTCCCAGTTTTCTTTCCATCACTATTGGTTCCCTGTGCATTTTCTTCCATCATTTCACTTAGTGTAGCCTTCATTTTCTTATCTAATTTGAGACCAAAATCAACCATTTCTGTGAGCATCCTAATCACCAGTATTTTGAACTATGCATCTGATAGGTTAGCTATCTCTTGGTCACTTAAAAGTATTAGCTCTGGGGCTTTGATTTGTTCTTCTGTTTGAGCCATAATTTTTGGTATGATCAGGCCTGCTACTTATGAGTGGTGGAGCCTTAGGTGTTCACCAGGGTGGGGCAAACCCCGTGGCTGGGTTCTGACACTGTATGTGGGGATGGAGTCAGAGAGGGAAAAGTGGTGCTTGCTCTGCTCTCTCTTGGATTTCAGTTGCCTCTGCTGCTTCCCACAAGCAAATTGGGCCCTTCTGATGCTGGTTCCCAGATGGGTGGGCTTGTGTATGTTCTAGGATCCTGTGGGTCTCTCCAACAAACTCTCCTGTGAGGCTAGGAGTCTCTTCCAGCACCTTTTCAATTGGTGCTTTTAGGCTTTATTTCCCATCGTTGAGGCCCTGGGTTGTGCAGTCTGTCTTGCTGCCCACTTTTGCCTAGTTTATCTGCACACGAACGTGTGACCACAGTCAACCCCACATGGCCTGGGCTCCCAGGTCTGTCAGACAGCCACTGCCTTTTCCCACAATGACCCCTCTCTGCCAGCCACCAACTCCGTCCCTCTTACTGGTCTGGTTGAATGGTTGTTAGACTTCCATACAGTTCAATTTTCTGTCTGTTCTGGTTGTGTTTTTGTTTCTACAGCTTTGTTGTCCTTAATTTTGTTTTTGCAAGTAGGCACAGGGTTTCCACCCATGCCTCCATCTTGGCTGAAAGTCCTGAAATACTTTTTTTAAGAAGGGCAATAGGCCCTGGCTAGTGTAGCTCAGTGGATTGAGCATGGGCCTGTGAAGCAAAGGGTTGCTGGTTTGATTGCCAGTCAGGGCACATGCCTGGGTTGCAGGCCACATCCCGAGTAGGGGACACAGGAGAAGCAACCACACATTGATGTTTCTCTCCCTCTCTTTCTCCCTCATTTCTTTTCTCTCTAAAAATAAATAAATAAAATATTTCTTTAAAAAGAAGAAGGGCAATAGGACACTGTAAAATAATAAAAAAATATTGGCTTCTGCCCTCAGTTCTTGGTGCAGAACTCTTAAACTCTTGTAATTTCCTAAATGATAAGAGCACTAGGAATATCCTTTGTCCTAATATTTGGTCTTTTACCCGGTTCCTCACACAGAACTCCTAAATCCCATGGAGTCTCCTGGGTGACAGAACTGTCTTTTGTTCTAATGAAGCAACTCTTGGTGGGCTCCTGGAGAAAGAGTTTCAGGATGAGAGTTGGGCACCAGGAAGACCAAGCCACGGTAGGAAGCTTGGAACTTTCAGCCCCATCCCCACCCTCCAGGAAGTGGAATGGGGCTGGAGATTGAGTTAATGATAAATCACACCATGATGCCTTCATAAAAATTCCAAAAGTATGGGGTTCAGAGAGCTTCCAGTTTGGACAATTTATCTACGTGCCTGGACGATAACCCCTAAGCTCCAACAGGATAGAAGCTCCTGCACTCAGAACCCTTCCAGATCTTGCCCTATGTGTCTCATGTGGCCGTTCATTTGTATCCTTTGAAACAGTCATTATAATTAATCAGCCCTAGGAAGTAAACTGTTTGGGGGGTTTCTGTAAGTCACTTTAGCAAATTATTGAACCTGAGAAGTGGGTCATGGGAATCTCCGATTTGTAGCCAAGTTGGACAAGAAGTTGTAACCTGGAAACCTACTGCAGTTGGCCTCTGAAGTGGGAGGCTGTCTTACGGAAATCAGCCCTTGATCCACAGGGCCTGTGCTAACTCCAGTTGGTGTCATAACTGAATTGAGCTGGAAGATACCTGGTTTGTGTCAGAGCTCTGGCCAGTGTGGAGGAAAACCCACACATCTAGTGCCAGAGTATTATGTGTGAGAGTAAAAGAACACACAGCATGTTTTTCCTAGAAGGAAGTAGATCAACAAAACCTTAACTACAGAAGAAAAATATAAAAGATAAAGGAGATTTGAACTTCAGTAGAACAAAGACATCTCTCCCTCCTAGATTAGTTTTAGTGAAGACAAATTGGAAGTTGGCACAAGAAACTCAGTCTGTATTACTTATAGTGTATTGTGTGCTTATATTAACTATATGGTGAACTGTAGATCATGCTCATTCCTGATTAATTCCTTTTGTTGCATTATCAAGTCTGCTTTAAAGTCTGCTCTAGATAATTGATCTCGGTAACTCTTTGGATCAGATGCCTCTCTAGCTATGAGAGCCAAGAGGATGGTTTCAAGAGTAGGAGGTGGTATAAGCAGTTCTTCTTATAGTCTGAATTGGCCAGATTCCTTTCGCTCTGTGTGGACTACATGAGGTGCATGGTTGGATGGGTAGGTAGGCTTAGGAGTATGTCTGCAAAATGTTAGGACAAGTTCACAAGCATGCCAAAGGTTGGGAACCCTGGAGAAGATGATCATCATATTCAAATGTTAATGTAAAACCATGAAAAGAGAGTTGTCCTGTCCAGGGGAAGGCTGGGATTTAAAGCCTCATTCTTCCATTTTTCTAGTAGGTGACCTTGGGCAGATTAACACCAACCTTCCTAACTTCCTCAAGGAAAGAGTGAGCTTGCACACATTTGGAAACCATAAAGCCCTATCTAAATGCAATGCATTATTGAATAAGCACATATGTATATGAGTATATTGTTTAGGTTTCAATTGCCCTGGAGATTGCATTTACCTGATACTTATGTGTGCTGGGTATGAATTAGCTCAAAGTAATTCTCTAATAGTTCCCCTCCACAGACAAGTGCTGTAAGTAAATTTTGTAAGAAAAACTTTAAATCTGTTATCTTTATAAAGCTCATTTAGATAAACAAAAAAAGGTTGCACAGATTTACGAGAATTTTACAATAAAGTGAGCATCCAAAAAGATATTTGTTGTCTTTACAAACTTCTGTAAAATGGGAAGGAAGAGAGAGAGAGAGGATCGATGTGAGAGAGAAACATCAATCAGTTGCCTCCCATACATCCCCAACCAGGGGTTGAACTCACAACCTAGCTGTGTGCCCTGACTGGGGGATCAAATCCACAAACTTTTAGTGTACAGGACAATGCTCCAACTGACTGAGACACCCAGCCAAGGCTGGGTGCATAATCTTAATAAAGTCTCCAATCTAGTAACTGATTTCCTCTTTCCATCCTTTCATTCTTCCTCCCTCCCTTCCTTCCTCTCTCTCTCATTAATTCATTCTATCAATCAATCAGTCAACACTTAGTGAGCCTGAATCTGAACCAGGCAGTGTTCTAAGCGCTGGCCCTATATTAGTGATTATTAGAGAATGAGTCCCTGCCCTCATGGAATTTAATTACAGTGAGGGTGGGTCTCAGGCACAAAGATGCCCCCTCACACCCACTTTCAATGTGCTGGATGTGGGAATTGGTCAGCTCCAGACTTCAGCTGTCAGCTCTTTCAGGGTCAGTCTCAGCTACAGACTGCTGTTTTGTCTAAGGGCAAGCCCTTCCTAGGGCAGCTCAGATCCAAAGGCTGAGCAAGGCCTCACCATTTCAGCCCAACACAGGACAGTTCCTGTGAGTAACACTTGCTCTACCATTCCCTGCTAAATTAGCCAAGGATTTTCAGGCCTGAATCACAATTCACCTTCTCCCTCTATCCAACCTTTCTTCTCCCAAATCTTCCCTTCATAAGTGTTGACCCCTAATAAACATCCTGCACCCCAAATTCTGTCTCATTGCTGCAGGGACTTTATATGTGCAACTATTTTATATGATTGTCATGAAGGCTTTAAAAAAAATAAAATGACATTTGAGCATCCGAATAAAGACCTGAAGTCCTGCAGAGATCTGAGGGAAGAGCATCCCAGGCAGAGGAAACAGCTCAGGCAGAGGTCCTGAGGCAAGAGGTTGTTTGGCAGGTTTGAGGAACAGCCAAGGATCCAATGGGTTGGAGCCAAGTGGAGGAGAAGGGAGGCAGGAAATGAGATGCGAAGGACATGTGGAGTAGGGTGGGAGATGATATGGCCCCTTCACGTAGGGATGTTTAATGAATAAGGAGCTACACTGATTCCTGTGGAGAGCAGACTGGTTAGATGTTGTGAGTTAAGAGCTCTGTAAGGGGGAAAAAGAATATAGATTAGATGAGCAAGAAAAGAACAAACGGAGACATATTGCCTCATATTTTGTTGAACCAGTCTCTTAGTCCTGAGTATTTAACAAAGGGTATTTCTAAAAAACAAAAAAGGAAATAAAGGTTAATTGCTGAAGCAAATTACAAACCCAATTTTGAGTTTAAAGTTCAACCAGTTAAGAATATTTCTAGATGTTGAGCTCCAAACATCCTTAAGTGGTGGAGTGAGGTCTGAGTTCTGATGAAGATGGAGGTGCAAGTAGAAACACCTCACTTCCTTGAACAACCAAAAGGAGGATAACAACCAATCCAAAATCACTAAACAACCAGAAGTGACAGAAAATCAAACTGCATGGAACTCCGACAACCAAGGAATTAAAGAAATAGTCAGCCAGACCAACGAGACCAGTAAGGCAGCAGACCAAGAGAAACCATGGTAAGACTCTGGACTGAGCTGGTGGGGCTGACTTAATGGGAAACTGAGACTCAGAACTCACTGTGAATTATAGCAGTTGTGCAGTGGGAAAAACTCCCAGTCTCACACAAGAGTTCCTTGGAAAATAGGCTAGAGATGAGTATGAGAGCTGCATTGTTTCCTCTCTGGCCCCTCCCCCACAGACCCATCACAGCAGGGCAAGGAGCGTTGCCCTTCCTGGTGAATACCTAAGGCCCCGCCCCCTTACAACTTAACAGGTGCCCTGAACAAAGGAATATGGCCCAAATGAAAGAACAGAGCAAAACTTCAGGAAGAAAGCTAAGAGAGGAGGAGATAGCCAACCTGTTTGATGGAGAATTTAAAGCCCTGGTTATTAAATTGCTCACAGAACTGATTGAGCTTGATCAACAAATTAAAGAATAAATAAAAGATACTCAAAATGAAATAAAGCAAAAATATTCAGGGAACCAATGGTGACAGGAAGGAAACCAGGACTCAAATCAACAATTTGGAACAAAAGGAAGAAATAGACATCCAATCACACAGAATGAAGAAACAAGAATTTGAAAACATGAAGAGAGACTTTGGAACCTCTGGGACAACTTCAAATGTCCCAATATCCTAATTATAAGGGTGCCAGAAGGAGAAGAGGAAGAGCAAGAAATTAAAAACTTATTTGAACAAATGATGAAGGAAAACTTCCCCAATCTGGAAAGGAAATAGACTTTCAGGAAGTCTGGGAAGCCCAGAGAGTCCCAAGAAAGTTGGAACCAAAGAGAAACACACCAAGGCATATCATCATTAAGTTGCCCAAAATTAAAGACAAAGAGAGAATCTTAAAAGCAGCAAGAGAAAAGGAGACAGTTACCTACAAAGGAGTTCCCATAAGACTATCAGCTGATTTCTCAAAATAAACCTTGTGGTCAAGAAGGGACTGGAAAGAAATGTTCCAAGTCACGAAAGAAAAAGACCTACATCTAAGATTGCTCTATCCAGCAAAGCTATCATTTAGAATAGAAGGGCAGGTAAAGTGCTTCCCATATAAGGTCAAGTTAAAGGAGTTCATCATCATCAAGCCATTGTTATATGAAATGTTAAAGGGCCTTATCTAAGAAAAAGAAGATAAAAAATATGAACAGTAAAATGACAACAAATTCACAACTAGCAAGAAATGAACCCCCAAAAGAAAAAGAAAAACAATGAAAACAAAAACTAAGCAAACAACTAGAACAGGAACAGAATCAGAGAAATGGACTTCGCATGGAGATTTTTCAGAGGGGAGGGGGAAGGGAGGAATTGGGGGAAAGTACAGGGAAGAAGAAGCATAATTGGTAGGCATAAAATAGACAGGGAGATGTCAAAAATGGCATAGGGAGCAGAGAACTCAAAGAACTTATCTGTACAACCTATGGACATGAACTAAGCAGAGGGAATGCTGAAGGGTTGGGGGTGTGGGGCAGAGGGGACATAAAGGGGAAAAATTGGGAAAACTGTAATAGCATAATCAATAAAATATACTTTAAAATAAGAAACAAATGGTGGATTGACAATGGCAGTGGCAATATGATGGATTTCCTGGTCTAAAGTTTGAATTTTTTTTGGTAATGGTATAGATATCAGAATCACAGTCATGATTCATGATTATTTTCCACAGATGGAAGACAAAGTCCAAAGTGTTGTGGTGATGAGTCTTTTGAAGTTTGTGTCAAGTTGCCCAGCTTGCAGGGATTTGGAAAAAAGGGCAGCCTCAAGATAACCTAGAGTTGCCTTTAAGGTTTTTTTTTTTTTAAGTGACTCTGTTAATACCATATACAGGTAGAAAAATATCACCTATCCATGCATAATACATAATACATAAAAGGGCAGACAAACGCCAATAGAGATCTTACAGCTTTCATTCACAACTTTTAGCCAAGAGTCAGGCATAAACACAGTAATAAAAATTCATTGGTTTTTGTCTTTGCTCTATTTTATATCTTTATCTGATGGTACAAGTTGAGTTACCTGCTCAATATGAGGGTTAAAACTTCCCACAAATATTTATGGGGGAAACTTTTAAGAATTTTTTTTGCCCTGATATGGAAATGGAACATACATCAAGCAGCCACCCGGATGGTTCTGAAGCACATCTGAGTGGATGAAACATTCAGTTTGCTTCCAGTTAGAATTCCTAGCTACAAATTGCTGCATTGGATGGTCCCTGATTCCTCAAGAAGTCCTGATGAAGAGCAGGGGACCTAAAGCTTGAGTGACCTTGCCAAATTAGCCAATGATTTTCACAGGGAGATGGGGGACTGGAGTGGGAAAGCAAAGGTCTGGCAGTGGTGAGCAAAGGTTTAAAAGAGTAAGAGTTTGAAGGTGGACTTATTAAAGAAGCTGAAGAGAAGGTTAAAGGTGGTAAAAGGAGGAAGGAGGGACAGAGATAATAATAAGAGCTCTTAGAGGAGCCCATTTAGATCTTAAGTTTCTCAAAAGGGACATTGAAGTCCTAAATTACCCTTAGTGAAACCATACCAATAAGAAAGGAAAAAGATAGCACTGTATGGGTGGAGCAGGTCATCATCAGGAGTTTGAGAAGGGGAGAGGGTGTCAGTTGACTGAGAAGTTCCCATGAGAGGCAAGTAAGGAGAACAGAGAGGTCTCAAAAAAAGAAAAGAAAACAAAAAGAAGAACTTGCAGTCCAAAAGTACATTCCAAACAAAGAAGCTTATGACTCCAACTCAACTTCAAAAAGTGCACTCGTTCTAAATATCACTTAAACCAATTATGTCTTAAACACGGATACAAGAAGGATCCCTCAAAGAGGGCACAGAAGATGCAGTCCGCATATTGAAAAATAGCCAAAAAGAAAGACAGCAATGACCCTCATTGCCAAAAGCAGTAAGAATGGTGTCTAGATATTCATGTCTGTGATCTCTTCCAATCATAGACCTGCTCATCCATGATATTGAGATGAAAATTCTCAGCACTACAAAAGCAATGAGAAAACAGCCAACAATGGTCCTTACTGTTGTAAGATTTAGACTTAGATGTACCTCGTGAAAGCTAGCAACAGTTGGTAAGAAAGTGTTGCTTGTGTACATCATGTATAAACCCCAACCTTATGGTTGGCTGCCTCCAAACGCAGATTTAATAGTCTGTGCCACCCAGCAGGTGGAAAATCAGAGAGAGCTTTCTCTCTGGATCCAAGCAAGGCTCTCAGAGCATAACATCAAGGTGGAAGGAGAACCTCACCCAGTTTTACTGGTGACTCACAGCCATGTTTGTCTAAGCAGACCTCAGTCTGATGAGAACTGTAAACTCAGTGGTCTATGAGGCTGGTTCAGACAATGGGCTTATAGAACATATGCTTGTGTCTACTCTCTGATTCTCCTCCTTATGGAAAATAACAACAAAAAGAACAGAGACAAATGGCCGAGACAAAATGGCTATTTATGACAAGAGCCACAATACACAAAGATTTAGCTCTAACACCAAACTTTTCTCCTGTGGATCTAAAGTTTGGAAAATCCCTTTTAGAAAAGACAAGAAGAGTCTCTTACCACCTGCACTCAGTTGGACTCTGAACAGATACAGCTTTTGATTGGTAAAAAGCTAGCTTGGCCAGAGGTCCTGGGATTTCAACTACAGTCTCTGAAGCAAACAGGGAGTCCCAACTGTCCCATCATCATTGCCAAAACTCTTAGAAGGAAAACCTTTCTTCTTCCACTTAACTCCAAATGGTTATGGGCCTGAGAACTAATTGACAATAGACAAATTGGCAGAAGGAGAGACAGGGTTGATTTACATGCACACAAGGGAGTACTCACGGGGAGCAACTCATCGAATAATCAGAAGGGGTTTATATACTAACTTAACAGAAAAGGAGCAGGGCATTACATACATACCAACTTGAAAAAAAGAAGTGGGGGTGGGGAATGTATAGAAGGTTCTATTAGATTTTTGGTGCTAATGGTGGCTGACTTTGGATTTCCCGGTGTTAAGGGTCAGTCTTTGCCCAAACAGAAAATAGTTTCAGAATGCGTTTCAATGGCAGCTGTGATTTCAGGGTTAGACAATGTTTCTTTCCATGGCTGTTGATTGTTCAGATGTTTTAAATTTAAAGTAATTTTCATACCATTTTGGATATTATTAGTATATAGCAGAGATGACTATTATGAGGATGAAATGAAAAGCTTCTTGAGACTGATCTGGGCAATGATTTATTTGGATGTAACCCCAAAAGCACAAGCAAAAAAAGTAAAACTAGAAGATTGCATCAAACTAACAAGCTGCTTCTTCTTCCTTTTTTTAAAAAAATCTTATTCAAGGACATTTTTATTGATTTTAGAGAGTGAGGAAAAGAGAGAAAGAGAGAGAAACATCCATGTGAAAGAAAAACATCAATCAGTGTCTTCCATACATTTGCCCTGTCAGGGAATTGAATCCACAACCTGACTGAACCCACAGCCTTCTGGTGTACGGGACAGTGCTCTGGGCAAACTAAAAAGCTTCTGTACAGCAAGCAACACAGTCAAGAGACAACCTCAGCATGGGAGAAAATATTTGCAATCCATACATCTGATAAGGAGTTGATAGCCAAAATATAAAAGTAACTCAAATAACTCAAAGTAACAAATAATCTGATTTAAAAATGGGCAAATGACCTGAAAAATACTTCTCAAAAGAAGACATACATGGAAAAAATAAAAGAAAAAATTACATACATACATACACAACCCTGACTAGTGTGGCTCAGTGGGTTGGGCATCATCCTGTAGGCAAAGAGGTTGCAGGTTTGATTCCCAGTTGGGCCACATGCTTGGGTTGCAACCCAGGTCCCTGGTTTGGGGCAGGTGGGAGGCAGCCAAATGATGTGTCTGTCACACATAGATGTTTCTCTCCCTCTCTTTCTCCCACCCTTCACCTGTCTAAATAAAGAAATAAAAATAAACAAATGAAGTCTTTTTTAAAAAGAAGACATACACATAGTCAACAGGTATATGAAAAAATGGTCAACATTACTTCTCCTCAGAGAAATGCAAATCAAAACCACAATGAGGTATCACTTTGTACCTATTATCAAGAGATCAGTGTTGGTAAGGATATGGAGAAAAGGAAACCCTTGTGTGTTGTTAGTTGGAATGAAACTGTATAGCCAATATAGAAAATAGTGTGGAAATGTCTCAAAAACTTAAAGCTAGAACTACCATAAGACCCATCAACCCCACTCCAGGACAGGTATCCAAAGGAAGTAAAGTCAGGGTTTTAAAGAGCTATGTGCACCCCATGTTCACTGCAGTATTACTCACAATAGCCAAGATATGGAAACAACAGTGTCCATCGATGGATGAATGGGTAAACAAGTGTGGCATATACACACAATGAAATACTATTCAGCCTTGAAAAAGGAGAAATCTTGTCCCTTGTGACAAGATGGATGAACCTGGAGGATATTATGCTGAGTGAAATGTCAGACGCATAAAGACAAATACTGCATGACCTCACATAAATGGAGTCTAAAGAAGTCAGACTCCTGGAAGCAGAAAGCAGAGTGGTGGTGCCAGGCACTGGGTGGTGGGGAAATGGACGGATGTTGGTCAAAGGGTACAAAGTTCCAGTTATGCACAATAAATAATTCCCGAAGATCTAATGTACCGAATGATGACTACAGTAATAATACTATATTATTATATGTAAACATGTTCTTATTTATGTTATTAATATAAATAATATTATATAAAGTATAAATATATTTACATTTATTATGTTTTTATTTGTCATTTATACCTCAATAAACCTGGGGGAAGATAAGATCTTAGAGCAGAGCCTGAACTGCAAAGACCCAAAAGGGGTGTGTCCCAACAGTGGGGCCTAACGTTGGATTTTTTACAGCTTTGGACATTCCCTCCCATGTCCTCACGAGCACTTCCCTCCACTGACAGGTTTCCAGTGGACAATTTGGGGAATTTATGGGCCTTTGGAATGCCAGTAGTCTTAGAAATACTCCACCAAGGGATTCTGCAGGTTCAAACAGAGCAGATGGGGTTCTAAAAGGAGTTCATATCTGTCCCTCATTCCTTCTGGCAATGCTTACTGACACGGGACAAGTAGAGGAACCCTACCCTCATAAGCTTACAGCCCAGTGGAAGCAGAGACCTACCCATGACAAAAAGTCCATTAACTCACTCCAGCTGTCTTGGCACACCTATTATATTGAAAGGCATGGGGCCTTGGATATTCTGCTGGGCAGGGGACCCTGCTTCATTGATTTGTGGCACTGTATGTGGGGAGGCATGAGGGAGGGGACAATGCTGCTCGCTCAGCACTCGCTCCGTTTCCAGTCACTTCACCCACTTCCCATATGTGACTGTCACCCCTCTGGCTTTTGCCCTGGTAGTGGTTCCCAGAGTGGGTGGGTTTGCATATGTTTTAAGACTTGGGGCCTTTTAAATGAACTCTCCTGAGAGACTGGCAGTTTCTTCTGCCTCCCCAATCCCCACAGGTTTTTACAGCCAGAAATTATGAGGCTTTCTTTCCCCAGCACTGGGACCCTTGGTAGTGCGGTCTGCCCTGGAGCTGAGAGCGTTCACTCCCCAGGTGTTCCTCCTGGTTTTTATCTGCCACACGTGAAAGCTGGACCACCCATTCTGCTGGCCGCTGCCTTAACACTGCCACACCACATCCTCTCTGCCTCCACTTCCCATCTTCTCCCCTCCTACCCATCTGGGTGAATATTTCTTCTTTAAATCCTTGGTTGTGAGACTTCATAGTTCAATTTTCTGGCAGTTCTGGTTGTTTTTTGTTTTGAAGTTAGTTGTGATCCTTCTTATGCTTGTGAGAGGAGGCAAAGTGTGTGTACCTATGCCTCCATCTTGGCCGGAAACCCAAAGTGCCTACTTTGGAGGGTACTGAGGTGCCATTGTTCTATGTATAATATTTCTTGTCTATTGTATCTTCTTCAATAAATGTCTTTATTTCTCATATTACCTGGCTGAATATCTTCTGGACAGACCTCATACATTGCACTCCATGTTATAAAAATAAAAGGTTTTAGAGTAGGGTTGTCCTAATAACCTCCTAGAATAGTCAATACTAATAAATAAAAGAAGCTATTTAGTTTATTTTAAATCTTTTATTGAGTAAAGAGAAAAACACATAGGTCTCTATAATTCACAAAATCTTAAGGTATCCTGGGATTTTTTCTTTTTTAGTAACTACTCAATTCATATAAAAACAAGAGTCTCTTCAAAATATAATCTGTAAACTAGTAGGAAAATGTCTTCTGATTAAACACCAGATAGAACCAGGCTAGGTAGCTCAGCTGGTTGCAGCATCAACCTGATGCACCAAGGTTGCAGGTTTGATTCCCATCCGGGCACTTATGGGAAGAGCTGGTGAGTGCACGGGTTGGTGGAGCAATGGGTCAATGATTCTCTCTCTTTCTCTCTCTCTAAAAATCAGTAAATAATGTTTTAAATACCAGATAGAAAATAAATTTGTGTAATTATAAATAGTCTCTGGAAACAAAGGAGTAAGTCCAAAAGAAGAGTGAAATATGTAGGTAAACCCATCTATCTTCATCATATCACTTACTAACTTTAGCTTAGTAAGAAATTAGCATGTTCATAAGATACTAGCAACCAATACTTATTAATTTTTACATCTACATTTATCTATATTTTATAATATGTTTATTTTATATCTATCTATATAAGATGTGATAGAAGGACATTTGACATTGGGTGGTAAACATACAATGCTATATATAAATGATATATTATAGAATTGTATACTTGAAGCCTACATAATTTTATTAATATCATCCCAATAAATTATGTTTTTAATGATGTGAATAGGCATTCATATACTCATTTGTGCATTTATTCCTTCATTCTTCTATCCATTGAGAGTTTTTTTTGCTTTTAGGGACTATAAACACATAAATAAGTTACAGTCCTATCTCAGACCAACTCACAATTTATCAGGGAAGACAGACATGTAAACATAACTATAATTATAAAATAGTGTAGTAAGAACTATTTTTTTTAAAAATTTAGTTTCACCCTGGCTAGCGTGGCTTTCTCTCTCCTTTACTCTCTCTCTAAAATCAATAAATATATTTTAAACATTCTCAAAAAATGGCATTTTCAAAGAGCTACCAAGTTACTGGGATGAGAGTAGTTAACATTTGGAAAAGAGTGTCAGCTAGTTTGAGAGGAAATGAAGTGTGGGCTAACCTTGAAGAAGTAGGTCCTACTTCTTTTTTAAAATTTTTTGTCCTCACCCAAGAACATTTTTTATTGCTTTTAGAGGGAGAGGAAAGAAAGAGAAACATGAATTCGAGAAACATCAATAGGCTGCCTCCTCCTTTGTGCTCCGACTGGAGACTGAACCTGCCACCTGGGTATGTGCCCAGACTGGGAATCAAATGTATGACTTTTCAGTCTATGGGACAACGCTCCAACCAACTGACCCAGACCAGCCAGGCAACCCTCCTTAAGTAGGGTCATGCACTTTATGGCTATATGTTGAGGTCTTCCAAATCTCTCACTCCAGCCTAGGTCTCTTCCCAGAGCTTCATTTTTATAAAGATAAATAAATGTCTGCTGGGAAATACATCTACAAGTTTCCATAAGCATCTCAAAATCCAAAACTACACTTGTATTCCGCACCCAAAGGGATATCATCATCCATCCAGCCATCCACACTGGACACGGGTGTTCTGGTTATTGCTGCCTAACGAACTCCTCCAAAACTCTGTAGCGCAATTTATTATTGTCTTTCATGATGCCGACGGTTAAAAGGTTCGGGTGGATTCTTCTTGCTCAGTTCTCTCAGGTAGTTAAAGTCAGATGTTGGCTGGGATGGCAATCATCTGGTGGCTCAGTTGGACTAGCTACCTAAGAAAGCTCACTCACAGGGCTGCAGGTGAGGCTGGCTGCCGTCCACTCAGCTAAGTGGCTCAGGTTTCTCCCAGTATGAGAGCTGGGTTCTCACCCCAAGAGACCCAGACAAACCTTCCTCTGATGTAGCCTTTAAAGCCATGTAGTGTCATTTCTCCCTCATCCTTCAGTTTGACTGGACCATCTCAGAATCAATGTGACATTACACTCCTGGGAGTGTGGTTCATCAGGGGCCATATTTAGAGATTAGCTCCCATCTCATAACTCCTCTCTCTTCTCCATTGGCTAACACTTCTCCAATCTCTCCACTCCATCCTGACTGCTAATGAGCTAGTCCTGCTTCTCGTCATGTCATTCCCAGGCTCTTTTAATAGCAATCATCTTCTCCCACTTCAACTGCTTCCCTAATTTCTATTTTGTTTCTCGTCAGTTCATGTAAGATATTCTTCCAAAGATGATGAGTGATTTTTTAAAATAACCTTTACATTGAAAAAGATAACCTGTGTATCCAAAATACACAAATATGAATGTACAGCTTAGGACATTATTATAAATTATACTTCCTATAAACACAAGAAATAAAATATTGCCAGCACCTCAGAAGCCCCCTCATATCTCTTGCCAATCATTCCTCTTCCCCTGACCTCCCACAAGAAGTAACTTTCTTGACTTTTATGGAAACCACTTTCTTGCTTTAGACTTTTACCATATAAGTATACATTTATAAACAATGTAGTTTAGGTTCACCTGTTTTAAAATTTTATATAATGGAAGTATATAATATATAGCCTTTTGTGCCTGGCTTCTTTTACCTAAAATTGTGTAGATTCACTCATCTCATGTAGGCATCATGTTTATTTATTTCATTGTGAAGTATTCCATTGTATGAATATGCCATACTTTATTTTTTATTAGTTATTTTTTAAAGATTTTATTTATTTATCTTTAGAGGGGAAGGGAAGGAGAGAGGGAGAGAAATATAAACTTATGGTTGTCTCTCATGTGTCCCCTACTGGGAAGTGGCCTGCAACCCATGCACGTGCCCTGACTGGGAATCAAACCGCGATTCTTTGGTTCACAGTCCCACGCTCAATCCACTGAGCTACGCCAGCCAGGGCTTCTTTCTTTGTTTATTTGACTGCTGATTCCTCCTGCTTTATTCTTCTTTTTCAAAATTGTGTCAGCAAGTCTGGTTCTTTTGCCTTCCCACATGAATTTTACACGAATCTTATCTCTAGCTACAAAAATCTTAGTGATAAAGAATTGTGTTCAACCTGTGTATCAGTTTGGGAAGAACTAATATTTTTTACCATGTTGAATATTCCAATTCATGAGCACAGTACATGCTCTCTAGCATGTGACTGAACTAGAGTGATTATAGTCTGAAATGTTCTGTTTCCTAGGCGTCCCCTTACCAGGTCCTTTGAGTTGAGAGAATAGGCTGTTGTTGTTTTGTTTGTGCTTGCTGGCATTTCAGGGTTGGTGGCTTCTTCAGCTCCAAATCCTAGCAATAGGGCAAAAAAGCAAATACAGGAAACTCGCCACTTGTTGTTTCTTGCGTCTCAAGGTCTCTACCTGATATGCCACCTTCTCTCCACTTCTCAGAGTTTTCTTTCTATGTTTTATATATGATGTCCAGAGTCTGCAGTTATACTTAGAAGAAAATAGATAGATTTTTATCTATATATCTAAATAGATTTTTATAGATAAAAATACATCTGCTCCATATTTCCTAAAGCCAATATCTCTCTCCTGTATTTTTAGCATGTATTGTAAGTGTTCTCTAAATATCTTGGTGGTTGTAACAATATGAATTCCATTTTACAGACTGAATAATACTAGTAGGCATCCTAAGAGAACCTTTTAAATCAACATGTGTGACCTTGTATAACTGGGGAAATAAATCAGTATGGACCAACATGAATTTGAAAATAATTCCCCATCAACTTCCAGCTGACCCTGCACTCTTCAGCTTTATCCTCCCATTCTTCCTTTCTAGTCTTTCTCTCCCTCCTTCCTTCCTGCCTCCTCTCTTTTCCTTTATCTTTTTTTCCCCATGTTTCACTGTGGCTGTTTCAAAAACCCCATCTTTGGTAAATATTCTCAGATATTTTTTATTTTTAAAGATTTTACTTATTTATTTTTAGAGAGAGGGGAAGGGAGGGAAATGGAAGGAGAGAAATATCAATGTGTTGTTGCTTCTCATGGACACCCTACTGGAAGCCTGGCCTGCAACCTAGGTATGTGCGAAGACTGGGAATTGAACCAGCAACCTTTTGGTTCACAAGCTGTCACTCAATCCACTGAGCCTCACCAGCCAAGGCTCTCAGATACTTTTTACAGGGTTTAAATGACAGTATTTACCAGTGACATCTGGAAATTTGTTCAGGGCAGATTTTTGTAGCTCAAAAGAAAGATGTAGAAACTTCTAGACAGTAATAGAATTTTCTTGTAAAAATAGTGAAAGTTTCTTATGTGTGATAATTTTCAAAGCACTGAAGGTTTTCAATTCTGAAATTGCATTTCAGGTGTACCCCAACGTAATGACTTTGAAACCATCACTAATTGTTGCTAAGTGTCATTTTCCTTTCTGTAAGTAGACGTGTTCCTACTATGTTCACAGAAGTCTGGGAAGCCAGAGGCAAATAACATGGTTGCCATTTGACAGTTTTATTTCTTCATAAGGCAATAGTAAGATAGGGTATTGTACTCAGCCTTTCTTGAAAGATTAACAAGTAGCTGTTAGGAAGAACTCTACTAGATCAGAGAGAATATCTATAATGAGTTACCTGGCAAAATAGTGTGTGTTCCGCAAAGCAGAATCTGTTTTTTCTTTTAACAGGTTGTTCTGGGAGCTGCCATATCACTTATTGGTGAAATATCAGAATACAATGTAGCCACTGAAATGTACATTATGTTTTTGTCTATATCAGTTAAATTGCAGACATATGCCCATTAGGGCGAATTTTCTGTAAGTAAAAGAGGGGCTGAAACACAATGCAAATGCAAAGTGTGTCTTGATAATCTTTAGTAGCATAAACAAATATAGTTAATTGTTAAACTTCTAAAGTTGTCATAAAATAAATTGACAGGTTGATAAATGCAGAAAGCCAAACACTTAAAGGTAAAAGTGACCTCTCTGTTGGACCCAATATGAGGAAATATATTAGTAATCTAACATCATTTAATTCTTTTTTTTAAGATTTTATTTATTTTTAGACAGGGGAAGGGAGGGAGAGAATTAGAGAAACATCAGTGTGTGGTTGCCTCTCACGTACCCCCACCTGGGACCTGGCCTGCAAACCAGGTGTGTGCCCTGACTGGGAATCGAACTGGCGACCCTTTGATTCGCAGCCCACACTCAATCNGACCCAATATGAGGAAATATATTAGTAATCTAACATCATTTAATTCTTTTTTTTAAGATTTTATTTATTTTTAGACAGGGGAAGGGAGGGAGAGAATTAGAGAAACATCAGTGTGTGGTTGCCTCTCACGTACCCCCACCTGGGACCTGGCCTGCAAACCAGGTATGTGCCTTGACTGGGAATCGAACTGGCGACCCTTTGATTCGCAGCCCACACTCAATCCACTGAGCTACACCAGCCAGGGTTTATTTAATTCTGATATTAAAATTACTCCTCACCACAATTTACCAAAAAAGTAAAATACTGGTCACCCCCAGTGTTGACAAGGGTGAGAGGAAATAGGCACTCTAACACAGGGTTGGTTGGAGAATAAATTAGTAAACCTTTTGAAAGTCTAATTTAACACAATCTACTAAAATTTAAAATGTGCTCATCATTTGATCCAATAATTCTACTACTGGCAATTTACTTTATGGAATATATTTGCAAAAGTATGCCTAATTTTATGCATAGAGAGATGTTCATTTCAGCATTAATCATAATAACAAAATTTTGGAAATAATCCAGACATCCATTAGTAGGAGACTGATTAAATAAGTTATAAAATACAGTTAAATAATGTGCACCTATTCAAATTGAATAGGTAAATGTGTATGTTTCATGTGACAAATCTCTAAGAAATATTATTGAATGGAGAAAAAAAGCAAAATACAGACAGCATTTAGCATGTCATTTGTAAAGTACGTATACATATACAATAATATTTACATAAAATTTCTTGGAGGATAAATATATTTAATCAATATAGTCTAATTATATTTGGTCAATATATTCTAGAGGACTAGTAGTGAAGAGGGAGACTTCATTTTTTTTTTTTACCAAGTACATGTCTTATTTTTTAAAGAATCACCTCTCCTTGGAGATATTCAATACATCCATCCAAAGTTTGTAAACTTCAAAATTGTATAGTCTCATAACTTTGGAGTTGTGTCCCTTTTCATAAGTAAGAAAACTGAGGGGCAGAGATTGAGCGTTCAGGTGACTTGAGTGAAGGGCTTGATGAACGTGGTGACAAGGTCAGCAGGAGAAGCCGGGTTCTCTGGCCTCTGGTCAAGCAACTGACCACTGCGCTTTGCTACTTTGATGTTTGGTATACGAGGAATGCTCCAAATGTACCTGCAACTTCAATTAATTAGGGCTCAGCATTAACCATTTCCTGAAAAATACTATACATATTAAAAATGGACTCATAGCTATTAATTGTTTTCCATTTAATAATTTTGAAGTGGCCTAAATGCATGGAAACAAGCAATCCCCTTAAACTGAGGTCACTGCAGGTGTCCACACATCCACCCGACCACGGGCACCTGGATAGGAGGGTAGTCCTCCTAGTACAGGTTCCCCCCGTGAGGTGAGTGTTCTAGGAACCCATCTGTATCAGTGTACCAGCTGGTGTTGTGAGAGTCTGCCTTCATTGGCTTTCAGTGATTTTTTTTGAAGACTTAGTGTGTTTCCCCCTTCCAGGACAGGTGATTTATAAGTGCACCTGCCCAAGCCACTCTGAGTGTTCATCAGTTTTTAACCAAAAATAGCATGACCCCATGACCTGATCTCATGCTGAGTGACTTTTTTTTTTGTTTTCCCAGCTAAAAAAAAAGCCCCCAAAGGCAAATATGTTGCCAATGTGAAAGAGGTGAAACAAAAAACAGCAAGAGCACTAAAAGACATCAAAATCAATGAGTTCAAAACTTTTTTGAATAGTGGGAAAAAAAGTCCCAATAGTTGTATTGCATCAAATGGAGAGTACTTTGAAGGTGACTGAAGTTTAAACATGTAAGAATAAACACACAATATTTTAATAAATAAATTCTGGTGTTTTGGGGTACAAGCATGTAGGTTCACCATCATGCCCACCAAACATGCCATGTGAGATGCCCAGAAGCACAGGTCATTGCACCAGGGTACAGTCTCTGGACCTCTCAAAACTAATTTGGTCAAACCTTCACTGACTTACAAGTTCTTCTTAAGTGTTCAGCTTGATGCATTTTCATACACATACCCTATAGCCACCAACAAGATCAAGCACCCAACAGGCTCTTTCAGGCCGCCTCTGTCAATATTGCACAAAGGTAACCACTATCCTGGCCTCTAATATCAAATGTTAGTTTTCACGCCTTCATTATTAAAAACAGCAATGAAACATAAAACAAACAAAAGCTCCCCACAGCTGATTATATATGGGGTGGTGAGGTAGAAAAGGCAGATGGGTCAAAAATATTTTAATCTATTCCATTAAAAACATTCCTCCTGTCATCGTTTAACTTATCTTCCTGTTCACTGTGTTCTTTTAAAAATTAGTGTGTGAAAGATCTTAGACCTAATGCAGTTCCTTTCTCTAGACTTCTCTTTTTATAGTGTATTTGTGCTTGAACTTTTGTCATGCACTAGAGATCAGAGAAAAGTTAATGATGCACGAGGAGAAAAAATTACAGAGTATATTGATTTGTTTTAGTTTTAACTTCTATTTTTTGAACCTGCTATATTCCTTGCTGCTTTTACTCGGAATCAATGCATTCCTCTACATATTTGCCAAAATGTGTGTATGACATCTAAGAATATGCACATTGAAACATTATTGTTTATTTATTAGTTAAGAATCAATGTAGTAAGATTACAGAGTTTGGGCAGGAAGAAAGACTTTAGGGAGAAAGAAAGTCTTTTGTTTGGGATTTTGTTTTAAGTTTGGAGTAATTACTCAGAATGCCCATGCTGAAATTGGACCCCTTCGAAAGAGTGTCTGGTGTGGGAGACCCACATGGTGAGGGACCCCACCAGATACAGCCCAGGCCAGAGTTTGGCATCTGGCCATCATTTGCCCTCATGTGATCCCAGGTCCCCTCTGGGGCTGTCGGGACTTGGGGACTAAGAAAACTCCAACTGCAACACGGTGTGAAGGAATCTAAGAAATAACTTTCAGGAGGCTGGAGGTGGCAATGACAGAGACAGCTATGCCTCTGCAGACGCTGAGGGCCAGAGAACCAGGACTTGACAGAGAAGCTCAGGAAAAAATTCAATACGAACTTTGTGTAGCATATTTATTGAGCAGTAAAGATCTGGAGAGAAACTATAAAATCAGTCTTCAGTATAAATTCAAAATGTTGACGCAAAAATGACAATTGATATGTACAGGAAGTCCTTGGATAATGCTTTGTTCAACACTGTTTTGTTACAACTCTGATGAGAAAAACCTCTGGCTACTGTCTGTGTGGGGTCTTTATGTTCTTACCCAGTCTGTGTGGGTTGACTCTGGATCCTAGGGGTTCATCCCTCAACCCAAAGATGCACATGTGAGGTTAACTGGTATGTCTGTACTGTCCCCAGTCTTACTGAGTGTGCATCTGTGCGTGTGCCCACGCTCTGTCATGGAAGGGTGTCCCGTCCAGGGTGGGGCCCCTCCTGAGTGCTGGGAGAGGCTCCAGACAACTGTGACCCTGAACTGGAAAACAAGGTTGGAAAATAATTGTCTTGCTTGTTTTTATTCATCTTTCTTAAATGTATAGCACCCACTTATTTCAATGTTTAACATTAGAAATGCTTTGAGGCTTTATTTAGAAATTTAGATGTTTTGTGACCAGAAATATGCCACAGGAATTTAAGTCTTGTTTGTATCAATTAACCTATGGGAAAATTGGTTTTGTTCTTTTGTTTTTGTTTTTTCACATTAGACAATGGAAATTTATTCTGCTCTTAGAAATACAACATGTAATGAATTATACTAGCCTTTTAAAGAAGCTTTAACATTTTTTATACATATTAGAACCTATTTCAACTTTAAAATGAAATCAGGAGAAAAGTGTGTTATAATGTAATAGTTATACAGTGAATTATGTGTAGATCACTCATTTTTATGGTGATTTGTTTGGTCATTGGTGATATAAGATGATACTGAATATTGATTTCATAGATTTAAAATTTTTAAATTTTGTTTTATTTTTCAACTGCAATTTACACTCAAGATCATTCTGCAGCAGTTTCATAGATACAGCAAAGTGACTGAAAAAACACGCCCTCTACAGAGTGGCCCTCCCATTGCCCCAAGCACCCACCTGGCCCCGTGCCCAGTTATCTCAGCATTATTAACTCTATTCTTCACATTGCAAACCACATCTCTGTGGCTACTCTGCAACTAAAAATTGATTTTGTTATACATTGTTTTTGGTTAAGGTTGCAATTTCTAAGAACCTATCAACAACATTGAAGACTTACTGTATTTAAAATGTATGATTTCCCCAAAGCACCTCACTCATTAAATCAATGTTTATAAAATATTTGTGACATTCTAGGAGAGGCAAAATAACATCGGAATGCTCATGATTAGAGTTAAAACCTCCGGCTGACACAAATGGTATTTTGCTCTAGAAACGGAGGCTAGGAGGTGAGAGACCAATATGAGTTCCACCTTCGTTTATAGTTCACAAAAGTGGGGTGTCTTCCTGGACTGAGGTTTGGCCATTGCAGGTCTCATGATAATCACTGTTATTGTGAAGATTTATGATTCTATCCAATTTTCTGTTAAGCTGTGATTTCTGAGCCTGGGGTAAAATGAAGACTTCAATTCATCTCTCATGACCTTGGCAGCACTTAAATGAAAGTCAGAATCACCAATATGTTCCCCTGAGCAGTACATTTTCTGGAAAGAAAAAGAAAAATATTCACTTACCTCTACACATCCCAAAAGATGGATATAAAGCGAAAGCCTCTCCACCCAAAAGTTACAGAATGATGTTGATGACAAACCCAATTCCCAGAGTAACCAAGTATACTATGGTGCCTCTGAGTGACCCAAAGGGGTAGTGGAGGTAATAGAAACAGAGAAGCTGCGATTTTTGTCTTCCTCTCAGTGACATGGGCAAGAAAGTGAGTACGCAATATGTGACATCTTGTGTGTTTTTGGTTTTGCGTTTTTTTTGCTTTGTTGTAGTCATTGTTTTTTAGAACTGGTTTCCTGGCTGCTTCCCACACACACCAAGCATGCTCCTGTCTCGGGGCTTTTGTATTTGCTATTCCAGCCACCTACCCTACAATATTGTTCCCCGAGACAACCTCGTTACCGCATCAGAGATGCCCTCTTCAAGCACCAGTGGACAAGAGCATCTATCACTGTACCATGTTTCCTTTTTTTTAAGGTTTTATTTCTTTATTTTTAGGGAGAGGAGAAGGGAAAAAGAAAGAGAGGGAGAAAAACATCAGTGTGTGGTTGTCTCTCAAACACCCCCCCTCCAGGGGAGCTGGGGAAAGTGGCCTGCAACCCAGGCGTGTGCCCTGACTGGCAATGAAACCAGCAACCCTTTGGTTCACAGGCCCGCACTCAATCCACTGAGCTACGCCAGCCAGGGCTACTGTGCTTCCTTTGAACTTCTTCACATCACCTAATGTTCTATCGTATGTTGATGTGGGTTTTCCACTCACTCTCTGACTAGACTGTCACCTTCTCAAGGGTAGAGGCTTTGTTTTACTCACTAAGTGCATCCCCAGTGCTTAAGGACTTCCTGGCATATGGCAGATGCTACTATGTGACATCTTTCTGGACATTGAGGCCAATACTATAGTTTGGGGTGGGGGAATGTCTAAATGTAAATGTTCCGTTAAAACAAGGAAGGCAAATGAAGAAAAATTTTCACAGTGATGTGAGGGTCTAATTGTAACAAATATTTCTACTTCTGTGTAGCACTAAGGTGTGCTTAAGTAAGGGTATTATTGGTTAGGGCTCAATATTTTGGTAATAACCATTATACATCGTAGTCACTCCAGTCAGGCCTTTCAAATGAGTCAGTTTATCTCTATAGGCCAGTCTAATGTTTCAGGAGACATCTATCTAAGGAGGAAAAATAGAAAAGATGAATACTGCGCAAAAAATCTAACAGTAAGAGTTTTTGAGGCTTCCCTGAAGGTCTATTTCACATGATGATAAAATACCTTCATTTACTTAATAAAAACGTTTTGGGGTTACCATAACCAGCAGAGTTAGGAGCTGTGAAATAGATGCTGGCACACAAGAGGATAGTATTTTTACTTCTTGGTAAAATTTTAATTTTATACATGAACTGATAGTTTCCTAAGAAACATATAACTCTCTCTATTTGCACAAGCAAGAGTTACCCGTTACGCACCAGCCTGAATCACCAGGCTGCCATTAGGGGCTATGAGAGGCGATATAGAGATGGGTTTTTGTATCCTGACAAATGTATCCGCTCAATGTACTGTTACATAATTTGTCTCCACCTAGGGATATTTGAAGAGGATTTGGGGGTCCAATGAGAAACTTGTGAAGCTAGATCACAGAATCTCCTCTAAGAATTAAATGAAGTGAACAAAAGAGAAATGCGTGTTCCTGACTTCAGATTTCAAAACCCACATGCTTTGTTTATCTGTTGTTCCTCCATCGACAGGGGAGTGGCGTGGTTGCCGGGAAGAGGCATTGGCAGGTGAAACAGGGGTGAAGAAGAGGAAATTAATGCCTACATTTTTATTGTATTCTGCCAATAAAGTGTAATAAATTTTGGTACAGGAGTTTTAACTCAAGGTTAGCAAAAGAATAATGGCCAGGTCCACCAATCATGACAGCCCATGGCCCCAGGTGAAACTCCCCCTCTCCTCTTACTACACCTCATCCTCGCAGACACTCACTGTCTGTAATTTTCTTCTTCCTTAGTGTGTGTGTACTAAGTGTATATAAAAATATATATGTAAAGTGTGTGTGTGTGTAGTCTGTTCAGAAGGTATCCAGCCATGTAATATGAAAAGTAGAGACATTTATTGAAGAAGATACAAGACACAAGAAACATTGTACAAAGGTCAATGATGCCTCAGTCCCCTTCAAAGCAGGCACTTTGGAACCTCACACAGTTCTCCCAATTGCTATCAGTTGCTCTATGGTATTTTCCTGAAGCTCACTGACAGTCTGAAATCTTTTCCCTTTCAAAGGTGATTATAGATGAGGGAAAAGCCAGAAGTCATAGGGCACCAAATCTGGGCTGTAGGGTGGCTGCGTCACCTGGGTGATTTGATGTTTTGCACAAGACTTGATGCATCAGTGGGTGCATTGTCGTGATGAAGCTGCCAACCACAATTTCCCCATAGCTGCAGCCTTCTGAATCATCCAAATAGATTCTGAAGTGGAATGCTCAAGCATAATGTAAAAGGGATGCAGATTCATTGCTCTACTTGCTCGGTCGTTTTGAATGTGACAGCCACACAGTACACATGCTCACTCAACAGCATCTACTGTTACAGAAAATGAAGCGACCAGACACCGAGGGTTCAGGAGCACAATCTTTATTATGTGCACAGGCCCAGAGGAGAGTAACCTCCAAATTCTGAGCCCTGAACAAAGGGTTCTTGGGGTTTATATAGCCTGCAGGGTCTTCCTGTCTACGTGACAAAGCGAGTTACAGAAGCGGAATGCGGAAGTTAGTCTATTTCCTTATTTGGGGATATCTGAGGTGCTGTGGCTCTCATTGGCTGCGTGGCAGAAGCAGGTTACAGAAGCAGATGCGGAAGTTAGATCTCCCTACGTGGCGTTCTTAGGCTAGTGGGAGGGTTTTTTCCCTGTCACTACCACCCTCCACTGACTAGTACAGTGAAGTCATCACATTCTCCTTAGCTGCCAGGTTACACAGATGTCATGCAAACTCTTCTCATTATATTAACAATGGTTGGACTGTTTCTGAACATACTTCATATATATACACACACACATATATACACACCTCATATTTTTACTGGGCACAAGGCCACCCAGAAAAAAGCATTTCCAAGCCACCCTTGTGGCTACGTGCAACCACATAGGTTTTAAGTTCTGGGCTGAAGTTATGTGTATAACTTGTGAGAAGGTACTTAAACATAGTGGGCATTCCCATTTCCTCTTTTTTAACCTTTTTTTCTGACTATGAAACAGATGCGATGGTTAGAGTGAGAGTGACCATCTGGGAGAACTTGAGCTTGAAACATTACAGGTTATCATATCAACTGTGATGGCTGGTGCAGACTTGTGAGAGAGAAACAAACTTCTGATTTAAGCCACTGTTACTTAGAGTTTTCTATCCTACAGTCAAGTTCATTTCTAACTAATTGATAACTTGCCCCCAGTCAATGAGAGAAGGAAGAACACAGAAGACTCTCATCAACTAAATTTCTAAGAGGAAGACAAGTCCCAGATCAATGCGAAAAAAATAATAAATAAGAATTCTTCCAGACTTCTGGTCAAGACAGAGGTGTAGGTAGATACATTGTGCCTCCTCGGACAACCAAAACAAGGACAACAACAATTTAGAAACAAAATAGCAACCAGAGCTGACAGAAAATTGAACTGTATGGAAGTTGGACAACTAAGGAGATAAAATAGACACATTCATCTGTTGTGGGGGCAACTTTGCCTGCAAAGTCCCCCTGTCCACCATGGATGAAAGTAAACACTACTAAGACATGATCTGCTTGGGGAGGAAAGGTGGCTGATCCCTCAAAGGGGAAGGGCCAAGAGCCCCCTGCTCAAGGGGCTTTTATTGGGTTCATTTGCACAAGAATACAGGTAACGATCAAATAATAGATATCATTCAAAGAACTATGAGGGTTTATTCTCAGTCAGGGTCAGATAGCCAACGAGCCATAAAACTTTGAGGAATAAACTTCTTCCTTGGACCCTTATCATTTAAATGAGAGCATTCTAAACAAAGCCAGTTTCACAAGATTTTTACATATTCTTTCTTATGCCTGATTTACCCTGGATACCTGCCCTTTCCAGCACAGGGGTGCACCACCTTCCCCATCATAGGTTTTCAGGCTTAAGTGGATTAGAGCCAGGAAGCACTTCTCCCAGATGGACATGGGGACTCAGGCTATGTCACAATAGCCAGGGAGACGAGGGTCCGTTGCTCCCTCTTTATCTCAGCCCCCCGGGTTCTTCCATGATGGCCTCCTGAGTGATCGTGTCTGGCCTAGATTGCCCCTCTCTGAGGGATCGTACCCACCATGGACATTGACCATGCCTTGCGGGGAAGGGGAGGGTGCAGAAGCAGTGCTTGCTGCCTGAGACAAGCTTTGCCTCCTGTCCAAAGGTTAGGCCACGAGTTTGCTCACTTAGCCATGGGAGGCAGTTACAATTCCTGAAACCAGGCAGGGTGGTTCCCAACACACCCAGACCAGTAGGTGGGGCAGAGTTGGGAAGCAGGAAGGAGAGGGGTCAAGGCACAAAAAGTGGTGGCACCAGGTGCGCAAGATGGCAGAGTGCAGACCCTGGGCGCATAGGTGGAGGCTGGCCTACCTGGGCATGGGATGGCAACGGGCAAACTGGGAAGTGGTGATTGTGAAGGGAGATACTGCACACAAGGCAGCTGGCTGACCAGTCGGTCCCCATTTGTGTGCAGATAAACCAGGAGAAATTGGGGAGTGAGACAGCCCGTGCAACCCAGGGTCCCAGTGCCAAGAAATAAAGCCTCAAAACACCAATCGAAAACACCTGTGGGGATTAAGGTGCAGGGAGAGACTCCCAGCCTCAAAGGAGAGTTCATTGGAGAGACCCACAGGGTCCTAGAAGGTATACAAGTCCACCCACGTGAGAATCAGCACCAGAAATGCCCAGTTTGCTTGGGGGAAGTGGCAGAAGGGACTGAAATCTGATAGAGTGGAGCAAGTGCCATTGTTCGCTCTCGGACCCTGCCCCCACATACAGTGTCACAACCCGGCAACATGGGTGGCCCCACCCTGATGAACACCTAAGGCTCTGCCCCTCACTAGGTAACAGGCACAACAAGACAAAAAATGGCCCAAACAAAAGAACAGATCAAAGCTCCACAGCAAATACAACTAAGTGATGAAAAGATAGCCCACCTATCAGATGCACAGTTCAAAGTACTGGTGCTCAGGATGCTCACAGAACTGGTTGAATTTGGTTGCAAAAAAAATTAGACGAAAGAATGAAGCTACACTAAGTGAAATGAAGGAAAATGCACAGGGAACCAATAGTGATGGGATGGAAACTAGGACTCAAATCAATGGAGTGGACCAGAGGAAGAAGGAAACAAACAAACAGAAAAGAATGAAGAAACAAGAATTCAAAAAAATGAGGAGAGGCTTAAGAACCTCCAGGACATCTTTAAGCGTTCCAACATCCAAATTATAGGGGTACCAGAAGGGGAAAAGAAACAGCCACGAGTGGAAAATTTATTTGAACAAATAATAAAGGAGAACTTCCCCAATCTGGCAAAGGAAATAGACTTACAGGAAATCCAGGAAGCTCAGAGAGTCCCAAAGAAGTTGGACCCAAGAAGGAACACACCAAGGCACATCATAATTACATTAGCCAAGAAGAAAATGAAGGAGAGACTCCCAGAAGCAGCAAGAGAAAAGAAAAACTACAAAGGAATTTCCATCAGACTGTCAGCTGATTTCTCAAAAGAGACCTTACAGGCAAGAAGGGGCTGAAAAGAAGTCATGAAAGGCAAGGACCTACATCCCAGATTGCTCTATCCAGCAATCAATCCATTCTTTTGGAATGGAAGGGCAGATAAAGTGCTTCTCAGATAAGGTCAAGTTCAAGGAGTTTATCATCACCAGGCCCTTATTATATGAAATGTTAAAGGGACTTATCTAAGAAAAAGAAGATAAAAACCATGCTCAGTAAAATGACAGCAAACTCACAATTATTAACAACCACACCTAAAACAAACAAACAAAAAACCAAACTAAGCAAACAACTAGAACAGGAATAGAACCACAGAAATGGAGATCACATGGAGGGTTAGCAACAGGGGAGGGGGAAAAGGAGAGAGGTGGAAAAGGTACAGAAAATAAGTAGCATAGATGGTAGGTAGAAAATAGGCAGGGAGAGGGCAAGAGTAGTAGGGAAAATATAGAATCTAAAGAACTTGAGACACATGGTCATAAACTAAAGAGGGGAATGGTGGGGGAGGGGGTGTGCAGGGTGGAGGGGAATGAAGGGGGGAAAATGGGACAACTGTAATTGCATAACCAATAAAACATATTTTTTAAAAATTCTTCCACAACATATCTGTGAAAATAGGAAACCTGGATAGTTTCACATGTCAAATAACAAGATGGAGAGGAGTAATGTATGAAAACAATACAAAAATACTATGTCAAAAAAAGGAAAGAAACAAAGATTGAAAATACGCATGAAAAGAAATGTATCACAAAAACCTGAAAAAATACAACTACAACAAATGCTTTTATTTTATGAAAAAAATTAAGTATTTGTATTTAATGAAACAAGAAATTGAAGGTAAGCTAAGGCTACAGAAGGCTGAGATTGCAATATGTGATGGTTAATTTTATGTGTCAAGTTGACTGGGTACAAGATGCCAAACAGTTGGTCAACTAATACTCTGGATGTATTTGTGAGGCATTTGTGAATGATGAGGCAGAATGCCCTCCCTGTTGTGTGGGTCTCATCCAATTCATTGAACACTTGAATAAAACATAAAAGCTAAACAATAGGGAATTCCTCCTATCTGACTGTTCAAGCTAAGCCATTGGTCTTTTCTGGCATTTGGACTCAAACTGAAACATCAGCTCTTCTCGGGTCACAAGCCTGCAAGCTTTCAGAATAAAACTTATGCCATTGGGTCTCTTGATACTCAGGTGCTTAGATTGGTACTGGAACTACACATGTGATCGCCTGGGTCTCCAAATTGCAGACTGCAGATCTTGGGACTGCTCAGCCTCTGTAATTGCATGAACCAATACTTTACATCAATCTCTTTCTCTAGATATAGATGTAGATGTGATAAATTGATGACGATGATGAGAGATAGATAGACAGATAGATAGGTAGATAGATAGTTATAGACATATAGCCTATTGTTTTTTTCACTCTGGAGAGTTTCAATAGACAATGCTAAGTAAAAAAAATTAAAGAGCATAATGTACTATTAAAAACTTGATTAGAAATATCAAGAAATAGAAGACATGGCTGAAAATTAAATTATTAACATGAAGAAAATGCCTGCAATAATCACAAACAATGCAATAGAAAAAGACAAAGATTTTTAATACTTTAAGGAAAGAAATTAGATATAGAGCATATAATAATAATCTGATATCAGGATGGTTATTATCTAGAATCAGAAACCACAATAAATGGGATAGAAATGATATTTTAAGAGGAAGTAAAAGAAAAACATTGGAAACAATGAAAGAAATACATCTGCATATTGAAGGCATACTGTGTTCTAGGACAAACTGGTTAAGAATGATCAGCACTAAGCCATATCCTAGTTAAGTTACTAAATTTTAGAAGAAAGAAAGAATTCTCCAAACTTTTGGGTCAAATTGGAAGAAGGAAGAAGAAGGAGGAGGAGGAGGAGGAGAAAAAGAAGAAGGAAAAATCACCTACAAAAGTCAAGTTTTTCATTATCTGTAGAAGCCTACAAAATTCTGAGAGTAAGAAGAGTTTCACTCAAGAATGATAGACTGGCCCTGGCTGGTGTAGCTCAGTGGATTGAGCGCGGGCCTGCAAACCACACGATCGCGGTTCGATTCCCAGTCAGGGCACATGCTTGGGTTGCAGGCCAGTCCCCAGCAGGGGATGCATGAGAAGTAACCATACATTGATATTTCTTTCCCTCTCTCTTTCCCTTCCCCTCTAAAGATAAATAAAATCTTTAAAAAAAAAGAATGATAGACTGATTCATGTTCCCTGTAAGTATAAAAGCAACAGACAAATATTTTACACATACAAAAGCCCAGAGAATATAAAATTTATAAACTCTTGATTTAAAAAAATCTCTTTAGTAATTCAATAAAGGTAACCCAGAAATGAATCAAAATACAGGAGCACAGATAGAACAGTGGTTCTCAAATGTGGTCCCTGAACTAGCAGCATCGGCATCAACCGGGAACTTGCTAGAAATGCAAACTGGGAGCAATGATTCCACAACTAGTGAATCAGTCTGTGTTTTACTAGGCCTCCAGGTGATCCTGAGGCACACCAGCTTGAGAACCACTTGACTAGAGAATCTGTGGTTACAAAATAGGTCACAGGCACTGATTCCATTTGAATACAGAAATACATATATGCATGCTATATGTAATTTTGATACTCTCTAATCTCAATTATTAGCCTTCACATTAATGTGTAATCTTTAATAAACATTTGTTGACTCAAAAAGGACTTTTATGCTTTTCTAAAGTTAATAAACTGTCAGTATGCACATTAACTGTTGACCTATTGCATTGAACTATTTGAAACTTCTACATAATTGTTTTTTTCAAAATTTTAAAAGCTTTTACATTAATTATTCCAACATTTTTCTTTTGCAATGATAAGTATACACCTATACTTTAGCTGAAGGAATTTCAACATAAAACACTTGGAGAGGTGTTTCTGTCCAAACTATACTTACTCTCCTGTGCTTAAAGTGGCAACTCAGATATTCGCAATCAGTGACTTGCCTTGTTTGGATCAACGCTTTTATACTGATTAGCTACGGTGACAATCAGTCAGAGATGGCAAAACTTTTTTCTTTTTTAAATTACAGTTGGCATTCAGTATTATATTAGCTTCAGGTGTACAGGATATATAACTTATTACCTTACATAACTTAGAAAGTGATCATCATGATCAGCCTTATACCCATCCGACACCATACATAGTTATTACAAAATTATTAGTTTACATCCCATGACTTTTTGTAACTATGAATCTGTACTTCTCAACCCCTTCACTTTTTTCACCCAGTTCCCCAACACCCTCCCCTCTGGCAACCACCAGTCAGTTCTCTGTATCTGTGAGTCTGTTTCTGGTTTGTTTGTATTATTTTTTATATTCCAGATATAAGTGAAATCAGATGGTATTTGTTTTTCTCTAACTTATTTCACTTAGCATAAAGCCTTCTAGGTCCACCCATGTTGCTGCAAATGATAGGATTCCATTCTTTTTTATGGCCCAGTAATATTCCATTATATCACCACCAATTTTGTATCTAGTTGTCTATTGATGGCACTTGGGCTGCTTCCATAGCTTGACTATTGTAAATAATGCTGCAGTCAACACAGGGGTGTGGATATATGTTCATTTGTGTTTGGATTTCTTCAGATAAATTCCCAGAAGTGGAATCACAGGGGTATAAGGCAGCTTCATTTTTATTTTTTTGAGGAAGATCTATATTGTTTTCCACAGTGGCAACACCAATCCTGAATGCTCACCAACAGTGCACAAGGGTTTTCTTTCCTCCACATCCTTGCCAGCACTTGTTTGTTGATTTTATTGATGATAGCCATTCTGGCAGGTGTAAGGTGATTTTTTAAAAGTATTACAGCTTTAACTTGCATTTCTCTGATAATTAGTGACATTGAACATCTTTTCATGTCTATTGCCCATCTGCGTGTCCTCTTTGGAGAGGTGTTTATTTAGGTCAGAGGTGTCAAACTCATTTTCACATGGGGCCACATCAGCCTCTCAGTTGCCTTCAAAGGGCCGAAATAATTTTAGGACCGTATACATGTAACTACTCCTTAATTGTTAAGGAATTAAAATTACATTCATCCTTTGAAGGCAACCATGAGGCTGATGTGGCCCTCGGTGAAAATGAGTTTGACACCCCTGATTTAGGCCCTTTGTCCATTTTTTCATTGGACTATTAGTTTTTTGGGTGTTGAGTTGTATTGGTTATTTATAAATTTCTGATATTAATCCCTTCTCAGATGAATCATTGGCAACCAACACTCTTCTATACAGGGCCAGACAGGATACATTGTAAGCTTTGCAGGCCAGTCTCTGAGTCACTCAACTCTACCACCTACTATGAAAGTAGTTGTAGGCAATTATCTAGACAAACAGGTGCGGTGGGTGACAATAAAACTTTATTTAGAAAATAAGAAGAGAAACCAGATTTGGCTTGAGGATGGTCAATTTCTGAGCCCTTGACTTAGATGATAATTGATCTTGAACAAGACTGAGAATGCCAAGACTGATGGTAAATTGGTATTTGACTCTGCGATCTTCCACAGGACTGAGATGAAATCATGTAACAGGACTTTGCAGAATACTGAGGTCATGCTGAACTATAGAGCTTCCAGAATACATACTTATGTTTTAAAACTATACAACTTTTGGAAAGATAAACAAATAATCATCAGTCTTTTTTCTCTCTGAGAAGTGGAGGGAAGGCTCAGGCAGGAAGTCTTGTTCTTTTTCTTATACATCCTTATTTATTCTTAATTTTCTTTATCATGAAAATTTCTTTATTACTTTAACACAAAGTCAAAGCACATTTCCTCACTGAATGACTCAGGATACATAGAATCAGAGAGTCTGATGCTTTATCTTAAATACTTGCCTTTGTGGCACTTTACTTTTAAGTAAAATTAAAATTAACAGGCCTTCTGAACTTCCTTTGCGATGATAATATGTGGCAACTCTTTTATAAGGACAGTATGTTTAGTCTGTTTTTTGGCTCATGGCAATAAATACAAGGTCAATCTACAGTGTCAGTCCATGTGTTCAAAAGGCTATAAGAGTTACAAATAAGGAACATATAAGACTAAATAATATCAAAGTAATGAAAAGGTTAATTCAGTTTATTGATTATGTTTTTAGTCTTTTCTTATCTCAGTTATATTCTTGACAGCAAATTTTTATCAAAAATGACTTTATAATTTATCAACAGAATATTTATCAACAGACCTTGGAGAAAATTAACAACCAAAGCATCGTGAGTACTTATAATGAGCCAGACGCTTTGTGTTTACCAGGATTATAATAAGCAATGCTCACAACATCCTTCTGAAAGTGATGCTAATATTATTTCTATTTTATAGGTGATAAAAATGAGGCTTAAAGAGGTTTGTAGTTTTGTCCAAAGTGGTACAGCTAATTACTTCTGAGATTCAAACCTAAGTCTGATTTGAGTTTTCCCCTTACTCTCAACATCTGATCCAATGAGAAGAGGAAGAGGGAGTGGATAATTCAGGAATTATTTCAAATTGGCAGTTGAAGGCACTACATGACTTTCCAATGTGTAAGAAGGTGGGAAGATGGGAAGAGTGGCAGGTGGCATCAGTCGCCTCCTTACATTTTATTGGCTTAGAATATTTTTTTTCTTTTTTTACTTTGTTTTTATTGTTTACACTATTACACATATCCTCATTCCCCGCCCCCCACCACCTTTGCTCATCCTTCTGGGCCCTCTACTCCCCTTCCCTCTGGCCACCATCACACTGTTAGTCTGTGTCTATGGGATATGCCTATGTGTTATTTATTTATTTATTTATTTATTTAAAATATATTTTATTGATTATACCATTACAGTTGTTCTATTCCCCCCCTTCATTCCCCTCCACCCGCACACTCCCTCCCCCACCATTCTCCCCCCTTAGTTTATAACCACGTGTCTCAAGTTCTTTAGATTCTATATTTCCCCCACTATTCTCACCCTCCCCCCTATCTATTTTCTACCTACCATCTATGCTATTTTCTGTGCCTTCTCCCCCCTTTTCCTCCTCCCACTCCCCTGTTTCTAACCCTCCATGTGTTCTCCATTTCTATGGTTCCACTCCTGATCTAGCTGTCCTCTTGGTTTGCTTTTGTTTTAGGTGTGGTTGTTAATAACTGTGTGTTTGCTGTCCTTTCACTGTTCATATTTTTCATCTTCTTTTTCTTATATAAGTCCCTTTAGCATTTCATATAATAAGGGCTTGGTGATGATGAACTCCTTGAACTTGACCTTATCTGAGAAGCACTTTATCTGTCCTTCCATTCTAAATGAAAGTTTTGCTGGATAAAGCAATCTTGGCTGTAGGTCTTTGGATTTCATGACTTGGAATACTTCTTTCCAGCCCCTTCTTGCCTGTAAGGTC
Organism: Sturnira hondurensis; assembly: GCF_014824575.4. Lineage (NCBI taxonomy): Eukaryota > Metazoa > Chordata > Mammalia > Chiroptera > Phyllostomidae > Sturnira > Sturnira hondurensis. The sequence continues at coordinate 908,739 of NW_028085098.1, forward strand.
TCTTTTGAGAAATCCGCTGACAGTCTGATGGGTACTCCTTTGTAGGTGACTGTCCCCTTATCCCTTGCTGCTTCTAGGATTCTCTCCTTCATTTTAGTCTTGGCTAATGTAATTATGATGTGCCTTGGTGTGTTCCTTCTTGGGTCCAACTTCTTTGGGACTCTCTGAGCTTCCTGGATTTCCTGGAAGTCTATTTCCTTTGCCAGACTGGGGAAGTTCTCCTTTATTATTTGTTCAAATAAGTTTTCCACTCGTGGCTGTTTCTTTCCCCCTTCTGGTACCCCTATAATCCGGATGTTGGAACGTTTAAAGATGTCCTGGAGGTTCCTAAGCCTCTCCTCATTTTTTTGAATTCTCATTTCTTCATTCCTTTCTGGTGGGATGTTTCGTTCTTCCTTCTGGTCCATTCCATTGATTTGAGTCCCAGTTTCCTTTCCATCACTATTGGTTTCCTGGGCATCTCCCTTCATTTCAATTAGTTTAGCCTTCATATGTTTCTCTAATTTGTGACTGTAGTCTACCAATTCTGTGAGCATCCTGATAAATAGTGTCTTAAATTGGGCTTCTGAGAGGCTGGCAATTTCCCGGTCGCTTAGGGTTATTGGCTCTGGGACTTTGAGTTCCTCTTGTGCCATCTTTTGGGTTGTTCATGCCTGTTAAGTAGCAGGATCAGAGCCCTAGGTTTTCACCGGAGCCGGGCAACTCAGTCGCTGGGTTGTGACGTTGTATGTGGGGGTGGGGTCAAAGAGGGACAATGGCTTCCCTCCGCCGCCTGCTGCCGCAACCCCCACCGGCACCGCAGCCACCACTGTCACCGGGCCCACGCGTTTCGTTCCACTGCACTCGAGTGTGCCACCGCTGTCGGTGCTCCACTACTGGGTTCGTACCCTGGGGCCTGCGTGGTCCATCTCACTGTGCGGGAATGTGCGACCTTGGTCAGTCTGCCCCGCACCCCGACTGGCTTTGGGCTGCCCGAGCGCCTAGCGCCTAGGTCGGGGGATCTGTCCTGCCCGACCCAGCTCCGTTGCTGGTTCCGCCTCTCCTACCGTCCCTGTTGAACAGTTCGTAGCTGTTGGACTTCCGTATAATTCTGTGTTCTGGTCTTTGGGTGTGTTCTAGTTCTCCAAAACTTTTGTTGTAGTTAAAATTGGTTGTGGGAGAAGGCACAGTGTTTCCACCTATGCCTCCATCTTGGTGGAAGTTCCTAGAATATTGAATAAAGTTGGCATTCCATTTATGACAAAATGTCATTTGGTGTCAAGAAAAAAAAGTAAATTTCCAAGCATCTTTAAGACATGTTCAGGTTTTTACATTTATTAATGTTATTGGCCATGCTAATTGAAGAGTAACTGGAATGAAAAAAACCTACATCATCAATTCAATTCATCCTGTAATCTGAATGTTCTAATGCAGTGGAAACACTACCAGGTTTCTCCAAGTGCTCAGAAATGCCAATAAACACACTCTCAGAAGGAGGCTGAACTTGGTTCAGAGCCAGATGTGACAAAAGAACAGAAATAACAGGCGGGATCAGAAGGAAGTGATAAGTGCTTGAGCCAAGGAGAGAGGAGCTGCAGTTTAATCTGCAGGGTGGGAAGCAGTGCCTGTTGTTGGCTTATGTGGCTGTAAAGAGGAAATAATGTAAACATTCTAACACGGAGACTCCCTCAAATCCTTGAAAACCCATTTGCCCTCTGAATGGCCAAAGCCCCTATAAAGATAATATTCACAATCAAGCCAGCAGTTTGCTGCAAATTAGGTTTGTGTGAGACACTCAGGCCAAGGACACAGGGAGATCAAGGGCTCAGAAATTGCAGTAGCCCAGCAAGTTCTCGCCGTTGTGTGCAAAAGTTTCTCTGTCTTTTCTCTTTGGGGAGTGAAGTCTGGTGTCATGACTGAAAACAGAGTACTAGAACTTGTAAATAATTTACAAATTTTATTTCCACTTTTCTCGCCCAAGGTCCAATTCCTTCACAGCCTGGCAACTCTATAGTCATCGTCGGTATGTAAATGGTGCCATATACAAAAGTGTAAACACAACACTCCTTGCCAGAGGTTAAATTTGCTAGAGTGCTTAACCATTGTGCTTGAAAATCTCAGGCATTAAATGAAATGACACATATCCAGACTACCAAGTGCCTACGAAGGATGAAAGTGCACTATAAACTGTAGGGGCTTTGGAAATCTAAGGCATTGCATGTAGTTCGGTGGAATCTGCAGGGGGTACGTGTAAAGCATATTCCAGGGCTCTTTCTCCACTGATTTGGATTCAATGGGTCAGAAGAGGAAAGGGTTTTCCACAATCCTCTCATGTGCTTTTGAGAATTGCTGTGTGCAGCTGTTTTCCGCATCCTCTGTCCCCCACCTCTATCCTCCAGGCCTCACTGCGCCTTATTCCCCTGCCCAAGGGCCCTTCCTTCTACCCAAGGAAACTTTACAGTCACTTCTATTCTTGTCTTCCACTCAGACGAGGCCTCATTCCGTGTCATGTTGGCATGTCCTCTAACTTCACAACTACCAAATAGATTCCCCCTTTTCCCTAAAAAATATTTTTATTCAGTGCACTTGTTATAAACTGGACATGAACTTTAAATTGGAGGGAATATAAAAAAGAGTTGGGACGGCTACACAGGTACTAACAGAAAACTTTCAAATTGCTTAAATATACATTTTGTAAGGAGCACTAAAAGTTACATGAGAGAAGGATGCTTTCCACACAAGGCACTTACACAAGGCTTTCCACACAAGGCACTTTCTCTTAATCCAGAAGATCTAACCATCAGCTGAGAGGACAGACGTAGTAGTGACATCGTGGGGATGCGATCATCAAAGTCCAGACTGTAGGAAGCTCTGGAGTTTGCTAATGTGAATGGGTAGGCAGCGCCTGCCTCAGCTGGGAGCTTGGTAGAAATTCAGAATCTTGGGTCCCACTCTAGACCTTTCTCTTTTTAAAATATATTTTATTGATTATGCTATTACAGTTGTCCTATTTTCCTCCCTTCATTTCCCTCCACCCTGCAAACCCCTCCCCCCAATCCCCCCCCCTTTAGTTTATGACCACGTGTATCAAGTTCTTTAGATTCTATATTTCCCATACTATTCTTGCCCTCCCTCCCGTCTATTTTCTACCTACCATCTATGCTACTTATTCTCTGTACCTTCTCCCCCCTTACCCTCCTCCCACTCCCCTGTTGCTAACCTTCCATGTGTTCTTCATTTCTATGGTTCCACTCCTGATCTAGCTGTCCTCTTGGTTTGCTTTTGTTTTAGGTGTGGTTGTTAATAACTGTGAGTTTGCTGTCCTTTCACTATTTATATTTTTTATCTTCTTTTTCTTAGATAAGTCCCTTAAACATTTCATATAATAAGGGCTTGGTGATAATGAACTCCTTGAACTTGACCTTATCTGAAAAGCACTTCATCTGCCCTTCCACTCTAAATGAAAGCTTGGCTGGATAGAACAGTCTTGGATGTAGGTCTTTGGATTTCATGACTTGGAATACTTCTTTTCAGCCCCTTCTTGCCTGTAAGGTCTCTTTTGAGAAATTCGCTGACAGTCTGATGGGTACTCCTTTGTAGGTGACTGACCCCTTATCTCTTGCTGCATCTAGAATTCTCTCCTTCATTTTAATCTTCATTTAATCTTGGCTAATGTAATGATGATGTGCCTTGATGTGTTCCTTCCTGGGTCCAACTTTTTTGGAACTCTCTGAGCTTCCTGGATTTCCTGGAAGTCTATTTCCTTTGCCAGACTGGGGAAGTTCTCCTTTATTATTTGTTCAAATAAGTTTTCCACTCATGGCTGTTTCTTTCCCCCCTCTGGTACCCCTATAATTCGGATGTTGGAATGTTTCAAGATGTCTGGAGGTTCCTAAGCCTCTCCTCATTTTTTTGAATTCTTGTTTCTTCAATCTTTTCTGTTTGGTCATTTTTTTCTTCCTTCTGGTCCACTCCCTTGATTTGAGTTCCAGTTTCCTTTCCATTACCACTGGTTTCCTGTGCATTTCCCTTCATTTCAATTAGTTTAGCCTTCATTTGTTCCTATAATTTGTGACTAAAATCAACCAGTTCTGTGAGCATCCTGATCACCAGTATTTTGAACTGTGCATCTGAAAGTTTGGCTATCTCTTGGTCGCTTAGAATTATTGACTCTGGGGCTTTGAGCTGTTCTTGAGCCATAATGCTTTGGTCTGTTTGTGCCTGTTACATATGAGGGGCGGAGCCTTAGGTGTTCACAAGGGTGGGGTGACCCAGTTGCTGGGTTGTGATGCTGTATGTGGGGGCGGGGTCAGAGAGGGGCAATGGTGTTTGTTCTGCTCTCTCTCTGACTTGGGTTCCCTCTACTGCTTCCCGCAAGCAAACCTGGCCCCCCTGGTGCCAGGTCCCAGGTGTGTGGGCCTGTGTACCCTCCAGGACATCTCTCCAACAAACTCTCTGTGAGCCTGGGAGCCTTTCCTGGCACCTCAACACTGAAAGTCTTTCCAATTGGTGTTTTCAGGCTCTAATTCCCATCGCTGGGACCTTAGCCTAAGTGGTCTGTCTCACTGCTCACTCCTTCACTTGGTTTATCTGGGCGTGAATGTGCAACCTTGGTCAGCCAGCCCACACCTGGGATCCACCAACTGCCACCTGTGTGCCTGGGTCAGTTCAGCAGATTTTTCCTGCCCAACCCTGCTCCGCTGCTGAGTCCGCCCCTCTGGCTGAATGGTTCATTGTGTTTGGACTTCTGTACAGTTCAACTTTCTGTGTTTTGGCTGCATTTTTGTTACTGAAACTTTGTTGTCTTCAAACTTGGTTGTGTGAGGAGGCACAGTGTTTCCACCTACGACTCCATCTTAGCCAGAAGTCCCCACTCTAGATCTTTCTAAAGCAGAATCTACTATTTAACAAGATCCCCAGGTAAATTGTGCACACTTTCAAGTACACACAATTGAGAAGTACTACTCTACTGGATAAGACAATATCTTCAACAAATAAATTGCAAGAAAAAAAGAGAGAAGGAAAGAAAGATTTTAAGCCTGGCTGTTTTTTTTTTAAAAGATTTTATTTATTTATTTTTAGAGGGAAAAGGAAGGAGAGAGGAGAGAAGTATCAATGTGTGGTTGCCTCTCATGAGCCCCCTGCTGGGAACTGGCCTGCAACCCAGGCATGTGCCCTGACTGGAAATCGAACCTCGATCATGTGGTTTGCAAGCCTGTGCTCAATCCACTGAGCTATGCCAGCCAGGGCTTCAGCCTGGAAAGAAAGATTTTAAAAGATTAAGAGATCTATTGACAAGATACAATGTGGGGACTTGTTTTTATCCTGATTTGCACAAACCAGCTGAAAAAAATTTTGGGGGGTGTGATGTGACAGGAAATTTGAATTCCAATTGAATATTATTACGTAATGATATTAAGTAGTCACTGTCAGTTTTGAAAGATAAATTAAGAGCATTATAGTTATTAAAAAGATAGAAGGGGCTTATCTTTTAGAGATTATCTACTTTAATATTTATGGATGAAACAGTATCATGTCATGGGTTTACTTCAAAATAATCCAGTGGTGGCATTTATTAATGAAACAAGATTGGGAATGAGTTGATTACTGTTTTAGATAGTCAATGCCCACATCAGGGATTATTATATTATTTTTCTTTGTAATGCAATTTTAGAATTGCATTCTAAAATTGCATACTAAGCACCTGAAGTTAGGTCAAAATCCACAGTGTAAGGGCACAGTCCCTCACAAGACTTCTCTCACCTCATTTACCAGCCCCAAACTCCAGGGTCCCCAGGTCACCCATGTATCTGACCAACTGGTTACAAATTCAGGGGCTAACCCTCAGATTCAGTAATTTGAATTCAGTTGCATCACCCTCCTGGCACATTAGTATATGATTACCAACCAAGGGGTTCACCTAAGCTTCCATGTTCAGCTTTTTTTTTCTTTCCTCATCAGAGGCCATGCTTAGAGAGGGGAAGGGAGGGAGAAAGAGAGAAAGAGAAATACTGATGTGAGAGAGAAACACTGGTTGCCTTCTGCACGTGCCATGACATGGGGACCAAACCTACAACCCAGACATGTACCCTGACTAGAATCGAACCCACAACCTTTTGGTTCCTGGGATGTTGCCCCAACCAACCGAGCTACACCAGCTAGGCCAATGTGCAAAGTTTCTATTGGGATTTCATTCTGTAGGCCTGATTGATTTAATCATTTGCCCAATAATTAAATTAAATCTGCAGCCCCCTCCTTTCCCCTTCCCAAAGGTCAGAGGGTGGGTTGATACCATGTAGGTCAAAATACCAACCTCCTAATCATCTGGCTAGTTATTCTGGCAAGGACAGCCCTTGTCCTAAATCATGTTATTAGCATAAACTCAAGTATGATCCGAGGAGATTATATTATAGGGATTTGGCCTTACACATTTATTAGAACTAGTTCAGCAGTCTCTATAAGGCTGTAATATTCTCATCTGATGCTGGAGCTTGGTATTCAGATGGTAAACAATTAGGAAGGGAAGATGAATATAAAGTGATGAAGATCAAGAACATGCTGGAACCTACAGGAGGGACAGACTAAAGCCTGTGTCAGTTCATGTTGCCTCTTGTGTTGGTGGTGGAGACCAACGTTTCCTCATCGAACTGAACACGTAGACGTCATCTAGGAGTCAGAGAAGCTGGGGAGGATCCAGGGGAGGGCAGAGCAGGCCCAGCTTCTGCTTCCTCCCAGGGGGTGAGTCAGCAGATCAGAAACATGTGTGAGCTACGAAATGGCCACTGCTTCCGTCTGCCTTTCAAATCTCACAAGAATATTCCTTGTGGCCCACCATAGCTAGAAACATACAGAAAATAAACTTCTAAGGGAAGTAGTTCAACATAGCCTGATCAATATATTACAAAGCCACCTCACCTAAAATAAAAGTAAACATTTGTAAATCAATATGTGCCTAGAAATAATTTTTTAAGAAACAAGCTGCTTCACAAAGAAATCTGAGACATACATGGCCAACTCCATCCACCACTGGAAACATATTTGCCTTGTCACACATGACTCCTTCTCCTCTCTAGGATAAGAAGATGAGACCTCCCACCAATTCTCCACCTGATCTAATTCCATCCATTTATGCTCTTCTGAGGATCATGCCCCATCAATTAACTTCTTATGTTCCTGGTTTAAATATCTTATGTTCTGACTTTATATCTTTAGTTTATTTGGGGGGGGCCAGGAAGAGTTCACGATTCTGAAAGTCCCTCCAGCAAATATCCTTTCTTTCTCTTTCCCACAGCCAAGTTTTGAGAATGAAAAGTCAGTGGGTGCTGTTGTCATTTGTGTAATATAATTTTGCTAAATTGTTTGAGGATACTCAATTCTTCTATAAATGACAAGTGGAACTAAAAGGTAGAACACAGGTGAGATGCATAAAATGTGTTGAGAAGCGACAGCAAATGCGTCAATTTAGAAACCTGTTAAGTTAAACATAGCTAACGTAAACAAAGCATATGTTTGATGAGCATAATGAAAAGAATGGAACAAACAAGAGTGCTACTTGTAGATACAAAGGGATAGAAAAACCAAGTAAATCTAGAACATTAATAAAGGTCATGTATGATCCAGAATGACTATTATGCCATTCTTAAATTGGCTACCAATTGGTGATGGCCACTCTTGCCCCAGGAGACCACTGCCGAAGACACACAAATCAATCTATAGCTGCTCAGTAGGTTATTGGTGAGTTTTAAGTTATTCTCAGGCTACTTGTCCCTCACTCTCTTTGAAAGAGCAAGTATGTGTTGGCTCTACTAATCTTCGGTCAGCTGAGCCCCCTTGCTCACCCTCCACCCCGGAGCTCATAACCACACTGTCAACAAGGACTGATGCCGAGAGGGAGAGTGAGGGGAGAAGTAGCCCTCCCACCAGACTGTCACTCTATCCTCAGTATGATACCTACTTTATCTCTTTTCTTTGCTTTTTGCTGCATGTTTTAAATTTATTCAATAAACTTTGTGATTCAGGCATCTTAATATGATCTCAACCTGTCTTTTTGTGATTCCTAGGATAGCCTCCTTGGTAGTGAGCTTGAAGGTAGGGTGATCAAACTGTTCTGGTTTGCTTAGTTAGCATCCTGGAAATCCCTTTAGCACTAGGCAAACAGGAACAGTTGATCACCCCATTGGAGATAATCATTGCAACATGTTTATTTCCCACCATAACAATCTCCTTACCTCTCCCTTACTTTTTCAGTGATTGCAATCTGGTTTCTATTAACACCCCTCTATCAAAAACATTCTTGCTAAGATCACCAGTTACTTCCATATTGTCAAATCAAATGAACACCTATTTTATTTCCCTGAAGCAATAGATATTATTATAGTTTTTCTTTCATGAAACTCTTTTTCCTTAGCTTGCATGACACCCCTTGCATTATCCAGTTGGGTTCCAGAGTTAACAGGGACCAGATGGCCATCAGGCACCTAAAATTCAAAGACGCTCAAAACTGAACTCACCATCTTCTCCCCCAAATCTTTCTTCCTGTACTCTCTCTCTCCACTGTATTTCCACCCACCCAGATATGCAAACCAGAAAATGAATGGGCCTAGGCTCCTCCCCACCCCCATATATGTGTTCCATGTTGGTTCCTTTAGGGCTCCAGGGATACTCACCAGCAGCTGCAAGTGTCCCCCAAATCAAGCTCCCTTCACTCTCTACCCAACTGGTCTTATCCCTCAGTTCCTTCCTCTTGGTTATATTTGGACTGGCTTTGGACTACTCACATAGACCTGATCTGACATAGGCTTGGATGCTCTAATAATGCCTCCTAACACCCTTCGAGACAGCCCTGTAATGACATCCTAATCCCTTTTTGTCAGGAGAAGAAAATCATAGAGTCACCCCATACTGTCGGTTTGACCTCCATTCCTCTTTTTCTACAACTGCTGCCTTACTTCACCATCTCATCCCTCTTTGGCTGAAATGTTGAAGCTACTTAAATGGTCTTCTACCTGTAATATTTCCCACCCCCAATACTTCTCTCTACTGCCTTCAGTTATCTTTGTAAAACACAAATCTTGTTAAATCACGTCATTCTCCTTCTTAAGGTTTTTTCAAAGTCCTTAGCTTGACATTCAGAGCCCTTCCTATTCTGGCTCAGATTCTATGTTTCAGCCATGCTGGCAATTTGCAGTTCCTGATGTGCTGTGGTCATTTCTCATTTTGCACATTGTTAACTCTTTCTACATGCCCTGTACTCTTCTCAACATCCACTTCCTCTCACCAACCAGCAGCAGCACGGACACTCCCATTCTCCCACACTCCCTTCCATTCTGTGTGGGCACCTCCCTCACCAACACAGCCCCTAGTCTGGTTGATGTTACCTGTGCCTCTGGTTGATGTTACCTGTGGCTTAGGTTACGTGAACACTTATCAGACTCTCACAATCATATATTTTTTAAAACTGTGTTTCTTGCTAGACTGTGAACTTCTTGAGGTCTTGCATCTCCAGAGCCCAACACAGCTTTAGGCCTGCGGTAGGTTTTCCATACACGTTCATGAAATAAGTAAAGAGGTAAGGAATCTGATCAGATACACTGTATGAGAGATACACCATTTGCACCCTGTCTTATGGCCCGTCTATTGGTTCTGGGCCACGTGCAAAGAGGAGATGAAATCCTACTGGAGAATCTGGGAAGATTTAGGGAAAGGCCTGGATTCATGTCTCAGGAAACGAGATAAACGAGATGGTTGCCTATCAAAGGGTGGCAGCCAAGACTGAATCAAGGTGACATAACCGAAGGGTTGTATGCATCTGGATGTTCCCCGTGCCCCGGCAGCCTGAGAAGGGGGAGATAAGGGTTCCACAGTCTGCTTCTTTAGTATGTTCTTCTAATCATTCATTTTCTCAATCCCCATTCCCCTAGTCTTTGTTCAGTTCCTCCCAAGAAAATGCACCCCCCCCCCAACAACAGTGGCAGGAAGGTGACATCCAGATCCAATCAACACAAACCCCAAAGTCCTCATAGCACCTATCAGGGAGCCACCATGCTATTCAAGAGCCATTTGCTGACCTCAGAATATGAGATCTGTCCAGAAGTTCCAGTCATATAATATGAAAAACAGAGACATTTATTGAAGAAGATACAAGAAACATTGTACATGGGACAATGATACTTCAGTTCCCTTCAAAGTAGGCACCTTGGGTCCTCACATAGGTCTACCAATCACCATTAGCTGCCCTGTCATAGTTTCCTAAATCTCATTGATTGTCTGAAGTCTCTTCCCTTTCAAAGATAATGTTAGCTTTGGGAATAGCCAGAAATCACAGGGTGCCGAATCTGGTACTATAGTAGGGCTATGTCACCTGGTGATTTGATGTTTTGCCAAAAATCTCTGCACCAGACATGATGTATGAGCAGGCATATTGTCACGATGAAGCTGCCAATCACCAGTTGCCCATAGCTGCTGCCTTCTGGATCATCCAAATAGTTTCTGAAGAGGAAAGTTCAAGTTTAACACAAAATTTGATGCAGATTCTTTGCTCTACACACTAGTGATTTTGAATTCAATGACCACACAGTACACATACACTGTGTATACACTGCTCACTCAACAGTGTCTACTGCCCCCATGAACTAGTACAGTGAAGTCATTACTGTCCACACATGTGCATTCCAGTCCACTTTCCTTGGCTGCATGCTTACATTAATGTCATGCAAACCATTCTTGTTATATTAACAATGGCTGGACTTTTCCCAGACAGACCTCATATATCTTTGGCATTTAAATATCTCTGCAGAGGAATCATAGTATATAGATGAGCCACATTAATCTCCCTTCAAACTGAGGTGGCAAGTAGGATTTTCTCCTTCCTATGCAAAGGGAGAAATGGTTTCAGGGAACTATTTTTAGATTTACCATGTCTTATGGGATATATTCTTTTGTTATGATTCCCACATGTTTTAATTTTTAATGGGAAATGCAAGCAAATTTCCACAATTTTGAAAAAGAAAGCATTTACAGTGAAACTGAGTCTCCCTTTCACCCTTCGCTCATGACTACCAAATTGCCACCTCAACAGCAGCCAGCTTCTTTTGTCTTTCCAGGGATGTTTGGTGAGCGTATGCCTGCATGAATACACATGTGTACTCACGTATGCAGAACACGCATACACAAAGAGATTTCTCAGAAGAGTATGGACTCCATTTTAAACCAAGGCCTCAGGTTCCCACATCCTTCTGTCATTCCTAGCCTGTATGGCACAATGAAGCAAGAAGTTTGGGGAGATGCTCTTGGTCCTGACCCCTACTACCTCAGAGTCCGCACCACCCCCAGTCTGTTGATAAACGTCTCTCCCACTAATCAGGAGGTAACCCATTTTGCTGTCTAGTTCCAATTTAGCCCTGATGCAAAGAAAGTAGGGCAACGTCTTTATATTTTCTAAATCAAACACATCTTTTCAAATAAAGAAGAATGTGTCACAAGAGAGTTTCAAATTGAGGTCTGTTTTGAAATATTCAAGCAAAATAGCAAAGTCAGGTAGGTGACAGGCAACTGGAACACAGGTGGTAAAAAAAATCACAACAAAAAATGCATACAAAGACAGACACACACACACACAAAAGATAAGAATACTAACATGTTCAATCCCCATGACTGTGGAGTAGAAATTCTTAGTTTTCATCTCTTTAAATCACCTTGTCTATTTTCTCGTGTAATAACTTGGTTGCATTCATTTTCCTTCCATTTCACTTTATTCACTCAGCTCCCTGCTGATCCCGCCAACTTGAGGGGCCAGCCTGGATTTGCACATCTTTCCATGTGACCATGTTGGACTGGCAACGGGACTTACTTTACCCCTTCCCTTAGGAGTACGTGATGGATTTGCTTCAGATCAAACAGCCAACGACTCTTCGTGGGTTGGCCACTTGGCAAGGGCAAGCCAGTTAGATAAAGGGAGGAGGTTCCTGCTCTAGTTGGGTTGGCATTATGTAGAGAGATTGAGGCTATAATAAACTTTTTTTGTCATTTTAACAGGGCAAGATATAGCCAGACTTACAAACAAAGTCAGAAAAAATGTTATGTGAATATGATAGGGTTCAAGGAGTGTGCTGCAACTCCTGCCCCCGCCCACTGGCTTTCTTAGAGCTGGGAATTCTGGCCTGAAATGAGTGTAGGGAGAAAGACTGAGACTGAGTTTCTCAGAATCACTGATGAAAATTTGCCACTAGCTTATCTCCTGAGATTGCTCTGTTTATTTGAGTGAATGTAGGAATTGTTCCCTATGTGCTTCTATGTTTAAAAATTCTTGTATCTTTGTATTCACATTCAAGGTTTGAGCCCCAAGTTGTAAAAACACTGTGTGGGGAAAGGAAGAGGAAGAGCGCTGAACTCAAGGGGAATTTAAAAACGAAGGGAAAAGGTCTTGAGTTGGATAGAGAGAGCCAACCTGGCTGCCCATAGACTGAGTAAGAAGGAAGAAGCCATGGAGGCTGGAAAGAGCTTAGAGCAGGAGGCTAGTTCTGCCACAACTAGCTGAATACCTCAGGGGACACTTGAGAGACTAGGGGCCTTAGTTTTCTAACCCAAGAAGTGGGACTTTCTCTCCCAAGATGGCTTTCAGCAAGTGCACCCTCCTCTCAACTGTTCATAATCTGGTAGGGACCTAACATGAATAAGATACTGAATTCCTTTAATTGTCTCTAAAATAAGCAGGAAATCTTGAGTATTTTCAATATAACATTTAAAATCAAGGTGATTTCTTTTCATGTGTTTTGCTTGAATTCTTAGCTGTTTGGGGGACTCTGGTAAAGGGAGAGAATTAATCTTTATTACATTCATCCAAAATGCTAGTCAGTGTAACACTTTCTGAGAGTAGGATCAGAATCTTTGTATCACCTGCAACCCGTGAACACAATATACATTTCAATAAGAATTGAATTAAAAAATCACACACCAAAAGACAACTTGAGAAAAAGTACAATGAACACAACCTTCCAGATAAGCCACTGTCGATTTGTACTCAAGTGATTACAAAACATGAATAAAGTATTCAGATTTATTTTTGCTGAGCTAGCTAGCAAGGTCCATGAGGAAATATGCAATGGCTTTGTGTCCATTTAGAATGACAGTCTGGAAGGCAGGATTGTGTGGTAGGAGCAAAATCAGCTGCCATGGAGGTGGGACTGGAAAAAGATTAGGCTGGTTTCATGCAAGATACGTCGAAACAATTTTATATATTTTTAAACACACCCCCTCATACATACCCTATAACATACTTCAAATATCCTTTTGCCAAAACGCTTCAGATCTATCTACTCCATTTTTTATTTTGATAATACTTCCAAGAGGTAAATAGAAGCAGGGAACTGCTACACTAATATGTTGTCTCACGATCATTTGTGTTGGGGCTGATCTTAATAAGCTCTCACTGCAGGAGTTAATAGAATATATTCTACAGAACTAACAGAAATAGTTGTCAGCATTCTAGAGGGAGTAGTGATATTCATATAGACAGCATGAGTTTACAAAGCGGTTCACGCAGTTTCAACTGGCTCCATAGTCTTCTCATCTCTAAAATAGAAGAGATGATAATTATAATGACTTGCACAGGATGACCCAGTCAGTAAGTGAAGGAGTCAGGTCTTATGAGAACAGAGCTAGTTTTTAAAAAATGTCAGTACTTCAATGTGAAAATAACCAGAGAATTGCTGAGATCACAACACTTTCCAGACAATAAATATTTGTCAGTGAGTGAATGACCAAATGAATGAATGAATACAGCATTTTAAAAGGGGTCCTAAAGATTGCTCCCTGCATTTTGGGATTCACGAAATAGTATAAATTTCATTGTAATAGACTTTGTCATCAGTGACAAAGTTACAGCGTTACTGGGACAAGTGCTCTCCACATATTCATAGTCATGCTTTATCACTGTCAAGTTCATTAAGGAATAGGTTACTACAGTACCAAGAATAATAGCGCCATCTAGTGACACTTCTAGTTATTGTCTCTAAAATTGCTTATGAAATGGGTTGTTATTTAAAAGAGCCATCAAAGAGATTATTATGTGCAACCTGTGATCCTCATCATTTTGCTTTCCAAGAAATCTTTTCTCAATATTTTACTATGTGATAAACTTTCACCTCAATCATATTTTTCAGATGACATATTTATGAGGCCTATTCACATCAAAAATTTTTGTAGTTTGAATGTTTATATTTCAAAGACTATGCTTCTTTAAGACCTATCAATTTTGAGGTGCAACATTGATACAATTACTTTTCAGGATAAAATGTAGTAAATATAAACATTAATGAAAAGACATCCTGTTTTTTTAAATATTAAAATGTTTAAAAACAAATTTACAATCAAGAAATTTTACCATTCAGGTATTTATTAATTTATCTGTTGCTGAATTTAAAAAATTATTTTTGTGCAATTATTTTATCAGAAAAGATGATTCATTAAGTGTGTAATTAAATATAATTTTATTTTTATAACTATCAATGCCTTTCATATATATATATATATATATATATATATATATATATATATATATCAATTTAAAGTAAAAAATTTAGCCCTGGCTGGTGTAGCTCAGTGGATTGAGTGCAGGCCTGTGAACCACACGATCGCAGTTCGATTCCCAGTCAGGGCACATGCCTGGGTTGCGGGCCACTTTCCGGTTCCCCACAGGGGGCACACAAGAGGCAACCATACATTGATATTTCTCCCTCTCTCTCCTTCCCTTCCCCTCTAAGATAAATTAACAAAATCTTTATAAAAATAAAGTAAAAAATTTAGTCAGGCTAAAGGTATTAGTAATCATTGACTAACTATAAGTTTAATGAGAAGTACTGTATCTCACTCAAAAAGTTTAGAAGCTGGCTCTGGCTAAGACATTGTCTAGGTATGTAAATTTGAGCAAGTCAAGTGACTTCTGTAACTCGGTATTCTCACCTGTAAAATGGAATAACCACGCCTATTTAATCTACCTCCTAGAGTTTTGAGGAACTAATGTAATAGCAAATGCTTTAAAACTCTTCTATGATGGTAAGAAATTAGAGCTGTTATTTTCAACAATCATTTTCCTGGAAGGGCAGGTACTGGACCTAGACTGCCTGGGCCCAGATTATGGCCCCACTGCTTACTAATTAGATAATGTGGGGAAATTACTTCTCTACTCCTCAGTGTATCATCTAGAGAACAGGTATAATAAAACTACCTACCTCAAAGGACTGTAGTGTAACATCCTTAGAACATAGTAAACACACAGATATTCCCACTGCAATGACCCAGGGATCAACTGTGAACTCAGGAGATTGTCCCTGTATGACTCTCAAAAACAGAAATATTAGCCCTGACTGGCGTGGCTCAGTTGGTTGGGCATCGTTCTCCACAAAGTGAAAGGTCACTACTTTCTCAGTCAGAGCACATGTGTGGATTTTGCCAGGTCCCTGGTTGGGGCGGGTCACATTTAAGAGGTAACTGATCTCTCCCTCCCTTTCTCTCTTCTTTCCCCTTTCTCTAAAAAAAATAATTTTTTAAAGAGAAATATTAAATAGAGGTTTTTCATCATCATCATTGATATTTATGGGACACTAGAGAGGAACAAGTTCCCAGCCTAGGTTCCTCATAGTACTGAATTCCACAACTTTCTCTAGATACTACAGATGAAACAAATGCAATGTGGTCAAGTCAACATAAAGCATTCAAATGGTGAAGGGATTTAGAAGTACAAATTATCAATTACAAAATAGTCACGATGATGTAAAGTACAGCATAGGGAATAGAGTCAATAATACTGTAACAACTATGTATGGTGCCAGGTGGATACTAGACTTACAGGGGAATCACTTTGTAAGTTATATAAACATCTAACCACTATTGCTATACACCTAAAACTAAGTAATATTGAGTGTCAACTGTAATTTAAAAAAATAAAATCATTAGCCCTGGCTGGTGTTGCTCGGTGGATTGAGCGTGGGCCTTTGAACCAGAGGATCGTGGTTCGATTCCCAGTCAGGGCACATGCCTGGGTTGCAGGCCGGCTCCCGGGGTGGGAGGGGAGGGGATGCACGACAGGCAACCATACCTTGATGTTTCTCTCCCTTTCTCCTTCCCTTCCTGTCTAAAGATAAATAAAAGCTTTAAAAAATAATAAAATAAAATAATTAAAAAATTAAGCATTTAACAAGCAACTAAGTTTTTCTTGTTTTAAATCTTTTTTAAATATACATTTTATTGATTATAGCATTACAGTTGTCCTATTTTCCCCACTTCATTCCCCTCCACCTTGCTCAACGCCTCCCCCTCCATTCCCCCTTTTAGTTTATGACCACGTGTCTCAAGTTCTTTAGATTCTATATTTCCCATACTATTCTTGCCCTCCCCCCTATCTGTTTTCTACCTACTGTCTATGCTATCTTCTGTACCTTCTCCCCCCTTCTCCTCCCACTCCCCTGTTACTAACCCTCCATGTGTTCTTCATTTCTATGGTTCCACTCCTGATCTAGCTGTCCTCTTGGTTTGCTTTTGTTTTAGGTGTGGTTATTAATAACTGTGAGTTTCCTGTCCTTTCACTCTTCATATTTTTATCTTCTTTTTCTTAGATAAGTCCCTTTAACATTTCATATAATAAGGGCTTGGTGATGATGAACTCCTTGAACTTGACCTTATCTGAGAAGCACTTTATCTGCCCTTCCATTCTAAATGAAAGCTTTGCTGGATAGAGCAGTCTTGGATGTAGGTCTTTGGATTTCATGACTTGGAATACTTCCTTCCAGCCCCTTCTTGCCTGTAAGGTCTCTTTTGAGAAATCAGCTGACAGTCTGATGGGAACTCCTTTGTAGGTAACTGTCCCCTTATCCCTTGATGCTTCTAGGATTCTCTCCTTCATTTTCATCTTGGCTAATGTAATTATAATGTGCCTTGGTGTGTTCCTTCTTGGGTCCAACTTCTCTGGAACTCTCTGAGCTTCCTGGATTTCCTGGAAGTCTATTTCCTTTGCCAGACTCGGGAAGTTCTCCTTTATTATTTGTTCAAGTAAGTTTTCCACTCGTGGCTGTTTCTTTCCCCCTTCTGGTACCCCTATAATCCGGATGTTGGAACGTTTAAAGATGTCCTGGAGGTTCCTAAGCCTTTCCTCAGTTTTTTGAATTCTTGTTTCTTCATTCTTTTGTGGTTGGATGTTTCATTCTACCTTCTGGTCACTCCCTTGATTTGAGTCCCAGTTTCCTTTCCATCACTATTGGTTTCCTGTGCATTTCCCTTCATCTCAATTAGTTTAGCCTCCATGTGTTCCTCTAATTTGTGACTATAATCTACCAGTTCTGTGAGCATCCTGATCACCAGTGTCTTGAATTGTGCATCTGAGAGGTTCGCTATTTCCTGGTCCTTAGAGTTATTGGCTCTGGGGCTTTGAGTTCTTCTTGAGCCATATTTTGGACTGTTCATGCCTGTTACGGATGAGGAGCGGAGCCCTAGGTGTTCACCAGGGCAGGGCAACTCAGTGGCTATGATACTGTATGTGGGGGCGGGGTCAAAGGGGAACAATGGTGGTCCCCTCTGCTGCTTCCCACCGCTGCTGGGGCCCGCACAGTCCATCCCAATGTGCGCAAATGTGCGACCTCGGTCAACCCACTGCCTTGCGCCCTCACTGGGTCCGCTGCTGGGGCCTGTGCAGTTCGTCTCACTGCTCACTCCTCTGCTGGTTTATCTGCTCTTGCATGTGTGACCCGGTCAGCCTGCCACCCAGCGCCCTCACTGGGTCCGCCCGATGCTACCCCAGCTGCCTGAGCGCCTGAGGTCGGGGATCTTTTCTGCCTGACCAGACTCTGCTGTTGGCTCTGGCCCTCTTACCGGTCTGGTTGAACAGTTCGTTGTTGTCGGACTTCCATATAGTTCAATTTTCTGTTCTTTGGCTATGTCTTTGTTTACTAAACCTTTGTTGTGTTCAAACTTAGTTGTGGGAGAAGGCACAGTGTTTCCACCTACGCCTCCATCTTGGCGGAAGTCCTTTGTTTTCGATCTTGAAACCCACCACCTCACCCCAGTCTTTCAAATCTGGCTTTAAACAGAGCAATAGAATAAGTGCAATTAAAACGATGCCAGGGGACTTCCGCCAAGATGGAGGCATAGGTGGAAACACTGTGCCTTCTCCCACAACCAAGTTTGAATAAAACAAAGGTTTGGAGAAACAAAGACACAACCAAAGGACAGAAAATTGAATTATACGGAAGTCCGACTACATCTAACCGTTCAACGGGGACGGTAAGAGGGGCGGAGCCAGCAGCGAGCAGGGTCGGGCAGGACAGGGCCCCCGACCCAGGCGCGCAGGCAGACGAGAACCAGTTGGGGTGCGGGGCAGACCGCGGGCGCATATTCGCGCACAGTGAGACAGACCACGCAGGCCCCAGGGGGCGAGGGCTGACGGCGGTGGCACACTCGCGAGCAGTGGGACGAAACGCGTGGGCCAGGTGACGGCAGCAACTGCGGCACCGGTGAGGGCCGTGGCGGCAGGCGGCGGACAGGACGCCATAGTCCCTCTTTGACCCCGCCCCCACATACAGCGTCACAACCCAGCGACTTAGTTGCCCTGCAATACCGGTGAGAGCCATTGTCGCTCTTTGACCCCGCCCCCACATACAACGTCACAACCCAGCGACTTAGTTGCCCTGTTCTAGTGAACATTTTAGGGCTCTGATCCTGCTATGGAACAGGCACGAACAACCCGAAAGATGGCACAAGAAGAACTCAAAGTCCCAGAGCCAATAACTCTAAGCGACCAAGAAATTGCCAGCCTCTCAGAAGCACAATTCAGGACACTATTTATCAGGATGCTCACAGAACTGGTAGATTATAGTCACAAATTAGAGGAACAAAGTCACAAATTAGAGGAACATATGAAGGCTAAACTAATTGAAATGAAGGGAGATGCACAGGAAACCAATAGTGATGGAAAGGAAACGGGGACTCAAATCAATGGAATGGACCAGAAGGAAGAACAAAACATCCCACCAGAAAGGAATGAAGAAATGAGAATTCAAAAAAATGAGGAGAGGCTTAGGAACCTCCAGGACATCTTTAAACGTTCCAACATCCGAATTATAGGGGTACCAGAAGGGGGAAAGAAACAGCCACGAGTGGAAAACGTATTTGAACAAATAATAAAGGAGAACTTCCCCAGTCTGGCAAAGGAAATAGACTTCCAGGAAATCCAGGAAGCTCAGAGAGTGCCAAAGAAGTTGGACCCAAGAAGGAACACACCAAGGCACATCATAATTACATTAGCCAAGACCAAAATGAAGGAGAGAATCCTAGAAGCATCAAGGGATAAGGGGACAGTCACCTACAAAGGAGTACCCATCAGACTGTCAGCGGATTTCTCAAAAGAGACCTTACAGGCAAGAAGGGGCTGGAAAGAAGTATTCCAAGTCATGAAATCCAAAGACCTACAGCCAAGATTGCTTTATCCAGCAAAACTTTCATTTAGAATGGAAGGACAGATAAAGTGCTTCTCAGATAAGGTCAAGTTCAAGGAGTTCATCATTACCAAGCCCTTATTATATGAAATGCTAAAGGGACTTATATAAGAAAAAGAAGATGAAAAATATTAACAGTGAAAGGACAGCAAACACACAGCTATTAACAACCACACCTAAAACAAAAGCAAACCAAGAGGACAGCTAAATCAGGAGTGGAACCATAGAAATGAAGAACACATGGAGGGTTAGAAACAGGGGGGTGGGAGGGGGAGAAGGGGGGAGAAGGCACAGAAAATAGCATAGATGGTAGGTAGAAAATAGATAGGGGGGAGGGTGAGAATAGTGGGGGAAATATAGAATCCAAAGAACTTGAGACATGTGGTTATAAACTAAGGGGGGCAGAATGGTGGGGGAGGGAGGGTGCGGGTGGAAGGGATTGAAGGGGGGAATAGAACAACTGTAATGGTATAATCAATAAAATATATTTTTTAAAAAAGAAAAAATAAATAAAACGATGCCAAAGCAATAGTAACAAAGCAGGGTGAAGTGGGGAAATAGGAAGGATGAGGAGAGGCATGTTCTAGCTCCTCCTCCACCATTCCCAGAGCCCAGGTCACCCTCGGATCTTGCCGGGACAGTGACAGCCTCCTAACAGGGAGCATTCTCGCTTCCACATTTGTCCCTCCATTCCATACAGAGCAGTAAGATTGAGCTTTTAAAAACATAACTTACATTTCTTCCCCACCCAAAGCCCTATGATTTTGTACTTACGCTACACAGCAAATACCATCCTTATGTCCTTGTGTTCTAATGCTCCTGGCACATGTGCCTTAGAAGAAGCCATGTCTTTTGCATGGATAGCCCCACCCTGTTCAGCTATGGGGCCCCTCCTGCCATTCGGATCTCAGCTTATGACACCCGAGGCCCTCTCTCTCTCACAGAAATTTGATGCGGCTTACCAGCCTGTTTCTCCTGAGGGAGTGGGAGCTGAAGAGGACATGTCCCTGTCCGTCCTGCCCCCCCACGTTATCCCCACCGCTTAAAGCAGTGCCTGGCACATCACAGGTGATTGATAAACATTGGTTTACTGATGATCAAGATTATCCCAATCTATTTCCCCCTTTCCTTAAACAGTGATTCCTCACTGTTTTTGACCCTGGTGACTTTAAGCTTGAAAGTGGGAAAGGAAGACAGATGTGGATTCTAGGACTTGCGGGACCTTGGACAGGTTTTTCAGTTTTTCCAAACTTCAGACCTTACAAAAAGAATCAGGAATGATACCCACCCTATTTATCTCCTGGGCTATGAAAGTTAGATAATAAATATGAAAGCTCTTATGAACTGTGAAACACTGTAGACAAGGAGTGTGGAACTGATCTCATTTTAAAGACGATGCAAAGGGCCCTGGCTGGCGTAGCTCAGTGTATTGAGTGCGGGTCTGTGAACCAAAGGATCGTGGTTCAATTCTCAGTCAGGGCACATGCCTGGGTTGCAGGCCAGTTCCCAGCAGGGTCCACATGAGAGGCAACCATACATTGATATTTCTCTCCCTCTCTCCTTCCCTTACCCTCTAAAGATAAATAAATAAAATCTTTAAAAAAAGAATTTTAAACAAGCTGAGGGCAGCCTTGTCTGTCAGTCTGTCGGGGCCTAAAGACGGTGAATGCAATCCATTAAGAAAATCGCACCAGGAGGGCTTGGCTGAGGCAGCCCCAAACAGGATGCTGCAGCCCAGCCAGGTAGCCCCCACCCTTGTAGGCATCTCTTAATCACGAGTACTACCTACCAATTAAGATGCTGATCACGCGCCCACCCACCAACCGTCGCCAAGAGCATGCAGTGAGCATGCACAGGACAACCTATCGGGACCACTTCCCCTTTTCCCTTCCTCTCTATAAATAACAGCCCCGCCCAAAATAAAATTTGCAGCTTGATCAGAATCCTTTGTCTTGCTGCCTTTCTCCGCGCCTCTTGTCCCATCCCTATACATCCGTTTCAGGTAGACTCGGGACCCTCGTTGACTGTTCCGCGGGACGGAACATCAGTCCTTCCTTATATCTACACCACATGAATTGCCTTCGAACATTGTATTGATAATAATCTTGTCTTGCATATATATTAACTTATACATTATTGTTTATGCTATTAAAGTCGTCCTAGGTTTTCCTCATTTGGCCTCCTCTACCCAGCCCCACCCACTCCCTCAGGCAATCCTCAAACTTGTCCAAGCCCATGAGTCATGCATATATGTTCTTGGGCTATTCTATTCCCTATGCTATACTTTACATCCCCATGACTATTCTGTATCTACCAATTTGTACTTCTTAATCACTTTACCTTTTTTGCTCATTCCTTCACCTGCTTCCCATCTGCCAACCATCAATACATTTTCTGTATCTGATTGTGCTTCTTTATTTTGTTTTTAAGAATCAATTGTTGATAGATACATCTTTATTGCATTTTATTTTTTTTTATTTTTTAAAGATTTTACTTATTTTCAGAGAGAGGAAGGAAGGGAGAAAGAGAGGGAGAGAAACATCAATGTGCACGAGAAACTGCAATTGGTTGCCCTCACATGCCCCCAACCAGGGACCTGGCCCACAACCCAAGCAGTGCCCTGACTGGGACTCCAACCGGTGACCTTTCAGTTCATAGGCCGGTGCTCAGTCCACTGAGCCACACCAGCCAGGACGTATTTATTACCATTTTATTGTTTATATTTTTATCTTCTTTTTTAAAAAAAAAACCTTTAAAATTTCATATAATACTGGTTTGGTGGTGGTGAAATCCTTTAGCTTTTTCTTGTCTGGGAAGCTCTTTATCTGTCCTTGAATTTTAAAGATAGCTTTGCTGGATAGAGTAATCTTGGTTGTAGGTCCTTGTTTTTCATGACTTGAATATTTCTGGCCAATCCCTTCTAGCCTGCACATTTGAGAAATCAGCTTATGCTTTAAGTTGTCCCCAAGGCTCTTTACACTAGCCTCATTTTTTTTCCTTCATGCTGTTCTGAGTGTTTTATACTTCCTTATATTCTACATCTCTGATCTGATTCTGAGCTTCATCCACTGTACTGTTGGCTCAAAAAAATATTTCAATTAGTGTATCCTTTGTTTCTGATTGGATTTTTTAAAAATGCTGTTGAGATTCTAAGTTCCTTGAACACCCTTGTAACCAGTGTTTTGAGCTCTGCATCTGGAAGATTGCTTCTCTTTATTTCTTTTTCTGGAGTTTTGTTCTGTTCTCTCATTTGGGCAATGTTCCTTTGTCTTATTTTGGCAGCCTCCTTGTTTTTGTTTCCATGTATTAGGTAGAGCTGCTACATCTCCCAGGCTTAGCAGAATGGCCTAATGTAGAAGGTATTCTATAGGGTCCAGTGGCACAACCTCCCCTATTACCCAAGCCGGGTAATCAAGGTATGCCCACCATGTGGCCTGTGCACACCCTCCTGTTGTAGTGTAGCCTTGATAGTTATTGACTTGTCCAAGGTCACTCAACTGTGTTCTGTTTGGGCTCACACAGCATATGATCTGCACATGACTGCTACTTGTGCTGGGCTTGGAGATGCCCAAGCAAGGCCAGTCTGTGGACCAAGGCCAGTCTGTGGACCAAGGCCAGCTGCTGCTAGTGCCAGGCCTGGGGTAACTTAGCAACAGGTATGGAGCTCAGTGAAGCCACATGCTATGTTTGAGAAAACTTAGAGGAGAATCTGAAGCATAGACTAAAACAAGCCATTTGTACTGAAAAGCCACTGGAAACAGCTTGGGTGGGCCCGAAAGTTGGGTGTGCAGGGCCTTAGTAAATCACTAGAGTGAGGCAAACAGGTGGGACAGGTCGATGAAGTCTCAGATACGGCAACCACCTGCCAGCTTTGTGGTTCAATGAGTGGAGGGCTCAGAAAAGGAATGGCCTCTACCAGCACTTGTCTGGGAAAAAGCTGCCACCCAGCTGTTGCCCGATTCTGCACATTTCCATTCCTCTCCATACGTCTCTGGTGCCTTTTAAGCTGCTGCCCCTATGCTGGAGCTCAGAGGGAATGAGTCCAACTGTCTGTGTGGGCCCTTTAAGAGGAACCACCTGAGACTCCAGCAGTTTGTGTGTTCCACAGCCTAAATCCTTTGTTTTTACAGCCAGAGATTATGACTTTCCCCCCTGACACTGGAACCCCGGGCTGGGGGACCTAATGTGGGGCTGGGACTCCTTGTTCTTGGGATAGCCCTTCTGATTTTTATCTGCCATACGTGGGTATGGAACCAGCCTGTTTTGTGTCTCTGGCTCTCCTACCAGGCTTGATGTGGTTTCTTCAATTCTATACTTGTAGGACTTCCATTCAGCTCAATTTCTGATGGTTGTGGACAAAGGTTCTATAGTTTAGCTGCAAATTTGATGTGGTTGTGCAAGGTGGTGAGCCATGTATACCTACACCACCATCTAGACTGAAAGCTTGTCTTCTGTTTTATCTATACACAATTTTCTGAAATTCTACTCAAATAATCAATTCCCAAAAATATTTTAAATTTCAATATGAGTACAAAATTATCTTAGAAACTGATGGAACTATCTTGACCTTTTAGGCACTTTGGGCTTTTCACTGAAATAGCACTCCAAGACCTGGGGTTAGGAGCCCTATTTTGGAATTCCAACTCACACTAACAGTGATTCTGATCGATCACTCAATTATTCAGAGCTCAGTTCCCTCACCTTAAATACAAGGCTAATGGAAACCTATCTCACAAGTTTGTTGGGAAGATTCACCCAAAATCATCTATGTGCAAGCTTTACACACAGTATACTTCTCAGTTTTGCTTCATCTTCATAGACTCTTAGATCAATAAAACATTTAACATTTTCTCAGATAAATTCTGTATTTATAATAGAAGTGTGTGTGTGGAGGGGGGGGGAGAAGACTAGTTTTTACTGCATAATGATGTTAATCTGTCCCTCAAAGTCCTGAAGCACACTGTCCCATATATGTGGAAAAACCAGTTTAACCATGAAATTTAAATTATATAAAGTTGAAAATATGAAAATAGGAGAGCCCCCACGTACCACTTGTTTAAATTTTCATTATATTCCATTTGAGTCAGTATAATCTTTATTTCAAAATAGCGTTTTTATTATATAAAAATGTAAAAATCCAGCAAAACCAGAAATTCTGAATGTATTTTCCTGGGCTTTCACATTTGTTGATTTTTATTTGCAAACTCTTTTTCAACACAATTTACAACCTCATACCCATCTGCAGTCTGATTATACAAGTACTAAGTGGCAGAAAGGTCTAGAATAAATACATCAAAAGAGGCAAAGCTGTGAAACTAAGTTGCATGCAACAGATCTATGAGGATGGGGGGAAGTGTTGGGGAAATAAAAGAAAGTAATTGGAAGGTTTTAGCTAAAGTTCTTTCAATCATCTTTGTCTTTAGCTCCATGTTTAAGGATGCGTGTGAACTCAATGTAATCAAAATTTCCCTTTTTGTCAATAGGTGCCTCTCTGTACAGCTCATCCACTTCCTCGTCGGTAAACCGATCTCCCATTGTTGTCAGCAGATCTCTCAGGTAGTCTTCCTGAATGGTGCCTGGGAGACACAGAAAGAAAGGAGTCATGAATTCTTCCTGGTACTTTAATAGTTCATTTCGTCACTAGGTCAATCTTTTAAAAACAAAAATTTATTTACTTATTTTTAAGAAAAAAGGTAAGGGAGGGAGAAAAGGAGGGAGAGAATCAACCATCTCTCCCTGATCGGTTGCCTGTCACATCCCCCCAACTGGGGACTTGGTCTGCAACCCAGGCATGTGCCCTGACCAGGAATCAAACCAGTGACCTTTCAGTTTGTAGGCCCATACTTAATCCACTGAGCAATACCAGCTAGGGCAAGACTAGATCAATTTTATAAAACATTTCAGAACATCCAAATTTGCATGAACAAAATAAGTTAGTGAACTAAGGCAATATGTAACTATGTCATTATGTTTTCCTGTTACTTAGAGTTCTTTACAATAGTAGATCATTTTAAAAGCTCTTTTAAAAGAGCATATGCTTACAGAGTTAGCAGAGTATATGCTTATAAAATTTATTTCAAGCAAGTGTTTCTAGGAGGAAAAAAATCCTGTATTTCAGAAATAAAGAGGAAAAAAAGGGGCAACTACCCAGAAAAGTGACCCCGTGTGCATGAAGAACGGTGCAGCTTTGACAGGCAGAAATGGGGAAACAGGAATAGGACGCAAGGAAATATCTGAGGAGGTGATGAAGGTGGATGAGTTAATGTAGGGTTAATGCAGAAGACTAAAATCAGAGAAGTAACAAAAGTGGATAGTTAGGCTCTGTCCACTTTAAAATGAGAAAGGAAAACAACCCTAACATTTGAATTGCTCATGTTTGTTAACTACAGTCATGTGATGAGAAATGCATTGTTAGGAAATTTTGTTGGCAAACATCAAAGTGTACTTACACAGACCTAGATGGTATAGCCTACTATACACCAAGCTATAGGTATAGCCTATTGCTCCAGGCTACAAGCCTGTGCAAAACAACATGAGATTAAATCAAGCCCAAGAAAAACCGCTACAATGAAGAGATGCAGTAAACACACATATATGGGCAATGCTGGTGTAACACAAAGCATAACGTTTAACAGAAAACTTTTTTTATAAGTAGGAAGAGTACACTCTAGAATACCAATAAATAGTATAGTAAGTACATACACTAGTAACAGTCATTCATTATCTTTATTCTGTACTGTACATTAATTGTGTGCATTCTACTGTTATATGATTGGCAATGCAGGTTTGTTCACACCAGCATCACCACAAACACGTGTGTAATGCATGTGCTATGATGTGATGGCTAGAACGTCACTAGGGTGACAGGAATTTTTCAGCTCCATTATAATCCTGTGAGAACCATTACATATAAACCACTATAAACCATTATACATGCATCTGTCCTTTACTGAAAGAGAGTTATGTGGCACATGGTCACACTTTCCTGTGCAATTTATAGTCTCTTGAAGAAGTAACTTTCATGTTTAAGAAATACTATTTAACAGCCCTGGCTGGTGTAACTCAGTGGATTAAGCGTGGGCCTGTGAACCAAAGGATCGAGGTTTGATTCTCGGTCAGGGCACATGCCTGGGTTGCAGGTCAGTTCCCAGTGGGGGACACACAACAGGCAACCGTACATTGATATTTCTCTCCCTCTCTCCTTCCCTTCCTCTCTAAAGATAAATACAAAAATCTTTAAAAAAAAAAGAAAAAAGAAATACTATTTAACAGACAAGTCTCCCTTCAGGAAGGGAGCTTTCACAAAGCTCAGGTCCAAATTCAAAGATTAACACCACAGATTGTGTAGCTTTATGATCTGCATTAACTGTGTCCTAGCCATTCTCAGTTATACGGTCTCATTATAAATGATAGTTTCCCTTTATTCATTTCTTAAAATGTATACTTTACTAATCTTTTTCATTTCCTAAAAAGTGTTTCATATACTGCAATAAGGACATAAAGAGCACCCACCAGTTGCTTCTTCATCAAAGCAAGCAAAAGCATTTCTGATGACGTCCTCTGGGTCTGTGCCATTTAACTTCTCACCAAACATAGTGAGGAACATGGTGAAATTTATGGGCCCTGGGGCCTCGTTCATCATGGCGTCAAGGTATGCATCTGTTGGATTCTTCCCTATAAAGAGTTCACATTTTAACATTTAAGGACAAAGAACTAATTTCAACAAATAATTGCTTTGTTAATGTTATGCTCTCCAATGTATTTTTAAAACGCACATGAGTCTACAGCCATACCACCCTGAACGTTCCCGATCTCGTCTAAAAGGTACATCATACTCACATGAAACTCATTTTTGAGTTAAGTGCATTAAGAACATTTTTAAAAGACAATTTTTGACACCATAAAAAGTATCTGACACAGCATTATAAAAATGGGCTAAGGTTGAATGTTGTTCATTTATTGATACTTTCTGTAACTTTTCCTTCACTATTTTAAACAAAACAGAACACACACCTGAAACTATGGTCCAGGCAATGCCATTATTAAATCTTAAATGTTGATAACATTAAAGGTCCATCAGGGCCTTTCAATACCAGTTACTTAAAAAAAAATCTAAATATTCATATTTCCAACTGTAGTACAGTTACCATGAACATCATACTCACATGAAACTAATGATGCTTCAAAAATTTTATTTATAAGCTGGTCATTTAAGCTAAAACTATTAGGAATTGGAAGGTCATTTTGAGGTTGCCAGGCATATCACCAAATGCTGTCAACCCATGTCACTAAAACTGTAGCCTTGTTGAGTACTGTTCATAATGGAAATCTCAACCTCAGTTCCAGCTGAGAGTACCTCTCCCTCTCCTCGTACAGCGCTGAACTGCTCTGACTCTTCCCTCAAGTTGGGAGAAATTCCCCTGGGACAGCCAGGCACAGCAGGAGTGAAAATGGACTTCTCTCTGCCTACGCATTTGTGAGGACCCCCTGGTACAGGAAAAGCAACAATGAACAAGGTGTCTGGAACAGTGAGTTTGAATCCCAGTTCTGCCACTGGCTGTGTGACCTGGGAGAAGGTGGCAGGTATCTGGGGTTCTTTTTAATCTATAAAATTGATTGATTAAATTTGGTATCTGAAAGGTCTCTTCCAACATTAAGTTTGTATGAAAGGAACATCTGTAAGTTAGATATTCACATCTAAGGAAGCACCCTCAATATTATGCCCAACTAAGTGCCAATGATAGTCAAATCTGGAATTGTGGTTCATATGCGAAGTTTTAATCCCGAGAATTTGGGTAAAATTTAAAAGCCAAGTTGGCATCTCTCTTACTGCCTCATAACCCTCATTCACACCCACACAGCATGCCCAACACAAAAATTAGCCCAAAATTAATCTCAAGATACACTGAATAAGTAAAAGTAGCTAAAAAAAAGCTACTTTTCTATGTTCAGGTTTAACTCATTTCTCCTGCAGCAATTTTTTTTAGGGAGGGAAAACTATAATCCAAAGGTGCCAGAAGAGCATGGGTACGAAAAAGACACTGGGACCTAAAATGAACTGGTTTAGGCTAAACATCTATGGACCCATTCAAGGCATCCAATATAATTTGCTGATTTAAAAGATAAATACATATACATATATATAAGCTTGTACATGTAAAAGGTATATATTTACATATAAAAGGCAAACTGTGCTGATCTTAAAAGACAGTTTCCCAAAATAGGAGGCCCTAAAGTCAACCTCTGACTCTACCATCACTTGTAAATTAATTGAGCATCTACTATGATCATGGTACAGGCTGTAGGCTTAATCTTAGTAATAGTTAACTAAGTCCCTCAATTTTCCTCAGTGGGCTTCTTCAATAATGACCTGTGAATACACAGTTGCTATGCTGAGGGGAAAACACTGGGATCCAGCCTATCTGCAGGTCAACAAATTAGGTAAACATCTCGACTCTACTCTCACTCTGAATAAAGGAAACGCCCCAAAATGTTAACGATTGGTGAACCTAGGTAAAGGATGTTCAACTTTTTGTAGGTTTAAAAATTTTCAAAATAGTAGGTTAGGAGAAAAAAATAAAAATAAGACGGAGGAACAAATTGTGTTGCGGTTACTAAAGGGAAAAAAATAACTTCTTTCTCTTTACCCTCTGCCTAAGAGTCAAGCACAAAAACACCCCAGAGTGTACAGCCTAACTGGAGGCCGTTCCGACCCACACCCCTTTGAATGCCCAGTCACTCTTGTCTATCAAGAACTAGGCTGGCCATTCATTTCTCCACAGCCATATAATTAGTGCTGACTCAGTGCAGAACACAGAAGACCTTCTGTTCCTTCCTTCTTTTTAAGATCAAACAAACAAGTAAAAAATCTTACAAGAAATAATAAAAGAACACCCATAATAACCAAAATAACAAAGGGCAGTTTATGCTTGCTTTAAATCTTTTATTTTTACATTTCTTTTTCTTTTGTTATAAAAAATAATTGTAAGTAAAATGGTGAAAGTAGCTTTCCTGCATTCCCCTTTTCAGTAGCACAGCCCTTCCTGGACTCAAGACAATTATTCATCATTATCACTTCCTATCTATAATCTAGTCTCAACCTTTATTACTGACTAGGCTATATTATTAGTTATACATTCTACTTCCAATTCTGTTATTTTGCCACCTAGCTATCCCCTAGTAGACCTATCTTATTTAGCTGAGAGGAACTGAGGCTTGCCTAGTACCTGCCAGGTCCCCACCCCTATAGGTTTATCCTCTTATGATTGGCCAAGGCTTAACGCGGCACCTTCCACACAGACTTCTCTCAATAGGATTTGGAAAAAGGACAACAATAGCTGAATATCACACAGAAAATAATCCATAAAACGCTAAATTACTATTTTTGGGGAAACAGGCATATTGAGAATATAAAAGTCTACCTAGAGAAGCAAGCATATCATGCAAATCTTCCTTGTCAATGAAACCATCTCTGTTCTGGTCAATCATGTTGAAGGCCTCTTTAAACTCCTGGATCTGTGACTGATCAAACATGGCGAACACATTGGATGTTGCGCGCTGGGGGCGCTTCTTGGTGGTCTTGGTCTTTGCCTTTTTGCTCGACATGGTGGCTGTTTAATTCTAGAGTTAAAAGAAAGCAAGCAAAAAAGAAAGTCTAAAACACAAAGCAAAAATGAAATAACATCTAGTTAGTGAAGTAGAAATATCTTAATGTAGAATTATTCATTTGAATAGGAATACATATATATTTAAACTTTATTTCCAATGGCCAGGGGAAAAAAGCAATTTTGAAAAAAATTAAGAAACAGAAATTACTGATGCACCTTCCCCTAAAATCATTAAACCCAGATTTATTAAGTGGAAACTCATTTTAAAATACGTAACAATACTCAGCATTTACTGAGTGCTTCCTATATGCCGAGCACTGTTATGAAGGCATGAGTTTCTCTTAAAAGGAGAGGTTCTAAAGTTGGTATCTTACTTTTATAAGGACAGCCCCACGTAACGCTCACAACAATCCCATGCAGTAGGGTTTTATCTCCACTTTATTACCAATATTGCATAAACTGAGCCTCAGTTTTTCCAAAAACAGTTTGTAAATCAGGGAATCTCACTCGATCGTGATTTACAGTAAAAGATATCTACTTCGATGAAAGTCAAAATTAAATGAGATAACATAGGCAAAGAGACTAGTATAGTTACTGCACAGCATGTTAAAAAGGCTCATATCTTTTTAAAAAACCATAAAAACCTATTCTTTTTGGAAACATTTCCCATTTTTATTCAAAAAACTAATAAAAACAGTAACAACAGATTACAGAGCCGCATATTAATAACAAAACAAGAAGGAAATGAAATATTCCAGAGACATCTTAAAAAGTTGCAAAGGAATACACAATAGGCTAAAATTCTACAGCTAACCTGTGGTTGCATAGCACATAATTATTTATTCTGGCATTTCGTTTATAAGTTCTTCCTTATATTTGCCTTTCTCTTTTCCAACTTGTCAAGACTTGGCTTTGTGTTCAAGACTTTTTCCCCCCCGATCTCCATCCAGTTTTAGTCTGGTGAAAACCACCTTGCTGGGGTGAGTGAATGCCCCACATGGACAGTGGTGCCATTAGCCTTCTCACGCTGCGCCTGCTCCATGTAGGTAATGTATGTATGTATGTATGTATGTATGTATTTATTATTTTAATTTTCTTTTTAGGTAATGTATTTTCTCCCACACACACATGCGAGGGGGCACCGAAGTGGTGTTTGGGGTTTTTGTTTAGGTCTGAGTTCACAAAGAGGTTGAACTCCATGGTGGCCATCTACCTGGTGCCAGAAGTCCAAAACCTACTCTTTAATCTTGTATCCCTTTTTTCCACCTTTTCATTTCCCATTTCCCTTGACAAAACTTTCAGATTATCAGTTTTATTAATATTCAACTGTCTCCATTTTCTCATCTTCCCAATCACTCCCCAATTCTCTACAATACGGCTTTGATGGTAGCCTCCGGTATTCTACTGAAAGCCACCAATAAGTGTCAGACAGAATGAACACTTTTCATTCCACTTTTTAAAAATTTTTTATTTAGATTTATTTATTTATTTTTAGAGAGAGAGGGGTTGGGAGGGAGAAAGACAGGGAGAGAAACATCTATGCGTGGTTGCGTCTCACATGGTCCCCACTGGGGACCTGGCCTGCAACCCAGGCACATGCCCTAACTGAGAATTGACCTGGCAACACTTTGGTTCACAGTCCATGCTCAATCCACTGAGCTATCCCAACCAAGGCTTTATTTGTATTTTTAAATAATACATAAAACACAAAAATACTATCAGCCTTGGAATTACAAAGTCCTGAGTTTGAATCTTTCCCCCACCATTACTAGCTACCAGAGGACACCAGAGTAATTTTTTGATTCAATCTCCTACTCATTCTTCACAACTTTCCTATGAGACAAGTACTAACTAGGTTAAAAAAAAAATCAATGGCCCTTGTGCAGTGAAGAATATAATTTTGTCCAAAGAGAGGTCTGGCCTTTGTCCTTGGCTCCTGGGAAGAAATTTCTAAGCCCTTGGAATATCATGCTTGATATTCGGGGTCTTGGGTCACGCCAGATTTCAAACAATGTGATTTATTGTGGAAGATTTGGGCTACATGTTATTAGTTGACCTCTAGAGGGGCTGCAGACTGAGATGAGCTATGCAGCAGTCAATAGTACCTATGTAACAGAGTTCCAATAAAAACTATAGATATCAAGGATCAAATGAACGTCCCTGATTGGCAATACTCCATGCACACTGTCTCATCTTGTTGTCAGGAGTAGTTAACACTCTCCCATGAGAGAGGACAACTGGAAGGTCTGCATTTACGACTCCTGGACTATGCACCTTGCATGCCTCTTCCCCTGGCTGATTTTAATCTGAATCATTTTATTGTACTAAACCACAACCATGTGATAACAGCTTTTAGTGAGTTCTGTAAATCCTAGTAAATTATTGAACCTGAGAGCCATCCTGGAAACCCAAACTTGCCACTGGTGTCAATGAGGATGGTCTTGGGGATTGTTTTCTAACTCTGCAACCACATAGTTTGGAAGCAGGTGACCAGCTCCAACAGTGGCTGAACAAGGGGATTTTAGACCTGGGACTCTAGAACTTCTGGTCTTGGACTTTTAATCTACATTGTTTCTTCTCTTACTTCAATATAAAAAATTCCCCACTGGGTATTTTGAGGCTAGGCTTAGTGGTACAGTTTTGAACACAGCAGATAATAGGCTCAATGTAATTTCTTTTTTTTAAGTTTATTTTTTCCTCTGTACTTCATTTAAAAACAATGCATATTTATATAAATATATGGTACCTATAAAAATCATATACGTGGATGCATAAAGTGAAAAAAGTGAGGCAAAGTTGTAGCAAAACAATCAATCTGAAGAGAATTGTGTGCCCCCTCCACCCCCGCCCCCCCCAAGAATCTCCCATCCTAAGAGAGAAGTATGAGAAGTATCTTGGCTTTCTCTACTTTCTCACTTCCCACTCACTTTCAACCCACCACAATCTGGCTTTTTCTACTCCAAATACTTTCAAATCACCAAATCCAGTCTAAATCTCCTTGGACAATTCTGCTATATTTGACATCCTTTTATCCCTCTTTCCTTCAGAGCCCCAACAACTCTTGGTTTTAGTGAACAGTCATGGTAGAAATGAACTGCCCCAAATGAAAAGAGACTGCAAGGTTCCTAATCTTAAAGACCTTACACTTTAATGGGGAAGACTCTTAAATGTTATATTGAAAAGAACTATTTATGTAAAATGCTGTATTTGACTTGGTAACACCCACATACTCTCTCTCAGCTCTATCTCTATGACTGGTCCTCCTCCCTTTTCTTGTTAAGTCTTTATCTCCTCCACTCGCTTAAACATTCCTGTTTCTCAGTATTCTAGCAGTGGTGACTTTACTTAGATGATCTCATTGACTCACTGTTCTGACCACACCTATGTCCTAGGTCTGTTATCTCTACACCTGACCTTGAGTTGGACTTAAATATCCAATTGCTGATGAAACGCATCTATCTGAATATTCCACAGACACTCATAATCAGCATGTTGAAGACTGAATTATCTTCCCCCTCCTGAACTTTGTCATCCTTCTGTTTTCTCTCAGTGAATGGCACTCTCATTTAACTCACTCACCAAACCAGAAACCCAGGAGTCATCCTGACTCATCCCTACCCCTGATGATCAAGCCCTACTTCTTAAGTATTTCTCAGGTTGACTCATCCTCTTCATTCCCTGGCTGGACCCTCATCATCTCTTCGTGTACCTCTATGGCCAACTAACCAATATCCTTGCTTCTTAGTTCCCTCTAAACTACATTTTATATTCCAGCCAGAGTTGTCTAAAACATGAATATGACATTACCATTTCCCTCTTAAAAATCTTTCATCTCTACTGCTTCACAGCAAACACGGTACACAGGTATTCTTTGCCTCCTCTAGAATGAACTTTCCAGCCTCAATTCTAGCCTGTCTCTGTTTTGTACTTTTCCTTCAGCAACACCAAACTGCTTCTATGTGCCCAAAGCACCATGCAAGTGTTTAACCTTATACACCATATTTCTGTTCTTGCTGTCTTTCTAGTCCAAAATGCTTTAGGACAAGAGAAAAAAATTAAATGTCTACTCGACCTATGGCTCCTTACCATTTATCAAGTGACTCAGGTACTAAGCACATTTACATGCACTAAATTTAACTTGCCTGCTTTGCAAATGAAGGAAGAAAGGATCAAAGACATTAAATAACTTGCCCGAGGTACCTAGTGGCAGAGCTATGAGTCAAACCTCCTTTATTCAAGGTTACTTCTACCTACATATTTTCTTTGTATTAAATATTCTTCTAATATTCTGAGTTTACCACAATTAACAAAAACTTTCAATACTACCAATATAACATGACCCTGATTTCTGAGCAGCTACTCTCCTATAAGCTCAAATCCTAGACGAACTGAGTTTTCAAATAAATTCAAACTCTATGGGGAAATCAATGTACAAAACACAACTGCACTGTGGAATGGTGAGAGAATAAAATATAAATGACACTCCTTGAAATTGTGCAATGTAGCAGCCCCAGTTTGGGTTTGATCAAGTGGGAGTATTTCCTTTCAGTCATGGTCTTGGCCTGACATAAGTAAAGATTTGAAACCTTCACCTAGGGCTATCAAATGAATGTTTAACCTTTAAATGTTAAAAAAAAACCATGACCAAACCTCACCCTTAAACTAGTTACCGAATATCCACATATAACATAGCACATAATGTAATGAATAACTCTCAACAGCAGGAAAACTCACTTCCTCTTCAAATTTTAATTACTTTTTGTAAATCTTTTTAAATTATTTATTTATTTATTTTTAGAGAGGAGAAGGGATGAAGAAAGAGAGGGAGAGAAACATCAATGTGTGGTTGCCTCTCACATGGCCCCCACTGGGGACCTGGCCCGAAACCCAGGCATGTGCCCTGACTGGGAGTCGAACCTGTGAGCCCTCAGTTCACAGCCTGTGCTCAATCCACTGAGCCACACCAGCCATGGCTATTTTTCGTAAATTTCTAATACAGAGTGAACTAAAGGTCACATGTAGTGTTCACAGAGATTACGAGATGGGCAGGGATGTAGGAACACTGGCATTACACGTAACTGTGGTGTCAACATATTCAAATAACCTAAATATGTACAAAATCACCTGTAATACTAATGTACAAATCAAAACATGGGCACCATAATCCCATTAATGAGCAGAAAATGCTTGTGAACTTCACTTGCCCTATATGACTCTATTGGAAGCCTGGGAAACACAGTCATGGGGCATATTCTATCAGCTACTTATGACTTCCTCAACATTCCTTTGAGGCTTCTTCTTTTAAGTATCTTAAGTCAGCTAACTGTTGTCACCATATGGCAAGTAAATGTGGCTCTCACAGTAGTTGACCTTCTGGTTTCAATCTTGGCTTCACATTAAAATTACCCATGAAGTTAAAAAAAAAAAGCAAACAAACAGATACCTAGGTCTTACTCTAATCAAACAAACTAATGTCTACAGATGGGAGCCAGGAATCTGTACGTTAAAAAATGCAACCAGGTGATTCCAATGTACTTTGAAGGCTGAGAACCACTGTGTTAACCACTCAGAAGGTACTGGACCGTTTGTTTAGTTCCCTTTAGTTTTTAAAATGTGGTCATTATGGTTTAATGGTGATGCTAGAGACCTAGATTCTAATTCCAGTTGTCATTCTCAAGTTGACCTTTGGTCATGTTAGCTTTCCTGGTTCTCATTTTCCTCATCTATAAAATAAAGGGTAGGTCAAAAGTCACAAACTGGCACCTACCAAACTACACGAAGTTTGTAGGAAGGTTCATTTAGTGCCTCGAGGGATGACCTTTTAAATTCCCTTCTGAATTATTTAGTTTGTCAACATTTTCAAATACTATTTCTCTTTAATAAAAACAAATTTCAGACATCTCGATAAGCAATCACTTGACCAGCATTCCCAAATTCCTGTGGTTAATAAATGTTTTGTGAGTAATCCCCACTATTCCCTACAACTTCCTGACTCCAGCAGTATTTGTTTGTTACCCCCTGGCCTCTGTGTTGAACTTGCTTCTTGGATCTAGTGGTAGCCAGGATCCAAACTGGCCCTCAATACTTTTCTTGTCTTTGTGTAGTCCCATCCAACAGTAAAAAGGGTTGATCTGTGAAACTGTAGGGGAGGTGAAATATTTTCCTTCTACTCTTCTGAGTTCTTGGCTGACAGCACTGTGGTAATAGATTAATGAGAAAAACAAAGAGAAGCTTATCAACATGTATATCTCAAGTATACATGGGACATACCCAGGGCAAAACCATTTCTCAGAGGTGGCTTAGAACTTGGGCTTAAATATCATCTTTAGCTGACGACAAAAGAAAGGTATGTGAGGGAAAAGGGCTAGTTACAGAAGGAAAGTTACCAGAATAATCAAAGTAAACTAGGGTAATGTATTTTTTCATGAGGGCCTTCTCCAGTGATAAGAGTCCAAAGTTAACTCCAGAGAGTAATCTTGGTCCCTCCCAGTGGAGAAAATAAAATTTATATCCTGCTTTTAGACAAAGAAGGAGAGGGCAGAAAGCTTTTCTTGAATCTGCTTCTTCTAAATTGCCTCTAGCTCAAAATCTTATTTATGTTAAAATGGCATATTTGGGGGTGGCATATTCTCCTACCCTTCATAACCAATGGGATATGGCAAAAATAATAGTGCAACTTTGTCATAACAGACACTGAAGCTTTTGCCTTGCTCACTCTTGGATCACAATCTGGGGGAAACCAGCACCAGGACATGAGGGCAGTACACAGCCCTAAGCAGAGGTCCACATGGCAGGGAACTGAGGCCTCCTGTCACTGGTCAGAATCACCTTGCCAGCTATGTGAGTCAGCCATCTTGGAGGTTGATTTTCCTTCAAAAGACTGCAAACCTGGCTGACATCTGGACGGCAATCTTCCGAGATCCTGAGCCAGAACCACCCTGAAATTCCTGACCCTCAGAAACCATTTATTGTTTTTTTAAGGTGTTAAGTTTTGGGAGTAATTTGTTATATAGCAATAGAAAACTAATAAAGTCACTGTGTTTCTTTGGTCTCTTTAATGTTGAAATATGGCAATGTATTTATTTCAGAATTATAATCACAGAATTTTTTAAAAGTTCAAAGTGGCCATTAATTTTGGGTTAGAAAATTTTAATTCCTTCTATTCTCTCCTAAGTTCTGTGGGTTTCTCTTCTAACTGCCAACAGAGTCACCCTTTCTTCAACATTACCATCACCACTATCCTATTCTTCTGGCTGATTCCTATGCTGATTTGCTAGTTCTTCCTTCCTAACTGGAGTTTTCTTCAAAGCTATTCTTGAATGACTGTGCTTTTAAGTACTGGTTGAAAAAACTGATATCAGAAAGCTACTACTCAAAAATGAGGTCATTAAGGAGGGAGGAGGAACTGGTTTTGTGAGCAAAGAGATGATACAGAATTCACGTTTTAACCAAGTTACAGTAGAACGGCAGAAGAGACAGATGCCTGAGGCAGGATTTTTAAGAGGTCCCCTTTAGCAAGGGGATCTGGATCTGACTCCCAAAACAAGCTTTTCTCTACGGTATACCCATGGTTTAGCAAAAACTCCACTGAACTCTTCCTCAAGAGATCTTTAACAAAATTACCATCTACTCCTTGTTCCATACCTAGAAGAAAGAGGCAACAATTGAGTACTAAACATGTGCTAGGCACTGGTCTTAACATTTTACATGTATTAACATATTTAATCCACATAACAATTTGTGATACAGGTAAAGTTACTTTTCCCCCTTTTTAGGTGAGAAAATGAGGGAAAAGAGAATAAACATCTTGCCTGCAGCTAGAAAAAGGAAGAGCTTAAATCCATGATCTGCACTTTGGAAGTCTAGCTCCAGAACTTGTACTGCTAGTCCCTAATATCCTACATATAGGAAACTGAAAGTCTCTATCATAAAAATACAGAGAGACAGTCAGGAGTAAAAAGCAATACTGCCACACCCCTACAGTGTGAAACAAGGAAGATAACCGAAGTTGCTAGCAATGAAAACCACTCCTAGATTTCTGGTGCCTTTGAATCTTGGGAGACAGGAATAGTCAGCCCCATTCGGGGGTCCAAGTCCTCTCATCTTTCCTAACCCCTGCAACCCAGACCTGGGGACTGCCCGGCTGGCTAAATTTGGTCTCACTGAACAATAAATGAATTTATTTATTCAGCCATCATACAAGTCGTTTCATTCAACACAGCCTAAACAAAAAAATAAAGCTGTGCACTTTGTTAGGAGGTTAGAATCTTTAGAAATTTCTCACAGAGGAATTTCTGTGAGGGTCCACCTAATGCTTACAGAGCAAATGGGTGGTACCATGTGAACATCCCTCAAGTGACATCAGGCAAATCATCTCACCTGTCTTGGTTTGTTTCCTCAATTATAAAATGAAAGAGTTCTATAAAGTTCTTTTGAACCCTAAAATGCTACAATACTTTTCTTACCAAAAGACCAGTGCAATTTCATCTTAAACAAAGGCTGACAAATCAATTTTCTCTAAACACTTTCTTCATATTACTTCCTTGGTTTAGAATCCTAGGTGAATCCCTAATGCCTCTTAAATCTTTTATTTCTCCTCAAATTTTCAAGACACCCATAAAAAGGCCCCACTTATCTCCATATTATTTCCATATTCACTATAGTTCTGTTCCATTCAGGCTGGTCTTCCCACCATCTCCTTTCCATTTGGCACACATTCCCACCTTTTGCGCTTTTGGTTTTGTTACCTCCTACCGCACATCCAGCCAGAAATACTCAATTTTCCTCCTTCCAGGGCTGACTCCAAAGTTTTCAGTGAGGTCACGATTCATTTTTCAGAGAAACTTTCTTGATTTTTATTTATCCTTTTCATCAACATAAATGCACGAAATCTTCACAAGATGCATGATACAGCGAGACTTGTCACTCTTATGGAAATCATTACAGTTTAGTCTATACTAACCACACATCCTGTGCGTTTCTCTATTTTCCTCGGACACTTCATTTAAGGCGAGAACCATGCACCAATAGACTACGTATCCCCCAAAGCATCAAGCGGTGTGTGCGGTACAGACCACCGGCTCAACAACCAAATCGACTGACTGTGCTCGCCAGGGCGGGGGTCTGCAGTCAGGCCGCCGGGCGGTGGGAGGCACCAGGTGTGTTAAGTCATCCTGGGTGACGCAGGGCCGCGGCATGGCCATCTCTTCCAGCCGGACCTGTTTGTTGGCCGGCTTCAATTGCACAGAAGATGGGCCCAAGCCTGGCTGCGACTCGAACCTCCCTCCTCGCCCACCCTGACAGCTCCCACAGCCCCCTGCCCTCTCCTCCCCTGCCTAGATCCGGCCGCCGTGTGACGCGTGGAAGGGGAAACGGGTGCAGCTCAAAGGGTATAGCGCGCGGGGATGGAATGCCACTCACCGCTGCCAGACACCAGAAACCAGGCTGCCCAGACGAAATGACCAGCGACTGCGACGAGCACAGGGATGTGGAGCTATAGAGGCGGCGCCCGGCACTTCCTGCCTCGGGAGGCGGACCGGAAAACGCTGCGGAAGGTGCGGCAGGATCCAACTCGGGACCGGGTTGGGGACGTGCAGCAGTTCTCGCTCAGGAGGGAGCAAGCCCTGCCGCGTCTGCCGGGGAACAGGAGTCGGACCGAAGAATGTGGCTAGGATTTTAGTTGGCTTCCTGAGCCTGGCTGATTTGTTTGCCTTGGTGCGCCTGCGGCCCAGCGACCCGTCGTCTCCCCCCGCCGATTGCCACGGAGTCCCGAGGCCCTTCCGCATTCCTGGGTCGCAGGGCAGGGCCAGGAATTTGACCCGGGTGGGGCAGGATGCGATTCCTAAGATTTGGGGTCCCGGGTATTGGAAACCGCCCACCCAGGGCTGCCAGAGTAAACAAATAATAGTACAGCAGACCTAGTTCAATTCGGACTTCACATAAAACAAGTTAACTTCTAGGCACGTCCTTACAAAATACCGAGGAAGGTAAGAGGTTGATGGCCGCGCCAACTCTTGCCTGTTGAAAAGCCCTTTTAAAACTGCATTCCAGGCCTAGTTATATCATTGGTGATAATTTCTTTTTCTAAAAGCACTCAGACGATGCTGGTGCTGTGGTCCTCATACCCGCCCAAGGTCCAGTTCCTAAGCGAATGCATTTTTTCAGTAGAATTTGAAAAGCAAATGCAGAGAAGTCACACCTGGTTCTAAAGCATTTACTCTTTCCCTCAGCTGCATTGTGCCCTTGGTCCAATAGCTTAAATGTCTAATTTTTCTCCAATTATGATATTTTGGCTTCTTAGGTCTTTGTCTTAAGAGCTCTTCTAAGTATTGTCTATTACCATTCTATAAACCCACACCAGGACAACCTTAAGATCATAGCTGAGACACCATGACTGTACTTTCACTTTGATTTCATGTTTCTAGAACCGTTTTCCAATAGTCACTAATCACATGTGGCTAATTAAAGATTCAATTTCTCAGTTATATTAGACACATTTTAAGTGCTCAATAGCCACGTGACTAGTGTCCTTATTGGACAGAATTTCTATTATCACTGAACATTCTACTAGATAACAATTCTAAATAAAGTAATTCTAAGGTGTATTTTTCTCTCTAGACACAAAAGAAAAATAGTATGGAAAGCTGAGTAAATATTTCGCATTTGGGAAATGGTTATTTATGGCATACCCACAAATGTACAATATCCTCAAATGTGTCTAATATAACTGGAGAACTGAATTTTTAATTTATGGTTCCCATACTATTTTGTGGCTCTGTGTACCTTTCCAAGCCCCTTTACTGTCTTCTCATTTCTCTTAACTTGCTGGCACCTAAGTCTAGGTGTTAAACCTTTTGCTGTTCTTTTCTCTTTGTGGAAAATTGTTGCCTTTCCTTTTCAGAATTTGCTTTGTCTCATAGTCTGGCCTTCTTCCTTTTTTCCCTGTAACACTCATCAGTTCCTGCTCTTGAGTTACTGGCTTTGTGATCAAGTAAAATTTGGGACCTGGGAGTCCAAATGACCATATAATCATAAGAAGGTAGATAATGATGCTATACCCCTATTAGATTGGTTTCTCAGAACTTTTGAAGCAATTTGTTTCAAGTATGTTCTTCATGGAAAATCATTTTTCAGGCAAATCCACTGTTGGAGTAGATGCTTTGGCTTTTTATTAGCGATCATGTTTGCTTAAGCAAAGCTTACTTACTACATAGAGAATGCTATTACTAAATTAGGAGACTTATTTCATTCAGGGGAGACTGTGCACTGTTCCTTATGGCAGCTGGTTCTTTGAGCAGTCATCTGAAATGGAAATGGGGATACTGCAAGATAATTTTAGTAAATGAGATCACTTTTTTCCTAAGTGAAAACAATGTTATTTGTTCTTCACTAGAAACCTGTTAATAAAGCAGAAATGTTTTTTTTTTATTGTTGTTGAAATGAAAATTCAATTCAACAAGATTTTTAGCATCATGGCAATAGCCTAGAGAAAGTGGTTTGCATAAAACAGAGTGAAATTCAAGAGTTAAGGCAGGTGCTAAGATTCTAAACTTGAAAGGGGCAAGTGCAGTCTTAGTATTGGTCCTTCCATTCCTGTCCTATCAAGCTGGTCTCACAAGGTTGAAAGCTCACAGATCTTGGTGAGTGAAAAGGTCTGCCACCCTGAAGGCATTCAGTAATTGTTTATTGAGTGAGGTAATGTTTTTTTCCAAGGATAGTTAATAGTAGCATAAAATGCAAACTTATTAGAGTAATTGTCAATTACTCATCTCTGTGGGCTAATTGTTCAATTTTTTCAACAACTTTTCCCTCAATGTTTCAACTTTTAAAGTCATAAATCTTTCAGATTTTTGAAGCACAAAGCAAATGAAACTGTCAACCATTTCCTGATTAACTCTGAAATAGTCCTGTATTTCTGGAAATAGAAGTTATTTTGAGGGTTAAAGGAATGATCTCACTTTCCCAGGCACTTAGCTTCAGCAGTTTTTTTTTTGGTGGGCAGGTCAAGAATGTCCGAAATTCATACAAGAACTCAGTGAATCTCTGCATAAACAAACATAGTATTTCAACAGAGGTTCTTGTGTTAAAGAAAAGCTTTATATAATTAAAAATTCTGTATTTTATTCCCAACACTTTGAAATACAATTTTTAAAAAATGCTTTTTGGTAGAAGCATTCCAGAGAACGATTGGGTCTAAAATAGTTTTAAAAATGAGGACAAATTAAAATTAAACTCATTGGCCTGGTCTAATTTTAAATGACATCAAGTAATATACAAAAGCTTAGGACAGATAAGGAGGGATGTTGGCAATATGTTAAAACTTAATACACAAACACTAACAAAAACTGATGAGCAAAAAAAGGTCCATGCATAATTTTCCTATCTGCCACCACAGAAAAGCAAAAACGTCCTCACATGACCCTAATTATGCAGCAGCCCTTTAGATGATCTTTTAAAGTCAATGGAGCAGGTCCCAAGTTTGTGGTCACTAATATAGAAAATGTACGTATCTAAGTAATAAAACTAATTAATGTTTTAAGTAAATTTATGATTTTGTGTTGGGCTGCATTCACAGCCACCCTGGGCTGCGTGCAGCCCAAGGGCCACATGTTGGACGCCCCTCTTCTATAGGAACTTATGTTTAAAATTGCAAGACAAAGTACAGGAAACACAATTAAGGCAGTTATAAATGTACCCCTGTACTCCTTTGACAGGGGAAGGGATAGCAGAGGAGACAGGTTAGGAAAACTGGGCAAAATAAAGGGAAAGGTCTAATAACAACTTTTTAGGATTTGCCTCATCTACCGTTCTTTGGAAGGTGCAACTAAAACTAAGAAAGTTAATTTTGGTAAATAAAGAGGTTTCAAACAAGTAAGTTTTTATCATAAAAGTTTAATTATGGTTCAGAAAAAATTGAGTGAATAACTTTCTCTGAAAAAATATATTGACTCTGGGTAGACTATAGTTATAAGGGGAGCCAGTAAGTTAAATTACCCTTTTTTCTATTCTGAAAATGACAAAAAGTCCCATTTCCAGTCTGATTACAGAGATGCATGTGCCCCAAATGGCTGAGAATAAATACCACAAGAAAGGCTAGAGCTGTAAAGCTAAGGCATACTATAGGCTTTAAGAGAAAGTCTCAGAAACACCCAAAATGGTAACAAGGAACATTTGGCTGGAATATGGTGTTCTTTTCAGTCATCTTTGTCTTTAGCTCCATGTTTAAGGATGCGTGTGAACTCAATGTAATTGAAATTTCCCTTTTTGTCAATAGGTGCCTCTCTGTACAGCTCATCCACTTCCTCGTCCGTAAACCGATCTCCCATTGTTGTCAGCAGCTCTCTCAGGTAGTCTTCCTGAATGGTGCCTAAAAAAATGAAGAACTAGGTGTCAGAATACATACCACTCTGAAGATATAAGGAACATCTACACTCGACTAAGCATGTTCTACATGAAATATGGGGTTTCCACATGCTTAAACAAGCCTAAGCAGTTGCCTAGATAATACCTAGTTGCTTAATGGTATTAACCTGCTCTCTGTTGTATTAACTTCCTCTACAGCCATCTCTTGATCTCTTGATTATAAGGGCTAAACCTATGCCTAAACAAAAGGAATAAAGTATGATTAAGAAACCTAAGCCTCATAGTTCCTTAAAGTAGCATGAATGGTCATACTTATTCTATAAGTAAATAACACTAAAATCAATACCAAATCAATAAAGTGCTTCAGTGAAAGAATGCTTGAGTCATGAGATCCAGTTTTAACAAGCTATGTTATTTAAGGTAATTTATTTTATCTCTGATTTTGTTTTTTCAATACATAAAATGAAATTTTTAAATGTTTTTTGTTTTTTTTTTTACATTTAGAATCTAATTTAGATTTAGTAACAAATAAGGCCAGGCCCAGAGTGTGCAAAAACACCAAATAAACAATTGAGCATTAATTATGTCAGTCACTGGGCTAGGCATTGGGGATGTGAGCAGTGAGCCGGAAGGTGTGCTTTCTATTCTGGAATTGTGAAAGCCACATTCTCATAAAACCTGACTGCACATCAGAATAAGAACCATTCAGAGAACTAAAAAAAAAAGTACAGAGGCACTGATATTTTTTGATATTTTTAAGTCTCCCCAAGTAATTCCTGAAACATGCAGTCATGACTGAGAACCACTAATATCCTACTACACCAAAGGTGATAAATGATAATTTTACCACAGATTTTGCATTTCATGTTAAAAAAATAAACCAAACAAACAAAAAAAACCCCAACCAACTTCCTTGCTTATAAAATTAAGCTAAAACATTGATAATATACTTCCTAAAAAATGAGTTTAAAGTAGAAGGTCAGTTCACATAAGAAACTCTGGATTAATGGGTGGGGGGTGGGGCGGGATTCTAATTCAACCCTAAACTAAAAAAAAAAGGGGGGAGGTCCCAAATCTTAGACTTTCAGCATGTAGAAATAAATCATCATCTACAGCCAAATTGTTCAACTATTACGTAAACTAACCACCAACTATGTGCGGTGGACAGTGGGAGGTGCTCAAAGGGTCACAGAGATGGGAATACAATGCCACCGAGACACACAGCCACGACCCTGGACGCGGGGGTACACTATGATGATCAGGAGCAAGTATATAAAACAGAAGATGAGATACAGTTATGTACCAGGAGAAGGAGACATAAAATTGTTTGGAAGTAGAAAGCAGGGAGAGACTTTAAGTTTCTTAGGAGCAGAAGAAAATAGTATGAAAATGCAGAATAGGCTCTATAAAGATTATGACAATTGAGAGGAGTTTGAAGAATAGGTAAGACATTTCACTCTTTTAAGGTTTTATTCCCCCCCAATTAAGAAAAAAAAACCTAATACCTGCTCATAACAAAAGAATTCAATCAATACACAAGTGTTTTTAAGGAGAAAAAAAATCAAG
Source organism: Sturnira hondurensis (assembly GCF_014824575.4). Classification (NCBI taxonomy): domain Eukaryota; kingdom Metazoa; phylum Chordata; class Mammalia; order Chiroptera; family Phyllostomidae; genus Sturnira; species Sturnira hondurensis. The sequence continues at coordinate 953,734 of NW_028085098.1, forward strand.
TCTCCCCTGCCTGCCTCTTCCCCAGCCCTTCAAATGCTAGGAGTTTCGAGTTCAAGAAGAAAGAGAAGGTGATATGACGAGGAAGGCATAGAGGCAGAAATGGTACAGGTTAAGTTAGGACAACAATGCTCAGGGGAGCTTGGAAGGAGGTTAGAAAGATGATACAAGAGTCGAGGGTGGTATACTTAAATAGGCTCAAAGGCCATATTGTGGGGAGCCCTGAAAGCCAAACTGGGGACAACATGCTTCCATTATTACCAGACCATGCTTGTTCTAGTCAAACTCCAAGCAATGGGTAACGGAAGAGTGTGCCTTCCCTCTCAAAAACTTGCCATGTGAGTTGCCTCCTTATCTTTTCTCTTATATACACTTTTGTTAAAGGATCAGGCATTTCTGCAGCTAACTTTTTTGAGGGTTTTTTTTTGAGATTTAACTCTATGCCAAGCAGTAGGCTATTACTTCATTTCTTCATTTAATCCTTACAACAACCCTATGAGTTAGGTAATATTATCGCCCATTTTACAAATAAGAAAACAGAGATTTAGATAATTTAAATAACTTGCCCTAAACCCACAGCTATTACACAGAATAGAAACACAAAACTATGAAGTCTAATACCAGATTTAAACAATCTCAGAACTGAGAGGTACCTCATAAATAACAGGACTGTATCGGGGTAGTGGCCTATAGCAATTTTCACTTTATCCAAGATGCTCTAGTACAAATTGTTCATTCACCACGTATTTAGTGAGAGCCTAATCCGTGTGGAGTATAAGTTTCCTAAGGAACTTTCAAATATACCTATTAAATTATAAATCAAATGTTTAAGGGCAGAGGCAGTGGAGAGAGTGATACCATAGGAAAAGTCTGTCAAAACAACAGTTAGGTATGGCATAAACCTGAGCGTATGATGTCATATTTAAAGTCATTATATACTTTCGTTGCCATAACTAAAAGTTAAATCACTGGGTAAATTACCAGTCGCTTCTTCATCAAAGCAAGCAAAAGCATTTCTGATGACGTCCTCTGGATCTGTGCCATTTAACTTCTCACCAAACATCGTGAGGAACATGGTGAAATTTATGGGACCTGGGGCCTCGTTCATCATGGCATCTAGATACTCATCAGTTGGATTTTTCCCTAAATAAAAAAGGTCATAATTTTGATTATATCACAAAATACATCAACTATTCATCATACTAAATACTTTGACAAGAAAGATGATCATTTATACTCTGCTCTTTCCATTTGTGATAGCAAAACCATTAGGAAAATAGCCTTTTCAATGAGTAAGGCTTGTATTAAAAGTGGAGATTACATGCTATTCCACTGGGATGACAAAAGGGACACCACCACTCTTAATCAAGATCATTGTTTGCAACACATACACACACAACTGGCTCCTAGCACAGTCATGACACCTGGTCACAGGTCTGCAGACAGTCCGATCACCATGCTTTGAGAGACACTGCTCAAGACTTTGAATCTTTTGTAAGATTTTATTCATTTATTTTTAGAGGGGAAGTGAAGGAGAGAGAGAGAGAAAATACCAATGTATGGTTGTCTCTCATGTGTTCCCCTCTGGGAACTGGCCAGCAACCCAGGCATGTGCCCTGACTGGGAATCGAACTGCCATCCCTTAGTTCGCAGGCCTGCACTCAATCCACTGAGCTACACCAGCCAGGGTGACTTTGAATCTTATTTAGTAAGCTATAACATCATTAGATTTAAGGTTTAAGAAATGATCATAAAAGAGATCACAAAAATACTATCCAATAATATATTACTATTAAAACTGATCATTACCAAGTGAGGCAAGCATATCATGCAAATCTTCCTTGTCAATGAAACCATCTCTGTTCTGGTCAATCATGTTGAAGGCCTCTTTAAACTCCTGAATCTGTGACTGATCAAACATGGCGAACACATTGGATGTTGCGCGCTGGGGGCGCTTCTTGGTGGTCTTGGTCTTTGCCCTTTTGCTCGACATGGTGGTGGTTAGATCCTAATTAGGAAGAAAAATACAAGAAGACAAAGAATCAACCTTCCTAATATGTGAAACATACTTAGAGATGTGTCTAAAAATTATTTAGCAGTATAGTATCACTTAGCAAAATATCTCAACTAATTGATACGATTACTCATAGAACCAAATTACAAAGAGAAAAACCAGAATCATGCTTTGAGCTCACTCATCCTTAGTAGTTTTGACATTTAATCAACAGTTCATCACTAACTTTAAATTCCAAACTACAACCAACGTTAAGTCAAAGTGCAAAGGATATCAACAAGATTGCATGTCCCTTGTACTGCTATCTAGTCTAATAAAAACTGATAACCATATCTACTGGTTTACAAGCAATATAGAAACAAGAAACGAAAGAATGTAGGTATCCTGGGGAAATAGTTCCAGTTCTAAACTTCATTGTTTTGGAAGAATTGAATACTAATACCTCTTTAACAAGTCTATTTTGCTACAGCCCTAGCCTAAACTAGCTATTCCATTCTTAAATGGAGAGAAAATAGGAAGGAGGACTAATGGATGGAACATCTCCTAGTCTTTATTGCCAAATATTGTTCTTCTATTTCTAACTAGCATTTCTTACTGTACCCTCACTTCTGAAATCAAAGTTGTCAAGAAAGATATTTGCTGAAAGGCAAACTGAAAAGCATGGAAAACTCTGAAGTTAATTAATCTATAATTAAGTTTTACCGAATTCCCACTCTACAGAAATCAATTTCTTGCACAGAAGTGACTGAGTTCTCTATACAGATATCAGAGCACAACAATTTTTAAAGCTATTTTAGTTTTTCAAAAAGTTTGGAAAACATTTTTAAGAGGTATAGGAACTAACTCTGCTCTCTAATACTCTAAATTTATCCCTATAAAATTTAAGTTAAAAGTAAAAAGGATGTTTAATACCTAAAATGAAAAAGCAATTTTTCCTTTCAACACTGAATCTTTAAAAAAACTGTAAGAATCCCATAGTTTTCGAGTAAAATGTTACCGTACCATCCTTCAGAGCTGAAGTGGTGACAGTAGACTGCAAAACCTCTAACAAGCAAGACTAACTCTGTATTAAGTTATATTCCTCCAAGCAGGTCTAAAATAGGCACCACTGATTTAATTCCCTGACCAGGACAACAATTTTAAAGCTTACGTTCTGAAAACAACATTTAGCTATGACGTAGCAAAACACTATGCCCTTGGTCTAAAAATAAGTCTGTGGATTGCAAAGAATGAAGCACTACCTCAATCTCAGCACTGCAAAGTGACCTTAGATACAATGCTTTGTGTGAGTTTCAAGTTATTTCTTACATTCTTTCCTTGATTAAACCACATCATCCAGACTAAACTCAATTAGAAAAACTCAGTCTTAGTCCCCTCCCCACCTAAATTTGTTCTTAGATTTTAATAGGAAACTCCACAAAGAAGAGTCACAAATTCCAGTCCATATAATATAGCACCCCTTGGCGATAGATTGGAATGTGTTGGTAAGATATACCTTACATGACAATGGAGTTATGATATATACTCGTCCCTAATGTCCTAGTTTCCTTTAATCACCCTTTAGAAGGCTGCCTTTCATAATTTACTTAAACCATTCATGAAAACATATTTTCATGCTGTAATGTCCTTTACAGACAGTAATTACATTCCATTATTATCTCAACTACATAGAGCTGTAATTTTCCCCTCTATTTTAAATGTAGTTTTAAGAACTGTAAGGAATATGGAGTATATTATTCCCCATATCTTAAAGGTACCAAAGGACTTAAAAGTGTTTGAGACCTGATGAGTGGCACATATTTACCAGTCCAAATCTTTATTATTTTAGGTATGCCATGTCATTGCAAACCAAAGCATGTCTTTAAAAATAGTATGTTTTGTTTGACAACATGATACAAGATACAAGATACTAGAATGTTGATACAAGAATGATACAAGAATGTCAGTTATTTTAAGAACAAAGATACTGATAAGAATTGTAAGTTAAATAGTTCACAACTGATTTTTTTAAAGATTTTTTATTGATTTATTTATCTTTAGAGGGGAAGGAGAGGGAGAGAAACATCAATGTATGGTTGCCTTTTGTGTGTCCCCTGCTGGGAGTTGGCCTGCAGGGAACTGGCCTGCAACCCAGGCATGTGCCCTGACTGGGAATCGAACCGCGATCCTCTGGTTCACAGGCCCGTGCTCAATCCACTGAGCTACGCCAGCCAGGGCCACAACTGATTTTTTAATCTACAAAACCTCCTATTACTACATTTGGAGGGAGGAGATGGGGTCTCTCTAGTTTGGGCCCTGCCAGCTAGCTCAGTTGTTTAGAGCATCATCCTGATACACCAAGGTTGTGGGTCTGACCCCCCTGTCAGGGCACATAATAGAATTCACCGATGAATGAATAAATAAGTGAAATAACAAATTGATGTTCCCCTCCCTCTCTCTCTAAAAAAAAGCAGTAAAATAAAAAAGAACGCTTAGTTTGGACTATAAAGTAAATATATACAAAGTTCTGATGTATTTATTAATCTTTCTTTTATTCACGCATTTTTTAAATTTGTAAATGCATCAGTTTTTTTAAAGTTACAAAGTTTTTTGCGTCAGCACTGACAATGGTATTACATATAACTTTTCTTTTGCTCATTCAATACTTAATCATCAACCTTTATTTTGATCAGTTAATGGCAGTAATGTGCATCAAATGTCACTAGTGTTGAAATCAATTTAAGAATTAAGAAATACAAAGCAAGTGTCTTTAAGGAGCCTAAAATATTGTTGGGGAGGCAACTATAAAGAAATAAGATGATTGGTTTAACTTTTCAAATGATTCACATAGTTTTCATTCCAGAAGTATGACTCTCTATTTAAAACAACGTGTGACAATACTGAAAAATAACCCCAAAGCGGCACATGATTATCAAATACCATGAGTTCAGAAAAGATCTTTGTTTCTGACAAATTCAGAGGGGAGAAATAAAAGACCCTGAAAAATGCTGTTGTGCTTAGAAGCTACATGAGATTCTTAAGATTAAGAGATCAGATGTTTGTCTTAATTTTACCAAAACTGGTAGCGTTAACATTGGGCAAGTTACTACTAAGGAGACTGTACTTTGTTCTATGCGTTAATCTCCCACCATAAACCTGGAGCCTTTCAGGGATAGGAAGTTTAACTTCATAGTCAGTTGTTTCAAAACAAGGGAAGTGCAGTTTATTTTTTCCTACCACACTAAAAGTATGTGGTGGAATAAACACTGGTGGAGAGGAAGCCAAATCAGGAATAGTGGTATGATCCCAAGGACCAAATTACTCATGATATTGTCATTATACTCCCTTGTCATCACTCTAGTTTTCTGTCCATTTTTTACTTTCCCCAAACAATTAAGACTGTAAGCTGTCTTCATGTAACAAGACCTCAGCAAATAAACAATTCTCAATGACCTCAGCAAATATACAACTTTCAGAGAAACTTAGAAATCTGGGGTAAGATAAAAATATTTCATATATCAATATAAGTATTCTTTATTTAGGATGGTAAGATTGCCATGTAGGCACCCGAGACTTCCAAATTATAATGATCTTACTCATTCTAAGAGTCTAGAATCTACTTTTCAAATATTTAATGTGTGAAGGGACATGTGTTGTATGAGACTTAAAAGCAGTGACTTGCACGGCAGGCTTCTACGAAATACACGTACAAATTTCAGATGCATGAGAAAGTCAAAGAAACAGTCAACGATAATCAAGGAGATTCAGTTTACAGATCTAAAGGGAATATAATCTTGTTTTAAACCAAGGGGGTGGAGTGTTGGTGACAATGACTTTGTGGTTTTATTTTTGCTTGATTAAATAGGAAGAAAATCATTTAGAGTTATGCCAAAAGGAGAAATACATGTAAGGAAGATGTTAGACTAGATTAAGTGGTAGGAGAAATGAAAAATAAAAATCTTCAGAGGATTTCCTCCACCAAAGGCAATCAGAAGATTTTTCAGAATCTCTAGATACTATGCTTTCATTTATAAAATGGAATGAATCCATACTAATATCACATTAAGTTACTCTAGTAGAACCTTACAGTCCAACACTTTTACTGTTGTAATAAATGTAAAGTAAACTAGACTTACATAACTACAACTCAAATTGACAGTACTGTAAGAGATACGATACATTTTTTTAAGGAAAAACTCCCATCTTAGAAAAATTTGGTCAACTTCCCAAATCCAAATCAAATCATTTAATCAATGCCCTTTTTTTCAAGCTAAGCATATGTAACATTGTGGTGCCAAACACAGTTTTTTTAGAAGTACGCTTTCAGGTTGCTGCATCCACTCTAACTAAACCAAATTTTCAATTACTGCACAAACTTCCGTTTGAAGTTAGGGCTAGTTTTCTTAAGCCTGCCACACCCAAAAAATTCTTAGCACTTGACAAAAGCAATTAGTTTTCAGAGTTCACTTGCTAGTAAGCTTCACATTTGAAAATAAAAAGTTTTTCTAAGTAAGTTTTACCAAAAGCCGTCCGGAACAAATAATAGCAATTTTAAGAAACTACAACTTTTTTCAACACTGAGTATGAAATTTTTTGCACTTAGGTTAAAATCTCAACTGAATGCATATTTCTGTTCCAAAATTCTGTAAAGAACTGATATATGTTTTCATATGCTCAATTACTTAAAAGTTAACACTGGAAACTGACTTAATCCAAAGTCTCCACCCAAAAAGAACGCGATGCTATATTTTGGAATTTTTCTCAAACCGCAAACTAAACTCTAAACCCTCTTTGTCCAACTGATCTTTTAGAGAAGTTCTAGTTACAGAAGTGGGTACTGAGCTAAGAAACCTAATTTGAGTTAATTCTTTCCACTAAATGTAGCTCCACAGCTGCAACAACAGCTGCAGCAGTGGGGCTGGGCTAGGACACAGGGCTACAGTTTTCGCGCAAACTCTACTGAATCGGGTAAGTTTACGTTAGAAACTAAACATAGTACCGGAGTCAAAAGCCGCAAGGCTCGGGTTTCGCGGTTTCGGCTATCGCCCAAGTTCGCGGCGCGGGGAACTAAGCCACACTTTCCAAGTTAGGCAAAGGAGCTAAGATCCCGCGTTTGGGCCACTGGGACCGCGGCCTTCGAACCGGGGAATCGGCTAGTACACCTGCCCAGGTGCGCCGCTGCTCTCCCAGCCGCCCCGAGGAGATGGGTCTGCAGTATGGGTCCCACCCGCTGGCCCACAAGCACCACTCACCCTGCACAACCGTGAGAATCTGAGCGCTTAGGTGACCCTTCTTGCAGCCCTAGGTGCCGCTAACAACACCCTTCTACACCCAAAGTCGCTAAAATCCAACACTTCCGGCCTCCGCTTAGAAAACCGGAAGGAAGACAAGTCATCATTCTAGGCCAACGGAGAGGGCCTAATGGGGGGCGCAGTTGCCAACGCTCTAAGGGCACGATTTTGACCGAGTGAACGGGGAAGAATATAAAGCGGTGATTTAGAAATATAGTAACATGTAGTGGTTTGGTGGGTCTGATGTCTGAGTTTTTGTGGGTTTTGTACCCACTTTTATATGTATTTCTTTCTTCCCCCCTTTCATGTGAGCAGATGGTAGGGTCCGTCCGGTGCGGTTTGCGTCTTTGTACATACCAGAGTACGGCTAGGGCAGGGCTTGTGAGTCCAAGTCCTTGTAAGGGAAATAAGCAGAGAGGGCTGCGAGGCCCAGGTGGCTGGCCTTCGCCCTGCCCCCGAGCACCGAGGGCGGGTGCTGCCGCCAGTCGGTCAAACGCCTGAATTTGGGACTCTCAGAAATTGGGATTCCACCTATGCGTCTCTTGGGGGCGCGCATAACCCCTGAGTGATTTCTTATTTGTATGCCGTGTTGTTTTATGAAGAGTCCCGCCAAGATCACACGGGAGCAAGTTTTGTGAAGTCCCGAGGTCCTTCAGCCAAGCGGCCCAGACGGATTTGGCCCAGACGGATTTCTTAAGGTTACAAGTGGCTAAAGACTAACTTCCTCTTCAAAAACGTTTGCTGTTATTTTTCCTATCCGAAGAGCCCCTCTGACAGTGATTAACAAGGAGAACCTACCTGCATCTGACCAAGAAGACAGGCGACCAGCAACAAGAACTTACTAAACCTATCCCCTTTCTCTCACTATGTTGCAGACTTGTGGCTGTCGAAAGAAGGAATACATAGTCCGGCCTATTTTTTTTTTCTCATCTCTCCTTGCCTAGGTGCATCTTGCTCAGGGAAAAGAGATAGGGTTCCCTGATTCTGTCTTTTTCCGTCCAAAGTCTGATGAGGAAGAAGACTATGGTGCTGGTCTCCTCAGATCTCTGACCTCATCCAAGAAAGAGGTGAATGGGATTCGATAGTGTCCAGATCATTATACTGGCACTAATGTTCAATTCAATACTTATTTTGGCTCCTGTGTCAGAACAGTTCCGAAGTTCGGAGTTGCCCCATGGTGCTCTCAAAAGCTGCTCTCACTTGAATCACCCTGTTGAAAAGACAGGTAAAAGCTGCAGAATTATATAAGTATTAAGCTATACCTCCAAGGACTTTCATCTATTAACCAATAATATATTTAAAGTTAACTTAAAGTCCAGCCCTGGCTGGTGTGGCTCAGTGGATTGAGCACCAGACTGTGAAGCAAAGGGTCACTGGTTTCATTCCCAGTCAGGGCACATGCCTGGGTTGCAGAGGTCCCCAGTTGGGGGTAGAAGGGGCAACCACACATTGATGTTTCTCACCCTCTCTATCTCCCTTCTGCTCTCTAAAAATAAATAAAATCTTTAAAGTAGATTAAAAAATAAATCATCAGTTTAACAGAGATCCTAAATGTCTCATCACAAAAGGGGGGTGGGGGCGGAAACAGAGGTAGATGGCTTAGGGCCTAAGGCAGAGGCAGTGACAGCTCAGAGGGCAAATTGGGTGGGTGGTGGGTGACTACAGTTTGTTCTTGGAGTTTGTCTTGGGCAGCAGTGAGAGCACCCTATAGTTGGAGCTTCCTGCATTGCACACACACCTCCACTGAGTGGTGGACTGTCTCCATAGAGAGCTCAAGCCTTCCACAACTGTCCTTCATGGAGAAAACTAAGCCATAACAATGAGCTGGATAGTTTAGTTTCCCACTCATCTCCAAAGGGAGCAGATACTTATTTTCCTTCTGTAGTGTCAAAGAATTGCCTTGTTTGTCTTCCTTCTTTCCTTCCACTTCATGAACAGATAAATAGCAGCTGCATTGCCAAACACTGTGGTGGGTGCTGTGGTTTATGATTTTTGAAATAGAATATCATTGCTATGTCTTGGATGAGGGGAGAAGGAATACAAAGGATTGCAAAGGCATAGGGGGTGTCAGGGAATAATTGTGGAACAGATCACTATACTGTAATTATGTAAGGCCTATAGAAAGAGCACAAAGGAGGAAATAAATGTGTCTGTAGATTTGTGGGAGGGTTTCTCCCAGAGAACTATTGCAGAGCTGATTCTAGAAATCAGTGAGAAAAGAAAGGAGAGATTCCAGGCAAAGTGATGGGGGCAACTTTGCCTGCAAAGCCCCCCCCCCACCCCACCCCCGTCCACCACGGATTAAAGTGAAACTACCAAGACATGATCTGCTTGGGGAGGAGAGGTGCCCAATCTCTCAGAGGAGAAAGGCTAAGAGCCCTTACCTCAAGGGGCTTTTATTGGGTTCATTTGTGCAAGAATACAGGTAAGGATCAAACAATAGATAGCATTCAAAGAACTATGAGGGCTTATTCTCAGTCAGGGTCAGATAGCTAAAGAGCCTTAAAACTTTGAGGAACAAACTTCTTGCTTGGATCCTTATCATTTAAAGGAGAGCATTCTAACAAAGCAGGTTTCACAGGATTTTACATATTCTTTCTTAGGCCTGATCATCCCGGGTCCTGCTCTAGCTGGCAAGGGGCCGAACCACCTTCCCCCGTCATAGGTTTTTAGGCATAAGTGGATTATAGCCAGGAAGCGCTTCTCCCCAGATGGAAATGGGAACTTGGCTATGTCAGAATAGCCAAGGGGTGAGGGTCCATCACTCCCTCTTTGTTGTAGCCCCCTGAGTCCTTCCATGATGGCCTCCCAGGTGATCGTGTCTGGCTTAGCTTGCCCCCCTCTGAGGGACTGTACTCATCATAGACTAACCGACCAAACACTGGGGGCAGGGGACAAGCTTTGTCTCCTTAGTGGCTCACATTCTGGAGGTCACTCACTCAGCCTTAGCCACGGGGGCCAGTTACAACTCCTGAAACCAGGCAGAGTGGTTCTCAACAGCAGAGGGAGCAGTGTGCTTAATTGTCTGAAGGTGACCAGGAGGCAAATACTATTTTTAAGTTCACCCCAAGATTAATACCTAAAGCAAAAATTATGGTTTAGGCTTACTTTGAGAAATTCTTTAATTTCCTTATCTGAAAAGGGGCATAATAATAACGGCCACTATATTTAACCATTGTGATGATTAAGTGAGACAATCTATGTAAATTTCTTAGTGAGAAATCATCTTCGGTTGTGTTAAGGCACTGAAATTTGGAGTTTGTAGAGCAGTTACCCCACCCTGGCTAATTACTATACCAGTGCTTTGTCTGTGCTACTGGAGGAAACAAGCTGAATGGTCACACTTTACATTTAGTGGCCACAGTTTCTTGATGCTACCTTGATGCTCATGATATTTCTCTAGTTCTTTCATGCTTTTGCTCTCTTATATGTCAGTTTTATCATTTCTTCTTATACCTCTAACACCTCCCATCCTTGGTCTTAGTCTATAACCTTGTTTCTAGGTCACTGAGGAAAACAATGACTCCCACAAGCTCCCACCACCGTATCTACCTACCAGCCAGCATTTGTTCCCTTATGTGATTTTCAAGCTACTCTCTGAAATAGAGAGGAACCTTTCTTGCTCCTATGGAAAGGCAGTCCTCCACTTGCTCTTTGTCACTCCAATGATTCAGCTCTCTCCTGTATCGTCAGGTTCTCTCTCTTTATAATTATTTCCATCAACAAGTATGCTGTAATGTGTTCCAGCATAATGACTCCCCAAAGATGTCAACGTCCAAATCTCCAGAACCTGTGAATATATTAGGTTATGTGGCAAAAGGGAATTAAGGTTGATAATGAGCTGATCTTAAAATAGAGAAGTTATCCTCTGTTATCCCAGGGGACCCAGTGTAATCACAAGGGACCTTAAAAGTATAACAGGGAAGCAGGATAAGACCGTCAGAAGGAGGTATGAGTGTAGAAGCATGGTCAGAGTAATGCAGTGCTGCCGACTTTGAAGATGGAGGAAGGGGGACGTGAGCCAAGGAATGTGGGTGACCTCTAGAAGCTGGAAAAGACAAAAATGGATTCTCCCCCAGAGCCTCTACAAAGGAACACGGTCTTGCTGACATCTTGATTTTTGGCTCAGTGAGACCCAAGTTGAACTTCTAACTTACCAAATTGTAAGATCATTACCATGTGTTGTTTTAAGCCACTAAATTTGTGGTAATTTGTTATAGCAGTGATAGAAAACTAATACAGACAAAAACAACCCAAAACTCTCTTTCTGATGTATTTTCCCCCAGCTATTGTCCTATTTTTTGATTCCCCTTAACAAGACTCCTCAAAAGAGTCACCTATACTCACTGGCTCCAGTTCTTTCTTAAACCCTCTGTAATAAGGCTTTTCCCCCCAACCACTCCACAAAGTGTGGGCTTATCAAGGACACTGTTGACCTCAATATTATCTTGACCAATTCTCAGTCTTCAAACAGGTTTGATAAGGTGATGCGGACATTCACCTGCAGTGGATGAGATAGGAGACAAATTCACACAGACTACCGAGTCCTGTGGAGGCAAAGAGATGGCACGGCCACTCTCTCAAGAGGAGAGTGCCCCGACCCTTGCCTTGACAAGCTATTATTGGGTTCAGTTTGCACAGAAATAAAGCTCATCAATCATTGTCAGGCAGAATGATTAAATAAGAGATAACATTCAAAGAACTCTGAGGGCTTATTTTGAATCAGGGTCAGATGGTTAAAGGGCCACAAAACTTTGGGGAAACAAATTCATTTCAGGTTTGGAAACTTATCATTTAAATTGAGGGTATTGGCAAAGTAGATTTCATAGGATTTTATGCATTCTGTCTTAGGCCTGATCGCTCCTGGGAAACTCGCCCTTTCCAGCGTAGGGCCGCACCCACCTCTGGCACTGTTTCAAGCTTATGTCAGGCAGGGGAAGTAAGGCGGCCAAGGGGTGCGGGTCCATCAACTCCTTTTTCTGTAGCCCCCAAGTTCTTCCCTGGGGGCCTCCCATGATTGTGCCTGTCTTACGTCATTCCTCCCTTGAGGAATCTTACCCATCATTGGCTAACCAATCATGCATTGGGGCCAATCAGGGTGAAGTAAAAGGGGCAGAGATACTGCCCCTGCCAGGGAGATAAGCTTTGTCTCCTTAGTGGCTTATGGTCTGAAGGTCGCTCACTCAGCCTTAGCAATTGGGGGGGGTGGGCGTTTACAGCTTCTGAAACTAGTCAGGGCAATGACAACTAGTCAAGTGATAACCAACAATAAGGTTATCACTTCCTCATCTCTGAAACACTTTTCTTCATTTCCAAAATACTGCACTCTCCTGGTTTTCATCCTTCCTTATGGCTACTTTTCAGTCTACTTTACTAGTTTTTCTAATTTCCCCAGTCCCTTGGAATAGCCAAGGACTCAGTGCTTGGCTCTCTTTTCTGTCAACACTCCTTTGACAGCTGATTTCATTCACTCTCATGGCTTTAAAACTATATAAACAGTGATTGCTCCCAAGTATGTATCTCTGACCAAGACTTCTGCCTTGTACTTCGGACTCATTTATCTAAATATTCACTTGACATCTCCATCAGGAGGTCCAGTAGGCATCTCACCCTTCATTGTCTAATACAGATCTCTGAATCATGCCTCTAAAGCTTTGTCTTTCTGCTGTCTTCTCTAATGGCAATCCCATACTTTAAATTGCTCAGAAGAAAAACCTTTGATTCATTTTTGCCACTTCTTTTTCTTTCATGACCCTCATCTAACCTTCCAATAAAGTGTCTCCAGGGTCTAGAACAGTAATTAGTGCAGACCTGTTAAGTATTTTTCAAAATACATCAGAATATGATCCTAGTGAAAGGCATCTTCTGTCAAGCTTGTGTTACAGAAAAATGAAGCGACCGGACACCGAGGGTTCAGGAGCACGATCTTTATTTATGTGCACGGGCCCAGAGGAGGGTGATCTCCAAATTCTGAGCCCTGAACAAAGGGCTCTTGGGGTTTATATAGGCTAGCGGAAAGGGGGGCTTTTCTCTATCACCTGGATTTTTGCAAAGCCTTCTAACTGATCTTCTTACTTCCCATATGTTGTACTTCCATACTGCCAGAGTTATTCTTTTAAATAATGAGTTAGATCATGTCATTTTTCTGTTAAACACCCTGTAATGCTGCCTTACCTCATTGAGAGTGAAAGCCAAATGCTTTACAATGGTCTAGGAGGACCAAAGAGATCAGACTCTGGGAACTTCTCTGAGTTTATCTCCTACTGCCTGCCCTCTCCAGTTGCTCAGCCACAATGATCTTCTTGCTATTTCTTGAAGAAGTCAGGTTTTCCACATCAACACCTTTGCATTTCATGTTCCATCTGATTTCATTGATCCTTCTAATATTTTCATTTCTTTTTCCCTCAACTCTTTCATGCCTTTAATCAAATATCTTTATCTCAGTAACACCTTCTCTGGTCAGTATATTTAAACTTTTATTATTCATCTTCCACCTTCAGCATTTTCCTCCCTTGCTTTATTTTTTTTCCATTGCATTTGTTACCTGTGGCCTCAAAGATGCACTCAGTGTAGTAGAGGTTGTCTTTGTCCAGCTCGTTGTGGTTCTCTAGGAAGCTAAACCAGACACTGCCTGTTGTGATCTCAATGGGGAGTTCCTCCCTGGAGGCCAATTTGAACTGTTCCAGATCTTTAAGGATGATGCTGTTGGTCTGATCCTGGAGGAGGGTCTTGTACTTGGCCTTGATGCCTCCAGGCTGAGTGTGTAGGGCATGGGAACTAATTTTTTCAGTTTCTGATCAGCACCCAGAGCCTCCTCCTTGGCTCCCACTGCCCCAGAAATGTATTATTTTTAAATTGCTGATAGTACAGAGGATTCATAGAAGGTAAACCCGGGAAAAGAATGAATCACAATATCTGACAGATGGTCATGTCAATCATTGACATAAGGAACATGGGAAGAAATAGTTTAGAATGGGGAGCACAGTAATAGTAGGCAATGACCGTTTGAGGTACCGTCATACCCCGGTACTTGTCTGCTTCAGAACTCATCAAACCCTGTAGTTGTCATATTTTGATGAGAAAAGAAAAGTTTCAGCACTTGGTGCTTGCTTGGTACTCATGGGTTTTGGCACTTGTCCCAAGTTCTGGAATGAATTAATGGTGAGTACCAAGGCACCACTGTAGTGGATTAAAAGATAATAGTATTGAGGCTTTACCAAAGCAGTAGAAAGAGACAAAAAGAAAAGTATAGAGGAGCTGTCAAAAGTTATGGAGAATGTATTGAGATGATCCATTATGTATTCAATAGGAAATCCAGAACAAGATAAAAAAAAGAGGATGATGGAAAACAATATTAAAAGAGATAATGACTGAGAGTTTTCTAGAATTGAAAGAAAATCTAAAATCTTCAGGTTGAAAGTGCACTGTGAATATGAAGCAGGAAAAGTGAAAATAAAACTATCCCAAGTCACGTCACAGTGAAACTTCAGAACATCAAAGGTAAAAGGACAATAGTAAAAACGTCTGGAGAGAAAAGACAGATTGCCTGCACTGGATTGCCTACACAAGAATGAGGCCAGCAGTATGCTTTCCTCCAGCAACAATAGTAGATGCTGACGGTAGTGCAGTAATATCTTCCAAGTGCTGTGAAAAGCATCACCCACCCCTCACACAATGTATGTGTGTGGAATTGACTCACAAGATCCTTACAACTCCCAAAACATCAGGGGTGCTGGCCTTTCTAGACTCTCTCAGGTCTAAAATCGATCTTTTTTCCTCTTATAATCCTAAGTTCAATTATTAAGGAGTTAGTCACAAAATTGATTTCAAATGTCTTGATTTAGGATGTCCTGAATAGATCTTCTTACTATTAATATGCTCAGTCTTTGGGACAGCTGCCAGAATTCTGAAATAACACGACCTCATGTTTAACATTCTTTTGCACTAAAAACCACTAAATCAATGTTGATTGTCCTATATTTCTAATGTATGTTTGATTTACTTTCCAACTAGCTTGTAAACATATCCCATATTATTTTTACACTAGGTAAGGAGAAGTTTTTCAATGTATACTTTTAAAAATAATGTTATATTGAATTATTGAAATTATTATTTATGGAGCCAAGCACTCTGCTAAGTATTTTATTAGCATTACCTCTCAGTCATTGCCCTGCAAGGTAGTTACTGTCACATTCATTTTACAGATGAGGAACTTGAAGCTTAGGGAGCTTAGTAACCTGCCAAAGATGGTATTTTAGGGAAGAGAAAAGGCAGGAATCTGACACAGGTCTGTATGATTTCAAAACCTCTATGATACATTGATTAGTGAAGCATGCTAACTTTTGATAAGAATGACTGTGTTAATAATTTGGAGTGGGCCCTGGCTGGTGTAGCTCAGTGGATTGAGCACGGGCCTGCAAACCACACTATCGCGGTTCGATTCCCAGTCAGGGCACATGCCTGGGTTGCGGGCCGGTTTCCAGTGGGGGACACACCAGAGGCAACCGTGCATTGATGTTTCTCTCCCTCTCTCCTTCCCTTCCCCTCTAAAAATAAATAAATAAAATCTTAAAAAAAATAATTTGGAGTGGGAATATTTACCAAAAATGTTGACTTATTTCTTTGGTCTTCCCAGAGAAAGAAATTGTATGGTCTCTTATGGACTTTCTAGTAAGACAATGCCATTGAAATTAGTGCCTTAGAGAAATACCTACTTTGCCAGATAACTGTATTATTCTGAGTTTTTCTTACTCCTAGAGAAATAATGGTAAATGAAACTAATTTGTATGGACAATCTCCATTCCATATAACTTGTCAACATTTAACACAGAACACTCCTTCTGCATTGCTCCAAGGAGTAAATGCTGATTCAGTAAAGCATTAAAGCACTGGTCTAGCAGTATTACCCAGTAATCTGAAAGGTCAAAGAGCCAGAAATTATGTTTGAAGGAACTTTGCTGAGGTCAGTATTCTCCAGAGTTTTGCTGTATGCAACACAATCCATTACTTGCTTCAGGAAGAAGAAAGAATCATGATATGAAGGTAAATACATTTCCAAGAGTACCTTCTTCTCTTTGTATTCCCAGTACCTAGCACCCTGTCGGGCATGTCATCTGTGTTCATTAAAACCTAAATTAAAAATGTAAGCCTTATTCAAGAACTTTGGGGCAATGGTAGTAGAAAAAATGGGGAAGATTTAGGAAGCGGTTAAGTGAAGAAAATAGGTCTGTGTTGAAACTCAACTAGATAAATGTTATCAAATTTCTGTATGGCCTACCAGGTCCACAATGAAAGTTGTGGTACATTATCTTGGTACATAAGTAGTTGAGATGACCAGATTAGCCATAGGCAGGTTAGGTCTTGTTTGGACACATAAACTTAATAAAAATCACTGTCCAAGGCAGAGGAGAACAATGAATGAAATCTTTTACATTAATCCTTAAAGTACTTTTTCTATTTATACTCTTTTCATATGAAATGCCTCAGGCTTCAATTAAAATAATGTATAATAGTTACACTAAATTTACATTATGTAGGAATAATTATGTGTGTGTGTAAACTAACATTAGCATTCTTGCCTAATGTAAAGTCCTTTACATGACTTTAAAACATTAGAAATGTTACAAAGGAACAAAATTCCAAACCTCCACACTAGATAGTATTAGGCTTAAAAATAGAAACATTGACTGAGGAATGAAAAATATTAATAGAAATAGAATTAAAACTATAAGCCTCAGCATTTGACTTCAAGTGTAATGAACATGGTGAGAGAAATAACTATTTATGAAATGCCATTGAAAATATAATATGAAAAGTGATAAAAATAAACTTAAAATTTTCTTAGCATATACTACAAATATTGTTATAGTTAAGTATAAAACACAAAGCATAGTAATTTGAATGAAGAGAATTGTATATCTTGGCTGGGGAGAAGAATATAAGTAGTTTAAATGCTTTAAACTGCAGTATCATTGGCATACAGTAAACTCCACATACTTAAAGCATACAATGCGGCAAATTTTGACACATCTATACACGTGTGAAACCATCACCACAATCAAGATACTGCACATACCCTTCACCCCCAGGGTTTCCTCGTGCCCGTTTGTAATCCATTCCACTCGACTCCTCCCACTTCTGCCTTCCCTCATCCCCAGGCAACGACTAATCTGTCACTTTAGTTTGCACAAATGTAAGATTTGACTGGAGAAAGTGTTACTGATTATAAGATTGATGGCTCTACTTCTATAAAAGTCAAATTGTAATGAAAAAAGCAAGGAAAGAATTGAAATGGAAACATTTTGTAATAAATATGATAAATAAGAGCTCAATATCCAGAATATTTTAAAGATTTAATAAAAAGTGTTTTTATTTTGGCTTGTTTGATAGCAAGGAACAGAGATACAGTCCAATTAGCACAAGAAAAAGGATACATAGTTTAAAAATATACATGACCTGGATCTCAAGAAGAGGGTTGCTAAAAAGAGAGGTAGCTTGACAGACTGACTCTGGTTTTCCTCACATAGGACAAATGGTTGTTCCCTAAGTGCACCTGCTTCTTTAAGCTCACTTATTTTATTTTCTATCTGCCAACTGCCTTTCTCTGCTAACCTTAGTCTGGTCCCTCATAATTTCAGCTTGCCATGGCTCTTCTGACTCCAGATATACCCATGGCATCTCTTGGTTCAGACTTTTTGACTTTTACTCCTGTTAATCACATCAATGCTCAGTATTTGAGAATTTAAGAGATGAATATGATTGGCTTGGCTCACGTTTTTAACCCAGGCCATACATCCAAGTTGCTGGCCAGGATATATATCAATTATTTTGGGGTCTGAAATAACCCATCGCCTCTGGTCCGAGAACAGGAATCAAGTGCTACAAAACAAGAGCAGGTGCTGTGGGCAGGGCAGGCATCGGATGCGTACCTGTGTAGGAAAGGAAATGGAGCTCTAGAGCCAGATGGGGCTTGGGTCAAACCCGGGTTTCTTGGTTGGGGAGAAGAATAAAAGCTATGTGACTTTGGGTAACTTGCCTAATGCTATCCTCTGAACCTCAGTTTTCTCATTTATAATGTTGGGATGATAACTGCTTTGTCAGATTTTGTGAAAAAAATGTGTAAAGCATGATACAGTTATCTAGCCCACAGTAGGTCTCAATTAATGATAGCTTTTCTATTTTATGTTAGTTATTTTATTATTATATTAACAGATTAATAATTATCTCAGGAAAAATAATCTCTGGGCAAAAGTCAAAAGATCTCTCACACAAAAGGAAGACCAAATAGTTAGCTAACACTGAAGGAGATGTCCAGCCTCACAAGTTTTTTTTTAAGTATTTAGAGAAAGACTTAATGTGATCACATCATAAGGTATATAAGTGTTGGAGCACTATGTTGTACACCTGAATCTAATATTGTATGCCAACTATAATTTTAAAAAATTTTAAATAAAAATAGCTATGAGGTATATCTCACATCTGTTAAACTTAATAAAATAAATTAAATTATACATTCCAATATTGGTAGAGCAATGAAGAAAGATTCCAGTTGGTAGTGGCTTATAGATTAGCTTGACAATTCCAAATAGCAATCTCACAAAACATAGTCTTCAATTCATAGTCCCCTTCTGGGGGATTTCTTCCCAAGGAAGTATTTGAAAAGACAAACTTCTATTTGTAAAAATGTTTATTTTTTTGAAAAGATTTTATTTATTTTCAGAGAGAGGGGTGAGGGGAAGAAAGAGTGGGAGAGAAACATCAATATATAGTTGCTTCTCACATGCCCCCAACTGGCCCACAACCCAGGCATGTGCTTTGACCAGGAATCAGACCAGCAACCTTTTGGTTTGCAGGCTGGCAATCCATCCACTGAGCCACACCAGCCAGGGCTGTACAAAATATTTATAGCTCTCTTTTTAATTCAGACGTACTTTATCATTTTAGGACTGAAAGAGATGTAAAAGATTATTCTTCCTATTGGCCTGGACATAGAATCATTTAGGGGATTTTAAGAACACTCTTTCTTGCAGCTGGTGGGTGGGTGGTCCCATATTTGTGTGTGGATAAAACGAGAGTAACAAGTGGGGGGTGAGACAGACTGCATACCCAGGGTTCAGCATGGGGAAATAAGGCATCAAAACCTCTGACTGAGAAAACCTGTGTGGGTTGAAGCAGCAGGAGAAACTCCCAGCCTCACAGGAGAGTTCACAGGAGAGACCCACAGGATTCCAGGATGTATATAAAACCACCTACCCAGTAATCAGCACTAGAAGGGCCCAATTTGCTTGTGAGTAGCAGGGGAGGTGACTGAAAGCTGGCCAAGAGCCAAGCAAGTGGCATTTTTCCCTCTTGGACGTCCCCTGCTGCCCCACATACAGCACCACAATGCAGCAAAAGTGGGTTGCCCCGCCCTGGTGAACACCGAAGCTTCCACCCCTTACTATATAACAAGTGTCCCAAGACAAGAAATTGTGGCCCAAAAGAAAGAACAGATCAAAGCTCCAGAAAAAATACAACTAAGTGATGAAGACATAGCCAACCTATCAGATGCTGCCGCGGTCCAGCCGCAGCCCATCTAAGGGTCCTCAGGTGAGAGTAGGCATCGGCGCTGGGTAACAGGCAACTACACAGCTCAAAGGCAGGTGAAGCACTGTTCCGTTTATTGCAAGTACAAGCTGATTTTTTATATTTTCATTTTTGGCATAGATTAACATTTACAGGTGTATAGCATGATCAGTTAAGCAGAAAAAATCAATACAACAGTAACCAGGAAAAGTACGAAAGTTCCCATAGTTTCAGTTATGTTAAACAAAAGTTATTTTGACCAGGAAAACCATTAATCAGACAATTTGAAATAGTTCTATGTATACAGTTTGAATGTCTTATTGTTTATTAAAGTTCTCAGAAATTGTCATTGGCAACAGGTACGCTAGACCAAGCAGAGGTTAGGAAATACACAATAAGCCTTGGTAATATCTAACTTAGCTATCTATCTTGCTGTCTAAAATGTTTTTTGTATACTGAGGACTCTGACTCCTTGGTAGTTGTTTCTAAGTGCTTAGTTTGTAATGGCTAACCAGCTTCTTCTGTTTTTATGCCTGTCTAATTCTAATTGATATATATTCCTATTCAAGGTAAAGGAGGGGCTGTTATTCTAACAAATCTTTAATAATCAGGGGCTATTTTCTAAAGGGGTTTTTGCTATTCTATGAGGCAGTTCTATGGGAATACATATTTTCCCCTGAACTGTTCTTTCTTGGGTGGCTTTCACAGGAACAAATAAGTAAAGTACGATGCCTTAAATCAGCCAAGGTGATATTGCTTAGGACTTGAGCCAACTGTTGTTTTTTCTCTGAGAGTGGTCATTAATTCTAGGAGATTCCAAATTATCAGAAGTGTAAAGGTTAGAATACTAAGAAACAGTAAGAATAAAAGCAACACCATATATACATTAATGCCACATCTGTCCTGCTGGAAAACGCTTCTGTGAAGCCGTCATCTCCAAGTCGTGACTGTGTCAACCGACATGGCTAGAAAATGCTTCTGTGAAGCCTTTGTCCCCAAGCCATGACTGTGTCAGCCGACCTGGTTAGCATTGGACGTGGCATCCCCAGGCCGTGACTGTGTCAGCCGACCTGGTTAGCATCGGCCGTGGCAAGATGCAGAGTTCAAAACGCTAGTAATCAGGATGTTCATAGAAATGATTGAGTATGGTTGCAAAATTGAGGAATAAATGAAGGCTATGCTAAGTGAAATAAAGGAAAATATACAGGAAACCAACAGTGACAGGAAGGAAGCTGAGACTCTAATCAATGATTTGGACCAGAAGGAAGAAATAAACATTCAACTAGAACAGAATGAAGAAACAAGAATTCAGAAAAATGAGGAGAGGCTTAGAAACCTCTAGGACATCTATTAACGTTCCAACATCTGAATCATAGGGGTGCCTGAAGGAGAAGAGGAAGAGCAAGAAATGGAAAACACAGTGAAGGAGAACTTCCCCAGTCTGGCAAAGGAAATAGACTTCCAGGAAATCCAGGAAGCTCAGACAGTCCCAAAGAAGTTGGACCCAAGAAGGAACACACCAAGGCACATCATAATTACATTAGCCAAGATTAAAATGAAGGAGAGAATCCTAGAAGCAGCAAGAGATAAGGGGACAGTCACCTACAAAGGAGTACCCATCAGACTGTCAGCGGATTTCTCAAAAGAGACCTTACAGGCAAGAAGGGGCTGGAAAGAAGTATTCCAAGTCATGAAATCCAAAGACCTACAGCCAAGATTGCTTTATCCAGCAAAACTTTCATTTAGAATGGAAGGACAGATAAAGTGCTTCTCAGATAAGGTCAAGTTCAAGGAGTTCATCATCACCAAGCCCTTATTATATGAAACATTAAAGGGACTTATCTAAGAAGAAGATAAAAAACATGTACAATGAAATGACAGCAAACTTGCAATTATTAACAACCACACCTAAAACAAAAATAAACTAAGCAAACAACTAGAACAGGAACAGAACCACAGAAATGGAGATCATATGGAGGGTTAGCAACAGGGGAGTGGAAGGAGGAGAAGTGGAGGGAAGGTACAGAGAATAAGTAGCACAGATGGTAGGTAGAAAATAGACAGGGGGAGGGCAAGAATAGTGTGGGAAATATAGAAGCTAAAGAACTTAAAAGTATGACACATGAACATGAACTAAAGGGGGGAATGTGGGTGGAGAGGATGTGCAAGGTGGAGAGTAGTGAGGGGGGAAATGGGGCAACTCTAATAGAATAATCCAAAAAATATACTTAAAAAAAAGAAATATTCAAAGTCATGAAAAACAGAGACCTACAGCCAAGATTACTCTACCCAGCAAAGTTATCATATAGAATTAAAGGGCAGATGAACAGCTTCCCAGACAAGAAACAACTAAAGGAATTTATTATCACCAAATTATTATTATGTGAAATGTTAAAAGGACTTACTTATTTAAGAAAATATTGCCATATGGAAGGTGGGTATGGGTTAGTGGGTGAAGAGATGAGAGGATTAATAAGTACAAATTGGTAGTCACAGAATAGCCATGGGGCTGTAAAATATAGCATAAGGAATGAACTAGCCAGAGAACATATATGCATAACCCATGGACATGGACAATGGTGTGGGGATTGCCTGAGGGAGTGGTGGGGCTGGGTGGGAGGGTAGCAAAGGGGGGCAAAAATTGGGAGAAGTGTAATAGCATAATCAATAAAATATAATTTAAAAATAAAAATAAAAGTTTTCTGGGAATTTTAAAATCGAGAGTTGTTAACATTTCATTAAATTTCCAGAATAACTACACATTTATAGGGCATTATGATTAAATCAGAGTAATCAACAAAATGACTATAGCTCTATAAGAAATTATAATTAAATCACAATAATTCATTTATATGAGCCCAACTAAATTTTTAAATTTTTACTTTTGTCATGTAGTACACCACAGTATGTAGTTTATTACATGGGCAATTATATTTGGGATAAATATTTTGTTAGAAAAAACCACATCTAGACGATGCTATAGCAGAAAAATCACTTAGGTTTTTCTCATACTTCTTTTGTCAATTTTGCATATTTATTTGAAATAAACTCCTTGACTATCACTAGGATCCTGAGTGTAAATAAATAAATTATAATTTAGTTTTTCCACAAGTGGGTATGGACTTGTCTCATTCCTAACAGGGATCAAAGTTCAGTAAATATGTTAATCTATTGATATTTGTAGCCTTATGTCTTACATCTGGGGTACTTTGTAACCCAGTACATCTTTATCTAATAAATAGTAGTCTGTTTCATAGGAAATATAACTAAAACTCTTCTTTGGTGATACTTCTTCCTTCTACTGGATGTTAGTGGCACATGGCTCCTTCTCTATCTAACTACAATATACATGTATGCATCCACACATACATACATACACATACACACACACACACACAACTAAATGGTTGAAAACCAGTATAATATGTTATATAGATTAGGCTCTGTGTAGAATAGACGTAGGCTTGAATCTTCTGTCACATTCTACAACAGCTATGTGACTCTCCCTAAATCTCAATTTCGTAGCCCATAAAAAGTTTTTATGTGCATAATGATCAAATAGATACTGTAAAACGGCATTAATGCCTAGCGTACAGCAACTGGCCATTCGCTATTATGATGATGATTTATATTTCTTATTTTTGTTCATATTTCCTCATTTTTGCTCTGAGAAGATTTGTAGCAATTTGCAATGTTCTCTAGAAAAAGAGCTCACTGGGAACCACTCCAGTGGCTGATGGGAACATTCGGCAGCACCACTGTCATTCTGTTTGGGATGTCCAGGGAACAAACGAGTCCTTGGGGGACAAAAAGCTTGGGAAATTTTCCTATGGATTCCAGAAAGCTAAAATGTCCATATACACACCCACACGAGGTGTATTTACATAAAGAAATGCCAGGTTGAATTTGATCAAAACTAAGTAGAATACATTCTTTCATATACTTTGGGTAGCTCACAAGCTGACCATCAGTTATAAGTGGAGGCCTATACTGCACCTGAAAAACTGTTTCAAAATATCTAGCTTATTATAAACCAAGTATCACTGCAGAGACACACAGCAATGCTTGACAAAAAGCTCACAAGCTTTGGAACTCAAATATTTCTGAATGTACAAGTATTGCATTTATGTCATTTACTGGCTATGCACTTTCTGGCAAATGATTTGGCCACTTGAAACCTCTGTTTCCTCAGCTAGAAAATGAAATTGATGATACCTACCTTTTCGGGTATTGTGAGAAATACTGAGGTAATGTATGTAAAGTGCTTACCACAGCTTCTGGCAACACGCCAACTGTCGTTATCATCAAGGAAGTACTTGTAAAGCAGACTACTATATTGGGTCTGTTCAGTATTTTGATAGATGCAAGTGATTGTATTTAGTTGATATATTAGTACTATCAGAACATAAGCTACTCAATACATCTAATCTGAACAATGAGCTTTTAAATTATTATTGTCAGTTAATAATTTGACATTTACCGAGTCTTTATTCTGTGGCAATCATTGTGTTAAATCTTTCTCTGTATTATCGCATTTAATGTCCACAGCAGTCCCATGATTTGGATGTTGTTACCCCAATTTTATAAAGAAGGCAAATGAAGGCTAAGGATAAGAAGTAAAATGCTTGAGGTTATATGGCTATTAAGTGCCATCGATGGCCTGGAATCTACATTTGGTATGAATCCGAAGCAGGGGCCCTAACTACCAGGTTTTACTACCTCCTCCTTAGTTATACAGCCTAAAAAACACAAAGAAAGAAAATCTTTTGTTAGACAGAATGACTCTACTTTGCCTTCAGGAAAAGTAAAACATTTTGGTTCTCACAGGCTTTACTTAATGAATAGAGAGTCAGATATTCAAACCTGAAGCTGTGACTTTGTAAATTTTCTTGAAATGGAAAAAACCATGACTGTATCAAGCCACAATTGCTTCCATGTGTAACCCACTTCTTTCTTGTTTTGCCTCTAGTTAGCCGCTAGCTCTTTTTTTCACCTTGTGTCTTTTAAATGCACTCTACATGTGTTATGAACAGCACACCCAGAAACATGTCTTGGCATTAAAATTCCATGAAGTCCATGTGGGGAATCAGATGACTACCCTTATTTTTAGCTCTCAACGCAAACCACTCTTTCTGTTGCACTTTTAAATATCCAGTGATAAAGTGATGTTGAAAATAACTCCTCTAGCCAAATATAAATCCCACATTTGGTTTAAGCAGGCCAGACCCATTGATTGGCATTAATACAATGACGTTACTGAGGCAGCTCCCAGCCAGTGCCTCTCTCTTCCTCGCCGTTTAGGACTACCCTCTGCATATGCTGCTATATTTATCTGCCTCCTTTGCCATAAAAGGCTGGCTGTGTGGCTCTGACATTCTACTGCCTGACCACACGCATTATTTTTGAACTGGCCCCAGGGTCCTTCCTGCCTTTAGCCCTGCCTCTTAACTTTTTCTTGGATTTAACCTCCGTGGGTGTTTATCTTTCATCCAGCTCCACAGCCACATCGGAACATTTCCACCATCATCACTCTTTTGGAAACTGGTAAGTGTGACATTGAGACAGAAGAATGCACTTGATATTTTACGCGCTTAACAGCACTATGGTGTGTGTGGTTTCTTTCTTCTAAGCTCAGCAGTTTTCTCAAAGAGATGCCAGAATAGCAGAGAAATAGGAAAGTGGAGCCTCTGGGAAGGAAGACAAGAGCAACAGAGTGCCAGTTGTTGCTGGCACAGCTATTCTCCCAGCTCACTGTATTCCTTTTAAATTAAGCTACCATTCCTGGAACTATACGGAAATAATAACTGTCTCAGATGGAACTGGAAGTGTGAATTAGGTACTCTTTCCAAGCTGTAAGTCAGTGGTTTGGTTGAAATCCGGAATGGATTAGGTGTCAGGAATTCATGTGCTTTCAATCCTCCGTATGCTTACAATAGTCCCTGAGTACAAATTAGACCAAAAGGAGGTGAGTTGACTCTGAGGTCCCTAGTGTCTAATTCGGTGATTTTGCTCGGACAATGCCATGCGGGTAGATGTGGGAGTGCATTAGGATGTTTCTAACCTGAAAATGGTTAGGTGGTATCTCAGAGCAACATAGATCCCCACATAGTGATCCTGAAGTTCCCACTTTCTGTGAATAATTTTTACCAGCTTTTGGCCTCTAATGCCTGTACAAAAGCATCATGTCAGGATTAATATTTCTTCCTAAGTTCCCAAATTATTTTCCAGCAGAAAATGCAGGTATTAGAGGAAAAGAAGACAACCAAACCATCTTCTTCCCCACCCACCCACATACTCTAGCTGTCATACGTTGGGAATAATCCTCATTTACCTCAAGAGGAGGCAGTTGTACCTTCGTTCTAGAGGTCAGAGCTATTCACTTAAAGCCAAACCTGTTTACTTGTAATTCATTACCTTTATACTTAGAATATTAAGTATTGTTAAAATTGGATATACTGGAAGAAAATAGAAATACAGTAGAGTAGAAAATAGAAATGAGACAGGATATTTAAAGATTTTATTTTGTGAAAATAATAGCATTTTAAGTCATTTGAGTTGTGAATTTAGCTTATAACATAATACATAGGGTTATTCTTAATGTATTTGAACTCATTCAAATGACATTTGCCATGTTTCAATGTAGTATGTATCATGACAGAAACTTACCTAACATCTTTACAACTGCCAAACATAATATACTTTTCTATTAGTATATTCTAGTCCTTTTGTTTTATCAAAATTAATGTAATAATTATTCATTACACATGATAATTCTGTATATTTTAGGACATAAAACAGCAATCTATTTAAGGGTTGAAGCAAAGCTGCTTGCTGGTGGCTATTTCTTTCCTCTTGAGAATTGTGATGTAGACTGATATCTTCCATGAACCCTAAGATAAATATTTCTAGAGTGAAGTTTGCTGGACTTTCTTCTCTAGGGAATACATGCTGACTTTTAAAATAGTTTAAATAAAAAGATAGCTTTAAGCTGGACAAAAACATGGCAAATTTAGAAGGATTCACTTCTCATGTAGAACTTAAAAAGACTTGAAAAAATGACTGCCTCACAACAATTTCACTTGTAAAATTTAAAAATAACATTTCAGAACATGCACCATAGCATTAAAAAGTGAGGTAGGGGCTCCATAAAACCATTACTTCATCCAGGGTTGTCAGTGTGGCCGATAGGCTTCTGCCAGTGGATACGTTATTCAAGAAAGCTAATGCAGTGTGAAGTGTCTCCTCCCTATTCTAAGCAAAGAAATCTTTGACTTAGAGCAGAACTGTTAGCTCAATTACACAATGCAAATGATACACTGATCACTGACTTTCTTCCTTATGTTAGAGAATTAGAAACATTCATATTCTTTTTATTTAAAGATTTTATTTATTTTTAGACAGTGGGGAAGGGAGGGTGAGAGACAGGGAGAGAAACATCATTGTGTGGTTGCCTCTCACATGCCCCTCACTGGAGACCTGGCCCACAACTCAGGCATGTGCCCTGACTGGGAATTGAACCAGCGACCCTTTGGTGCCACCAAGGCACACCAGCCAGGTCAGAAACCTTCATATTCTTAATAGAGCAAATTTTTCTGTTCTGACACTATACCTTTTTGAAGTGTTTGTGAGATTTGATAGAGCTCATTTATAACATAAGCATACTCCAGAGTTCAGTCTTAGGACCTCCCTTTACACCTACTTTCACTCTAATCTTTGTTTTTGGGTGGGGAGGTGGGTTTATCCATAAACTGGTGAGTTTAATAGGTCTTCATCCTGTACCTTTACCCTCTCCGCCAAAACCACATACCTATCTTCTCATTTAACATCTTCACTAGGATGTCTAGTAGGTATCTCAAATGTAAAATGTCTTAAATCAGTCTCTTCTTCCACCCCAAACTGCTGTTTTCTTATACTCTTGCCCAACTCAGTTAATAGCAGCTGCAATCTTGTAATTAAGCAAAAACCTTAGAGTCACTTCTCACTCCTTTCTTTCTATCACACCCTAATCCAGTAATTTCAGCGGATGGTACTGGTTCCACTTTCAAAAAATGTGCAGTCTAATCACTTCCCACGCTGCTATCGCTACCATCTCTAGCCTAGACTGTTGCAATGGTCTTTACATTAACTTGTCAGTGATCCCATAACAAAGTGCCATAGTCTGGGTGGCTTCAACAACAGAAATTTACCTGACATTTCTGGAGGCTAGAAATCTGAGATCAAGGTGTGGCAGAGTTGTTTTTTTTCTGAGGCACCCCCGCCCCAGGGCTTGAAGATGGTTGTTTTCCTGTGCATCCTCACAAGAAGTACGTATCTGGGTCCTGATTTCCTCTTTACAGGGACAAGTCATGTTGGATTAGAACCTACCCTAATGACTTCGTTTTAACCTGGTTTCTTCTGTAAGACCCTATCTCCAGATACAGTCATATTCTGAAACATTGGCAGTAGGACTTCTACCTATGAATTTTGGGTAATACAAGTTAGCTCATGACAGCTCTCATTGGTCTCCTGACTTTTATTCTTGTCCCTCAACCGTCTATTCTTCAGCATCAGGGAGAGGGAGTCCCAGCTCAGAACCTTCTGCTGGCTTCCCCACCTCGCAGCATCACCTCCTACACCTTTCCCTGCAACTCATGCCTTCAGGTGGCCTCGCTGGCTTACCAGCTACTCCTGGAGTATAACAAGCATGCCTACACCCCAGTGCAATGGTTTAATACCTGGTACACTCTTCTCCCAGAGAGTCTCATGCTCAAATGTCACTTAACAGTGAAGCTGTTCAAAATTGCTTCCCATCCCCCTTTACTGCTTTATTTTTCTCCATAGCATTTAGCACATTCTAATATACCTTATCCTTTATTTATTTTCTCTATTGTCTATCTCCTGAAATACAGTATAAGTTTCTACATAAGGTTATCGGAACTGGGATTGTGTTTGTTTGGTTCATCTCTGTATTTCTTGTGCTGGAATAGTACCATGCTCATAGTAGGTCTCAGTCATTATTTATTGAATGAAAACCACATCGGCTCCATTGTTACCTGTTCTCCCAATGATGCCTCCATCAGAATAAAATGGTGGAAACTTAGAAAGAATTTTATGAAAGATCTGAGGAAAAGCACAACCGCTCGGGCAGGGAAACTTTGTGAAGAATATATACCTACAAGGGAGGGAGCGAAAGGGAAGGAAGGAGAAAGCTGCCCAAGGGCAGGCAGGAAGGGGCGCCCCTGGGCATGAAGTAGGAAGATGACTGAGTAACTGGTTAAACTCAATTTCATCTCATTTCCTTTACTCTCTCGAAAGCATAAGAGTATTAATTTACGCATCGGTTTCGATGACTTGTTCTGTGGGATTTGTTTCTTAATCCACTCAAACATTACTGTTTTCTTACAGCTTGCCTGGCTCCCAGAGGGCACATGATGTCTCTGCCGTTCTACCAGACCCTGCAGCAGCACTACGGCCGCAGCTACTACAACAAGGACCTTCACACCGCCACGAGCCAGTACCACGAGCAGGAGAAGAAAAGCTCTGCCATCTACACCCACGGCGCGGCGGCCTACAGCAGCCGCTCCTCGGCAGCGCACCGCCAGGAATCCCAGGCCTTCAGCCAGGCGGCGGCGGCCTCCTACCAGCACCAGGCGGCCTCCTACCAGCACCAGGCGGCCAGGGCCACCGAGTCCTCCTTCGCGTCGGCAGTCAGTCGGAAGGCCGCCTCAGCCTACGATTATGGCTACTCCCACGGGTATGTGAAAAGCAGCCTTGAACCTGAGGGCAGAGACAACCTTAGGGTAGTCTCTGTATACTCCTCCCACATCACGTCTTTTTTTCTTTTAAAATCTGGTATGCCCACATTTACAACAGGTGTGGAGCGGAGCACGCCGGTGTATTTGGGAGACCTGGGGCTTCCGCCTACCTGTTTCCCTTCATTCCGCCTCTTTTAAATTTTGCAAAGAGCTTCACAGTCATGTTGGGGAGTCTGGCTTGATTCTTAGGAACGAGATGGTTTGGCACAGGGCGCATTCGCAGCAGCAGACCCAGAAAATACCGTGCCAACACTCACAGCAGATTTCCTGGCTTTCAGAATGTTTTACTTAGATGAGAAGACAGTAGAGAATTTAAAATTCACAGGTCACAGGAGTCAAAACTACAGCAAAGATATGTTCTTTTTTTTTCAGTATCTGAAAGACAATATTAAAATGCAGAACTGTTATTCAAACAGCAGATATTTTCTTGAGCTGGAGCATTTTATTAAAACGCGCCCTATCTCACTCAGTCAACCTAAGAATACAAGAAACAAATCTGGAGACCCACAAAATTAGACTTATTAGCCCGTTGCAATGAGGAAACAAGGTTGAGGAAAGAGAGAGTAACTATAGGATTCTACAAAGAGTGGAATTTAGATGCAAGTCTGTTCTGCAAAGTGAGCCCAGAGTGCTGTTTTTATTTATTTATTCATCTGTTTGGGGGGGAACAGTAAGCTGAGGTAAGTGTGGGCTGTCCTCTTAAGAAAACCCTTGTGTGGAACTCAGCTCCTGGGCTGGGGATCAAGCTACTTTTCTGTGTCAATAGCTCCTGAGACCTTTCAGGCAAGAGTCCCACTCTTACTGATAGAATTCCAAACAGCAACCTTACTGATAGACTTTTACATTAGAGAAGAAAGCTCCTCGGTGGGTCTGTAGTCACTCGAGGAAGGGGGCTACCGTGACGCTTTGTAGCAGCAGTGTCCCCAGGAGAAATGTTTCCTGTGATTTTGCAGTTGGCTTCTCTGTCTGTTGTTCCAGCCTGCTGAGCAGGTCCAAGCTAATTTTCATTTTCTAGGTCCAAGCTAATTTTCATTTTTTTCGATACTCAGAAAGAAATGTTTCATGGGGATTCAGTGTGTGGTTTTATTAAAAATCTGTCTATAGTCCTCAGAAAGAATTGCTGAATTTCAACACGTAAAAGTTTCTGGCTATGTGGTAAATAACCACCTGTTGCCTTGAATTCTCTCCAAAGCATCTGACATAGGTCACATTTTTTTGTTATAAACATAATAACATGTTATGTCTTACAATATTTGAGCCCACAAAATAGCTACTAGGACATCTGGAAAGGGCATTTATTTCTGGGACTTTAAAAGGTTACTGAGGAAATAACACAGTGGTGTGTATGAACAGAAGTGAGGAAGGTTTCTGAAGGCAGAGTCCTGATTTCCTGCGGGAGTAAGTGGCACCTGACTATGGCTGTCCTTTCATGGGCTCCGACAGCGACCTTCTGGGAGCCTCTGCTATGTGCAGTAACAGAGCCAGAGTCCGATGGGGTTTACCTGAAGTGTGTGATGTCAACATTCTGAGATTCCATTTAAAATGGAACAAGATCATTTTGCAATCTCACTTTCATGAGTCATATTCTGCCACTGGGTATTCACTAGGACCTTGAATTGGCTGCAGATGTGGAAATATTGTCACTGAGTGAAATTCATTTCTTTTAGCACTTGCTTCAAGTGAACTGCCTCTCAAAGGAAAGTCCGGAGGAATTCACACCATGTGTATGTGATAGCATCATTTTGAACTCCTGAGCAATGTTCCACAGATTCGTTTAATAACCCCATGGGGAAAGCAGCTGTCTTATAAGAAAGGGGGTTGTATTTTAAGTATTCACTTTCCCGGACTATCTGTGCTGAGTCTATAGGAGATAGGTATTTTTATCATCACCCCATGTTAGTGTAACTCCTTCTGTTCTGATTTCATTTTCCGTGCTGTAGAATCTACAGTGTTAATGAATTTGTACTTTTGACTTCTTTATTTCTTCAGTTCTATTGCTAAATTTCATATTAAAATTATTTTAATTTTACACAAGTCCTTCTTTTAGCCACATGTTCAATTATAATGTATATTTATTTGTAATCTGATCTGATACACCTACCATACATTAGTAATTGAACTTTTGGAAATTTTAATGCTTTTTTAGAAAACATTTGCTCTATATAATCTTTGAAAGGCTTAGTCATTTTAGCTGTAAAGAGCCTCACATAATACACTTTCTATAATGTATTATGGAACTGTAATTATTTTTCTATAGTCAACCTCACATCTTCTTTCTTCCTGCTAGGTATATATTTATGTATGTAGGTATTTATTAACAGTTTGCTATGTTTGCACAACTCAAACTTCTTGGTAAAAACATGTGGACCTATAAACAAGAAAGGGAAGAAAACGCTTACCTAATTCTGGGAATATTTTAGTCTTTTTTTAATTAGACCTAGAGTTAACAGGTGCACCTTCGAACATTTCAAAACCCTCTTCATGCCTATAGGTCCTATTTTAGCTTTTCCCAAGTGGGGCAACTTTTTCCTGCCAAAGGAAGGATCTCTCTCTGGATGGTCAACAGTGTTGTCAATTGAATGAACCCTCTAGGGCTGGAACTGCACTTCTGTGGAGTATATGTAAGCACAGGGTGTGATCTAATTTTAGCCTCTGCTTTGTAGTTAGATGTCTAGTGTTAACGTGGAAACTATGGAGATCTATGTTGTGCTCAGGAGCTGGCGGACCTCAGTCTTAAGAACAATGGCTCACTCGGCGTCAGTGTGGCTATAGCACTAATCACTTACCAATTGCATTTTGAGCCAAGGGTTATAAAATAAGTTCTGGAGGCTTCTTCTAAATGCCTGTATTATTAGTCACAATGAGGAAAAAAACTAAAGTAAAGAAAATAATTCAGGAAAACAAAATAACACAAAATTACTGTATTATGCTAGCAATCCACGAATACTATCAGGAATTGAAAGAGAGATGGCGCTCATGACCACTTGCAAACATCAGGCAGAGGTTCTTAACCTCCGTTCTTAAAGAGGTTTCAACAGTCTTGGATGATCTGAAGTTATGTGAAAAATTATACACAGATGAGAGGTTTTTTTTCTGAGAAGGGCTGGAGCTTTCATCCAATTCTCAGGGAACTTTTACGAGTCAACAATGGTCAGAACCCCTGCACTAGAAAGTCTACATATGTACCAGACAGCCCAGTGTGCGACCCGAGAATTCCTTTTGTAGTGCCAATCCTATAAGGATTTAAGATGAAATAAGGCAGATGTTTACAGAAAATGTGCTATTATAGAAAACAAGTTACCTTCTGTTCTGTTGAGTAAGCTGGATCACACATTAAAATGGAAATAATAAAAGAAATATTTTGTTACATTTGATAAGTAAGAATGAATGACTTTATTTTTTTAAAATATTTTATTTATTTATTTATCTTTAGAGGGGAAGGAGAGAGGGAGAGAAACATCAATGTATGGTTGCCTTTTGTGCATCCTCTGCTGGGAGGTGGCCTGCAGGGAACCTGCCTGCAACCCAGGCATTTGCCCTGACTGGGAATCGAACCACGATCCTTTGGTTCTCAGGCCCGCGCTCAATCCACTGAGCTACACCAGCCAGGGCTAAGAATGAATGACTTTAAAAAGTCAGTGAACAACATAGGACAGTTCTTGGGTGATGGAGGGCTTTAGAGTTGTCTGAAGTCTCTGTGGTCATGGTAGACATTTAATCATCTGATTCTAAACAAACTAAAATTGAGCACATATGATGCAATTAACACAGCATTACATTGGCCCTGAGAAGTACTTACTTCAGAAAGAGGAAATTGTAGACCAAAAAGGTTAAATGACCTCTGTTACACTAAGAAGTAGTGAAACAGTGATTTGAACTACCCTCTCACAGAAGTTCCCCAACCCTTTTTTATAGGAATCCAAAGCCAGCTACGGTCAGCAACTCTCCTTGACCACACTGCCACCAGATTTTTCTTGAAGCATCAATACGTGGGTTTTTGTTGTGCTTCCTTGTATTTTCCCTTCTTCTGGAGAAGCCACTGAGCACCAAAATAACCAAGATTTAGAGCAAGGAACAATAGATGGACAGGAACAAACTCCAGGTCAAAAAGTCCTAGGGCATTCATGAATGCCAAGCTTGGAACCTTACAG
The DNA here is from genome assembly GCF_014824575.4 of Sturnira hondurensis. Taxonomy (NCBI): domain Eukaryota; kingdom Metazoa; phylum Chordata; class Mammalia; order Chiroptera; family Phyllostomidae; genus Sturnira; species Sturnira hondurensis. The sequence goes on from NW_028085098.1 coordinate 987,524, forward strand.
GTTCTTTAACTTCTTACTTAGAACCAAACAGAGATTCACATGGGACTCTGGAAGATACCAGTTTGGGGATGAGAAAACTGGGACTTGGGTGACTTGCCCAGGAAAGTCTGCCTAACTTTAAATTGTGCCCCTTATCTACACTCATGTCAAGTTAATTGACTCCTCTGTTACTATCCTAACAATAACCTTTTTTGGAATTACTAGTGTTTGCAAAGAACATGGTAATGCTCAAACTAATTCTAAATTCAGATACAAGATACTAGTGCTAAAAATAGAGATCACTAAACACAGAAACCCCCACCTTTTATTGGTGGATCTGATTATAGGTCTGAGTGGGGTCTGAAAACTTGTTTCATCTCCCACTCCAAAGTAGTTGCAAAAGATATAACCAAAGAAATCTACTGCCTCTACATTTTTGTGTCTTGATCTCAGCGATTGGCATAGTTCGGTGTCCATTTTCTACATATCCATCTCCAGAGGTTATAATAGGAAATGAATAGCTTTTAGGATCAAATAGGCCCATGTAAACAGTGGTTCTCCCTTAGTCATAGTTTCACATTCTACAGTTTGTTACCCACAGTCAACCTTGGTCCCAAAATATTAAATAGAAAATTTCAGAAATAAACAATCCATCAGTTTTAAATTGTACACCTCTTGAATATGGCGATGAAACTTCACACTGCCCTGCACTGTCCTACCCAAAGTGTGCATCAGTCCTTTGTGTGTGTATCCACACTGTACACAGTAACTGCCTGTTAGTCACTTAGTAGATGTCTGGTTATCAGACTGACTCTCTTGGTACTGCAGTGTTTGTATTCAAGTAACCCTTATTTTACTTAATACTGTGAAGAGCAAGAGTAGTGATGCTGGCAAGTCACTATGCCAGGGAGAAGCCATAAAGTGCTTCCTTTAAGTGAAAAGGTATGTATATTTTAGAAAAAAAACAGTATACATAGGGTTTCCACTTGATATCGTAGAATATGTCTCCTTGGATAAGAGGGGACTACTGTACTTGCAGTTGGGCTTATGACTTTGAATAAGCTAATTAACCTCTCAGTTTCTTCATCCAACAAATGAGAAAAATGAATGTTCCTCAGGTTGGGAGGTCTTAAAGGTATAATCATCACTGTACTCAGTGTAATGGCTGTCATGCGGGAAACACTCAATGAGGTTTAGGTGTTGCTGTTTATTCCTTCAGTAAATATTTACCAACTGCCTCGTGTGTGCCACGTACTGCTCTAGGTGCTCAGAATAAATTACTGCTCAAAACTGACAAAGATTCGTGTGCTTACGGGGCATATATTCTAGCACATAGACATAAGCCATAAACAATAAATGTAATTCTAAAAAGATATTAAGTTGTATATTATGCTAGAAGGTAATAAATGTCACAAAAGCAATAGAATTAGCGTAGGATAAGAGATATCAGGAATGTGGGGTGGGGTGCAGGCTGCAATTTTCAACAGGGAGGTCAGGCCTCATTGAGAAGGAGATATCTGAGCAAAGACATGAAGTTGCTAAGGGAGTTCGCCATGAGCTTATCTGGGGGAAAGGTATGCTGGGTATCAGGAACAGCCACTGCAAGGCTGTTATTACAGCAAGAACAGCATTGAGGCCAGCAAAGGAGGGAATAGAAGGAAGAGATGTCAGAAGGCTAATGGACAGAGCAGGACCAATCATGTTGACATCTGTGCGCTGCTGTGAAGACTTTATTCTCAGTTAACGGGAGGAGCCATGGCAGAGTTTCGAGCAGGAGAGTGGCATGGTATGATTTAAGTTATTTCTGGATCTTTGTGGCTGTTGATTAGGGAACAGACTGTGGGGCATGAAAACGGCAGGAGAGCCAAGAGCTCTCCAAGAGCTCTCCATATCGCCAGGCAAGAGCTGGTGATATGCAGTAAGAAAGGATGTGGTGAGCAATGGTCATATTTTTGGATCTATTAATTTTTGCCAAATTCAAAACTCCACCAATTTTTCACAGACCTCTTAAGTTCTACTAAGTTCCCATGGAGTTTTGAGGCTGCAAAAAGATCCATGTCGATATTCTGTATACAGTGGATCTTTGGAGACTGTATCTAGCAGTATGATAACGATAAAACCATTTGTTTCTTCTTCATTCCCAAAGATTCCAATGAAGTACTTTGACCTATTGTTACTGCTTCTATGGTATTTAGAAAAACACGTGAAATAAGCATAGTTGTATGGAGATTGATCCATATGAGATTCAGGTGGCTAAATCTGAATTATGTAAAACTACTGAACCAATAGGCTGTTGTGGGAAATAAGTTTGCTTGAAAAGCCGCTATTATATCAAGGTTTTGTATTTCAGAGATAGTTTTATGGCCTCTTCTCTAAATAAAAGTATTATTATTATACATAAGTAATATATATATATATATATATATATATATATATAATCTCCATACTCAATATATATTATGTACTGGGTTAAAAATCAGTACAGCAGGTCTTCAAATAGCATCATTTCATTCAATGTTGTTTCATTATAACATGGATGAGGGAAAATTAATCAATTCTCAGCCAGAACCACAGTCTGTGTGGAGTTTGCACATTTTCCCCGTGTCTGAGTGGGTCTTCTCCAGGTACTCCAGTTTTACCCTACCTGCCAGAGATGTCTGTGTGAGCTGAACTGGTGTGTCTGTGCTGCTCTGGTCTGAGCGAGGGTGCGTGTGAGTGGCCCTGTGATGGGTGTCCTGTCCAAGGCGGGATCCTGCCCTGTACCCTGAGCTGCCAGGATAGTCAGGGAACACCCGTGACCCTGCTCGGGAATAAGCAAGTTGGAAAATCATTATCTTACTTGTTTTTGTTAATCTTTCTTAAATGTATGTTTCTTTCAATGTTTGATATTAGAAGTGTTTGGCTCTTTATTTAGAAGTTTGATGATGTTTTTGTGACTAAAAATATGCTGTAAGAACTTAAATCAATTGACCTGTGGTAAAAATTTATTTTGTTGTGTGCTATTTCACTTAAAGTTGTAGTGTCCAAGACCTGTTGACCTTGTTATATGAAGACTTACTGTACAGCATTCTGGGATTTGTCTTCCAGAATTTAAGTAAGAAAAAAAATGAGAATTAACATTAGTTCCTATACAGTAGGAGGAAGTCAAAGAAAAAATCTAATGAAAGCAGAAAGCCCATTAGTTCTTTTCTCATTTTTTACCTTTTCTTTTTTTTAAATTTTTTAAAATTTTAATTGTTGTTCAAGTACAGTTTTCTGTCTTTTACTTCCATCCCAGCCTACCCGCCCAGCCCTTCCCCTCCCATTTCCACAATCCCCCCTAGTTTTTGTCCATGTGTCTTTTATACTTGTTTCTGTAAACCCTTCCTCTTTCCACCAAACCATTAGTTCTTTAAAAGGAAGTTGAATTATGTTCTGAATCTCAATGATAAACCTTGAGTCCCAGGAGAGAGCTCTCACCATGCACCAATCTGCCACCACCTCACTGCTGTAATTGAGAAAGAACTGGGAATCTCACTTCCGGTAATACGAGTTTCATATAATCAGCAATTTGTAGATGCATAGAACTGTGGACTGTTAAAGTAGGAGGAGACCAAAACCTCCTCTAATTCAAGCCTTCCCTTTTACAGACGTTCTAACCTAGACCCAGAAAGATGTGATTTATTTTCTGCTTCCTGTGCTTTACTCACATTGAAAATATTATTTGTCTGGTTATTCTGCAGGTTAAATTCAAGTTTAAATGATACAAGATACCACCCAATGACAATGATCTTCCATGGGCAGATGGGTTATGCTGTGAGAAGGAAGGCATGCCCTTTAAGAGAGTAGGAATAGAATGAGTCAGCTGAAGGTAGAGGAGGAACAAGCTGTTACCTCCCTGAGCTTGGAGGTGAAATGTTGGCTCTGTGCTCTCGCAGCTCTGCACACAGTGGGGTGTGGCTGAGCTCCCCGCAGGGATCTCTGAATTCTGGAAGGCCAAGGGGTCCATTGCAACAGGCGTGACCTTTCCCACAGCAGCTTTTCTAGATGAGATGAGAAATCAGAAGCACTTCGAATGAGGAAGGTAACTTTCATAAAGTTAGGGACCGTCCCCAAAGTGGAGTGAGATGTGGGTTTCTAGGCTGCTTTGTAAATAATAGGTCTAATCTTCATAAGCCCTGGACAATTTTTAGTCTGCAGACTTAGGCTCTGTAAGGCACAGGTGGCAGACACAAGGCCCGCAGGCCGAATCCAGCCCCTTCCACCTTGTTTTATCCGGCCTGGCACCTTGTTCCTACATGGGGGCAGCGCCGAGCTCCTTGCCCCTAGTTAAGGAGTAGTTACATTTACACAGTCCTAAAATGCCATTCGGCCCTTTGAAGGCAACCACAAGGCTGATGTCGCCCCCAGTGAAAACAAGTTTGACACCCCTGCATAAGGCATCTCCTTATACCATGGAGAATTGTCCTGCATAATATAATTTCTAAAAGATTATGGAGTAAACTCTTTTCACTCTGCTTAAAAATAGGTCATAATCCAGTCTCCTTAAAGATTAAAGAGTGGCATAGATAAGAACCATAAAAAAATTAAATCTCTCAATGCTTTACCCACCCACCCTCTCTAGAGCACATGACTGTTCTACATTCACGGTGAGCGGTGGTTCAGACCCTCATGGTATTTGCTTTTAGATCATGGCTGGGAATAGTTATTGAAAAGCACAATGTTACTTCTCAATAGAAATTGAAATAATACAAATGACAAATACAAGAAAAACTGGCGGCTCTATTTCTATTTACTTAGCTAAATTACAAAAAAACTAAAAATGAGATAGTTTTATGGCAAAAGACTGAAATGGATTGGGGAATAAAAAACAAGTCTGCACCATGCTATCCCAGGCAGCCTGGCACGAGTGGCCGTACGACCCAGGCAGGTTTGGAGGGGCTCCCTGAGGGCCTACATTTCCCAAACGAACTCAGGATCCAGTGTATGGTTGCTTTGCTGCAGTGGCTGGACAATATGGACAAATAGATGCTGATGAATTGCAGAGATGCCTGACACAGTCAGGTATTGCTGGAGGCTGTAAACCTTTTAACCTGGAGACTTGTCTGCTTATGGTTTCAATGTTGGATAGAGACCTGTCAGGCACAATAGGCTTCAGTGAATTTAAAGAACTTTGGTCTGTACTGAATAGCTGGAGACAACATTTCATCAGGTTTGACAGCAATAGTGTAGAATAGTGGATCCTCAAGAATTGTAGAAGGCCCTGACAACAATGGGATTTTGGTTGAGTCTCCAGACTGAATTCAATTGCAAAATGATACAAGCACCATATAGCATTTACAGAAAGATCACCTTCATGATTACTACGTCACCTGCTGTGTCAAGCTGCTGAGCTCTAACAGATAGCTTTTGAAGATGGGATGCTCAGCAAGGTGCTGTGAATTTCTCATGTGATGACTTCATTCAGTGTGCCATGCATATTTAAATCAAGAGGAAGCTGTGTAAATGTAATCCACATTCCAGCTGGAGTTCTTTCTTGCTCTTACTCCGTGACTTCAGTAATGCATGTACAGTTGCATTGCCACTCTCCCTTAACAGCTGCTGTAAAGTTTTGTTACCATATTTACATCTGAAGTTTTTGTTTTCAGTTTATATATTAATTTTTTTGGAATTCTATTTTTAAAAAGATAAGTGTAGGGTAAATAATGCAAAAAATAAAAACAAATACCACAAGAGATGCTTATTTATTTTGACACTATACGTCTATAAATTTCAAGAGTGATGTTGGTCAAACTAAATTTATGCTTGTATCTTACAAGCAACTTTTCCTGTGTAGTGTGTTAGCAAAAGGTGGACTCTTTTCAGTCAACTACTTGTCCACTAACTTTGATGTTCTTCTGAAACCTACATAAGTGTGAAGACTAGGAAACCAGAGAATCAAAAATCAGGAGAGAGTGATGAGCCTGATAAGATGCCAATATCAAAGGATGAGCAGAGAAGAAAACTACTCTAACTCAAAAGTAGATCCAAAATAACTTTTCACAAAAGCCTAAAAGAAGTATGCTCTTTCAAGAGGGGAAAATGTGGTCAATTGAAAAGCTGATGTAAGAAAACAGAATGCAAACTTCAAGTGCTGGTTCCAGACTCTCCTGGAGGTTCTGGAGGTGAAAGAAATGGAGCTGCAGACCCCAGAAGCCCTGAGAGGCATGGCGGACTAAATGAGCAGTGACAACCAAAAAGGGCCATTCTCAAGAATCTGTCCCATAGTTCACTAAAACTGAAACTGCAAAAGACACTGGAGCTTGTGCTGCCTGTCACTTGCCAAACCCAATAAGCAGAGACAGATATTGAATCTTTTTTAAAAAAGATTTTATTGCCCTGGCTGGTGTAGCTCAGTGGACTGAACATGGGCCTGCAAACCAAAGGATCACAGTTAGATTCCCAGTCAGGGCACATGCCTGGGTTGCAGGCCAGTTCCCAGCAGGGGACTCACGAGAGGCAACCATACATTGATGTTTCTCTCCCTCTCTCCTTTCCTTCCCCTCTAAAGATAAATAAATAAATAATCATTTTAAAAGATTATTTATTTATTTTTATTAAATAAACATAAATTAAATTAAAAAATTATAAATAAATAAATAAAAGATTATTTATTTATTTTAACACAATCTTCTTTTAAAGATCAATGTGTGGTTGCCTCTCATATACCCCCTACTGGGGACCCAGCCTGCAATCCAGGCAGGTGCCCTGAGTGGGAATCCAACCAGTGACCCTTTGCTTTGCAGTCCAGTGTTCAATCCATTGAGCCACATCAGCCACTGTTCAGAGATTGAATATTTATGGGCGCTTTATTGAGATGGCTAGTGATCTAAGAAGACAGAAGGTTCCCACCTAAAAAAAACTGTCTTACATTTTCTTTCCAGGCCAATGTTTTTATAACAAGGAGTTTACAAGGTTGGTGAGGGGCTTTGAAATTCAGGAGAATTAGGTGAAAGAGACTGCAGCGTTCTTGTCCTGGGCAGTTAGCTATTCCCAGGGACCAGTGGTCATCTGTCTGTCCCTGGGACACGATGGCCCAGATGCCTCCACTTGTCTCTAGGCGGTCATCTTTAGCAGTGGCCCAGGAGGTCGGTAGTCTCTTCATGGGCCTGACAGGCCACTCTCCCTTAACAGCTGCCTTATCTCCCTTATCTGTAGTTTCTGAAACAATAGCTTTAACATATAGATTACTTACTAAGCTTAGAACTATTTACCTTAAACTAAAATTTTCCAACTCTTGTGTCCCCTCCCAGAACCACTGCCTCTTCCTCCTGGTAAACAGCTAAGCATTTTGTTTTCAAGCAACAGCACTGTGTTGTAAATATATATAACATCTGGTTTTAAAGGAAAAGTTTTAGAATAATAAAAATGAACTCAGCCCTTTTCTGGTCACCCAGTAAAGTCTAATGGAAACACGTGGATAATTCAACAGTCAAAATTAAGTGTTGTTTTAAGTTTTTATACTTTTAGCTCATCTGGAGATGTCCTATCCATCTTTTAATGTCCAGCTTTCACAAAGAATTCTCTGATAACCCAAGGCAAAAATTCTCTCCCAAGCCTGTGAATTCTCATTTTGTTTGTACTAGTCTTTCTGCTTATCTGCCTGCCCTCCTTCTGTCCTTCTATCCTTTCTTCCTTGATCGGCATAACCCCATGTGTCAGGCCTGGCAGCATTTACTGCCCCACAAGATGTAAAGCTCTCAGAAAATAAGGGTCTTTATCCTCGTACCTCCCTCCCATCTCAGTGGTAAGCACCACATTTTTCACACAATGGATGCTGAATCAGTTTCTGCCAAATAAATGAAATTGCTATGGAAAGTTCAAAAATAAAACTTGAGAATTTCCATGGTATGCTAATATATAACCCAGTCTGAAAGGCTATTGTTCGTAATGTTTGAAGTCAAGTTATTCCCACTTCTACAATATCAGCTGGATTTATCTTAAATTTGTGTTTAACTTTATAAGGAACTATTCAATTGTTTTCCAAAACAGTTATACCACTGTATATTCCTATAACAATGTATGAGGAGTCCAGTTTATCACATCCTTGCCAACATTAGTTATTTTGTCTTATTTATCACAGTCATTCTAGTAGGTGTGTAATAGGATCACATTGTGATTTTAATTTGCATTTACTTAATGACTAATGATGTTTACCATTGTTTTTAAATGTTTTCATTAGCCATTTGAATATCTTTGATGAACTGCTTATTCAAATCTTTTGCCTATTTTAATTTTTTCTGCTTATTTTTAAGTTGTCAGTTAAATATTTTATTAGATGTAAGTTTACAAATATTTTATTTTATTATGTGCCTTGTCTTTTCATTCTCTTAACAGCGTCCTTCAAAGATCAGAATTTCTAATTTTAGTAAAGTTTCTTTTTATTTTTTTTTCGAATCATGCTTCTGGTGTTATGTCTAAGAACTCTTTAGCTAACTCACCACCATAAAAAGTTTCTCTTGCCTTGACCAGTGTGGCTCAGTTGGTTGGAGTGTCATCCCATAACCAAAAGGTTGCAGGTTTGATTCCCAGTCAGGGCACAATCTAGGTTTGATCCCCAGTCGGGGTGCTTACAAAAGGCAAATAATAGATATTTCTCTACAAGTAACGAAAAAAGATGTCCTTGGGTGAAGACTTTTTTAAAAGAGTTTCTCTTCTGAGGGTTTTATAATTTTAGTTTTTATGTTTAGAAATATAATATATTCTGAATTATTTTTTGTGTGGTGTTGAAAAATTATAAATTCCTACTTGCATATACTGCCTCAGCACCATTTGTTGAAGGTTTTCCATTCACCTATTACTTTCCTTAGCACGTTTATCAAAAATCAATCAACCGTGAATGTGAAGGTCCGTTTCTGGACTCTCAGTTCTGTTCCATTGGTCTGTGTACCTGTCCTCACACCAGTCCCACAATGTAATTTTGTTGTTATGTTGTTACACTATTTTCCCTGGCTAGAAACTACAATAAAATGTTGAGCACAAGCAATTGAATGATAGCCTTGTTTCCAGCTTGAGGAGGAAAGCATTTAGTTTTTTGCTCTAAGGTATGATATTAGCTGTGGATTTTTCATAGATGCCCTCAACAGGTTGAAGAAGTTCCCTTCTCTTCTTATTTTGATTTGAGGTTTTTTAACATGAATGAATGCTAAAATTTGTCAAGTAATTTTTTCTGTATCTATTAATTGATAATATGGTTTTTGCTCTGTATTCTTTTTGAAATTTTTAATATATTTTATTGATTATACCATTACAGTTGTTCTATTCCCCCCCTTCATTCCCCTCCACTCTGCACACCCCCTCCCCCACCATTCCCCCCTTTAGTTTATGACCATGTGTCTCAAGTTCTTTAGATTCTATATTTCCCCTACTATTCTTGCCCTCCCCCTATTTTCTACCTACTGTCTATACTGTTTTCTGTACCTTCTCCCCCCTTCTCCTCCTCCCACTCCCCTGTTGCTAACCCTCCATGTGTTCTTCATTTCTATGGTTCTGCTCCTGATATAGCTGTCCTCTTGGTCTGCTTTTGTTTTAGGTGTGGTTGTTAATAACTGTGAGTTTGCTGTCCTTTCACTGTTCATCTTTTTCATCTTCTCTTTCTTAGATAAGTCCCTTTAACATGTCATATAATAAGGGCTTGGTGATGATGACCTCCTTGAATTTGACCTTCTCTGAGAAGCACTTTATCTGTCCTTCCATTCTAAATGAAAGCTTTGCTGGATAGAGCAATCTTGGATGTAGGTCTTTGGATTTCATGACTTAGAATACTTCGTTCCAGCTCCTTCTTGCCCATAAGGTCTCTTTTGAGAAATCTGCTGACAGTCTGATGGGAACTCCTTTGTAGGTGACTGTCCCCTTATCTGTTGCTGCTTCTAGAATTCTCTCCTTCATTTTCATCTTGGCTAATGTAATTATGATGTGCCTTGGTGTGTTCCTTCTTGAGTCCAACTTCTTTGGGACTCTCTAAGCTTCCTGGATTTCCTGGAAGTCTATTTCCTTTGCCAGACTGGAGAAGTTCTCCTTTATTATTTGTTCAAATAAGTTTTCCACTCATGACTGTTTCTTTTCCCCTTCTAGTACCCCTATAATTCAGATGTTGGAACGTTTAAAGATGTCCTGGAGGTTCCTAAGCCTCTCCTCATTTTTTCGAATTCTTGTTTCTTCATTCTTTTATGGTTGGATGTTTTGTTCTTCCTTCTGGTCCACTCCATTGATCTGAGACCCAGTTTCCTTTTCATCACTATTGGTTTCCTGTGCATTTCCCTTCATTTCAATTAGTTTAGCCTTCATATGTTCCTCTAATTTGTGACTATAATCAACCAGTTCTGTGAGCATCCTGATCACCAGTGTTTTTAATTGTGCATCTGAAATGTTCACTATTTCTTTTTCACTTAGAGTTATTGGCTCTGGGGCTTTGAGTTCTTCTTGAGCTATGTTTTGGACTGTTCGTGCCTGTTACGTATGAGGAGCAGAGCCCTAGGTGTTCACCAGGGCGGGGCAACTCGGTTCCTGGGTTGTGACACTGTATGTGGGGGTGGGGTCAAAGGAGAGCAATGGCAGCCCCCTCTGCCGCCTCCCGCTGCCGGGGCCACAGGATCTGGTGCAAATGTGCTACTGAGGTCAGCCCGCTACCTTGCGTACTCACTGGGTTCACCTGCGGGGGCCTGCACGGTTCTTCTCACTGCTCACTGCTCTGCTGGTTTATCTGCACACAAATGTGTGACTGTGGCAGTCAGCCTGCCCCGCGCCCTCACTGTATCCGAGATGCTACCCTGGCTGCCTGCTCGCCTGGGTCAGGGGAACTTCCCTGCCCTACCCGCTCTGCTGCTGGCTCCGCCCCTCTTACTGGTTTGCTTGAACGGTTTGTTGTTGTCGGACTTCCTTATAGTTCAATTTTCTATTCTTTGGCTGCGTCTTTGTTTGCTAAACCTTTGTTGTATTTAAACATGGTTGTGGGAGAAGGCACAGTGTTTCCACCTATGCCTCCATCTTGGTGGAAGTTAGTGCTCTGTATTCTTTAATATGGTATATTATACTAGTAGATTTTCCAAATGTTAAATAAACCTTGCATTCCTGGGATAAATTGCACTTGGTTTTATATGTTTCTGTATTCAGTTTGCTAATATTTTTAAAGGATTTTTGCTTCTCTATTCATAAATAATATTGATCTGTAGCTTTATTACAATGTCTTCATTTAGTTCCAATTTTAGGTAATACTGGCCTTATAGAATGAGTTGGCAAGTTTTTGAAAGAAGTGGGAATGATTGGTATTGTTTCTTGAAGTATCTGGTGGAGTTCCTCGGTGAATGGGCTTTTCATTATGGGAAGATTTTAAATTACTAATTAAATTTCTTTAATTTTTATTGGTCTGTTCAAATTTATAAACATTTCTTCTTGAATAAATCTTGGTAATTTTAGTTAATTGGAATTTTTCCATTTCATAAGCTGTCTAATATATTGGCATGAAACATCTATACTATTTCTTTGTGAGCCTCTTCATTTCTGTGGGGTTGGTAATGTCTCCTATTTCATTCCTGATTTTGATAATTTGTGTCTTCTCTCTTTTTTTTTGGTAATTAATCTGTCAGAAAGTTTTGACAATTTCTTAGTCTTTTAAATCAACCAACTTGTTCCACCGATTGTATCCATTGTTGTTCTGTTTTCTGCTTCATTGATCTTCATTGATCTTCCCCTCTAATCTTTATTATAACTCCCTCCCTGTTGCTTATCTTTTTTTAACTTCTTAAGGTGAAAACTTAACTTGTTAATTTGAAACCTTTCTTTTTTCATATACACACATAAAGCAACAAACTTTCCTCTAACTGCTGCTTTAATTGTATCCCATAAATGTTTATATGTTGTATTTTTATTTTCATGTAGTTCAAAATATTTTCTAATTTCCCTTGTGATAACTTTTTTGAACAATGAGTTATATAGAAGTATGATATTTGAGATTTTCTAAATTTCTTTCTGTTGTAGATTATTATTTATATAATTTTTTGTTATCTAGGATTATATTTTGTATAATTTAAATGTTTTAAAATTGGTTGAGCTTGTTTTATTGACTAGTAGGTGAACTCACCTAGTGAATGTTGAAGAGAATATGTACTCTGTTTTCATTGGGTTAAGTATTCCAGAAAGGTGAGTTAGGTCAATTTGATTGATAGTGTTATTCAAATTTCCTATATCCTTGCTAATTTTTTTCTAGTTATTCTACCAATTTTGGAGAATGAAGTATTGAAATTTCCAACTATTTTTAATTTTCTCTTTTTTCTTTCAATTCTACTACATGTTGCTTCATGTATTTTAGGGCTCTTTTGGTAGGATTATGCACATCAATTTATAATTATTATATTTTTCCAAGGAATCAACCCTGTTGTCATTGTGAAATTTCCCTTTCTGTCTCTTGTAACATTTCTTGATTTAAAGTGTATTTTGTTTGATCTTAACTGCTCCCATGGTTATCATTTGCCTGGCATATCTCTTGTATCCTTTCACTTTAACATGTACAGTAGTGTATGCAGGTACAGACAAAACATAGTATGTGTAGGGTCCAGCATTATTTACAACCAGCGAGGGTTCTTGGAACATATCCTTCATGGATATAAGATGGGACTACTGTTCGTGTCTTAGGATTTGAGTGTGCCTGTCACAGCATCATGTATTAGGGGTTTTTTTAGAAATCTAGTTTGACAATCTGCCTGTTTATTGGAGTTTTTATCCATTCACATTACTGGTACAGGTGGAATTATGTCTGCCACTTTTGTTATTTTTTGTGTGTATTCCATGGGGTTTTTGTTTGTTTGTTTGTTCATGTGTTCCTTCTTTACTGCCTGTTTTGTGCCATGTCAGTGTCTTCTGGAATGCACTGTTTCTGATGAAAAGCCAGGCATTAATACATTTTCCCCTGTATGTAATAAATAATTTTACTCTTGTTGCTTTCAAAGTTTCTCTTTGGCTTTGGCTTCCGGTAGTTTGGCTATGATATATCTGGATGTGTGTCTGTTTGTTTGTATCCTACTTGGGTTTATTGAGAATCTTAGATCCATAAATTAATATTTTTCAGCAAATATCAAGAGTTCTATGGTATTTTTTCAAAATATATTTTCCTATCTTTACTGTCTCCTCCATGTCAGATACTGCTGTTATTCATGTATAAGTGTGTTTTATTTTTTCCCACAGATCTCTGAGGCTCTTTTAATTATTTAAATCCTTTTATCTCTCTGATTTTTAGATTGGGTTATTTCTCTCTACAAGTTTGCTGATTATTTTTCCATCTAAAATCTGCTGTTGAGTCCCTTCAATAAACTTTTCATATAAGTTGCTTTACTTTTTTTTTTTAAATATTTTATTTATCTTTAGAGGGGAAGGGAAGGAGAGAGGAAGAGAATCATCAATGTATGGTTGCTTCTCATGCATCCCTTGCTGGGAACTGGCCCCTGCCGGGAACTGGCCTGCAACCCAGGCATGTGCCCTGGCTGGGAATCGAACCGCGATCGTCTGGTTCACAGGCCCGCACTCAATCCACTGAGCTACACCAGCCAGGGCAAGTTGCTTTACTTTTAAACTCCAGAATGCTCCTTTGCTCCTGTTCTATAATTTTCTTTGTTGATATTTTCTTTTTTGAAAATCGTTGTTATAATACTTTCATTCAACATTTTAAGCATGGTTTTAAAATTAGTCTTTAAACATATTTATAATTGGTACTTTGAAGTCTTTGTCGCTAAATCCAACATCAGGAATTACCTAGAGAACATTTTTATTTACTGCTCTTTTCTGTTGGTGCAGGTTACACTTCTTCACTTCTTGGCATATCTCATAATTTTTGTTCTTGAGAATGGAATGTTAAGTATCAATAATATATTGTAGTGATTATGTTTCTGAATTTCCCCCAAGTATGTTGCTGCTATGTTTTTGTTTGTTTACTAACTTGTCCAAACACATTTGTGAAATGTTTACCCACCACTGTGTGGCTGCTGATGTCTCTACTCTGTTTGACAAATTGTTGTTCTTATTCTCAAGCCTGAATTCATGGGGATCAATCACACTAGTAGGTTAATGGTCAGTGAATGGTCAGATATTGTGCACCAACAGCTTAAGCCAGGAAAGCTTTCACCCACTGGCAATAGACTGTGTGAGTGTGTGTGTGTGTGTTTGTGTGTGTGTGTGTGTGTGTGTGTTGGGGAGCACACGTTTAATGTTCTAGTAATTTTTAAGTGTGTTCTGGCTTTGCATACCTCCAGACTCTCTTGCCTCCTCTGCACATACACATGGGATTACAGTCCGTCAGTGATGTGTGGATAAATTGGGCCCTCTCCAGATTTTCCTTTAAGTCATGTGGAGAGCTTATTAAGGCCCCTTATGGTGATCTTATCTCTCAGGCTTTTCTGTTAAATTTCTGGATGATTTGCCAGTCTTCTGCTGGCCCCAGTTATGATCGCAACCTCTGGGTGACTCACCTGCTGGTCTTCCCTTGTTTGTTTACACTTAGTTTACTACTGTTACTCACAATGCTCCTGGATTGGAAGTTTTATCATGCTATTCTCTGTATCAGATTAGCCCCTTCTGGCAGAGAACACTCTGATTTTCACACATTTCCCCGCCTAGGTAGAACTACCTTATGGACTGAGCTGGAGGAGGAGGATGGGAAACTAGGCAGAAATGTCACAGACTACTACTGTTTACAACTGAAGTTCAGTAACTTTTTACAATTAAAAAAAATTGATCCAGGGATATATTTATTGATTTTTTTAGCGAGAGAGAGAAGAAGTAGGGGGGGAGGGGAAAGAGACCAATGTGAGCAAGAAACACAGATGGTTGCCTCATGTACACACCCCACCCAGGGATCGAACCCACAACCTAGGCACGTTCCCTGACCCAGGATCAAATCTACAGCCTGTCGTTGCACTGCAGGACGCTCAGACCAATTGAGCCACCTGGCCAGGGCAAGTTCTATAACTTTTTATGAGTCCTGAATGGGTTGTTTCTGACAATCATGTCTAGTTTTATCACTGCTTTTGGAGGAGTGAAATGGCTGAACTACTCACTTCACCACACGGGAAGTCGTGTCCCTGGTCTGGTCGTTTTTAGGAGCTCCTCAGCTGATTCTGATGTGAAGCCAGAGCTGACAATCCCTGAGCTAGAGTATGATTACAGGTGGATGGATTTTGAATTTACTTCACTCAGTAAACATTTACTGAACAATGTCAGCCACTGGAGACTGTGTGAGGATGCAAAGATAAATGGACCATCTCTCCTCTTTAGTGGTTGTAGGGAGCGGGAAAGGTAGAGGGGAAACCAGTAACGCATTACAAACATGAGCACAGAGGGATGTGTGCAGCCGGGTGTGGGAGCAGGGTCAGCAAAGAACAACACCCACAACCCGTTGTTTTTCTGAAACACGCTGATAGGTTGTCAGACTATTTTCAGAAAGTAATGGCCATTAAGCAACCCATACTTAAGTATGAATAAGTTATTCATCCTGGGGAACCTAGGACAATTTCCTAAAATTATATGGTGATTATAAACATAACTTTAAGAAACGAGTATTGACGTTTATGTAAAGTTTAATGCATTTTTTATGCTCTATTTTTAACTGGACTGTGATGGTTTTGTAACCTCAATTTACATGAATAAATTCAGGAGTAGCAAATCCACCTCCTCGTCATTAAGGGTGGTGTGACATGATATTAGGGTCTCCAGAATGGGGAGCCCAGAAAGGCACACCCCAGAGGTGTGAGGAGAAATATTAGCATTTCTATTTCTCAAAGAAAGTAAGTTTGGTCTTTAAAATGTTTCTGTTGACTGAATGTTTCAAAATGTGAGCATATTTATACAGTAGTCTATGCATGGAACTCGTAAATAAACAAACATGTATAAGTGGCATGCCTCCAATATTTTTGGATCAAGAATACTCAGTCATGCCCTGGCTGGTGTGGCTCAGTGGATTGAGCGCAGGCCTGTGAACCAAGGGATCGCGGTTCAATTCCCAGTCAGGGCACATTGCCTGGGTTGCGGGTTTGCGGGCCAGTTCCTGGCCGGGAATGCATGAGAGGCAACCATACATTGACGTTTTTCTCCCTCTCTTCTTTCCTTCCCTCCCCCTCTAAAAATGAATGAATAAAAATCTAAAAAATAAATAAATAAAAGAATACTCAGTCACTAGCGTTAGTAGAACGAATACCAACCCAGATGGCTGCTAGTCCTAGCTGGGGCAGCTCCCAGCCGGCTGTGTGAACACGGGCGGCTCCAAAGATGCTGCAGGTCTGCCACGTCTGTGAAATGGTACTAGTGCCCTGAGGTTCCTTCCAGCTCTGGAGTTCTGTCAGTGTTATTGCTCTGTCTTTGTTATTGCTTTTCTTGTCAAGAATAATGATGAGGTTGTAAGAGCAGGTTATCGTTTTGATGTTGTTGTTCATCATCTGATTTGGAGGCAGGTGTGAGCCTATTTCCTAGTTCCTGCAATATTTGCCAAGAAAGCTCGCTTTTCCTTGACTCTATCTCTTCTCTGTGGTGCCGCTGGTCAGAAGTATGATGATATTATACATACCACAATATTATCTTAAGTTCTTCTAACTTTATGTATACTAACAAGGACACAACATAGCACATAACAGAGGCCATAACACAACACGTGTGAACACAGGTCATAACTGGTCCACCCATAGCCTTGTCTGGATTTACCTAGACGTAGTTACAGGTGTATGGGTGCCTGTGTGCACATTCAGTCAGTTCTTGCCTGTTGCTTCATTTCGTTGCCTTCACAAATTGAAATTTAGAAAGTTTCGTGATTTAAGCTGAGTACATAAAAAACATTAAATGTAGTTTTAATAATTAAAAGAACCACACACACTCATGTGTATCAAGTTTAATATTACTCAGAAACTGACTGAAAGACAGAGGATTATTTTCAAAATTTAGATGCAACAAAAAATCCAAGCAGTTAATAAACCCTTATATAGCTCTTTCAGTTCAAAGAACTTTAAAATTTCACATATTCTATTTAACTCCTCTAAAAACATTATTCAACTTTAAAATCCCATAAAGTAAGATGTTAGACTTCAGAGCTCATGGGTCATATTTAGACTATTAATGGTTTTTCTTCAAACAATTAGTTATTCTTATTATAGAGTCAGTTCCTTAAAACTTTCTCTGACTTAGTTTTGTTTGCTAACTTTAGTAAATAAATAAGCATTACTAAATAGTATAGTGTTTTAATATCATAATCCTTCATATGCTCCTTTTTTGAATTCAAAGTTTGAAGAAACTTTAAAAGCATAGCAGAGATTCATTTTGTTTCTGAAATAATTTGGAGTTTCTAAATAATACTATACAGTATGTAACATCACAATGCTTTTTATGAAGCCTTTTGTTCCTAAGGAAATATGGAATACAAACTGATGATAGTGTCATGAATCTTTACCATAAAGTTCAACTCTTAAAAATCAGTTGCTGTGATCTACCTGTGAGAATGGAATAATCCATTTTGGAATATCCTGTGTAATAAAACCATAATTTTAGAGATTTATTTTAAAGGGGAAATGATGGGAAAAGGGAAAATAACACAACAAAAAGAGTGATGTCATAGCTGTTTCCATGTAAATAAATGTTAAAAATATGAGCTCATAAGAATATGACTGTAGCCCTGGTCGGGTTGCTCAGTTGGTGGAAGTATCATCTGGTACACCAAAAGGTTGCAGGTTCAACTCTGGTCACAATACATACTTAGGTTGTGGGTTCAATCCCTTGTCAGGCATGTATGGGAGAGAACCAATCAATGTTTNTTTTAGAGATTTATTTTAAAGGGGAAATGATGGGAAAAGGGAAAATAACACAACAAAAAGAGTGATGTCATAGCTGTTTCCATGTAAATAAATGTTAAAAATATGAGCTCATAAGAATATGACTGTAGCCCTGGTCGGGTTGCTCAGTTGGTGGCAGTATCATCTGGTACACCAAAAGGTTGCAGGTTCAACTCTGGTCACAATACATGCTTAGGTTGTGGGTTCAATCCCTTGTCAGGCATGTATGGGAGAGAACCAATCAATGTTTCTCTCTCATGTCCCTCTGTCTCTTTCTCTCTCTCTCTCTCTCTCTGCCCCTTCCTCTCTCTCTCAAATCAATGAACACATTCTCTGGTGAACTTTTTAAAAATATTTTATTTATTTATCTTTAGAGAGGAAGGGAAGGAGAGAAATATCAATGTATGGTTGCCTCTTGTGAGTCCCCCGCTAGGAACTGGCCTGCAACCCAGGCATGTGCCCTGACTGGGAATCAAACTGCGATCGTGTGGTTCGCAGGCCTGTGCTCAATCCACTGAGCTACACCAGCCAGGGCTCTGGTGAACATTTTTTTAAAAAAAGAATATAACTGTAAACACTAGAATGCAAGTACAGTATCTCCTCCCTTATTTGTGATTTCCCTTTCTGGGTTTCAATTACCCAAGGTCAACTGTGGTCCAAAAATGTTAAATGGAAAATTCCAGAAATACACAATTCATAATTATTTTAGGATGTTATTTATTTATTTATTTATAGAGAGAGGGGAGGGGAAGGGAAGGGGAAAGAGAGGGAGAGAAACATTGATGTGAGAGAGAAAAACTGATTGGTTGCCTCTAGAATGTACCCTGATTGGGGATGGAACCTACAACCCAGGTATATGCCCTGACTGGGAATCGAACTGGCAACCATTTGCTTTGTGATATACTGCCCAACCCATGAACCACACTGGTCAGAGCTGCAACTCCTCAGTTTTAAATTATGTGGCATTCTGAGTAATGAGATGACATCTCAGAATCTCCTGCTGCACCCTGTCCCGGATGGGAATTATCCCTTTGTCCAGAATGTTCGTGCTGTAGACATTCCCACCTGTTGGTCACTTAGTAGCCACAACCTTGGTTATCAGAACAACTGTTGCAGTGCTCGTGTTTCAGGGACCTTTATTTTAATTAGTAATGGCCCCTAAGCATGAGAGTAGTGTTGTCGGCATTCAGATATGCTAATGAGAAGCTGTAAACTTTATAATAGGTATGTATGCACTGGAATAAAACATAGTATGTACAGGGTTCAGTGCTATCTGTTGCTTGTGGCTTCCACTTGGAATCTTGGAACATATAAGAGTGGATCCCTCAAAAACCAGAATTTATTTATAAAGACTTGTGCATTTATTCCTACATGTTTAAACTTTAGTCACCTTCAAAGTACTCTCCATTTGATGCAATACACCTATCAAGAAGTTTTTTCCATTGCTCATAACAGTTTTTGAACTCGTCGATTTTGATGCCTTTTGGTGCTTCTGCCACTTTTTATTTTGTTTTGCCTCTTCCAGAGTGGCAAAACATTTCCTTCTGAGAGATTTTTTTCATGTGGGAAAACAAAAAGAGTCACTCGGGGTGAGATTGGATGAATAGGGAGGGTGGGGCATGGGGGAATGCTACTTTTTGCTTAAAAACTACTGAAAACTCAGAGCAGTGTGGGCAAGTGTGCTCATAAATAACCCATCATGAAATGGGCAAGCACATTGAAAGAGTCTTAAAAAAATATTCACTGAAGCTATATGCAGCCTCTCACAACAACACCAGCTGATACACTGACCAATGGGTTCCTAGAACACTCACCTAGCCTGCCCTACAAAAGATAATTCTGGTTTTGGGGGTGGTCCCCCTGTGTATACCCCAAAGAAAAGAGGGGACTGCTATACAGAAAAAAGAGCCAAACCAGAACAACAGGAGAAAAATCTGAAAATGCAAATGTTCTATAAATAGAAAAAAAAAGAGAGTCTTAAACTCCATAATTAACTTTATTTTGTATAGTAATGGAATAAAAGAGTAAAGGAAAATACCACTTTGAAGCTAGACCTGTATAATCACAGCTTGCTGCTTGCACTATTACAGATGTCCCATCCCCCCCCCTTTGCACCCTCCCCCATGCCCTCAACCCTACTCCCCTCTGGCCATCACCACACCGTTTCTGTGTCTATGTTCTTTGGGTAATCCCTTCACCTTCTTTCGTCCAGTCCCCCGCCTCCCCCGCTCTGGCAGCTGTCAGTGTGTTCAGTGCAGGACAGCCTGTACTTTGTAGCCTGCTGGGGGTAGAGTGTGGTCATTTTGCTGCTGCCTGCTAGGAACACCCAGCCAGGAACAAATTTCACCAAGGTTTCCAGTTGGTAACCGACCCCCAAGTTTTAATTAAAGGTTCTAACCTTTAGTTTTAGTGAGTTTTTTTTTCTCCTCACCCAAATACATTTTTTATCGCTGGGAGGAAGTAAGGAAGGGAGAGAGAGAAACATTGATTAGGTGCCTCCTGTACGCACCCAGACTAAGGATTGAACCGGCAACCTAGGTATGTGCCCTAACCAGGAAACAAACCCTCGACCTTTTAGTTACAGGACACTGCTCCAACCAGCTGAGCCACACTGGCCAGGGCTAACCTTTGGTTTTCATGCTGATCATATAGTAAGAGCTAGAAATTCACCCCAGGGGAAGTTGTAGTTAGTGGGTAAGAAGGAGTTAGCCATTTCCAGTCCTGGGTTTAAAGGCAGTACCCACCCTCTCCACCAGGCACAGTGCCACCATGCCCCTGTACCTCCCAGAAGTCCTCACATTTTTGAGCTACTTGTTTAGCAGAGGACTGGTTTACTTGCATTATTATATATTCCTTTTTGTATTATGTTTGTGTGGCCTACATTCTGCTTCTGATTTAGGTAATCTCCTTTGCTTTCCCTAAGGCTTGTTAGAGGTTGAAAAGGGGTCAAGGTTCGGACAGTTTGAAAGGTTTTTCTGTGTCAGTTGGGCAGCTCATTTATCCCGTGTCACACCACTCACACACTTCATTTTCTTTTCAAAGTTTCTCTAGATTAGCAGCCTTTTTAATTTTAGCTTTTTATTTTAGAATCATTTCTAATGTACAGAAAAATAGGGTAGTTCATAGACGTCTGGTACAGCTCCTTATTGGAAACATCTTTCATTACAGCTTTTAACATGAGTCCATGGATTGCCTTCAAGGATTCCATGAGCACCTGAAACGTATGCCACATTGTGTATGTTTGAATGAAGTGCATTTAAATTAATTTGAGAATCAGAGGCTGTGTTTTAGTTTCATCAACTCTTTTTCCCACATTGTATATGTTTGAATGAAGTGCATTTAAATTAATTTGAGAATCAGAGGCTGTGTTTTAGTTTCATCAACTCTTTTTCTCTAGGTGCAATCTCTGTTTTCATGTTTTCTTCCCTGATGCATGTTTTGGGTTCACTGGCACGCCGTCTCCAAGCACACCTTTGCACCAGTGTGCAAGGGCAGATTTTTGTGTGCAGCAGACCTGGCCAAAGGGTTCTTTATCCCACCCTGTAATTTTCTGAGTCACTGTGTATTCACATGAAATATGTTAACTCTATTGTTGGACAAATCCAGTGTTCTTTCAAATGGTTGGGTATTTCTATGATCCATTAAGTCCCCCAAACTGAATGTAGGGCCCTGCATCTGAACTGCCTGGGGTCCCTATCCAGAATATTTCGCATTTTAACAGCCCCCCAAATTGGATGCATAATGTATCCAAGCCATTTACATAAACGGCCTAAATTATGAACATTAACTTAACAGCAAAGGATATTTGGAACTATTACAAAAGTACCACTGCTTTTCCTTGACACCTAGGGAGAAAGCCACGAAATTATGCTAGGCCTATTTTCTCTTGTGTCTGTATAGAGTTTCTCACTCCACTTTTGTTCTAAAGATAAAAGGTAATTATAAAATTGGAGATCTAGGATTCTGTGAAAATTCCCCCTAGTTAAATCTTTGTTTTAAAAGTATTTCGAATATTTTAAGTAGTTTTTTGTTACTGTCAAATATTTGGGGTTTTATTTCAGACTTACAGATTCCAGTCTTATGTTAGAAGATTATTCATCCAAGTTGAGCCCCCAAACAAAGAGAGCCAAGAAGAGCCTTCTCTCTGGGGAGGAGAAGGAAAATCTGCCAAGCAACTATATAATGCCCATTTTCTCAGGACGGTGAGTATGAATTCTCTGGCTTTGATTATAATAAAGTATACAGTAAATGCTGTCAAGTAATAATAATAATAGCAGCTACCATTTATTGAACACTTGCTATGTATGGTTGAGAAAGGTCTGAAGAACCTTGAACTCTGCACTGAGGTGTGTTTATTGTAAAAGTCTTTGCCATTACACAGCATGGCTACATGAGGAAAGAGAATGATTAGGAACTTAGTTTTACTTTTGTTACTTGTTGAAATTAGAAGGAGGGTGTTGAATGCTAGTGGTTGAATACTATGTCTAGTCACTATAGAGTAGAAAGAGATGTTCAAACTGTCAAACGCTGGGTGATCTAAAAAAGCAAAATGAGATGATATGTTCAAGTAGTTGGAAAAATTATGATTGCCTATGTGGTTTTAGTTATTTTTCATTAGAAGAAAAGAAATCTTAGATAACTAGACTAAGTAAAAGAATTGCATCATAACTTGAATACCTGGCTTATATTTGTTGAGTGTATAATAAAATACTATTTATTTGAGGTAAATATCAAACAAAATAATCATTAAATCACAAGTATAATACCAAATTTCTGTGTTTAAAATATAAACATTTTTGAATGATAATAATATCCAATGGAATCATGAAAGGAAACTTGTCTGAGACTCTGAGACACCAAATTAAAGTTCAAGGGGAACTTACTGTAGCTTCCCCTATTGATTTCCTTTCTAATGGAGAACTATTAACAGAGCTAAATTGATACTCAAAGGGGTGTCTTTTTCTCAGGACAAATGCTATCAGGACATTCAGTAGGCAATAACGTGGTTGTGATTTTTGTTTCCCTGTATTTTTCTTTCCTATGATCTCTAATAACTCCTTTCTGAATTCTTTCAGAAGCTAATATCATAATTGCTCTGAACACAATTACGAACATAAAGGAATAAATAATATTCTATTTTTAGCTTTGATTTTTTTAGGTTTGATTTTTTTGATATCTGATTGTTTAAGTGAGCTTTCCAGAGAAACATCCTTATATTACTAAGAATGCCTGCCCATACTTAGCCTCTTGACAGTTAATGTAATGTGTGTTTGTGTTCATTACAGGAGATGGCTAGGGAGGAGGAGTGAAATATTTTATACCCCCACCCTCAACATTTAAAAAAATTATTTAAAAACCACATTAGCTTAGCATTAAACTTCATGGCAAGCTTCTCTACCTGTGTGGGCATCAGATGAAGCTCCCACTGTCTTTTTCCTGCCCTTTGCCCACCAAACAATTTTGTGTCTTCCAGGCCAGTCTCAAGAAATAATAATTTATAAAATTAACTATGATGAAAGAAAATGTGAATAAAAATTTATCTTTTAGGTTTTATTTTCAGTTATTTATTTTTATATGGAGACATCTGCTACATTTTACTGCTATTACCACATTAAAAATAATACTTCATCATGATAGCAGCATAGGTAAACACGGCACATCTCCTCTCATAACCACATCAAAATTACAACTAAACTAAAGAACAACCATCATTCAGAACCATCAGTAACTGGGCTGAATGGAAGTCCTATAACTATGGATTAAAGAAGAAACCACATCGAGAGTGGTAGTAGAGGTGGAGACATGGAACAAACTGGTCCCACACCCACATAATGTGGATAAAAATCAGGAGGGATATCTCAGGAGTGAGGAGTCCCAGCTCCATACTAGGGTCCCCAGTCTAGGGGTCCAGTAACAGGAAAGTAAGTTCTCATAACTTCTGGCTGTAAAAAACAGCAGAGATTGAGGCTCTGGAAGATAGAAATGTAGGAGTCTCAGCCATTTCTTCTTAAAGGGCCCACACACAGACTTTCTTGAACTTACTCCCTCTGTGCTCCAGTGTGGGAACAGCAGATTGAAAGGCATCAGAGACCTATGGGGAGGAGATGAATTGTCCAACAACAGGGCAAGAGCTGGAGGGCTGCTTTCTCCAATACAGAAGTGCTGGCAGAGACCATTGTTCCTTTTCTGAGCCTTCCCCTCACTGAGCCACAGAGCCAGCAGACAGTTGCCATATCTAAGACTTCATCAACCTGGCTCACACTGTTTGCCCCACCCAACTTTTGGGCCCACCCAAGCTGTTTCCAGTGGCTTTTCCACATGAATGGCTTATCTTGACCTATGCTTCAGATTTTCCTAAATTCCTTCAAACAAGCAGCATCTGGCTTCAATGAGCCCATTCCTCTTCCTAAATGGTGCCAGGCCCAGCACTAGCAGCAGCGAGCTCTGGTGTGAACCAAATAGGTAGTTGGCCTTACCAGGGCACCTCCAAGCCCAGCACAAGTAGCAGCCATCTGCAGATCACTTTGTAGTTTCTGCTGTGTGGTCCTGGACAGAACATAGTCATCTGCTGACCATGGGCATACCAATAGCAACCAAGGTCCAAATACAACAGGGCGTGTACACAGCTCACATGGTGAGGGCATATGGAGTACCTTGCTTGGGTAATAGGGGAGCTTGTGCCACCAGACTCCAAGGACACCTAGTACATTAGGCTACTCTACCAAACCTGGGAGATGTGGCAGCTCTACTCCATACATAGAAACACATACATGGAGGCTGCAAAAATGAAAAGAAAAAGAAATATGGCCCAAATGAAAGATAAGAACAAAACTTCAAAAAAGAACTAAACAAAATGGAGATAACTATCTTTTAGATTCAGAGTTCAAAACACTAGTTATAGGGATGCTCAAGGAACTTAGTGAGAACCTCAACAGCATAAAAAAAGATCCTGTCAAAAATGAAGGGTCTATTCAAGTCCTTTGCCCATTTTTAATTGGGTTGTTTGTCTTCCTGCAATAGAATCCTGTGAGTTCTTTATGTATTTTGGAAATCAACCCCTTGTCCAGGGTCATTTGCAAATATGTTTTCCCATATAGTTGGTTCTCTTTACATTTTAATGATGTTTTCTTTAGCCATGAAGAAGCTTTTTATTTTGATGAGGTCCCATTTGTTTATTTGACCCAGCAATACCACTGTTGGGATTATACCCTAAAGATCCTGAAATACCAATTCAAAAGAGTCGATGTACCCCAGTGTTCATAGCAGCACAATGTACAATAGCCAAATGCTGGAAGCACCCTAAGTACCCATCAGTAAATGAGTGGATCAAAAAACTGTGGTACATTTACAAAGTGGAATACTACACAGCAGAAAGAAAGAAGGAGCTCCTATTCTTCGCAACAGCATGGATGGAACTGGAGAGCGTGCTAAATGAAATAAGCCAAGTAGTGAAAGAAAAATACCATATGATCTAACCTATAAGTGGAACCTAATCAACAAAACAAAAAAGCAAGCAAAATACAACCAGAGATATTGAAATAAAGAACAAATTGACAGAAACCAGAGAGAAGTGGGGAGAGGGATAATAGGGGGATAATAGGGGAAAGGATGTCAAGGGACATCTATAAAGGACACATGGACAAAGCCAAAGGGGATAGGTTTGAGGGTGGGAGATGGGGATAGGTGGGGCGGGGGGGCAGTGGGGTAAAAATGGGGAAAACTGTACTTGAACAACAATAAAAAATAATTCACACAAAAAAGTTAAGGATATACTAATTGAAATAAAAAACAATTACAGGGAATCAACAGTACAGTGGATGAAGCTGAAAGTCACAAGTAATTTGGAATATAAGGAACAGAAAACACCCACTCAGAACAGCAAGAAGAAAAAGAATCCAAAAAAGGAAGCTAGTGTAAGAAGCTTCTAGGACAACTTCAAGAGTACAAATATTACATTATGGGGTACTGTACCAGAAGGAGAAGAAAGAGCAAAAATTGAAAGCTATTTGAAAAAAATGACAGAGAACTTCCCTAATTTGGTGAAGGAAGTAGACATGTAAGTCCAGGAAGCACAGAGAGTCCCAGACAAGATGAACCCAAAAAGGCCCACACCAAGACACACCATAATTAAAATGCCAAATGTTAAAAACAGAGAGAATCTTAAAAGCAGCAAGAGAAAAGAATTTAGTTACCTACAAGGGAACTCCCATAAGACTGTCAGCTGATTTCTCAAAAGAAACTATGCAGGCTAGAAGGGATTGGCAAGAAGTACTCAAAGTGATGAAAAAGCAAAGACCTACAACCAAGATTACTCTACCCATCAAAGCTATCATTTAGACAACAAGGACAGATAAAGAGCTTTTTAGACAACAAAAAGCTAAAGAAGTTCATCATCACCATCCAGCCAGTATTATATGAAATGTTAATGGGAAAGCTTCTTTTTCTTATTTAAGAAAAAGAAGATCAAAGCTATGAACAATAAAATGGCAAAACCCACAAATCTATCAATAATTGAATAGAAAAAACAAACTAAGCAAACAAGAAGAAAAGAAAAAGAATCATGGATATGGAGAGCATTTTGATGGTTGCCAGATGAGAGGGTGGTGTGGGAGAATAGTGAGGAGGTGAGGGAATTAAGAAGTACAAATAGGTAGTTCCAGAATAGCCATGAGGATGTAAAGTACAGTACAGAAAATGGAGTGCCCAAAGAACTTATCTGCATGACCCAGGGACATGAACAACGGTGGGGGGATTGCCTGAGGGAGTATGAGGTGCTGGTTGGAGGGAGCAAAGAGGGAAAATCGGGACAACTGTAATAGCTTAATCAGTAAAATATAATTTTAAAAAAGAAAATTTCATTTCTTACACTGAAATATTTTGAGTTTACTGCGTCCATGACAGGTTTTTAGTTAAGACAGTCAAGGATAGAGTATTGTATAGATTTTAAATTCATTTTAAATTGGCCCTGGCTGGTGTGGCTCAGTGGATTGAGTGCTAGCCTGTGACTGAAAGGTCAGTGGTTCAGTTCCCTGTCAGGGCATATGGCTGGGTTGGGGGCCAGGTCTCCCGTTGGCAACCAATTGATCCATTGATGTTTCTCTCCCTCTTTTTCTCCCTCCCTTCCCCTTTGTCAAAAAATAAATAAACAAAGTCTTTTTAAAAAAGGTGGTTGTGGTGGTAAAACAAGATAATGTTTAAAAAAGCACTAGGCAAAGCTCGAGGGTGATCACAGGTATTATTATGGTTGTTATCATTGTTTGTGACTTCGTATGTGAAGAGTTTCTGATTTACCAGGTTTTCTTTGGATGTGGTGCACAATGTCTGAGGTCTGGTACTTTGAACTTAGTAAAATCAGGCAATCTTATCACTGCCACACACAGTACCTATATTTTGCCATTATTATATTCTAGCCAAGTGCATGTCAGTGGAATTGAAGACACAGAAGAAGAAAGGATTAAAGAAGCTGCTGCTTATATAGCCCAGAGGAATCTTCTTGCTAGTGAAGAAGGACTCGCAACATCCAAACGGTCCACCTCGTCAAAACAGTCTACATCCACTCTTCAGCAGGAGGAAATTTTTGAGAAGAAGTCGAGGAAAGTTGCAATTCGAGAAAAGGCAGAACATCTGTCACTAAGAAAAAAAGTAAGAAAAGACACTTCAATATAATTTACAATAGTAGAAATGCATGTAACGTGTGTGTGTGTATGTGTGTGTGTAAATTGATTTGTTTCAAATGAAGAAATATAATCTTGTGGAGAAACAAAACAAGAGAAACAAAGAGGAGGACATCAAAATATATGTGTCAGAGAAAGACAAACTTAATTGTTTTAAACTCCATAGAATTTTAAGTTCTACAGAAATTAAGCTTCTAAAGAACCTTAAGAAGTCCACCTTAGGGAAATAAAATATGTTCCTCAGGCTTAAAAATTAAATTGTATATTTGTTGAAAAAGTACTAAGGGGTATGCATTTGATTTTAATACAGAAGTCAGGTTCCAAATGGAAAAATAGATATAATTTTGGTTTCTGCTTGTTGTTTTAGTAGCACAAGTCACTTTGATTTTATAATATTTTTATTTTTTTCAGTTGGAGGAAACTGAGGCATTTCATAGAAAGTTGAATGAAGATCATCTTCTCCATGCTCCTGAGTTTGTCATTAAGCTTCGTTCCCACACTGTTTGGGAGAAAGAAAACGTAAAATTATACTGCTCGGTATCAGGCTGGCCAGAACCTCGTGTCACATGGTATGTTATCTTTATGAAAGCTGATCATAGAATCAATTAAACAAAGTTAACTGTACCTCTTGTGAAAACATCCACCATTATAAATATGCAGGAGTCAATGAAAACATTGACAAATTTGTATATATTTTTTAAATAGTGAAGAAAGGATACTGGGATTAATATTTTATGTATGAGAAGAATAGTCTTTCATACATTATAATGCATTACGATATTTTATAATTGCATTATACAAGTAGGTCTTTACCTTGTATCATGTTAAAATGTCATCAACATATTTACATACAAATTAAAAAATACACGTACAACTGCTATGAGCCATACAAACTTGTTCTCATTAAATATAGGTATCATTTTGTGAGAAGAAGCAATACTGCTGTTTTAAACATAATTAAAGGCCAAACGGCTCAAACTCTACTCCTTATGTGAACTCAGGTCTCAGTGAGTTTTCTAAAGCAAAAAAAAAGTTGGGATTTGATGGGAAATATCACTCAATGTGGGGCCAGAAAGAGTTTTCTTTCCATAAAGGATAAGCACCTCTTTCTCCTTCCATTGTATTTCCTTCCTATTGCAATTGTCAATGATTTTTTGATCCCTGAGCTCAGAATTTTCTTGTTTTATGTCATAAATGTCTGCTACAGAGAGCAGAAGTGCGAAAATGATTAAGGCAACTCAAAAAGATGTTTTTTTACTTTATTCTCTGACATGAGTATTTTGCATGCTGTTTTCTTCTCCTCAGGAGTAGTGGTAAATGCACCCTGTGTTGTAGTATAAACACTACACTGGACAGCATTGTTGCCCCCAGGGCCCCCGCCTCCTCCTTCTTTCTTCCCCACCATCTCTAGTGTTGGTCGGACACCTGGCTAGCACAAATGGAGGTAGCTGACTAGATAGACCCTGTCTAAGGTCATTCTTAAGGAACAGGTGGTGTGTTTTAAAAAATTCACCTACAATATCAACCTACCTCTGATAATATTGGATTTACTTATAATTTTTCTTGTATGTAAACTTTTTTCAGGGTTCTTGAGTTTGAAAAGCAAAGAATGAAAACCTAAGCCAACTATATATTACCAAGGCAAATAATTTATAGGAAACAAAAATGAGAACTACAGAAACATATTTCAATGCAAATGAAGTTTAAAAAATAAATTTACAACCTTTAGGGTACAAAGGTATACTATAATAAGCTAAGAATCAACCTATCTTTGCCTCACCTTTCTCTGTGAGTATAGAGTTGCACAATTTGGCCTATTAAAGGGACATTTTCTGTTCAAAAACTGATTACTTCCCACCTTCAAAAAAATCCAAACTTTCCTATAGAAGTGCATGAAGAATAACAAATTTCCAGCTCCAAGATATATTCTTTGGTCAGTAAAAATATCCTTTTGTAAAATGGAAATTTACTATTAATAAATGAATAATCAGAGTCCTGAATTAAGTACATATATTTATCACACAGCATCCCATCTCTGTTTTCCTGCTTTTTAAAACTTCAAATTAAAGATGATTTTTGAAAGGATACAAAGTAATATCTGGGAGATAAATCTTAATTTCTCATGCATTTATTAATTTTGTTAAATACACAGAAACCATAGTGCAAACATGCTTATATACATTGATGGTGTTATTTATTAAATCAGAGTTATGTGGTTCCACAAAGGTAGAGCTCAAAATATGTTGAAGATTAAACTCCTTACATTGTATTTTTTGACTGGAAAAAAAAAGAGTGATTTAAAAACAAACAATAAAAGATCAAAGCTCCCCAGGGAAATTTGAGATGACCAAATTGTCAACTCTTAGAATTCCAGTCACAGTGAAAAAATCGAATATATTGCCAATTTTCAGTTGTCCTTACTAATGGAACTGAATTGTAGTGCCATTCGTTACAAAACTTTCATAACTGGTGTTGAAATATTTATCTTTTTAACATGTGACTTTTATGTCCTAGGGGCTCCTTTTAAACAAAACTAAAAAGACAAAAGCAAGATTTGTCTCAGGAATGATTAGGTGGCTGGTCATCTATTGGAACGAGCCTTTCCCTAGTTTCTACACCCCCGTTAGTGCTTGGAGAAGACAGCTTCATTTTTACCCAAATTCCCCCTTTAGGGATGGATTGGGACACTTCACAGAAAATCCTATTGCCTTGCAAGTCAAGTAAAAAGTAAAATATTACAACAAAAGAACTAGTGGACCACTAAGAAAATAGTTAACCATACTTCAGAGAGCAAGATTTGTCCCTGGATAGAACTAAAATTTAGACAATCTGCTAGCAGATGACAGAAAACTGGCAATGGCAATTAAGAGGTTAGATCCAGATTTTGTGGGGCATGAAGCTTCTACAGTTTGGGGGTACTCTTTACAAAAAAGAATATGAAGTTGGTAGTATAGATTAGGCATGGAGTCTCGTGGGGACCTGTGCTAGTGGGAGACCCTACAACTTCAGTTTCATTGGCTCCGAGATAAATCCACCTCTGGGAGTAAACTACTATGTAGGATTAGTGTACACTCCTGGGTGTGTTTCCTTTTCAAAAAAATAATCATTACATGAAGCTCTGATTTTACAATACTGGTCATGCAATCTTCAGTAAGCATCCTTCCCCTCACAGCCCAAGCAAGAACCAAGGTACTTGATTACTTTGCTGGCATTTATGCCTTTTTGGGTCCCAACTGCAGCTTCTTGGGTCTAATACTGAAGACAAATATGAAAGAAATAACTGAGAATGATCTCCCTGGTTAGAAGGAGTTAAATTACAGAAGTAAGTTTGTGATACTGTTTCACGCAGTCATGCTGCCTCTACTTGTAGCAGTTAGGGCCCTAGCTATGTCTTTCACCGGCATGTGTTCCCTGGGCCTGGCTCCCTTAGAACTCTTTCCAAAGACAGTTTTATTCCAAGTTTCCACTAAGCACCTTCAGATCATGGAAATCCCTGAGGTCTAACAAATGACATGAACACGCAGCAGCTGCTCTTTGGTCAGTCCCACGTGCTAACCAAGCCTATGTGGGTGGAATCTAGAGGTTGCCGGAGATGCTAAATGACAGGAGCACACATTGCTCATCGTGGCCAGGTGAAGAGATCCTGAGGAGCACTGCCCTATTCCCCACTGACTTTGAAAACAGAGAAGCCTGCATAGGCCTTGGGTCCAGTGGAAAAGTTAGTTGCAGAAGACACTGCTGCATTACTACAGTGAGGCTGGCCACCCTGAAGCATGGCTTTGTCAACATAGAAAGAAAAGAATATATGTGGTGGAAAAACAAAGTTGTTTTCCTAAACAAGCTATATTTATATAATAGCTTGCATAATAGGCTGTATATTGGTTTAAAGAGGAGGGGAAAAATTTGTGTTTGTGTAGTCAGGAAACTCAATACTTATAGGTTTTACATCCATGCATTCAATCAACTGCAGATTGAAAATATTTGGGGGGAAAACATCCCAGTCATGTTCAAAATGCAAAATTTGAATTTGTCACATGCCGAGCACTATGTTGGATCCATGGAAATCAAGTTATGCTAGGGCATACTTTGTTGTAGCCAATGTATGAACATAGGTTACATGCAAATACTACACCATTTTATATCAGGGATTTGAGTATCTGTGGATTTTGGTATCTTCAGGGGGTCCTGGAACTGATCCACTGTGGATATGGAGGGAGGACTGTATTTTCTTTCTTTACATAAAGGAACTCTGGGAGAAGATGTAAGAATCTAAGGAGAACAGTTAACTGTGGGGAAGAGCTGAGTAGAAAGTAGGAAAGTGTCAGGAAGAAGACTATTTCTTGTGCACCCTTATACTTTCTGGTTCTTGGACCATACAAACGTATTGCCTAGTCATTTTGAAAAATTATATGAAAATGGGACAATAGGAATGTTCTCTTTAAAAGAAGGGGAGAATTGAGTTATAAGAGTCAGATTTAATTGGATTTCCAACCCAAAGTCTAGATCAATTTTATCAATGAAAATATGCATTGTCGTCTGCAGAGAGATTTACATGCACTCACAGGGGCGTATGTTGGCATTAGTGAGCTGCATTCATTCATTCTCTCACTCACAGTTTTTTAATCCATGTGTGGATATTGGGCTAGATCCTCAAGAGAGACACTTAAAATACATGTTTAGAATTCTTCACATTGCCCCTCAAGTCATCTGAAAATACACACTTAAAGAAATTGTTATTGGGCATGATAATAATTTAAAACCTGGGAATGAAATAGTATGAGAACTATATCTTAAGAAGAATGAAATTTGGAAAAGGTTTTTTTCTATTTTCACATATTAAAAGAATTTATAAATTTAATTATAGGATTATGTATTGAATTTGTTTATAAGAGTATAGTTATCCACAATGTACTATTTAAGTTTTGTAGTTTCTATTATATTGTCTTAGGGAAACAATCTACCTTTAAATAGTAGTTTAAAAACTTACAAACAACTATTTGTAAGTTTTAATTACTTCCCAACATCAGGGTCTGGGATTTAGTTTAGATTTTTCTTATTTATGTAATTCCAAAATCTGTCCAAATGGGATTGGTTTCTCTTGGCCAACTGGTTTTTAAAGTGGGTAATAACTATTCATTCAAAACATAAGGTTGGAGTCTAAGCAGTAGTCAGTCACCTTTGTGGAGAGATTAAACAGGATATCATTTTGGCATGCATTATGTGCGGATAGAAAAAAATGGAATGAAGCCGTTTTATTTGACCATGCTTCCCACTACCAAAGAGCCTTCCTTGTTACCCTCGTTACCAAAGTCAACCCAGTACCCAGACATTTGTTTAACAGAACTGTGTGTGTGTTTTAAACACAGAGTATTAGTCTGTAAATAGTTAGAGTAAATGGAAGCTCATTAACTGTTTGTAGCTACTACATGAAAATAATAAGAAAAATAGGGTATCTCTGAATATGCACAAGAATTTCAGAAACCTCTTGACAGATAATCCCAGGGTGTAGATTGCTTTCCAAAATTAGCTGATGACTGGTGAGTTTGGAATTTCACTGTCCAGAAATAACAAGCTGTGAAGCATATTCAGAGCAGGCCACACACCCTTCCTTCCTTCCCTGACTTAATGCTCAAGACAGCCAGTCTCAAGTGACCCCGAACCTGAATGCCTTGGTGAAGTCCATGGAGAATTGAATTGCTTCTTGATTTACTCTTTGTCCACTGCTTTGAAACAGGTGTTTCTTACACTAACATCTGGGGTACCAGAGGAAAGACCAGAAGATTCTCAATGTTGGATGTGTGCAGATGAGGGTTTATGTTTTAAACCTATTTCATGTGCCAGGTAGTCACATTAGAAAAATCATTAAGGAGCTAAGTTGGGTAGCACTGCAGAGTGAGGAAAGTGAAGCAATCCTGGGAAATGCAAAATACTGTTCTAAGTCAAACTTTATGGAGATGTTTGGTCATAAGCTAAATTGTGTGTCACTCAGTTTTGGGTCAAGCAGCACATTCCACAGCCTTTGGTGTCATATTTCTGTCATATGCTGAAAAGAACTATTAAAAAACAGCACATAAAAAAACTGAGCAAGAAGGAGCTTCTGAGTCAAGTGTGAAATTAAATAAACCAATTCAATCAGAAGATCATGTCAATGATTAGGCCCTACCCTGTCATTCGTCAAAACGAGGAATGTTAGATATGAGAAGCAGCCAGCAGATTTCTTTTTACAGGCCATCCCTGAGCAGATAGTCCTGCCGGGCTGGGGCCTGTGGTGAGACAGCTGGTTGGGGCTGCTGCCGGGCCTCCGAGAAGCAGCTGGCAGTGTGCTCCGAGGTTGGGTAGGTTATGCCGCTATGACTGCCACGCAACCGCAATTTTCTTTTTTCACTTTAAAAATTTTTTTTATTTTTTAATTATAGTTGATATACAATGTTAAATAAGTTTCAGAGGTACAACTCAATGATTAGGCATTTATATAACTTACGAAGTGATCACCATGATAAATCTAGTACCCATTTGACATCATACATGTAACTGCAATTTTTAAATCAGTCCACCCCTCTCATTTTAGATCAGGGAGAACCGAGATACAAGAGCCTCAACTTACTGTTTTCATATGTATGTCCACATCATGAAGTAAGTGTATGCTTGTCAGATATCTGTTCCTGCCCTGGCTGGTATGGCTCAGTGGGGAGTGCCAACGTGTGAACCAAAGGGCTGCCCATTCGATTCCCAATCAGGGCACATGCCTGGGTTGCAGGCCAGATCCCCAGTGGGAATCCAATGAGAGACAACCACACATTGATGTTTCTCTCCCTCTCTTTCTCCCTCCCCTCCCCTCTCTAAAAATAAATAAATAAATAAATAAAATTTAAAAAGGAACTATTCCTTTGGCCAAAAATTATGAAGCTATAATTAATCTATTGCATTACAAAATAATTCCATTCAATCCAATTTGACAGACACTGAGTGCCTAATATGTGCCTATGACTGATTTTTCTTGAAAGTGGGAATAGAAATAGATATAGATCAGACATAATCCCTATTATCAAGGCACTGGAAGCTTAGTAGAAGTGACATATATTCAGCCATAATTTAATAAGTGTTATATCTTGCAATTTGATCCAAGTAACACTGATGCAGAGAGACAGGAAAAAAATTAATATTGTGTGGGTGTTTTAGGGAAGAGTTTATTGAAGAGTGGCATTTGATATGAACCTTAAAGGATCACTTGGGATTTTGCTAAATGAAGGAGAATGATTCCTTCTAAAAAGCAGAGAGAATCTATATGTGTTTTAGCAACACAGAGCCTGTGTGCACACATGTGTGTGAGTGTGCAAGCTGGAGAGAAGAACTGATTTGAAATTGTTTTCTTCTCTCCTTTTCCATCACTTTCCCTGATCCCAAATCTCCTTATAACCATTTCCAGAAGTCTGAAGAAATAAAATAGAGTTAAATAGAGAACAACTGGAAAATGGAAGCATCACATGTTGTCAGGAGCCAGACTGCCTGTTCAGATCCCAGCTCTGCTATTCCTAGCTGTGTGAACTGGGACGAGTTACTTCACCTCTTCGTGCCTTGGTGTCTTCATCTGGAAAATGAAGTTAAAAATAGTTTTGCCTTATGTGGTTGTTGTGAGGGTTGAATTTGCTAATCTATTCACAAAGCACTAGAACCTCGCCTAGCTCATAGTAAATGCTCTGTGTCAGTTATGGTTATTAGTGTTATGTTATCTGTGCATGAAAAGTCGGGTGTCTGAAAAGGAAACAAGTTGAATCCAGCTCCTCTTTGGGGCAGAAAATGGCTTATGCAGGAGAGCCTGATTTGGCACCATAGTCACTGGCAATTGAGATCATGAGGACGTGGTAAAGAATCAAGATGTTGCTTCTGGATTTGGGAGAGAGTCTCTCAGGAAGGGCCCCTCCATGTCACCTCACTCTCTGAGGCCTGAAAGACTTAAGTAGGGCTAGGACAGTCAGGAAAAGAGAATCAACCTTTCAGCTTTCGTTTGTCATAAGTTTTTTCATGATTAATGTATTTTACGTTCTTCCAAGCCAAGAACCATTCTTGCCTATGACAGAATAAAACACTCAACTCTAGTGAGCTTCCAATACAATCACACTGTTTTTGAACAACATGCAAGAATGTTAGGAGGAAGAATGTTTTGCTCTCGTCCTACATAGAGAGCCAACAATAAAACGCCCAGCACAAAAACTTCTCCTCTGTCGTGTCAACAATGGTCAAGTTTTTCTGTAGATCTTTTATTGAAGTATAATATGCACACAAAGAGTGCATATTGTATAGAAATGTAGAGCTTTGATGAATTTCTGTAGACTGCACACACCCACGTAACCAGCACCCAAATCAAGAAACTAACCATGATCAGCACCCAGGATGCCTCCTTCTTGTCCCCCCACCCACTCCTCTACACCCCCGACCCCAGGGGGATATCACTTTCCTGACTTCTGGCGGCATGAATTGGTCTTTTCTGGTTTTGCACTTACAGAGATGCAGTCACTGCACTGTGTACTCTTTTGTATCTGGCTCTTCCACTCAACATTATATATGCAGGATTCAACCACATTGTTATGAATGGTCAGCTTTTTAAATGTAATTTTTATGATGGACAGGAAAGGAAATACAGTGAGAAGCTTTGTTATATTAACTGCGCATTTTATCTAGTTTACCATAGATTTGCCTTTGTCGAACTGGTGCTGCTGCTGACCTCAGTGCCGTGTTTACAGGTGTTCCTTCAAGAACAAGAATTACGTATGTGTGCAGTTTTAATAGTGAAGATGTTTACATTTTGACTTACTTCCTCTTGTTTCATTGTCTCATAGGTATAAAAACCAGGTGCCAATAAATGTCCATGCAAACCCTGGAAAGTATATTATAGAAAGTCGATATGGAATGCACACGCTGGAGATTAACAAGTAAGGACATCAGAGTCTCTGTGTGTTGCCTCCCAACCACTAGGGGGAGGCACCTCACTGCTCCGTGTAGTAGCCGCCCTCCGCCCTTGTTCCCAGGGCAGCACAACCACAATGGGGGACCCGCACGCACAGTGCCTCTCCAGGTGTCCGGCTATGGGTGGTGGGCAAGACTGGTTCTTGCCAAGCCCGCTTTACCTACTAAAGTGATCTTATGTTTGAATTCGGTCAAAAATATTGAGAAAAACACAATTTGTATCTTTTTATTTATCCTTTTACATATTGGTGAGTTTTTCTTAGACATCATTAAGAAAATAAGTTACAAAAATAGACGTATTCAATTATCTTTTCAGAGTTCCAAATCAACATCATCATTATCACATTCTTTTGCCTTCAGTCAGTAAAGTACATGGAAGTTGGTTTGGGTGGCAATGAAAGTAAACTGGACTAGGAGAAATTGCTCTTTCCTTCTGCTCACCAGGGGCTGTGGAAAACAGTGCACCCACACTATCAACCTGTAGGTGGAGGCAGGGTGGACACTGGGGTGTTTTTAAAGCAAAATCCAAAGCCAGATTTGAAAGCAGAACCCACATAAGAATTTCTAAGCCCTCAAAAGTTTATCATGTCTCCAAAGATAGTTTTGAAACTCACGCCTCGTTACCTGGATAAAAAGGTTAAACAAGCTCCCACCACTTTCAGTTCACATAAAACCATGACATGCTGAGATGTCAAAGTAAGATTTGCATGGCGCTGACCTTCAGAGATTTATGGCCTTCTCTGCAGAGCAGAGCAATTGACACATGTGATGCTGGACTGCACATTGAACCCTGGCACCCTGTGATATGCACCAAGCCCTGTCCCTGACCTCAGGTCACACCAGTTCTGCCAGTCGGTGGTTCTACGGAGAAAACAGTGTGCTCTGTGGTTGCTTGACAATTAAACAGTTACAGGAAAGACAATTATATTGATGTTCCCGGGACTCTACTGCTGTCTGTAAAATTTGAACAAGAAATAAGTTTACAGAAGTGAAACTAAACTTAGAGGGACATGGAATAGCACAGACTGGAGCAGCAATAAGACACAAAACAACCTGCTTTGGAATCTCAGCCTGTTCGTCTCTCTATGAGATTGTTGTCTCCTTAACTCCACTGTTAAAGACATCCCGATTCCCGTATTACAACTCAGAGTAACTTCCAAATGGCAGTTCTTGTGTCGTACTGTGGGCCAAAGCTCCAGGTATGCCCTGAACCTTAGTAGAATTAAGGAATAAATAACTTGTTTGTACTTTGAGGCTAGAACACAGAACAATACATTAGACCCACCAGGATCTGGCCTGTGGCTCAGGGAGGCTGTGGAAGTCTACGAGCAGAGGCTGTTTCTTTCTTTCCCTGTCTTTTGTCCTGTTGTCCCCAGACTGAAGTCACCCTGAGGGAGACCAACAGGGAGGCTGTGCCCCCAGTATCATAATACTGTTTGTGCTGTGATGTATGTGCTTAGCATTTTGTTGACGTTTCTTGAACATCATAAATGAACCCGGGCTAGGGTGACAATGGACTATAGGTTTTCTCCCATTCTGTGCTGTGGAGTTGAACCTGCTGTAAATCTCTTGAACTACGAGAAATCCCACAGGAAGCCAGATCAGAGAGAGTAGCTTCGTCAGGAGCTCCTTGGCACAACATGTTAACCACTGATTTGCAGTGTGTCGTGGTAGAAAAGAGATTCTTGAAGGAATAGCTAGTAATTGCAAGGACTATCACTGTGATGGCCATGCCCTTCTGTTTGTTCTTTTAGATGTGACTTTGAAGACACGGCTCAGTACCGGGCCTCAGCGATGAATGTTAAAGGAGAGCTTTCAGCGTATGCCTCGGTTGTGGTAAAGAGTAGGTTTGCTGGACTTGCTTTATTCACAATGTATTTTTATTTTTATTCACAATGTACTTTTATAATTATTCCCGTTGCTAAAAAATAAGTGAAGAAGCAGTTCACATGCATTTCTGCTTTCTTTTCTAGGATATAAGGGAGAGTTCGATGAGACTCGTTTCCATGCTGGGGTTTCTACCCTGCCCCTGAGCTGTAAGTTTAAAAATATGTCTGCTAAGTGCCATCTCCACTTAAAATAATGTGCTGTGCACCTGAAACTAATATAATACTGTCAACTATAATTTAAAAATTGAAAAAAGAAAAAACTCATGGAATTGTACACTGGAAAGGGTGAAATTTACTGTATGTAATAATGCTTTAAAAGTCAAGTAAACTTGACTTTAAAAAATGGGAAAAATAAATAATAAGATAATAAAATAAAATACGGTATAATGAGCTATTCTATAATGCTGAAATAAATGCATAGTATATATTATAATATTTGCTATTATAAAATATGTACATAATAGCTACCTATGGTCAGGTTTGTATTTTTAGATTCTTTGGTTACTATTCTCTTTCTGAATATAATTGCTTTGTTTGGGTTTTATAAAAGCTGAGATGTGATGGGTTAAAAAAGGCAAACACTTTTGTGACTTTCTGCATAAAATGAGAAGGATCATTGCACAACCCTGGGCAGTGATTTAACCTCACACACATGAGTTGGGACTGTTGAGAGCAGCTTTACTCATCCTTCAATATCCAGGTCAGCATCCTCTGCTTGAGAAACCCATGTGGACCCTCACTGCCACCCCTGCCCCCACCCATTCAGAGTTGGGTGTCCCCGGTGAATCCACAGGCCCCCCATAGGAACCCCTGTCACACTGTTAACTGTTACATGTTTTCCTCTCCCAGTGGCCTGTGAGCCACTTGAAGGCAGGGCTGCACTTTAATCTTTACACCCCAGCACCTGACACAGAGTAGCTGTTCAATAATGAATGAATAAACAAGGACATTAATTTATGAAGTACAATTTAAAAGGAAGTCTAAATGCGGTTAAATACCAAGCTATTAAAATATTCCAATTAGTGGTAATTTGTGAATTTCAATTATTTCACCTATGTCAAAACTTCTTTTCATGGGAAGCTATAAAAATAAAATCCTTATAGTAGTTCAGATAATTAGATGCTTACAATGATCAGACTAAAAAAGGGAGCCAAATTCTAACTTCTTAATTTCCAAACGTTAAAGAATAAGTAGTAGTTTTGAAAATGACTGATGAAGATACTTTCTCAGGGGTCAGCTTTTCACCTAACTGGTTAGTTTGATGTCTATAGATGACCTACTCTATCAACTTTAAAAATAGCTCTTAATTTTAATATTTCAGTTACAATAATTGGCATTGATACCATGGGTAGGAAGGGATGGTGAGTGGGAGTGAGGGAGGAACGCATTCCAAATCCTGTCCTCCTATCATTAGATTCATCTGGAGACAGTATTCCAGCAGAAATCCTCAAACTATGACTTACCCCCCCAAGACTAGCCTGTCGACCATTACACAAGTTTCTGAGTGCATCTTGTTCGTTCTCACTGCCACTTCGTCGTCACCCGTGTTCCTCCCATTTCCCTCTTCTCCATCAAGTCAGGGTCTGAAAGTCCAGCTCCACTCGACTCCTCTAATAACTTAATCTTTCTGAGTCTCCTCTGACTGACCCCTGAATTAACTGCAATTGTTGCCAATGTAGAAAACAGAGGACTCATCAGCGTATTCAATTAATATTCATAGATCATCTGCTGTGTGCTAGGAACTGGTTTAGGTGCTCAGAATGTGCTGGTAAATATCATAGATGAAGCTTCCTGCCCTTGGTTCTGTTCTAACAGCTAATATGTATTGATTAGTTGTGCCAGACACTGTACTAAGTCGTTTTTCATAGGCACTGATTCATTTAATGCTTTCCCAAAGCTTATGAAATAGGTGCCCTTTTATCTGTGACATGCAGTTGAGGAAGCAGATTAGAGAGATTAACTCATGGGACTAGAAGACAAACACTGGCAGAGACATATAGGGACTTATAACCTGGTCTGTCTAATTTTAAGCCACATTCTAAACCAGGAGTCAGTGAATATTTTCTGTAAAAGACTAGATTGTGGGCCCTACGGTTTTTGTTACAACTATTCAGTGTTGCCATTGTAACACAAAAGCAGCCACGGACAGTAGGTAAATGAATGAGCATGGCTGTGTTCCAATAAAACCTCATTTATAAACATTGAAATTTTAATTTCCTATCATTTTTCACATGTCACAAAATCTTATTCTTCTTTTGCTTTTTTCAAATGTTAAAAAACTTAAAACCATTCTTAAAGGCACAAAACAGAAAGCAGTGTAGATTTAGCTCACGGATTTGCCAACTCCTCAGCCTCAGTCCCGTTGTAACCCTTATCTTTGCCCCCTAAGTCGGCTTCGGAATCAGCCCTCCTTCCCATTGGGGAAGGTCTGGTCAGGTTGTTTTGCTTTTCAATTTCAGTGGGACATCATCATACAGAAGTAGAGCAGATAAGACATGCTTCAAAGAGAAGTTATTCCCCTGTTGGTTATAACCAGTTTGTGGGTTGCCAGTGGTTTCCTGGCAACACACAAGTTCAGGGCAATATCATGGACTGGTTGAGAGCACAAACTGTAGAGACATCCTGCCAGTGTAAATCCTGGCTCTGTGGGGTGCATGTGAGCAATTATTTAATCTCCCCATGTTGCTGTTTCTTTGTCTATAAAACAGAGATAAGTAATGGTACCTATTTGATAGGGTTTTTGTGAGGCTTGAGTTAGTGGATATTAAGCACTTGGAACAATACCTGGCACAGGTTGAACGCAATAAATGTTAACTTGCTTTTTCAAATTAATACTAAGAGATCTTAGGGAGACAGAGAGATGAAATATGAGAGAAAGGTCCTGAGTTTTAGAGATGGACAGGTATAGGTTTGAATTTTAATTTCACATGTGATACCTTTGAAACCTTGTCATTAGCTGTATATTTGTAAACTTCTATATCCCCATCTGGAAGAAATGAAAAACTAGTATCTTTGCCATGATGTTTTTACAAGGATTAGATGACCTGTCAAATGTAACATGCCTGGCATTGCAATAACCTGTTATAAATAGTCATTATTTTCTCAAGCCCTTTTCTTTGAGAAAAGAAAATATAAAACCTAGGAGAGTTCATGATGCAAGCATTTATACAATCTATAAATAAGACATTTCTAAGAAAAAAATTCTTAAGTTACAATATTTTAAACCTTTTCGCATTCTCCATTGACATTTCTTATATTTTTAAATTTAAATTATTAAAGAAACTAAAGCAACTTACTGAAAAACTCATTATTCATGACTAATTGATATGGCTATTTGTTCTAAGATTACAAGCAATAGTTTAAATGAACTCAGAATCTAAAATTAAAAAGTGCATACGTATTTAATATATCTCTACTAACTATTTAAGTCTAAGCCAAATGTGGTATTAATTTACATTTTATATAAGGCATTAAACCTGACCTTTAAATTCTATTAATTATAGATAAGCTTTTCTGACTAATGAAGCAAGAATTTTCATACTCAGAATTTCTATTTCTCATAATGACGTGTGAATATGCTACATACTTCTTTCATAAGACTTAATTTTTGCCCAGATAAATTAATTGATCTATATTTGTTGTGACTGCTCTCTGCCAGTGCTTATTAAAATGCTTATGTCTCTTTGACGAGAAGAAATAAATTACTGGTGTTTTTGTTGTACCCAGCTGCCGTGACACCTTACGGTTATGCGTCTAAGTTTGAGATCCACTTTGATGACAAGTTTGATGTGTCATTTGGGAGAGAGGGTGAGACGCTGAGTCTAGGCTGCCGTGTAGTCATCACTCCTGAAATTAAGCATTTCCAGCCAGAGGTCCAGTGGTACCGAAATGGTGAGCCTTGATAACAAATTCTCACTTAGGTTCTTGTTCACAGAAGGTTGGGCTTGACACCAGAGCATGAATGAATGTCCATAAGACTGCAGATCTGTTTACCAGAGCTGGCAGAAACTCGACATTGGAGGGCATAGCCTATTGAAAGTTTAAAAAGTTTTTTTACAGATGTATCAAAGTAGCAGAATTTTCATAATATGTTTGAAGAAATTATAATTTACCACCAAGTAATGTATGGAAAGGACTACCAAAAAATGTGATTTTGCTTATGTTACCCGTATATATGTTCATTTTGTCAGTTAATTTTATTTGGCAAAATAAATGAAATTTATAGTCCAGTGAGACTATGGAGCATGTCAGTTGTGCATGGGGGCAGCTGGGGTGGCCTGTGGCACTGTGCAGTCCCAAGGCAGGGGCTGGAACCTGGGCTCAGGCTGAAACCAGCATGGCAGTGGCAGCAGCAGCATCAGTGGTGGACGTGTCCCTAGAGGAGGAGAGGGACAGCGTGGGAACCATCGGTGGGAGGCCAGCTTGCCAGGCAATCCCCAGAATTTATCTTTGTGGGGCCTGTGCCAGATATTAGATCCCTGGCCTGAGTGCTGCCAGGAACTGCCAGCAATCGGGCGGTAATCTTTGCTGGCATTGCAATGAAACATGGAAGGCAGTTGGTAGGATTCTTCAAAGAGTTTAGAACCTCTGGTTATGAAAACTGTCACAACATGGCAAAGCAACTATATACAGGCTTAGAAATAGAAATTAAGTTTTTTTTAAATTTATTTTTAGAGAGAGGGA
Organism: Sturnira hondurensis; assembly: GCF_014824575.4. Taxonomy (NCBI): domain Eukaryota; kingdom Metazoa; phylum Chordata; class Mammalia; order Chiroptera; family Phyllostomidae; genus Sturnira; species Sturnira hondurensis. The sequence continues at coordinate 1,030,529 of NW_028085098.1, forward strand.
AAGGGAGGGAGAAAGAGAGGAAAGAAACATCCATATGAGCACCCCGACTGGGGACCAAACCCTCAATCCAAGTAGGTGCCCTGATTGGGAATTGAATCGGCGACCCTTCCCTTTGTGGGACAAGGCCCAACCAACTGAACCACACCAGGCAGGGCAGAAATCAAGTTTAAATATTGTCACATTCAATGTAAAAGAATGCTTTTTATATGAAACTCTGGATAAAACAGTTATTAACAAGGAAGATCGTTTTAAAATTAATTTTTCCTCCTAATTGAAGAGATAGTGATAGAATAGTGATAGAATACATAAACAGGTTTTTTGAATTCTGTACAAACCATGAAGTCATTTTCATTTTCTTCTATGACCTTCACAAATTATGGGACATGTAAAAGAAAACATTAAAATGCAATTATGTAAATTTGCACTTAAAAGTTTAGACTTACATGAAACTGACTTGTATGAGTTAAATCTTGTTAGAAAAATTGTTTTTCAAGAGTAATCAGCTCTAGAGTAGTAAAATTTATATTCTGAAATAGTTTACCAGAAAGTTAGCCCAATATTAACTTTATAATACCACAGCTACATAATACTATTCAGTATACATCTGTGTCATACTATGACTACACAACACTCTTAACAGCTGCAGTCATAGGTACATCAGCAGAAAGATCTTCCTAGAAATAAAAATTTCTCAAATCTCCTTTGTGATCTTGCATTTGCAAAGTGTGACTGATATTGCTTTAAATTATATCCATTTAAGATGAAGTTGCTGCCCTGGCTGATGCAGCTTAGTGGATTGAGTGCTGGCCTAAGAACTGAAGGGTCACAGGTTTGATTCCCAGTCAGAGAACATGCCTGGCTTGTGGACCAGGTCCCCAGTTGTGTGCGAGAGGCAACTGATCAATGAATCTCTCACATGTCAGTGTTTGTCTCCCTGTTTTTCTCTCTCCCTTCCTCTCTCTCTAAAAATAAAGAAAATCTTTAAAATAAGTAAGTAAATGCATAAGCAACTAAAATTAAATTGCTAAAGATATGAATTGATTATCTAATTACTGAATTTGCAGAGAAGCAAGCCAGAAATATTTATTATAATCAAAATATCATAATGAAGTATTATTTTTATAAAATAATGGCACAAAAATATTAGTTTATGCAATTTATATCATTCCATATTATACTTTATAAGCAATAAACTATTTTTAGAGGGAAAAGCCTCATACTTTATGTGCTTTTTCCTCTGCTTTTTGAACAAGGGTACTTGCCATTTCATTTTGCATTGCAGATTGTGTATCTGGCACTGCTACCCTCATTTCTGGTCTAGTATTTTTACCAATATAAACATGGCAGGATGGCTCAAAGCCCTAGAGACTTCCTCTAGTAGTCAAATAGCTTTCAATACAGAAGAGGAATAGAGAGAGAAAAAGAGGTAGGGGGTTCAGGGAGAGGGAGTGAGGGGAGAGGAGTGGAGGGGAGAGAGGAAGGGAGTAATAAAAAGATGGGTTAATTTGCTGACTTCTCCTCCCCCTCCCCCTACCCCAGGAACACCTGTTTCTTCATCAAAATGGGTGGAAACACAGTGGAGTGGAGACCGGGCAACACTGACATTTTCTCATCTCAATAAAGAAGACGAAGGCCTCTACACAGTCCGTGTACGAATGGGAGAGTATTATGAACAGTATAGTGCTTACGTCTTTGTTCGAGGTAAGACTTAACAGAAAGCAGAACACCCAAGAATATTTAAAACAATGAGGCCACATTAATCTATCCAAACATGTTTTTTGTAATGATAAAAGAGCCATTTGAAAATTCTTGCAGATGGCATGGCATAGGTATATTAACTTACAGACCTGATGCAAAAAAAATTAACACTGAAGGCAACAACCCAAAAATAACTAGTTTCCAAATTGTGTTACTGTCACCAATGATAGCACATTCCTCGTCTTTGGTGAGCCAACAATGCAGTTTGAGTACAAATGTTAAATCCTTTATGAAAAACCATCCTAGTTTATGGGAGCTGCAACAAAAAAAATGATGCGTCATTTGGGAACTTACTCTTTGATACCTATTTTGAGAAACAAATTTATTATTTAATTTCATATGTTTTATAGGTTTAGCTTTAATGAACTAGGAAACAAAGTGCTAAAATTTAATTCATAAGACAAACTATTATAATCATTGATTTTCAAGAGTCTTTCTTTTTTCATCAATGCCTTGCATGTGTCAAATATGTACAAGGGCAAATGTTATTTCTACATGTTGTCCGAGCACACTGGGAAGACCATTTACACCTCCAGGCTACAAGGGCAGTGTTCAGTGTTCTTTTATGTGATGGTCAGCTAGGTGTGGACACAACAGGGGTCAGAGGAGAGGCTCAGGAAAAAGGTGTTTTATACTCACAAACCCTTGAGAGAAGAGGGGCAGCCTGCCATGCAGGGCCACGTGAGGAAGCACTGGCATTGGCTGGTTCGGGGCAAAAGGGGCAGGAGTTAGGGAAGAGCATTGCCCTGGCCTTTACAGCACTTTCTGTGGGAAAGGCAAGGCAAGCAAGGCAGTTTAGGATAGCCTAGTGTGAATAGTTTCGGTAGACTCTAAACTATAGTGGTGCCTACTTGTCTGGTACCTGGCCTTGGGTTGATTAAGCCAGGAGAATATTTCTGCCTGGAATGCATGGGTCAGATCTAGGAGATAGGGCTTTGGTTGTTAGTTTGTACATCACAGACAGGCCAGACTGAGCCCTTTCCTATCTCCAAGATTTGGCTGGTGGAGGGAGGAAAGGAGAAGGAGCAATCTCTCTCCAGCCAGAAAGGTTTATTAGAAGTCCAAAAATCTTAATAGACAGAAACTAAAAATATAAACAGTACAGGTGCTAATTTTTTAGACTTGCTAATCCAGGGGAGTGGGCCGGATGGTTACATTCAGTGTGGTTATTCAGAGTCTCAGATCCCATCTACACCGTTACATTGCCCCCCGGTGGTGCTGTCTATGTTCCCATTATGGACTATGGAAAACAGAGAAAGGAAGTGGAGGGGGAGATGCAGACATGCACACATCACTTCTGCATGTGAACACTTGGCCACATGCACACATCTCACGGTGAGGGAAGCCAGGGTGTCTAGTCTCTGGTTGGGCAGCCATGTTCCCTGCTAAAGCTCAGCCATTCAAGTACTAAAAGGAAAGAGGAAGAATGGATACTGAGCACACTTAGCAATCAGTCTATGCAACACCAGTACTGAATAAGAATAAATGATCATTGAATTCTGCCACTGACCAGCAACTGACAAAGATACATGAATATCTATACCAAATAGAAAATGTGTTAGACTTTCTCCTACATGAAAGCATTATGGGGAAAATTAGAAATCACTGGGAGGAAGAAAGAAGCTAGCTTTCTGAATAATTGCAGTGAAAACAGACACATGGTAAGTTATCAGCAAGATTCTTTAGCAGAACCATCTGGATGAACCTAACTAAGTGAGAACTGAATAAGCAGTCTTTGCCGCTGTTCTCCATTATTTTACCTGAACCAGAGAGTATCCTTGGTGATTCCAAAATCCTTAGTGATGCCTTGGTGACTTCTTTGTGGACTTTTCGGGCACTCTGACATAGTCCAGAGTTTCCTCAACATTTCTCAATGCACACACTCAGAGCTGTGGCTCTCTGTCAGGTTTAGGCCAGACTTCAGATAAGTAACTGTAGACAGAGGGAAGGTCTTAAAATTTAAATGTATACTTCAGCCAGTTTTCAAATCCGTAAAACAAGAAAATGGAAGATTATAAAATTTACCAGATGTTGATATGAGAGAACTGGAAAGGTACAGGGAAAGGCAAAATTGAAAAGACAATTTCAGCAGTTGCATTGGGAATTTGACAAATTTTAGAAAAAGATTTCCCATATTAAGTCTCTTTTAAATTATGTATTTTAGATTCTTTTAAAAGAATCTTTATTGAGGTATAATTTACATAGTGTAAGATTTAACCATGTAAAGTGGGCAATGCTTTCTAGAATATTTATGGAGTTGTATAACCATCATCCACAATCCAGCTTTAGAATATGTCTGTCACTGAAGAGAGTTCTCTTGCCCATGCCCCGCTCATCCCCAGCCTGGCCTCTAGGCAGCCGCTAGTCTGCTTTCTTTCTCTATAGACTGTTCTTTTCTGGGCATTTCTGGATGGAGCATGTGACCTTTTACATCTCTCTTCTTTCCTTGAGCATGTATTTGGAGGTTCATCATGGTAATGGTTTGTTCCTCTTTATTGTTGACTAGTATTGTACAAAATGGATACACCTCCCTGTGTCTATCCGTTCACCAGCTAATGCAGGGGTGTCAAACCCATTTTCCCTGCGGGCCACATCAGCCTCACAGTGGCCTTCAAAGGGCCGAATGTAATTTCAAATCTTTAACAGTTAAGGAGTAGTTACATTGATACAGCCCTAAAATTATTTCAGCCCTTTGAAGGCCACTGTGAAGCTGATGCGGCCCCTGGTGACAATGAGTTTGACCCCCCTGAAGGGATGATTGCCACTCCTGGGCTGTGATGAATAAGGCTGCTATGAAACCGTGCATTCATATCCATGGGTCTAGGTTTTCATTTCTCTTGGGTAGATAGATGATTATAAGTGGAATTTCTCATCATGAGTTAAATTTACATTTAACCCTTTAAGAAATTGCCAGTGTGTTTTAAATGACATTCTCTATGTTTTTTAAAACTTTGTATTGAGCTGTGTGAGGCCATTTCAATGCATTTTTTCAGAGCTCTGGTATTTTTGCTACTTAAAAAATAACTTCTGAACCAGACTGATCAGTATATATAGCACCATATGTCTGTACACATTCCAAAGCTGTACTCATTTGTCCAGGATTTTATAAAGTACATAGACAATGTGGGTTTTTGGGGAAAAAGTAATATAAATAAGCAAAAAAGAAATAGAAAAGCCATCCATAAGTTTACCATCCCGAGATACCCAGTGTTATCATTTTATTACATAGTCTTCCAGACTTTTATATATGGGGTGGGCAAAAGTAGGTGTGCAGTTGTGAGTTCATGAAACAGAGTTTATTCTTATTTATTTATTAATTATTGTACTATTTTCCATCTGAACAACTGTAAACCTATTTTGCCCCACTCCTATATTCTTTCCTCACCATTTCCCAGAGAGAGAGAGGGTGAGGGGAAGAGATAATAACATGATAAAGGTTGGAATAGAAATGTCATGAAAAAAAGAATTATGAATGGCACACAAATATATGAAAAAGTTTTCACTAGTAATCAAAGTAGTTTAAATTAAAATAATGTAATATATTAATAGATTGTATTGAAGAGATTTAAAAGATTTTTAAAAATTCTCTGTGATAAAGGAATGGAGGGACCATTCCTATTATTCAACTTGTCTCAGGGTGTTTCATCACCACATATTGCAGGCACATTTACAATTTTAATTTTAGGGACATGAGTGGACAAAGCTGAAAAAAATTGTATTGGGAAACAACTGGAAGAAATCTAGATATTCACCAATGGCAGTTGTAAAATAAAGTATAATCAATGGCTCCATATAACCAAAGGAACACCATACAGCAATGGAAACTAATGATCCATAATTACATTTATTGATATAGAACTATCAAGAAAAATCAGTTTAGACTTCCGGCCAAGGTGGAGGCATAAGTAGATATACTGTGGCTCCTCACACAACCAAAAGAAGGACAGTAACAAATTTAAAAATAAGCAATAACCAGAACTGCCAGAAAATAGAACTGTATGGAAGTCTGATGACCAAGGAGTTAAAGAAGAAACATTCGTCCAGACCAGTAGGAGGGGCAGAGACTGGCAGCCTGGGCGGAGAGGACTTGCAGCAAGGTGGCAGCTTGCAGAGTGGGCGCTCCCACATTTGCATGTGGATAAGCCAGGAGGAACAACATGGAAGCAAGACAGACAGCACAACCCAGAGTTCCAGTGTGGGGAAACAAAGCCTCAGAACCTCTGACTGAAAAAACCTGTGGGGGTTGAGGTGGTGGGAGAAACTCCTAGCCTCACAGGAGAGTTCATAAGAGAGATCCACAGGGTCCTAGGAGGTACACAAACCCACCCACTAGGGAATCAGCACCAGAAGGGCCCAATTTGCTTGTGGGTAGCAGGGTAAGTAAATGAAAGCCTGGCTGAGAGCTGAACAAGCGGCATTGTTCCTTCTTGGACCTCTCCCCCACAGACAGTGCCACAACATAGCAACTTGGGTTACCCTGCCCTGGTGAATACCTAAGGCTCCACCCCTTTCTATGTAGCAGGTGCACCGAGAAAAAAAAACAGCCCAAGGAATGAACAGATCAAAGCTCCAGAAAAAAATATAAGTAAGCAATGAAGAGATACCTATCAGATACCCAACCTATCAGATGCACAGTTTAAAACACTGATAATCAGGATGCTCACAGAATTGGTTGAGTATGGTCACAAAACAGGAAAAAATGAAGGTTATGAAACGTGAAATAAAGGAAAATATACAGGGAACCAACAGTCAAGGGAAGGAAACCATGACTCAAATCAACAGTATGGAGAAGAAGGAAGAAATAAACATTCAACCAGAACAGAATGAAGAAACAAGAATTCAAAAAAATGAGGAGAGGCTTAGGAACATCCAGGACAACTTTAAACATTCCAACATCCAAATCCTAGGAGTGCCAGAAGGAGAAGAGGAAGAGTAAGAAATGGGAAACTTATTTGAAAACATAATGAAGGAGAACTTCCCCAATCTGGCAAAGGAAATAGACTTCCAGGAAGTCCAGGAAGCTCAGAGAGTCCCACTTAAGCAAACAACTAGAAGAGGAACAGAATTACAGAAATGGAGATCACATCAAGGATTATCAGCAGGAAAGCTGGGTGGAGAATGGGGGGAAAAGTACAGGGAATAAGTAGCATAAATGATAGGTGGAAAAATAGACAGGGGGAGGTTAAGAATAGTATAGGAAATGAAGAAGCCAAAGAACTTACATGTACGACCCATGGGCATGAACTAAGGAGGCAAGAATATGGGTGGAAGCGGGTATGACGAGGGGAGGGGAATAAAGGGGAAAAAATTGGACAACCATAATAGCATAATCAATAAAACATATTTAAAAAGAAAAATCATTTTACATGAAATGGTATAGTCCCATTCCATTCTTATTTCAAAAATACTCACTTTTGAGTTATAAATATAGAAAAATCTAAAAAACATTGGCCAGTATCTTAGCAGTAGTAACCTCTGAGTTATGAAATTCAGAAGAGATTTTTAAGGGTTTTTTTATTATCGTATATTTTACCAGCATGCAGTACTTTTATAATACAAATAAACATTAGAATTACTTAAATTTTGAAAAGTTATTGATAGCCAGTGTCAGAGGTCAAATACAAAGAGTAACAGGATAATCTTTGACCTAATTAATCAAACCTACAAAAAGTTCGGCTATTTGGAGGGTGGGGAGACAGACGGCAGAGGCTAAGGGAAGGACTGACGTAGACTGACTGGGCGCTGTGAGTCAGACTGTCCACAGCAGCTGCTGGGAGCCAAGAGTGCAAGTGTGAAGTAACATAACACAGTATTTGGATTTGGCTTCCAGCAGCTGCTAAACAAGCTGTTTTTGAAAGACTGTCAAGCCCACCCCACAAATGGCATAAGTAATTCTATAAAAGTATTGAAAAGTGGTTCCCTAAATGCCTACAGCTGCCCAGCTATCAGACACAAAGGGCATTCAGTGAACTGAATTCCACTCCATCAATTCGGGGATTGCTGGTTGTTAATGTTATGGGCCTTTAGGAAGAGGACAGGGCTTGCCGTTGCCAGCTGTCCCCCTAGCCGTTGAGCAGCTTTCCAGCAGTAACTGACCCCTGTTAACCTCAGCACGTCTACCTCTATTTTTCCTCCGCTCTGCTTTCACCAGCAGCAGGCCCTCTCCCTCATCCAGTGCTCTCAGAGTCTGGAAGAAAAGACAGTTCTCCCCACCAAGATGCTCACTCCCTGTTGTGTGGCACACAGACATTCTACATGAAGTTTTAGGCACTAGTTAGTTATGTTCTGCTATAGCAGTTATGCAGGAGGCATTTGCCTAGAGGCACTTTCCTGCAGGTTTCATGGGGCAAGAAAGAGAGTGTTCAAGACCAAAGTGACTGGAGCTATTCATAGGTAATGAGGACCTATTAAATTCAGAAGCAGACAAATATTTCTGCCATGTTATCACATGCTTTAGGAACTCATAAGACTTACACAAGTGTAGCTGATAGAAAAAGAAAGTGTTTATTTAGTCAACAAGAGTGGTTTCCCTCGGGTAAGTGGCTCCTGCACGTCTCAGCCTTCTCTCCTACTAATTCGTTATGAAAGGGTTGACCAGATGTCACAAGAAATTGGCAAATGTGAACTCCCTCCCTCAGGGATTCTGCCTCCTTTTTTAATCATTCTCACTTAAAAGGCTACTGCTTATTTTCATTCCTTTTACTCTTCTAAAAACAACCCTGATTCACCAATTTAGCTGTGCCCAAGACACCCTGCTGAGGGGACCCCATTGTCACAGGATCCCGTTTCATAAACACTCACTGTCCTCTATTTCTTGTATAATCCTGGACTTTTACTAAACTCAGATAAGCCAAGCTCAGATGTGGGTATTGCATCAGAGTTCCTTTCACAAGTATCTTTAGTTTGGGAACAAACATTTGATTAAAATGAATGTTTTCTATTTTCTTCCAAAATGGCAGTGTCCTGTGTAGGGATGGGCAAAGCTTCATGTTTCTATTTTTGGGGGGGTGCATCAGAAGGTGACAGAGGGGCTATTTGTTCCCCTTTGGAGCCATTCGTACTTTCTAAACATTACACAATAAATATCTCAGGCACAGACTTTCTGGCACAACTTGCTTTAGACTTTTCTGATAACAAGCCTCAACAGCTATGTATTTACTTTCTTTTAGAACATTTGGGCAAGCAAGGGCCATGAGGCAAAGGTCATGGGTCGTTTTCAGAGCCCTTTCTAACATAATATTCTTTGTACTGATGGTGAAAAGCACATATTGTTACGCGGGTAAGCAAATCACAAGACTGAAGCTTGCTGTACTAAGGCCAAAGATGTAGCCACTGTGGTGGCGTGCTAAGAAATGTGTGCACCAAGAGCCCAGCCTGGGGGCTGACAGAGCATATCTGAGAGGGCTCATGGGATCCTCCCGTATCTCCACAGATGCTGACGCAGCGATCGAAGGAGCCCCCGCCTCTCCCTTGGATGTGGTGGGTTTGGATGCCAACAAAGATTATATCATCGTCTCTTGGAAACAGCCAGCTGTGGATGGAGGGAGTCCTATTCTGGGATATTTTATTGATAAGTTAGTACTAACTTCAGTTAGAGTGATGTGGCCATAGAGATGCATGCTTGATTTCTCTCCCATTTCTAGGTGAAACATTTTCTTTTCTGGTCTTCTCTCCCTCCGCTGTCTCTTTCTTTCTGTCTCTCTCTCTCTCTCTGCCATATGTATAAATGTATATATGCATATATGTAAATATATGCATGTATAGGTGGATATAGACAAACATAGACATAGATATACCTAAATTCCAAAAGCACAGGTCACCAATTTGGCAAGAAAACTATGAATTTCTAGACCTAATAGAGACCACTTTGGAAATAACTGGTATTCAATCTATTTAATGTCCATATTCCTAGTATGTCAGCAACTTAAGAATGTTACATAAAGAATAATTCTTTAGTCCTGGCCAGGTTACTCTTTTGGTTGGAGCATCATCTCATACACCAGAGGTTGTGGGTTCAATCCCTGGTCAGGGCACATACTTAGGTTGCGGGTTGTATCCTCTGTCTGGGTGTGTATGGGAGGCAAACCATCAGGACTTCTCTCTCATATCAGTAAACATGGCCTTGGGTGATGATTAATTAAAAAATAATAGCAATACTTTACAAATACTAACAAAATCGTATTTACATTTCAGGAAGTGATTTCAAGTTAGAAAAAGAAACTACAAATATCAATATCAATAGGATTAAACAATGTTCTATCTAGTGACAGACAGGCTCTTACTATCTACATTCACCGAAACTTAGCGACTTTACAATTTATGGTAATTGAGTCTTACACATTAATTATCCACTAATTTTAGACAGTATGAACAAAAATATTACATTATCAACCTAAATACATTATTGTCTGACTTAGTTTTTATTCAAATAGTTGCTCCAATTCTTTCTATTTTTTGAGTAATAAAATCTCATTGTAGAAACTACTAGGAACAGATAATTTGGCTGGTATGGTACAGTGGTGTTGTACCAAGGCATATTAAATCTAATATTTATAGCAGTATATAAATATATGTCTATTGGGTTCAATACCACTTGGAGAAATACTTGTAATAAGTTATATACTATTTAATTATATACTAAATGCTTCTACATTATTTTATCTTTTAGTAATGATGAACATAAAGTTTTAGATAAGTTCTTTTTCATCCTTACAATTTCTGCCTATTGTCTCTCACAAATTTCTAAAAAATTTGCAACTTTTGATCAGTGAACGACAAGGAACAATGAGTACATCTTGTTTTTCTCTTGATTTAGTCAAAATGAAAATAACCACACTACAACTAATATTTATTAATCATTTGCCAAGTGAATGGCACTGTTCTAAATACTTTTCATGTATTGACCATTAACCCATAACCATCCTTTGAAAGGTAGGTGCTGCTATTACAAGTAGGAAGTGAGTAGCTGACCCACGGCCACAGGCTAATGAGGAAACACAGTCACAGAGAGTAATTCCAGCAGAACTAGAATTCAAAGAGCAGCCTGGCTGCAAACGTGTTCTTTCTGCTCCCCCGTGCTGCAGACGGCTCCTGAGCACTTGCTCTCCACCTTTCCTTCTGCCCACACGAGGGTCAGGAAGCGTGCGCTAGGACCCCTGGGCCACCAGGACAGTGTCTGCACAGAGGGAAGAGAAGGGCAGTTTGAAGACCTGTCCTAACCCCCCACACCCCGTTTATAAGCAGATCCATAATTTCTACAAAGGAAGGGTTAGGGGAGAGTGGGTGGAATCCAAGCAAGGATTGAAGCCACATTTGATAGCACTTCACATAAATAAAGTTGAGGAAAATATTTATCTCAAAGAATGGAAGGGTGATGGTAAAGAAATAAAGACAACCTCTACACACACACTCCCACCACCTTTGCACTGCTATAGGCAACCCCGTCCTTCATGAGAATCATTTGGAAACTCTACATTTAGGACATGGAGCTATGTTGGGGAAGTGATATAAACCAAAAGTGCAGTACTTTACTCATAAAAAATGAGAAGTTACTTAATCTCTGTAGTGTATACTTCAACCACATGTTGAGCCTCTAAAGTTCTGTTGATTAGCCTCCTAACATGATATGAACCCTCATCTCTGTCTTCTGGGATGTGGTCACTCTATTCCCAGCCACCAATGGCTAGAAAAGCACCCATTTAGAAATCTGAGATTTGAAGTGCTTAGACTCCCCCTGCCAGGCCTGGGAATTTCACTGCATCTCCTCAGTCTCTCCTGTCAAGAAACAAATGCGTTACAGCACCCTCCTCACTCTCCCACCACAAATCGCCCAGTGACCACCAAGTGAACTCTCTCCAAACCACAGTGCAGATAAGTATCTTCTAGGGTGTTAGCTTTCTCAACAGCAGGTCCATTTTTAAAAGACAGTGCCGAAAGGAGCCACTAACGGTGGATGGAACTGAAGACATCAGCCAAGTGGATGATGTCTTAAGTAACCTTCCCCCTTAGCCTGCTCAATATAAAGATTGTACATACCCACCTGCTTCTGTTTTCCCCCACAAAGCTCCTGTGCTTAGCGCACGGTGCCCCTGAACGGCATGCTTTCAGTCAGGTCCAAGGACATATATGTGTTTAAGAAGAAGCTGAGCTTCTTTCCTTGTTAGAGAAGACGCATACAGTTGAGTGGAACTGAGTACCTGCAGTTAAATAACTATTGAACCGCGCTTGAGTTACATATTTTGTAGAAAAGTCGGAAGCAATTGGGTGGGTTTACAGCTTTGGAACTAATTTAGCTATACTTCTTTTAATGTTCTTACTGACCACTCTCTTTCCCTTAGATGTGAGGTGGGCACAGATAGCTGGTCTCAATGCAATGACACACCTGTGAAGTTTGCTCGTTTCCCAGTCACTGGATTGATAGAAGGTCGTTCTTATATATTCCGAGTCCGAGCGGTCAATAAAACTGGAATAGGTCTGCCATCTCGTGTTTCTGAGCCTGTGGCTGCTCTGGACCCAGATGAGAAAGCTAGACTTAAAAGTAAGCGTTTTCATTTTCCAGGATCTTCCTGAATCTTTTTTATGTAACTACAGATCTCATGGCAAAGCCATTCCTCCCCCTTCCTCTAGAGGGAGAAGAGAATAAGAAATAATCTACTGATCAGAAAATCGTAGGGGACCGGGGTGGGGGGGGGGGGGAAACAAGAACATAAAAAGCATTTGTTTTTGACTCATCTATTTACTAAGGGTTTTATTTTATTCCTATTTGATTCAGACAGCTTTGCTTTTTAAAACTGAGTCCACGCATTGTGCTTGAAATGAAATATGAAAATCAAGAACGTGGAGAACACTTTTATTCATTTTATTAGCACATTCCAAATATAGTTTTCCTTCTGGTTCAGTTTTTTAAACTGTAAGGTAAATTTTTTAAGCTTAAATTTAGAGTATTAATATCACAGTATAGTGAATTTCTTTGTATCAAAGGAAAAACACATTTGCAACATTATATCTGATCTGTACTTGAGTTTCCACATAAACAGAAATAATCTTTTCCTATATTTAGTCTCCAAGTGTCAATGTCAAAACCATATACATGAACTATGCTCTGCATTTGTTTCACGAGAAACCATATGGCACCCTCAATAAAAAGGACCATAAAATGACATTAAAAGAATTGTTGGAAATTAACATTTTACTCTATACCAGATTTCTTAACCTTGGTCCTCTTGACATTTTAGACCAGATCATTCTATACTAAGCGGGGGTATCCCATGCATCATAGGATGTTAGCAGCATCCTTGGCCTCCACTCCCTAAAGGCCAATAGCACAGCTTCCCCACCTTGTGACGAACAAAATTGTCTCTAGATATTACCAAATGTCCCTTTGGGCAGGCAAACTCACCCTAGATGAGGACGGCTGGTCTATGCCGTATTTGCAGTGTTATTTTTTGCCATAAGTATATGTAGTGGCATCATGAGAATCTCAGTAAATAAGCTACTTTTTCTCTGGAGACTTTTTCTAATCATGCTACTTGATAGCTCTCCAATCACTTTGCACCAAACATCTGACTTCCATCTCTCTTTTCTAATTCCATCTCATATATTCATTAATTCTTTTTCTACAAATTCCAATGAAAGTGAGATTTGTTTGAATTGCAAATACGTTATCTTGTTTATTACCTTTCTGTTTTTTCACAAAGTGTGGTGAAACATCCCTTGAACAAAGCAGGAATTGAATGATTCTCTATTTCTGATGTCTGTAGGATCACAGGAATGAATTTCCTTTTTAAGTTTATACTGCCTGTCTCATTCATTTTCCTTACTCAGGATTTAAACTGGTTTTCTTTGTAGACAACACTGTCTAATGTAATGAGAACAAATTGCCTTCTTTGATCAGCGTCCCTCTCCTCTTTCATCTTCATAAATAACTGCTGGGCTTATAATTGTTCCAGAAAGTTTTCTCCCAAATACATGTCATCCCTTAAGAAGGGACAAGAGAGCCTGCATGTTTCAGGAGAGCCACATGGAACAACGAATGAGCACAGGCTGTTTACCTCGCTTGTGTAAGTACGATTCTAGAAATGGCAGCTCAGTTCAGGCAGCTTCTAGGCTCCAGCAGATTGTGAATTCTTCAAAGACACAATACCGTTTACAGGCTCAGTAAGATTCTTTAGCAAAGTACATAAGTCCGCTAAGTAACAAATCCATTTGTGACCAATCTGGCCACTTTCTCAGTGTGGTTGAAACTGCGTTTGTGAATGTTTGTGATTTTTATATTTATCCCTGTTCAGGTCGCCCTTCAGCACCCTGGACTGGACAGATCATTGTCACTGAAGAGGAACCTGGAGGTAAAAGCTATGGTTTCCTCAGATGCTATTGCCGCTGTTTCATTTGCAGTGTTATTTTTTGCCATAAGTATATGTAGTGGCATCATGAGAATCTAAGTAAATAAGCTACTTTTTCATGGAGACTTTTTCTAATCATGCTACTTGATAGCTGGTTGATGCGGGTTAGCTTTTGTTATCGATGGTGCAGTGCATATTAGGATGTTTTGGGAAGAACATTCTGAAATAGCTGAAGATCATAAAGTAACTTATATTGTCAGAGAATCACTTTCCCTAAAAAACTTCAGGGAGGTATATTTGATATACAGTAAACTGCATGTCTGTGAAATATACAACTTGATAAATTTTATAGGTGTGTTCACCTATGAAACCATCACTGTGATCGAAATAGTGAAAATATCCACTGCCCTTAAAATTTCCTCAGATCCCTTTGTAATCTCCAGGCCATCACTGACCTGCCTTCTGTCACTATAATCTGTATTGTCCACAATTTTAGATAAGTGGAATCATATTCATTTTTTGTCTGGTTTCCTTCATGCAGCATAATTATTTTGAGATTTATCCACGATGATGGATGTATCATTTCATTTCAATTTATCCATTCATCACTGAAAGTTTCCATAAAAATTCTTAGGAAGTGTTTATGTGGTCATATGTTTTCATTTCTCTTGGATAAATACCTCTGAGTTGAATGGATATGTCATACAGTAGGTTTATGTTTAATTTTAAAAGAAATAGTCACCTATTTTCCAAAATGGTTGTAACCACTTTATGTTCTCGTCAGTAGTTTTTCTATGGGAATTCTCCAATCGCTCCCCATTGTCACCAGTACTAGGCAAGATCAGTCTCTTTGCTTTCAGTCGTCCTAGTGGTGCACAGTGCTGTTTTATACCATAGTGGTGTTTCGTAGTGGGCGCGTAGTGGTTTTAATTGGCATTCCCTGCTAATGTAGAAACCGATTGCATTATTTGTGGACCTATTTCTGCAGGCTCTACTGCTAAATTTTATTTTCTCTTCTCTGTAGCTTTTATAAGTGTTCCATTTATTTTTTTAAGCTTCATAGTTTTGAAATCAGATAATACAAGTCCTCCAATCTTCCCCTCACCCAAAGTTGTTTTGGCTATTCTAACTCTTTAATTTACATCTTCATGTAAAATGTAAAACCAGCTTATAAATTTCTACAAAAACCTGCTGGGATTTCTGTTGAATCTTTTATATTCGTAATGATTCTCTCTCTATTTGTTCTATCAATTATTGGTAGTGATTAAATCTCCAACTAAGTGATTTATTTATCATTTTTCTTGTAGTTCTAGATGGCTTTGCTTCATGTATTTTGATGTTCTGGTAACAGATGCATAAACATTGTTATTGTTATATTCTCTTATGAAATGACCACTTTATTGTTATAAAGTGACTCTCTTTATCCATAGTAATGTTTTCCCCACCTTGGAAATCTACTTTGGTATTAATATAACCTTTCCAGACTTCTTTTGACTGGTTTTAGTATGACATACGATTTTCATTCTTTTGCTTTTAACCTATGTGTATGTTTATGTTTAAGTCATGTTGCTTGTAGGCATCATATAGTTGGACCTTGCTTTTTATACAATCTGGTAATCTTATCATTCGTGGCAACATGGATGGACCTAGAGGGTATTATGCTAAGAAAAAGACAAATATTATGTATTTTACTTATATGTGGAATCTAAAAAGTAAAATAAATGAACAAACAAAACAGGAATGAACTCATAGATACAGAACTCATAGAACTCATAGAGAACAAACCGATGGGTGCCTGATGGGAGGAAGTCTGAGACACTGGGTGAAAAGGTGAAGGTACTCAGAAGTACAAATTAGCAGTTACAAAATGTCTCAGGCGTGTACAATACAACACAGGGAATATTGTCAATAATATAGGGTGGGGCAAAGTAGTTTCACAGTTGTTTATATAAAAATACAACAGTTAATAAATATTAGTACAAGATAAGCTCTGTCTTTCACATACTCACAGCTGTAAGCCTATTTGCCCCTCCCTATATTATAATAACTATGTATAGAGTCAGGTGGGTATAAGACTTATCAGGGAAGCACCTCATAAGTTATATAAGTGTCCGAGCACTATGATGTACACCTGAAAGTAATATAATACTGTGTGTCAACTGTAATTTTTTAAACTGCAAAAATCTTAATTAATTAATTAATTAATTGCATCAAAAAAACTATGATTCCAATCCTTTTTGAAAAAATATTAAAAAAATAAGTTGTGTCATTGCAACTGGTTTTCAGGACTACTAAAGAAACTTAAATCGTCAAACAAAGAAATTAAAATGAATGCATGACTCTCAGGAAGAATTTTAGAGACAAGGTACGCCTTTATTCTATGGAGCAGCAGTTAGGTCTTCCTCCGGGAACAGGGAACCATCTGTGCCTCTGAGTACCCCGGGTTTCCCAGAGTACGTGCTCCTCACTTTTCCATGTTGTTTTTCAGAGGGCATTGTTCCTGGGCCTCCCACAGACCTCTCTGTCACGGAGGCCACCCAGAGTTACGTGGTGCTAAGCTGGAAGCCCCCCAGGCAGCGTGGCCACGAGGGCATTCTGTACTTTGTGGAAAAGGTAAGACGCTGGGATCGGCATTATTCCCTCACACCACTTTCTGATTTCTTTTAAAGAGCAGAGATTAAATTTTCACTGTGTCCCGAACTCTTTAAAACCATATAAACTGTGAACAATCTCCACAGAAAAATGTGTATCACACAGAACTTTGCCAGAAAGCCCAGGGGATATATGGACTTCCAAGGCTCATCTATAGATTCCTAAGGCTCCACAGACCCCAAAGCCTGATCCCTTTATGAAAAGAGGTGTTCCTGAACTTGTAGATTTCCTCCGTGGCACTGTTTTCTGGAGACCTTTCTGCCTCCTTTGCTCTAGTAATGGCTTTTCTTCCCTCTGCCTCTTGTCCTTCTGCAGTAGGGCATGAACATCAGACAGCCGAGAGGAGTAGAAGTCAACCTACTTTCCAATGGCCGGAGGGCTGAGGACAGAAAGTGCTCACGTGCTGCCACACGCTTGGCTAGCACTGCTCCAAGTGCAGGTCAAAGGATGGGGTCATGGGTTAAAAAACAATCTAAGATACTGGCTATTTCTCTCTCTCTCAAGTATCTTGCAAATATATTGTAATTATATTATGTTAGAGAGGGCAGCATACAATGAAGGCTTAAAGTGAATGGAATCATGAGACTTGTATGCAAACCGATCATATACCAATATTTGAGGGGAGTCCTAATAAATATTTATGCCCGAGAAATAAAGAAGAGCCAGTAACTGTGCAGGACATTACTTGGGGATCTGCCCAAGTAATGGGCAGACATTACTCTCACTGCAAGTGCAGACATAGGAGAACCTGCCCGGCAAGGCACAGAGCCCAGGAGTGGAAGAAGTCCTTGGCTAACAGGGTAACTGCTACTGAGAGTGTTTAAAGAGAAGTTACCTAAAATAAGGTTTAACTCTTATACATTGTTGGTGGGAATGTAAATTGGTCCAGCCACTAGGGAAAACAATATGAAGGCTCCTCAAAAAATTAAAAATGTATCTACCATATATCTAGCAATTCCACTCCTGGGTATATACCCAAAGGAAATTAAAACAGAATTTAAAGAAGGCCCCAGACCAAGGAATCAGATACTGGCTGTTTTTAAACGTAAATCCTAGAGATAAGGGCACTGATGTCACAAAAAAATACTGGAGGTGACTCAATGTTTTCAAAAAATACATGGCATGAGGGTAGGAGAAGGAGGGAGATGAAAAAAACATAAAACAAAACAGGATTTTGATGAGATATATACGCTCCCATGTTTATCACAGCATTATTTATAATAGCCAAGGTATGGACTCAACCCAAATGCCCTTCAGTGGATGGATGGGCACAAAAGAAGTAGCGCATACACACAATGGAATGATATTCAACCATGGGAGTGGAGGATGTTCTCTCACGTGCAACAACATGGATGGCCCTTCAGCACATTATTGTAAGGGGTATGGGTGAGACAGAGAAAGACAAGTTCTGTAGGATATCACTTATATGTGGACTCTAAAAAAGTAAATTGTTAAAAACAGAGAGTAATGTGGGCGTTACCAGGTGAGGGGAAGGGGGCATAAGTGTGATACTGCTTAAAGATATAAACTTGCAGTGAGTAGTAAGTAAGCCATAGAGATCTAATGTACAGTATGATGAATGCATGAAACTGGAAACGTTGGCATCCGTGCTGCGTGTCACTTCCAGAACCAATAAGTAGAGATAAAGATTGGCCCTTTATGGGCACTTCATTCAGATGCCAGCAATCTGAAAAGACAGTGGGAGGGGGCAGGTTTATGTACCCTCAAAAACCATCTTAACTTTTCGTTTCAACCCAACCTTTTTATAAGGAGAAGAAAGGGTAAGTAAAGAGTTTGGAGAAAAGTTAATTGGATAAGAGTTGCAGTCCAGTGGCAATGTTCCTAGTCCTTCTTTTTGTTTTTTAATTTTAATTTTAATTTTTATTTAATTCTTGTTCAAGTACAGTTTTCTGTCTTATATTCCCAGCCCTGCCCCCACAGTGCTCCCCACCTTCCTCCCATTTCCGCCCCCCACCTTAGTTATTGTCCATGTGTCCTTTATACTTGTTCATGTGAGTCCAGCCCCTTTTCCCCTATGATTCTCTCCCCTCTCCCCTCTGGACCCTGTCAGCCTGTTCCGTATTTGAGTGTCATTGGTCATATTTTGCTTGCTTGTTTGTTTTGTTGTTTAGATTCCTGTTAATGGTGATATCATATGGTATTTGTCTTTCACTGCCTGGCTTATTTCACTCAGCATAATGCTTTCCAGTTCCATCTATGATGTTGCAAAGGGTAGGAGTTCCTTCTTCCTTTCTGCAGCATAGAATTCCATTGTGTAAAGGTACCATAGCTTTTTGATCCAGTCATTTATCGATGGGCATCTAGGTTGCTTCCTAACTCTTGGCTATCGTGAATTGTGCTGCTATGAACATCAGGGTGCATAGGTTCTTTTGGATTGGTGTTTCAGGGTTCTTAGGATATGCTCCTAATAGTGGAATTGCTGGGTCAAAAGGCGCGTTCATTTTCAGTTTTCTTAGAAAATTCCATACTGTTTTCCATAGTGGTTGTACCAGTCTGCAATCCCACCAACAGTGAACTAGGGTCCCCCTTTCCCCACAACCTCTCCAGCACTTGTTGTTTGTTTCTTTGTTTATGATAGCCATTCTGACTGATGTAAAGTGGTATCTCATTGTGGTTTTAATTTGCATCTCTCTGAAAGGCATTTTTGTATACCAACAATGAAACAGCAGAAGCAGAAATCAAGAAAAAAATCCCATTCGATATAGCAAAAACAAAAATAAAATATCTGGGAATAAACCTAGTCCTTCTTTATCAGTTGATCCACACTTCTGTATCTGCATCACCTGGGACACAATGGCTCAGATGCTGTCTACTGGGCTTTGTACTCCAACCCCGTGGGGGACCGTGGTTGAATTGCTTATGGACCTACTGGAGTTACTGTGGTCATGCATTCCAGGCCGTGGAATAACAGCTTTCTACATGGGTTAATCGCTTGTCTATCAACTAAGGCTAAAATCTTTAACTCTCGAATTCCCCTATTACATAGACAATAATGTTGTACTATAGTTATGTAATGTGATAAATACTGCTACATTAGCAACTATATTACAATATGCAAGTGTATCAAAGTAGCATGCTGTACACCTTAAATCTACACAATTACAAGTTAAATCCATTCAATAAAAATAAATGAGTAAATAGAATAAATTAATTTTAAAATAAGGTTAAAATCAATTTGTTAGAAGTTTAGATTAGGATATAATTGAAAAAAGAAAAAAGAGTTTATTTTATCTTATATATAAGAATATTTATATTTTTACTGGCAGTTCTGTACCATTTTTTAGAACAATCAATGAAAAAAGTATTCGTGCCTTTTAATATATTTTATTTAGTTTTATGATATGGTGTTATTAACTGTAGTCACCGTGCTGTACATGGTGACTGTATTTTATAACTGAAATGTATATTTTTGACCCCCCCAACCCCCCACCCCCACCTAGCCTCTGGAAACCACAGAATTCTTCCCTGTATCACTAAGTTTAGGTTTTTTTGCAGAGGGGGGGAGCTAGTATTAAGGTGTTTTTGTTTGTTTGTTTGTTTGCTTGCCTATTTTTAGATTCCACATGTAAGTGAGATTATACAGTATTTGTCTTTGAGAGAAAATTTTATAAAGTTGTGCAATAACTTGATAAGGTATATTTACTTTACAATTTACTTTCATAGCAAAATTGTAGAAAATTATCTCTCTTGCAAACATATTATGAAGTTCAATCATAGAAAAGTGGTTTTTTTGGAAAAATATTATGGCATTCAATTAATTTTCCTAAGAGCCTCTGCCTTTTATCTTAATGCTATTCTGATCATTCACCTTTAGAATTCCAATTAGGTCACCTGTCCTGACATATTATTATAAGAGAATAGATATAGATATACAGGTATATGCAAGTTAGGTAAAATATGAAAATAAAAATAATATGCAACTATCTTTACGGTGGTTTAATTATATCGTATCAGTGGTGCTTGCGAAAAGTATACTGGGGCCTAACATGCCACGGTCTGTGGTTTCACACTACTAATTACTTTTCTTTAATAAGAACATTTAGCTCATGTCCTTCAGGAGGACGCCTCACTTCCTTCTTATCCCTAGCAAGTTGGAAATGATAAATGGATCATCTCTTCAGCCTGCAATATGTGTATCTTCCAAGGCAGTCTGATTTTATCCAATTAATATTAACATTTTATATGTTATTAATTTTTATATTTTATAGATATGAACTTCAAATAAAATACAACTTGAGTATTAGTCTCAATTAAAATTTTTAAAGGCAAGAGTAGAACAGTCAATGTTCGCTTCTGGTTGTGTTTAATAATGCACACCCTGACTGGATCTTTTTGAAGCACTCCTCAGGAAGGGGTTGTGAATGAGAACTGTGACGGCAATCACCACCTTTCCTGTAATAAGGACCCAGCACCAGCCTAGGAGCGAGACGTTTTCTTCAGATGAGTCAGCTTGGGCTTCTGTTGAACATTTCCTCTGGTCATGTCAACTCTTAATTTCTCCACAATAGTCTGTAACTTCCCTAGACCTAAACACATACGAGTCTGTGGTTAAAAATATAAGTATTCTTCTCTAAGCATACCTATTAGTATGGAGCAGAAAGGGACATTTCTGAGAACAGCAGGTCCTCAAATAAGTTTCTCTCAACATCATTTCATTATTATAACCTTAATCGGGGGAAAAGTTGGTTCCTGGCCTGGGACACTGTCTCTGTGGAGACTGCACACTCTCCACATTTCTAAGTAGGTTTTCCCCAAGTGCTCCAGTCCCCCCTGCATCTCAGAGATTCATGGAGATGAACTGGGGTGTCTGAAGTGTCCCAGTCTGAGTGAGTGTGGGTGTGTGTGAGTGGTCCTCTGATAGGAGGGCATCCTGCCAGGGTGGGCTCCTGCCTTGTGTCTTAAGCTGCCAGGACAAGGTTGGGTCACCCACAAGCCTGAACTGAAATAAGCAGGTTGGAAAATAATTCTTACTGGTTTTAATGAATCATTCTTATATGTACATTTATTTCAGTGATTAATATTAGATATGTTTTGGGTCTTTATTTAGATATTTGGTGGGTTTTATGACCAGAAATATGCTGTAGAAACATAACTCTTGTTTATATCAATTAGCTTATGATAAAATTGGTTTTATTATACATCCTTTTACTCAAAGTGAGTTTCCAAGAACATATCGCCAATAAGTGAACTGAGTAGCCTGAGGCTTGTACAGGCACAAGCAGCATATTCAAAACATCCAGGATGTTAAAGTGCTGGGGAAGCAGAACACGTCCAGAGACCTGGGCCATGTCCACAGAACGATCCGAACCATTCTGAGTCTCAAATTATTTCTGATGAAGCGCTTCTAGTACATTGACCTTTCAAAGGGAAATATTCGTGTACTCTTGTCCTGTGGCAAGTTTCCATCTCCAGAATGTTCACGCCCACAGCAGTGCTGCCCCTTGGGCTATCACCATGCTCGCACTTCTTCAGGGAACTTTCCACCTGGGAGTTGCATGCACATAAAGCACTTGCCTGCCGTGCTTGCCACAGGGTTACAATCTCTAACACTATGTCAATATGCCCTGATGTGGTTGAAACTGAGGGGTTTATTAGCAAGGGAATCGGATGAGTCGGTCTGCAGTGCTCCCAGCCTCCCTGCCCTCTGGTGGTCTTTTCCTCAGGTGTTTTGTGTCTCAAGCTCTTCCCCCCATTCCCCTATCTAGCTCTGGTCATGCCAGAGGCAAGCACAGCACCACTCGATAGCTCTGTCCGCACCAGTGGGAATGTTACCCAGGACCAGGCATTGTTCTCAGCACTGTACACGTGTCAACCCACTTAATTTTTACAGTAACCCTAAGAGGGAAATACTTTTATTTTCAACATGCCTACTTTCTAGATGAGGAAATTGAGGCATTTGTGGGGTAAATAATTTGCCCAACATCACACAGCAAGAAGCAAAGCTAAGATTTGAACCCAGCAGTCTGGCTTCGCTTGCTGTAGATCCAACTATTACACATTGCTGCTTTTAAACCTCCCGAAAGCCTAAGTCTTCTCTGGAAAACTCTGAACAATCCCACAATACTGCCTCTGTAACACCTATTTCAGAGCACAGTTTAGAACAGGGGTGTCAAACTCATTTTCACCGGGGGCCCCATCAGCCTCACAGTCACCTTCGAAGGGCTGGATATAATTTTAATTCCTTAGCAGTTAAGGAGTAGTTACATTTATACAGTCCTAAAATTACTTTGGCCCTTTGGAGGCAACCATGAAGGTAATGTGGCCCCTGGTGAAAACGAGTTTGATACCCCTGGTTTAGAGAATTGAAGAATTACAATGGTGAATAAAGTCCTCAGCACGGTGAAAGGCTGCTACCATTTTTGCTTTGAAAGTGTAAGTGATTGATAATTGCTTATGTGTTCCCCAGGGGAGAATATGTCAAAATGAATTAAAGCCATAAACTAAAGGATTAAAAGTCCAGGAGAATTGTATTCCTCTGGATAAATGGTCAGCATATCAACTGTTTAGGGAGGATTTATCCTCTGTACCATCCCCCACACAAAGACATTACCATGAAAGGCACTGCAAGGGTCTTAGAGGTTACCTTGTCAAATTTGCTCATTTTACAGATGATAAAACTGAGGTCAAGAACCCTTGTTTGACTTTCTCAAGATCACATAGCTTGTTATTAAAGCTTGGACCAGAATCAATACCTCTGGCTTCTTTTTACCATGTCATATTGCCTCCCATTTCAAGTCAGTGAAGATTATGCTGAGTGATGTGCCAGTAAATTTATAAGCCCCAAAATGTATCATCTTTGATGGCTGATCAGTGTCTTATGGATTTGGATTTCTGGAAAAGTCTGTTAAAACTGCTAAGAAGTTCTGTAGCAATATTGCTTCTACCGATCCTGGGCAGAATGGAAAGTTAGAAGAAGAAGGGAAAAGGATTACTGAGGGCTATTGATAGTTTTCTCACCCATTCTCTGCCAAAGCTAAAATACACACCATACTCTTCATTCAAGGGCTGCAAAGTCACTCTAGATCATTTTAACTCCAAAAATAGAATCTCTTTAAATTATTTTTCCTGTTACTTATACCAAAACATGGGCAAGGAAAAAAAGAATATCTTTATCTTTCATGAACTTTACTCATTCATTTAGAATTCAGAAAAATGCATTCATTTCAGGGGGGAAAAACCCTACAGATTATCTACTATGTGCCAAATACAATTCTGGACTCTGGGGTATAGCAGTGAGCAAGACAGCCTCCTGAATTTATTTCATTGGAATTCACTTCCCAATGCAGGAGATGACAAATAAATAATTTAACTTCAAATATGATAAGTGTTCTGAAGAAAAAGTAAGCCAGGGTAAGGTATAGAGATTGATGAGAAAGAAGCAAAGAAATATTTGATTGCTGATAGGGAGTCAGCAATCAAGAAGGCCTTTCTGAGGACGTGATATTTGAGCACAGGCCTGAATAATGTTATGAGTCATTAAATAAGTAATACAGTTTATAACAGTATAATGAAAATTAGGTGTCTAATATAACATATTAAATTTAATTACCTACTCTAAGAATTAGGAAACTATGTGATCCCAAACTGTTTTCTAAATAAAGAAACTTTGTAAGTAGGTCAGTAATATTACTGTTAATAGTGGAGATGAAGGAAGTATTAAAGTAGCATATTTGTCAAAAAACACGAAGCTGTATTTGATTTACCCAGGTTGTGGACTTCAAATCCCCCAAATCCCTCACAGCCCCTGTCTAAGGCAAGTAACAGGATATATATAGTTTGTTGACAGATAAATAACACTAGGAGGTGGCCTGCCTAAAGTTCCCATTTATTCCTGCCGTGTTTTCAGTGGATTTCACTGTCTGCCTGCAGTGTGACACAGAAACAGAAAACTGGCAGCGGGTGAACACAGAACTTCCCGTGAAGTCTCCCCGTTTTGCGCTGTTCGACTTGGCTGAGGGGAAATCCTACCGTTTCCGCGTCCGCTGTTCTAATTCAGCAGGAGTTGGGGAGCCATCAGAGGCAACGGAAGTGACTGTGGTCGGGGACAAACTTGGTATGTGTAGAGTTTGGTTGAACAACTGTAAACTTATTTTATTTCAATTCAAGAGAAAATTCCTAAGCAAGAATAAATTTAAAAACTTATTATTAAGAATTATTAAGTTATGAAAGTAAACCAGGAGTTTTAACAGTATTGCTAATGTATTTTTTTCTGGAGTGGGTTGGTGTGTACCTGAGTATTTTAATTTATCACTAATCTCTCAATCTAATATATTTATTATTCTTAACAAATATATTATAAAATAAAGCAACTATGTTTGATATGATTACTTGAATAAAATTTATGTGTGTGCAATATGTGTTAAGAATGAGTTTTCTGAAATCACCCTGAGTTGAACATCATTTTCCTCTTTCCTCAGATATCCCCAAGGCCCCAGGCAACATCATTCCAAGCAGAAATACAGACACATCGGTGGTAGTTACATGGGAGGAGTCCAAAGATGCTAAAGAGCTGGTTGGTTACTACATAGAGTCTAGCGTTGTTGGCTCTGGCAAATGGGAGCCCTGCAACAACAACCCGGTGAAGGGCCCACGGTAACTGTGCTGTGTGTGTGGCGGCTGCAGGCGGGGCAGGGGGAATGTCTGACCCTAGAGCCACAGAGGCTGCAAAGAGGGAACACAGCCATGGACCCATAGAGCAGCACAAACATCCAATGGAGGGAGATTTTTTAAAAAAACACTGAACGTTAAATATCCAAATCAATTTAAAATTGAACATGCAATGCATTTCGAGAAAAGGCTTACTTGTTATATTAAACACTTTGAAATACTTAATGCCAACTATGACAAGAGTTCATTTTATAGCTCTCTTCTGGTTCTTTTCCCTCTATTCTGACATTTCATACTAAATTCCAAGGGTTTGATAGGCTCGAGCTAGCATAAATGATTCAGGCATTTTAAATGAACAGAGAAAAGGCATCAACATTTTACCAACTCTGAACATCGGCGTGCTTACACTAAGGAGACATAAATAACACCAAATCAAGGACACTCAGAATACTTTGCCGCTTCTTTGTTTCTAATATGAGGATGGTTGTTTTTCTTGCTTTCAAATATTTTATCATCCAGCTTTGCAAGCTGATGAAGAATTCTTGCCTGCACCCAGAATCTGGACCTCCTTTGACGTAGGCCCAACCTGAGAGGAGAATTCCACCCTCAAAACCGTCAAGCAGGCATGTTAGGCAGCACCTTCTTTGACCACTTCTAAGTCCAAGGACACCTCTCCTAGAGCATTCGAGAGTAGAGACAAACCAATTAATGAGAGAAGGCACTCTGTTTTACAAAAGATTCATGTAGCTGGTTTGCTCGTTTCACTTTCACTCTGAGTTTCCAGCATTTTCCTGGAACTGTTTAGAAACATTCAGGGAGGGTAAGCAAAGTCCACCGTTCCACAAATGGATGGGAGCTTCTTGAGGATGGGCGCCATATTTCCCTCATCATTGTGTCCACGATGCCTGGCTTAGTGTCTGCAACTCTGAAGTGCTCAATAGATATTCGCTGAACTGAGCTGACGTGAGGGTTGGCCTAAATTTAGGATGAATCTAGATTGTGGTTGTCTTTATTAAATATGTTCACATCTAATAGCAATAGAGTCATTAGCAGATCTGTTATTTCCTCTGGTTACAGTCCTTAGAATGGATTAAAATGTTACAGTGATTCATTAAACAGCTTTTTGTAACCATAATGGCTGTTAAAGAGCGAAGTTGTTTTGTGTAAAACTGCCTGTGAATTCACACCTTGTTATTGGATCTTTTTATTTAAATGGTAATTGGGGAGTCGATTTTCACCTTATTTTCAAATTCTAGTGTAATTTCTCAAGTAATGGTGCCTCCCCAGCATTCAGGAAGGCAGTGACTAGGCCTCTGTGACAAGGAGCAGCTTATGCCTATGCCTATGAGTACATACCTGAAATAGCCATTAATAGTATTATTAGTACCTTCTATTATTTATTTAGTGCCTCCTATATGCGAGTCTTCTAATAGGTACTTTAAATATCTTATGGACCATTTTTACATTAAAGTTATTATGTAGGCATAATTATCCCCATCTTATTGATGAGCACTAAGAGGCTCAGAAGGGTTAAGCTACTTAAGAGAAAGCAGGACTCCTTGCTGTTTGACAGAGTGAGTTTAAAAAATTGCTTGAGCTGCCTGCTTGTCTAAAACACTAATGTTGTCTGCATCTTTCTGCATCTTTTTCTTCCTTTTAAAAAATGATTCGTTTTCGTAAAGCCTGATCATTTAGTTAAACTAACAATCATCTTCTCTAATTTTCCTCCTAAGGAAGTTTTTAAAAATTTTTTTTCCTTTTAGATTTACGTGCCATGGATTGGCCACTGGTCAAAGTTATATCTTCCGGGTCAGAGCAGTTAATGCAGCTGGACTTAGTGAATATTCACAGGATTCAGAAGCAATTGAAGTAAAAGCTGCAATTGGTAAGTTCCTATACATAACTTTGTAAGGAAAAAACGAATTTTTCTAAGTTATAAAGGAGATACCATTCTCTCCAGAAACTGTTTAAAGCTGCTAATGTCACTCATTGATTCCATCCTCAAGTGACCATTTTTTCTGGCTCCACGTGACACCTAACCTTCCCTAGCTGTCATTTTACAGATCTTCATCACTTACCCAGTTCATGTGCATCTGTAGCCTTTCATCTTCACAAGTCCAAGTTTCCTCAGATATTTCCCATTGTGTGAAACTCCATTCTAACTTCATGCTCATCACAGGAACGTAAAGAGCCATCCAATTCCATGAAGTGGTATAGCACCCGTAACACAGGTCATCTTGTACCTAACAGCCATTCCATCTGCAACAGAGCCTCACTTGTTTTCACTAACAGCACATTAACTTGCTTAATATAAACTCTTCTAAAATTTCTGCAAAGACACATGTGCTTGCTTAATCATGTTTCATCTCTGTGTGCGAATAACCAGTAGAATAAAACCAGTAATAAAGTAATTGTATGTATGTATATGATGTACCTCCCAATCTTAGATGACATGACGAAGGGACCCAGGAAGTTCAGAACCATCAAAATGAAATGTCATATTGTAACACATTTAAAGAGAAAGATTATTCAATATTTATTGTCTTCAGTTAGCATCCTATATTACTTTCTGGGTTTTTTTATCCTCACCCAAGGGTATACGTATCGATTTTAGAGAGCAGGGAAGGGAGGGCTAGAGAGATGGAGACAAACACTGAAGCAAGAAACATTGATTGGCTGCCTCCCATACGCACCCCACCTGGGGGCTGAGCCCACAACCAGGTGTGTGCTCTGACTAGTAATTGAACCTGTGGCCTTGCAGTTTACAGGTGATGCTCCCACCAACTGAGCCACACTGGCCAGGGCCCATATTACTTTTTAACATTTGTTTTTCTGGTGGGGCACTAACAAACATGGAGAGGCCTATAAAGTATTTTTTGCTACTTGAATAATATTCCCACATCAGGTTAAAGATAATGAGACAAAAAGTGCTATACACTAAGAACCTGTATAGTTATAAGGTCTCTCCAGGGTACCTGTATCTGAAAAGGTTAAATGCTAACTCTTTGGAAATACATGGAAATTCTCAATAAGTAAATTGAGGCAGAAATTGATTTATGCATTTTATTTTCCTCAAGGATCAAATAAAAACAAAATGATATAAAGAAACAAAAATGTATACCCTAGGGAAAATATTTCTTATGGTATAGATGATAGTGAACATGCTACTTTGAGATTGGGAAGTATACACCACTGATATTTCAATAATGTTGCACAATTGTTTACGAAATCTGGATCCTTACTGTTATATGTCTTGTGTATTTTATGGTCCTTTCCCACCGCCCCCATTCTGCAGAATAATAGGGCCATTATCTTTCGAGAAATGTCTGAGATTTGCTTTCACTTGTGTATACTTGAGTTCTGCGAATCAAAATAGTTCCTGTTCTGTGTGTAGTTTTATGTTCTCAATTCTTTTTTCCAGAATATGGAGAGGTTGAAATATTTCCTTGGTGCAAATTATGTGAAACATATGCTCTCTGTATTTCTTGCAAATCCAAGTGACTTCCATTAAACCAAGATTGTTTTTGTTCTGTCTGTGGTCCTATGTTTTTTCCTTTGTTCTGTTATATAAGAGCATATACAGTATGTCTGGGCTTAAAGTTTCTGTTGTTATCTGGCGATTGTAGGGGGAGGAGTGTCTCCAGATGTGTGGCCTGAACTGAGTGATGCACCTGCTGGACTAACAGACTCCAGGGGAGGCATGCATGAAACCTCCCAGCCAGCCTTTAAGAAAGATGCTTTACTTGGTAGCAAACTTAGCAAACCTTCACTACCCAGTAGCTCCCACAACCTGGGCCAAACAGAAGTGAGTAACGTAAGTGAAACAGTTCAGGAAGAGCTTGCCCCATCACCACAGAAAGCAGCTCTCCACAATAAAAAGGGGGAAAGTAAGTCTGATGCCCCGAAAAAGGAGAAGGACAGAGGTGAGAGTTCAAAGAATAAAACTGTTCCATCTGTCTCCATCAGCGTCCTCACCTCTCATTGTCCAGATCACACTCTTCCATCCGTGTCCACTTTCATCAATGTTTATTCTTCATTTTGCGTTTTCAACTATTTATTTGCAATAGTTTTATAAACTTATGTGGGTTTGGCTTTTATACATAATTCATTGTGATTGGTGATAATAGCATATTTAAAGGAATTTGGTCATAGAGTCCTTATTGATTTCTGAGGCAGATACACCTCTGGCCTCATTTTGTGAAGAGAGAGCCAGAAGGATTTGATCCTCATAGCTCATGTTAGGATCTTGGCAATATTCATATTTGGTACATGTACAGGAAAAATATTTCACAAAGAAACGACATTTGATCAGGAACAACTTCTGTTGTTCATTCTCACGTTTTCAAACTACCCTTCACGTTTAACTCAAATAATTAAAAGTAACAGTACCCCCTGAGTTTCCCTGAAAAGTTTAACATGGTATTGTAGACACATATGGCTACATCCTGTGACATATTATCCACATTCCCAGTGCTGATTTAAGACTATTTATGAGAAGTTAAGAACTTTCTGAATCAGATATTTGGTATGTGTGACATATATTTTAGGAGACAATGTATTTTATCAAAGAAAAATGAAATAATAAGCATATTATGATACATTGAAACTTGTCTCTCATCTACCTCCTATTTCTACCCACCTCCAACTGCAGCCACAGTCTCTATTTTTTTTGACACTTTTATTTGTCTCTTCAATTCAGTATAAGATAGGATATTCTCATTCGAAGTTGCTCTGAAATAGGGAAAAAGAGAAAGAGAGAGCACTTTTTTAAAATGTAAGGAAAGAAGGAGGTTGGGAATAGGGAGAGAGAAAAATATATATTTTACTTCTAAAGTAGTTACTATTCTGAGAATCTTTTTGAATAGTAATGAGATAGTATCTTTATCTTCAATAATCCAAATAAATATTTAATTTTTTCTAATGTTATTGCATATCTAGCTAGTTTTTTTCAGCACTCCACCCTCTCTTTATCAAAAGCTAATAATTTCAGTAGTTCAGTGAAAAGTTGATCAGCAAAGCCACATAAATGAAGAAGATTTTTAAAACATCCTCTAAATATTTTCCTGGCGGGGCACTAACAATCACAGAGATGGCGACATGGTGTTTTGTGCTGTATGAATAATATTCCCACATCAAGTTGAAGGTGATGAGACAAAAAGTGCTGTGCACAAAGAACCTGCAGAGTTTAAGGCCTCCCCAGGATACCCATGCCTGAAAGGTTAAATGCTAACTCTTTGGAAATTCTCAATAAGTGAATTGAGGCAGAAATTGATGTACATATTCCATTTTCCTCAAGGATCAAATAAAAACAAAATGACATAACAAAACAAAATTATATATCTTGGGGAAAATATTCCTTTTTAAGGGGAACAGAATCATTTCACAGGATATTGGACCATTTTGCTTTCAGTATTTTAAAACTTATTTCTCTCTTGGGTTGGGGGCAGGTTCTTTTTATCTTTAAAATAATAATTGCAGTGTACTTTTTGCCACATGTCAATTTTTTCCCCAAATGCCAAGTCAGATGCCAAGTTACCGATCAGTGTCACGTTTTAGTTTTATACCACAAGTGCCCTCCAGTGCCCTCGTGCATGGCACCGGTGAAACAAGTGTGATGTACAGAGAACCACAGATGCATTTCTGTCTACTCACCACTGTTCATGTTGCAACAGCGGCACCATCTCCACCCTACGATATCACTTGTCTTGAAAGTTTTCGTGACTCCATGGTTCTTGGATGGAAGCAACCAGATAAGAGTGGTGGGGCTGAAATTACTGGCTATTATGTGAACTATCGTGAGGTAATTGATGGGGTACCAGGAAAATGGAGAGAAGCCAACATCAAAGCTGTCAGTGAGGAGGCATATAAGGTAAGCATGTGACTTCTGTAGTGTGGAATGTCACACGTATGATGACACACGTGCACACACACATGCACGTGCCAAGAGCCTTGTAATGATTCGTGTCATTTTTCCAGTGTCCACTGTCTGCAATCACATGACTTTTGTAACAAATGTATGAAGATATGTAGAAGTCAAAGTCAAAGTCAAAGCATGACTTTGCTGACCAGGGAGCATGTATATTTTCTGATTCATACACATAAATATAATTTCTTAGAATGTTTACTATGAAGTGTATACTTTCTCTGTAAAGTAGTATTTCTTACAAAAATTAACTTACAAAATTTCTATAACAAATAAGCCACTAGCTTCAAGAGTCTCAAAATCCAAATGACCCTGGGTTTTTTAATTTTCAATGTCCAAATCACAAAGAGCAAAGGGAAATGGGCTTCCTGGCCAGACTCAGCTTACCACCTGTGAAGTGGCTCTGGGGGCCACAAAGTGGGCTTCCCTGCTCAGCCCACCTCAGAGCACAGCCCCTGCAGGGTCCCACAGTTGCCGCCATTTCGTGCCACTCACAGAACCCTATGCCTCAAGGGCGAGAGCAGGGCCAGGCTTTGGGAACTATGCTTTCCACAACTCAGAGATACACTCCTTTAACTTAACATTTAAAATTTATGATCATACGCGTACTGAGAACATAAAACAAAATCGTATTTTGAAGATTCTTCCACGTTGGTGTGCATACCTATGACTTCATTACTGCATGGTACTAGTTATATGACCATCTCACGGTATACTTTTCCATTCAATTATTACCTGGCATTTGGGCATTTTTGCATTTTTTGGTTATATTAAATATTGTAGCTATGAAATTTTTTTTGTACAGGCATACTTGTTTGTTGTGCCACTTTATTGCACTTCACAGATATTGTGGTTTTTTACATATTAAAGGATAAAATGATTTACCCTCCACCAGCAAAATGATTATGACTTGCTTTATGGAGATACTCGCTCTGTGGTGGTGGTCTCGAACCCAGCCCCCAGTGTCTCTGAGGTGTGCCTCCTGGTGCACTGTACACTAGTGTCTTAGGTGACTACCTAGAAGTAGAATTGCTGGGGCAGAGAGTCCTCTTTATCTTCAACTTTACTAGATCATTCTCTGCTGTTCTTCTAGAATACAAGAATTGTCATTGTTTTACATCCTCCCAGCGCTTGGTGTATTTACACATTTTCAACACCGTTTGGATAACCTGGATGGCAAATGGGTGTGAATGTCTTTTCCTCTGTATTTAGTGCATTTTGAAATCTTCTTTTCTAACACAGCTGTTCAAGGCTTTTGCCCATTTTCCTAATGAGCTTTGTGGTAGACTTGTGAAGTTCTTTTTATATTTTGAGTATAAATTCTTGTTAGTTAGGTAAGTATGTATAATCTCCTTTCACTCAGTGGCTAGCCTTTTCCTTTCTTTATGGTAAACTACACTAATTTTAATGTTGAATTTATTGTAGTCAGCCCTGGCTTAGTGGCTCCACTGGCTGAGCATTGTCTCATACGCCAAAAGGCTGTAGGCTTGATTTCTCTGCAGTGCACGTATCTAGGTTGTGGCTTTGACACCTAGCCAGGGACATGTACAGAGGGCAACCGATGGGTATTTCTCTTTCTCTCTCTGTCTCCCTTCCTCTCCCTTTAAGGTCAAAGAAAACATATCCTCAGTTATGGACTAAAAAAATTATTATAGTCAGGTTAACCAACATTTGCTTTGTCATTAATGATTTCTGTGCCTCTTCATTTCTTTTCTTTTTTTAAAGAAATACCTTCTAGTTCAGGGACCCTGAAAATCCTGGTCCTAGTTTTGTGACTGGGGCCAATTACTTAAACTCAAGATGTCATCTTCCTCCTCCGTGAGATGATCTCATATGTCCTTACACTGGACAATAATATCATTATTTAAAAGAAATACAGAAAGAAGGATAGGAGGAAGGAAGGAAGAGGAAGGGGAAAGGCCTTCTCTTTTCCAGGGTCATAGAGATGTTGTACTAAATTATATTCTAAAAGCTTTACAGCTTGCCATTTACATCAGTAATTCACCTATATATGTTGTGTATGATGTGAATTAAGTGTCAAAATTTATTTTCCCGCCTGTGTGGATATTCAGTTGTCCCAGCATCGTATATTGAAAAGTTTGTTCTTTCTCACAATTCTGCTGGGCTATCTGCATCATATATCAAGTTTCCTTATATGCATGTGTCTGTTTCTCTATTTTGTCCGTTATTCCACTGTCTATTCTGTTCCATTGGTCTATTTTTTTTTACCACTAGCCCAGTATTCACTTAATTATCATAGCTTTACTATATGTTTGATAACTGGCAGATCAAGTCCTACCTGCTTATTTTCCCTCAACCAGGGTTAGCCTTAGCCCTTTGCACTTTGATATAAAACGTAGAATTAGGTTATGAAATTTTACCAAAAAGAAAAAGAAACAAGCAAAAGAAAATACAACAATAAACAAAATTAGAAATGAAAACATATTAGAATTCTGATTGGAAATACACTGAACCTATAAATAAATTGAGGAATAACTGACATCTTTAAAATAGTGAGTCTTCTAACTCATGAACACATTTCCCTCCATTCACTTTGGTCTTCCTTAAAGTCCCAGTAAAGCTTTATAATTCTCTACAGAAGCCTTGCTCATTATTTTTTATTTATCTATAGATATCTGATATCTATAGATACCATATATTTTCAGTGGTATCTTAAATGGTATATCATTTTGTTGTCACTGGAATAAAAAAGTATACCTAATTTTTATAAATTGATTTTGTCTATCACTGTACCAACTTTTCAGTTTGGGACTCTCCCAGTTTTGACACAAAATGTCCTATGTCCTTGGGACCCTGTACTCCCAGGAACATTGGAATGGTTGGTCACAGTAATTGGGCCCCAAAGTAACCCTCAAACCTCTAAATAAAGTACTTCGAGTTTTCTACATCATGGTTATCCCATAATTCAAAATAATTTTTCTTCTTAAAGGGAGTGTGTGTGTGTTTGTATTTAACCAAAAAGAGTGTTTGTGTCATTCTGTTACTATAACACATAGCCATTATATTCTACTTATACCCTAACTACCTGATAAGACAAGCCCTCTTGTGGGTAACCTTATGACTTCATGAGCAAATGGGATGTAGACTGGCTCATGGACATATATTTGTCTTGGCTTAAATAATGCAGTAGGTGAGCTTTGTTAACTCAGCTGTTTCCATCAGTATCTCCATTTATTAAGCCATTTTTAATGTTTAAAGGACTGTTTATAGTCCATGGGTTTTTTCACACTAATATATTTCATCATTTCTATTTTGCAGGTATGTTCACATTTCTTGTTTTATTACCTACCTTTATCCTCATTAACAATCCAATTCCTACTGAGAAATATAGAAAACATGAGGTCATTCATTGAAGAGCAGAAACATTACAAGAATTTGAATTTTTTTATTTCTAGCCTAGCATTCATTTCATTTTTATCTCTACATGCATTAGTTTTCTACTGCTGCATAACAAATTACCATCAACCTTGTGGCTTCAAACGACCCTTGTTTGTTATATCACGATTTCCACAAGTCAGGGGTTTAGGCATAGCTTAGCTGGGTCTTCTGCTCAGGTCTCACAAGGCTGCAATCTGGGAGTGAGCTGGGCTGCATTCTCCTTCTGAGTTACAACCCCAGGCTCATTCAGGTTGTTGGCAGGACTGAGTTCCTTGCTGCTGTGGATCTGAAGCTGCCCTTCTCCCAATGCAAAGGGCTAAACAGTTCTCAGAACAGTTTGCTTCTTCAAGGCCATTGAGATAGTTTTTCTTCAGAAAGTTTCCATACCCTATTTTAGGAGTTTCTATCTGATGAAGTCAGTCCTTTTGAAAAATTCATTATTTTTCCTGTGTGTTTCTCCCGTATTCTTACCCTGCTATCACACACAACACTTCGCTCCCAGCAGTTGGGAGTCTTATGATTTAACTCTCTTCTGACACTATCTACCTGGAGGTCGAATCAGATCCCACAGGTTAGGGGTTTGACCCCACAGGAGTGCCTCTTTCCCCATTCGAGATGCCAGGGCTAAATCCAGGTTGTTACTTCCTAGACTACCAGGTTTTGTTTGTTTGTTTGTTTTACAAAAGGTTATAGCTCAGAAACAGCCAGATGAAAAAGACCCATAGGGCAAGGTATGTGGTACAGGGCAACGGGCTTTCGTGCCTTCTCTCCAGAGTGCCAGTCTCCCAGCACCAACCTGGAAGCTCTCTGAACCCTTTTTGTTTTGTTTCTTTAAAAGATTTTATTTATTTATTTATTTTGAGAGAAAAGGGAAGGGAAGAAGGAAGAGAGGGAGAGAAACATCAATGTGTGGTTGCTTCCCATATTCCCCACACCAGAGAACCTGGCCTGCAACCCAGGCGTGTCCACTGACTGAGAATCAAACTTGTGACCCTTTGCTTTGCAGTCCGGTGCTCAGTCCACTGAGCTACACCAGCCAGGGCCCTTACTGGGGTTTTTGTGGAGACTTCATTACCTAGGCAGGGGTGAAGAAATCCTTGGCTAAACTTACTCTGGCCCCTCCCCTTCCTTCACTCTCCCCAGGCCACCACTGGGAGATCCCAGCGGTGCTGCTGAAAATTCCAACCCTCTAATTACATGCTTGGTTTCCCTAGCAGCCAGCCCAGATACTTAGACTACCTAGGGCCTTCCCCAAAGTCACTTTATTAATATAACGAAAGAACTTTTATGCTTGTATCACTCAGTAAAATACCAAAGGTTTTAGGAGGTCTGTGCTAAAAATGGTAACAAAGACCAAATATGTATATTTTTATTATTAATTACAATATCATAGTCAGGCCCACCAAGGATAATCTAGCTCCCTTTGACTAACTCAAAATTAACTAATTGGGGACCTTAATCATTGGGTTGGCCAAAAAGATCATTTGGTATTTTCCATAAGATGACTCTAGCAGCTCTTAGTTGTCTTTAACTTCATTTGAAACAATTTTGTTAGATTTTATTGTGACAGCTGTCATATCAACGTACTTTAAAAAAACCTTATGAAAATTGGTGAATTTAGTGTAGCCATTTTAATATTGAAGATAGAATAAAATATGCAACATTTTAGCATAATATGCTTTATTTCAAGAAAGGCAAAAATGTAACTGAAACACACAAAAATGCAAATGTTAGTGCAGTGTGTGGGGAAGATGCTGTGACTGATCAAACGTGTCAAAAGTGGTTTGCAAAGTTTTTTGCTGCATGATGCTCCATGGTCAGGTAGACCAGTTGAGGTTGATAGCAATCAAATCAAGACATTGATTAAGAACACTCAACATTATACCACATGGGAAATAGCTGACATACTGAAAATATCCAAAGCAATAGTTATTGGTGAAAATGAAAAACGTGTCTTTGATTTTATGAAAAAACACATATGAACTTTTTGGCCAACTCAATACATCTGAAATACCCATTCTCTTTTGCTATATGATGTAACATAACCTCAGGACTGATACTCCAATACCCTTGCCATATTCTATTGGCTAGAAAGGGGTCACATGTTTCACCCACACTCAAGAAGAGAAGATTAATTACAAAAAGGTATGACTCACTGAAGGTCATTCTAGAGTGTGTCCTACACAGGAAGCAAATAAAATAGTGAACAATTGGAAAAAACAAACCTGAAACATTCACTGTCTGGGATGTTCATGTTGCAGATTAGCAACTTGAAGGAAAACACAGTGTATCAGTTCCAAGTGGCAGCCATGAACATCGCTGGGTTGGGAGAGCCCTCGGCGGTGAGCGAGTGCTTCAAATGTGAAGAGTGGACCATTGCTGTTCCAGGTAAACTGTGACGACCGTGTCTCAGCACTGACACTCTGGTTTCCTCCGACAGAACCTACAGCTTGGAGCTAAATTGAAGTGCTATAGAGATAAGTTCTAAGGGAAATGAATTCTCTTGGTCCTTCTAATTTAGGTAAAATATTTTATAATGCTATTAAATAATAGGTACCAATATAACACTGAGTACAAATTTCTGATGTTTGTATTTCAAATAAATCCTATAGCCCCCCAGCTCAGCCTTTGCATAGAGGAGGGTTGACAGCAGCAACGCAATTTGTGTACCGACGATCATCTAAAAGGAATTCCAGTTGTTGCTTGTGCTTCTTACAGGCTGTTAAAGAGAATCCAATTCATATGACACAGCAAAATTCTTCAAAAACTTATTCTGTATTCTTAGTTCTCATGCATTTCCCCCACTGTTCAGGACCCTCTCATTTGTCAACCAAAATCTCATTCCAGAACCAGGCACTGTGAACTTGACATGCCTGTCTAAGACTTAAGTCTCCACGTATCTCTCTCCACTGATTTCTCCAGACCTTTCTCTCTCTCTCCCTCCCCCTCTCTCTTTCTCTCTCTCCCCCTCTCTCCACTTTTCCCAACTCTGCATCACAATAAAGATCCTGAAACCAGACTGGAAATACTAGTCTTTGGAGATTGTCGTAGAGGGTGGTCGGCTGGGGCTGGGAAGAAATTGAGAGAAGGCAAAAACATTCACCTATGCTTTTAACTCTTGCGTAGCTACAGCACTGAACAAATTCAAAAATTGAATACAAATTTACTAAACTTTTTAAGATTCAGAATTGCAACATTAATGTATTCAATGGATGGTTTTCTTTTGCTTTAAATGGTACTAACTTCAGAGACCCAAATGCTTTAGTTCCACAGGATAACTAAATATTCCCACCTGGGTTTAATATTCAACATGCATAGCAACTGTTACGACACCAGTATCAACCGCCTCAAGACACCAGGCCACACTGGGTACACCGGGTGGGCCAGGCCTGCCCCAGTGCCAACCACCTCCTGTGTCTGAAAACTAGTGCTCTTGGAGAACCATCATTTGGCCTTGAATTAGTGAATGCCCATCCACATCACTTCTCTATCCAGTGTGAATAAAACAATTACAAGATAAACTTAAAAGAAGTTGAAGTGTTTATTCAACTTTAGCAAATACAAGAGGCAGATACATGCCTTTCTTTGTACCTCCTTGAACCCAGTTGATCTTTGTTAAGTTCTTTGTCACCTACACAAAAGCAGGTTTGTTTTTAAATTCTTGCAATTCCTGAATAGAGTTAAAATGGGAGTGACTGGAGATAGAATTTCTGCGCAGACCTGTGGAAACTGTTTTGATGGAAAGATACAGTTTGCAAGAGAGGTTGCAGGATGAGAGCTCTGAATTCAGAGGAGAAAGGAAGGGGACAGTCCCCTCGCCCACGATGTCTTGTTCCTCAGATCCGCCCTGGACTCACTGAGTGGTGTGGGGCCAGCCATAACTCAAGAAAGCTCTTACAGAAGAGAGCATTCAGAATGTTTTGTCATTCCTTTGTTTTACAGATGAAGAAACTGAGACTTGGGTTAAATGATACCCAGAAGGTCACCCAGGGAGGAAGTGGCAGTTAAGATTGGAAACTAAGACTTCTTATTCCTAGACGAGAGGGACTAGGAAGCAGCAGAACCGCATTCCTTCTCGTTGAGCAAAGGTGGTGTTACCCGTCTGACTGCCTCACTGAGGATGACACAAGAAAATGGTCATAGAAGCCCTTTGCAAAATAGAGCATGTCACATCCGGTGTAAACTATTGGTGTTATTATTTAAACCTATTTCCGTACAACGTGTCATCAGAGGACAAGGATGACACATATTTGTGACTCTTAAGCCAAAGTAAAATACCCAACAAATATTGAACTATCGATTGCAAAATGCCAAAGCATAGCATGATACAGTCTGTGCTTACAGTTGGCCTTCAGGCCACTAGGAGTCAGATCAGGTCATTTTGATCGGCTGGTTAGAAATCAGTTGTTATTTCTTTTTAAGGAAAATAAATAAATGTATCACCTGCATAGCAGATGGTGGTCATGCAAAGATAAATCACTTAGTAGTTTGGACTCTCCCAAGAGTATGAAGAACATACATGCAGGGAGAACATTCTGGCTTTCTTTCTTAACAAGCTGATCTAGCTACTTGGCTTCTTTGAGCTTTCTGTTAATTGTCTTAAGAATAAATAAGATAAATGAATGCAAACTACCTGGCAGTGTTGGCACAGGTTCAGAGTCCACAGGATTGAAAGTTCTTTGTAAACCATAAACTATAACTATAGTTTCTTTTTACCCCTATGTAGGATTATATGTTTTACAGGAAAAGTTTTCCTCCAGTGGAGAGTTATTTTGCAATATATTCTTTTTTACTTTGTAAGAAATATTACGATCAGATGCCACCAAACAGAGTTTTTTCTTCATGCTAATTTGAGATTTGGGAGAATTTTC
This sequence comes from Sturnira hondurensis, assembly GCF_014824575.4. Classification (NCBI taxonomy): domain Eukaryota; kingdom Metazoa; phylum Chordata; class Mammalia; order Chiroptera; family Phyllostomidae; genus Sturnira; species Sturnira hondurensis. The sequence continues at coordinate 1,070,101 of NW_028085098.1, forward strand.
AGGTTATTATCCAAAAGGAACCTGAGATTGAATCTTCAACCAAATTAAACTGTTCTGATAAAAGATGAGGGGCACAGGCCTGAGGACACCCTGAAGGAAACTTTCATCCAGCCTCTGAGGAGGGTCATACACAGACCTTCCACCTGCTGCCGTAAGGGTCTTAGTGGAGTGGTGTAGAGCTGTTGAAGAAACTTGGTATGAAATGACTACAAAATACCTACTTCCACAGAAATAATAGGTTCAAAAAAAAAAAGAAGAAAGAACACCAGCATCAGATTCAGCTATAAAACCTTAAATGTGGTTCTAGATTTACACATACTTGAGGCTTTTTAATCTGTATTACGATTTTTATGCATTGGTCTCTCTGTCTTTCTCAGGACCACCGCACAGTCTCAAGTACAGTGAAGTCAGGAAAACCTCCCTGGTTCTGCAGTGGAAGCCTCCCATCCACTCTGGACGGACTCCAGTCACCGGTTACTTTGTGGACATGAAGGAGGCCAAGGCCAAAGATGACCAATGGAGAGGACTCAATGAGGCGGCTATTAAAAACAAATACCTAAGGGTAAGGGGATACTCGTAGTTTGAGAAGCCTGTTTAAAAGAAAAAGGGCTCTTCTAATGATACCAACTTTAAGTTAGCAAAGCAAAACAACATCTCTGCTCCTGTCTGCATCATACATTGGGCTCTTGGTAAGGTTTCATTTGGCAGTGGTTGGGGTTTGGGGATAATTCTTATGCTTAAAACAATTTGGTTACATTTAACCTGAATTCCTAGCCTAACTTTGGAAAATATCTACGAGTTCCCTTCGATCTTGTCTTTCCCTTCTGGCCTTCGCTTACCTACTTCATATTTTTGTTACTCACAGCCTTATGACATTTTTACTTACCATTCCTCAAAGGTAACCTTGTTCCTACCTCTATTTTTTTGAAGGTGGTTTTTTATTTGAGGGCCTATTATTATAGGATTCATGCCAGCAAGCCTTTAGCTGCTGATTCTTTTGAGTCCCGCCCTGTCTCACTTAACCTGCTCCCTCACGCTTGTGCTCATGTGAGCTCTTAGAGGCCAGCACAACCGGTTCACTCAACTCTTGACCTTATCCTCACCCTTACCCATGTCATTGCCTTCCAGATTTCTCTAGTGTTCAAATTGAACCAGTTTCTAACCTTATCTACCAAAGACTGTTCTGGTAACGCCACTGAATCTCTCACTTGTACCAAATGGAAATCTCAAAAAAATGTTTTCTTTTATTGTCAGCAGAACCAGAGAACCTGAGAATCAGGCCCACAGTAGGGCCTCAGAAACTGGGGCAGTATGATTCTAGTTCTTATTACCCACAATTCAGTGTGGTTTAACCAGACATACAAAAAGCTGAATGCTGCGTTCAGTGGCCCATCTGTTGGCACAACAGGTCACTGCCTTGAGGGTGGGCCTTGGGACATATGCCTGGTCTAAATGGTCTCTCCCACCAACCTGCCACTAGGGACTAAGGTTTATACCATGTGGCAGCTGTGCTCTGGACTTAAGGTATTTATAGTCCCCATAAAAAATGTAAATATATCCTTCAGGAGAAATGACCCTTAAACCCAATATGCCATCAACTCAGTTTAGCATATGCCAGTGAGCTCTCTACCCCTTACAAAACCTTGAGATAAGGAAAATCATGGGGACAAGCAAAGGTCAAGGAAAGTCTGGAGCCTGGGATGCTGCTTAATTGTTCAGATGAGTCAGGAGGCCTCTAGATGCAACCCCCCCAAAGGCCAGTGTAAAGTGAAGGACAGACCCATCGTGGATGGTGGTGTAAGTGTTCACGGCCAGATGTTCTCTAAATCAGTCTGCCACAGCACAGGCTCCCAAGAGCCTGAGGTTGGACCTGACTGGGGTGAAGCAAAGCAGGAGCGAGAAGCCAAACAAAAAGGACCAAGCGCCACCAAAAAAATGGGCCGGAAAAAATAGAGTTAAACACATCAAAGAAAAGTTAATGTCACTCATTAAAAATAAAAAGACAAAAAGGAAAGGCAAATTTGGGGGAGAGAGAAGAAAGAGACTGAGGTGGAGTGTGCCTAAAGGTGAACTTTCTGTAAGGAAATTATCTTAGAGTTTAGCCAGTTATTATAGTGAAAATACAATTATTGATTTTTCTGATTATAAAACTGACACATGCTCATGATAAACAATTCAAACTATGAAGGTATAAAGAAGAAAAACAAAGGTATCCTATAATCACTATATACATTTGATGTAGATTCTCTTTTCCAGATGTCTTATATTCAGAAAACTTTCAAGTCTGAAGTGGATAAACAAATGTACATGTTAAAAAGTTTAGTCTGGCAAACGCAAGTGAGGATGGGAGACACAGCTCCATCAGTGGGAGAACTTCAGCACAGTTGCAGCTGGAGCGTGTGGCTTCTCCTGGAAGCACCCATGTTCACTTCAGCACCACGTCTCTGGGTTCCCAGAGAGAGTTAAAGATGTGTTACTTTCAACCAAAAGGATTGAACCAAACAGAGCTCACTGTTTTCCTCTTATATTGCTAATTACAGCTTGGTGAGACTATAGTGAGAAGCGAGTGAATATCAGAAGGGTAGATGACATGGATGGAGAAGTAAAGGGAATGCAATTCCTTTGGAAATTACAAGGAAGGGGAAAAATCTAAGAAATATTGGTGTGCATAGACTGTGCTTCTCTACTGCTTTAAGGCCAGCAGTCATTGTTGCTGCAGCAATGACGGAGTGGAAGGATGTTATTGTCATCCCAGTGACTAGACACTAGGATGTGGATTCACCTCCTGTGCCATGATGCAAAAATCTGACTCACAGCTACATGTGACCTAAGTGACAGGTGCCAATGCAGCAAGCACCTGGCAACTGGTCTATTTTTTCCACAACAAGGAAATGTGTCTGTTCCTTTCTGTAAATCCACACTTGCCTGGCATTATTTCTAAACGAAAAAATTTAAATACATCAAACTCTGTGTATTTAGTCAGTACCTATAGTCAAGTTCATTTACAGACCAAAATTTGTTTCAAAACTCTATTAGCTACAGTGAAAGCTATCACTGCATAGTGACATTCCATTATCATACACAGAATACAATTAAAGAGTTAGACTAACAACCTAACCATTTAATATATAGCACCCTCTGTGTGTATTTAGAAGACCCCAAATAGCCTCAGCAATCTTGAGAAAGAAGAAAAAAGTTAGAGGAATTACACTACCTGATATTAAACTATACTATAAGGCCATAGTAACAAAAACAGCATGGTATTCTCACAAGAACAGGCATATAAATCAATGGAACAGAATAAAGAACCCAGAAATAAACCCACACCTTTATGGTCAATTAATATTTGAGAAAGGAGGCAAGAACATACACTGGAATAAAGACAGCAGATTCAAAAAATGGTGTTGAGAAAATTGGACAGATATGTGCAAAAAAACGAAACTACATTGCCTTCTTACACCATGCACAAGAATAAACTCAAAATGGGTTAAAGGCTCAAATGTAAGACCCCAAACCATAAAAATTCTAAAGGAAAGCATAGGCAGTAAACTGACATCACTCTTAATAATATTTTTTCTGATATTTCCTCGGGCAAGGAAAACAAAGAAAAAAATAAACAAATGGGACTACATCAAATGAAAAAGTTTTTGCACAGCAAAGGAAACCATCAACAAAGTAAAGAAAAACACTGAATGGGAGAACATATTTGCCAATGATACATCTGATAAGGGGTTAATATCTAAAATTTATAAAGAACTCATAAAACAACACCAAAAAAATAAACAGTCCAATTAAAAACAGGCAAGTGATCTGAATAGGCATTCTCCAGAGAGGAAATGCAGATGGCCAACATGCACATGAAAATATGCTCAATGTAACTAATCATCAGATAAATGCAAATTAAACCACAATGAGATATCACCTCACACCTGTCATAAGGGCTGTTATCAATAAATCAACCAGCAACAAGTGTTAGCCAGGATGTGGAGGTAAGAGAACCCTTCTGCACTGTTGGTGGGAATGCAGATTGGTCCAGCCACTGTGGGAAACAGTATGGAGTTTCCTCAAAAAATTAAAAGAGAACTGCCTTATGACCCAGTGATTTCACTTCAAGGAATATATCCAAAGAAACCCAAAACACTAACTCAAGAGAATATATGCACCCCTACATTCATTTCAGTGTAATTTAAAATAGCCAAGATTTGGAAGCAGCCCAAGTGCCCATCAATAGATGAGTGGACAAAAAATTTACACAATGGAATACTACTCAGCTGTAAAAAAGAAAGAGGGAAATCTTATCTTTTGTGACAGCCTGGATGGACCTAGAGAGTGTTATGCTGTGTGAAATAAACCAGTCAAAGAAAGACAAATACCATATGATTTACTTATATGTGGAATCTCATGAACAAAATAAACAAAATAGAAATGAACTCACAGTTAAAGAAAACAGACTGTCAGCTGTCAGAGGGGAGGGGAAATGGGGGCTAGGTGAAAAAGGTGAAGGGATTAAGCGAAACAAATAAACAATCAAAAACCCTCATAGAAACAGACAACAGTTTGGTGATTACCAGACGGAAAAGGAGGTGGAGGGAGGTCAAAAAGGGTCAAGAGGGGATAACTGGTGACAGGAAGAGACTGACTTTATGTAGTGAACACACAGTACAACAGACAGATGATATATTATAGAATTGTACACCTGAAACCTATATAGTTTTATTAAACAGTGTCACCCCAATAAATTCAATACAAAGTTGTTTAAAAGAAAAAAATATTTGCATATAAATTAACCCATGCACTTCAAACCTCATTGTTCAACTGTAAGTTATTACAGAGGAAGAGCACTTCTGTTTAAATGACACAAAACACCCATTGCATTTATACCTGTTTCTTTCAGGTGCAAGGCCTCCAGGAGGGTGTCAGCTACGTGTTCCGAGTCCGAGCCATAAACCAGGCAGGTGTTGGCCAGCCATCTGACCTTGCTGGGCCTGTTGTGGCAGAAACTCGTCCAGGTGGGCCTTTGTTCTTTCATTACAATTAATCTCATCTATGTAACATATCAAAGTAACATTCAACCTAGTTTTCTCTGCTTTTCCTAGTTTTCAAAATTATCACTATATAGCTGTTTGAATAATTGATCAGTATGACTTAGGCCATGGCAATCGTTGACGACATCGTAGGAGCCTCAGGACAGGGGTGAGCCGGCTTTGAAGTTGGTCCAGGGTTATTCTGGTTTTTAGTTAAAAACAGGGATGTTCTCGATCAAATTATGGGTCCTGGACTAACTGTTTCAAGCTTACATTCCTGGGATGTTATTTCTCTTACACCATGGCCATAAAGTCCCACAAGAATATCTTTCCAATCACAGGGAAAGCTGGAATAGAGGTTAGCAAGATTTTTAAAATTAAGTTAAACCAGAGGTCAGCAACCTTTTTCTGTGAAGGGCCACACCGTAAATATTTTTGTGTCTCTGGCCATATGTTCTTGTTGCAATATTCAACTCTGCCATGGCACAGAATCAGCGATAGACAATACATAAACCAATGAGCACGGCTCTGTTCCAATACAACTTTCTTGTGCACATTATATACATTATTTAATATAATGTATTATATACATTATAAAATTTGAATTTTAAATAATTTCACACGTTCTGAAATATTCATCTTCTTTTGATTCTTTGCAACTGTTTAAAAATGTGAAAACTACTCTTAGCCTGCAGGCCATAGAAAGAGAAAATGGGTCCAATTTAGCACACAGGCCATAGTCTGCTGAGCCCCCGATTAAACCAACACCACTCCTAACTGAGTCATCTGTGGAGCTGAGGCAGCCCTCACTTCCCAGCTTTAGGTATGCCATGATGGAACTGGGGAAGACAGTCTTTTCCTTTGTTTTTGTTTTTGTTTTATTTTCATTGTTGTTCAAGTACAGTTTTCTGTCTTTTACTCCCATCCCAGCCCACTCCTTTGTTGTGGGGACAAAGTTTACAGTGTTCACTGCAAGCAGTTTCAAAGCACTGTATAATAATTTCTTTTGTCTTATAACCTCTGTTACTTTTCAAAGCTATATATTTCAGTTCATTAAAGCTGCAAGAAGGAAAGTACTGGAAATGAGAGGGGATTAAAAAATGTTAACCAGTTATTTTAAATTTAGATTCATTCTACTCCAAGCACTTTCATTTTAATTTATCCCTATTTTCAGATGGAAATAAAGAGCAGATAAATAATGGAGTATTATTTTTATGAAGAGAAAAGAATGTAAACAGAAAACTCTTCTATTGCTTTATGTTATATGGAAAGTACATCAAATGTATCTTTTGAGGAAATATTTGTTCCTTCCATCTTATTGCTTCGTAACCTGCTTTCAACTACTGTTACAACTACACTCTAGAGCTAGATGGGACAGGGGCGACCTTCTTATGCCCCAGTGTGGTAGGTGTGTCTGGCCGGAGTGCCATATCTCACGTAAGTCCTCTTTGAAAAATTTTATGAGAAAACATAAAAATGCTAGGAACATACATGCCAGGTAAAAAGTTACACACAAAGATATCAGCACACATGTTCCTATAGAAATCAGATTCTTCGCATGCCCACTGTGAGAAAATATAAGGTGGCAAATGGACACGTAAAAGGACCCAACTGCAGAGTCCACCGTTGTAAAAAGAACATTTAAATTACTATAAGAGTAAACTCTCAATCTAGTCATGGGTAAATTAAAAGCATACTTTAAGCAGTAGAATCCAAATGTGATCAACTGAAGAAAGCTTAAATTGATTTATTATTTTCTCACCAGTAGCCTCAGAATGGCAGGTGGCCATGCATGACATAACAAAGTCTTCACTATGAAAGATTTGCCATCCAAAAGGGATCTGCTGTTGAGCTCTGCACTAGAGTTTTGTTTCATTGATCAGGAATAAGACACCAAAAGTCATTTTTTGTGACCAGTTCATTCTAAGAACATAATTACAAACAATAGCTATAGGCATTAACACACTAAACAGCACCAGATTAACCCACTTTGGAACCACTGGACCACAGCCTAGAAAAGACTCCTGGGAGGCACAGAGTCCAGACGTTTCGCCATGGAGGAGCACCAAGGTCCAGGGGGCCCCTGGACTTGTTCCCTATGCAGCATGCACATTTATTCTTGCAACATGTATTTCTTCAGGTGCTGTGTGGGCACCAGGAGTAGAGTCACGTGACATTTGTCATGCATACGAGACACATCATCTAGTGAAAAAGCCAGAGTTTACAACATGGTGCAATGAGAGCTAGAAAGATGTTTCTAGCATAAATATAAAATATTTCCCATAGCTGAATAGGCTATAAAGCTAGGTATTACATTTTTATAACTCATTGGAAAAACTTATATGAAGCCTAAGGTTGTCTGTATGTATTAATTTTGTTAAATACTAGTATATTACTTTTACCCAGATACTTATTTTATGTAACAATGGATGAGAAGAGGGGGGAAGGCATGTTATCAATTTCAAGATTTGGGACGTGAAACTCAGAGGATTATTTCAGGAGAACATCTTTTGGAATGCATTATTAAAATTTCTGATAGAAAATAAAGCTTATCATGTAACAGCAAGCCTCAAATACATCTAACAGGACACGGCAAGTGTAATCTGAATTCCAGTTAAAAGCTAACCTAACCCACTGAGGTTGGTAGGATCACTGGCCTTCCTTTCATGTCCGCAAATAGACGAGCAGGAATAGCCCAGCCACCGCCACAAAGTCTAACACCGCTGGTGATGAGGATCTGGAAAATGGACTAAGGGTGTCATGCTCTACCAAGAAATCTTTTAGCTAAAAATGCCTATAAGAAGAATAAGTTGAAAAATATTTAGTGTATATTTGTTGCACATAAAAGTCACTTTTATTCTTGATAGTTGATATTTATCAAGCAGTATCTGTGTTTATTGAATCAGGCCTGGTATGTAGTTGGAGGCTATGTGAGCCAGATCAGACAGGGGCAAGAAAGGGACCTGCCAAGGTGTGACAGGTGATCTAGAGGGCAACAAATGACTGACAGTACAAGCTGCAGGTGTTCTTACCAGAGAAACACCAGTGGGCATAAGAACCCAGATGCAAGACAGAGTCCCAAGTGAGAACTGGGTTACCGGAAGTTAGGACTTGGTCATCTAGAACAAGGCAGATTAGAAGAACACAGCATTGGACAAAATAATGACCTGGGATTAGGTTGACAACCTACTATCCAAACCAAGTTTCTAAAAACTGGTTAGTGATAGAAGCTGGTAAGGCTGAGAATACAAATGTATGCCCAGTGGCCTAGTGGCAGAGTCTTGAAGGATTCTGAAGAAGGAAGCCAAGCTCACTATTAAATATTAGGTCAACTGATTTAGAAAACTGCTCTTGTGTTTGCTTAATATCTGATCTCTCTCACCCATTAAAACAGGAGTTATCAGCCTTGGCTGCGCATTGGAATCATGCCAAGAACTTTCTGAAACTACTGACTGTATTCCATTCTCCTTTCCAGGCCAATTATATCAGAATCTCTAGTACTGGGCCTGGGCATTTGGTCATTTCTTTGTTTGTTTGTTTAGCACCTTGGGTAACTGTAGCGTAACACCAGCTTGTAAACCGTGCATTAGACTGTGAGCTCCCTCAAAATAGGAACTGTCTTTTCTCTACATACACTGAGAGCCCAGTACCTTTTGTATAGTAGTCATTTATTAAATGAAAAAAAAAATGACTACCACGTTTTAGTGAGTAAGTGTGACTCCGTTTTGAAGCCACAGAACAACTAACTCTAGAAACCTCGTGGTAAACACCCTGCTTATGAAGGGCGTGCTAGGGAGAAGCATCAATGGAGGCTGCAGTGAGGAACCAATGTGGGGAGTGAGCCAGCGGTCCTCATCTTGAATACAGGGGAGCTCTGTATTACTTGTCACTGATTACATTAATTCACTTCCATCTGCTTCTATTCTGTCTCACTCCAGTTTTTAAACATTGCACATGCTCACACACCTGCTTGTACCATGGATGATAAATAATTGAAGCTATGAAATAAAACAAACAAAACAGAAACAAACTCAGATACAAAGTGATGATTGCCAGGTGGGAGGGGGATTTGGGTGCTGAATGAAAAAGATGAAGGGATTAAGAAATATAAATTAAACAGGAATCTAAACAACAAAACAAACAAGCAAGCAAAATACAACCAATGACACTCAAATATGGAACAGGCTGTCAGGGCCCAGAGGGGAGAGGGGAGAGAATCATAGGGGAAAAGGGAATGGACTCACAGGAACAAGTATAAAAGACACATGGACAATAACTAAGGGTGGGGGGTGGAAAGGGGAGGGAGGCGGGGAGCATGGGGTGGGGGGCGGGCAGGGTTGGGATTATAAGACAGAAACCTGTACTTGAACAAGAATTAAATAAAAATTATATTAAAAAAAAAAGAAATATAAATTAGCCCTGGCTGGTGTAGCTCAGTGGATTGAGCACGGGCCTGCGAACCACACGATCACAGTTCGATTCCCAGTCAGGGCGCATGCCTGAGTTGCAGGCCAGTTCCCAGCAGGGGACTCACAAGAGGCAACCATACATTGGTATTTCTCTCCTTCTCTCCTTCCCTTCCCCTCTAAAGATAAATAAATAAAATCTTTAAAAAAAAGAAGTATAAATTAGCAGTTATAAAACAGCCATGGGGATGTAAAGTACAGCATAAAGAATAGAGTCAATAATATTGTAATAACTATATATGGTGCCAGGTGGGTACTAGACTTATCAGGGTGATTACTTAGTAAGTTTTATAAATGTCTAATCACTGGAGTGTATGCCTGAAACTAACATAATATTGAATATCAACTCTAATTGAAAAAATTTAAAAGCTCATAAAACTGATCCATTAATGCTGGTGTAAAAGACTAAATTATATGAGAAAGAATTCTCATATCAGATTATGAAATGCATGGGAACATAAACAGTTTTCTGTGATTTTATTTCAGCTTTTTCATTTTATTTCTTAAAAAATATTTCTTTTAAGAGGGGAGGTAAAAATAAGACAGGATTCGTTTCCAAATAGTCTATTTTAGCCCTGGGTCACGGCAAGCCGAGAGGGACTATTAAAATGCCATTCCACACAGTATCCCTCTGTATCCATGTTAAGGATTTATTTAGGATTGGACAGCTGACTAGAGACAACTCTTCTCAAATCCTTTTCAAACTGAAGTATTCTTTTTCATTTCTGTAGTCAAATCTCCTGCGCTTTTAACTGAATTCTTCATGTTCTTGAGCCGACTCAAAGCCGGCTGCTTTTTGAGAAAATCTAAGTCTTGACAAATTTTGGTCTACTTTTCCAGCTCAGCTCTACGGAGAAGTAGGACAGCCTTTCCTTTAGATGAGAATATCCATAGGGATCCCTTTACTTTGACAGGAGACCATTAATGGCTACCCCCTACCTGCTAAGTGTATGAACCATTTTGATCATATATTAATCAGTTTTAGAGCACGTGACTCTTCAGACATTTCAGCCACAAATTGACAGCTGCTCAATGTTGGGCAAAAACTCAGTTAGGGCACGGGACATTCTAAGAAGAAAATTTGAGGGTTCTGTAGTGACACCTGTCTCACTCTGAGCCTGCACCAGGTTCGTTTCCACAGGTATTGTCAGACGGGTTAGGCCGAGGCCCACAGAAAGGCTGTCATTTATGTTGCTCTTGTTTTTTCTACAGTGTTTATAAAAAGAACCATTTATTTGCATGTCTTATGTATTTTTAAAAGTTGCAATAGAATTTTTGCACACTGTGTATTCTGAACCCTTTTATTTAAGAAATTCCACTATTGATTTCCTGAGATTTTAATATGTGGCAAAACTGGCTCGCCCAGATTACCAATCTGCATACTGCCCTTCTTATACAAAGAGAAATCTACATTCCAAAATGTTCTTCCATTTCACATACAAACATCCCTGAGCTAATTTTTAAATTGTTTTCTATACTTTGGAATTTTCCAAGAGATTTTTTTCTGTTTTAAACTTCTCTCACTTATTCTTTGTCATCCCAAGTATTTTCAAGGTTTTTCCTAAAACACCTTTTTTCTCTTTGTAAACCCAGAAGGTTGAAAGTGTCTCCTTTTTTTTTTTTCAAATGCAACTTCAATTTCCCATTCTAGGTATTATTGTAGAATACTTAGTCTACTAAGTCATTCTTTAAAACACCTTTATTCAAAGAACTATGTTAACAAATCAATTAAAACTTGACAATAACAGAACTCTTCGAATTTGAACAGCCTATTGAAAGAGTGTCCTGGTTGGCATGGCTCAGTGGGTTGAGTGCCAGCCTGTGAACCAAAAAGTGGCAGGTTCGATTCCTGGTCAGGGCACATGCCTGGGTTGTGAGCCAGGTCCCCAGTTGGGGCAATGGATTGATGTTTCTCTCCCTCTCCTTCCCTCTCCCTCCTTTCCCCTCTCTCTGAAAATAAATAAATGAAATCTTTAAAAAAAAAGGAGTCTGATAGTATCAGCATTGTAATTCATGTGACAAATAGGCAATAAGCTTGTTGCATTGATCATTTTAAGACAATAATCCTGTCTTATGTTTACAAAGTGATATTGTTTAAACTGCATTTTTTCTTTACAACATAGCATTAAGTTATTTTGACTAAACATTATTTTCTAATGAGAATTGTTACAGTTCAAGAAATATGCTTAAATAACTAATATTTAAATTATTTTCAATAAATTTCATTTCTCAAAATCTTGAGATTTTAAAGGATGCTTTCAGCCAGTTGACAGAATAATTGATTTGTCAGAAAGGAGATCAAACTTTGCCTTCTGAGTATAAAATCAAGTAGGAAACCCACTCTGCCTAGAATATTTTCTTTATGGCTACTTTTATTTTACTTTATCTGTTTATCAAAATATCAGTGTTACACTTAAGCTTTACTACAAGTTCCAGTAAAATAAATATTACAAATCTGAACTGACATTTTTCTTTTAAATCTGTTTTTTCAACCCAGCCACTGGCACAAATAAATATGTATGGAAAATATGGAAGAAAAAAATTCCTGACCTTGTAGAATTTAATGCTACTCAAAATAAGCAACCAGTGCAACTTTCTGAAAAATTAAAATCTAATCAAAAGCTCATCTTAAGTATTTGATTTTTAAAACAGAAGTGTCAGATATAATTTTAATTTTTTAATTTTTTTCACTTTCTTTAAATAAATCAACCAATAGCACTCATCATAGCCACAATTATGTGTACATAAATTGAAGAAGTGTCCCTGCCTCTCTTTCCTATCTACTATAGATATTGTCTTCCATGTGCTGATTTGACACAATTAATCAAGAAAAGCTTCACAGATGAGAAAAAGTCTCTTATATACTAGTTGACATCATATCCAATCCCTACTTCTTTTGTCTTTCCTAGAAATTACTTATTTTTTATTAATTTTTAAACATTTTATTTTATTTTTATTTTTTAAATTATTTTTTTATCGTTCAGTTAAGACAGTTGTCTGTATTTTTCCCCACCCCACCCCCAAACCCACCTCCCTCTCTTGCTTCCACCCTCCTCCTTGGTTTTGTCCGTGTGTCCTTTATAGTAGTTCCTGAAAACCCATCTCCCCTCTGTCCCCTCCCCCTTCTCCTCAGGCTGTTGTTAGATTGTTCTTATTTTCAATGACTCTGGTTAGGGACAAATGCCACATGATCTCACTTTTAACTGGAACACAATCAACAAAAGAAAAAAAGCAAAAGAAATTACTTATTTTTAAATTACAAATTCATAGGTTTAGGTGGAAACACATATATTGCCTGGCATTTTAAAATTAACACCTTTTGTTTCATTTTCTATATTTATAGAAGATGTCCGATTACTTTACAAAAATTAGTTTTCCAGAATAACTGAATAAGACAGCTCTGTATTCTTTTAGTAACTAGGCAACCGAGACGACAGCTAAGCAGGGGTTTTCTGTTCTTCGAGTTACATAGGTTTGAAACCAAATTTGGTCATTTAGAAACCTGCAGAAATTATGTATTAAATAGTCAGTTGTTCTATTTACTTCAGAATTTAGTGCTGAAGCATCCTTTTAAGACTTTTTGGTGAAAATTCTGACAAAATAGATTGCACACTTCAGTGCATACTTTTCAACCTTATTGGATGCAATGTATTTAATCTTATTTAGCTTTTCTTGTTTGACTCAGAGCCATTAGTGCCAACCTTATGTATTGCACATTGTTACAATAAATATAGTGATGCCCTGGCCCATTGGCTTGGTTGGTTGGAGTATCATCCCGTACAACAAAAGGCTGAGGGGTTAATCCCCATTGAGCACACACACCTAGGTTGAGAATTTGATTCCCAGTCAGGGTGGGTACAGGAGGCAGCCCTCCAATATTTGCCGCATCAAGGTTTCTCTCCCTTCCCCTCTCTGTAAAATTTAACAAAAATATCCTTGGATGAGGATTTTTTAATAAAATTTTTAAATTAAAAATAAATAGATAAATAAGTAAATACAGTGATGTCTCATGGGGTGAGGAGCCATTTGTACCTCTGTGAAATAATGTCTTTGGGCTTACTTTTTAGTTTTCTACCCCTGTCTTGCTATCATTTTTTTTTTTATTCTCAGTGTGCCTGCTAATAGTAGCCTCTTACTTCCCTCATTTTAGGGTTTAATCTACTGAGAGAACCAACCAGCTAGGCCTGTTAGAATCTTCTCAAGCTAAGCATAGCTTCCAAGTGACAGTTTATGGGGTTCTCCATTGGGTTTCCAGAAATACCACTAATGTATAGACTTTGTCACATCAGCACCAGCTCTTGGAGATGTGTTTTGCTTACTTCTTGGTTTTAGGAAAGATTCCAGGTGGGTGAGGTCTTAGAACACAAAGGTTATCCATGGAACTGGAGAAAGACTAAGCTAATTATATTGTTTAGAGTCTTTCAGTTCTTAACCTAAGGAATATTTGTTCTGTATAGTATAATATAATTAATATTAATATAATATAATATAACGTAACATAATATAAAATATACAGCAAACATATGGATGATTCACTTCCTTTTAAGAGGGATTACAACTCTGACTAATGTTGCTCAGTCGGTTGGCCATAGTCCCACAAACCCACAGTTACCAGTTCAATTCCTGGTCAGAGAACATGCCTGAATTTCAGGCCAGGTCCCCAGTTATGGGTGTGTGAGAGGCAACCGATTAATGTTCCTCTCACACATGGATCTTTCTCTATCTATTTCTCCCTCCCTTCCCCTCTCTCTAAAAAATGAATAAATAAAATCTTTAAAAAATAAAAATAGACAACTTCCTAAATCTTCTCAAACATCAGCAGTGGCCTCAGTGATCCCCAGGCCTGAAACTAGCAGCAGACAGCCTAGATTCATGGCTTGGCTTTGCCTGGAAATCTTCAAGCTCAGCACAAGTAGCAGCCATCTCAGGTTGCTTTATAGCTTGAGCAAAGTGGATGAAGGCAAAATACAGCTGGGGACTGACCTCGGCCTGCACTATCTGGGAAACCCCAGGGCCGGCACACCCAGTGGGCAGCCACAGACCATGTTGGAGCACCACCACCCTGCCCCTGCACAGCTGATCCTCCACCAATGGCAGAGGGCAGTGGTAAGTGGTCATAGCCAATCATTGCAGGTTACTGGCCTGGGTAAATCCCTCCCACTTATCTGCTAGCAGTAACCAAAGCTCAACTATAAGAGTAGGGTGTACTAAACCCACACAAAGGGCACACCTCAAATACTAAGCTTGGGTGATAAAGGAGGCTGTGTCACTGGACCCTATAGGACACCTACTATGTTAGACTACACTTCCAAGACAAGGATTCAAAGCAGCTCTATCTAATACATAGAGACAAACACAGGGAGGCTGCCAAAACAAGGAGACAAAGAAACATGGCCCAAATGAAAGAATAGATGAAAACTCCAGAAAAAGCTAAATGAAATGGAGATAAGCCGTCTATCAGATGCAGAGCTAAAAGCACTGGTTATAAGGATACTCAATGAACTTTGTGAGGACCTCAACAGCATAAAAAGATCCAGTCAGAAACAAAGAATCCACTAATTAAAATAAAGAACAATTTACAGGGAAATAATCTATAGAAGAGTGAATTAAGCCAAGAATCAAATCAATGATTTGGAACATAAGGAAGCGAAAAACAACCAACCAGAACAATAAGAAGAAAAAAAGAATTCAAAAAAATGAGGATAGTACAAACAGCCTCTGGAGCACCTTCAAGAGGTCCAACATTTGCATCATAGGGGTACCACAGGGAGAAGAGAAAGCAGTAAATTGGAAATCTGTTTGAAAAAATAGTGAAAGACAACTTTCCTAATTTGGTGAAGGAAGTAGACAATTTCAGAAAGCACCAAGAGTCCCAAACAAGGTGGATGTGAAGAGGTCCACTGCAAGACACACCATAATTAAAATGGCAACAATTAAAGATAAAGAGAGGATCTTAAAAACAGGAAGAGAAAAGAAGTTGATTACCTACAGGGGAGTTCCCATAAGACTGTCAGCTAAATTCTCAAGAGAAACTTTGCAGGCTGGAAGGGTTTGGCAGAAATATTAAAGTCATGAAAAGCAGAGACCTACAGCCAAGATTGCTCTACCCAGCAAAACTATCATTTAGAATCAAAGGACAGAGATAAAGCTTCCCTGACAAGAAAATCCTAAAGAGCTCATCATCACCAAACCATTACTATCTGAAATGTTAAAGGGACTTATTTAAGAAAGATAAGTAGATCAAAACTATAGACAATAAAATGTCAAAACCATATGTCTATCAACAATTGACTCTAAAAAACAAACTAAGCAAACAAAAAGAACAGACAGAATCATGGATACAGAGAGCATTTTGATGGTTGCTAGGTGGGAGTGGCGTGTAGGGGAGTGGGTGAAGATGTGAGGGAATTAAAAAATACAAATAGGTAGTTCTAGCATAGCCATAGGTATGTAAAGTACAGTATAGGAAATGGAGTAGCCAAAGGACTTATATGCATGACCCACGGACATGAACAATAGCGGGGGGATTGCCTGAGGCAGGATAGGGTGCTGAGTGGAGAGAGGCAAACGGGAATAATCAGGATAATTAAGAACATAATGAGTAAAATATAAGTTAAAAACATGCAGAAAAAAATAAAAAGCATTATAGATAAGCAATGAATGATTAATATGAACTGCTATGTCTTCAAAATGAGTATTATACAAATAGCAGGAAGTTCAGTTAATGCCCATCACTTGTTTTCCTCTTTATGCCAATACAGATGTACAGAAAACTTCTGATGTATAGTCTGCCTGTGACTCAGTCACGCTGTGTAAATATAACACTCTCTAATCCTCAGCATGCTTAGGGGTTAGTCTTTTCTTAAGTTTTAATTAGAGTCCTTGTTCTCTATTGTTATACAACAGTGGGTTGTGAGGATTAGTCATATGTTACTGGGACTAGAAAGAAAACATGGTGAGCAACTTCCAATGGAGTAGAAACAGCCCCTGAAAAGTAATATACCTAGACATTTCACTTAAGAGACAATTAATTGGTTTTTTTTGGGGGGGGGAGCTTCACCGTATTAATTTTTTGACAGTTATTTATTTATTTTTTATTTAATTATTTTTCAAGTACAGTTTTCTGTCTATTACTCCCATCCCATCCCACCTCCCAAGCTCCCCGCCTCCCTCCCATTTCCACCCTTCTCAGTTGTTGTCCATGTATCCTTTATATATGTTCCTCTCAATCCCTCCCCTATTTCCCCTGAAATTCCCTCCCCTCTCCCCTCTGGTCACTGTCCCCCTGTTCTCTATTTCAATGTCTTTGGTTATATTTTGCTTGCTTGTTTGTTTTGTTAAGAAACAATGAATTTTTAACTGATCATAATTTCCTTTTATTCATATAGCCAAATATGAAAATAACTTTGTTTTTTAAAAAGTAATGTTAAAAATCTCCTAGAATTAGTGTTCTCTACACTTCCAATGTGTTAAAACTCCATTTATAAATGAAGGACTCACTGCTATCACTAAGGACACAAATTAGATCAACTGCCAGGCTTAGGAACCAAGGCCCTCATATCACTGCTCATTCTTTGGAACTCATGTTTTTTTCCGGCTTCCTCTGAATGAAATTTTGAAGTTTTTTCTCCCTGACAAGTTCTACTGGGTGGTAGGCCAGGATGCTGGCTTCTCATGGTACACTCTAAAGAGAAAAACTTCAATCCCTTGGGAAGTATTGTATCTTTTGAGGGAAAATGTGCTTTTTAAAAAAATAAAGCTACGTCTTTTTGAGATCAAATATAATGTATTTTTCCTAATACATGGAAACAAACCAAGTTTATACTGGTAATTGCATGCATGTCAATTTAAGAAGAGTATTTTACCTTTCAGTTTAAGAAGAGCATTTTACTGATGTAGATATGAACATTTTATCTGCTGTACAAACTCTCTTTGAATTGCTATATTACATGTAGGTTCAATTTTTTATAACTCTCACAAGTAAAAGAACTCAAGACATTAACAGAACTGTTTCCTTTTAAAATCTAAAGACCAATCTTCTTGAAACATAGATCTCTTTACATTTAACTTCCTATACAGTTCATTAAAAGTCATTTCTGGGCTGCTGTTGTTCCTATCCTGAGGGGCCTCTTTAGATCGATTTATGATTGCCTGATTAGCAGAACAAGTTTTCATATATTTCTCTATTCTTAAATGACTTACAAAATTTGAGCTTGTGAATATAGGCCATTCTTGGCATCTCCACTTTCTTCCCTTTGATTTCCTTTTGGTTTTCTTATTTCTTATCTGACGTTTACTGATGATGAGTTGGATATGGATGTTTTTAAAGCAAAGTCTTAAATTAGGTTCTGATAAGGACCAATCAGTTTTCCTTCCCAATGCTGCCCTTTCCCCCTTATTTATAAAATCAACCCAGTCCCATAATTGAGCCGTCAGTCATGTCAACCAATTTTATTCATGCCCAAACAATACTTTCCATGATGTTGACTCTAAGTAACATGACATGTTTATTTAATCCCCTGCTACAGAGAAGGTAGGCCTCCAGCAAGATGGAGGCATAGGTAGATACCCTTTGCCTCCTCACACAACCAAAAGAAGGACAACAACAAATTTTAAAACAAGTCATAACCAGAACTGCCAGAAAATTGAACTGTATGAAAGTCCGACAACCAAGGAGTTCAAGAAGAAACATTCATCCAGACTGGTAGGAGGAGTGGAGATGGGCAGCTGGAGCTGAGAGGACTTGTGGCAAGATGGCAGTTGGCAGACTGGGAGGTCCCACATTCGTGTGAGGATAAATCAAGGGGAACAACTGTGGAGCAAGACAGACCAAGCAACCTATGGTTCCAGAACGGGAAAATAAAGCCTCAAAACCTCTGACTATATAGTTCTGTGGGAGATGCAGCAGCAGGAGAAACTCCCAGCCTCAACAAGAGAGTTCATTGCAGAGACCCACAGGGTCCTAAATAGTACACAAACCCACTCACCCAGGAATCAGCACCAGAAGGGCCCAATTTGCTTGTGGAAAGCAGGGCAAGTGACTGAAAGGTGGCAGAGAGCTGAGCAAGTGTCATTAATCCCTGTCAGATCCCTCTCCTACATACAGTACCACAATGCAGTGAAACAGGTTGCCTGCCCTGGCAAATACCTAAGGCTCCACTCCCTACAACATAACAGGCTGGCCAAGACAAAAATATATTTTCCAAATGAAAGAACAGATCAAAACTCCAAAAATAGAGGTAAGTGAGGAAGACATAGCCAACCTATCCGATGCAGAGTTCAGAACACTGGTAATCAGGATGCTCGCAAAAATGGTTGAGTATGGTTGCAAAATAGAGGGAAAAGTGATGGCTATGCAAAGTTAAATAAAGAAAAATATGCAGGGAACCAACAGTGACAGGAAGGAAACAAGGACTCAATCAACGGTTTGGAGCCGAAGGAAGAAATGTACATTCAACCAAAACAGATGGAAAAAACAAGAATTTGAAAAGAGGAGAGGACAACTTTAAACATTCCAACATCCGAATCCTAGGAGTGCCAGAAGGAGAGGAGGAAGAGCAAGAAATGGAAAGCTTATTTGAAAAACATAATGAAGGAGAACTTTCCCAATGTGGTAAAGGAAACAGACTTCTAGGAAGTCCAATCCCAAAGAAGTGAGCACATACCAAGGCATATCATAATTACATTATGATTATGATCTCTCCAAGATTAAAGACAAGGAGAGAATCTTAAAAGCAGCAAGATAAAAGGAGACAGTTATCTACAAAGGAGTTTCCCTAAGGCTATCGGCTGATTTCTCAAAACAAACTGTACAGTAAGAAGAGGCTAGAAAGAAGTATTCAAAATCATGAAAGGCAAGGACCTACATCCAAGATTGCTCTACCCAGCAAAGCTTTCATTTAGAATGGAAGGGCAGATAAAGTGCTTCCCAGACAAGGTCAAGTTAAAGCACTGCTCCATCACCGAGCCCTTATTATATGAAATGTTAAAGGGACTTATCTAAGAAAAAGAAGATGATCAAAGATATGAACAACAAAATGACAACAAACTCACAACTATCAACAACTGAACCTAAAAATACCAAAACAAAAACAGAGGCAAACTAAACAAACTAGAACGGGAACAGAATTACAGAAATAGAGATCACATGGAAGGTTATCAGTGGGGGGAGGGAGAAAATGGGGGAAAGGTACAGTGAATAAGAAGCATAATTGCTAGGTACAAAATAGATAGGGGAGGTTAACAATAGTATAAGAAAAGGAGAAGTCAAAGAATTTATATGTACAATACATGGACATGAACTTAGATGGGGAAATGCTGGTGGGAAGCGAGGGTAAAGGGCAGAGGGGAAGAAAGGGGAGAAATGGGACAACTGTAGTAACATCATCAATAAAATATATTTTTTTTAAAATTCCCTGCTACAGTATAAAATTTGAATTGTAAGGCAGATTGTCAGTCACAGCAAACAGCTGGGGCTTTTCTCTTGCACAAGCTCAGAGCCCTGCTTTAAGGCTAAATAAAGTACAGGATCTCAATGAATTCTTACTTGCTTGGTTTTTACCAGAAAATACCAATGCCTCTTTTTCCTTCTTATTCTAGGAACCAAAGAGGTTGTTGTAAATGTGGATGATGATGGAGTCATTTCCTTGAATTTCGAATGCGATCAGATGACTGCAAATTCTGAGTTCATCTGGTCCAAAGATTATGTATCCACTGAGGATTCTCCACGTTTAGACATTGAAAGCAAAGGCAACAAGTATGGACTGTTTCGATCATAATCATGGGTTTCCTTTTCATGATAAGAGGATGAAGTAAGCTCTTTGCTTTCCATTTTAAATACTTGATATAAGGGGATGGATCACAAGTATTTTATATCTGGTAATGTAAAGAGCAATAACCAGTATGAACCTTAAAAAAAATTCTTATAAAGTTCTTTTTACATTTTTCCATTTAAAGTGCTCTCATTTACGTTGTTAGAAGAGCTTTGATTGACATAAAAGTAAATTTTTAAAATGATTCTTATTATTCTACAAAATTTTGAAATCTTAAAGTAATGCTGAGTATATTTAAGGGGAGGGAACAAGGAAGAACACGTTGTTTAATGATTTGAGTTATGGTAAATTAAATAGACTAGGTATAATCCGCTCTGCTTTTTGTACCACCAATAGTGAGGGACATAAGAACTTGCTGAAAAGTACCCTGTATGGGAAGCACAGGGTAGGTGAGCTCCAGGTCCAGCTCTACCAGGAACTGGCTGTGTGACCTGGGGCAGTTGTTAGTTTCCACGGACCTCAGATTACTTTTCCTGCAGAATGGGAGAGAGTGAAGGGGGCTAATTTTATCATTTAATACTTTTAACCCCAAGATTCCGGGTTTGGTTTTTTGTTTTTTTTTACTTTGCCTGATTTATCAAAGTTTATATTTTTATAGCACCAGTCATACTGGATTATATTTGGTAAAACACAATATTCCTAAGTATTATTTCTATTACAAAGCAGCCCCATATATATCAAAAATAAAGAAAATAACTAGTAATTTTGTTAGAAAATGGCAAAGAAATACAGGATAGAATTAAAGAACATTTTACTGTTGCTATGCTATGAAGTCTTTGAAGTAAAACATACATAGGCCAAAGAAAAGACAATGAAACTGTAAAATTTTCTTTCACTTTGTGCACTTGAGTAACATTTAAATGTTTGGCTGATCTTAGATACTGACTAGCAATATGACTTTCCAAAGTTAGGAAACACAGTGGACTAGACCATGGGCCGATTTGTTTATGCATTCCACAAATATTTATTAAGCACATATTATGTTACTGAGAAGGCACTGATGGATGCCGGAGGACCCAATGGTAAACAAAACAGATCTCCTCCCTAAAGCCACACAATAGAGGCATAGAGATAATGAAATAGGCAATACCAATGCAATTTGGTAACCTCAAAAAAGGGAAACGCAGGGGATGACATAAGAGAGGCACTGGAGTTACCAACAGCAGGCTCTGCCCTGGGGGGGAAAAATCGTCGGGCTCCCTAGCAAGGGCTGGTCAACTAAAAATATCTTTATTTGGCATGTGTACTGGTGTGCAACATAGCTTGGGGATGGGAAATTTGTATCAGTTCCCTGCTCCCATCACCATGACCCCCTAGGAGGATGTCAGGAAAGACTTCCCTGAAACAGCAAGAAGGAGAAGGCTTCAGGCCAATAAGGGGCATAGGAACATGTGCTGCAAATGGAGGGACTGGCATGTGCAAGTGCCTCAAGGCAATGCAGGACACAGGTCCCCAGGTGCCACATGGCCTCATTTCTTACAAAAATATTATGTTCTTAAGGACAAAGCTAACCTTCAAAGACCTTGGGATGGAAGATTTGGGCATTTACTCCTGTGATGTAACAGACACTGATGGAATAGCATCAAGCTACTTGATAGACGAGGAAGGTAAGTTCAAATGAATTCATTCACTAGTCCAATGCTGCTGAGTGTTCTCAATGATGCTCTAGGATCAAGTGACTGTTGTTTTGGTAATTTAAGGTTTAATTGTTCTCTTTTTCTCCCTACAGAGGTGAAACGTTTACTTGCTCTTAGTCAAGAACACAAGTTCCCAAGTAAGTGTCCACAATCCTTTAAGAGGTTAGCCATCCTACTAGGTGACAACTTCTGGAATAGGGCAAATGGCATTGGAGGCTCTCGAGCGCATACAAGAGAACGTACATTGGTAGCTATGGATGCAGTTTCTAAAAGTGCTTTTATCTTTGTCATTGTTTTCAAGAGATACAAAGAAGACTAACGTAAGAACTATATTTCATGTTCTATTTCATAGAGCACTGGCAGGTTACATAGGCATAACAGCTCTGTACTCAAGTTCTTTTTTGTCTGTATGTAATATTACACATGTAATATTTATTTCCTGGATGCATATATATTTTCTGGATGCGTCAAGTCCTATGTCCTTCAGGAAACTAATCTCTTCCTAAGCAATTTAATGTTGGCCCTAAATAGAAGAATCAAACTTCTAAATAAAGGCATTACCTACCATTTTAAACTCCTGAAAAATAAGGTGAAGATGCCTTGGTCAGAAAAAAAAATTTTTTCTAAACTATCTACAAACACTTAATAAAACATTTTCCACATAAAAGATTAAATTTCACAGTTGATACCTAACAGAAGGAAAGAAGTCTGAAATGACAACTCGGAAAGTTCCACTGGCCGGATAAGATCTCTTGTCATTTGCACCTTTTGACCAAAGTAGTGACTTATCCAGAAAGTTACACCCTAGAGTTTGAGAAAACAAATAGAAAGGTATAGCATATCCTCATTCTTTTAAATCAGAAAATTTTTCCACTCATTAATCCCTAAACTATAACTCCTTTATAATACAGGAGTTTCAGGAACACGGGAAACCATAGCCTTACCCCAGACTACAGGCAAAATTTTGCATGTTTGTACATGTGCATTTTTCTAGGGAGTCTGTAGCTTTCCTGAAATTCTCAAATAAGACTGATTAAAAAGCAAACACTGCTCTACAACGGATTTCCTGACCTCTCTTCCATTCCCAAGGAGTGATTGATCATGAGACTTAGTGTTGATGACTATTGGCCTCAGCTGTAATGTTCTCAAAAACTACTTTGTTCAGCAAAGCAGCACAGGGGAGTGTAAATGTAGAATGCAGAATTCCTGAACTCCAGGATAGAACCCTTCCTCCCCCGTATGCTTGTTCACCATAAAACTGGAAAAGTAATACCATGAATGGTGTCTTAACAGTTAAATATTTCTAAAAATTGTATGGAAGATAGAGATTTGGTCTGAGCCTCCTTTTAGCTCTGTATTGGAGCAACTGCATAACTGAGTTTTACAGTGAATATGGAAAAGTGCAAATGAAAGGCATTCCTGAATGCTTAACAGGGGCAGTTTTAGGATAAATACAAAGAAGCATCAAGGTACACTTGGTACAAGTTTAGGGAGCATATAATTTAAAAGGTAGCAATGCTACACAAAATGTTGAGAAAGGTTTAAGAACACAGCAAGCAAAGTGATGATTTCCCCTAAAGAAAGAAGAAGGACTATTAAACTTTGAGAAACAACCATGCTTTTCGACAAAATGCTCCCTGGAGCCACCTCTGATTGGTTGAAGGAAGCTTTGTAGAGAACATTTTCACATTACAAGAAATTTAAAAACAGGTTTTGAGAGATGTCAGCCAACTTTTAAATTGCACTCAAATGGCTTTAAGTGATACAGGTGTAAATCATACTACGTGGTCCCTTTGCTTTCTTTGTGAAGCAATCCATGTGATATTTTAATATAGCTTCTTTTTTAAAAAACAATTTCCTCTTTATTCTTTTAAGGTTTTATATATTTATTTTTAGAGAGAGAAGGAAAGGGGAAAGAGGGAAGGAAAGATCAATGTGTGGTTGCCTCTCTTGTGGCTCCCACTGGGGACCTGGCCTGCAACCCAGGCACGTGCCCTGACTGGGAATCGAACCGATGACACCTTGCTTCACAGGCCCATGCTCGATCCACTGAGCTACACCAGCCAGGGCTTAATATAGCTTCTTAACAGTGACTTGCTTATATACCTCTGAAAATTTTTGCTTGGTCTGAGAACTTCAGTGAACTGGCATATTATGGGGATAGATATGGCTTAAATGACAAGATAGTTCATCTTATATATCTAATCAAAATAACTATTTTTAAAATTTTTTATTGATTTTATATAGAGAGAGGAAGGTTAGAAGAGAGAGAGAGAGAGACATCAATTTGTTGTTCTACTTATTGATGCATTCATTGGTAGCTTCTTGTATGTGCCCTGACCAGATCAAACCTACAACCTTGGGGTACTGAGATGACTCTCTAACCAGCTGAGCTACCCAGCCAGGCCCACATTTATTTTTTTAAGATCCATTTTTAAAAACATTTTAAAGAACCTGCAAAGGGAATTAAACTGTTGAAATAAATTAATTATAGTTATTTTCCAAATATTTTGAAGTGAGATCGTAGAATGATGAAACTGGAAAATATCTTGATTAAGTAGGATGTTCACTTCAATCTCATTTATTTATAAATGAGTCAAATGAGGTCCAGATATGCAAAGGGACCTGCCTAATACCATACAGTTTGTTAGTAGTTGATGTTGGACTAGTCCCCAGCCCTCCTGAGGCCAGCCCGACTCTTTTCATCACATTTTGGCGTTGTTCCTAAATAGACCTAACCAACGCCACAGTAGAGAGTCACAAAGGTTAGCTGAAGGACCGCAGGATTTAAGTTCATCCTCCTCATTTTTACAGTTGAGACATCTGTGACTCCAGAAAGGCCCATGTCTTGCCCAGAGGGACAGAATTAGAACCCAATCTTCCTCCCCTCAGTGTGGTGCTTGCCCTACGACACTCTCACACTGCCTCCACGCTTTCCAAGGGGCAAGGTTCTCCACTGCGATTTCCATTGAGTGTTTTTTCACTGTTGGAAGAGTCTGTATCAATATAGCTGCTTACCAATATACTTTTATTTTTCCTAGCTGTCCCAGCTAAATCAGAGCTGGCTGTTGAAATTTTGGAGAAAGGCCAGGTCCGGTTTTGGATGCAGGCTGAGAAGCTGTCCAGCAATGCCAAAGTCAACTTCATATTTAATGATAAGGAAGTTTTTGAAGGGCCGGTAGGTTTTACATGTTTGTATTTCTAAACACATTATTATAGAAATGTGCTAGGGAAGCCTGTTAGACTACAGGTAAATCATCATGAAAATCACTGGGCATGGGGTGGGGAGTTTAAACTTCACATGCAAAAAATGTAGAGGAAAGCAAATTGATTGTATCGTACTGTTCAAACTGGGGCACTTTTGAGAAAGAGTGTACCACTAATTTTTCCAAGACAAGAGTCATAAACCAAAACTGTCGCAGGTAAGTTCTAAAGTATAATCACCCAATAAAATAGCTGCTCTTGGGAAGGCAGAGGAGCCCAGATCCTGACCTGAACTCACTCACATACATCAGAATCCCAGTAGGGACGTGGTTCTTCATATGGAGGAAATGGCCTCAATTGTTGCAATCACTCAGAAAAAAGTTGCACTTTTTTTCTGGTTAAAAGTACCTTTGTTGCTTTTCTGGTTAAAAATGCAATCCACCCATGTTGTAAAAAACATTACAGACTCAGACAAATCACAGATTTTCACAACTTTTTGAGGTGCATTTTAGTACCTTTTTGGTCTTTTTCTACTCTTCCGTGGGTGCATGTCTTTTTGTGTTTTATTTACATAGATGATTATGTATATCTTTGTGTTTAAGTTCCTTGCTTTTAATGTAAACAGTTTCCATAGAAAGAGTTACAGCATCTAGGCTCTATTTGCCTTCCCCACATACCAGTAGAGCCAGGATCAGGCCAGCGCCTATAGGGACTAAAGAACTTGGGTTTGGGGATCCTGGCTCCCACCTGTGTTATCACAGGTGTAAATGGGAGACTAAGAAAATAGGGGAGAAGTATGATTTGTGGCCACTATTAACAACCTGTTCTCCTTTGATCACAATATGTTTTGGGGACATTGAGGCTTCATTAGTGAGGGGAAGAATGAGGAACATAACAAGTAGACAGCTATTTGGTGTATTTCTTTTCAACCCATGTAGCAATTGTGTCCCGTGTAGCAATTGTGTGTAGATCCAGAACAAGTCATACGTGGGTCCACTGTGACCCCTCTCCTCCCTTTTTTCAACATGTTTTCGTAGTCTGCTGTGATCGCCACCTGGCCAGTGGAGATGAAAGAAAAACTTTATTGGCATCACTCGGCCTCCATCACAACTGAGGGAACTCATGCATATGTGTGTATGGGCTCACTCCCCTTCATGTGTACACATACTTGCATGTTTCTGTGCACACACACACAGTTAATTGTCACTGCAGTTGGTTCTAATCAGAGCATTTTATTGGGTGGAAAATACAGTCTTAGGTCAGGTTTTCTGGAAGGAGATTCTGAAATAGAGTCTCTCCTAGTGATTTATGAGGACACACTCTCAGGGGTAGGAAGTAAGGGAAACAAGGAAGGTGGCAGAAAGCTAAGCAAAAATGTGGTCTCAGTTGGACACTGGCTTCCTTCTGGGGAAGCCCCAGAACCTGGATGGCACCACAGGATGAATCTCAGATCTGAGTCTCCATTCTGTGACACTTTACAGGAAAATTTCATTAATTCAAAGTCATTATGGAACTTGTTCTGGTATGCCCAAGGACTAAGATTTATCTTTACACTGAAAAAAAAAACCCCCACATTGCCCAAGCAACATGATACAATAAATATAGTCTAACAGGGCAATTTCAGCTCATTGGGAGCCAATGGATTTCAAATGCTTTGGAAGCATTTTTTTCAAATATTAATTCAGCAAATATAGCAATAATGAGACAAATACTTTCCTCATGCTACCTTACAGTTTTGCATTATTCTGCTAATTAAAGCTAATATAATCTGGAATGTAAATGGAACCTAAAAACAGCTTTTTGATAACATTTTGTGACTTGGGATAACAAAACTTTATTTATATTTAAAAGTAAATTTTAGTCTTTTTAGTAATCATTTCTGGTCAAGGCCATTTATTCCACAATACTTCCCTTTTTCTGGATACTAATTTTGAAACCTTGCTCACCTAAAAAATGTTAATAGTAAGTTTTATTAAAATTATGATTCTTTGGAGTCTGCATTTATTTTATCAGGCTTATTATCACCCTATCTACCTCACTGATTTCTCTTTTTCCCTTTTCACATTGAAGAAATACAAGATGCATATTGACCGAAACACTGGTATAATTGAAATGTTCATGGAAAAGCTACTGGACGAAGACGAGGGAACATACACTTTCCAGCTCCAAGATGGAAGAGCGACTGGCCATTCTACTCTGGTTCTCATTGGAGACGGTAAGAGTTCTGTGTAACACAGACTGGAAGCCTTTGCCGCTCCCTTTAATGCGGGCGGGCATCGCACGGCACAGTGCGGTCCTGCGAAAGGGAGACACAAGTGTTTTTGTTTGGATTCCCGTGTTTGAATACAATTCTCGGTTATTGCTTTCTGTAGTATTTCATTACATAGGAGTGAAAGTTAATTTAAAATGACACCAAATTTATTCTTGGTCTACAGGCAGGATTGCGTATAAATTATCTCATATTAAACAAATATTTATTATTAAAATTCTCCAGTGAAGGAGACTGCAATACAACCAATACTATATGTGTGTCTCAGAAACAAACTGATACTATTTTATGATGTACACTTACTTTAAATTACTTAAATCAAGAAGAACATATGCAAAACATAGAGCACACCAAATTAATTAATCATATATCACAATTAGATTGCACGTCAGCTGCCATAAGCCACTGTGGAAATGACCAAGATTTAAAATATGGCATTTAACAAAGCAGTGGAAAGGCTGGCCAGATCTCTGCATTTATAATGTCCAGCACTATTTCACTGTTTTTTAGCCTCATGACCTTGAACAAATTGTTTAACCTTTTGAAGTCTGTCCCTTCAGCCATGAAGACTAAAAACAAATAAAGTGGTCATGATGAATGAGTGTTATAACAATGAGTATAAATCACTTAACACAGTGACTGTCATGTACATTTATACCACTCCAGTTAATTTATTACTTTCTTGTTTTTCAATTTTTAGTTTATAAAAAGCTCCAGAAAGAAGCTGAATTCCAGCGACAAGAATGGATCAGGAAACAAGGTAAAAACAATCAATGAATAAACAAAAAGCTTCAGTTTCTTGAACAAAATATTCCAAGATTATTTGTATAACAAATTAAAATGAATTATCACTTATGTTAAGACCTCTATAAATAAAAAATAATTGAAAATATGTATTATTAAATAGGTATATATTTAAATATTTAAAATTAAATCTTGAATTTTAAAAATTTTGCTTCAAATACAAATCACATCAGAAGTTAAGAATGGCTTTTGATTTTGCTTTCATGACTAATAAAATGATTGCTGATATTATTAATATTTTACAGGCCCACATTTTGCTGAGTATTTGAGCTGGGAAGTGACTGGTGAATGTAATGTACTATTGAAATGTAAGGTAAGAAGTAGATAAATTTTTAACAGTTTATACAAGTGAACTAAGATAAAATAGAATGTAAGAAGATCAACTAATTCAAAAGAATATATGCACTCCTATGTTCACTGCAGTGTTATTCATAATAGCCAAGCTATGGAAGGAGCCCAAGTGCCCATCAGTGGATGAGTGGATAGAAAACTAGTGGTACATTTACACAGTGGAATACTACTCAGCCATAAAAAAGAAGGAAATCTCACCAAATGAACCTAGAGGGTATTATGCTAAGTGAAATAAGTTAGTCAGAGAAAGGCAAATACCATCTGATTTCACTTATATGTGATCCTAAAGAACAATATAAATGAACAAACAAAACAAAGACAAACTCACAAATACAGAGAGCAGACTGATGGTTTTGCCAAAGGGAGAAGACTTGAGAGACTGGGTGAAAAAGGTGAAGGGATTGAGAAGTACAAACTGGTAGTTGTACAATAGTCGTGGGAATGTAAAATTCGGCCTAAGAAGTATAGTCAATACTATTTTAATAACTATGTATGGTGCCAATTAATACTAAAAAGATCAGGGGAATGTTTTGTAAAGTATGTGATTGTCTAACTACTATGATGTACACTTGAAACTAATACAAAGTACCATTAAATGTAAACTATAATCGAACAAAAGTGAAAGTGATGCATCAATTAAAAAAAATAAAGACCATACAAATCAAGAAAAAAGAAACAAAAAAAGAAAAAGAAAACAATCACTAAGACCATACTGAATAACTGGACAATAATTTCCCAAAGAGGAAATACAACTATGAAAAAACAGACAAAGAAAATGTATACTCTCTTTAAAAAATGTAAACATGATTTCCTCCACCTTTATTTTCAAAGCTTCATTTATCTTTTTAAAAATATTTAGATATGTATTTCATGACTTAGTTTTTCTGTCCCTTTGATAAAGCCATTTGCTTTATCACTGACAGACTGTATTTTAATCTGATGAGATGTGCCTTCCTATGGTTTTCAGATTTTTATTTTAAGTCTGTTTGTACGTCAGTGTGTATGATCCTATTCTTTCTTTTCTTGGCCACTAGATGACATTAAAGTTAATTTTTACTGCTAGAAATAGAGATGCTAATGATTTAGGTTTATACATTTGTATCCACTTTATTCTAAACTCTGTCATTTTTAATTGTTTTGAGTTAATTTCATTAGCATCTTCTGACTCTAAGTTCAGTGTTTCTTCTGTCCAATGTCACATGTGAGCAATGTGGCATACTGATCTCAAGAAGTATAATTATGGTTTTTCTGTTAGGTGGCAAATATTAAGAAGGAGACCCATATTTTGTGGTACAAAGATGAAAGGGAGATATCAGTGGATGAAAAGCATGACTTTAAAGATGGTATATGTACCCTGCTTATAACAGAGGTAGGTGACTATAATTGTGAAACGTAATGTATTAATTCTGTACCCTGCTTCCTCCCAAAACCAGAGAGTAGGTTCTATCTTCTTTTGCTCTGGGCATTTATAATATCTTACTTCTAGCTGCTCCAAAGATCTCTGCCCTGACTTTAACTAAAAAGCAAGCTATAGGAACACATAAGGTTCTCTCACATTGTGATATGCATGGATTTGTCACATATTTAACCAATATTGGCTCGACACCACAACTCTGGTCTCTCACTTTCGTGGATGGGTGAGTGGCAGGGAGTTAAGTGGATCCTGCTTTGTTTGCTCTTCAGCCTCATTACTTGTTCCCTAAAAGTACAATCAGAGTAATATTCACTTCAGTATAGATTTTTATCTCCTTTTTTTGTCTGAAAGAGCACACCTTTCAAATGCATGTGATCATTAGTTTTTAATCTGGAGGCAGAGTAAAGGATAAGGACTTCAAGTTTCAAATCAGTTATAGCCCTGGAGGGTGGAAAATCAGGATTGCTAGTTTAAATATAATGGGTAGGTTTATCTGTGAATTGTTCATTGCTCACATGGTTAGATGCCTGTTCGTAGTGTGTTTTCATGGCAGTTCTATAAATAACAGGGCTTTGAAAATGCAAGCACCAAACTCTGAGGCTACAATAAGTTGCAATGTGGTATATCTATCCCTCCCTTAGTTTTCCAAGAAAGATGCTGGGATCTATGAAGTTGTCCTGAAAGATGACAGAGGAAAAGATAAGAGCAGATTGAAGCTTGTGGATGAAGGTCAGTCCACCCACTGCCGGGGGGTCTGTCATGTGTGTCCTGTGTACAGGTTACCTGAGTTATGAGTGAGGCTGAGCTAACGATCCAAGACACACTGATTGTTTGTCCATAGGTTTTAATGGAAATTGCAGCAAAGTGAACTACTGTTATGTTTTTTTTAAATAGTTTACTTTTAGTCTTCGTAGAAATCAGAAGTGTAATTTTGATCATCAGAGAATTTATAGTACACAGCCCAGCAGAGGTTTGTTTTCAATATAAATAATCATTTTTGTTTCAACCCTCAAAAAAATGCTACAGGATCAAAAACTGTGAAAAACATGTTGCAAATTAATCTCCTCTTAAAAGGTGACAGAAAAGATTTATATAGGAATCTCTAAGCCTTTAGTTATTAGCACAACATAAAAGCAATTTCCACTTTTCAGACACTACTAAGGACAAATATATCATGATAACAAAAACTCCTGTGTGACCCACAAACTTCCCCTGAACAAGATCTGTAACAGCATTGCTAACAAACAGCAGAAGTCTGACTTTGATTTTAGCTTCCTCTTGGTGGACATGGGACTAACTGTGTTTATAGGCAAAAAAAGCATTATTAGGCTGCAAAATATGAGGTTAATAGATGGTGAATTCATTATGAATTGATGACACAGATAAGAAAGCTTCCTCTAATGTGAACAAAGGCTTCCTGGGACTTAAGAAGAAGAGAATCTTGAAGCCATGAAACTTCCTGGAAATCCCATTGTGGTTCTTTGTCTACAATGTAAATATGATGAAAGTTATAGAGAATTACAGGGGGAAATATCAAAATAAGAGCAAGGATCTGTTACAACTTGATAAAAATTGAGTGATTCACACCAAAAACACTTAGGATCAATTGCTCAACAAAGTCTCCTTGTGCCCCATACCCTTCACCAGAAAGAATAGTTCTCAGAGCACAATGCTGACAAACAGTTGAGATTTGACCTTAAAATGAGTGTTTTTATGCTAAAACTTTTCCTATAAATCTCTATCCACAGCCTTTCAAGAACTGATGACTGAAATATGTAAAAAAATAGGTAAGTTAATGTGTTCTCAGCATGACAGTGCTTCATTATTCTCCTGGACAGGCCTACAGCTGGATGAAATATGTTTTTTTCTTCTTCCAGCTTTGTCTGCTACAGACCTGAAAATCCAGAGTACGGCTGAAGGCATCCGGCTGTACTCTTTCGTTACTTACTACCTGGATGATCTGAAAGTGAATTGGTCCCACAAGTAAGTAAATGGGCACTTAATTGCTGTGTAGAAATTCTCCATTTGAGTAAAAAGAAAGTGGAAACTCTCTGTGCTCTCAGCTAAGGAATCTACTTATTTCTCAGGTCTAACATTGATGAGTATAAGACAGAACCACCCAGGTCCTTAGTGTGCATTAACACTTTCCCTCAACACACACAGGGTGAGGCCAGTGCTGCCTAAGAGCACCTGTCTTTGTGATCTAGGTAGTACCGTAATTCACAGATATCTCTATAATGTGACCTACACCTTTGGACGGTTCTGTTTGAGCTCTCACTGCTTTGTGGGCATCCAGAGCCAGATTCTGATTCTCTCTTTCTGCACACAGCTTACCCATGCTGCTATGATCTGGTACAAAACTGAAGCAGCATGCACCAAGAGACACCAAATCTCCTGTTATGTGAATTAGTGGCCATTCACCAAAGAAGCCTAATCCAGAGAAGTGTCCAAATTTGTTTTTGTTGTTGTTTGTAGCAGTTAGCATAGTTGGTCATTAGCATGTTTCTTGTCCACCCTTAGAAGGCTTTGGCAAGCTCACAATCACTTTGGGAAAATGTATTTGAATTAAATTGAGCCTGAAGATCTGTTTTCATCCCAGGCTGCCTTTGTGGAGTTCTAGAGAGATTCCACTGAAGTTCAGCACTGGGATTTTAAGAGCCAGAATAGATTTCTAAGTCAAACGAGTTCTCCCATTCATATTGTGGATGTTATCCCTAACTTCTGTGCTTCCTTGAAATTTCCTGAGCTTAAAGGGAGCAGCAGCCTGACATAGAAATCTGGTGGGGCACAGCCACTTTAGTCCACACTTAGGTTGTAGCTGACACTCAATCCCGAAGTCCTGTGAGACCCGCTGTGGCACCCCAGGAGGGGGCAGACAACACTGTTCACTTAGATCCTCCTTTCAGTGAGTTTTTACAGTATGCCTGGCACTGCTCCAAGCCATTTAGATGTATGAGTTCATTTAACATACCCAACTCTTTGGCATGGGTACATCTTACTTCAGCGAAGAGGAAGTTTAGGCTGCGGGAGCTGACTTGCCTGAGGTCACACAGCTAACTGGCAGGGAGGGCCGAGCGCAGGCAGCCTGGCTCCAGAGGACCCTGTCCTGGCATCACCCCTGTGTGCAACGAGCATTAAAAGTCTAGATTAATATTTAACCAGAGCTAGGTCCCACAAAGCAATCATTTGTGTTTTCTTTAAAGTGACTTTCCTATTATGTAGAACAGTATTTTATTTATTATTCTTAATTTCCTGAGTTCTAAAAAATTATGAAAAGTGAAATTCCAATGTAGAATTCTTGAGATTTCATTCTTTTGTTCAATTTTTTTTCAGACTACATTGTAGAGAGTTATAAATTAAAATAGATCAAATTCCAGGAAATTCCTCTGTGACATTTAAGACTTTCTAATATGTTGGTCTGAAGAATATGAGAAGATAAATTAATTGAATCATCAATCAAAAAGCTTTACACGTCATTTCTAAAAGGATAATTTGTTCAGAAAATTAGGACATTGACTTTTGAACAAGCCATTAGGCTAGAGAGCATAAACTTTTTACTTTATTTGCCCTAGTCATTTAAATGAGTGTGTTGTGTATGCACATGCCTACGAAAGACTCAGGAGTCAAGGTCTGTCTCCACTGTCTTTATGTAGGTGTGTGAATAACTGAGAAAAAACTTGAAATGGAATTTTAGTCTTGACTTTGCTCCTATCTTTTTCTGGATCGTAAGCAAGCCATTTAATTTTCTGGCGATCACTTAATAATACCTGCTCTATCTCATAACACTCATGGACCAATGTAATAATGAAAGTAATGGTACTTTGTAAACCATAGAGTGGTTTACAAATTTAAGGTACTATTATGCATGTTAGCCAGAGATTAAAGAATTCAAACATTTGTTTTAGCAAGCCAGAGAAACTGTCTTTCGACTTCCGGCCAAGATAGAGGCATATATACATATACTTTGCTTCCTTGCACAACCAAAAGAAGGACAATAACACATTTAAAAACAAGCAATAACCAGAACTGCCAGAAAAATCAAACTATACGGAAGTCTGACAACCAAGGAGTTAAAGAAGAAACAGTCATTCAGACCAGTAGGAGGGGTGGAGATGGGCAGCAAGGGGGCAGAGGATGCATGGCAAGGCAGCGGCTGGAGGACCCAGTGGGTGAGGTGGCAGCTGGCAAACCAAGCAGCCCCACACTGGCATGTGGTTTTGGATAAACCAGGAGGAACAGCTAGGGAGCAAGAGACCATTAAAGGGGAATTAAAGCTACAAAACCTCTGGCTGTAAAAATCTGTGGGGATTGTGGTGGCGGGAGAAACTCCCAGCCTCACAGGAGAGTTCACTGGAGAAAGCCACAGGGTCCTAGAATGTACACAAGCCCATTCACCCAGGAATCAGCACCAGAAGGGCCCAATTTGCTTGTGGGTTGCAGGGGAAGTGACTGAAAGCCTGCCAAGAGCTGAGCAAGTGGCATTGTTCCCTCTCTGACCCCTCCCCCACACACAGTGCCACAACACACCCTGGAAAATACTTAAGGCTCTGCCCCTTACAATGTAAGAGGCATGCCAAGACAACAAATACGGCCCAAATGAAAGAACAGATCAAAGCTCCAAAAATAGAACTAAGTGATGAAGAGATAGCCAACCTATCAGATTTGGAGATCAGAACACTGGTAATCAGGATGCTCACAGAGATGGTTGATTATGGTCGAAAAAATATAGAAAAAATAAAGTCTATGCAAAGTTAAATAAAGAAAAATATACAGGGAACCAAGAGTGAAGGGAAGGAAACCGGGACTCAATCAACAATTTGGAGCAGAAGGAAGAAATAAACATTCAACCTGAACAGAAGGGAGAAACAAGAATTCAAAAAATTGAGGAGAGGCTTAGGAACATTCATTTCCTATACTATTCTTAACTTTCCCCTGTCTATTTTGTACCTACTATTTATGCTTGTTATTCCCTGAACCTTTTTCCCCATTCTCTCTCCTCTGCCTCCTTACCAATAACCCTTCATGTGATCTCTATTTCTGTGACTCTGTTCCTGTTCTAGTTGTTTGCTTAGTTTGTTTTTGTTTTTGTACTCTTAGGTTTAGTTATTAAACCTAAGTTGTGAGTTTGTTGTCATTTTACTGTTCATATCTTTGATCGTCTTCTTTTTCTTAAATAAGTCCCTTTAACATTTTGTATAATAAGGGCTTGGTGGTGATGAACTCCTTTAACTTTGTCTTACCTGGGAAGCACTTTATCTGCCCTTCCATTCTAAAAGATAGCTTTGCTGGATAGAGTAATTTTGGATGTAAGTCCTTTGCTTTCATGACTTGGAATACTTCTTCCCAGTTCCTTCTTGCCTGTAAGGTTTCTTTTGAGAAATCAGCTGAGAATCTTATGGGAACTCCTCTGTAGGTCACTGTGTCCTTTTCTCTTGCTGCTTTAAGATACTCTCCTTCTCTTTAATCTTGGGTAATTTAATTATGATATGCCTTGGTATGTGCTTCCTTGGGTCCAACTTCTTTGAGACTCTCTGAGCTTCCTGGATTTCGGAAGTCTATTTCCTTTGCCAGATTGGGGAAATTCTCTTCATCATTTTTTCAAATAAGTTTTGCATTTCTAGCTTTTACTCTTTTTCTTCTGGCACCCCTGTGATTCAGATGTTGAAATGTTTAAAGCTATCCTGAATGTTCCTACACTTCCCCTCATTTTTTTCAATTCTTGTTTTTTTCCTTTTGTTCTGGTTGAATGTTTATTTCTTCCTTCTGCTCCAAATTATTGATTGAGTCCCGGTTTCCTTCCCTTCACTCTTGGTTCCCTGTATATTTTTCTTTATTTAACTTTGCATAGACTTTATTTTTTCTATATTTTTTCGACCATAATCAACCATCTCTGTGAGCATCCTGATTACCAGTGTTCTGATCTCCAAATCTGATAGGTTGGCTATCTCTTCATCACTTAGTTCTATTTTTGGAGCTTTGATCTGTTCTTTCATTTGGGCCGTATTTGTTGTCTTGGCATGCCTCTTACATTGTAAGGGGCAGAGCCTTAAGTATTTTCCAGGGTGTGTTGTGGCACTGTGTGTGGGGGAGGGGTCAGAGAGGGAACAATGCCACTTGCTCAGCTCTTGGCAGGCTTTCAGTCACTTCCCCTGCAACCCACAAGCAAATTGGGCCCTTCTGGTGCTGATTCCTGGGTGAATGGGCTTGTGTACATTCTAGGACCCTGTGGCTTTCTCCAGTGAACTCTCCTGTGAGGCTGGGAGTTTCTCCCGCCACCACAATCCCCACAGATTTTTACAGCCAGAGGTTTTGTAGCTTTAATTCCCCTTTAATGGTCTCTTGCTCCCTAGCTGTTCCTCCTGGTTTATCCAAAACCACATGCCAGTGTGGGGCTGCTTGGTTTGCCAGCTGCCACCTCACCCACTGGGTCCTCCAGCCGCTGCCTTGCCAAGCATCCTCTGCCCCCTTGCTGCCCATCTCCACCCCTCCTACTGGTCTGAATGACTGTTTCTTCTTTAACTCCTTGGTTGTCAGACTTCTGTATAATTTGATTTTTCTGGCAGTTCTGGTTTTTGCTTGTTTTTAAATGTGTTATTGTCCTTCTTTTGGTTGTGCAAGAAAGCAAAGTATATGTATCTATGCCTTCATCTTGACCAGAAGCAAATCTGAATTCCATATTATTTAAAAACCTGTAGAACTTTATGGTAAGACTGTCAATAAGAGACAAAGTAAATGTCAGCTCTAGATAAAAGCAAACAATAAGGATATTTCCTTTCATTTGAACAGTGGGACTGCTATTAAGTACACAGACAGAGTTAAAAGTGGGGTCACTGGACAGCAGATCTGGCTGCAGATCAATGAACCCACTCCAAATGACAAAGGGAAATATGTAATGGAACTCTTTGATGGCAAAACAGGACACCAGAAGACAGTGGATCTTTCTGGAGAAGGTAAATGAATATTCTCAAAATTTTACTTACTGTAGAGGAGTGGGCTTTTTAAAAACAATGAAGAGTGATCAAAGGCCATATGTTTTCCTGTTGAAAGAGGATTGGAGATTTCAATAAAGCAGTTTCAAGTCAGCCATGGTGGTAGAAACAAGAATTTCAATAGGTGGAGAATTATTGAAAAGTAAGCGTTACTCTGTCAAGATGTGTACCAAAAGGGGGCACACTGATTTATAATCACTTGAGCAAGAACAAACACAGAAAAAGCTTAGTTTTATGGTGATTGATATTTAAGCATGTTCATGGAGTCAAAGAAATGAGTTGAGTTGGAAGGATTGACGATACGAGTGAAGGGGAGTAATTGATGTAGCAGAGGTCTGAAGGATGGCACGCTGGAGATCCAGGGCAGAAGTGGGAGTCAGAGCGAATAAGCAGAGACGAATATTGAGAAGAATAGAACAAAGTTGTAAAAGTTAGATTCTTAGGGCCTCAGATTTCTTGGTCATCTGCTATAGAGTGGGGGCTTCTGGAGAGAGCAGGGAACAGAAGAAAGTCACAGGAGACATGGAAAAAGGCTTTCTACCTAAGAGCATAGATGACAGATGACATACAAGTATTAATTAAAATTTTTAAAGTTAAAGCATACACAGTCATAAATAAAACATTAAAAGCACTGTGTCATTTCTCTCTCCTGGAACTATATTCTTCATCTTATTCTTTCCTTAAAAAATAAAATAGTTTGTATGAAGTTACCAGAGAAGCCTGGGGACTGATTTTTTCTTCCCCTTCTTCAAATATTAAAATGCATCCTAAATGTGCAGTAACTCTCAGTGATTTAATCCTCCAAGAGTTGATTCATAATTTAGAGAACAGCCTTTCAACCCTGTCTTGAGTTGTTTTGTGCTGAGTCCTTTAACCTCACCCCACCCACCCATGATGGCAGGAAACACTTGCCGAAGGTTCTCTTGCAGGGAATGGAGGGGCTGTCCCTGAGGACTCCACCCTCCAGGCCACACTGTGCCTGAGTCACATCCTGTGCTGAGAGGACTTCTTCTGCAGTTCATCTGATACTGTTAAACACAATAGAAAAAGGAAAATAAGACGTGGATAGATAAATTAAAAATTTTTAAATTTTTTTCTTTTACTCTTTGGCCCATCAGAGCTTACTTAACTAACCTGCTCTCAAAAAGCTGTGGGTTGTCTCAACCAGCCTTAACTGCCACAAAACGCAGACTGGCTCGAGGCACCTGTCTCTTTCTCTGAATGGCATGGGCAAAAACAATAGTATTGAGCTCTTAGTGTGGTTTAGCCTAACTAATGTTGATGTAAGAAACATCAAAACCTGTAGAGAATTTTTGTGACCTTATTTGAGCCAAACTGAAGACAATGGCCAGAAGCAAAACCTCAACGAGGTGAGAAAATGCTCCAGAGAATGGCAGTTTGGCACCTTGTTTTATATACTACAATAGAAAGAGGAGGCATGAGCGGGTTACATGATACTCACTAGTGATAGAGCAGGGAGGTGGAAGGAAGCAAAGTGCAGGGGGGCCTCTGGGATTGGATAAAAAGTAAAATGATAGACACATCTTTTACATAATTAACAGTCGGCAATTAACATGATAACAGTAACGATGAGGGGATCTGTGGTCCCCCTCTGCTGCAGTGCCTGCACTTTGAGGGAAGTGGAGGGGGTCCAGAGAAAGGACATTTGACATTCCAAAGCTGTGTTATTACAGATGCCAAAAGACAACAGATGGGCTTCAGTTAAGGTAAAAGTTGACCTGTGTTAGGGAAAAATACTGGCCCAGGACATGACTACCCACTATGAACTGATTTTAGTTTCCAAATTTTAATCCCAGACCATCCTGTGTGGTTAGTTTCGGTCTCTGAGTCTGTAAGGCTGCCACACAGGCCTCCCCTGAGCTTGTCAGGTTTCACACGTGGCCCCTTTTCTTCCTTCCACACTACTGCACTTCCAGAGATGCTAACCCTGACCTTATGCGCATTTTTTCCATCTGTAAAAGGAGGGGAGTCTGACTAGTATTATGCTAATACTTTCTAGATGTAAAATATTTTGATTTCAAACCACTGAAGGCTTTAAAGGCAAGGTGAGAGAGATTTAAAAATGAAGCTGCCTTTCCCCCTGAAGTCTTCAGAGTGGCTTACTCTGCAGACTCAGGGAAAAAGTTATTGTAGAACTCTGTAGCTCTCATTTCCCCGTCTCACTGTCTTTATCTCATCTCTGCACAGCAGAGAAGCATTGCTTCAGGCAAGCGTTGGCATATGCGGCAACTGCTGTGCACCTTGTGCTCTTTAATACAAATACGTGGGCCAGACCACGTAGCATAGAAACATTTAACTGTCTGGCTAGAAGGCCATGATATGTGGGATGATTCACTAGGAGAAAGGCCTTTTTGAAGCTCACCATGCTTATTAGACAACTAACTTTTATTTGAAACAGACTGTTATTCCCATTTTAACTTCGGTGGAACTAATTCTTTACCTTTTGTTTGAAAGGTTGAAGGTCTCTCAGAACTGAGATCTTCTGAAATCCAATATTTCATATTTTCTACCTAGAAAGTATTTGCTTGTTAAGTCCATCAAGTTGTAGAGTTAACGCATAGGCGCAATATTATCCAGAGTCAGCTTAGTTGTACCTGCACCAGTCACATTGGCCTCAAGGTGTGAATTGTAATCAGCCCCTGTGTGTCATTAACTCTGGATAAGAAAATTCTAACTTCTCTTTTTTTCCCTTTTAAAGCATATGATGAAGCCTTTGCTGAATTCCAGAGATTAAAGTAAGTCTTTTTCCCTAGCAAATGCCATGTGCATGCATTAATTTCCCTGTAACGTGGGGTGTGCTCCTCCGCCATCTGAATGACAGAGTCTTTCACGGCCACGGCCACCAGTGCAGTAAAAGCAGTGCTCCCCAGCGCTCTCCAACAGCCAGCTCTCCCCGAGGCAGTGAAATGCAGTCAAGGTTAGCTGCTCTGAAATAACATTAAAACCAAACTCTTCTTTGTTTCTATGTTTGTTCGTCTCTCCCAACCACAGACAAGCTGCCATTGCCGAGAAAAGTAAGTAAATCCCCTGCCTGTTTACTCCTGGTGTAGTTTCAAAATGTATCTTCTATTTCTCTATTATAACTTCAGACGGAGGAGATTGAAAATGTTTTTCTTTCTTTTCTTAAAAAAATCTTAGGTGTTCTACATATGTTTTCATTTAGTCTCTTGAGTAAGAATGTCTATGAAAAGAAGGTCTCAGGTTACAGAATAAGAATATCACCCAGCTCTTAACCTGAGCCAGCTGTGTGGGGAAATCTCTGGGCTGCACCTCACACAGTAGATTGTTAATCACTTGCAACAGGCACAACATATCAGAAACATTTACATACATTAAAGAAAAAGTCTTTGTAAATTTGACGTCAGGTAATTCACTGGCACTGGCCCTCTGACCAGCACTCCACACAATCCTGAGATCCCCCGTGGGAGAAAAGATTCCGAGCATGGCCTCTCTGCCTTCCATTTCACTGGACGCAGTCCAGGTGAACACACACCAAACAGTCACGTCTACCCAGAAATGAGCTCACTACTAAGTTCTATCATCTGTTTGCTTCACACACAGATATTTCGAGAAGCGCTCAGATAATCTTATAGCATTCCAGAAGTCACAGACTAATTTGCCATAATAATTTGGGTTCTTCTGCAGTGTGGGAGGCAGAATTTGAAAATTGTTGAGGTTAAGACTATAGAGTTTATCCTCAGCTATAAGGGAAGGGAGCCAGGGGGAGGAGCAGGAAGTGAAGTTGTCTGTCTGCCCTTCGGTGGCTCCAGGTCACTCAGGATGGACCTTTTCACCGTTGTCACATACTGCTATCCTCCTCACTCTCTGCTCTTTCCCTCTCTCCCTGCTCCGGCCCTGGGTGTGTGAGGTGGCCACACCAGGGATGTGTTGGGGAGTGTCCAAACAACAGGGCATTTTTCTTGCTGGCGCTGAGTGTGTCCCTCCTGCTCCTGGGCACAAAAACAAAGCCAGGGCCACAGCAGTTGACGGCCACTCCCTATTCTTGAATGCTTTTGCGGGCAAGTAGTCTGACCTTCCCTCTAGTTCCTGAGCATTTCCCTAAGATCACTGGGTCACAGGAGTTTAGAGCTGGAAGAGATGTTAGAGCTCTTTTAGCTTCATGTTTTTAAACTTTTACAAACCACGGGACATTAAAATCTTCCACACAGAGTCAATATATGAAACAGGTAAAGGCTGAGTTATCTTCATTGGCGCCCTGACTCAATACCCCATCTTGACCTCCTCTCAGGCCCCCCCGAGGAATCCCATGGACACTGCACACATGTCTAATGCAACCCCCTCCTCCTCATCTACAGATGAGGAGACTGAGGTCCCAATGCAACTCGCTTAATGCCACACATCAAGTGGCACAGGAGACAGGTCGGGCTTATAAGGTGCAGTGGAATCAACAGAATGCAGCCAACACTAGTCAAAGCTTTTGCCTGACTCAATGGAGAAGGGAATTGTGAAAATACGGATCTAGAGTCACACGTTAATAAAGTAGGCCTGAAAATGAGACAGTGGTGGCCACTGAGTTAGTGCCAGAGAGGGAGACTTTGAGTGAATTAGAGAAGGTGTCCTTCCCTGGGGCTGATGTAGTCACACACAGAGCACATGGCTTGGTTGGGAGTCAGCACTGGATTCCAGCACCTTTGCTGCACTTTGTAGTTATACTCATGGCCAAAGAGAGCAGCCCTGCATAGCGCTACCAAGAACTATCAAGAGACGGGAAAGGGAAGGTTTATACGAAAGACCTGTGTAAAGAAAACCCACATCTGCAAGAGCCTCCAGATCTCCCTGGCATCAAGCTCCCAATTATGCAACCTTTTTTAATCATAGGGAAGCCCATAAAAGAGGCCACGCTGAGCTTGGAAGCTTTCCATCGAGATCTGCTCTGCCTCCTCGCCCTGAGCCCCACTGAGCTGCAACAGGGCCAGCCCTGAAAACAGCTGCGAGAATCATAGAGCAGGTCTTGATCCAACAAAGCAATCTCAAGCTGACATTTTAGGCACAGAGAGAGGCAGCTGCACACATGAGTTCTGTGTATGAAGAAGGATTAACATTCAGCATCACCGGATCATTGTTTAATTTTGCATGTTAAGAGCAGGTATAAAATAACTGAAAAGAGAGGGAGACGAAATTGGAAAATTAGTTCCCTGGAGTGGTTTTGTCAGGGTAATTGCTGATGCTCAGCATTTCAGTGATTAACCAAAAGTGCCTGTACTTGCAGATCGCGCCCGGGTGGTGGGCGGTCTCCCTGATGTGGTCACCATCCAGGAAGGCAAGGTAAGCACGGAGCAGTCCTGTCCCTGCTTCCTCCACTC
This sequence comes from Sturnira hondurensis, assembly GCF_014824575.4. Taxonomy (NCBI): domain Eukaryota; kingdom Metazoa; phylum Chordata; class Mammalia; order Chiroptera; family Phyllostomidae; genus Sturnira; species Sturnira hondurensis. The sequence continues at coordinate 1,112,436 of NW_028085098.1, forward strand.
TAGGAATGGGTTCTGGTGCCTCAAACTTCGTTTTTGTTTTTTTTTTCTTAAGATACATCCCACCATCCTCATGCCATGGCTACTATGCTTGACTTCAGAATAGCCAAATGCCAGGTTAAAAATTCAGTCATTTTTCCAATCATCTTAATATTTTGGGTCAAGCATCAGGATGCAAGTTTGTCTGATGTGGGCACATGTAGACCACTTAGTCTCTTTCCAGAGACCTTTAAAATCACAAGAAGAGAAAAATGTTCAATCATAGGTACATGATAAATATGAATGAAGAATGAAGCATCCTCTAACACCTAGTGGAAAATGGGCTGTCCTATTAACTGCCTTACCTTTTATGGGAAACCTGCTGCTCCATGAATGTCTACAGGTTCTATGTTACTTGAAAACCGATTTCTCTCCATTAGTTATAAACTAGTATTTCCTGGCTCCATAATAACCTCTGAAAAGCAATGAACACGATTTTTAACCTGTTTCATTAAAACAAAGTTAACATACCAGTCACAGGGATCTGGGTATTTGTAGTAGATTGAAACCTTTCCCCACTTCAAAATGGTAATGGAGACATATGATGGCTGATTGGAACTCGGGTGATAAAACGAGGCGTATCTAAAAGCTTTAGAGAGGGGTGGGATTCATCCAGCTGGGTTTCTTCATCGGCAAGCATATGACCACCGCTGCCACTAAGCTCAACCATTGCAGGGTTGCTTTTGTTTTCAAACTTTATCTTCTATTCTCCTCATCTAACGAGGTTCAGGATATTCAACTCACTGGGTCATAGTGAGAATTAAGAGACAGATTATAATAGTTTTCCTTGATATCTAAGGTATTTAGTTTTGTTTGGTTTTGTTAAAAGTTTTAACCTGCAATCACAGTTTCCAAAATCATATCCCTGCTCCACTTAGATAAGTTTAATGGCAATGGATTGACTCATATTTGTTGCAATGTATATGCAGAATAATTCAGTGAGAAATGCTAATTAACCATGGAAAGTAAACAGATTTCCTAATCCATATAATTAATTTTAGGAGCTACTCTTATAGAAGAGGTAACAAGTGATGATATAAGACTCTTTAGAAGAATGCATAGAAGGATATCATTTTTTCTGTATATTGTGAGCTTTAGTTCTTTTCCTTATAATTACTGAATTTTAAAAACAAGAAAAATGCAAGAATTGAATTTAAAATGTGAAATAAATTCAACATTATTGGCCGTCAGGGAACTACAAATTAAACCACACTGAAAAATCATAATGCACCTACCAGAATTGCTAAAATAAAAAATGTTGAAAACAACAAATGCTCATGAGGATGCAGAGAGTGCTGGTGGAACTGTGAATCAAAATTGTACAGCCACTCAGAAAAACAAATTGGTGATTTTTTTCAAATTTTTTTTATCCTCACCTGAGAACATTTTTTCATGGCTATTAGAGAGAGAGGAAGGGAGGGGCGAGAGAGAGAGAAATATCAACGTGAGAGAGAAACATTGGCTGGTTGCATTCCATACGTGCCCTGACTGGGCATCAAACCCACAACCCAGGCATGTGCCCTGACCAGGAATCAGACCCACAACCTTTCGGTTACAGACAGTATTCCAACCAACTGAGCCACACCAGCCAGGGCGACCATTTTTTTTAAATGATACATGCCTTTACCACATGACCCAATAATTGCACTCTTGGGCACATATCATAGAGAAATTAAAACTTATGTTCACATAAATACCTGTTTTTATGTTCACATAGAAAAACAAATGGGTCTAGCAGCTTTATTCATAGTAACTCAAAACTGTTAACAGGCCAACCTTTATAGGCATGACCACGCTGTGACACAAAACTCAGTGATAAGAAGGGACAAATTATTGATACCTGAAATAACTTGCATGAGTCTGCAAGGCATTATACTGAGTGGAAAGGGCAATCCTGAAAGATCACATACTGTATGATGCTATATATATAATGTTTTTGAAATTACAAAATTTGGGAAACAGAAAATAGATCAGTCATTGCCAGGAGTTAGCAATGAGGCTGGGAGGTTTGGGGAAGTGAGGAGGGGGTGGTTACAAAGGGCCACACAAAAGATCCTTGTGGTGATAGAAATGTTCTGTGTCTTAACTGAGGTGGTGGAAATGTGAACCTAGACAGTGATGGACGTAAATAGAAGTAAGCATACACAAACACAAACCAGTACAGTAAAACTAGGAAAATCTATGTAAGATCAATGGACTGTACCAATGTCAATGTACTGGTTATCATAGTATGCTATAGCTTTATAAAATGTAACTATTGGGGAAAACTGGGTAAGGTACACAGGATCTCTCAATTATTTATTACAACTGTATATAAACCTATAATTATCTTAAATTTTTTTCAGCAAAATGTTAGGTAAAGTAAAACTATAGGTGTAAACACTGATCTTTAAAATAAGAGGGTTTCAACACAGACAGTAATATAATAAAATATTAGGAAATAGGAGTACATTTTGGTAAAGCACCTTTGCAACTGCAACAGATTGGGTCGGGTTTGGGGGGAAATAAAAGGAAGATGGGATTTGAAAATTAGCCACATTATCTGAAACAGCTGTTAGGATTCTGCGGCTGAGCTCTGTGAAATGCAAATGGGAGCAGGTGGTGATTATGGCAATGAGAATTCTCTACTGAGACAGCACCCAAAATGCCACATTAGTGCAAAAAGCATCTATGTGTTTACAAAAGAGAAAATGGAGATGGGAACTGGAAGCAAACTCAGTGTGGTTTTGGTAACAAGTATTCCCAAAGCCAGAAAGCCAACACTCTAAAGAAACCTTCTCAGGTTTGATTTCGAACTGTAACTCACACAGGTGCATATACGTACCAAGTTCAAACCCTCCTCTGGGAGGTTTATATTTATCCTCCACTGAGTCATGCCGTACCATCAAAGGATTCTTTAAGTTGGAACATTATATCTGATATCTCTCCTCTCCTCTCATAAAACCTGTTTTTCAGGCACTTAATCTCACTTGCAACGTGTGGGGTGACCCGACTCCGGAGATCTCCTGGTTGAAGAACGAGAAGTCCCTGGCCTCGGATGACCACTGCAGCCTCAGGTTTGAAGCAGGCAAGACGGCCTTCTTCACTATCAACGGGGTGACCACCTCTGACTCTGGCAAATACGGGCTGGTTGTGAAGAACAAGTACGGCTCGGAGATAAGCGACTTCACCATCAGTGTGTTCATCCCAGAGGAGGAGGCGAGGGTGGCTGCTGGGAAGCCAGAGAAAGGCGCTAAGGCCAAGTGACCGGGCACCCCTGGGCGGGCATTCAAGGGGATCTGCGCTGGTCCGCCTTGTGCTGCTCCTGTGCGAATGGTTTGGGCAAAGTGTAAGGAAGTCTTTGTGCTTTCAACTCCCTATTATTGTTGGCCTGGGGGGACATCGTCAAATCTTTTATTCATATTTTAAAAAGCACCAGCTAACATTTTAATAGTTAAGACAATATCATTGGTAGCACAGATAGGAAGAACTGGTTTTTAAGCAAAAGACCAGAAAAAGAGAGGGACATCGAATGATGATTAGAAAGCAGGCGAATGTGTTGTGGAGCAGAATTTGGACTTGGCTCAACTTTTACCAGTAAATTCTCATGGATTGCAGCTAAGCTCCAGCATCAAATCAAGACAGTGACTAGTTAAGCAAACCAGTACATTTCACGTGTTGTTGAGATAGGGGTGTGCATTTCTGTTGGTGGTCTTTTGATTTGGAACCTTCTCGGTATTAATAAACAGTCCTCACCTTTCCTCTTCTCTCACCAGCATTTCTCTCTGTTCTTCTTTGGCTGCTCGGCTGGATGGCCTCTGCTGCATCTCCCTCACCACTTCTTGTAGCTCACCTTTCATTGGAAATTCCTTTGGGTTAAAGCAGTAGGATCTGATAAGTCATCCAAGGTCAATTGAAGTTCAGAGGTGTGAAATTGCTCTGTCACTGTACACTTGCTAGCTTACTGGACAATCAAGTTGATTCCATTGTTAAGATACCCAAAGTAATTGAATGCAATGCGTCAATTAAGGATAAGAGGCTGTGGGTGTCTAGTGTTAGAACTGGCGCCTAAGGTCCCACAGCTAAGAAAACAAACAACTCTCATTCTAAAATGAGACCTGCCAGCTTTGGGGCCTGCCCCTCCTTGCAGGATGTGACTATATGCAGCATTCTGCTCTAGGATGCTGCCAAGGGTCAGGAACAGGACAACAAACTCCCTTATACAGTTTGGAGGGGCACCTACTCATCCTCTCCTTTTCAAAGTTTGGGCTGGAAATTATGTCTTATCTGACCGTATCAACCTTCCCTTGTCCAGCCCAGTGCCCCATGCTGTTGCCATGACATTGAACACTGGGCAGGAGCAAGATGCTGTACTCTCACTCACAGGCATGGCAAGTTGATGAGATCCCTGAGGGTCACGGGGACCCTTTTGAGAGTGGCTGACCTTAGGCAGTCTTAAGTCCTCCCCGCTCTTGGCAAGAGGACTCCCTCTGACAAGTGGACCCAAAAAAGAGATGGACACAAACAGGGGAGCCGAAGAGAGGGGAAAGGGGGAAGCAGGGGCAGATCTGTGAGTTAAGGAACTGTGCAGGTGAGAGGCCCCGAAGACTTTACACAGAACCCAAACGCACCTCTCACGAGACCAACAACAGAGTCCCAGTGTTGGGAGAAGGGAGGGAGGGAGTCATATACTACCCACCCCTCAATTCCATGCTACTGGGGCCCAAATCGAGGAGGAAACAGAAGGATTTGGATCCAAGGAAAACACAATTTTAGAACCATGTGTTCTGAATTCTGAAATTATTTGAGAGTTTAGGAAATCAAAGTGGGTTACCATTAAGATCCCTGCCGTCCAGCACAGACTCGATGGAACACAGTGGCATTGAGGAAGGAAAATAGTTTTTGTATTCATAGTTCTATAAGCTGAGACTACTCAAGTGGTTGTAAGAATGATTTCTGCCAGTATAATAACCAAACTAAATCAGCTCAGATTTCATGGCTTAGGTAAAAATCTGCTGTTTCTCCAGGGAAATAGAACTGAAACTATATATATCCATCAGTTTAATGAAGCTGAAGATCCTTTTAACTTATGAGAATCTGTGACCTGCTAAATGTGATTTATTGGTATGCAGGGCATCATATGGAAGCATAGGAAAGACTCCTCAGAGTTTACTTTTATAAAATTGATATTCAATATATTAAAGTAATAAATTTAAAAATCTAGATATTCCTAAATTCTTGAAGTTTAGCTTTAAAATCTCATTTTTCCATTTAAAAATCTAGCTATTGAGAACAATTATTATAAGGGTACTTTATAGTATAACTAAATTTCATTCAACTTGTTAAACTGTATTTAGTAATTAATATATTTGCTTTCCATTTTAAATACTACTATTGTCTGACTTACCAAACAAAAACTTTGTAATAACTTAAATAACTTTAATAACCTATAAAATTAAGTACATAAATACGAAAAAATTTTGAATTCTTTCAAATGTACCTATTTGTATATAGACTTAGTAAGACCTCAACAAAAGTCACAATCATTAAAGATTTTAAGTTAGAATCATAAAGCTGAGCTATTACTAGAATAAACTTTATGAAACCATTGTAAGTACATGAAAATCAAATATGCAGAGATGCCATAATAAAAAATAATAACATTACCCAGCTACAGCCCCTGTGTACTGGGACTAGAGTTTTAATACCCATAGCAGAACAAGAGACATCGCTCACTGTTCAAAATGGAAGCTGCACACCGAGGTCTCTGTACGAAGCTGGCATGCACAAAGGGTAGACTAGCTTTAAAAAATGCGAATAATAAAAATATCACCGACTAACATGGAGAAGCTATATGGAAGTTTTCCATCTGGTTCTGAGTAGAAAAAGAAAGTTAACAATTCCTCACACCAGTACTGAATACTTGTGAGGTCTAAATTTATAGTACCACATGGTGTAGGAACCCCAAGCCAAGAGTTCCCATAAAAATGGCTAATATATGGGGCCTCAGAGAAGCAAGTGTAAAGCTATACTAAAAAGGGCTTCTGTGTCTGCTCACAAAGGATTACTGTTATGGAAAGTGTGCTCTCACCATAAACAACTAGAAAAACAGGCAAAATATATGGGAAAAAAACCTGGGGCATCAGCAAGTCTGTGACCTGCGGGGAGGGAAATAGTAATGACAGACTATGTTCACCCCAACTTATTGCTGGGACACACTGCTCAGGCTGCAGCCAGTGGGAACCCAAATAGAACCTGTTTGTCTGGAATTCAAGGAGGCTGAAATGGCTAGAATTTTTGGGAAAGAATATTAGAGAGTAGGTAGTTGAACAGAGAAGGAGCACCGGACTGCTGCAGGTGGGTCTCTAGCTGAGCTGCTTTGTGGGTGGCGAGAAAGAGCTGCTGAGAAGTAGTAGACCAGGAGTTACCACTCCTCACAGGGGCTGGAAGCAGTTCTCCTTTCCATCAGCTGGAATGAAAGGACCTTATGATACACGGAGCATCGGGTAGAGTGCTCAGAGGTGTTTCGTATTGGTAGTGGAGGTACATTCATCCTAAACTAAAAGCTGCTCCAATACTCTATCAAAACTTAAAAGCAACCCTCGAAAGGATCAAATATCCGATGGTGTGTGTTCGAACAAAGTGCAATGCACTTTAAATGAACACATTTCCTGACAGTGTGAAATTCACAATAGCTGGCATCCAATAAAAAATCAGCAGGCGTACAAACATGCAAGAAAACATGACCAATCACCAAAAGAAAAGTAAATTAAAAATAAGTAAGTCCTGGAGTTGTAATGTACAGCATGGTGACTATAGTTAATAATACTGTTATATATTTGAAAGTTTCTAAGGGAGATCTTAAAAGTTCTCATCACAAGGAAAAAATATAACTATGTACAGGATTAACGAAACTTACTAAGGTAATCATTTCACACAGTATGTACATATATCAAACCATCATGTTGTACGCCTAAAACTAATACAATGTCATGTGTCACTTTTATTTCAATAAAATTGGGGAAAGTCATTTTATAAAAAAAAAAAAGGAAAAATCATTTTATGCACAAATATTATGGAAGTATCAAGAATAATCAGTTATTAATTTAATCTGCTTCTTTGAGCAGATAATAAAAATTCCAAGTAATTTTTAGTCATTTTAACACTGTAATCCTAACAGCAAATGTGAGCATAATTTCAAAAAAGATGCTTACATATCTCTTGTAATATGATGACCTATGTGTACATTAATATTTGTTGATGGTGGCTTATAACTATGTAATTTGAAATGCAATTGCTATAGCTTTATGAACATTAACCTGTTAAGTGAGAAGATTTCTGTAATTTGATAGAATAATGCATACTTGGGGGGAAAAGTGCATTAATAAAAACAAACCCCAAAATGACAGAGATGATGGAATTAGCAGACATGGACCTTAAAATACCTGATATAACTATATTCTATATTCTTAAGAAGCCTGAGGAAAGACTGGCTATATTAAGTAGAGATATGGAAGGATACCAAGGCATGTCATAATGAGTTTGCTAAAAAACATTGATAAAGAGAAAATCTTAAAAGCAGCTAGAGAAAAAAAAAGACATTATGGAGAGCACAGGTGGCAGACACAAGGCCCGAATGCAACCCTCCACCTTGTTTTATCCGGCACCTTGTATCTACCCGGTGGCGGTGCCGAGCTCTCACTTAACTGTTAAGGAGTAGTTACATTTGTACAGGCCTAACATTACATTCGGCCCTTTGAAGGCAACTGTGAGGCTGCTGTGGCCCCGGGGGGAAATGAGTTTGACACCCCTGCTGTAGAGGAACAAAACGGGGAATGACACAGTCTTCTCCTGAGAAACTGTAGAAGCCAGAGGACCACAGAGCAAGCGAGGCCTTTAAAGTGCCAAATGAAAAACAAAAAGCCTCTTTACTGATGACAGTATTCAAAAGTTCAGGCAAAATAAAGACTTTAGCTGATAAACTAAAGCTGAGCAATCTACTATAGCAGATCTGCACTGCAAAAAAAAAGTTAAAGGAAGTTCTTCAGGCGGATGGCAAATGGTATGAGATAGAAATTTAGATCAACAACGAATGAAAAATAGTAGAAGTGGGAAACGTGTTCAAATATTAAGTACATTCTTTTCATTTTTAAGGTCTTTTTCTTGCTCCTGAGACCCCTCTGCCAGAGGCAGTCTGGCCCAGCCACGTACCAGGAGCATGGATTCCCTCCACACCGACCTTGGCCAGCGCTAGGGTTCTCAGGCTTTAGTGTCCCTCCCATCACAGGTGCTGTGTGGAGTAGATGCAGGCCCCACCACTGAATGCATGTGCCCTCCTCCATGCCTGTAGTCACAGTAAGTCCAATCCTACTCAGTGCTGAACCACTCAGGAGGGTCTTACAGCATCTCTGCGAGAGCGGTGGCCAAGGAGATGAGGATGCAGGTATCAGAGAGACATGTAGGAGTTACATGGGCAGGACTTGGCTGTGGATTGGAGAGGGATTGGAAGAGAGGGAATTGCTCAGAAGGATTCACTGACTAGCTGCAGGTGTGAGCAGCTGAGTGGATGTTTGTGTCTTCTGAAAGGGGAGCAGCCCAGAGACAGGAGGAAAGGTGTCTATTGAGGGCAGGGCATATAACACCATGGCAAAAACTTGGGTAAGAACTTACTGTGTTCAAAAGATACCAGCCTCAAAGTACTCCAACTACAAGAACAGGATGCAATATGAGATGGAAAACCAGACAGCAAAAGAGCATGGTATTAAGTGATTACTTGGATTGAATTAGTAGATAAAATAAAAGAAAAACTGTGAGTTAAAATACTGGAAACTCAATTTTTAACCATATACCGTATATTAAAAAACAAACTGTGATGCATTAACAAATCTATCTTAGGGCAGCAAATCATTTACAATAGAGGAATTATAATCCTGTTCTCTCAGGCATACAATCAGGAATTTTTTTTACTGCTTTGGCAGCTACTGGAATACTTCCAGGTACTACATTGTTTCTCTGGTGCCAGCTAACATTGTGTTGTTATGAGCACAAACTGTATGTTCTGATTACTTCTAAGTATCCACTGCTATCAACTGAAAACATGATTTATAGATTAGTAGTTCCACCAAGAGAGAGTCAAGTGTTCGTCATGTTCTTCTCTGTGGTCCTGCTTTGCTTATCCACAGAAAGACATTGAGATAAAATTCACAGATTTTTATGGAAAGTTACATACTTAATACACAATGACCACCTTGTCCTATCTTTAGATATTTACATTTTGACCTTTCCTTCAAGGCTATATAAAGTTGTTTAATAAAAGTCTTAGATGATTTAAACACTGCCAAAAATTCAATTGGTATATGTCTATTATCATCTTAGTCTCTAAAATTTATATAATATTTTCAAAATTACCTAACTCATAGTTATCAAGATCTAAGTGACTTTCATACTATATTTTTAACACACTTCATTATAGTCTAGTGTCCAGCAGAGATAAGAAGACAGTACTTGTCACAAAGCTCACATACATGCTGTGGGTACCGAGAGATAGTACTTCTCCATTTAAGGATAAATGTCTTCATTTTGAAAAGGAGAGAGAACAACATGCAAGTCAGTTTTATTTAAAACATGTTGGAAACAAAATACACCCTGCCTTGAATAAATAATGAAAGGAGTGTTCCCCTCCCTGCTCTTGAGTTTCTTGGTCTCCCTTTCCTCTCCTCTCTAGTTTAAAAAGAGCAAGGAGTATAACCCACCTGAAGAATTAATATTGCCCATGATAGCACATGAAAGCTGCCTACACCACTTGCCACAAGATGGTTCTCAATCAGAGAGGAGATGCCACCACTGAAGCCACATTGCTGGGACTGGGCAAAGAGAACACTTTCCGCAGAGACCACCAGAATGGGAGTGTTTTACTACATAGACTTTATTTTGACCTCCCAGGTTGATCTTAGTTATCTAAACATATCTCCCTACTGAGTATGCCCACATACTCAGCCAGTAGCTGCCTATAGAAAGCCTCTCCAAGAAGATGTCCACGCCAAATGCAGCACACATATTAACAACCTCCCCCGCATTCTCTTCTGTTCTTTACAGTTTAATTTTCCCACCTGGAAAGTTCTAACCAGGTCTCAGAACCCTCTTGGCTCTCAGACTTAGGTCAATACAGACATCCAGTTCATGAGCTTCCCCCACGATCTAGTCCCCTTTCACCAGAATGTCACATGAGAAGTGTCTCTTTCTCACACATCCAAAACCAGAAACCACATTGCCAAGAGGAGCTTTTTGTTTCACTGGAAAAAAAAAAACTCTGCAGAAGAAGAAGAGAGCAAGTCATTACTGAGACAGAATTGAGAAATCTGAGATCTTCCTCTCAGGAGAAAGTTTGAGCAGTACTAAAGTAAAGATGAAGAAATAATGAAAATTTTTTTCAAAATTCCTTGTTTTCTCCTCAAAACTAAAATAGAAGGCAATTACCTATATCTTATAAAAATACAATATATCATTTTTTCTACTCATTTGTTCATCCAACAAAAATCAACGGGCCTGGGGCAGGCCCCTCGGCACAAAAGGCTGACCCACAATGGTAGCGCACCCTCTAAGATTCTGCCTTCTAGCAGCATTTGTGTCTGGTCTAAGTGGAAAATCACAGGAATCTTTGACCTCTGGACAGGCATTCCCGGAAGTCATGGGATCAAACTGGGGACAGAATTGTTTTTTTCCCTCTCAATGGACAAGGAGTAAGGCAAGATGAGAGTTGCTCAGTGTGTTGGTGCCTGAGAGGGAGGTGAGGGGAGAAAAGAAAGAAGGGAAGAGAATAATTATTGGCTTTAATGCATAAACAGTTTATCTATAAAGAATTAGACAATTTTCTGTAAAGATTTTTAATTGGACTTTTCCTCCATTTTATATTACTTCAGATTTTTAATCAGCAATTTCTTGTCCTTATCTAGGCTACCTTAGGGTTCTTGCCAGTTCACAAACTTGCTCTGTACTTCTAATGCTGTTCTAGAGAAGGTCATTGGCTTAAAATATAAGCCACAAAATAAATAGAAAAGCCTTAAGTAAAAATATAATAAGCCATTTTAGCTAGAATAGTAAAATTTTTTATTTGTGTTTTAAAATATGGCTATGCTAAAATCACTCTATCTTACAAAACAGAGACACTTTGATGTCCCTAGTTCTGCTAGAATCCAAGTCAATGACACAGAAATAGAGCTAATGTGTCCCTTCTTTATAATACGAAAATAAAATAAAGGGTGAGGATATTCAGTAAGTGCTCAGACCTTTGTTGATAAGTAATTTAGAGCAAAATAAGTCAAGAGACTGAATGTTTAAAAAACATTTAATGTTTAAAAAAAGCTGAACACACATCACTGCAACTGTTTATTACAGTGGTATGTTATAGATATATAGTTGTATATTATTACTGTATTATAGTTGTACTGTATTATAGTTGTATATTATAGAGATACACACATGATAAAGATTAGAGGAATTGAGCTCTCAAAAAAATTACATAAGGACCTGAAAATAGTAAAGGCTTTGGAATGCTCCTCATTTCCATGGTAGCCACAGCTACAGAAACGCCATGTGTTCTTTGTCAACTCAGAACGTTTGTTACAAAGACAGCATTCAAAATAAGAGTCAAACTCTGGGAATTCCCTTTAAAATTAAATGGGAAAAATATCAGAAAGTGTTTACTTCTCTAATCTTAAAAGTATTTTATGTAGAAATTAGGCAAGTCACTGGGAAAAAAATCTAACTCAATTCACCTCTGCTGTGGGCCTCTTGTATGAATCATTGAGAATTTCACATGGTTACAGCATGACATTCTCTCTTACTGAAGGTATTCACCCGCCTGTATAAAAGTTCACATGTATGTCATGCCTGTTCCACTAAAACTTTCAAAGTGCTCTCCTTGAGTAGCTGGCAAAAATTTTGCTAAGCATGTAATGTTTTCAAATGAGTCGATTATTGATTAGACATTTTTTGTATCTTCTCAACACTTGACTTCAGTTGGGAAATATAGGCGAGTTTGGCTGTTTTTGTTATCATACATTTATCCTTTCAACAAATATTTATTGAGCAAAGACCGTGAGGATACAAAGACGAGTTATGATGGAGATTTTCACTCAGGGTGCCACATCTAACAGATGCAATATGGGAATATGATGTACCATAACACAAGCAACAAGTTTACAAGGAAAGTACAGACAACATGCTATTATCTTAGCTCAGGGGTGCAATACTTGCTCTATAGTGAGGGGAAGATAAAGAGTAAGGTGAAATACAGGATTCAGGAAAGGCTGGAAGAAGTAGAAGCATTTTATGAGCTTTGATGGGCAGGTGGGTTTTAGCTATTTTAAGACTGAAAGGAGCCTTGGCTGGTTTGGCACAGTGGATTGAGCGCAGGCCTGCGAAGCAAAGGATTGCTAGTTCAATTCCCAGTCAGGACCCATGCCTGGGTTATGGCCAGGTCCCCTGCTGGGGGCATGTGAGAGAAAACCTATCAATGTAGCTCTCAGACATCAGAGTTCTCTCTCTCTTTCTCCCTCCCTTCACCTCACTCTAAAAATAAATAAATTCTAAACTAAAAGTTTTTATTATTTATTTTTTAAATATTTTATTTATTTATTTTTAGAGAGGGGGGAAGAGAAGGAGAAAGAGTGGAGAGAAACATCAATGTGTGGTTGCCTCTCATGTGTCCCCTACTGGGGTCCTGGCCTACAACGCAGGCATGTGCCCTCCTTACTGGGAATCAAAACAGTGACCCTTTGCTTCACAGGCCCAAGCTCAATCCACTGAGCTACACCAGCCAGGGCTCCCTTCAGTCTTAAAATAGCTAAAACCCACCTGCCCATCAAAGCTCATAAAATGCTTCTACTTCTTTCAGGCTTTCCTGAATCCTGTATTTCACTTTACTCTTTATCTTCCTGAATCCTGTATTTCACCTTACTCTTTATCTTTAAAATAATTTTTTTATTTTAAAATTTTATTTTAAAATAAAATTTTTTTAAATGGAAAAGTTATGATATAAATACAGAGGTCTATTCAGAAGGTATCCAGCCATGTACTATGAAAAATAGAGATATTTATAAGAAGATACAAGGTGCAAGAAACAGTGTACACAGGACAATGACACCTCAGCCCCCTTCAAAGTAGGCACCTTGGGACCTCACACCATTCTCCCAGCATCTCTTCCACTCTTCAAAACAGTCTGCAAAATCCTCTGTTGGAATTGCCATCAGCTGCCCCATCATATTTTCCTGAATTTCATCAATAATCTGAAATCTCTTCCCTTTCAAAGGTGGCTTTTGGGAAAAGCCAGAAGTCACAGGGTGCCAAATTTGGGCTGTTGCAGGGCTGAGTCATCTGGGTGATTTGACATTTTGCAAAAAAAACTCTGCATGAGACATGACAAATGAGCTGGCGGGTTGCTGTGATGAAGCTGCCAGTCACCAGTTGCCCATAGTTGTGGGTGTTTTCTTCATATTGCATCTCTCAACCAATGAAGAATATTGAGGTAGTATTTCTTATTAATCGTTTGGCCTGGAGGGGTGTACTGGTGATGGATAACACCTTCCCGATCTAAAAACACAGTTAACATGGTCTTGATCTTTCTGTGACTTTGTCATGCCTTCTTTAGACATGGAGAACCAGGCAACTTGTATTAGAATGACTGGGCCTTCACTTCCGAATCATAGCTGTACACCCACAATGCATCTCCAGTTATGTCCTTTGTGAAAGGACGTAAGGAAATCTGGTTCATTGGTAGCAGTTTGACTCAAGTCATTAGCAACTACAGCACAATATTCCTTCTGCTCTGGTAGCAGAAGCCATGGAATGAATTTTGCCACAACACATTTTATGCCAAAATCCTGCATCAAAATCTTGGACACAGTAGTTTTCAGAATCCGCAGATCAGCTTCTAGTTCTTGCACTGTTGGTCACCAATCTTTGTTGACTGCAGCCTGTACGCATTCAGCATTCTCAGGTGTTCTGCTTATTGTAGGCCTTCCAGAACATGGAAGTTTCAAAAGATTCAAAAGATTGATTCAGTTTGAAGATTCAGTTTCAAAAGATTCTCAACCACCTTTGAAGCATTTGTCTCATTCGTATTTGTGCTGCACTCCTTCCATCATCCCTGAAATCCTGAATCATCTGAATAGTTTCCATGGAGCAACGTTCAAGCTTAATGCAAAACTTGATGCAGATTCATTGCTTTACTTGCTCAATCATGTTGAACGTGATGGCCACATAGTACACATGCTCACTCAACGGTGTCTACTACCCTTACTGACTAGTACAGTGAAGTCATCATTGTTCACATATGCACATTCCAGTCCACTCTCTTTGGCTGCCAGGTTACATCGATGTCATGCAAACCATTCTGGTTATATGAACAGTGGCTGGACTTTTTCTGGACAGACTTTGTATATCAGAGAGCAGAAAATGTAGTACAGTTTTCAGGAAGTGTCTAGGGCCCGTTTGAAATTCGTGCCATGAACTTCATATGAGACTCATCAGCACAGTTGTGTAACTCTCTTCAATATTCACTTGCACAAGTGTAGTTATGATGGAGAACTGGGGCATTGCCTGGTGACTGAATGGAGAAAGAATGGAGAAACAGAGTAAAGGGCAGTTTGCAAGGAAGTGATTGCAGAGGTGGACCATGGTGTCTACGGCTGGCAAAAAGGTTGGGACGAGGATGTGCATAGGTTGTATGTAAATACTCTACCATTTTATAAAGGGACTTGAACATTCAGATACTTCAGAACCTGCTGGGAGGAGTGGGGGTTCCTGGAACCAATTCCCTCATGATTCCAAGGGACAGAGGTATCTCCAGAGAACAGGTTTAGATGTGGGAAAGAGCAGACAGATAAAGCACATGAAAGAGAAGGTTTGAGTTTCACAATTTACCTAGGCCTAGTATATCGTTTCCCTAAAGTTAGAGCATAAACGTTTTCTAAAAGGGAATAGAAAGCAGAAATATGCATTGAAAATATTTTAAATGTTTACTCCTAGGCACAGAAAATCTGCATTAAACAATTTATCATAAGGAAATAGAGGTGACATACTAAGACATTTAAATAAAACTGTTCATCCTAATATCATTTACAATATGAAAATGTGAAAAATAAGTTTAGTGATAAAATATAGGAGATTAGTTTAGAAAACTAAAGCAATCTGTGGTGATGCTATGCAGCAATATTGACTAATTTGATATGCTGCTTCATTGAAGAAGAAAGTGCATTTCTTTTTTAAAAATTTAAAGTCATGTAAATAAATGCAGGGGGAAAAGATAAAGGGTTCATATACAAAACTGTTAACAACTGTATAGAGTGAGATTATGAGTGATTCTTTGGGGGGTCTGTCTTTGGCTTTATTAAATTTGTACAAAAGCAAAACCAAATATGAGTATATTTAGTCATCAAAGAAAATATCCAACTTGACTGTATCTCCTAGTTGTGTAATATATATATATTTTAACCTTAAAATTCTACCACAGGACTTCATTAACTTTAATATACAAAGCTTTTAATTTATAACATGTATTCTGACAGCATCTATCATAAAGTAGTAATTGACTCAAGATGAGTTACTTGATTGTAAAAAAGAAACTACTCTTGTCAGAAAATGAGGATGCCCATGAATAGATGAGAAGGTACAACATTTTTTTCCTGACACTATTTAGTTTTTCTGATAACTAAATTATTCTATTTTGGAAAATGTAGGTAATGCAGTAGCTAGAACTAGAAGACATTCTGTATTGTAAAGCTTAACAAAAACAGTTCTTGTATCTTTCTGGGGTCAGATTAGGAACATTGTGAGGAGCAAATGACACATGGTGATTACAGTGACCACTGTCCATCTTGCTGGACACAGGAATGAGCAGGTTGCCCAGTGCTGTGCTGCCTTCTATTCCATTTCCTGTGATTCTGCCTTAGACTCCAAACAGACCAAGAAGGAAAGGAGGAGAGAAAGGTGGGCGATGAGTCCAAATGTACAAAAACAGAGAAGATCAATAAAAAGAAAAAAGGGGAAGTAGAAGGGAGAACCGTGTCACATATTATATCTCCACTGTTATAAAAAAGGGAGGATGATTATATTTATTATAAATAAGACATTTACTTATTCACTTATTTTCTCAACAAACGTAGATTAGGCCCTCTCAATGGCCAGGACCTATGTTATGACAAGAAAGAAAGGCATCTTCCTCCCATCTCGGTGCACACAACCAGACCAGTATTCTAGAATGTACTTTTTTGTTATCCCTCTGCTCAAAAACTCAAGACATTGGCTCATCACTCTGTTCCATAAGCTTGGCTCATCATTTTTCAGGCTCTGGAATCACTTTTTCCTCCATGTTGCCTAGCCAAATCCTAATTGTTCTTTGCTACTCATCTGTTCCATGAAGTCATCTTTAACTTTTCCATCTAGGCCATGTGAATATTTCTTCTTTGAACCCCCATTTCATTTATAATACATATTATATTTACATGTTAGAATAAAATTATTCCCTATTTACCTGTGTATTTCCTGCTATTTGTAAGGTGGGTCTTGTGGGTTCCTCCCACTAATTAACACAGAAATTGACAAATGGGGAATACTGATTAGTAACCATGCCATTATGATAGTCATTTAGTTTGTTCTTCAGTAATTATGAAGTAACCCATGGCCCTCCTCCTGCAGGATCCCAAATACTAGGCATTGTCTCAGGCTCCGTGGTGCCAGGGCAGCCATAAGTTCCCGCTGGGCCTAGGTCTTTCACATTTGGTCCATAAGGCAAGCAAACTGTCCCCTTGCTTATATTGACACATCTCTGTAATCTGTGAGTAAGGTAGAAAGCGGAGGGCCAAAGGTTTCTTTTCCTTGGAAAAGAAAAGAAACATCCTGTCCTGCAGCATATTCACAACTCAGAAATATTATTAGAGCCCTGGCTGGTGTAGCTCAATGGATTGAGTGCGAGCCTGTGAACCAGAGGATCGAGGTTCGATTCCCAGTCAGGGCACATGCCTGGGTTGCAGGCCAGTTCCCAGCAGGGGATACATGAGAGGCAACTATACACTGATATTTCTCTCCCTCTCTCCTTTCCTTCCCCTCTAAAGATAAATAAATAGAATATAAAAAATAAATATTATTGAAAAATATGTATTTGTTAGGAATAGCTTTGGCTCTGAGAAATAAAAACCCAATATAACAATGATTTAAACAAGATAAAGGTATATTTTCCCTCGTGTAAAATTCCACAGTTAGGCATCCATTCCAGGGTCTATTTCATGAACTTCCCAGAGATTCAGCTCTTTCCAAGTCATTGCTCCAGCCTCTCTAGGATGTGGCTATGGACTCCAAAATAGCAGCTACATCTCCTGCTATCACACCCTTATTCCAGGCAGTATGATAGAGGTCACAGAAAAAAGAAGAGGCAAGGGATGCATTGTCTTTTGAGGAAGGGTCCCAGAATTCACCATGGTACAATCCCACTTATATCTCAGTGGGGAGAACTTCATGGCCACGTTACTTCAAGCCGTAAATAAGTGTAGGAAATGAAATCTTTTCTGAGTGACCATAAGCTCAGCTAAAAATTGGGGATCTTTCTATGGAAGAAGGAGAGAATGGATATTGTAGAACTATCTTCTCATCCACAAATGGCAAAGATAATTTATAAACAAAGAGTAGATAAAGGTCAATTTAAAATTAGGAGAATTGGAGATCATTTTATGGAAGAAAGGTGAGTCTTCAAAGTTATATGGTTTGGACTGGTATAAATGAAGAGAACATGACAAGTAGGGTGAAGGGAATGAACAAATGTATAGAAGTGGAAAAATATACATTCATTCACCATTTCATTTCTGTATTTATTAATTTTTTAAGAACTGTTTATTATGGAACTTTCAAATCATACACAAATGTACAGAGAATACTATAAAGAACCATTAGTGCTCATCAACAATTTTAAGAACTATTAATATTTTAAAATAATCAATAAAGAGGTATAAAGTAGTCTTTCAAGTAGGAATATAGAAATGATTAAAAAGCAATGGCGTCAAGGAAATTATGCCATAGTGGGTATGTCCCAGGGAGTAATTCATTGAAGAAAATGAATGGACACTTGGTGAAGTCAGAAATGTATCAGCAGAAATAACATGTGATACAAATGCATTAATCTTCTACTGTGTTCCACTCACTGAGTTGGAGAAAGATGATCTTGTAGTTGTTTACAGTCCTGCAGAGGTGCTCACAGTCTAATAGGAATAAGTAGGTGCAAACCATGGAAGGCCTGGATTATCATGTTTTGGGCTATAAAATTTATTCAGCAACAGGGACTTACCAGAAGTGGATGACCAGAGAAATGAAGTAATATTAAACAGAGTTCTAGGAAGATAAAAGTGAATATCAAAATAACCCAAGTAAAGAAAAGAGAATTAACATATTTTGGTGTCTACGTTGTGCCACATGTTGTACTAGAGGGTGACCTAACTTAGGCCCGATTCCCAGGTCACGGTGGAATCTGAATTTTAATCTGTTCTGCTGGCCTCCAAAGCCTCCATGTTTCCAACCATGCCATGTGCCTCCAAGTCCTCAACTACAGAAGTAGCAGAAGGAACAGGAAAGAGGACAGAGACATGAGGATGTTCTGGAAGAGCCAGATCTGGTACGTAAGTAAGTGGTGTGAGTGGGGAAGGAGAGAGGGGAGGAATCAGAAATGACTGACGTTCATACCTAACCTTCGGAAAGGTGGAAATATGTGTATCTGAGAGAAACCAGTCAGAAGAAATAGAATTTGGGAAACATAACACATTTGATTTGGGATGTATTGAGTTACTACTGATATCCAGCAAGCAATTATAAACTCGGGTCTGACACTGAGGAAAACATCAACTCCCTCTGCACACATTTAGTACACACTGATGTGGGGGTGACAGCAGTAGTGCAGAGTCCGTGAGATCTCCCAAGAAGAAGGGACACAGTGAGGAAAAAACAAGTACCAAGTACCCAGGAGCCAAGACAGGGTCTGGAAGAGCGCTGTCAGCAAACAGAAGGAGAGTTAGGAATGCTCTGTGTCTTTGGAGTCAAGGAAGGTGACAGCCCTAAGACTCACGGGCAGGTGAGCGATGATCGTCTCACAGTGAAAGGGACAGCAGTGACCTTTGCCGAATGTGGAGTGGTATGAGGTAGGAGTGGCTAGGAGAGAGCAGAGTTCAAATGTTCTCTCCCGTTGAGAGTGATCACTGGGGAGAAGGAAGAGCTGGAGATGAAAGTGGGATAGGAGACCCATCCTCAGTGTGTTTGTGAGCAGAGAGAAGGACCCTCTGGAGAAGCTAAAGGGTAACCAAGAGAGATTGTTTTCCTCTGGAACAGGAGAGCAGAAATGGAGGCCAGAGGGAAAGACAAGAGAAAGTGTGAAGGGAGTTGCAATTTTTATCCTCACCAGAGGACATTTTTTGCATTGCTTTTTAAAGAGAGAGAGAAAGGAGGAAGGAGGAACGAGGGAATCATTATTATGAGAAAGAAACATCAATCGGTTGCCTCTGCTAGGCTCTCTGAGCAGGGATTGAACTACAACCTACTATGTGCCCAGACCACGAATTGAAGCCCCAACCTTTCAGTTTCGGGATGGCAATCCAGCCAACTGAGCCACACTGGCCAGGCCGGCAATTGCATTCTTTGATATACTTGGGCAAGCCTCCAAAAATCTGAGATGTGAGGTGGCAGATGCAATAGAAATGCAAGGAAGGGTGGGAGAGTTTGGAACAGAAGGTGTAAAGGATCACCAGGTGAGGCTAAAAAGGTGACCTGTGGGGCGAGGTGCAGGGAGCAGGAAGATTGGGGAGCACAGTGGGCTTGTGGCCTGCAGCTGTGTCAGCAGGGTGGCAGCTGAAGCACAAAGCACTGGGAACCCCGTGCTGTGTGTACCCTAACATGGGAACTGAGGGCTCAGGGGTCTAGGGTGATAGTAAGAGCTTAGCTGAAAAGAAAGACAGGAGGCTTCGAGCAAAATTCTTTGAGAGCAGAAACTGAGTCTAATCCCTCATTTTACCTCCTAATTCCTGGCACACAGTAGCTTCTCCATAAATATTACATGATAAATGAATGAGCTAAGAATAAGATAGAAAGCCTCAAGAAAGTGCCTACTGGGTGATACAGACATACATATTCAGAGAAAGAAGCCATTTCAGGCGAATCTGGTCAGACAGTTGAGAGAACTCTATTCAGAGACTTCTTGCTTTTTTCCCCCCGACTAGTGTTTTGCCCTTCTGTCCTTTCCTTTATGACTTTATTAGAGTTAATTCCTCCTCTTTGCATCCAGCACTGGGTCTTGCACAGTGTAGACATTCCGTGCATGTTTACAGAACTGAATGCAAACCAATCCATAATTGGTATTTTGTTGCTGTTGTTTGATCATTTGTCCATTGGGAGCATAAAGCCACTGAATAGAGGAGCTGCTCCTTCTGCTTTCTGTTGCTGACTATCCCTTGGCCTCATCACCCAAACTGTCTTGCTCATTTTACAGCTGCCTAGGCAGCCTCTGTACAGTCCCTTTTAGCTTCTCCCCCTTCCACCCTTGGCTGGCCTTGAAATAAGCATCCCTAAGAGCACACCACCTTTGTGCAGCCCAGCCTCTACCCTGAGTGGCCTTTTCCACCTGCCTCTTCACAGGCAGAGCCTCTGTCCTCTCTGGACTCCTTCCCAGCATGCTTAGCATTACCTCGCTGGATCTTGACTGCCTTCCACCAGGAATTGCTTTCTGTTCAGATGGTCTTGAATAAACACTTTCCATTCGGCCCAACCCTGGGCCATTTGTGAGTAGCCCGTCCACACTGTTGACTTTCAGCAAGCAAGAACTAGACTAGACCTTTTGATCATTGTTAAACCTTTTAGATCTTTTATTCTGGAATCCACAGACTACTTTTCCACAATAAAAGTCCTTTTAACAGGGAGTTTAGGTGTATGAAACAGTCTAGGTGAAGCCACTAGTTACCATGACAGCCATGCAAGGGAAGTCAGAACAGAAGCACTGGCTGCTGTTTTATATATATATATATATCAAATAGAATATATATAAAATATATATTCTAATTGAATATATTAGAATATATATTAGAATTCTGATAGAGTATATTAGAAATATATTTTCTAATCTTTCAAATATATATATGAAAGATATATATATATATATTTCAATACTTTTCAGTAAATCTTTATTCCTGAAGGCTAAATAGTGTCATAACTTCCATTCTTTCCTACGTAGGAATCCATGCTATTACACTGGAGGAAAGTTAGCACAGAAAAAAATACTTTATAGAGTCAGTCCCCAGGCTGGACCAAAAGTCTGGACCTACCATTCCTGACAGGAACAGAAGGTCACCTAAGGGATCTCTTATGAAATTCTACCTTATCTTATTAGATATTGCAATGGAGGTGGAGTCTTACTCATTTTATTAAGCTGAATCTATTCAAATGAGTCTTGCTACTTGCAATCAAAGGTTCTTTGTCTTATGCTAAAAATTTGATCAAAGGCCATTGGCACAAAAGTTAAGTTTTGTGTGTGTAACTTTGCTCCCCTGGTGACTGTTATCACTTATAGATCAGCAAGTGGGTTGAGCACAGTCCAGTGGCAGAATCACAGAGCTATACGGATTGGGCTCAAACCCTCCAGTTTCCTACTGTGTGAAAGCTAGATGCCCCCCTTCAGCCCCCAGAAAACTGGGATATTGCAGTGTCTACCACATGGAGATTTTGTGAGGACTGATGAGTTAATTCATTTAAGAAGTGCCCAGGCAGGGGTCTAACACATAGTAGGTATATAGTAAGGGGCTTCATTATTCCCTGCTTTGTTTTCCTGAGGGTAACTTTTCAAAGGGGAAATTGTGGAGATGGGGAAGGCCTCTGTTCCCCTCTATAGAACAGAAATCATTTCAACTGCATAAAATTAGGAATTTATATTTTTCTTACTTGGGTTATATAAAAATTTTAATGAAGCTATTTAATGTTTGTGTTAAATATGTTTTTGAGTGATTCCACATTAGGGTGTCACTTTGGTGTCCATGAAGCAATACATACAGTCCGTGAGGCAGTTCAGGCTCAGGTTATGGTCCCCATTTTATAGATGAGCAAACTAGCACTCAGGGAGGTGAAACGCTTTGCTCAGGTCACATGTCAAATGAGTAGGTGAAGAGTGGAACTCAGGCCTCTCAAAGCCTCAAGCCACTTACTCCCTCTCCCCAGCCTTTGTGAGAGGAATTCGTGACTTGCTGCTGCAGTATAAAGAGAACAACATCCTTGACTAAGATGGTGAGTGGAAATGTCAGCTGCCTCAAACACCAATTAATTTCCTCTATTACACTGCCATGGAAAAACCCAACTTCCCATGACCCTCCCTAAGGAGTCTAGTTCTATTTCTGTATCTCTTGAAGTGAGTGAAAGCTTTGACTCGAAAGGAAGAGGAGAACTGGGAGGGGGTGAAACAGAAGATAATACAATAGGGGAGAAGTTCTGTTCTTGAAGAAACTTTCCTAGATGGCAGCTCTGTACAAAATACGCTTCCAAGTCCCACTTCCTTCTTCATTTTGGTTTGTTGTGATTACTAGAGTTATGTTGTAGGCAAATAAATATATAGGATTATATTTTCATTCTGTGTACTGAAGTCGTTAAAGCAATGGATGCCTAACACATTTCTCCATTCACTTTACCTAAGAAAATTTCTTTCTGTGAAGTGAGTTTCACTCTGTGTTTCTCAGGTTTGATGGGGACTCAAGGGAATAATGTTACTATTCATTTCTCCAATAATATAAATTCCTGGTATAATAGAACTAATCAGAGTTGGCCCTGCAGCAGTTATTAAGCTGGGAACTTACCTTCATTATTTTTCCATTTTGTATCCCACACCTTCCATCTGTACGTTCTGCCTGGAAGCCGCTCACCTGATGCTAGTTACTGACTGATCAAACTTCAGCCCCCAGGGCTTTGATGGTCCCACTACAGCCTTCCTGCCCCAAGAACTAGCCCAGCCCCCCGGTGACTTCCCTGTCCTGAGCTCCATTCCCTCAGTGTCCTTCCTGGTGAGTGATAGGACTCCTAGTGAAAAACACATTTCATTTTAACACAGGCCCCCAATACTAAATCTGGGGTCCATGGCAGAAAACGTATCTCAGGTTTACACCATTTTAGTGGAGCAGGGCAGAAAACAATGCACAGAAAAAACTAAATTTTGCCCAGACATTACATAAAGTTGAACATGTATGATGATGACTTTCTCACATATACTAATTTGGCTCAAATATTGCGGTGGCTAATGATACAGGCTCTGCAGGTTGCCAGCCTGGGGCTATTGCCACTTGTCAGCTGTGTGAACTTGCAAGTTGTTGTACTTGATGTTTTGGGCATCAGCTTTTTATCTGTAGCACGGAGATAATAATCATGCCTACCTGTTAGAGTTGTTATGAGAATGGGCTCGTATAATATAAAGCACTTATTAAGACTATGCTTTTATTATTAGCTAATAAATTATAGCCATACTCAGAGAAGGCTATATTCAGAGAAGCCACAGAAGTCAGAAGTAATACCCATTTGAATACTTACAAGAAATCTTTGGTTAAAAATGAGATTTAATATATATTTAAATGTTCTTTATTACTGTGTAAAAAGTGAATTTCATTTGCAAGTTTCTTGCAAAAGGTTAAAATATGAAATGGTAAGCCACATGGTTGAGGTAGAGACCCTGTTTAGCATGGTTGGAATCTAAAGCTAACATATATTTAGCACCGACTTCTAATAAAGGGCAATTTTTAAAAAGCAAAATGTTTGTCTTCACTTCATAACTCTGCTTCAAGTTTTGGCCCTGCAGTAGGCACTTGCCATTTGCAGGCTGCTCAACGTCCAAATCCCCTTCCTAAGTTCAGGGAAGACTCCACTGTATGGATCTGGGTGGGAAAAGCCAGAAAGAGAACTTGCCTTATTTCTTTCTGTCTTGTTTAGAACACTTCCAGGTATACAATCTATGTTGGTTAAACTGAATATGTAAACAGGAAGAGGAAAAGTTTTTTTAATATATATATTTTATTGATTATACCATTATAGTTGTTCTATTCCCCTCCTTCAGTCCCCTCCACCCTGCACATCCCCTCCTCCACCATTCCCCCCTCTTTAGTTTATGACCACGTGTCTCAACTTCTTTATTTATATTTATATTTATCTTCTATATTTTCCCTACTATTCTTGCCCTCCCCCTGTCTATTTTCTACCTACTGTCAATGCTAGTTTCTGTATCTTCTCCCCCGTTCTCCTCCTCCCACTCCCCTGTTGCTAACCCTCCATGTGTTCTTCATTTCTATGGTTCCACTCCTGATCTAGCTGTCCTCTTAGTTTGCTTTTGTTTTAGCTGTGATTGTTAATAACTGTTTTCTTTCACTGTTCATATTTTTCATCTTCTTTTTCTTAGATAAGTCCCTTTAATATTTTATATAACAAGGGCTTGGTGATGATGAACTCCTTGAACTTGACCTTATCTGAGAAGCACTTTATCTGTCCTTCCATTCTAAATGAAAGCTTTACTGGATAAAGCAATCTTGGATGTAGGTCTTTGGATTTCATGACTTGGAATACTTCTTTCCAGCCCCTTCTTGCCTGTAAGGTCTCTTTTGAGAAATCAGCTGACAGTCTGATGGGAACTCCTTTGTAGGTGACTGTCCTCTTATCTCTTGCTGCTTCTAGGATTCTCTCCTTCATTTGTATCTTGGCTAATGTAATTATGATGTGCCTTGGTGTGTTCCTTCTTGGGTCCAACTTCTTTGGCACTCTCTGAGCTTCCTGGATTTCATGGAAGTCTATTTCCTTTGCCAGACTGGGGAAGTTCTCCTTTATTATTTGTTCAAATAAGTTTTCCATTCGTGGCTGTTTTTTTTCCCCTTCTGGTACCCCTATAATTTGGATGTTGGAACATTTAAAGATGTCCTGGAGGTTCCTAAGTCTCTCCTCATTTTTTCAAATTCTTGTTTCTTCATTCTTTTCTGGTTGGATGTTTCGTTCTTCCTTCTGGTCCACTCCATTGATTTGAGTCCCAGTTTCCTTTCCATCACTATTGGTTTCCTGTGCATGTCCCTTCATTTCAATTAGTTTAGCCTTCATATGTTCCTCTACTGTGTGACTATAATCAACCAGTTCTGTGAGCATCCTGATCACCAGTATTTTGAATTGTGCATCTGAGAGGTTCACTATTTCTTTTTCACTTAGAGTTATCGGTTCTGGGGCTTTGAGTTCTTCTTGAGCCATATTTTGGACTGTTTGTGCCTGTTATGTATGAGGAGCAGAGCCCTAGGTGTTCACCAGAGCGGGGCCACTCAGTCGCTGGGTTGTGACGCTATATGTGAGGGTGGGGCCAAAGAGGAGCAATGGCGGTCCCATCTGCCGCCTTCCGCAGCCGCTGCTGCTGCTGCAGCTGCCACCATCACTGGGGTCCGTGCGTTCAGTCCCACTGCATGTGAATGTGCGACCGTGGTCAGCCCTCCACCGCTGGGTTCGCCTGCGGGGGCCTGCGTGATCTGTCTCACTGCTCACTCTGATGGTTTATCTGTGCGCGAATGTGTGACCAAGGTCAGTCTGTCCCGCACCCTCACTGGGTCCACACTGCTACCCCAGCTGCCGCGTGCCTGGGTCAGGGGATCTTTCCTGCTGGACCCTGCTCTGCTGCTGGCTCTGCCCCTCTTACCGTCCAGTTGAACTAGTTGTCGGACTTCCTTATAGTTCGATTTTCTGTTCTTTGGCTGTGTCTTTGTTTACTAAACCTTTGTTGTATTCAAACCTGGTTGTGGGAGAAGGCACAGTGTTTAGACCTATGCCTCCATCTTGGCGGAAGTCCAGAAGAAAAGTTTTACAACGAGGACAGGGTGCACTGTGAGTCAGGAGTTTATGCTGTCTTCCCAGCTACCTCCACTCTGCGTTAGGGAGTGTCTTTGGGAAGTCGCACAACTATCTCAGTCAGTTACTAGTTTCTAGGTCAGTACATATCAAATGCAAATGAACCCACTCACCTCACTGGAATGATGTAAGGATTAATCAGTGAGTGAAAATTAGCTGGGGTTCCCTTAGTGAAATTGTCTTTCTATTGTATACTAGAAGATAAAGTAGGTTTAAGATAAAATAAGTGAAAGATAAGATATGTTTAACTCACAAATACTTATCCCATTACAGATTTTAAATTTGTTTAATTAAAATTCCTAGAAATTTCTCTACTAGGTAGTATTATAAACATGAACTTATTATATTCTTTATATAATTATGAAAGTATAATAAATTTTCTACTACATGCCCAAACTCCCTAATTCCAGTTTCTGGATATTTGGAAAACCTTTCTTCCTCAATCTTCCCTTTTATTTGTGAATCTATTTAATAGCTACCATTTTTCAGCTTTAGTTAAATTGTGTATTTTCTATTGTACTATTCCATATTCTTTGTTATTGTTTCTTTTAAGGAGTTTCTGTAAATTCAGTTCCTATGTCTTGTTTTTCTTTTTTTTCCCTAGAGATGCATCGCTTAACCTCTTAAGAAATGTGGATTAAAATTTTCTCATGTCTCCTGTAATTATTACAGTAGTTCCTACTTATCAGTAGGGAATATATTCCAAGACCCTCAATGGATGCCTGAATCCACAGCTAGTACCGAACCCTGTATATATTGTTTTTTCCAGTGATAAAGTTTAATTTATAAACTAAGCACAGTAAGAGATTATCAACAATAATAAAACAATTATAACAACATACTGGAACAAAAGTTATGTGGATGTGGTCTCTCTCTCTCTCTCAAAGTACCTCTGTACTAACCTCACCCTTCTCGTGGTGGTATGAGATGATACAATGCCTACACGGTGAGGTGAAGAGAGGTGCTCAGAATGGCACACAATTTAAAACATATGAATCATTTATTTCTGGAAATATTGTCCATGTAATATTTTCTGAAATCACAGAAAGCAAAAATGTGGATAAGGAAGAACTGCTATATTTCAGTCTCCTTCAAGTGTTTCGACCCAGCTGTCCTAAACTATGTGCCCAAGGTTGAATAAGCCAACTCTATCTTTTAACAGGTGTGCACACATACATCGCATTCGGAACACACACATCCATGCAAGCACCTCTCTGCCTCGTGCTTTCCCTCCCACTTTCATCCACCTCTGACATTTTTGCAAAAAGTAAACAGCCGCTAACCACAACAGACCAAATAAATCCCCCACATCCTGTATGTGTGCCTCTCTGAAGCCAAGGTGATTTAGGGTGCTAAATTTAAAAGAAATATCACTGCTGTACATTGATCTGCCCACCATTTTATGGCTTTGACCAACAAAATAAAACAGAAAAACATTTCATTAAAAGTGTACATATTTTGAAATACATTAGCATCTTTAGCAATCTCTTCAAATTAAATCCTGCATGTGTGTGAGGGGATAGAGATGTACCTCACTTCTTGATATGATTGTCGTGCTCTTGAACATTGGAACATTAAAGGAATTTTTGAAAGTGAAGTTTAATTATTTTAAAATCTTTTTATAAAAGAAAGGATCTTTCTGACATTTGAGCAATAAGCCATTGCGTTGCCATATTTTATCAGCATAGACTTTAGCCTAAAACTAAAACTGCATCCGCTTTTAGAAGTTTGTTTATTGGGTCCCCACGCACATTCGACACGCATATGGAGAAGTGTTATTTCTGTCCCACACGCCCTGGCCAAGGCATGACGTTCGTCCGCAGTGGTCGAACGAGTTCAGGTTCTGTGAATCCTAGAGTCCTAAAAACTTTAAAAAGAAGCGCAGTCCTTGCAAGGGCAAGGTCAGGTGAGCTAAATCCTCCGTAAAGCTGCTGGTAAAGAGCTTACCGCGGATGATTCGTTAGAAATGAACCTGTCAAACGCCAGTGAGAGCTGCGAAATAAAACGGCTGACACAATGAAGAGTCGAAGAGATCAGACAGAAACCCCACGCTAAATTTATAATGTACAGGTTGAAGAAAAATAAAGAACTACAGAAAGCTCAGGACATCAAACAAGTCAAGCAAAACATCTCTCCCGTGCACGCAAAGGAAAGCAGTTGGAAGACAAGGTGGTACAGAAACTACAAGAGGATGTGGACGGAGAAGTTGTTTCTGACAATCTTGCTGTTTAACCGTTTCTCTGAGCGCATTGGAAAATCTCTTTTAGAGATTTAGATGTTTTACGTTATTCATTTATTTTTTACATAAGCTGACGTGAATGAAAAGGTTGTTAAAATTGCATCTCTCTCTTTATTGCTCTAGATAATATGGATGCTAGATTGCATCTCACTGTTAGACCTTCACTCATAGATTGATTCATGTAAATCATGAAAATTCTGTAAATACAAAGTGAATTGTGGACATAAAATGATCATGCCGTTTGGATAATGCCCCCATTTATGTAATAACTAATGACAAAAATTCATAGCTAGTGATATATAAAATAAAATTTTCTTTGCAGTATTTTTGCAACAGTATTCTCTTTAATAATGTCATAGAAGGAGGGATCCATTTAAGAAACTAACAATCTGTATGATAATTAGCCTCATGTACTAGTATCTTTTGTTTTGATTTCAGTATTTAATATTTTAGTTAATTAACATTTTAGAAGAATGTAATGGCCTCATATGTTGAAGCCTGATTCTCTTGCACCACTTCTTCCTGGTTTAGCTGTGAGCATGGGCAGGTGTGTATGTTGGGTGTGAGAGCTGAGTAGTCATTTCTGAAATGGCACTTTGCTCTCCAATTTCCACTTTGGAGAAAATTCTAACTTGAGATTCCTGGTAGAACAAGCTTTATTTTTCCAGCTCAACAATGATTTAGAAGCAGAGGAATCCAGAGCCTTTAAAATTTTTTGTGTGCTTTTTTTTTTTTGAGTTAATTGTCTGGGGGAAAATTGAATTCATGACTAGAATGTCTATATATTATTTGCACATAAAATCATTTCTGTAGTGGGTGCCTAGATATTATTTAAAGGTACTAAAGATAAAATATCGATTACTTGGAAGAAAATAACTTCCCCCACATATGCTACTGAAATAGGAGATATATTTAAAGAAAAATACATACTTGATATTTCATGTTTCTGTACATTATCTATGAGTAAGTATGTTAAGAGTATTAAGAGCCCTGGCTGGTGTAGCTCAGTGGATTGAGCGCGGGCCTGCGAACCAGAGGATCGCGGTTCGATTCCCAGTCAGGGCACATGCCTGGGTTGCAGACTGGTTCCCTGCAGGCCAACTCCCAGCAGGGGATGCACAAAAGGCAACCATACATTGATGTTTCTCTCCCTCTCCTCCCCATCTAAAGATAGATAAATAAATAAATAAAATCTTTAAAAAAAGAGTATTAAGTAATTCTGTTTTTATATTTTTTAGGACAGAATTTAGAATAAATTACAAATTCTTAGGGTTATATAATTATACAGTAATGGCTAAATTTTTACTTTAGTATTGCTAATAAAGTAGACTGATCACTGATTTAAAAAAAGAAGTTTGTTTGCTGAATTAACAAATATTTATGGAGCACTACCTTAGTCAGTTCAGGCTCCTCTTATAGAACACCATAAACTGGGTGGCTTGAACAATGTGAATTTGTTTCTCACAGTTCTAGAGGCTGGGAGTCCAGGATCAGGGCGCCAGCTTGGTGGTTTCTGGTTTTCTGACAGCTGCTTTCTTGTTGGGCCCCACATGGCAGAGAGAGGGGAAGCTCATTCCATTGAGTCCACAGTAAACACCCACAAAGTGCCAGGTATAGTGCTCTCTACGAAGGGCACAATGATAACAAAATAAACAAGGTCTTGCTCTAATGAAGTGCACAGCCCAGCAGGGAAGAGAAATGACAAGCAAACACACAGTCATAGAAGAAGATAAGCAAAGTTAGGAAAGGTTATCAGTTAAGGTCTCTGAGGAGGGGCCATTTCAGCTAAGGCTGGAAGGCTAGGAATGACCAGCATGTGAGGAGTGGGGGAGGGGTAGTTAGGTAGGACTTGTGGCAAGATTCTGTAAGCACAGGAGCAAAGTTAGGCCTCAAGGAGGGTCTTTAGTTGGACCTGGGTTTGTCTGGTACCCCTAGAGGAGAAAATTGGAAATAAGTGAAAGCCAATGTCTTGGCTCAATTTTCTAGTTCTCTTGCTTTCTAAAGAAAATGCTGCTTATGATGGCATCTTTGAAATCTCGTGACTGTGTGGACTGAATGTTGTGTTCCCCCCAAAATTCATGTGTTAAAGCCCTAACCTCCATGGTGATGGTATCAGGAGGTGGTGTTTTGGGAGGTGATTATGTCAAGAGGGTGGAGCTCTCATGAACAGGATTAGTGCCCTTATGAAAGAGACCCAGAGCTCTCTCCCATAATGTGGGGCTGTGATAAGTGCAGCCCAGGAGAGGATCCTCCCCAGAACACAACCTGATCTTGGACTTCCAGCTGCCAAAACTGTGAGAAATAAATTTTGTTGATTATAAGCCACCTAGTATAAGCTACTTTATTATGGCAGCCTGAGCAGACAAACGCAATAGTATGTCTTCAGAGAGTCATATGTCAGTGATTTAAAAAAAAAAAAAGATTAACACCTGTATTTCTTTCCTTATGAAGCTCATATACCATAGGGTAGAGGCTGAGGGAAAGGAAGTGGTAATAGAAGCAAACTTTAAAATAAAAGCAGCCACCTGTTGAGGGCTTCCTATAAGAGATTTATAAGGAATTTACAGTATCTCATTTACCCTTACAACAAACCAGTGAACTGGTATATCCATTAGAGACTTGCTCATGTGCAAATAATAGAAAACCTCAATGACAGTGGATTAAATAGATAAGGAAGGGGAACATTCTTCTCATACGAGGGGGGACCCCCCAAAACGGAATTATCTTCTGGAAAGTAGACCCCTTGTAGTACAGGCTTCCCCGCTAGCTGAGTGTTCTAGGAGGCCATTCGTATCAGTGCACCAGCTGGTGTTGTTGTGAGAGGCTGCATTCGGCTTCGGTGAGTTTTTTTCAAGACTCTTTCAACACGTTTGCCCATTTCAGGTTGGGTGATTTACAAGCACACCTGCCCACACCACTCTGATTGGTCAGTGGTTTTTGACCAAAAACAGCATGACCCCTATGAGCCACCCTCCCTAATTACCTGATCTCACCCCAAGTGACTTTTTGTCTCCCTGGATGGATAAATTCCTAAAAGAGAAATGTTTGGCTGATGTGAAAGAGGTAAAAACAACAACAACAAAAATGATAGAAGCACTAAACAGTATCAAAATCAATGATTCAAAAACTGATTTGAGCAGTGGAAAAATGTCTCGTTAAGGGCAGAGTGCTGTGAAGATGACTGGAGTTTAAACATGTAGGAACAAATACACAGTTTTTAATAAATAAATTCCAGTTTTGGAGGGTCCCCACTCATATAACAAGAACTTCTAAGGTATGCAGTCCCGGGCTAGGAGAGCCGCCCAATGATGCTGCAGCGGACCCCAGGATCGCTCTATATTTCTGCTCACTGGTGTTAACTGTGCCCCACAGCCAACTCTAACCATAAGAACAGCAGCATCAGGAAAAACTGTACAGAGATCGGTGGTAACTATCTGCTACTGTTACCTAAAATACAACGTCTGCCCAGAAAGTATCCAGCCATGTGCTTTGAAAAATAGGGACATTTATTGAATAAGTTACATGATACAAGAAACTTTGTACGTAGGTCAATGATGCCTCAGTCCTCTTCCAAGTAGGCACCTTGAGACCTCACACAGTTCTCCCAATCACCATGAGCTGCCCTGTCGTATTTTCCTGAATCTCATGGATGGTCTGAAATCTCTTCCCTTTCAAAGGTGATTTTAGTTTTGGAAAAAGCCAGAAGTTGCAGGGCACCAAATCCGGGCTGTAGGTGGGCTGAGTCACCAGGGTGATTTGATGTTTCACCAAAAAAACTTCTGCATGTGACATGATGCATGAATGGGCGTGTTGTCATAATGAAGTTGCCAATCACCAGTTGCTTATAACTGTGGCCTTCTGAATCATGCCAAGAGTTTCCACAGAAGAATGTTCAAGGTTAATGTAAAATTTTAATGCAGATTATTTGCTCTGCTCACTTAGTCGTTTTGAATGCAACAACCACACAGTACATTTATTCAACGGCTTCTACTGACCCACTGACTATTACAGTGAAGTCATCATTGTTCACATATGAGCATTCCAGTCCACTCTCCTTGGCTGCTAGGTTACAGTGATAGTCCACACAAACCATTCTCATTATATTAACAATGGTTGGACTTTTTCCAGACAGACTTCATATTTACCACCAAAACTTCTACCCTAAATGATAAGGCTACAAATAATTAGAGGACATATTTTTGGTCCTTGACAGAATTACAAATGAGTTCAATGGACTAGAGTTGAATAAAAGAAGATCAGTAACAGTGCAGATTACAGTAGGTTTGGTACCAAATGAATGACTACAACAATATATGTGCTAATATTTCCAAGATTGGAGAGATTAGTATCATAGACTGTATAAACTAAGAAAGAGTTTTAGAGACCATGCAGTGAGAAGTCAAGAGACACAAGGCTGTAGGAGTGGAAGAAAATTTCCTCTAAAGTCAAAGTTATTTTGGCTGGTCTAATAATCAAATAGATGTGAGACAGATTAACAAGATAAAATAACCATATTTAATACATATATATGTTAACTGTGCATACACGAGAGAGTCACAGACTCTACATGCACAGGAGGTTCAAAGACAGAAAAGAAAAATGAGCATATATGACATTCTGAGCTAGGGATGAGGGAAGGTGCCTTGGGGGCTTTAAAGGGCCATCTCAGAGAGAGCACATGCTTAGTAATTAGTAGTCTGCCCTGCTCTACAGATGGAGAAAAGCATGTGATTTCAGATCATCTCTCACTACGGGCAAGGCCCCCAATTCAAGTTCTTCTAGGCAGTTAAAGGAAGGGCAGAAATAACTCTTGAGACCCCAGCTAAAGGCCTTTAGCTCTACATAAACTGCATACCACAGAGGCACATCTTGGGGCTGCTCTATCCGAAGCCCTACAAAGCAAATTGTTCAGATGAGCAGAAACTGGAATCCAAGGACAGTGAATCTTAATCTGTTGCCCTTTCTTTATAACACTGTTACCAATGGACACCGAGGAAGGCTTCCTGGAGGAGGTGGGCTTTAAACTGAGGCTGGAAGGGAGGGCAAAACTTATGCAATTAAAAGCAGAGAAGTAAGGTATTTCAGGTAGGAAGAATATTATCCTAAGGGCTGCAGACCCAGGAGTGAGCATAACGCTTCTCAGCAGTGACGGCATGAGTCTGACTGGTATGCAGAAGAAGAGGGCAACACAGCTAGAGGCAAATACAGTGGGCTCTGTTCTAGCTGGGGACAAGGCTGGGGACACTTCTCACTGTCATGTATATTTCTTCCCATAGTTATATGGTACAACAGCTGTATAGATATACTCACTGAGTAGATCCATCTTTGCTTTTACTTTAGGCCACATTCATGTATTTGTATAACCAAAAGCAGGTCCAGGTGCCAGTACAAGAGTCACTACTCCAGAGGTAGGTGCTGATGTACAGGAAAGTGGTTTATTTCCATGTGCTGGCAACCTGGAAGATGGAGGACTCACATGCCAAAGCCCATCTCCACATCTCAGTGCATGCAGAGGTTTTTGTAAGAAGGGGGAGGGAAAAAGAACAAAGAGGTCAAGGGAGAGGGCAGAAAAGTTCTCTACGGGCAGATGAGCACAGTCCATTCCGATAAGGCAAGTGACAGCCTGGTGTGCATTGTCCTGGGTTAGTCATCCTGGCTTCACGTCATCCCAGCTTCACATCATCCTCACTTGCACGGATGGAATTCAGCAAATCTCTCGGAGCTGAGATGCCGGAAGGTGGGAGTCTGTATCTTCTGAAGTTAGCTCCTAAGATTCTTATATGAACATGCTGTTTATCTATAAACTGCATACTGGTCGGGGTCAGCATTTATAGAAAGAATGTCAAAAGAATAGTGAGGTGGGTTAGAATTCCCCACTGTTACAACTTTCCATTGCTCCATTTGTGCATCAAATATTTATTAACTTCCCTTTTGCAATGTGCTCTACACAGTTTAGATAGTTTTGAAGCAATTATAACAAACTAGCCAAACGAACCATGTATCTGGAGAGGGAGATTTGAAAGGACAAAGCCACCCCCCTTTGCTATTGTGGCACCATGCCTAGCAGGCCTGTGATGTGGTGAAATGTGACTGCCATTTTCCTCTTCTGAGCTTGTCCCCAGGACTGGAAATTATTGGAAGCAAGAACAGAACTAACAGGCTCCCTACAGCCACAGGCAGAAGATAACATTGAAACAAACTGCAGCCTCGGTTACAACTCCAGAAAAGCCCAGGGGCCACAAACAGCAGCAAACCCTCCCATCCTTTTTTAATCCAGTTATAACCCAGAGAGAGCTCAAAGCCCTGAGGGGGTGGGCTTGGAGGGGGTGGGCTCTTGTACTCATTCAGGGGTGGGCCCTGAATGCTGGTGTACCTCTCCACCCCCTGCCCCTCTCCCTTTTTAGAGCGTGAATAAAATCTTTACTTTCTACAGTGTCTTCTCTTTGTGAATTCTTTCACAGCCCATGACACCGACCACTCTAACAACATGGAGAAAGTTTTAGCAAACACAACATTATTAGGAGGTTTTACTGAGTATGACTCAAAGTGTTGGTAAGACTCTCTGATGCCGAGGGGGCTAGCTTCCCAGGAGTCTTCTACCTCCACAACAGTAACAATGTAAAATTCCCTCCCGAAGCTGAAATAGAAGAGGAGCCTGCCATGCCCTTTTATACAGCGCTCTAAATTTAGACTCAAATCTAAGAACAGGAGGATAAACTACGTGTTTCTGTTGTAAATTCCATATTCCCAGTCTGAATTTTCCTTGAATATCCTGTGGAAACCTTTCAAAACATACCCCCATGTCTCCCCTCAAATCCCAGGCTGCCTCTTCTTCCAGACTATAGACACACGGAGTTATATTTTCTGGTACAGAATCATTAGAAAATTCCAGAAAATGTGAGGAGACATTAAACTCAGAGTGAAAGGAGGTCATTGGGTGGTGATAACAACAGCTCTGGAGGTTTTCCTCCACAGCATTCCTTACCCCCACCTCCAAATGGCTCCTGTTTCTCATTTAATACAGCTGATTTCTGACTGTGTGCAGAAGCGTGGGGTTCTCTCCTATTGTCTTCCTCCTGGCTACTGGGGCTGCAGAACAAGTTGCCCCCAAATGTTCCTCCGTGGTATGCAGATCATTGTGAGCTACAGCCGCAGGCTCAAGAGAAACTTCTGCCCCTCTCTTAACTACCTAGAAGAACTTAAATTAGGGGCCTTGCCCGTAATTAGCCATTAACAGAGATAACCTCTTTGATTCATCTAAGGGCAGGACAGGACAAACCTCTATCTACTAAGCATCTGCTCTTCTCATTGTCCTGCAGTGACCCTTGGAAGTTCCCAAGGAACCTCACCTCACCTCTAGCTCAGGATGTCTCTGTCTCTGAACCTCTCCTGCACGTGGGGTCTCTGACTCCCTCCTGCATGCGGAGTTCCCATACTTATTAAACTTGGTTATTTTCTCTTGCTAATCTGTCTCCTGTCTATTTGATTAGACCAGATAGAAGAAACTTCAGAGAGGAAAATGTGTTCCTCCCCGACCCTACTCCTCTGTTTGTGCCTTGTCTTTATCTTTTCCCTTCTGGATAAAACAGAAAGTCTTAGTAGCCTGTGGCGTGTTTTTGGAAGGGAGAATGGAAAGGGAGTGGGATGTATTGGCTGAGGGTGAAGGACGGTTGGGAATCGAAGTTGTTCCAACAAGGAAACATTTGAGAATCCCCTTTCCAACTGGACCTTTTCTTTCTCCCTGTACGAGACGAGTACTGTATTTTTCTCCACCCACAAATTAATAGGCACCAACTGGGCCATCCCTCAGTTCAAAAGCAGTCTACTTCCTCATAAATGTTTGTGGAGGGTACTTAGTAACTACCGGGCTCGAGATTAGCTAATTAATTAATAACTACAGAGCACTCCAAATGTGCTTAGCATTTATTTAATAAATTCTGGGGATTATTACCTACTGACAAGAGACTCCTTTAGTGAAATACTGAAACTCAAGTTCTAATGAGAAAATCTACAAAGCCATATACTTTCCCCTGACTTTTCTAACACTGGAAGAAATGTGTCTATCTTTAGTAAGCCATTTAGAGAAATGTGAAGGAAAAATAGAAAAAAAACATTTTGTGTTGCCAAGAAAATTAACTTAACGAAGAGCTTTTGTGAGGGAGAAAATGGGGAAGGGTGCACACATCATCAAGAATCATTGGTCAGAACTAACAACCCCAAACTGATAAGGAACGAAGGACGGTTTTTGAAGGAAGGGAGTAAGGAGAGCAGACATACTCTGAAAAGGCATTCTTTAAGAACAGTTCATGGTAGTCCAGACATTCCATTCAAATTAGTGGCTATTTTGGAAAGAAATAAAGACAGTAGCTGCTGAAACAGGCAATCTGGAAGCACAGGACGGTTAATATTCACATATGGAAAAATTCTCCAGGCTGGTCTCAGCAATGTTGCTGTAGCCGTGAAATGCTGAGGGCTCTCCGGCAGGCTGGGGACAGAGTCCTTCTTAGACAAATTAAAATCTTTCCTCCTCTCCCCTTCTAAAATTATGGTTATCTTATTTTATTCTTAACAATTTTTTTTGCTTATAATGTAAAATACATGCTGATGAAACTTAGCATTATGAAAGAGCAGAAAAATCTCAAGGTGTTGATAATAAAAATCCTACAAAATTTACAGAATACATTTTCTCTAAACTCCTATCAATTGAAAACAGTGAAAAATGGTGGGTAATGCAATGACTAGTATATTGGGGAGAGTCTGTCTCCTAGATGACATTGATGGACTTCAGTAGGGCAATCGTCCTAACCACTTTTGTACTGAGTTGCCCCAAGCATGGTGAACTGCCCGGGACTGGAGAGAACCAGGCAAAGACAGGACAACATGCACAGCTGAGATTCCCGCTCCAGCAGCATTTGGACCCGTTGGCCTCCCACATCCCTGGTTTTATGGCCTTGTCAGCCAGTCATAAACCAGTCATTTTTACATGACCAGTGAAAATTAGCAAGTCCATGGAATGACTGGAATAGTTTTTGTTCCCAGGGATAAGAATTATAACCACTGATTTAGAGCAATGCAAACAAACCTAAATGAAGAGATTTAGAGATAGGTGTATTATGAGTGACTTATTAGTTAGAACAGTGCTCCTGCTTCTACTGCTTCTACTGCTTCCTTTTGTACTTCCGGCCTATCTCACATTACTTATTCTTCTCCATCACTTAGAAGGGTTTATCACAAAGAACCTGTGCAACTCTTTGTTGGAAAGAAACCATTCCTTGCAGCTTATAAGGGAAGTTGCGAGATGTAAAACTTTGTCTTACAAGAGATTAAGGTAAACATGTAAAGTTTGTAGGCATACAATAACATTAAAAAATACAGACATTTCAGTTATAAATTCATTTTATCTGTCTTTCATTTGTTTTAAATTTTATTGTGAAATAAAGACACACACAAGCACCTATGTGCCCAGATACCCAAGTCAGCAAATAGCACATGACCCTACCCAGGACTCTCTGCCTGCCCCTCTCAGATTGCGTCAGTCTCCCCAACCTGTCTTGAAGTTTCTGTTGCTTTTGTGCCTTTTAAATAGTTTTTAAAATCACTTATGCTTTTATACTTAAACAAGATATTGTTTAGAGTTGCCCATTTATGCTACAGCATAAATAGAATCATACTTGAATCTTATTTTGCTCCTTTGTTCAATGTTTTAGTTTTTGATTCATCCATGTTGATACAATTGTGTAGTATTTCATTGTTTGATTATAGCATAACTTAATCGTATCTCCCACCGTCTGTGAACATTTAGATGTTTCTCACTTTTTGAAATTATGAACAATGCTGCCATAAAGGTTCTCCTTTGTGTGACTTTGAGTACACTTGGGCAAGAATTTTTCAAGGGCATATCCTTAACATCGGAATTTCTGGCTTTCATGTATATGCATTTCCACTCTAGATAACATCAATCTGTTTTCTAAAATTGTTACACATTTGAATTCCAACCAGCAGCATGTCTGAGTTCCGGCTGGTCTCTCCACACCCTTGTAAACACTTGGGGTTGAATAGCTTTTCAAACTAGCCATTTTGATAAGTGTGTGATGGTATCTCATTGAAGTTTAACTCACGTTTCCCTGATTACTAATGAAACTAAATGTCTTTTAGTAAGACATCCATAAGTTTATGGATGATTTGTACTTGTTCTTTTGTGAAAATCTTTTATTTTTTTCTTTGCTCATTTTTCTACTGCCCGCTAGACTTATTGATTGATATGAGTTTTTTACGTATTCTGGATTCTAATATTTGGTTAATTATGTATGTTGTAAATGTATCCTTCTAGGTGATGCTTATTTTGGTTTCAATTTGTTTTTCTCTATTTCTTGTCTCTTTTAAAGGAGTTCTAATTTCAAATCAGTTAATTGTATCAATCTTTTCCTTTGTAGTTAGTGCTTTTTGTGTCTCGCTTAAGAAATCTTTTCCTACCCAGAATTTGTTAACGTATTCTTCTATATTTTTCCTAAAAGGTATATATCACATATCATTACACATAAGTTAACATTGGTAGTAAGAAACATTACAATTTCAGAAATAGTAAAATGTAAAAAAGAAAATGTACCCTTAAAATGAAGGCGCAAACTTGTTTTTCTTATTATAGGTCTGTAATCCAACTAAAGCTGATTTTGAGATACGGTTTAGAGTAGGGTCTAAATGCATTTTTCCACGTAGATAACAACCTACTTTCTCACCATTTATTGAAAAGTTCATCTTTCCCCTAATAATGAAATTGCCACCACTACAGTACATCAAGTGTCTGCACAAGTTGGGTCTGCTCCTTAGCTCTTTAATGCTTCCAGAGTTTTTTAAAGAAGAGACTTCTGTTGGGATTTTGAATGGAAATGCATTAAACCTACCATAATTTGTGGAGAATGAATATTTTTATGAGACTGGGTCTTGTCTACCCATTAATATCATATATCCCTAACTAGGTATTCGTCATAACATTTCAATGAAGTTTTATAATTATATAATTATATAAAACTCTATATAAAAGTCTTGCAAGGTTGCCTTCTTCATTGCTGTTGCTGCCGCCATGTGTTCACCTTGCTCAGCTCTTCTGTCAAACTAGTGTATCTTCTATTTCTTAAACCCCCACTTTCCTCCCTTGTTTTCTGTTACTTTGTGTGAACCCATTCAGAGACCCTTTCCCTCTTATCTGCCTGTCTCCCGGTTATGGGAGAGAGTGATGTGGACAATGAGCTCTTGGACAATGAAGATGATGAGATGGAGACAATAGCCGGGGGAGATGGGACTGAGGCCCCTGCCAAGAAGGTTGTTAAGGGTTCCTATATCTCCATCCATAGCTCTGGCTTTCAGGACTTCCTGCTCAAGCCAGAGTTGCTCTGGGCATTGCTAAGTGTAGCTTTGAGGACCCGTCTGAAGTTCAGCGTGAGTGCATCCCTCAGGCCATTCTGGAAATGGATGTCCTATGCCAGGTCAAGTCAAGCATGGGAAAGACGGCAGTGTTTGTGCTGGCCAGACTGCAGCAGCTGGAGCCAGTTACTGGGCAGATGTCTGTGCTGGTGTTGTATCACACTCGGGAGCTGGCTTTTCAGATCAGCAAGGAGTATGAGCGCTTTTCTAAATACATGTCCAACATCAAGGTTGTGGTGTTTTTTTGGTGGTTTGTCTATCATGAAGGATGAAGAGATGCTGAAGAACTGCCTGTATATCATCGTGGGGACCTCCAGCTGCATCTTTACCCTTGCTTGAAATAAGAGCCTCAACCTCAAACATATTAAACACTTTATCTTGGATGAATGTGATAAGATGCTTGAACAGCTTGACATGCATCAGGATGTCCAGGATATTTTTTGCATGACCCCCCATGAGAAGCAGGTCATGATGTTCAGTGCTACCTTGAACAAAGAGGTCCATCTAGTCTGCTGCAAGTCCATGCAAGACCCAATGGAGATCTCCATGCATGATGAGATGAAGCTGATGTTGCATGGGTTGCAGCAGTACTATGTGAAACTGAAGGACAATGAGAAGAATGGGAAGCTCGTTGGCCTTCTGGATGTTCTTGAGTTCAACCAGGGGGGGATCTTTGTGAAGTCTGTGCAGCGCTGCATTGCCCTGGCCCCGCTCCTAATGGAGCAGAACTTCCCAGCCATTGCCATCCACGGTTGGGTGCCCCAGGAAGAGAGGCTTTCTCGGTATCAGCAATTTAAAGATTTCCAATGACAAATTCTTCTGGCTACCAACCTATTTGGCCAAGGCACAGAGATGGAACAAGTGAACACTGCCTTTAACTATGACATGCCTGAAGATTCTTACACCTACCTGCACAGGGTGGCCAGAGCAGCCTGGTTTGGCACCAAGGGTTTGGCGATCACCTTAGTGTCCGATGAGAATGATGCCGAGATCCTCAATGATGTGCAGAATTGCTTTGAGGCCGATGTCAGTGAGCTCCCTGATGAGATAGACATCTCCTTGTATGTTGAGCAAACACAAGAGAGGACTCATCCCCCTCTTCTGGAATGTGATAGTCTGTCCCTCTTCAGGAGATGATACCAGGCATGAGGACAGAGGGTGCACTACTGCCACCTACCCCCGACAACCCCCGCCCCCCATGCCTTCCCTCCTTTGCATCATCCCTTCTAAACCCCAGTTTCCTTATTTGTCAGAACTTTTTTTTAAACAAAACTAAAAAACACATGCATCTATTAAAAAAAAGAAAGTCTTGTGAGTACTGTACTCTATTAGATTGATTTCTAAGTACTTTTTTTTTTTTTTGATATTGTAGAAAAGGAGAAAGTTTTCCTCCACTCTTACAGGACCCCAGGCTGGGTCTGAAAATTAAACCAATGAAGATTAACAGGGGGAAAAGTGTGCGAATTTATTTCATATAAGTTTTACAAGACACAGAAGGATTTGTAAGGAAATGAACACCTAAAGAAACAGTTAAACCTGTGTTTTTAATGCTAGGTTTGATGAAGAATGGGCAGTGTTATAGAAATATGATAGGTTAAGGAGTATGAGGTAATTATAGTAAACATTGCATGGCATTTTCCCAAGACTTTTATTTCTCACATATAAGGGTCTTTCCAGAAAAAGTAAAGCCATTGCTAATAAAACAAGAAGTTTGTGCAACACCAGTGTAACCTGGCAGCCAAGGAGAATGGACTGAAATGCACATGCATGACCAATGACAACTTCACTGTGCTAGTCAGTGGGGGTGGTAGGCACTGTTGAGTGAGCACGTGTACTTTGTGGCCATTGCATTCAAAATGACTGAGTGAGTAGAGCAACAAATCTGAATCAAATGTTGCATTGAGCTTGAACATTTTTCTACAGCAATGGTAATTGGCAGCTTCATCAAATGTACTCTCTCATGCATCACGTCTCGTGTAGTCTTTTTTGGCAAAACATCAAATCACTCAGGTGACTCAACCCCACCACAGCCTGGATTTGGCACCCTGTGACTCCTGACTTTTCCAAAAACTCAAATCACCTTTGAAAGGGAAGAGATTTCACACCATCGATGAGATTCAGGAAAATACAATGGAGCAGCTGATGGTGATCGGGAGAACTGTGTGAGGTCCCAGGGTGCCTACTTTGAAGGTGACCAAAGTGTCATTGTGCCATGTACAATGTTCCTTATATCTTCTTCAATAAATGCTTCTATTTTTCCTACTACATGGCTGGATACTTTCTGGAGAGACTTGATACACAAATGCTAATGATTTTTTATTGTTAAAAATAAAAAATAATTTCTAATTATTATTTATTTATAAATGATTTATAACTTATTGTCGTAATTTATACCAATTTCTTGGAGTACCCTGCCTATGCTGTTCCTAAACAGCTATGGCCTTTGACTGCCTGCCACCAAGAAGCATGACTCCCAGTGCACAAGTTTGGTGAAAAAGGAAAGGGGTTGTTTATTTACACGTTATACAGATTCAGAATAATGGTAGATTTATGCCATTAGGCCCCACTTCCTTTAAAACAACCCAAAATGCATAATTCTACCCCTTTGCCAACCCAGGCCAGTCTCAGAATACTCCAGACAGAGTTACCATCTTTCAGAAAAACAGAAGTCCTCAGCTCAGCAGGCCTAGTCACAGTTCAACAGCCCAGGCATCTCCCACTAATCATGCTTGGTTAGATAGGTCCCATTCCATCTGCTCACCACCGTGTCCTCCAGGCAGGTTTCCCAGCAGACTTCCTTTTTCTTACTCCAGCTTTAATTCAAAATCACGTGGCATCTCCTTACACACCAGACCTACTTCGTGGCTCCTTCCTCAGAGCTGCCTTCCTCATGGCTGATGGGGGTGGCCCTTTTACACCCTTTAAACCACATGGCTGCTACCTCTTCTCTCTCAGCCCTCCCTTATTTTAAATGCTGACCCGGAGCTTCCTATGTAACTTCATATCTGGCCCTTCCTACAGTGTGCTATTTTGCCAGTTCCCCCATATCTTTAAAAAAATTTAAAAAAAATTTTTTTTCTAGAGAAGAGAGGGAGAGAGGGAGAGAAAGATCAACGGGTGGTTGCCTCTCGTGTGCCCTCTGGGGACCTGGCCTGCAACCCAGGCTTGTGCCCTGACTGGGAATCGAACCAGTGACCTTCAGTTCACAGTCCAGCACTCAGTCCGCTGAGCTACACCGGCCAGTGCTCCCCCTGTCTATTACCTTGTCTAAGGTGTCATCTTTAGCAAGGGCAAGAGTTGCCCACCACACTTGGACATCTGGACATTGGGGTGGGCCACCTCCCCTGGCTATGTCCTCAGAGACCTTTTGCCTGAAGCTGAAACACAGCTATCAACTTGCCATAGTTATGCAAAGTATCTTAAGTGCTGTATCATTGACTGCCCCCTCCCCCAACTGTGGGCTATGGGGAATATTTTGGGGGACTTTCTATCCTGTTTCAAATAGGTTATGTACATATTCTTTTGAATTCCTGCAAATACTATTATGCCATGATTTCTTCCTTTCCCATCCATATATTTGCTTTTTCTTATCTCACTAACCTATTTATTACCTCTGGCACAATAATGAATAAAAGTGGAGGGGGCAGCATTCTCACCATGTTCCCCATTTTAAAAGAAATGGTTCTTTAGTCCTGGCCAGGTAGCACAGTTGGTCAGAGCATCATCCACACTGCCAAGGTTGCAGGTTTGGTCTGCAGTGGGGCCCTTACAAGAAACAACCAACGAATGCATAAATAAACGGAACAATAAACTGACGTTTCCCTCTTTCTTTCTCTCCCTCTTCCTCTCTTTCTCTCTCAAATCAATAAATAAAAAATTTAAAAATAAATTCAAATAAAATAAATGGTTACTTATGTTGTTCACTATAGATTTTTGTAAATATCTTTTATTTAAAAAGATTTCTTAGTTCACTACAAATTTCTTTCTGAGTGGCTACTGAAGTTTACCAAAGGTTTTTTTGTTTTGTTTTGTTTTTGCATATACTGAGATCTTCATGTGATTTTTCTTCTTTAATACTTTAATGTGGTGAATTACATTATTTTTTTCTCATCTGAAACTAACATTGCATTCTTAGGTAGACAAATTTAGTTACGATGTATCATTTTGCTGGATTCAAATTCCTGAAATTTTGCTTAGGACTTACGTCTATATTTATAAGTAAGATTGGCTGGAAATGGCTGTTTCTCATATTCTCCTTGTCAGATTTTGGTATAAGGTTATGAATGCTACCCTCATAAAGTGAGTTGAGAAATAATCTCTTGTGTGAGATTAAAATGATTTATTTCTTGAACGTTTGATAAAAGTCACTAGTAAAAGCGTTTCAGCCCAGCTTTTCCTTTGCAGAAAATATTTAATAATAATAGATTCAAGTTCTTGAGTGGTTATGAGTCTATTCTGGTTTTCTATATTAGTTTTATGAAATTTTATTTCTTGGAATTTTTCCACTTCATCTAAGTTTTCAAATTAATTGGCTTAAAAATGTTCAAAAATTATTTTATCTCTGTAATTTCTACATCATGTGTGATTATAGCTTTTTCTTTATTCCTGGTGTTGTTTTACATTCTCTTCTTTCCTTGATCATTTTCCATGACAGGCTTATAAAACTTATTAGTCTTTTACAAATCCAGTGTTTGACTCAATTGGTCCCTCCTATTGCATGTCTATGTTCAATTTTATCTTTCTTATCTTTTACTGGACTTTATTTTGCTGTTCTTTTTCTAACTCTTTTGCTCTTTGTATTTCCAACAATTTTCTCTTCTAATATAAGTTTTTAGGTCTATAAATTTCCCTTTAACTCCTTGTTCAGTTTTACCTCTCAAGCTTCCACATATAGTATCAAATGCTTGGTACATAGCATTGAAATATTGTCATATTTCCATAATTTGTTTTTTTTAATCCTGAATTTCCAAACAAATAGGCTTTTCTAGTTATCTTTAAAAAATGGATTTTTGACTTAATTGAATTGTGAGAATATCATATAAAGTTTTCAAAATTTATTGAGATTTGCCTTAACTGATTTTGGGGTTTTATCAAACTCCTGCCTCAAGCAGACACTAAGTTTTCACTCCTGTTCCCAAGGCTCCCAAGGCTCCCAAGGCTGCAAAAACCAATATTCAAATTCACTTGATTCAGCAAATACTTTCCAGTCAAAAGCTGACTTTGGGCTCTGCTTGCTTCTGTGGGGTCTGGCCTTTATTCTGTCCTAGTGCTATTTCTGAACTTCTTACCAGTTT
The DNA here is from genome assembly GCF_014824575.4 of Sturnira hondurensis. Lineage (NCBI taxonomy): Eukaryota > Metazoa > Chordata > Mammalia > Chiroptera > Phyllostomidae > Sturnira > Sturnira hondurensis. The sequence goes on from NW_028085098.1 coordinate 1,157,325, forward strand.
ATAGGCACCTTCCAGAATATATTTTAACTAGTATTCTTGTAACCGTTATATTTACCCAGTATTTTTGTTGCTGTTTGCAGTGAAATTCAGCCCAGAAACCCAAGTTAACATATTATTAGAAATGGAAATCCTCATTTATTTTTATCAGATATTTATTGGGCACCTACTATGTACAAAATAAGTGTTATGACAGTGATGTCTACAAGGTGCACTAGTAGTATGAGAAAAAAGAGACAGTGATTCGGGTAGGACAGTGGAGACAATGAATGGAAGGTGGTGGAAATTGGAGACAAAGCTCAGGGTCACTGCTTACTGACTCTAAGACCTGAGGTAAGTCACTGAACCTCTCTGAGCCTCAGTTCCCACATCAATAAATTGGTGTTAATAATAGCACCTACCTTAGAAATCTGTAGTCAAAATTACTAGAAGAGCTAAGCATATAGTAATGATTCAGCCAGTGCTAACTAGTCTTCATCCTTACAGAAGAGATGTACAGGCTGGAAGCAAAAATTTCTCTAAGGCTTAATCACCTCTCCTGGGAAGTGCCAGACAGAGGGCATAGGACCACTTCCCTTCCAACTCTGAGCTGGGGAGACTGGATTCTTACTATAGGGGAAATCCTTCCCCCTTCTGGACTCCCTCAAATAGGCCCTTTCTTTATGGGGTCCCTGTGAGACCCTGTTGATTTAGATTTTGGAAATTTAAGACAGGAAGGAAATATCTTGCAGGCAACTTCTGCTTTCCAGAAGTTCCTTGAGACAAACAGAATGCCTCGGTGCATTTCTTATAAGGGGGAAAAGAAAGAGGAAATACATGGAGCAATACAGAAGTAAATTTTTTTTTAAAATTTCCCATTGTAAAAGGAATGGCTAAAGGATACTGGCCACAAGAAGCAGGAGAGATTTGAAAGAAAAAGAGCACTCTGGGTGCCATTCTAGGGAACTTGAACTTTTTCCTCTAGGGGATGGATTTTCAATAATTTGTGCTGTGGTCAGATCTGCAATTCAGGGGGGAGGCTACTTAGAATTGTAGAAAAATGTTGGGCAGAGAGACCAGCTTGAATACTCCTGCAATGGATCATAAGAAACGCCACAAGGCAGGGCCTGATTGTCTATAGAGAGTTTAAGAGAGCAGAAATGATAGGACTTTATGGACATGGAATGGGAGTGGAGGGCAATGAAACTGCCTCCTAGGTTTCCGGCCAGGGTGACTAAATGTGATGATGGTACAATTAGCCAAAATAGCAGCTTCAGAAGGAGCAGGTTTGAAAGCAAATGTGATGGGCCTGAATTGACGTCACTGTAGACCATGCTGGTGAAAATGTTGAAAGTCACTGCGCGCAGACATGTGTGGCTCTTAGAGACGTTCTGGCTGACGAGAGGAAGGAGTTTCAAGGAGGAAATTGTGGTCAGTATTGTCTTTCCTTATTGAGACCGTGAGAAAGAGGAGCTGAGAGGGATCCACTGTATTTGGCAACCCGAAAGTTGTTGGAGACTTCAGTCTGGGCTGTTTCAGGGGTGGAGGGGGAGCAGGAGAACTACTGTGAAGAAGTTAAAAATTCTGAGACTCCTCTCCCTAGGTAACTTGTCTAGGGAGAAAGTTGTGAGATAAATTGGTAGCTTGAGGGGGAATAAAGGGACACAAAGCCTACTTCTCCTTCTCTCCTCCTCCTCTTCAATCTTTACTTCCTCTCCCCTCTTCTTCTTAAGTGATGGAGCTGGAGGGTACTGGAGTCAAAGGACAAGTGAAGGAAGAGCTTCCTTCCTCTGACTTCCCAGTAGATAGGTGGGAATTCAGTGGCTCACCACACACTGCTTGGGTGTCAGGGGCAGGAAGTGTAGGGAAATCATGCAACAGATATTTAATGAATATCCAGTTTGCTTAAGTGGTGGAGTAAAATAGGTAGACACCAGAGAATGAGGAAATCTAGATATGTGAACCAATCATTCAGGGTGAGGTATTAAATCTAAAGTTGGAGGAAGTGAGGGATGGATATAGCTTCCTGAATGACAAAGGGAAGAAAGGAAGCTTGGCAGAACACTTCCCTCCCAAGGCAGGAGGTATTGAAAACAGTCTGAGAGAAACCTAAAAGTCTAAGTGGGAAACATGGAAAAAAGGAAAGAAACTGAACACCCATGGCATGTTGTAGGGTCAAGATACTAAGCTAAATTAGGCATTTCATAGGTAATTGTGTGAAATCCTCGAAACAATACTGTGAGAAAGGCATTACTGTTTCCATTTTATTGATGTAGAAACTGAGGATTCAGCTTTTTTTCTCTTTAATTCCCCTTTTCCTTAGCTGAGTAAAATGTTTTGAAATATGGAGAGAAAATTTCAGTCCCTGTCTTTTGAAAGTTTTATTTTGCTTATGAAATCAGGTGAAAGGCAAAGAAGAGGAAAATTCCTGGTGTGCTTAGGCCAATAAAACCACCTGTATTTGTTGGACTTTGGTTACGGATGAGGCAAAACTTGGATGAATATGAGAGAAAGGCCAAAGGTTCCTTCTGTGGAACCAGCCAAGGGGAGCATTGTGACCAGGAGCAGGTTCCCTCTTCCCAGCACAGTGCACTCATAGCACACTCCATGTGGGCTCACCACACAGGAACTTTACATAAACAACTTTTTCTCAATATCCTCAAAGCTACTGGGTTGGCCAAAAAATCAGTTATGTCTCTTTTTTTCCCCATAAAATAAGACACATTTTTCATTTTCAGCAATAACTTTCTTGATTCAGATATTCTGAATATGTTGGCCACCTCCTGCTATTGGCTTCTAATGGGTAGAGGCCAGGGGTGCTGCTAAACATCTTCCAATGCATAACACAGCCTCACAGCAAAGATTTGGCCAAAATGTCAATAGTACCAAGAAACTTTGCAAACCACTTTTGACACATTTGGTAAGTTACAGCACCTTCTCCACACACTGCACAAATCTTGTGTGTTTCAGTTGTGCTTTTACCTTTCTTGAAATAATAAAGCATAATATGCGGAAATCCTGCATATTTTCTTCCTTCTTCAATATTAAAACGGTGGCACAAAAATTCACCAATTTTGATAAGTTTTAAAACGCATGTTGAAATGACAGCTGTCACAATACAATCTAACAAAATTGTTTCAAATGAAGTTAAAAACGACTAAAGGCTACTAGAGCCATCCTATGGAGAAAAAAAATGCAACAGACTTTTTAGCTAACCCAATAAAATTTATCCATACAATGCATCATGAGAAATAAAATGTTATTTGGAAGTAATATACATGTACTTTCACTCATAACTTTCAATAATAGAATAGGCTATAAAAAGACAAAACTTAGTGTGCAACAATAATATTGAGCACTGCATTTCCTTAAATAGTATATATTTAAAAGGATGTAAAAGGATTTGAGAGGTGGAAAGGGGACAGGAGAAAGTAACCAGTTAGAAGCGCTACTGGTGATCAAAAGTGGGAAACATTCATGCCCTATACTTTTTGCACTTGAATACTATGTATTCTTTTTTGGCAACTGGTCTCTAAGTTCCACGTGATGTGCCAGAGTTGCCATGGAGACCAGAAGAAACTTTATTTTTAGAAAAGTAACGCTCCCATTGCTGCAAACACTAGTGAGGTGGAGGCCCAGTCCAGCAGTGTAGGAGGTAGGCAGGCAGGGGTGTGGGACGCGTGAGACAGCCAGACCGGCAGAAAGGCCGGGAGAAGGCGGCGCATCGCGGCATCACGTGACTGGGCGGGGTCTGCGCGCCGCTAGCCCGGTGTCGCCGCCGCCGCGTCCCATTCATGAGGGGCTGCCGGGTCGCCTGCGGCCCAGGCGGCTCCAAGGGTAGCTGTGGCGGCGGGCGCTGGGGCTTCGCGCGCGCCCCTGGCAGGCCCCGCCTCCTCAGCTTCCCTCGAGGGCGTCCTGCCCAGCCGGTCTTCGGTGCCGAGGTCCAGTCGCCACCTCACCTCTCCTGGCGGCTGGGGACGGCGCGGGCGGAGAGCCCAGCCGCCGCAGGTAAGCGGGTGCGGGACCGCGGTCCTCGCGCAGCCGCGGGTCAGTCGCCGCGGCGTGCGTTGTGTCCCTACGCGCGGACTAGGCTGAGGGCTCCAACTCGCGCAGGGCTGCACTGCCGAAGGACATGAGCCTTAGGGACAGAGCGGGCCAAGCGGCCCCTTTTCGCGCCCCTTCATTGCCCGCCTCTGGCTGCCACCGTCACGTAGACGGCGCAGAAGGACGGGCCGCAGAAGGACGGACGGGCTCGCGGAATGAGCTGGGGGGCGACCCGATGGGTGAACACGAGGGAGGAAGTGAAGGCTGAAAAATTCGGATGCCTGCGCCGCTGCGCGAGGTGTTGGTCATTTCAGACCCCTGCACTGGTGCGGGTTTCAGGCGGGGAGGCTCGACCTGAGGCCGAAGTGAGGTCACAGCGAGAAAAGCGCGGCTGGCGGCCGCGTCTCCATTCTGCCCGGGGCCCTGGGGGAGGGGGCGCCGCGGGCACGTGACTCCTGGCAGGGCCCGGGCTGGGAAGTTGCTGTTATTTTGTGGGTCGGTGCGCCCTCCCGGCGGCTCTGCCTCCAGGTTGTGAACCGAGTCCGCAGTGTGAGTAGTTTTTCTGTTCCCAAACTCCTTCCCCTAGGTCAGTCTTAATTTGGCTGTAAGTTGTTAAGAGACCCTTTATACTAAGGGTTTTCCTCGCAACTTTGAGCCCGGTGGATCACCGTTTTTCTTTTGGACAATTTAAGACTATTCTCACTGAAAATCTAGAGTGACATTTTGAAGGCGTAGTTAAGAAACCCAGGACCAGAAAGATCACCACCCATGCTTTCAGAAAGTGCTGGAACTCTGAACATTTGGAATTGCTCTGAAGGTTTTTTTAAACAAGCCACTAGACCAATTTTAAATGCACATTTGGGGATTTTTTATTCCAAACCTGTTTCTTTTATTTTAATTGAAAAAGAGTCTAGCCAGTCCCTGTTGAAGCTCTTTGCTCAATAGAGATGCTCAGAAAACGTTACTATTTATTGAATCCGGCCTGACTAGTCCATAATGCTTTGGCAATACAGAGCTTTGAAATACAGTTTGAAATATTTGCAAATCATTGAGTGGCGCATAATGGTTTCTTTGCTGATGGTCTGTTAATTGTTCTTGGTGGTTTAAAAATGAAAAGTGTGGCGTTGTAGCAGGTGATGTTGAGATGGGGAGTGGCAGAGCCCACAGCAAGGTGCAGCGGAAGGACTAGAGTGGGTTAGCCCTTAACGGTCATTGGGCTGGTCCTCCAGTGTAGCATCCTCACTTCGCCTGGATGGCAGGTCAGCCTCAGGTCATACCTGGCCAGAGTGTGAGAAGTGTGGCCCAAGACCACGCAGGAAAGAGCATTGGGTAGTATGGATGACGACTTTTCTCCAGTTAAATGCTCAGTTAATAGTGGTATATCAGGCTGAAGTATCTCCATTCCCAAATGGTGGTAGAGATGGCCATAGAATGCTACAAGTGAGATGATAGATTCTGTTTTAGCATTTGATGGCACAGTTGAGAACCAAGCAAAGCTCTCTATTTAAGAGGAACTGGAAATGGGAGCATGTGAAAACTGTGGAACACTGCAGTAAAATCTCTTGTTAAGAAGCAAATACGGTCAGCTGGGGCTGTGTGTTCTTTATTGCTTCACCACCCTGTATTGTAATTTGTAGTTTAGTGACTGGTCTTCTGTCCTGGACTAGGAGTCCTCGAAGGCCAGACAGACTGTGGTTTCTGCCTTGTACCAGAGGCAGACCCGGCTTTTTGAAGAACCTTCGTAGAGGTCTGCTGAATAAAGGTAGGAAGCAGTAGACAGGGTCCTTACCGGTGACCTGAGAGCAGTGGCGCTTCCCTGAATGAGTTTACCCAAGTTTCCTGTATTGTGAATTTTGAATGAATAATCCTGGCAGTGCCAAGCATTAGTGGTGGTAAAAGGTTGAATTAAGGTGATGATCATTACAGTGAACATTTGCAATGTTTAAAATATTAATATTTAGTTTAAATATAGCTTGTTTCTCCTTGTCAACAACCATTTCCTCTGGGTTATTCTTTTGTGTGACTATTTCCTCATACATAGCAGCACAGTAACACTTAGCCTGAAACTCTTGTTGGGAGGTAGACTCAGCTGTCTCCCTTAGGTGCTTAGCAAGCTAACAAGGAAATTTTCCTTCAAGTCTGACTTGTCAGCTCACCTTTAATTTAAATTCCTTTTCGCTCTGACCCTGTGGCTTTTAGAGTGTGTGTGCACGAGTTCATGTTGACTTGCCTAATCACTAGGCAGTGCCTTGGGACCTTTGTTTTGAAAGCCTGATTTTATCAGTTTTATTCCCTTCATTTATAAGTAAGTCATACTACATACTTCTGGCTGAGCCTCAGTGTCTTCTGTTCTGGCATTTGCCTTCTTCAGAGTGAAACAACTCACTAGTTGTTAGGCAGAATCCTCTATAAATTCTTACTAAAACTTTAAAGATACTTATTACAGGCTAGATAAACTTTATTGGCTATATCTTGGTAAGAAGGCATTTTTTAAAAAACTTAATCTATATTGTATTTTTTCCATTATCATTTAATCCCCTTATATTCTTACTCCCCCTCCCGCCCCCAGCGATCACCACTGTTGTCCATATCCATGAGTTCTTTTTCCTTTTTGCTCAATCTCTAAGAATGCATTTGAGTAAGTTTGGGTGACTTTGCTAGCAATTAGTTGTGCTTTTTTGAACTACCTTTCCTGCCAGAAGCTCGATTCTTTATTTTAGTAACATACTGTTACTAACACTAAACCCTTTACATGTGTACAGTCCTGTACTCTTCAAAAGATGGACATATAAGGGAAAGTTTTTCACCCTGGGGTTCAGATGAAGCAGTTAGTTATTTCTCCAAAGTCAACACCAACCTGTGTGTCATGGGGCCACTCCATCTCTGCAATCCTCATCTCAAGCAGCCCCGCTCCTGACCAACAACAGGAAACTCTTAACCCAGAAGGTCTGCCCCTGCTCTGAAATCCTGCAGCTGGATGATTCTGCTCTAAGTTTTTAGTCTATCAAAAGTGAAGGAGCCTGGGTAACTCGGTTAAGCGTTGTCCTGATACCCCAAGGTTGAATGTTCCATCTCCAGTCAGGGCACATATAAGAAGCAACCAATGAATGCATGAGTGGGTGGGACAGTGAGTTGGTATTTCTCTCTCTCACTCCCTACCCTCTCAAATGCAATAAATTAAAAATACTTTTTAAAGGGAAGGAAAACAAAATTGTTAGGAGGTAAACTGTGCTGCAATGCAAGATAAAGCCTTTAATGTGACTTTTACCATTAGAATGATGATAAAGTATACATTTTTTTCTTATTTGATTCCCTAACTGCAGTTTAGTTTCTTTGTACCATAAAGCCTTTCAGTGTTAAATTTCAGTCATCTTATTTGTCAGTTTACATTGGTGTTAAAATTGTTACTAACAAATGAGGCAGAAAGGAGCCTGAAATCATTTTACTTGTAAAACATAACAAAATGGTTACAGCATCAGCTCCTTTTTCTACCTCCATTTCACCTCTGTACAAAGGAAATGTGGCTGAAAGGCAAGGAGGTATATGATTATTAGAAGTGGGATCTTTTAGATTATATAGGTCAGCTATATAATTTGGCAGATTACATAAGTGTATTAGAAAATGGAAGGGGGAGCTCCTAGAAAGTGATCTTTTAAAAATCCGTTTAGAATGTGGTATCTATTTTTGTATTCTTTGATTTTACAACTTTATTACGTGGTATTATATCTATAGTGTCATATACTTTCAATGTGAACCATTCAAAACAGGTTTTCCTACTACTTTAGAAGAGAAACATTGACTCACAGAAAAACACACCTGTGGTGTTCAGGTAGCTGGTGTATTTCCTTTTATCTGACTTTTTGGCATATTCAAACAGTTTAGAAAGTCTTTCCTTCTCTAGTTAATCTTATGAACAATATCTGAGTCTATATTGCCTTTATTTCGTTTCCTATCCGTAATTTTGTCCAATTCCCCTATCTTAATTTTATTGTTTAGTCATGTGTACACTTGTCTGAACTACCTCGTTATTTTTTTCAACCATGCAAATTATAAATAAAGTTGCTTTAAATTTATAAATTCTAAATTGTTTTCAATTCCTAGCATCTTTTTTATCTTGCCGTTCAGTGTTCAAAGTCTACAGTGATTTGTTCTCACCTGTTTTAGCATACCTAATTTGTCGTCTCAATTCCCTCAATTCAGTCTTCTCCCTACCATCTCCACCTGCCCCAAACATTTAACCATTTTCCTCAGTACTCACTTTTCCTTGATTACCTTCAGATACAGGAGTCACACCTCTTTACATATGTTGATGTTATGTTACTTAGGTGTTTTCTGTTATCACTTTGTGTTTGCCCTCTAGTCATCTGTGGCTTTAGCTGTTAATCAATATTAGAGTAAATAACTACTGTCTTCTTAATTTTCAGGCACTGCCTGGTCAATTTGCCTTCTTTTCTTTCTGTAAGTGTTGAACTAAGGAGGAGTAAGGGAGAGATGGAGGGTGTCAGATGGAAGTAGTAAGAAGCTGGCCTTGAAGGTTTGTCAGATTTTAGTAGAAAAAGTAGGATTTGAGGAGGGGTGGAAGGAATGTGTAAACGTAGGCACCTTTGGAGTATGGTCATGGGGACAGAGGATCTGTTAATTTTAAAAGTAGTTATAAAGGGGAAAGAGAGGAAGAGATGACTGTAGGCTGTGCAGAAGGAGCTCAGATAGAGTGAGCTGGAGCCGCTGAGCTGTGAGATCTGTTATTTTCGGTGCGTTGGAGACTTTTTGGAGGTCCTGTGTGCTCTTTCCCATTGTTCTGATTTTTAATTTTTGTGGTCACTTGTTAATTTAATTTAATTTTAAGTAACATTGTATGGGGTATAAAGGGGCATGGGTTTAAAAAGATTAAGATACACGATTATTAAAAACTATTATTTCAAAGAGAAATGGGTACCAGGATCTAGGCTTAAAAATTATTTAGTTTTGATGACTATAAGTAATTATTAGACAAAGGATGGAAGCTGAGAATGGAAAAAGCATCCTTCAGAAATTCAAAAGTAGGAACTAATGATTTTATTGCAAGACAAAAGGTAGGCATATGGTACCAAATAACTTCTTTAGTAACTGACTTTCAGAATTTACCTATTTCTGAAATATGATGGGAAGAATAATTGATTTAAACATGTTTTTAAATCTATAGTAAGAGGCTTTCTTTCGAAGAGAGAGTATAATTATAAACAAAGTTCATCAGTTAATCTGGAATTGAACTCTACATAAAAGACTTTTTTATAGCTCTGAATAAACAGTAGAATTAATTGTACAATGACCTGGGGTGATTCTGATCTATTCATCAGATGTATTCATCTGATCTATTCACCGCATTATGAGGTGACACTTACTGCTCCTAGCAAGATGGGTGTGTCCAGGTGTTCTAGAAACTGTTTATTTAACTCATTTTACAATGTTTTTTATCCTCACCTGAGGGGGGGGGGAGAGAGAGAGATAGAAAGAAGTAGAGATAGATAGATAGATAGATTTGAAAGAGAAGTAGTGATTGGTTGCCTTCCCATACATGCCTTGACCAGGAATCAGACCTGCAGCCTTTTCGTTATGGAATGACACTCCAACCAGCTGAGCCACATGGGCCAGGGCTTCAACTCATTCTAAAAGAAGTGTCCGAATGTGAATAGCCCTTATAAGGTATCTGGGCATAGTCTATTTAATATAAAAATATGTTGATAATTATATCATTCTATGTTATGAGACAGTAAAACCATCAGATAGTTAATATGAATTAAGAACTCTGAATTGGTGCTCTTTCTTTTGAAAAGAAAACATATTTACTTTTGGAGAGAGGGAAACGGGGAGAGGGAGAGAAACATAAACGTGTGAGAGATACATCAACTGGTTGCCTCTCACACGCTCCCAAATGGGAACCTGGCCCACAACCCAGGCATATGCCCTGACTGGGAATTGAACCAACAACCTTTTGGTTCCCAAACCGGCACTCAGCCCACTGAGCCACACCAGCCAGGGTGTTGCTCTCTGGATTTTGGTATGGTACTTTCCCCAACAGATAAATCTATACATTTTTGATCTTTGTAAAGTGATGTGACTTTCTTCTGAGCCAACATAAGTCAAGCAGTGTTTGGGCTTACTGAAGAACTATAAGGAATGTACTTTTTGTTCCCTTTGGGGTTCTACATGTGATTATTTTTTAAAGAGACTCTTAATCTTTAAAGTGGTACCGCTGCCTACTTTTTAGGAACACTGAATGTTTCTAGAAGGTGTTTAATGTTTGCAACAGATTGTCATCATTACAGTTACATGATTGAACATTATCTTTGGGTGAGGCGTTGCTCTTTACATAAATTATCTCCTGAAGAATTACAACCACCCTGCAGGGTAGAGATAATAACTTCCTTTACTAGGTGAAGACAGAAGCTAAATTTGCCAGAGGCATACAACTGTGTGGTGGCACTGACCTCATATCAGTGCCCCTGTGCCTGCGCCACCACATTGCCCAGGGGTATAAGAATTCTTGTGCATCTATTTGACGTGCTTAAATCAGCTTTAGGGTTTTGTTTTGACTTTGTTAGGTAGAACTGGAGAACTTATTCTTAATGTCAGCATCTATAAACTGCTAATAGGAAAGCACCAGCTGCATAGGAGCCTTGGATTTCTCTGAATCATTTGTGTATGCAAATCCGATGGTGACAGGGAGAAAAATACCAGCCAAGCAGGGATTGGTTGCCTTCTCTAGATTTAACCTCTTGAGACAGTATGGAGAGGCCCAGAGCAAAAATACAGCTCCACAGGCCTACTTGGTGCTTGCTGTGGAAAGAGTGAAGCTGAGGTTCCTCTGTCTGCCTTCCGTGATGCAAGCACATCACTGCTGAGTTGACTGTCAGAAACTCGTTTAAGTATTGCTTTTGAGCTCAGCCTGAGAGAAAATTGATTCTGTTTAGTGTGGAGAAGGAGAAATGGACTCAGCTGGACTTTTTCTGACATGGTATGTCAGTATCCAACATGCTACCTTCAAGGATTTTCCCAAGTTTACATGGGACTGGACTGTGTGTAGAAGCACAGAATTAAACCATTTCAGAGTTGGAGGGAGCTTCTAGCCTCTTACTCCATTCAGGAACTCTTATCCCATTGCATTGTGGGTAGCCAGGAGAATATTGTTGAACGTCTGAGTTTGAGTTTTTGAACAGATTTTTTTAACTAGTGCTTTCTTCACTGTATCATTGACTCAATTTGGTAACTACATGTGTAGATAACATTTTCCCTATTAAAGTTTTAATTGCGTTTTTTACTTACTGTAATTGAATATTTTCAAATGAATGATTTGGTATTTAATGGCTCTTCAGTACAGAAGGACATCTCACTTAAACAAATACATTCATAGATATCTTTAGAAATTTTCAAATTCATGAGTACCCTTTTGGTATATAGTTTATTTGTATCACCTGTAATATGGAAATAACAGTATCTACCAATAGGCTTATTCTGAGGTTTGATGAGTTTGTGTGTTAAACCAGAGCCACAAGCTGCCTAGAGATTGGGAGTCAGGGCAGCAGACTAGGAGCTTTAACCTCTTGAAACAGTATGGAGAGGCACAGGGGCAAAGGATAGATAGGTGAATAGAAGGTCCATCTTGTCCTGAAATACCTTGAAGTCTTGTAGGTTGAATTAAGTCTTCTTCTATGTAAAGCAGACTTTTATAGTAAAACTGCAGTAGGAAGGGATTGAGAAGGGAGTACTGCATGAGTGATTGAACATAAGTCACAGAAAATATCTTGGAGAGAGCTTTTATACTTATATTTTTAGTGTGAGAATATGTTTAATTGGAAGATGTTTATGTCTGAATAAAAATGATTGCTTCTGTGTTTGCTTAAAATTGCTATCTTGACACCCAGAATTTTTATTTCTATAGTGTCGATAGAAAATACACTTTTATAAGTTAGTAATATTTTATATAACTTTTGTACACAACGTATTTATAAATTTATGCCTTGTAAATATTTGCCATCAAAATTTACCTCTGTGAATTTTGTTGTCCAGGCCTGTAGGTGGAGCCTTATCTTTAGAAAGCAGAGCTGTCTGCTATACCTAGTATATACAGGGCGGGGCAAAAGTAGGTTTACAGTTGTGAGTACATCAGTTTATTCTTGTATTGTTATTTATTAATTATTGTATTACTTTCCGTACAAAGAACTATAAACCTACTTTTGCATCAGCCTGTATAGTGCAGGTAAATACTTAACTAGAAGAAAAATTCTTTTGTTGAGTAGTTCATAAAGTTGCTAAGTAATTAACATTTTTATATAAAATCTAATAACTGATTTTTATAAAAATTTACTTAGATTATAAAACTACATAAAATTTTATTTTCTATGTGAAAAATACTAATATACCTATATTATGGTGGGTAATTTTTTATCTTCAGAGAGCATTCAGAAGAATGCTATACTTGCCATAGAATAGCTGGTATTCTTGCCATAGAATGGAAAGGGCTTTTGTATTAGGACATTTTCTTATGCCAGGTGAATGAACTAGATAATTTATATGAACTTTGCTGTATTTGAATTTCCTGGTTCATTTGTTTTGTCTTGTTAATGAGACATCGCTAAAGCTCGGATGGACCACAGATAACTGATCCTAAAGTTGGAAAAGAGCTTTTCCTAATTAAAAATAAAACCAAACCAAACCCACAGTGCTTGTGTTTTCTTAGTGTTTATTTTTTCCTAGTAGTTTTCATTCCTGTAAATTTGATTTCTTGATCATAAGGCTGCATATTGTAGTAGTTCTATTTATTTTTAAAATGGTTAAGTATGTTGCTTTTATATAATAGGTTAAAAACTCAAATGGTACTTTGAGGTGTATGATGAAACATACCAGTTTCTTCCTTGCTGCTGATTACTGCTTATTAAAAGCAACTTGTTTCAACTTTTTAACTTATTTCTTGTGTGATTTAAGTCCATGTTTGTATGTTTATTACTATTACAGTTTTTTTTTAATTTTAGACATTGTCTATGGACTTCTTACTATGCAAGGTGAAGATTCATCTCTTCTCAATACAACTGTTACATAATTTTTTATTTTCTCAATATTCAGTGTTTATATTTTCATGACTAAACATTGCTCAAAACGAGCATGTGCAGTGATTTTGTTTCTTTACCAGTTCAAATTTTTGTTTTCTCTGCACTTGTTTTGTTGGCTTATGTTTCGCAGTACCAATCACTAATTCAGGCCCACATTTTCTGACAGAACTGCAAAACTCCTCAGTGCAGTCCGCACCTCACCTGGATCCCATTGCTTTCTCTTCTGTCGTGTCCTATTTTCTAGACAGTCCTCTCAGCATGCTTCCTCATTTTGGTGGGCACATACTCCTGTAGGTTTTTGAAAAGGGGATCACAGGAGGTCATGTCTATGAGAAACCTTATATGTCTGAAAGTTTATTCTAACCTAATATTTGATTAGTAGGCTGGCCATAGAATGCTAGAATGGAAATAGTTTTCTTTTAAAGACTTTTGAAGACTTTTTTTTTTTGAGGAATTGCTTTTTTTAAAGAAGTCCCAAGCTTTTACATTTGTTTCTCCACTTCCCTCTCTTTCTATCTTGTCCCATCCTCTCAATTTTTTTTGTAGCATCTTTACTATATCTTTTAAAAAGTCTCTCCTTACTTTCTCATCACTGGAGAAATTACCTTCATTTGTGATTTGCAGTATCAGTCCTTGGACCATTCATGGTCAGGGAGTGACTGGAACATCTGAGAAGTACCCTCCTCACCTGGCTTCATGGTGAACCTGCAGTTCTGGGCCTGTTTTGTACCCTTGCTCCTGGGTAGGAGGCAGATATGTCACCAGCCTCAACAAGTTACAAGGGCATAAAAACAAAGGAAATGTATTGGGTTGGCCAAAAAGTTTCTTTAGTTTTTCCATACAATGGCTGTAGTAGAACTTAGTTGTCTTTAACTTCATTTGAAACAATTTTGTTAGGTGGTATTGTGACAGTTGTCATTTTAGTATGCATTTAAAAAAACTTATCAAAATTGGTAAATTTTTATGGGGCTCTTTTAATAATGATGAAGATAGAAGATATGCAACATTTTTAGAATATTATGCTTTATTATTTCAAGAAAGGTAAAAATGCAATTAAAATGCAAAAAAAGATATGTGCCAAGAATGGAGAAAGTGCTGTGACTGATGAATGTGTCAAGAGTGGTTTGAGAAGTTTCTTGGTACTGTTGATATTTTGGCCAAATAATTCTTTGCTGTGGGGCTTTCTGATGCATTGGAAGATGTTTAGCAGCACCCCTAGCCTCTACCCACTAGAAGCCAATAGTGGGAGATACCCAACATACTCAAAATATCCAAATCAGTAAAGTTATTGATGAAAATGGAAAATGTGTCTGTTATTTTATGGGGAAAAAAGTAAGGACTTTTTGGCACACTCAGTAGTGTGTAGGTGCTTCTCAGGCCTGGTGAAGCTTTATCCCACAAGCAGAATCATCTGCAGCTGTGTGTTCTCATGAACAGTTTGTGTAGTGGTGCACTGGGATCCTGTACCTCTGATTGAGAGCATGATGTATTTTGTGTAGCCCTGCCCACTTGAAGGCTTCTTGATCCTTTGCCTTTAAAGAAGGCAAGAAACCACAGAAGCTTTAACATTGTCTATTGGCATCTTTCTGGCCTGAGTGCCCACAAAAGTGCAGTACCTCTCCATCCTTTGTGCTGGGCACTTGATGGGAACTTTCAATTTGGAAAATCATGTTTATGACTTCGGGAAATTTTCTTGTAGTTCTCTCTTTTTTGCCCCCCCCATACATCCATTAACATAGGCTTTTGTTTGAGTACTTCCTTACTTTCTGGTCTTCCTTTTTTTCCCTCTCTCCATTTTTTGCCTTTCAAAAACTTGACATCTTTCATTTCCTCTTTATACCATTCTCTTGGTATTCGTGACTTACCCCTTTTTAAATTTCTTTGCTGTTATGTTAGTGAGTGTATTAGTTTGCTAGAGCTGCTGTAACAAAGTACCGCACACTGGCATAAACAACTGAAATTGTCACAGTTCTGGAGGTTAGAAATCTGAGATCAAGGTGCCAGAAGGGTTGATTCCTTCTGAGGGGTGTCAGGGACAATCATTTCATGCCTCTCTCTTAGCTTCTGTCAGCTGGCAATCTTCAGTGTGTCTTGGCTTGTAGATGCAGTGCCCTGATCTCTACCTTCTTGTTCACATGGCTTTCTCCCTGTGTGTATCTGTCCTGTCTCTGTCCAGGTTTCTTCTTTTATAAGGAAGCCAGTCATTGGTTTAGGGCCCATCCTAATGACCTCATTTTAACTTTGTTATCTCTCCAAAGATCTTATTTCTAAATAAGGTCATATTTTGAGATATTGAGCTTCACCTCACCACTTGGGGATACATTCAGTCAGTTCATAATAGTGAGGATTGTTTTTGAACAATGATTTTTTTAAAAGATTTTGTTTATTTATTTTTAAAGAGAGGGGAAGGGAAGGATTGAAGGAGAGAAACATCGTTGTATGGTTGCTCCTGCATCCCCTGCTGGGGACCTGGCCTGCAACCCAGGCATGTCCCCTGACTGGAAATCGAACCAGTGACCCTTTGGTTCTCAGGTCGGCACTAAATCCACTGAGCCACACCAGCCAGGGCTTATAACAGTGAGTTTTATAAGAGAAGTGTGTAACATCCTCTGTACTTAACAGAATATATAGTTATAAAGTATTTTCAGAGATGCTGTAGTCACATCTCAATTCACTGAAGATCAGAAAGCAACTCTTGGGAAGTAATTTTTTTTTAATAATTTTTATTTAATTCTTGTTCAAGTACAGGTTTCTGTCTTATATTCCCAACCCTGCCCGCCCCCACCCCATGCTCCCCGCCTCCCTCCCCTTTCCACCCCTAGTTATTGTCCATGTGTCCTTTATACTTGTTCATGTGAGTCCATTCCCTTTTCCCCTATGATTCTCTCCCCTCTCCCCTCTGGACTCTGTCAGCCTGTTCCATATTTGAGTGTCATTGGTCGTATTTTGCTTGCTCGTTTGTTTTGTTTAGATTCCTGTTAACGGTGAGATCATATGATATTTGTCTTTCATCGCCTGGCTTATTTCGCTCAGCATAATGCTTTCCAGTTCCATCCATGATGTTGCAAAGGGTAGTAGTTCCTTCTTCCTTTCTGCAGCATAGAATTCCATTGTGTAAATGTACCATAGTTTTTTGATCCAGTCATTTACCGATGTGCATCTAGGTTGCTTCCAACTCTTGGGTATCGTGAATTGTGCTGCTAGGAACATCGGGGTGCATAGGTTCTTTTGGATTGGTGTTTCAGGGTTCTTAGGATATACTCTCTTGGGAAGTAATTTTTAAATTACAACCAGAGATTTTTGTTCAGACTTTTGTGTTACTCTGAAAATTTCTTCTGGTTTCCCGAATGTTTAACTTAGTACGTGAGCTATCTCATTTTCTACTCTTGCTTTTTTCCTGAAGCAATTTGAAGGTTGTAAAAATGAAAGAATAGCAGCAGTATTTTGTTAGAAAGTAAATCCAAAGTATATGTGTGAACATGATCAACCAGGTTCTGATGCTCTATCTTCCCTGTTAATTATACCCTATTTCTTTTTCAGATATGAGCATTTCTGGAGTTCATTCATTGGTTTTATAAGTTTTTTCATACACTTTCTTGTCTTTCACTCCCTAAGCCCTTTACCTAAAGTAGCCTCTTCTTGCCCTTCTTTCCCTACTTTTTGACAGCATCACTTTTTAAATTTCCTTTGTAATAGTTATCCCAGTCTAGTTTTGTTTCTTCCATTAGAATCTAAATGCTATGAGAGCAGGTACCTTGTTGAGCAAGTTCACTGCTTGATCCTGGCTCAGAATAGAATAGTTCCTGGCAAATCAAAGTAGATGCTGCTTTTAAGCAAATCAGTGAGTGAAACAGGCTTTCTTTTTCAGAATTCAAATGTTGCTTCATTGACCTGTTATTGTTCTTGGAAGTCCTTCTCTCTTGTTGAAGTAGCAGAGTGGCTTATGATAATACACAAGTGCATCCCTGGCTGATGTGGCATGGTGGTTGAGTCCTGGCCTGTGAGGCAAAGGGTCACTGGTTCAATTCCCAGTCTAGGGCACATGCCTGGGTTGTAGGCCAGGTCCCCAGTAGAGGGTGCATGAGAGGCAACAATCACAAATTGATGTTTCTCTCTCTCTTTCTCCCTCCCTTACCCTCTCTTAAAGAATGAATGAATGAATGAATGAATAAATAAATAAATAAATAAATAAATAAAGGTACACAAGTACAGCCTTACCTGGCATTTGTTTTACAAACCTGCACACATTTAGGACATGGCACAAATTTGAATGATGGGTAATGCTGATAGCAATGTTGCAGTTGGCCTCCATCTCCACAGCCTCTGCCTTTATTTACCCAAATAAATCTCCCAGAGCCAGGAAAGGGAGGTCCACCTCCTAATATTTCTGGAAAGTTCCACTGGGGCCAGTAGGCACTGCAAAATAAAGCAAGGCATGAAATTTGAGCTATATTTTAATTGGCACTAGTGGAAGACTCTCACCCATCTTCACAGCCTTTCTGTTTTCCCAGGACCCTCTGCAGACACCTGCATGGGATGCTTATAGTTGTGAGTGATGTCTGCATGGTCATACAGGAGTTCACATCCTGTTTCTTGGCTTCATGGTTGTCATGATCTAGTTAACTGAGACACATGGACCCAGGCAGTTCTAAAGGGGAATGGAGAAGTGAAGTTGTGCTTCCTGACCTAAAAGGCTTACCTTTAGGAAACTAGGGGACTGTATTCCTGAGAGTTAAATACAAGAGAGATGGGAGGTATTTGAAAAAACTGGTGTGTGTTATGCAGACTGAAGAATTCTCCTGGTCACTTTTATAAAATCAATTCAGTAAACTGATGAATCGGCACTTGTTTTTTTTCTTGTTTGTTTTGAATTAGTGTACTACTGATAATCAGGGAAGATCTTCCTCTTTTCCTACAGGAGTCATTATAATATAATTGATTCAATATGTGGTTGGTCAGATTGCTTATGTAGAATTATGGCACTCTCTTGATTTCATCCTGGCACACTGAGGGGTTATAGGCACAAATGGCTTGGCATTCTAATGATGTTCCAGAGGAGATAGCTATAGCTTATGTCTCACTAGTATTTCTTTGAATTTCCATTAGATTTAGAAAAACACAAACTTCCAAAAATGAAGTGTACATATTCATTGAGTGTTGAATCTAGCACCTCTTACTCAAATGTTTACAGTCAGCTTTGGAAGTCCTGGTATATTTAGAGAACTCGGCATCTGTGGCAAGGTCTCTATAAAACCAAATAATTCTTTCTGTGTGTGGTGATGAGGAGGGGCAAAAAGGGATGGGGTTCTGTTGTCCTGGGATATGCTAGGTCTGTTTGGAAAAAGTCCAGCCATTGCTAATATAACCACAATGATTTGTGCGATATTGATGTAACCTGGCAGCCAAGGAAAGTGGACTGGAATATGCATGTGTGAACAGTGGTGACTCCACTGTTCCAGTCAGTAAACGGCATGCATAGACACTATTGACTGAGCATGTGTGCTGTGTCGCCCTTGCATTCAAAATGAGTAAGTAGAGCAACATATCTGCATCAAATTTTGTGTTAAGCTTGAACATTTCTCTGTGGAAAGTATTCAGATGATTCAGAAGCCTTTCTGGTATAATGCAATGAGTACCGGACAAATAAAACTGTGTCACAAATGCTTCAGAGATGGTTGAGAATCGGTTAAAAGTGACCCACATTCTGGAAGGCCTGCAACAAGCAGAACACCTGAGAATGTTGAATATGTACAGGCTGCAATCAACAAAGACTTCTGGCTTTTCCCAAAGTGAAAATCATCTTTGAAAGGGAAGAGATTTCAGACCATCGATAACATTCAGGAAAATAACTATAGGGCAGCTGATGGCAATTTCCACAAAGGATTTTGCCAGACTGTTTTGAACAGTGGAAGACACTCTGGGAAAACTGTGTGGGGTCCTAAAGTGACTGCTTTGAAGGGGGCTGAGTCATCATTGTCCTGTGTATAATGTTTCTTGTATCTTGTATCTTCTTCAATAAATATCTCTGTTTTTCATATACATGGCTGGATACCTTCTGGACAGACCTCATATATATGATATTTAGTTGATAGATAGACAGCTGCATACATACATACAGTCCTGGGATGTGAGCACATGGTCAATTCTTTTCCATGGCCTCACAGTGCTTATTGAGATGGGGTGATGAATGATAATTGATGGATGTTATTCATGATGAAAAATATTATTATTTAGATAACAAATGCAACATGTTAATAAATCTAATGTTTACCCATGAGATCTAATTATCTCGCTTTTTAGTTTTGTATTTTTTTAAAGATTTCATTTATTTATTTTTAGAGAAAGGGGAAGGGAGGGAAAAAGAGAGGGAAAGAAACATTAATGTGTGGTTGCCTCTTGTGTGCCCCTAACCAGGAACCTGACTTGCAACCCAGGCAATGTGCTCTGGTTAGGAATTGAACTGACGACCTTTTGGTTCACAGGACAGCGCTCAATCCACTGAAACACACCAGCCAGGGCAGTTTTTTTAGTTTTTCACTTCATTACCAATGGGTGATTAGAAAACTGTTAGTAGTCCTTTTAAAAAGTATATCTGTGGTATGGAACACTACTCAGCCATAAAAAAGATTGAAGTATTGCTATTTGTGACAACTTAGAAGGATCCTGAGATTATTATGTTAAGTGAAACAAGTCAGTGAGAAAGGACAAAAAAGGTATGATTTCACATATATATGGATTTTAAAACAAAAGTAGCAGTGAACTAACAACACAAACTCACAGATGATAGACAAAAGAATGGTACTTAACAGGGGGGTAGGAGTGGCTGGAGAGGGTGAAATGGATAAGGGGGGGCAGAGATATGGTAATGGTAGGAAACACAGATGTCATTACAATCTCGTATACCTGAAAATAATGTTATTAACCAATATCACCCCAATAAGTTCAGTTTAAAACTATTTTGCTGACCAGTTCATCCATAAAACTGCATTTCCACTGAATTTTTAAGTGGAAGATTATAAGGAAAAAATCGGGGTAAAAGACATAAGAGTGACAGATTATTTTCTTTTTACTTTAGTTCTGGTATTTTTTTAATTTCAAGATTTGTACATGGTGTTAAAAAGAAAACTATAGGGCCAAATGATGTCACTTATGCTATAGCTGTGATATTAAGGAAAAAGTGAAGGTAGAAAATATATAAAGTGGAGTCACTTTAACCACTCTGGGGACTTCCGCCAAGATGGAGGCGTAGGTAGCCTTCTCCCACAACCAAGTTTGAATACAACAAAGGTTTAGTAAACAAAGCACTGCCAAAGAACAGAAAATTGAACTATACGGAAGTCCAACAACAAACCGTTCAACCGGGACTGGTAAGAGGGGCGGATCCAGCAGCAGAGTGGGTTGGACAAGAAAGATCCCCTGACCCAGGCGTGCAGGCGGCCGGGGGGTAGCAGCTCGGACCCAGTGCGAGGCAGGCTGACTGCAGCGGTCACACATTTGAGTGCAGATAAACCAGCAGAGCAGTGAGCAGTGAGACAGACCACTGCAGGCGAACCCAGTGAGTACACAAAGCGATGGGCTGACTGCGGTCCCACATTTGCACACAGTGGGACAGACGGTGCTGCCCCAGCAGTGGGAGGCGGCAGAGGGACTGCCATTGCTCCCCTTTGACCCCGCCCCTACAAACAGCATCACAACCCAGTGACTGAGTTGCCCCGCCCTGGTGAACATGTAGGGCTCTGCTGCTCATACATAACAGGCACAAACAGTCCAAAATATGGCTCAAGAAGAACTCAAAGCCCCAGAGCCGATAACTCTAAGTGAAAAAGAAATAGCGAACCTCTCAGATGCATAATTCAAAATACTGGTGATCAGGATGCTCACAGAACTGGTAGATTATAGTCACAAATTAGAGGAACATATGAAGGCTAAACTAATTGAAATGAAAGGAAATGCACAGGAAACTAATAGTGATGGAAAGGAAACTGGGACTCAAATCAATGGAGTGGACCAGAAGGAAGAATGAAACATCCAATCATAAAAGAATGAAGAAACAAGAATTCGAAAAAATGAGGAGAAGCTTAGGAACCTCCAGGACATCTTTAAACGTTCCAACATCCGAATTATAGGGGTACCAGAAGGGAAAAAGAAACAGCCACGAATGGAAAACTTATTTGAACAAATAATAAAGGAGAACTTCCCCAGTCTGGCAAAGGAAATAGACTTCCAGGAAATCCAGGAAGCTCAGAGAGTGCCAAAGAAGTTGGACCCAAGAAGGAACAATCCAAGGTACATCAGAATTACATTAGCCAAGATGAAAATGAAGGAGAGAATCCTAGAAGCAGCAAGAAATAAAAGGATAGTCACCTACAAAGGAGTTCCCATCAGACCTTACAGGCAAGAAGGGGCTGGAAAGAAGTATTCCAAGTCATGAAATCCAAAGACCTACATCCAAGATTGCTCTATCCAGCAAAACTTTCATTTAGAATGGAAGGACAGATAAAGTGCTTCTCAGATAAGATCAAATTCAAGGAGTTCATCATCACCNTTCCAACATCCGAATTATAGGGGTACCAGAAGGGGAAAAGAAGCAGCCATGAGTGGAAAATTTATTTGAACAAATAATAAAGGAGAACTTCCCCAGTCTGGCAAAAGAAATAGACTTCCAGGAAATCCAGGAAGCTCAGAGAGTCCCAAAGAAGTTGGACCCAAGAAGGATTACACCAAGGCACATAATTTCATTAGCCAAGATGAAAATGAAGGAGAGAATCCTGTAAGCAGCAAGAGATAAGAGGACAGTTACCTATAAAGGAGTTCCCATCAGACCTTACAGGCAAGAAGGGGCTGGAAAGAAGTATTCCAAGTCATGAAATCCAAAGACCTACATCCAAGATTGCTCTATCCAGCAAAACTTTCATTTAGAATGGAAGGACAGATAAAGTGCTTCTCAGATAAGATCAAATTCAAGGAGTTCATCATCACCAAGCCCTTATTATATGAAATGTTAAGGGGACTTATCTAAGAAAAAGAAGATGAAAAATATGAACAGTGAAAGGACAGCAAACTCACAGTTATTAACAACTGCACCTAAAACAAAAGCAAACCAAGAGGACAGCTAGATCAGGAGCAGAACCATAGAAATGAAGAACACATGGAGGGTTAGCAACAGGGGAGTGGGAGGAGGAGAAGGTACAGAAAATAGCATAGACAGTAGGTAGAAAATAGATAGGGGGGAGGGTAAGAATAATATGGGAAATATAGAATCTAAAGAAGTTGAGACACGTGGTCATAAACTAAAGGGAGTGGTGGGGGAGGGGGTGTGCAGGGAGGAGGGGAATGAAGTGGGGGAATAGAACAAGTGTAATGGTGTAATCAATAAGATATATTTAAAAACACTCTGTTAGAATTATTAACCTTATAAAGGTTGAGGTATGAGGAAAGACTTTATTCTTGTTCTGACTAGCCCCGAAACTTAAAATTTTTGAACTTTATAGTCCTTCGTCTATGTCTGGATATACATGTGGGCATATACCAAACCCCCAGTAACCCTCTAATTACTTCATGTATCCAGACTCCTTGACATCCACCTAGCGTTCATTATCCACCTACCAGATGTGACCTCTTAGTGCCTGTCCTTGCATGAATATTTTTGTCATCATGACTCCTGGGTAGTCGTGATGATGACCAGTCCTAGGGCTAATAATGCAGGACTGATAATTCTCAAGAAGAATTGAAAGAACCCTTAACTTTTCTTTCTTTGGAACACAGGGTTTTTTGCTTGTGTTCCTAGTTTGCAAATTCTAAGACCGTTGAATCTTAATCATTTAAAAAAAGTAACTGTGAAGGAATATGACAAAAAACAATCAAATGCACATTTCCCACTTTAGTGGCAATGTATTCATTTCAATGATGCAGTCATTCTCAAAAACATTTTGGAATAACTCTGTCAAAATTGCTTTTATTGTCTCAAAATACACGGTAGAAAAAAAGAATGTTTAGAGTAGTGAGTATGCAAAACACCTACTTTTGTACTGCTTAGGAGTTGTGACCATATAGTAATGATACTGATTTTTATCCTGTGATTTTTATCCTAAATTTGAAGAATTCGTCAAGAAAAAAAGGAATATTAATAATATGCAGAACAGTGGCATAGCAATGGGATCAGTTTATTGTAGCCTTCAGAGGTGAATACTTGAAAAGATAACATAATGTGACTTAGCAGCTTTATACCAAAACTTAGAAGAAAGGAACACATTGGGGAAGGTGCCTTACCTGCCTCTTGGCAAAGCCAGTCTGATTTGGATCTAGTATAAGATGTAAGTCCCTGGGCAACTGGATCCAGTAGTTTTTACCTTAAAACCATTCTCTACACCCCTAGGGTTCTTCTGACCCAGTGTCAGTCTTATTTTGGCCATTTGGTGGCTAGAATGTGAATTAAATTCATACTGTTTGTACAAGTAGGCTAAAGGGTAGACCTCAGTTGGATGGGCCTTAGGGAATAAAGAAATGGTTTGTGAAGCTAAAACAGATAAAAAGAGCCATCAGTTGCAGTGGGAATTGGATTGGAAGTCATTTGTTTACTTTCCTGTGACCCTCACTACATAGTGAGCTCCTTGATGGCAGAGATCCTAGCCTGACAATCCCCTGTGACACACCTCTGTTGGCATAGGCCTTAAAGCTGTTTAGTACATTGTTTTTTAATGAAAAGAAGGAAGAGAATTAATTAATACGTATTAAGTATTTAGTAGTTTATTGTTGCTAACTTCATTGGATCCTAAAAGCAACCTTCCGTAGTAGGTATTATGAGTCAGACTGTATGGAGTGGTCATACGAAGCTCAGGTCAAACTGAAGCTCAGAAAGTTTAAGTGCTGAGGAGATTTAGTAAGTTACAGGGCTTTACTTTAAAACTTATCTGTCTGAATTAATAACCAAACAATGTGCCTGACTGGCCCATCCCTAACATTTATGAGGGTGCAGCCAGAACAGACATGCAAATACTGAGCCACATACATACTAGTGGTTTTCAACTGGACAAAGTTTTGCCCCCAGGGACACTCAGAAATGACTGGAGACATTTTTGGTTGTCACAACTTATTTAAGTCTTTTGTCCATGTTATATTTGGGTTTGTCTCTTTATTGATTTGGAGAAATATGTTTAATATTCTGGATATTAACCTCTAATGAGATATGTGATTTGGAAACATTTTCTCCCATTCTGTAGATTGTTTTTTTTTTAAGATTTATTTAATTTTAGAGAGAGGGTGAGGGATGGAGGAAGAGAGGGAGATAAATATCAATGTGTGGTTGTTTCTCACATGCCCCTACTGGGGACCTGGCCCACAGCCCAGGTGTGTGTTCTGATTAGGGATCGAACCATCGACCCTTTGGTTCACTGGCCAGCACTCAATCCACTGAGCTACACCAGCCAGGGCTATAGATTGTCTTTTTACTTTCTTGATAATATCCTTTGATGCAAAAACAAAAAAATTTTAAATTTTGATGGAATCCAGTTTATCTGCCTTTTCTTTTTGTTACTCATGCCTTGGTGTCATACTTAAAAATCACTTGCCAAACCACAAGTCATGAATATTTACTCCCATGTTTTCTTCTAAGAGTTTTATGGTTTTAGTACTATATTTAGGTCATTGATCCATTTTCATTTTATTTTTCTATATGATGTGAGGTAGGGATCCAACTTTATTCTTTTATATGTGGAAATCCAGCTGTCTCAGCACATTCCCCATTGAATGGACTTGGCACTATTGTCAAAATCAGTTGGCCATTAATGTTTGGGTTTATTTCTGGACTCTCAATTCTATTCCATTGGTCGGTATGTCTGTTTTTATGCCAGTACCACACTATTGATTACTGTAGCTTTGTAATAAGTTTTGAAATAAAAAACTTTCAAGATGGCTTGGTGCCTCAGTTCCATATCAGTGTTAGAATTGACACTCTATTTTTGTAAAAAATATGTGTTGCAATTTTGATAGGGATTGCTTTGAATCTGTAGATTGTTTTGGTAGTATTGACATCTTAACAATATTGTCTTTTTAATGTTGAACATGAGACATCTTTCTATTAAGTCATTTTCAGTTTTTTTAGCAATGTTTTGTAATTTAAAACATGCAAGTTTTTACCTCCTTGCTTAAAGTATTTCTAGATATTTTATTCTTTTAGATTTGTGGTATTTGAGATTTTAAAAATACCTAAGCACATTGAATCTGAGTTCCAACCTTAGTAAGTCCTACAAGGGCTATGGAAAACAGCTAGAGGTTTGAAACTATGTGGATTAGCTTTTGAACCTGGCTTTGGCACTTTTAAAAAGTAGCTGGTAACTTTGGATATAGCACATAATCTCTCTGAGTCTGTACTGAAAAGTAAATTAAGTTATTTTCATAGCAACATATTCTAGCTGTTTCGCTGTTTATTTCAGGAAGAATGCAAATGAATATACACACAAGAATATGAAATGCTGCATATTCTGATGGGGAAGGAAGAGTGATGGAGATTAGGTTGAGAAACATGGAAGTTTGGAAAAGAAACAATTGGAAGAGCAAGCTGACTCTAGAAACATTGGAGAGTTGCCAGATTCCATTGGTTCTTCTGAGGCTGCAGATCAATTACTTATACTCCCACCCATCTGTTTTATCTGGATGACTCTTAGCACTCATGATAATTCTTTATTAAAATGATAATCTGGACCTCTTGGGTGGTATTTTTTAATCATTCTAATATGATATAGCAAGCAAACTGTAAATTAAACACCAGTAATATGATTAAGAGCAAAGGCTCCGAACTCAGGTCTCAATGTATATCCTGGCTTCTCCATGTAGTAGCTGTAAGACATGAGTAGGTTCTCACTGTTGATGACAGTTACATATTTGGGGTGTCAATTGTGTATGTCCTTTGTACACTTGGCTCTTGATATCCTACTGTATTTATTATTATTTGTATGAGTTTCGTGTTAGAATTTTTACATTTTCCCCAAGAAACTGCAGCCAAGGAAATGCTGATTTCCTGGTTCCTAAGCACTTAACATTACAGTCAGAGTTCATTTATATAGATGGAAGAAGAGAGCAGGAAGGGGAATATCATCTGAATACCAATTTTTGAAAATAAAGCTGTAAGTAACTGTTTGAAAGAGGTAAAATCACAGCAACAGAATAATTAACCATTACCAGTTTTATGGTCCAGAAATTTTTTTGTTAGAAATGTTATGCAGAATCAGCTTGTAAGTTCCTCTTAAGAGTAAAAGAGTGTGAGCTTGTAATTTGTGGTAATTTTTACTTATTTTTCTTTGGGTTATGTTAATGATATCACCCACTCTTGCTCACTTCATTTGTTGTTCTCTGGCTCTTTTACGCTCTCTCACTCCTGACCTGGAATGGAGGAAGCCAACAGTGTGCGTCCTGAAGTACTTTGACTCAGTGTTGTGAAACACTGGTGCACTCCTGTTAGTTGTGAGTTGATAGCAAAAGATCTGTTTCTGTTTACTGTTTTCAAATTTGATAATATGACTTGCATTTTAACAGGATTTCTTGAGTGTGAACAAAATGGGGTGACTAAGCCCTAGTACATAAAATTGCTTATATACTTAGGATGTCAATACTCAGTGTCACTCTGGGAACAGGACCATTGCAAACTGCTATTCAGAGGGTGAAATGATTGAAGGAAGAGACAAATATTTAAGAAGAAACAGATGCTTTAAACAGAACACAGAAATACACACACACACCCAGAGAGGCAGCTGCCATGTGGCTTCTGAGCAGGGCAGAGGATTTCCCACTTCTTTTGGTTTATTTTATTGGAATATCCAGAATTTGTGACATGTCAAATAATGATTCTTTTGATCCCTGATTGGGCTGCTTAGCTTTATCTTCTCAACAATCAAAGGGATAAGCTTGACAGCTACAGCCAAACAGTTCTCATTTTTTCCCCCTCTGATCTCAAAGTATTTGGGTGAAAGTTTGACCTAGAACATTAATGTCAGAAGGGTTAGATCTCAGAGGATATTTAGGCCCAAGCCCCTTAGACTGGGATATGTACACTGAGGATAATCTAGGCCATACAGGAAATATTGTGCATTAACCCTTGAATTTTGACCAGTGAGTCTTTTCATTTTTTTGTTTTGTTTTGTTTTTAAAGTAAGAAATGGACACATCAGAGCAGAATGCAGACTTCAATTTTAAAGATAAAATCTAAGTCTTCAAGATTCTCTTTGTGAGTGTCACTTTAAGCTGGGCCTTCTGACTTCTGGAGACCCTTTTTTTCTTCTTTGTTCCTGGAAAGACTTGTTTGTATTTGGTTATTCATTCATTCATAGTACAAATAAAATAGTCACTAGCTATGCTCTTTAGCGTTTTGGGATTGTGTGAGGATATAATGAAACACTGGGACTTGAGTAAACTACATAGTTAATTTGCCAATAAACAGTTAAACTACAAATGTTCGAGAAGCTCAATGGCATCAGGAGGAATTTTGGTTTTGAAAACAGTGTATCGGTCACTTTTGGGTTGTTTTCATAGGTAAACAGTGTGTTTTAAGTAGTTCCAAATGTGGGAAGGAAAACTTCATATGCTTTAGTGTATTACAGATGATAGGAGCCATCTGGCTCAAAGAATTCTGTTTCAGGTGGGCTTTAGTCCTTTTGTGTGGGTATCTCTGTCACATGTGAATGGCCTTGAAAATGCAGCAAGGCACTTGAGTTAATTTCTTCACTATAGAGTAATTATGGTGATTACGAATTCTTTGTAACTGAGACTTTAAAAATACTTTCACCGATTTTTAAAACTAAAACTCAAAAATTTATTTTTCTCACTTCATTGGTAATTCAGTAGAAATGTGCTGCTATTCCATAGTATGACCACTAGGGAGAAGAGTTTATTTTCATGTTTTGTGCTAAAATCAGAATATAATTTGTGGCATAAAGGTATTTTTGTTGAACCAAATATCAGGTTAGAAAGTTTTAAATAAATTCTTACATCTTAAGAAGTGTTTTATACCTAGTCTCAGATACTAATGGAATTTGGTAGTAGGAAAAAAACAAACAGTATATATTTTACAATATCATTATCAGATGTGGACCTCTAAACAAGATTATGACTCTTCTGACTAGCATTTCGGCTTTGTTTTCTTAAACTAGACAGACTTTGTCCGGAAAGATTTAAGTCTTGGGAAAAAGCATCCAATTTCTAGTCGCCTTTTTAAAAGTAAGATTTTTGAAAAGTAAAAAGTAATTTTTCTCAATATTCAACCATTATTTTTAGCCTATAGAGAAAAAGTTTAACAATATACAATAGCACTTTTCTTTGAAAAAATCACATGGATGATTAAGAATTGTTGGTTTGATTTCTAGGTCTTATTTGCCACATCCGAAAAGCCACCACTTAAGTGACAGGCTGGAACTAGAATGTTGAGTGACAGCCAGGGGAGTCAGGTGATCTATAGGTTACCACAGGAGGAAGCTGGAGGTGTCTCTTGACTAAACAGGTTCTTAGAGGATGAGCTCACCCTCCATTTGGTCCATGGTACATGCTCGCTCCCTTGAAGTCAGAACATTCTGTGTGAGTCATTAATCGAAACACTGAAAGAATTTCAATACTGGCAGCAAACTGAAGTGGCTGTCCTGGAGCTGCTTGTTGTGTAAAAGGCATCTGAGGCAAAGGTTGCCTGAACAGAAGTCATACCAGCCTATCTCTGCCCTCCTGGATCTTACCTCTTGGATTAGACCTTCCTAACTCTTTCCTGTTAATCTCCATCCTCCTACCCCCTAGCACTTTCTCTTGTTTTAACCTGGCAGGGGGTGAGGTGGGGGAACCCTGAATCCTGGTTTATTTCCTGAACCAGAAATCTGGTGTCAACTAAGTGGGTGCCCTGGGGCTAATTGCCTGACCTCTTTCTGAGCCTCAGTTTTCTCATATTTAAAGTGGGTGAGGTTTTCCACCATTTGTCTCTTTCCCTGTATCTTCATCCCTCTATCTACCCTACTTACAGTTTGCCCCTGCGCGTTTTCTCTTCTCTTCCAAGTTTTATTTCTTCTGCTTACCTTCCTTCCCTCCTTTCCCTCCTTCTTCATCTTCTTAAGTAGTTTCCCCTTAATCTCCTTTCTTCCTCACCTCTCATTTCTCCTTCC
Source organism: Sturnira hondurensis (assembly GCF_014824575.4). Taxonomy (NCBI): domain Eukaryota; kingdom Metazoa; phylum Chordata; class Mammalia; order Chiroptera; family Phyllostomidae; genus Sturnira; species Sturnira hondurensis. The sequence goes on from NW_028085098.1 coordinate 1,186,561, forward strand.
ATTTTTTCCCCCACTGGTAGTAAGTACTCCAGTATCAGTTTTTTCCTACTGCCATCTGGTACTATGGATCTGGAACTGCAGTAGGACATGGAGGAAGAAGTTTAAATTTTTATACATTGCATCATAATACTTATTTTTTAGAGCTAGAGGTAGAGAAACATTGATATGCAAGGGAAACATCAATTGGGTACCCCTCGAATGCCCCCAACCAGAGTCCTGGTCCGCAACCCGGGCAGGTGCCCCTACTGGGAATCAAACCCAATTCCCAGTAGGAAATCAGACCTTTCATTTTCACAGGCTGGCACCCAACCCACTGAGGCACGCACTGGTCAGGGCTGCATCATAATATTTAGACCCCTCCAAATATTCTTTTGAAAGAAAGAATTTGTGCACATGATACATATTGAATTAGATTACAAGTTCTTGTGCGCACTTCACGTACTCCAGGTTCACATTAATATCTGATAGGCTGGGCAGCATGCAGTGTAACATATTGAGTGTGATGTATATTTCCTGTTTCTGATTTTGGTGAAATTTGTTTTTAACTCTGCCATTTAATATTTTTAATATGTGCATCTTGCTGGTATATTTCTGTAGTAAACATTACCAGCTCCCATTTATTTGGTCAGATATTTGGAAATTTTGTCTTTTTGTGATGTTTACAGCTAGAGAAAAGGTATTTAATAATGGGAACATCATTGAATGTATGATGACTAGCTACTGACCAAATACTTTCATGGAATGATGAAAAATTCTGTTTTCAGTTATTCATTAGTAAAACTTTGGCTGAATATCCTTTTTTACCAAGTTGCTCCCAAGAGAGTTTCAGGGCTCTGAAGTAGTGTTGTCCAGTGGGACAACATAGTGGGAGCCACACGTGTAATTTTAAATTTTCTAATAATATTAAAAAGTTAAAAAAAGCAGGTAAAATTAATTCTAAGAATATATCTTAAAAAAGAATATATCTCATTTAACTCAATGTTAAATGATTAAGAGCCCAGAACCTAATGTATGCTCAATGTATCCAAAATATTATTATTTTAACATGTAACCTATGCATATGCAAAAAATTATGAGATTATTTCAGTGTCTTTTTATTCTGTGTATTTCACACTGACAGCACATCTTAGTTGGTACTAGAGCCACATTGGAAATGTGACAAGATGTGGCTAGTGGCTATTTGCAATGAGCAGCACTGTCCTAGATACTGATGAACAAAATAGTATATTTCAATTTAAAGGTTAATACATTTTGTCTCTGTCTTGTGTGTTTTAGGTTTTTTAAAAACAATTTTTTTGAAGTTACTATATGTCAACTTACTGAGAGCTGGAAAGGAAATTGCAAGAATATTTGAATTTTACAATGTTGCATTGTCATATTCTTGAAGTTAAATAATTATTCATTGTTTATTATAACCTAATATAACTTATAATAACATTAATATAATTTGTTAACAATATTATTTGTTCATTATTTATAGTGTTCAGCAGTCTCTCTTCTACACTTGTGAAAATATGTTGGGTCATGCCAATATGACAAAGTAAAAAATTTTTGGTAATTGAGTTCTACAAAGCACGAATAACCAGGCTGTTTTTGGGAAGCTCGTTGATGTTTACAAACATATGTAAACTATTTTCCTTACATGATTAATTTTTGTAAGATTACTTCTTCATATGAATAGTTGTTTTTATTTCTGAAAATGAGGATGTGATTGATTTAGAGAATCATTAACTCAATCCCTGTCCTGTGTGATGGAAGTTGCAATGACTGTCATGTGATTGGTCAGGACTTGGTACCTATCATCATAAACACATGGCACAGCCTGTTCCATGCCCTTTCTTATCTGCCCTTCGGAGAGAAGGGGTTGAGGTGTTTTGAGCAAATCTTGTTGGTAAAGTCATGTATGTATTGAATTTTTTTTGAAGAACCATTTCCTTTCCGTTTTAACCATGTTACCGTGTTTGCAAACAGTTTGTCAGCAGAGCAGCTTTCTGTTTTGATAGTTTAGAATTTGTACTTTCATCTTTGAAAAAAGACATGCTTGATAAGCTAGTTCAATTTTAAGATGTTTTACTCAGAAGATGATAGTGAAGATGAGGAGAAGGTTCACGAAGACTCACTAAGCAAAACTGAAGGTGTTTACCATGGGAAGGTCCCTGCTGGTATCCTGGTGAGTTACACCCCCCAAGGTTCTGGGCACTTGGTTTGCTTGCTCAGTCTGGGTAATACTGAAAGAAGAGGGAAGGGCACCCACCAAAAGAAAAGGGCTATTGCCCTTTCTTTGGAAACTGTAGTGTCGTAAGGGATTTTATTAATTTTTAAATGTTAGGTTCAACAGAAATCTGCCTACCTGGTCTCCCTCATTCGTGCTATACCATCTTTCTACATTTTTTTGTTTATTAGTTATTAATAACATTCTGCCTAGAAAAAAAAGTAAAGTTAAACTGAGATTTTTTTTAAAACTGAGTTTCAAACTAAATGTATCTGGTTTCACTTTCTCTTGTATCTAGGTGTAAAAACATTTAACGTTTTTACAGTTTGTGTTCTAGTCAAATTTTTTTGAAAACTAAACCAATACTTTGAAACTGGCATTGTATTTTTGATACATAATAGAGAACTGTGACTGCAGTCTTTCTTTGTCTGTGACTGCAAACAAAAATACATGTTTGTAAGCTTTTATATGGAGAATATGGAGAGTATGCATATTGTCTGAGTTTTTAAAATGTTCTTATTTGCATTTTTATATATGTGCTTTTATTAGGATATCTGAAGTTTTTTTTTAATTTAGAGTTTTTGCTAATACAAGATATAATACAAGTCATATAAACTCAGTTAAGTTCTAGAAGTCTGAACTAAGGAAACAAAACCAGATGAGTTAAGGGAAATATTATTTAACTTATGGAACCTTTTCCTTTAAAACTAATCTGAAGTAAATGCAGCGAGGTAAAGATATTTTTAAAGAAACTTAAAGGAATATGTTTTTATGAAAACAAGTGTAAAATAAACAGGACAAAAATTAGTTTTTAAAATCTGGCTCGTAATCAGGTTGATTTTAGTTTAAAATTTTTCATCACCTTTTAAAAATGTTTTAGTCACATTTTGTGTGTTTTTGCTTTTGGATCTGTTGGTATAAGTACCTATCTTTTCAGGGTTCTCAGGCATTGTTGGAACTGGACATTGTTTGACTATGAATAAAAGTCAGGTGCTACTGAGAAACAGTTTACTTTTGAAATTTCCATTTTAATAGTATAGATCTTATGTATATGTGTATTCCTGCATTTTTGTTATAAAGGTCAGAAAGGAGAATAGTGAACATAGCTGATACGAAATATTTAAAAATTTCATTTAGTGAGTAGCACAAACACACACCACTCATCACGGGAATAAGTTCTTAATGTTTCCTGCTTTCTAAAAGGAGGGCAATAGGTGTTTGATTAGGTTGCATTTTATTATTAGTTCCCTTTTATGGTAATGTTAGAACCTTGAAATTTTATGGGTGACCTCCCTTAAAATTGGGAGAAACTTGGATTTTCTGAATGGCTAGTGTTTAGGACACTGGCTTTGATATCTGCTTAAAAGCTATATTGATTATATAGGAGTTAGCTTTTGTAACCTGGTTGTGTGTGTGGAGGAGGAGAGGATGATTCCTGGTTTTTTCAGGGTCCAGGTCGTCAGTGACCTTACTTAGTCATAAGCTGCCTGGGCATAACTCTTGTTGGAAGGTTAAAATCTTCATCTTAAAGATGATTTTATGTGTATGGAATGTAAATATATTAATTACCAAAAAAAAAACAAAAAACCAAACAGAAAGTTTTCTGTGCTTTGGTAGAAACTGGGAGGTTTTTTTAAAAATCATGTTTCCAACCCTGGCCAGGTGGCCCAGTTGGGGTGTGGAATGTTGTCCCCAGACACCAAAATGGTTGTCAGTTAGATCCCTGTATCCTGGGTCAGGATGGGAGGAACTGTTCAGTTTTTCTCACATCGCTGTTTCTCCCCATCCCCCACACCCCTTCCTCTCTTTCTGAAATCAACAAAAGTATATTCTTGGGTAAAGATTTAAAAAATAAAAATTGTGTTCCCATAATTTCTAAACAAGTGAAGATAATTCCTTTCTTTGGCAAGGAAAAGCCAAATTGTTTCACATTCAATTACCCTAAAGTTCCAAAATAAACTACTGGCCTTATTTACCCACACTTATTTTAAAGTACCTTGGTCCCATTTTTTGTAGGACAGATGGACTACAGGAGTTCTAGCTAAACTTGTAATGCTAAGAAATGCTTCTAGAATCGAATCTTTCTGTGGCTTAGAGGTAGAAGGGCCTTTCTTATTAGAGATGAGAACCCCTGTTTATGAGGCAGAAGTGGGACGTGACCTTGGTTGGATCTTCACGTTTCACCTGCAGTGGAGGACTCTGGGAAGCCCTGAGGGCAGCGCTTCTCGGTCCTTGTCCCTCTGATCTCATTATCAAAGGACCCGGCATCTGTACGGCTGAGTCCCCAAAGCTAACTTTTTTCTGAGAGAATTTTGTATTGTTACATTGTTTACAGCAAGATTTAGTTACATAAACAGTGGTAGAAGATAGATAGCAGGGCACCCTGGATGGGGAGTGTATGGCTTGGGGCACTGCTTTATACTGACTTAACGAAACCTTCCCCTTTACCAGCACATTTGTCATTACTCCCTGTTGTCCAAAATCTTAGAACAGCACTGGGTGAATGTGTCCAAAACTAAACACTTTCCTCGAGCCCAGCATGGGCAGTGTTCATAAAACTGATTAACTGATTAAATACTTAGTTGCATAGAATTCTATTTCCTCACAGAAGTGTGGTAGTGTTACTAGTTAGGCAGTTTGGGTGGGGGGGGGACAGTAAATTCTGTTGGAATCTTTGTGTTTTCACAAATTGTTTGTTTCTTTTAATCCTGATACCACAGATGAGCTCAGGTACTTAGGGAAGAGTAACTCAGAGGCTGCAGCCAGAATTATGTCTAAACTGTTTGAAAATTATTATCCATTTTTATACTTATGCCCTCATCTGTTTTCAAAAATAAAGACTTGAAGATAGCTTGCAATTAAAATACATGCATATACAACTGTTCCACATTACTGTAAGAGTGTATGCACTAAACAATTTAAAGAAAACATAATTCTCTTCATTCAGCAAATATTTTTTGCCAGACTGAGTCTGCTTAGATGCTCACAGTCTTTTTTGTTTCCATGTAGTAAAATGTCTGAATTGTTTGCTGCTCTGATTTTGCGAGTGACATAACTGGACAGAAATCCAACAGGTAGCTATATAAATACTGTGCAGTACCTCTCTTAGTTTGCCCAGATAATATATACTTTCAGGTAGTTGAACAATTTCACTCAGTTGATTAGGAAAAGCCCGGTGTTCTAGACCTGATCCAGGTGCTGGTCAGTCAGTTTCGCGCATAGGAAGTAAAAGTCCTAGTGTCATCACCATTGTTAGGCATCTCAAAAAGTCAGGTGTAGGTCTAGGCTAGAGGAATTGGACATAGCTATCAGAAAGAATCTAAATAAAAATGTTACTTCCTTTGGAAAAACACTTTTTTTAAAGATTTTATTTATTTATCTTTAGAGGGGAAGGGAAGGAGAGAAGTATCAATGTATGGTTGCCTCTCGTGAGTCCCCTGCTGGGAACTGGCCTGCAACCCAGGCATGTGCCGTGACTGGGAATCAAACCGTGATCGTCTGGTTTGCAGGCCCACAATCAATCCACTGAGCTATACCAGCTAGGGCTGGAAAAACACTTTTTATACAATTTGTTTTACAATCAGTAACAGTTCCTCAGTCTTTCATGGTCTTAATACTTTCAATGAGTACTGGTCAGTTTTTTTAATAGAATTTCCCCCAAATTTGAGTTTGGCTGATGTCTCTTAATTAGGTGGAGGTCATGTGTTTTTGGCAAGAAAATCATGGATGTGTTCTGTGCCCTTCTCAGTGAATCATCCGGACGGGGGTTCCTGATGGCAGTGTGTCTTATTGCCGGGGAGGTTTCCCTAGATCACTTGACACAGGTGGTGTGTTGAGGTCTCTTTACCATAAAGTTAGTATTTGACCTTTTGTGATGAATATATATATACCTTGGGAAAGATACTTTGAGAATAAGCAGACATCCTATTTCTCCACAAACTTGAATCCTCTTTTTCCTAACATTCATTGCCTGCCACAGTTATTACTATGATTCCATTTCCCTCGTTGCTTACTTATTAATTAGAATTCATTCTTTAAGAGAAAGCTGTCATTTCTCCCTACTTATTAATATAATTTATAACACTAGGCTCATGAATATTTTGGTATGTAGGCTATCATTATTTCGTTGCCCACATTGTTAGCCTTTGGGAGCTCTTTCATTCTGGATCCTGTGTTTGTTTAACATGCTTCTGTTTTCTTGATTTTGAGTATTTTCCTGCCTTCTGGCACTATTAGATGCTCCAGCATCATCTTATGTTTTCCTGCTCCCCAGCCCTGGGTTCAGCAACATCTTCAAGTAGTTCTGGTTCTTTTTATTGGAGAATGGTATTTAGAAACCAAGATCTGGTTTCTAGAGTGTTCTTGATTCTGCATCTTCTCAGCAGAGAGACCCCAGATATTAAATATGTATTCTAGCCCAGGCATAAGCATATCTATATTTGTGTGTCTGTCCATGGAAACTTTCAATTCCAGGCCAACACCACAGGGTTCATTTAAGCCTTCCCTGTAGGAAATTGTATTTTCAGACACTTCCCAGGTGTTTATGATCCTTGGGGAACAATGGCTTTGGATATATATCTGTTAGGTACATAGTGGACCCAAAGGCAGAGGCTCTTGTGGCTTTTTTAGGTGCTCATCATTGATGAACTGTCTCTTCATTAGTGAATTATTATTTTCTATACCTGAGATAGTAATCATTTCTTCTCACACTGAAAAGAATTTTTATGTAACTAAGGAAACTCAGCCTTCTAGGAATAAATGTCCCATTTCTTATAGTGGAGTGGAAACTGGTTCGGTTTCGTGGCCAGCATTTTTACAAAAATTTGTGAAGAGAAATTGAGTACACTTGAGGGAATGTTTAGTGGTGTGAATGTATAGGGAGGCTGTGTATGGGGGGGGGTCAAAAGTAAGTTTACAGTTGTAAATACATGAAATGCAGATTATTTTTATTTTTTCAATATATAATCTTTATTATATCTTTCCATTACAATTTAGTGCCCTTGTAGCCCCCTATCCGAAACAGTTTATTACTGTATTATTATTTATTAATTGTATTGTTTTCCATACGAACAAGTGTAAACCTACTTTTGTGCCACCCTGTATATTAATATGTGCACAACCCACTCTAACAAATGACAAAAATTGCAGAAGTTCACTAAAACCAAATTTAGTTTAATCTTTTATTTACCTTGTTTTTGGGAAGGCAGTCTGCATCCTCTTTTCTAAAGTGTAGCTTTTTTCTAAAGCAGGTACTTTGTTTATCAGACTTCTTCATAAGTTTGGGGTTTTGGGGGGTGCTTAGATGGTAAACTTTAGGCCTACAGGTGCTTGTAAGTTACTGGCTGCTAAATTAAAATGCATGTGGTGACCTTCCATTTCTGCTGGATGTAATTCATCTGGCTTGTTCATAGTGAACTTAACTGGGTAGTATGATGCAGGTTGAAGGACTTTAAACCCAGGGAATTAACACAATTGGTATAAATTTAAAATTTCAACTTAGGTTATCTGTGATACTAACTGTCATTCTTTTGGGGGGATGAGAGAAAGATGAATGGAGTTTAACGTGTCTTTCCCTAGACCTGCTAACTACAGGGTATGTTCGTTTGTTCCCAGAAGAGTTAGGATGTCAATTCCTGACTGCTAGGTCAGTGACTAGATAGAACACCAAATAAAGTGAGAATGTTTCAATGGAAATTATACTCTACTGGTATCTGGAGTAAAGTAATAATCATCACCGAAAATACTACATATGGTTTTCATGGAAACATGTTAAGATTGTATGCCTTTCATATGTGAAATTGAGCCAAACAGTCAGATTTACTGTGTTATTTTAGAGTAGCTTATAGTTATCAATGATTACCATCAGTATAGGTTACCCACACAATTCTCTTATCTTAGAAAATTTAGGATGAGAATATGTTCCTTAAAAACATATTTATGATCATAATGTAATCATATCTTTAAAGCTACTTGTAATAAAAAGCTTAATATCTTCATGTATGATAGCATGTGGAAGAACCATCATTACTTTCTTCTACATGCACTTATGAAATTCCTACTTACATGGTCCTGAAAACCACATAACCTCAGCATTAATGTTTTTTGGAACTGTGGTCCCAAAATAGAGTAAAAAGAGCCTGGGCATGTGAGACAGACATGAGCTTTTGTGCCTGTAGCTTTTATCTTCTCTGCGCCCTGGTACAATGCCATATACCCCACCTGATTGTGAGTATTAAATGAGATGAGATATGTAAATAGCATTTGGAAGGGATAAATGTTATTCCCTCTCCTCTTTTCCCCATCACTTCCCCATGGCCAACTCTAGGAGGAATACTGAGTAAAACATCTGAATTGTATATATGTGGTTTATCAAAGATACACATATCTTTGATGAAATGTTAGTTCAAAATGTTATGACATGAATAAATGAATAGTTTGAATTTTCACCAGTGTGAGTAAATGTAACTCCCATATATGAAAATCCATATTTATGAAACAGTTAAATTATCACCACTTTGCAAAATAATTTAAAGAAGGATTTATTTTTAATAGCAAACTCCTAGTGTATTGTATTGAAGATATCTTAAAAACAATAGCTGCAAAATCAACCTTGCAAAAGTACTCCAAGGAATCCCACTCCTAAGTATCTAACAAAATGAAATTTTGTTCACACAAAATTCTGTACACAAATGTTGTTAGTAGCTTTATTTGTAATTGCCCCAGACTGGAAGCAACTCAAGTATCTTTCAACTGACATATGGATAAAAAGACTTTGGTACGTCCATACAGTGGTATACTGCTTAACACCAAGGAATAAACCATCAATCCCTGCAACAATCTGGTTTGCTTTTGTTTTGTTTTAGAGCAAAAGCATGATTTATTCAGGTAGAGAAAAAGAGACTAGGATACAAGTTCCTGGAGACAGGCTCAAGGGTTGAGCTGTCCGCTGTCCACTCCCTACCTTGTTGCAAGTCACAGATTGCTCCAAAAATATTGATTATTTTCAAATGCATTATGCTAAGTGAAAGAAGCCATATTCAAAAAGCTGCATTCTGTATGGTTCTATTTATCCGACATTTGGGAGAAAGCAAGTCTAAGGGACAGAAAGCAGACTAGTGTTGGGAGGGGATGGGAGAAAAGGTTTGACCACAAAGGTGTTATGGGGTGTTTTAGGGGTGATCTAGTTCTGTATCTTGATTATGGTGGTGGTTACATCATTGCATGTTTAAAACTGTACAGTACAAATGGGTTAATTTTATAGTATGTAAAGTGTAGCTTAATTCTTTTTTGAAAAAAGACAGTATTTTGAATAGTTCAATGTACAGTAATTATTTGAAAATCTTTTGTTGCATTTCACAGCAGAGTTAGCATGAATATTCAGGTATGTTTTTTTATATACTGATAGGTATAACCATTACACAAAGGTTGACTAAGTAATTGCTTAATATCATTCATGGTTAATTGAGGTTTTTAAATTTTATTTCTGTGTTTCTTTCCAGAGTCCAGTCAGGTTAAATGTTCCCTGGAATATTTATGATCTTTCACCTCACGTACAAGTAGATTAGAACTGGGCATATCGTAGTCTTGACAGGAAAAGGTATCAGAAAGCTTCATTACAAGGCATTATTCTGCAATTTGAAATAGCGAAGGGAGAAGCAGTGAAGAGAAGTAAAGGAATGAGAACCATTACATTTTGTAGAGCTGTGATACTTCAAAACAAGTTTGGTTGCAGGAACCACGTGGGAGTTGTGGAAACTAGTTAGGGCCCCTAGTGTGCTGCTTTCTGCTTTAGGATTTACTCAAGGAACAAAAATTTTATATGCATACCGAAATCTAAAGATATGTATAAAATTGAACATTTAGTTTTCCTTGTTCTACCAGTTCTATTGCTGGAGAAAATGAATATTTTGGTACTTGCTGAGCATTGGGAAAATGAAACTAAACTATTGTTATCTGCCATTTACCTTGAAGGCTGTGCCATATAAAATGATAACATAGGGCATTTTCATGTAAGTAGATTGACTAGTAGGAAATGATAACTTAAGTTTGTTTTATTTCACTTTGTTTCCTGTCATCTTTGGTTGTGTATGATCATTGTCACATTTAGCCTTGCCTCTGTTGCTTCCGCACACTGACTTCCCCCTATAAACCAACAGTCTTCTGCCACAAGTTGCCGTGGGGCTGTCTGCTCAGTGTTCTTCACAGAAATCTGCACGGATGTCATTTGTTCTCACAGGGATATTTTTAGATTTACCCATGCGAGGTGGGTGTCATTTTAATTGATAACTCATATAGACCAGATTTATGCAAGCGTTTTCTTTGAGGTTTTCACCAACATCTGGAAAAAAACATTGGTTCCAAATATCTGAGCATTGCTCCACTGTTGGCAGTATTTAATGAGTGGGGCGGTGTGTGTGTGTGTGTGTGTGTGTGTGTGTGTGAGATTACCTACCTCTTGAATTTCTCTCTTATTCAGGTAACCGTGCCAAACGTTGTCTGTGTTCCTCTCTCTTCGTCCTGATTCTGCATTCATCCATTTGTTAATTTATAGAAAAATTGGTCCAAAAATATTCATGGAGAATCTCCTTATTGCTAGTCATTGTGCCAGGCAGACTTTGGGAAAACAGTGAAGCATAGCACTTCTTTCTTTGTCAAAAGTTTGAGTTTGGAGGTTGGATAAACAAATTACTGTAGGGTGATGAGTGCTTACATGCTGTGGTGGGGAAAGGGCCATGGACACAAAGAACCACAAACCCTTTTTTACTGCCTTCGGCTTTCTGTTCCCCATTGAGCCCACACTTCCTCACCCCATCTCTTTCTGATCATCTTTTCCGTTATGCTGTATGTATTCAGTCTGTTGTAGACGTACTTTATGTGTTCCCATTTCATCATCCAGGAAACCTAGGACATCCTTTCTCTTCGATCAGTAGTCAGCACTAGGTGATGGATTGAGAAGAAAACTATCGTTGGATTTTGAAGGATTGCTCTGACAATTACTGGGCCAGTGACTAGGGTGGAGGGCAGGGAATTGATGGTGTTTGAAGATGAAGTAGGTGACACAGTCTTATCTTAGTGGTATCTCCTGAAAAGCTAGAGCAAACAGTTGAGTAAAACTTGGGACCACCACTCAGGAAAGAATGTTTATTACTGTAGTGGCAAAGGGTCTTCCCTTTTTTGACCCTTACTCAGCCCCAAATAATTGTGTGTCTACTTTGTAGGTAGTGTGGTGAAATTATAGGAAAGTGAGCCCAGTACATAGAAATCTATGCTTCTAAATTTCCTTAAAGAACGTATATTTTGACAGATTTGAAATCTGAATTTATTAGCTTACTAGCCTTGACAGATAAGCTTAAGGTCAACCTCATGTCCTCTCATTAAAAATAATCATAACAATAAAAAAATAAAATCCTCAGTTTTCAGTAGAAGGCAGCTTTTACTGGGTTACTTTTGGGTTATTTTCTTACTAATTTTCCCAGGGTGTTTTTTTGGAGACTTTATCAAGTCAGAGGCAGTATCAGCATGTTTGTATTTAAGTCCTTTGTTGGCAGACATTAGACATGGACTCTGAACAAGCCAAGCAAACCAGGTTGTGACTTCATCATTCAGAGAGATGGTAAAAGGGCAAGAGCTGGGGCTGCTTGGTATCTTGAGCTGGTGAGCCTTCTCTGACACCACCCCGGTGACTCAGCCTCGCTGGTTTCTGATTACTTCGAGTCTCCATACACACTTCAAGTGTATCTCTTTGGCCCAGTTTTGGGTCATGTGTCTCCCCACCCCATCAGCCCCCTGATACTAAGGCTTCAGTCCCATATTGTAGACATGGCTCCTGGGGTTTACCCCCATGTTTGGAGTCTCAGACAGGAAATTGTAGTGATCCTGGGACCCCTGTTAATACCCTCTGAGCTAGCCATTGTAACATTATAGCTGCTCAAATTCCAAAACAGAATATTGGGTCAGAAAATTTCCTCTTCTTTCTTATGTATTCAAAAGGTTAATTTTGAGTAGTATTAGGTTGTAATTAGGGAAGAAACCCCTAAGAAAGCAATCTTCCCAGACAAGAATTTTTATAAATGAGTTTTTGACAGAACCATTGTCAGTCCTTGAGTTCATCTTATAAAAATGACCAGGTCAGCTGTTTGTTCAGTAAAATGTCTAAAATTCAAGGTCTGTTTAAGTTTGGATCAGTTGTCAAGGTAATAGGTGTCTTAGAGGCTTGGATATGTACTTCAACCCATGACAACTTGATTTTCTCAACAAGCTTAGTCTGGATTGGGAGCATGAAATTTGTGCAATAGAGATTGGAGGTAGTTCTCAGACCTGGATGTCCTTCAGAATCAATGGATAACAGAACTTCAAGACTCTACTTCCAGTTTTTCATGTTTGGATTGAGGCCCAGGAATCTACATTCTTAACCACCCAAACTTGATTCTACTGCACATGGTCCAGGACTACTCTGAGTAATGCTGGCCTGCATTGTGGACCTTGCCAGTGTTCTTCACTTAATAGGAAGAAAAGAGGTTGGTTAGACATAGAACAGGCTCTGACTGTGCCTTCAAACATCCTGGCTAAACCTTAGTTTCTCAGGAAGGAATCTTCTGAGTCCAGATGCTAGCTCAGAAGGAACTTCTAGAACATCTCTGTACATCTTTTCTGAAGAAAGATAGAGGACAGCACCCAAAGATTCACCCCTCCTTGGAATTCATTTTATGGCAGACTGATTTTGGAAGTAGCAAGGATAGGCATGGAATTGTATTAGAAGGTCTCTTGTTTTTATATGGAACTATGCTACCCTAACCTGGCTGATGTTCATTATCAGTTATTAAACTTTAAAAGAGATCCAAGGAAATTTGCATTTTAAAAACTGTTCAGGATGTTTTTCTTGTACACAAAATTTTGAACCAGTGGAATAAAAATCTTGAATTTCAGCCTTAATAGAAAGTTCCCCACCGTATCTGCCCTTTTTATTTTCATGTCTGAGTTTCTTTGTTCATTGATTCAACAATATTTACTGAATGCCACATGTATGTGTCAGATGTATTTCTAGCTCAGTCTAGAAATTGTGGTATGATCCTAACCAACTGCTTTCTTTCCATTAACATCTGTCTTGGGTTGGTCATCACATCTTTCTGATTCTCAGCCCCCTCTCTACCTCTTCTGCCTTTACATTTGCACCATCTCTTGCTTAAATGGGTTGTAGTAGCTTCTGAAGTGGTCTCCACTTTTTGCCCCCTTTTCTCCAGTTCATCCTCCCTACTCCCAAGTCATTATGTCATTTTTCTGACCATAACCCCTGCTCGTGTCCATTGCCCATGAGATATACTTGAGGCATGGGCCCAAGTCCTTGCATCACTTTTCACTTTTGCCTCAGATTCAGCATACCCTTTCCACGTGCTCTTCTCTCTGCCCAGGACTGCCTACTGGCACCGCCTTTTCTTGGCCTAGTAGACTTTTCACATACATTTACACTGCTAGAACAAATATTTGCTGCTTCTAGAAGCTTTCCTTGATTCTCCATGCAGGTGTTTTTCCTCCTTTTTCTAGTCTTTGTGAAAATAACCAAATTAGCATTACCACAGGCGTTGTGTAAGTTAAGATGCTATTTATGTCTCTTTCTCTTGTTAAACCTGGGGACCTGTGAGAGAAGCATGGAAGGATTTATTCATCTTTATGTTATAAGGACTCACTGTGTACCTGGCATGAAACAGGTGCTCAGTTGTGCTTGACTATATGAAAATCTTGTCAGACATGTGCCAGTATAATGAGCATTTTGATAGGTGGATTACAAATTCTCTGTTGTGTGTCTTGAGGAATTATGTAATCTTACATGATTATTTCTAAATTAAATATGCAGAGGAATTACATTGAAGGACCTTCCCTGTGACAAAGAAGCTGTCTGGAGAACTTCGTATATTCAAGGAGTGTGTCCGGAGTTTTGGTTTTGGTTTTGGTTTTGGTTTACAGATTCCATAGATGGAGGACTAAGTGGTCCTGTAAATGAACAATAGCAGCTTCACTGTACTGGGGGGGAGAAAGAGACTGTGGTTCTCAAGGAGATTTTTGTGGCAGGGCATTTTGGATTTTTGGCTTCAGGGAGACCAAATGGGGCCTAATGAACCATCTACTTAGTGAAGTTCCTAGGGTTGGGGACTGTCTCCCTGACTGAGAACAAGGGCTGTTTTTTGTGCTATTATTTCCTGTTTCTTATTTTGTAAAGCAAATATTAAAAGACAGCTAGGCTCTGGCCAGGTATTTCAGTTGGTTAGAGAGTCGTCCTGATACACCAGGGTTGTGGGTTCGATCCCTGGTCAGGGTACATAAAAGAATCAACCAATGGTTGCGTAAATAAGTAGAACAACAAAAATTGACCCCTCAAATAAATTTTTTTAAAAGGCAGCTAAAATAAGTTAGCATCTGCTGTGATGGGAAGAGAAAAAACTGAGAGGTATGCAGTAAGTCATTTAATGGAATTTAAGTGGCCAAGAGGGGCTTCTCTAGGAAGGCTGGCTTCTTTGTCAGGGTTAGCAACTGTTGCCTGGGGCCCTGCTTGCTGCTCGTTCAAAGGCTGCACCTGTTTTGACTAGTTCTCTGTTCTAGCTAAGTTGTAACCTCCTTTAGGTCATTGCGGTCCCCATAGAGTCTCCTGGGCACACGGTAAATGGTTTAGCAAAGGTCTTGATGGAGTTCAGCCCTCACAGGATGTGGCCAAGTCCCCTGGGGGACGTCGACCCGCCTGTCCTCCAGGGGAAGCTTGCAGCAGGTGTTGCTGTGTGTGTCCTTGCTGCCTTTTGTCATCCACTCTTAAGGAAGTCAAGTTCTCAGCCAGGCTGAGTGATTCTTGAGAGAACTCTGGATCCTTAGAGAATAATACAACTTGGGTTCAACCTTCAAATCCCTTGTCTTCAGGAACACCAGCTGATCTTGAGGGTCCAAAGATTTAAACCATGGTGGAAAGTAGCAGGGAGGTTGGAATCCTGAGTCACAGTGGAGCTGTGTTCTAGTAAACAGTAGTGGAAAGCAAATGACTTGTCTTAGTGTAAATGTAAAATAAAATTAATAATGTCTGCCTTGCATAACATAAATTTCCCTTTTGAAGATCAAATGAGGTATGTTTGAGAAAGTTCTTAAAAAAGAGTAAGTGCCTCTGATTCATGTGACTCAGTGGGTTAGGTGCTGTCCCACGAACCAAGGGATTGCTGGTTCCATTCCAGGCAGGGCACATGCCTGGGGTACGGGCCAAATCCTGGTTGAGGGCATGCAAGAGGCAACCCATAGATATTTCTCTTGCATATCAATGTTTCTCTTCCTCTTTCTCCCTCCCCTCTCTCTCTAAAAAATAGATCTTCAAACAAACCTTTGAGTAAGTGCTACTCAAATGAAGAATGTATGCTTGGGTGCCTAGAGGAGTTAGGTCCAGGAGCATAGGTGTAAGCTGGGATGTGAACCAACAGTGTTCTGTTGTTTGTTTCACGAACTGTTTAGAACTTTCTGTTCCTTGATAGCACATTTCCTGATATCTGTCAGCAAAAGGGTAGATGGAATGTTGAAGGCAAGCTCTTGGATACAAACCACCCACAAGTCTTGATCACATGGTATCTCCTAGAAAGTTCACTTCCTAACTTTGAACTGTAGATCTAGCAGAAGGGTTAGTAGTCAATGCTAACTCTCAAAAGGGGTATGTGACCCCAGCTGATGTAGCTCAGTGGATTGAGTGCTGGCCTGCAAACCCAAAGGGTCACTGGTTCAATTCCCAGTCAAGGCACATGCCTGGGTTGTGGGGCAGTTCCCCAGAGGGCACACGAGAGGCAATCACACATTGATGTTTCTCTCCCTCTCTTTCTCCCTCCCTTCCCCTCTGTCTGAGAATAAATAAATAAAATCTTTACTTAAAAAGTGGTATTTGGAGGACAACTATGGCTCCTGTGGACTCTTTAATTATAATGTTTATGTGGCCAGATAGTATTGTGTAAAAATAGTCCAGTTCCTAAAGAAATCTGAGCTTTTTTTTGGTGGTTATACTTGGGGGCCTGAAGATAGGCAGGGATGGAGCTCTGTGAACATCCTTCAGTTCCACAGTGTTCTCTCTCTGTGGGCATCTTTTTGTCAGCCTACGTATGTATTGTCTTTGCTTTTTGTTTGAGGCTTCACTTACAACAAGGCATCTGGGGATTTTGTTGTTGCTTAGAGCATTTCTGTCACTTAGAGGCTCAGGGAAGGACATAGGCTCTAGAATTAGACTTGAATTTGAGTATCAATCAGTCTTACCACTTAGTGTGGTGGCCTTGGATACTTCTGAACCGCAGTTTCCTCATATAAATGGGAATACTGATACCAAACTTACAGGTAGTTGTGAAGATTACGTGAGATAATGTTCAGGTTAACACAGCACTTGACACATGATGAATGTGTGACAACTGTAGTTGTGGTGTTTGTTAGTAGTACTGCTAACTAGTAATACTAGTATAAAATAGATACGTGAAGGTAAACTTAAAACTTAGGACAGATTTTTGGTGATATGTATAAAGGAGCAATTTAGAATATATCTATTTTGTACTGATAACAATTTAAAAATTGTAATGTTTTTAGAACTACCTATATTTTTATAGTTACTTTTTAACAACCATTGGCTTTGATTCAATATATCAGCTTTAAATAATCTTGGGCAGTTTTGTAGGAGGGAGATCTGTATTTGAACCCATTTACTGATGCATTCCATAAAGTAAATACTTTAGTATCTCTGATGCTCAGGTAAAGTTGCTAAGCAAATCTTCCAACTTTTGGTAAATAATTGAATCTTGAAAGCTACCCATTTATTCCAGGCAGTAGTATGTTTAAAAGTATTTGATAAGAAAAATCCAATAGTGGGCACCATTCAATTTTCATATAAGTAAGAATGCTTAGCCCAGAATAGATGAAACCTAATTGTGGTTGTACAGTAAACTGTTTGGTGTGTCATTTAGAAGAGGGTGGTACATAATTCAGTGTGATTTCTAGTGGATACAATAACTAGGGCTGACTGATACCTTTGTGAATGTCTTGGTGAAAGGAGTGTCTGTCAGCTGAAGTATCCCCAAAGTGAAAAGTTGTGTAGCATATGATGTTCAAGATGATACTTGGTCTTAGTCAGCTCAGGATGCCATGACAAAATACCATAGACTGCATGGGTTAAACAACAGACATTTGTTTTTTACAGTTTTGGAGCCTGGGAAGTCCAAGGTCTTCAGTTCCTACTGAGGGCCCTCTTCCTGGCTGTACAACTACTTTCTCACTGTCCTCACATGGTGGGGGGAGAGAGAGCACCCTCTGGTGTCATCTCCTTCTAAAGACATTTATCCCATCGTTGCGGGGGGGATCAGTGTACTCATGGCTTCATATAAACCTAATTACCTCCTGAAGACTCCACCTCCAGGGTTAGGTCTTCAACATACAAATATGAGGACCATGGGGGTGGGGAACGTTCAGTCCACAACAATACTTAACCTTTTTAAGCCTCAATTTTATTCTCTTTAAAAATAGAAATTATACTTGCCAAAAGGTGGTTTTGAGATAATAATGCTTGTATAATAAACTTAAGAATTAGGTACACAGTAAACTCTCAAAAAAAGTAGTTGCTGCTACTGTGTTGATTGTTAACTTGACCGTATTTCAGAGATGTAGGACAAGCATTTTTTGAATTTGTTGCAAGACTGGGCTGGATAAATTCTTCCAGTTCTAAGAATCAGTAAATGCATTTTAATGTTTTTATTTGTGTTTGTGAGCCTGGAGATAGGATGCTGTTCTGTGAACATCCTTCAGTTCCACAGTGTTCTTTCTGTGGGCATCTTTAAGTCAGTCTGCTTTCTGATTATGTAGTGTCTTTGCTTTTTCTCTGCATTTTCTTCAGTCTCTTTCTGCATCCTTGTCCATTGGTCTCTGTCACTCTCTGTTCTTGATTTCATGTTATCGTATCTTCTTTTTCTCATTATTCACTATGAAAGATAAATAGTTTACAATCTATATTACTTTGCTATTTTTTAATGTTAGTTTTATTTTAAAAGCTAGTATCTTCCTGGATTACCTAATTATCTTTCTTTTCTGCCCCTGCACATAGTCCTGCTTTCCCATACTGTGACCAGGACAAACTGGTGTCAGAGACTTGACTTTGTACTCACTGGGCTTTATTACGGCTAGTGTTGGGTTGGGCTTGCAGGACTAAAGTTTTATGCTGCTGGCTTCTGCTTAAAGAGCAAGCTGTTCAAGGTATCATGCATGCAATGACCAATTGCTTTTCCCCAGACATAACCATGAGAAAGTCCCCCTAGCCCAGCCTGGTTAGGGTTTCCCTCCTACCAGAGTTGTGCCTCATTCTCAGGGTGTAGTGAATGTTAAGGCATCAAGCCTCCCTTTACTTTTGTTTTCCCAGCCTTTATAACATAAACAGAATTATTTTATATATGCTAAGAGAAAATCAGTCATTGGACTGTATTTTTCTACATTTAGCAGCTGGTTATTTACACAATAGACTTGTTTGTAGAACAGTACATCCTTCAGCCATGGTAATTAGAATCATCTTAAATAAATGTAGTTGCACTGAATTATGAATTCAGTGTTCTAGTTGATGTAAGCTTATTATATATTTAGTTTATAAGACTTGTTTATGGCTGAATGAAGAGACAAAAGTTATTTTCAGTTTCTTTTAAGAAAAGTCCTATTTAATTAGTTATGAATTTTTAAAAGACCGTGTAACAAAACTCATTTTAAAATTGCCACTACCATCAGGCAATAATAAAGATTGTTTACTTGGGTGCTATTTGGTTAATGTATGTACCAGGAAAGACCAAAAGCATGATGTAAACATATGTAAGGTCTGTCTGGAAAAAGTCTAGCCTTTGTTAATATAATGAGAACAGTTTGTACAACATTGATAAAACCTGGCAGCCAATGAGAGTGGACTGGAATGTTAGTATCTAAGTGAACAGTGATGACTTCACTGTACTAGTCAGTGGGGCCAGTAGGTGCTGCTGAGTGAGCATGTGTACTGTGTAGCCTTTGAATGCGAAATGACTGAGTAGAGGAATGAATCTGCACAAAGTTTGTGTTAAGCTTGAACATTCCTCCAAGGAAACTATTTGGGTGATTCAGAAGGCCACATCTGTGGGCAACTGCTGATTGGCATTTTCATCATGATGATGCACCGGCTCATGCATTACGTCTTATGCAGGTTTTTTGTGAAATACCAAATATATTTTGTGAAATATCATGCCCGGGTGACTCAGCCCTGCCTCTACAGCCCAGATTTGGTGCCCTGCAACTTTTGGCTTTTCTCAAAACTAAAGTCACCTTTGAAAGGGAAGTGATTTCAGACCATTGATGAGATTCAGGAAAGTTCCTGACACATGGAACTTTCGTGGGAAAGTTCCTGAATCTCATCAATGGTCTGAAATCACTTCCCTTTCAAAGGTGATGATGGTGATTGGGAAAATTGTGTGAGGTGCCAAGGTGCTGAGACATCATTGTCCTGTGTACAGTGTTTCTTGCATCTCGTATCTTCTTTGATAAGTATTTCTGTTTTTCCTAGTACATGGCTGGATACCTTCTGGATAGACCTCGAATTACTTATAGAATATGAAATTCTGATGGAATGTTTTGGGTTGCTAAAAATCCTTCTGGTAGAAGGGTGAAAAATGAACTACAAAAGACAAAATGTTATTTCACTTCTGTTTTTTAAACATTCTTGACATATAAAATTTGTTCACCGTGACTCCCCAAATAAGGCAAAAACAAGATGTTTATTCCCTTTTCTTCTAAATTAGTTATGTACTTTTATGAAACAAAATGTAATGACATTTATGTGGCAAATTACCTGAAAAGATAGCATCAGTAGCCAGTAGAGAAATGCAATTTAAAATCAATATCATTGCACACCTGTCATCACAACTAAAATAAAAAATAGTAACAATGCCAAGTGTTAGCCAAGGATGTGGATAAACTGCATCTCTCAGATATTGGTGCTGGAAATGTAAAATGGCACAGCAACTCTGATGGAAGTGTCTTTAAAAACTAAGCATGTAATTTCCATTCAACCCAGCAGCCATTCCTGGATTTTTTTACCCCAGTTAGTTGAAAACTTATTTTCATGCAAAAATCTATATAGGGATGCTTATAGCAGTTTTCTTTGTAATAGCCAAAAACTTAAAATTAGTTTAGCTGTTCTTCAGCACATGGATGGTTAAACAAAATATGGTGCATCTCTACCACAAAACACGACTTCACAATAAAAAGGAACAAAATGTTATTACATGCAGAAACCTGAATGAGTCTCCATAGAAATGCGAGTGGAAAAAGGCAATCTCCAAAGGTTATATACTATATGATTCCACTTATATAACTGTCTTAGAAATGACAAAAATCACACAAATGAAGAACAGTTTAGTGGTTGGCAGAGATTAAGGAGAGAGTGAGAATGAGAGTGGGAGGGAAGTAGTTGTGTGTGGCTGTAAAAGGCCAATAGGATGGGTCTTTGTGATGGTGGAAATATTCTGAATCTTGTTAACTGAATCAGTGTTGATATCCCAGTTGTGATACTGTACTAGAATTATGTGAGAATGTTAGTTTTGGGGGAAACTGGTAAATGGTACATGCAATCACTTTGTATTATTTATTACAATTACATGTATGTGAATCTACAATTATATCAAAATAAAAAATTAAATATAATTAGTTGTAATGTGAATATTCTGATGAAACACTATTTCCTCCCCACATTTTTTATTTTTTTAGTCTCATTTATTGAAAGTTCACTTGATCATTCTTTTATTCATTCAAGAAATAATTCTAAAACCATTATCATCACCAACTTGTCATTGTTTTGGAATTACCACATAGAGGACACTGCCTTGTTTGGTTATTTAGTAGTAAGTTCTGCAGCTAGTTTACATCTCCCAAATGTACCTTCTGTAGGTGCATTTGGGGGCCTTGGTAACATTAACTTTAAAATATTAAAAAAACCCCTGCAGGGTAGAAGTACTGTAACTGTGTTTCATGGTGTAAAACGAATAGGCTGTGATTACACATTCATCTGTATACAGGAGCAGAAAAAAATAATCCAGACACTGCCATCAGGCACTTGCTCAGCTTTAAACAGTGGGCCCCTACCTTTTCCCAAGGGATGCCATTTTTTCCTCACAATTCAGCTTTAGACTTTTCCGACAGCATAGAATGATCTGGGAACTTTGCTGAGCATGTAGTTACTTTGAGTTCTAGGTACTTCGAAAGCTGGGTTTAGAGAGAGAGATGTGCTTATGATGAATAACCTGGAAAATCATCTCTCAGTTCTCTGGTTCAGTGTAAGTTAGCCTCTGGATTAGCCAGAGCTGTGCAAAGGCTCTCTTGTTTGATTTGCAACTTTCCCGTCCCCAAGAGAATAACTTTTGCTGAGTTGTGCTTTGACACAGTGTCTAACCAAAGAAATGTGATATTCAATAACTGGAAATGAAATTTGACGATCCTAGAACTAGAGGGGGCTTTTTGTCCCTCATGAGTGGAATAGTTATGGGGGTTCCAGGGGTACTTGCCATCACAGCATATATCATATTGTGGATGCCACATCCTGTGGTTAGAGTAAAGCCAGCTCTAACTGCAGTCACAGGAGCTCTGGAGCACAGAGACAGAAAAACATTTCCTTTGGCCCTGGTGGACCTAGTCATGTGCTCTCACCTCCTTCTTTGACCCTTTCTGGAGGATTCTTTACAGCCTGGTCATCCTGATTTGAATAGTGAATTGCAGTTGAAGAACAAGGTTAAAACCCTGTTTTTAGCTTTGAAGTTTATGGGATGTGAATGTATGTTCCAGTGAGTTGGGCTGTAGCATTGAAGGGGGTTTTTCCCTACAGGTAATGTTACAAGTTGGGTTAGACCCAGCCTAACTCACTAGAGTTTATTTAATCGACTGTCCATCTGATCCACAATATTCTACTAATAGAATAGTTCTACTATTCTACTAATAGAACTATCTACTAATAGTTCATAGAAAACAACTTTCACTTACTCATCTTTCAGCAGGTTTCTTCTGGGGATGATCTTTGGTCATTTTTTTTCCTGTTTGTCTGCTATGGCCAGAGTAGATACAATGGCCAGAGTAGATACAATAGCCATGAGAACCCAAGAGTCTTGGGCAGAAGGGCAGTGGTGGTGATCTGGGTTCTTTGGTGGTTTTGTGCAGGTTCTTTGCAGAAAAGTCTCTAATAGCATCTGGCACTATGTGTGATAATGGGAAAGGAAAGGGAACTTACTCATGCTTTAGATAAAATGGAGGACAGTTTAGGATTGTTCATGTGTAGAAACAGTGGTAGCATGATGCTAATGGGTTCAAAGTCATCAAAGTTACTAATGGTACATAATCTAGTGTACACACTAGTGATGTAATTTTAGTCACTTTTGTTTTTTCTCTGTTATTCTCATTGGATCTATAAATTCAGTGTTAACATTGCATCTAATTTTTTTCTTATCTTTTGTAGTCTCAAACCATGAATTATGTGGGACAGCTGGCTGGGCAGGTGATTGTCACTGTGAAGGAACTCTACAAGGGTATTAACCAAGCTACCTTGTCTGGGTGCATCGATGTCATTGTGGTGCGGCAGCAGGATGGCACCTATCAGTGTTCGCCTTTCCACGTTCGGTTTGGGAAGCTGGGAGTCCTGAGATCCAAAGAGAAAGTGGTGAGTGCGGGGCACAGCACATTTTCCAGGAGGGTGAAGGTTAGATGGCACCAATAATTAAATTGTTACTGTGAGCTCTCTGAGCCTTTTATATTAATTCTGCATGATGTTAAAGACAGTGGTATGAGAAGTCAACCTTAATTGCTTTTTGAAGTCGCTTCTAAATTCAGAAAGCCCTACTACAGAAAAATCTCTCCAAAGGAATTTCCCTACATTGTTTAGACCGAACATTATTTTGGTATTATTGCAGTTCAGAAGAGCAAAATAGAGAATCTAGGATTGTAAGTGAGAATATTTAGATGTATTTAGAAGAAGTTTCTTTACCTTAGACAGCATTTTAAAATATTTAGGGTAATGTCTTCATAACAGTCCTGAGTGGAATGGACTGACATAACCAAGAACATGTTGCATTTGTTTAAACAATTAATGTCAAATTAATTTGTTTTGACAAAGCTGTAAATCTTATTTGTAGTCTAAAATTGGTTATGTTAGGACTTGTCTCCAATCCAACTGAAATGCAAAACCCCAGGCCATAGGCTAATTGACTTTTATTTATCTTAGGGAAGATTCATTTTAAAGGAATCTTCATTTGTCTTGGCTTTTCTTTCTCTTACATTCTCTTTCCTTTAGGTAATGGAGTAACTGGAAGGTTTGTTAGTTCATCTGATGTCAATCTAGTTAGAAAATTTAGCTAGTAATAAAATTTCACAGGTATGTACTATTTACCAAGAGTAGAACTCTTGCCCACAGTATCTACCTAAACAATATAGGGAGACTTCTTTGCCAGGATTTTAAAGCACAATGAAGAATCCACACCATTTTCTTAAACAAAAGTATGTGTTAGAGGACCACTGGTATAAATTGAAAATATTTATTTTCAGATTTGGACTATTTCACATAAGTAATTTTATTATTTAAAATAGAGACTTCCCACTTCCGCCAAGATGGAGGCATAGGTGGAAACACTGTGCCTTCTCCCACAACCAAGTTTGAATACAACAAAGGTTTGGAGAACCAAAGACACAACCAAAGGACAGAAAAATTGAATTATACGGAAGTCCGACTACATCTAACCATTCAACGGGGACGGTAAGAGGGGCGGAGCCAGCAGTGAGCAGGGTCAGGCAGGACAGGTCCCCCGACCCAGGTGCACAGGCAGCCGGAACCAGTTGGGGTGTGGGGGCAGACTGACCGCGATCGCACATTCGCGCACAGTGAGATGGACCACGCAGGCCCCAGGGGGCGAGGGCTGACTGTGGTGGCACACTTGTGTGCAGTGGGACGAAACGTGTGGGCCCGGTGATGGCGGCAGCTTCGGCACCGGTGAGGGCCGAGGCGGCAGGCAGCAGACAGGACGCCATAGTCCCTCTTTGACCCCGCCCCCACATACAGCGTCACAACCCAGCGACTTAGTTGCCGTGCGCTAGTGAACACCTTAGGGCTCAGATCCTGCTATGGAATAGGCACAAACAGCCCAAAAGATGGTGCAAGAAGAACTCAAAGTCCCAGAGCCAATAACTCTAAGTGACCGAGAAATTGCCAGCCTCTCAGAAGCCCAATTTAAGACACTATTTATCAGGATGCTCACAGAACTGGTAGATTATAGTCACAAATTAGAGGAACATATGAAGGCTAAACTAATTGAAATGAAGGGAGAGGTCCAGGAAACCAATAGTGATGGAAAGGAAACTGGGACTCAAATCAATGGAATGGACCAGAAGGAAGAACGAAACATCCCACCAGAAAGGAATGAAGAAATGAGAATTCAAACAAATGAGGAGAGGCTTAGGAACTTCCAGGACATCTTTAAATGTCCCAACATCCGAATTATAGGGGTACCAGAAGGGGAAAAGAAACAGCCACGAGTGGAAAACTTATTTGAACAAATAATAAAGGAGAACTTCCCCAGTCTGGCAAAGGAAATAGACTTCCAGGAAATCCAGGAAGCTCAGAGAGTGCCAAAGAAGTTGGACCCAAGAAGGAACACACCAAGACACATCATAATTACATTAGCCAAGACTAAAATGAAGGAGAGAATCCTAGAAGCAGCAAGAGATAAGGGGACAGTCACCTACAAAGGAGTTCCCATCAGACTGTCAGCTGATTTCTCAAAAGAGACCTTACAGGCAAGAAGGGGCTGGAAAGAAGTATTCCAAGTCATGAAATCCAAAGACCTACATCCAAGATTGCTTTATCCAGCAAAACTTTCATTTAGGATGGAAGGACAGATAAAGTGCTTCTCAGATAAGGTCAAGTTCAAGGAGTTCCTCATCCCCAAGCCCTTACTATATGAAATGCTAAAGGGACTTATCTAAGAAAAAGAAGATAAAAATATGAACAGTGAAAGGACAGCAAACTCACATTATTAACCACACCTAAAACAAAAGCAAACCAAGAGGACAGCTAGATCAGGAGTGGAACCATAGAAATGAAGAACACATGGAGGGTTAGTAACAGGGGAGTGGGAGGAGGAGAAGGTACAGAAAATAGCATAGAGAGTAGGTAGAAAATAGATAGGGGGGAGAGCGAGAATAGTGGGGTAAATATAGAATCTAAAGAATTTGAGACGTGGTTATAAACTAAGGGGGGAGAATAGTGGGGAAGGGAGTGTGGGGGGGAAGGGAATGAAGGGGGGAATAGAATAACTGTAATGGTATAATCAATAAAATATATTAAAAAATAATAATAAATAATAAAAATTAAAAAATAAAATAGAGGCTTACCTCTGTTTTAATAGAATTTAGGTTATTTTTAAAGTGAAAGATAAGGTTTATGGGTTTCACAAAGTAGATAGTCTCCCCACTCAAAAAAAGTGATTTCATTTTTCTAGGTATTAACAAAATCAGTGTTCCACTGCAGAGCCACATTTTAGGGAGAAAAGGTTTGTATGGTCTGACCTCTGTTCATAGTCACCCTTTGGAAACCAAAAGCAGTTGCAATTTACTTGATGACTTTGAAACTTTCCATTGCAAAACAGTGTTACGCCACAGTTACCTTCTGGAATGTATCTGTCTTTCCTGTACCATTAAGTTACAGTACTTCTAAATTGTATCTGCATTGGGAGAATCAGCAGCAAACTGTTAATCCACTGAAACTTGCCATTACTTGCCATTATATTTTAAAATGGCTTATAATGAATAACTTGCTTATTTTTGCTGTGATCTGGGATTTTGATCAACTTGAATAAGTTTTCTAGTCTCTCAAAATATAACTAACATATATAAGCATTTATGCATCTGGAAATAGTGACTGGGCAGATAAGATGCCTCTTTCTGCATGCTGTATGCCTCTAATTAAGAAAGTAGTATAGACTTTTGGCAAAGATGGAGGCATAGGTAGATACACCATGCCTCCTCGCACAACAAAAAGAAGGACAACAACAAATTTAAAAACAAATAACCAGAACTGCCAGAAAATCAAACTGTATGGAAGTCCAACAACCAAGGAGTTAAAGAAGAAACATTTATCCAGATGGGTAGGAGGGGAGAAGAAAGGGAGGAGATGGGCAGCCAGGGTAGAGACTACGTGAGGTAAGGCAGTGGCTAAAGACCCAGGGCAGGAGAGGTGGTGGCTGGCGGAGAGGGTGGTCTCACATTTGCATGGGAATAAACAGGAGGAACATTTGGGAGTGAGACAGACCCTGCAACCTAGGTTCCTAGTGCGGGGAAATAAAGCCTCAAAACATCTGTCTGAAAAAACTTGTGGGGGTTGAAGTGGCAGGAGTAACTCTCAGCCTGACCCTGACCCACAGGGTCCTAGAATGTACACAAACACACCCACATGGAAATCAGCACCAGAAGGGCCCAATTTGCTTATGGGTAGTGGAGAAAGTGACTAAAAGCTGGCAGAGAGCGGAGCAAGGGTCATTGTTTCCTCTCTGACCCCTCCCCCACATACAGAACCATTGTGAAGTAAAGCGGGTTGCCCTGCCCTTGTGAACACCAAAGGCTCCACCCCTTATTATGTAATAGGCTCTGAGACAAAAAGATATGGCCCAAATGAAAGAACAGATCAAAGTTCCAGAAAAAGTGCAGCCAAGCGAAGAAGAGATAGCCAACCTATCCGATGCAGATTTCAAAACACTGTTAATCAGGAGGCTCACAGAAATGGTTGAGTATGGTTGCAAAATAGAAGAAAAAGTAAAGGCCATAAATAGTAAAATGAAGGAAAATGTACAGGCAACCAACAGTGAAGGGAAGGAAACTGGCACTTGAATCAATGGTTTGGAGCAGAAAGAAGAAATAAACATTCATCTGTAACAGAATGACAAAACAAGAATTCAAAAAAAAAATGACAACAGGCGTAGGAACCTCTGGGACAACATTAAAAACGTTCCAACATCTGAATCATACGGTTGACAGAAAGAAAAGAGGAAGAGCAAGAAATGGGAAACTTATTTGAAAACATAATGAAGGAGAACTTCTTTAATCTGGCAAAGGAAATAAATTTCAAGGAAGTCCAGAAGGCTGTCAGCTGATTTCTCAAAAGAAAACTTACAAGCAAGAAGGGGATGGAAAGAAGTATTCAAAGTCATGAAAGTCAAGGACCTACATCCAAAATTACTCTATCCAGCAAAGCTATCATTTAGAATGGTAAAGTGCTTATACGGTTTATACATAAAGTGCTTCTCAGATAAGGTCAAGTTAAAGGAGTTCATCATCACCAAGCCCTTATTATATGAAATGTTAAAGGGACTTATCTAAGAAAAAGATGATAAAAAGTATGAACATTAAAATGATAACAACTCACAGCTATCAACAACTGAACCTACAAAAACGAATTAAACAACTAGAACAGGAACTAATTCACAGAAATGGAGATCACAATGGAGGGTTATCAGCAGAGAAGGGAAGGGGGAAGCATGGCAGAAAAGGTGAAAGGAATAAGAAGCATAATTCCTAGGTACAAAATAGACTGGGGGAGGTTAAGAATAGTATGGGAAATGGAGAAGCCAAAGAACTTATACGTATGACCCATGGACATGAACTAAGGTGGGGGAATAATGGTGGGAAGTGGGGTTACAGGGTAGAGAGGAATAAAGGGGAGAAAAAAGTGGGACCACTCTAATAGCATAATCAATAAAATATATTTTTTAAAAAAGAAAGTAGTACAAGGTTACACAAATTATTTTTTAAGTATATATTGTCAAACCCTTGAATTTTAATAAAAGGTTATCCATCCATGAGACACAGGGCAAGAGAAAATTTCTTCTTTTTCACTCCATTCCTTGGTACCCCAGAAATCCAAAAGACATGTTTACAAGGAAATTGGGCTATTTGATGAAAATACAGCTTTCTTATGACAGTAAAACCATGTTTGCCTTGTGATTACCTGACAGCTTGGATTAACCGTTTGTCTTATTTTGGGTCAGTTTGGATTAGGAAAAGCAATTCATTGATTTAAACTAAGACCCAATTTTCAGATATAATACCGCCTATGAAGTGAGCTTGAAATCACAATCACCTTAAAACCTATGGTTAGAGAGATGCAGGATAATAGTTTTCCCACTGCCATTGATATGTTCTTATTTGATAGAACATCATTACTCCCAGTATGTTTTGTAACTCAGAGATTTAATTTCAAAGGTAAACCTACACTTGATATTTCTAAATATTACTTTTCTAAATAAGACAAAACATTATTTGATTACTTATCAAAGTTAAATAACCCAGTGTATAGAAAACACAGTTTCTATTATGGATAACAGAAATCTGCCTCATACTAGCATAAGAAAAAGGGATTTACTGGCTTGCATAACAAGTCCAGGAGCATTTGAATTAATCAGGGCTTTATTTGGAAGTCTTCCTGTCAAGATGGAGGCATGGGTAAATGTGGCTCAGCTTTTCACACAACCACAACAAAATTACAGCTAAAGTATAGAACAACTATCTTTCAGAAACATCAGAAAGTCGAGGTGCATGGAAGTCTGACAACTAAGGAATTAAAAAAAAACACATTCATCCAGATGGGTGGAAGGGACAGAGACACAGAACTAGCTTGTCCCAAGCCCACGTGTGGAAGATATAAAACAGGGATATCTTAGGAGTGAGGGGTACCCGACCACCCAGCCTCGGGTCCCAGTGCCAGGAAGATAAGACCCTGTAACTTCTGGTTGTAAAAGCCAGGGTGGTTTAGGTTGGCAGACCAGCTGTAGGGTTCTCAGGCATCTCCTGTAGACGGCCACTGCACAGACTTACTTAGACTCTCCCCTCTGTGCTCCAGCACCAGGACAGTGCATTGAGGGACACCAGTAGCATATGGGGAGTAACTGAAGTGTCTGGCCTAAGGTAAGAGCTGAGAGACAGCTTCCTCACAGACAGAACTGTAAAGAGAGGCCATTATTTCTTTTCTAAGTCCTCCCCCCGCCCCAGCCACAGTGCAGTGGCTCTGCCCCATCCAAATTACAGATGCACCCAACATGTTAACAGTGGCTTTTCCATGTGAATGGCTAGGTTAGCTGCAGACTCCTCACCTTCCTAAATCTCAAACAAGCAACTGCTGAGTCCAGCCCTTATCTGTCACTCCATGGCACCAGGCCTAGCACTAGCAGCAGCCATTTGCAGACAGAACACAGGTGGTGGCTGATGCTGGCTTGCACCAACCAAAAACCCAGAGCCTGTGTGTGCGACATACAACAGACCAAGTTGGAACAGCACCACCCAACCACAAGGAGGGAGGTGGTTGCTGGCCAGTGGTCATAACTGGTCCTGTGGGTAAATCTCTCCCATTGACCTGCTTACAGCAATCAAGACTCAACTACAAGAGGAGGGAATGCTCATCTTACAAAGAGCACACCTCACATACCCAGCTTAGGGGGTAGGGGAGACTGTGCCACTGGACCCTACAGGACACCTACTATACTAAGCCACACTACCAAGATGTGGAGTAAAAGCAGCTCTATGAAACACATAGAAACAAACACAAGAAGGCTGCCAAAATGAGGAGACAAAGAAATGTTGCCCAAATGAAAAAAGAACAAAAATTCAGAAAAAGGACTAAACAAAATGGAGGTAAGCAATCTATCAAATGCAGAGTTGAAAACACTGGTTCTAAGGATGCTCAAAGAACTGGGTAATTTAACAGCATAAAAATGATCCAATCAGAAATGAAGGGGATGCTATTTGAAATAAAAAACATTTTACAGGGAAACAAGTGTAGAATGGATTAAGCCTAGAATCACATCAATGATTTGGAACATAGGAAGAAAAAGATATCCATAATCAGTACAGCAAAAAGAAAAGAGAATCTGAAAAATCAAGGATAGTATAAGGAGACAGCTGCAAGTATTTCAACATTCACATGATAGGGGTGCCAGAGGGAGAAGAGAAAGAGCAAGAAATTGAAACCTATTTGAGAAACTGATAAAAGAAAACTTCCCTAATTTGGTGAAGGAAATAGACATACAAGCCCAAGAAGCACAGAATCCCAAACAAGATGGATATAAAGAGGGCTATACTAAGACACATCATAATTAAAAAGTCAAAGGTTAACGATAAAGAGATAATCTTAGAAGCAGCAAGGGAAAAGCAGGTAATTACCTACAAAGAATTTCCCCTTAAGACTGTCAGCTGATTTCTCCGAAGAAACTTTGCAAGCTAGAAAGGATTGTCAAGAAATATTCCTGCCCTGGCTTGTGTGGCTCAGTAGATTGAGTGCCAGCCTGCAAACCAGAAGTTCACCAGTTTGATTTCCAGTCAGGACAGATGCCTGGGTTGCTGGCTAGGCCCCCAGTTGGGGCTCTGCAAGAGTCAAGTGATTGATGTATCTCTCATATGTCAATGTTTCTCTCCCTCTCTTTCTCCCTGCCTTCTCTCTGTAAAAATAAATACTGTATTTTCGGACTATAATATGCACTTTTTTTCTTTTTGGGGGGGGATTTGTTTTTTGTTTTGTTTTCCCCTCTCCCATATTTGGGAGGAATAATGGTTGTTATTGCTGCTGTTGAGTTCTGTTTACATGTACATTGGTGAAATATTATGTTATTTATGTTACTAAATATTTTACCACATTTTTTTTTGCTTCATTTTTTTTTTATTTTCCTCCTCTAAAACCTAGGTGTATCTTTTGGTCCAAAAAATACAGTCAATAAAATTTTTAAAAAAGTATTCAAAGATGAAAAGGAAGGACTTACAACCTAAACTACTCTATCCAGCAAAGTTATCATTTAGAATGGAAGGGCAGATAGTGCTTCCCAGAAAAGGTAAAGCTAAAGGTATTCATCATCACCAAACCATTATTATATGAAATGGTAAAAGTACTTATTAAGAAAAAGAAGATCAAAACCATGAACATTAAAAAGACATAATTATCAACAATTGAGTGTAAAAAAATAAGTAAACAAGCAGAACAAAAGCAGAATCATAGATTTGCAGAACATTGGGAGGGTGACCAGTTGGGAGTGGGGTCTGGGGGAATAAAAGAAAATGGTGCAGAGATTAAGAAGTACAAATTGGTAGTTCCAGAATAGGCAGGGCGATGTTAAGAGCAAGTCTAGGAAATGGAGTTGCCAAAGAACTTACATACATGACCCATGGACATGAACAAAGGAGGGGAGGATCTCTGGAGGGAGTGAGGTGTGCTTGGTGGAGGGGGGGGCAAGGAGTAAAAATTGGGACAACCGTAATAGCATAATCAATAAAGTTTTTAAAAAAGTATTATCAGAACTCTCCCTCTACTTCTCATTTCTGCTTCCCTTTGTATATCTTCTAACACGAGGTGGCTGCCAGTACCTCCATGCTTAGTTCCCATTAACTCAGTAGCCCCAGTGGAAAGAGAGCTTCCTCTTCCTACACAAGTATTAGTGTTTCGTCTTCCCAACAGGTGGGTCACATATATCTTGGGGACCAGTCACTATAGCTTGAGGTGAAATACATTGATTAGCCTGGCTTGGATAATAGCCACCTCCACTCTCTGAAGCCACACCTGAAGTAGATGGTATAAAATAGAGGATGAATAGATCCCCACAGGATATTAGAGATATTCTTAATGAACACAAGTGTTTGCTACAGCCAGTACTTCTCAAAAGTAAATCAGGTCGCTTTTCAACCTGTCAGTCATATATATGTTGAGTGAGGTTAAGCCAGTGTAGGGAATTTGAATATATGGAAATGAGTACTGTTTTAGCAACCAGTTGACTAGAAGTACTACATCAAGTTGAGTGTCTGTTTTAAAATAATCACCTTGGGAAAGCACTTACTCATCTTGTGCCATCTGTCAAAATATTTTTAATATTTTTTTCTTTGTTGCCTAAAAAGCTTATGGCATACTCTTCTAAGTGCCCTCAGTGTTGGAACACTATGATACTAGATTTAATTTTTAGAAAAAAACAAACTCCATTGCAAGTCAAATCAAGAGTCATATTAAAAAATGTTATACTTGATCTCTAAAAGTAAGGGTTATAAAGGAGTGGATTAATTTTTCTAAGGTGGTATTAAAAACAGTTCATTTTGTATCCTGAGGAAGTATTATTTTTATTTTCTCAGATACATTGGGTAAATGGGTAACCTCCAAAAATGAAATATTTGGAGGATGGTATTAATTTGATTCTGTTATATTTTTTACTAAAAATAAAATAGCTTTAAATATTTCATCTGTCTAACTTAAAGAATTTATGCAACAAATCAACAAAGAATTGTTTTAAATGTTCAACTTGTACTTAAATTTAATTAATTATTTAAGTAATCTTGAGAAACCTGAATTTGCCATTATGGAACAAATTTAGTTTTTCCCCACCCTTTTGCTTATAGTCTAAAAAATTACATATTTCTTTATTTTTTTAGTTTTTATATAACTTTTTAAGTTAGAAAACAGTCTTCCTGTGGTTGTAGAAGAAGCTGCTGTATTACAGCTGCTTTAGAAATCTTAAATGACTCTAGATGCTTATATGACTTCAGCCAGTTTATTATGAAAACATTTAAAAAATGTATCTGTGTCTTGGCTGGGTGGCTCAGTCGGTTGGAGCGTCATCACATATATTAAAAGGTTACAGGTTCAATTCCTGGTCAGGGCACATAAACCCTAAGTTGTGGGTTTGATCTGGGGCACATGTAGAGGAGCTGGTTGATGTTTCTCTTTCTCCTTCTTTCCCTTTCCCTCTGAAATACATCCTTGTGTGAGACTCAAATAAAACTGGAGTTTACAGGGCTATTCATACAAGTTTCAAAAGTTGGTATTCATTTATTATTGTATAGTACTTAAAAGAATTTATGCACAGCCTAGAGATAAACAGCTACATTTTTTAACATGATATAATCAGTCTTCACTTTGCAATGTAGTAGAGACCTGTAAAAATGGCTGGGTAAGCTGAAGCTGTGCAAAACAAACTTTTTTATAATCAGTGAAAAAAAAGTAGGATTCTTCCATGTCCTTTACAAATGTTTGTCACAACTTTAAAATTGTTTACTGTTAGGTATAAATGTATTGGGAAATGAAAAATAGTAAAATAGTATTTAGTATACTGCAAATTAGAGCATTAGAAACACTGAGAACTAAAGTGTTATTTTTTTGTAAAAAGGGTAGTTTTAACAGGTCTTGCCTTAATGTTAAACTCATGATGTGGCATAAGCGTCTTTTCTCTGTCTTGGCAAATGGTCATACTTTGTAAGTTTAGATCAGCTTCCAACTTTTTATCCTCTGAATTTTCAAAGTCATCAAATATCTCAGAGTTCCTTTGACATGAAATTTTTTGCCTATGCCACTTTCCTCAAGACTGTAGTAATCCTTTTCTTCAGAAGCTCAGGGTCACCAAGTTCCTCTCAATGCACATCTTAAGTCTCAAATGGCAGCAGGATCACTGTTCCCACCATCAGCTATTTCTTCTGTACCTGTTTACAGTCCATTTGAAGTTTACTTCTAATGCTATTACTTTTTGTTTCTGTACTACCCTTTGATCTTGGGTAATTTCCTCTTTCTTTCTTTTTTTAAATTTATTTTTAGAGGGGAAGGGAAGGAGGGAGAGAAATATCAGTGTATGGTTGCCTCTGCCGGAAACACACAATGTACTGTGTGTCCCCTGCCAGGAACTGGCCTGCAACCCAGGCATGTGCCCTGACTGGGAATCGAACTGCACTCAATTCACTGAGCTACACCAGCCAGGGCTGTGGTAATTTCCTCTTTCAATTATTTTTTTTAAAAATGTTATGTGGGTTTATCACTGGGAGACAGGAGGCAGCACAATGTGCTTTGCTGTCTGAACTGAGTAACAGTAGTGCTGGGACCAGTCACTTACAGACTTGGAAAAAGTGACAAGGTGGGTTATTGATCATGGTGGGCATCTATTATTTATATAGTGGTGGGTGGATAGAAGAGCTGGCAGTGAAGTTTGTTCTTTCTGCAGTCACATTTAACATACTATGGTAACTGAAATTTCCATTTGCCTGAACCATGCAAGGTGAGACCTACCTTTGCTTTAACTCTGAAAGTGCTCAGATGTTTGACAATGACGATTCCTCTCTTCTATGACATTGGGAATTAAATAATTATAAATGTTTATATGTTATAAATTTAGATGATAAAGCATTTTCTTTCAGTCCTGATTATCGTCCCCTCCTCACACTGCCCCCCAAGACTTGTTTGGTTTTTTAGGCATGGGAGGAGGGGCAGGTAGCAATGTTTCTCTGGGGTTGTCACTCTAGGAATCTGAATACTGTTTGGTTTGAGAACCCAGAATTTAGGCTTAGTTTACTTTAAGTGAAAGACTCTTAATGCTAAATCTCACCTTGTTTCTCCACTTAGATTGATATAGAAATCAATGGTGATGCAGTGGATCTTCATATGAAATTGGGTGACAATGGAGAAGCTTTCTTTGTGGAGGAGACTGAGGAGGAATATGTAAGTCCTAGTAGGTCATATCCACTTTATGCATTGTATTGAGGTCTCTGGTGCATATCCCCAAACAGAAATGCTCCATTTTCATGGTTAATTGTGCAGATGATTGTTGCTAGTTAAGCAAGGTTTAGTTTTAGATTGAAGAACTGAGCTGTCAGAAGGAAGCTGGAGGAGTGAGGAGGACTTTTTTTCCATGCCAGATTTCAGGGTGCAGAGAGAATGTGGAAGGCCTTCATACTTGTTCTTTTAGTAAGAAAAGGCACATCTTTCTCTCTGGCTTTAATGAACTGTTTTATTTAGTGTCTGTTGCAATTTACATCTTGACTTGAATACATTTGAGTTCTGCCTAAGTAATGAAGGCGTATCTCGGTAAAGTGGTTTCTTAGGGTCTCAAGGGATTTAAATTAATGGGCCTATACCCTTTATAAACAATTCTTGCATGTTTGGCTTCTTTAAGCAGGAGAGCACAATTTTTTAAAAGATTTTATTTATTCTTAGAGGAAGGGAAAGAGAAAGAGAGGAAAACATCCATGTGTAGTTGCCTGTCACTCGCCCCCCTCTTCCCTCCCCACTGGGGGCCTGGCCTGCAACCCAGACATGTGCCCCAGACTGGGAATTGAACCAGCAAACCTTTGATTCGCAAGCCCACATTCAATCCACTAAGCTATGCTAGCCAGGGCACAATTTTTCATTACCTACACACATTCTTTTGCCTTCCCCTACTTTCTCCCCACTCTCCTTCTCTCCTCCCCTCCTCCCCTTTATCCTTTTCTCCTTGTATCTACTGATTCGAATGGTAAACTGTTCTTGATGGATTTAATGTGGATGTCCTTACAGATTTCTTTCTTGTTACATCTTTGATATAAAGAATAAAATCTCAGCAAAAATGATAAGCTTCAAGTTATTAGGCTACAAGACTACTTTTTTGGATTTTGAAGACTAACTGCCAGTTTGATGTCATAAATTGACAGAGGAAAAAATTACCAAAAAATCATCTTTAGCAGAATGAGATTATAATTTTTTAATTTAGAGAGAAGCCAACACCTTAGTTACTAATATGTAAAGCAACATTGACACAGTATGATTATGAAAGGGAACCTTATCAGACCAGTGTTTTCCTGGTACCTTAATTACCCATTTTTAATATCTTGTTTGCATTTACTTGGCCTAAATAAAATTTTTCTTCATGAGATAAGCAAAGGCAGGATGAAGCAATTAGTGAGTTATTAGAGGAATAAACTATTTTTGATGTATTTCTTAAAATCATGTGATATTCATAACACTGATGGGGTTTAATATAAATCAACAAGTGGAAGGACTAGGTTATTGATAGTGTGTTACCTGGTTTTCATGGTCAGTTCGGTTCTGATAATGCCATTTAAAATTATGTGTAGCAAGGTTAACTTGCAAAGTGTTAACTTCCAGCCATTTTTCCTATTCCGTGTATAACTAAATTTGCCAGGCTTTCTTCAGTATACTGTACATCATTTTAAAATTAAAAAAAAAAAGCCCTGGCTGGTGTGACTCAGTGTATTGAACACTAGTCTGTGAACTAAAATATCACTGATGTGATTCCAGTCAGGGCACATGCCTGGGTTGCAAGCCAGGTCCCCAGTTGGGGGCGTGTAAGAGGCAACCAATGGATGTACTTCTCCCTCTCTTTCATCCTCCCTCTTCCTGAAAATAAATGAATAAAATCATTTTTAAAAATTAAAAGAATTATTCATCTAACAACACTGTAATTACTACTCAATACATTTTTATCCCCCTCCCCTTCAGACTACTGTAATAGAACTAGGAAACATTGTCAGAAACAAAACATCTTTTAAGAAGTACAAGTAAACTTCATAACAAAGACCATTAACTTAAAAGGCCTTGGATTTCAGAGACCATGGCCTGTGACCTCAGTGCTTTGTGGGCTTGCAGAATAATAAATATCCTGTCATCACAGTTTCTAAGTATGTATTGCTGGTGAACACAAATTTCAGGACTGCTACAGAAGAACTTGAGTGTTCTATATTTCTATTACCTCCCTTCCATTTCCCCCATGATATGAAAGAATGAAGCACCAAATTTTTTGGACTGTAAGACGCACTGGACCATAAGACACACCTAGGTTTAGAGGAGGAAAATAGGAAAAAAAATTGAAGCAAAAAAATGTAAAATATTTAATAACACGAATAACATAGCCACCCCCTCTCCCTGCCACCCCAAGCGAGCCAGGTAAGCTGCATTTGGACTATAAGACGTACCTTCATTTTCCTCCCAAATTTGGGGCGAGAGTGCATCTTATAGTCCAAAAAAAATTACAGTAAATGATTGAGTTCATTTCCTGAACACCAGACTTGATTATTTATTTAATATTAAAATAAGAGCTTAATTATTTCTAACTGTTGGGATTTAATTTCTTCTTTTGAATTTCTAAAAGGATACCTTAAATAGTTTATGATTTTAAAATCCACTTCTTTTGTTAGAGTATTCTTTCTGTTATAACTGCTTTCCTCCACCCTCAGTTAATTTGACAAACCAGAAGCATTAACTGGAACTTTTGTCATAGTTTCTCACTTCTCTTAGCTTGTCCTGCTGCCCTTTGTCTGCTGAGGTGTCTCTGATTTTTGTCTTCTGCTTTGTCCAAGTTCTTAACAGAGTGCTTTCTAACACCTCCCTGGAACCCTGCTGTTGCTGCCTCACACTTCTTTTTTACAGAGTTTAATTGGCTCTGCTTTAATTATAGCTTTCATGGGTTCCATGCTGACTTGGCATAATGGTTCCTTGAACATACTCAGTGACATGGACCAAAATGAGCCACCACTGAGCTCTGTGTAACAGAGTAAAGACCTATTTAGAGTAGAGCGGGCAGTGGCCTAGTTCAGTGTGACTTTCTAACCTTCAGCAGCTGTGTTCTTTCTACCACTGTGAAAATTTGAGTATGCAAAGAATTCATTATTATTTTGATTCACT
Organism: Sturnira hondurensis; assembly: GCF_014824575.4. Lineage (NCBI taxonomy): Eukaryota > Metazoa > Chordata > Mammalia > Chiroptera > Phyllostomidae > Sturnira > Sturnira hondurensis. Next base: position 1,224,252 of record NW_028085098.1, read on the forward strand.
GCCTGGGTTGCCATGGACAACTTTTCTTTCTCCACGTTTTTTTTTTAAGGAAAAACTTCCTGCTTATCTTGCCACTTCACCAATTCCTACGGAAGATCAGTTCTTTAAAGACATTGACTCCCCTTTGGTAAAATCAGGTGGAAATGAAAGACCATCTCAGAGTTCCGACATCTCACACATCTTGGAGACAGAGACAGTTTTTACTCCAAGTTCTGTGAAAAAGAAAAAACGACGGAGAAAGAAATGCAAACAGGACAGTAAAAAGGAAGACCAGGCAGCTTCCCCTGCTGCAGAAGACACTATGGATGTGGATCTGAGCTCTGATGATGACAAAGCAGCCCAGTCAGCAAGGTAGGGCTCTTGGTCTGGGAGGGCTCTCTGTACAGGTGCCAGGTGCCTGTGCATAGAGTTTGGGTAAAGTGAGAAGCTGGGTTTTCTTTTAAATATTTTATTTATTTTTAGAGAGGGGAAAGGAGGGAGGAAGAGAGGGAGAGAAACATCAATGTGTGGTTGCCTCTCACACACCCACTGCTGGGTACCTGGCCCACAACCCAGGCATGTGCCCTGACTGGGAATTGAACCGGTGACCATGACCCTTTGGTTCACAGGCCAGCGCTCAGTCCACTGAGACACACCAGCCAGAGCTGTGGTTTTTTGTTGTTTTTTTTTAAATGGGTCTACAGTGTGAGGTGTATGGATTTGTTTTTCCCATCAACAGTTTGTTGTAGAATCAGGTAGGAGAGGCATTGTCTTTTTTTCTTTCTATAACTCATCAAAATTTGCCATTAGACATCCTGTTGTGTTGCTCAAATATCATTTGAAACAGACTGGCAATGTGTGTATTTTCATCCAGTAGACTTCCAAAAGCTGAATAAATTGTAAGTCTTGAGGAAGATCTCAACTAGTGACTTGCCACTACGTAAGTAGATGTACACATCAGAACTACTGCCCACCCAAATGGTCTTGTGCCTGGTATGTCACCTATTCCTGAGTATTCCTATTCCTTCTTCTCTAAGAAGAAGAAAGATCAAAGATATGAACAATAAAATGGCAATAAATATGTATCTATTCACAAACGACTCTAAAAAACCCCTAATAAACAAAAAAGCATAACAGACACAGATTCATAAATGTAGAGAACATTTTGACTGCCAGATGGGAGGCGGGTGGAGGGGATGCCAGAAAAAGACAAAGGGATTAAGAAGTAAAATTGCTTGTTACCAAATAGTCATGGAGATGTAAAGTACGGCATAGGGAATATAGTCAATAATACTGTAACAACTGTGCATGGTGTCAAATGGGTACTACTTTAATTGGGATGATTATTTACTTATATGATGTCTGATCACTGGCATGTACACCTGAAACTATATAATATTGTATGTCAACTGTGCAGTAATTGAAAAATAAAAATGATTTAAATTTATTTAAAACTCTAATATGCCCTGGTCAGGTGGTTCAGTTGGATGAATATCATCCTGCACACCATAAGGCTGCTGGTTTGATTCCTTGATCGAGATGCATATGAGAGGCAACCAACTGAGCAACCAAAACATTCTAGTAAATTAAAGAGCAAAGGAGGGTTTGGGTTTTGGTTTTTGGTTTTTGGTTTTTTTGGTTGTTGTTTTTGAGTGAGAAATCTTGATCACTACTTATTTATCAACTTAGTAGAAGAGCTCAAAATAGATAATCAGTTGTCAAGTCAACACTTTCTAGGGTTGAAAAAGTAACAATTTGGGGTAGAAAATAATTTTTTCATTTAAGATTTTATTTTTAGAAGATTATCTCCCACCTGTCCCACTCAGTCGTTGCACGGGCACAGGAAGAACCGAAGGTGTATCAGTGGGGTGCTTATTTTCACTGGTGACCATTGAACAAGAAGCTGCTGCTCACAGTTGTCCCTAAATTTCCAAACCCTTTATTGAGGTGGGGGAGGATGGCATTATGACACATATGCCGGTCCACTTACACGCTTTGAACACCTTAGTTGCTGGAAAAAAGATCATGCCTTACTTCCTAGGAAAATTAATTAGTGCTTTGAAGTTCTCTTCATTGTGGAAAAGAAGAAAAATAATTTCTTTCTCTAGTTATGGAAACCAAATGTATACCAATTGTAAACTTTGTCTTGATCTAGTGTGTGCTTGATTTACCAAGCTTTGTTAAGTGGTCAAGTCAGGGGGAAAAAAACCTATGCTATTACTATATTATAATTATATTGGGTTGGCCGAAAAGATCATTCTGTTTTCAGTATGATGACTCTAGTAGCACTTAGTTGTCTTTAACTTCATCCAAAATGATTCTGTTAGATTGTATTGTGACAGCTGTCATATCAGCTGTGCATTTAAAATAAACTTACCAAGCTGGTGAATTTTTGTGTAGCCATTTTAATATTGAGATGGGAGAAAATATGCAAGATTTTCAATGTGTTATACTTTATTATATTTCAAGAAAGGCAAAAACACAACTGACATGCAAAAACAGATTTTGGAAGTATGGAGAAGGTGCCATGACTGATTGAATGTGTCCAAAGAGGTTTGTGAAGTTTGGTGCTGGAGATTTCTCTCTGGATCATAGTAATCAAATCAAGACATTAATTTGAGAACAATCAACATTATACCACGTGGGAGATAACTGACATACTCAAATCCAAATCATCAATAGTTATTGGTAAAAATGAAAAATGTGTCTTTTATTTTACAGAAAAAACCATATGGACTTTTTGGCCAACCCAGTACTCTGTTAATGAATAGCATAGTATAGTAATCTTTTTTTGGCAAAACCATTAACTCATTTTCTAAAACTTTAAGATCTGGATTGTAAAGTTCTGGAACAAAATTCTACATTTCATAGTAATTTTTAGTATATGAACTCTTTTTCTACCCATTTTTTATTACTCATCAACTGTCATGTTTGTGATGTTCTCATTCCTACACTAAATATAGACTTTGATTTCATTTCTCCTAGAATACAGAATTCCTCTGTTTGAACTAAACAAAAAACAAAGTAAAAACTGCTTTACTTTTTTGAAGTAAAACTGCTTCACTTCAAAAGTTCTAAAGCTTAGAACTTTTGAACTACCTGCAGCGTATTTTTTATTTTTTTCTATTTGTTAATTATAATTGGCAGTCAAAATTATTTTAATTTCAGGTGTACGGCCTGCAGCTTTAACTTGGGATGTTAAAACATTTCTGCAATATATGCAAAGTCACCTACTAGATACATAAGAGTCATGCTTCTAAAGGGATTTTGTAAATAAGTGCTGCAGGTGAACGAACACATGGCAGAAATGTTAGTGCATGCCTTTCTTTTTCAGGTTGTGTGGAAGGCTGCATGAACTAAATTTATTGGTGTACTGATGTGTTCTACAATGAAACAGTTGCCAGCTTCTCTCATTAATCCAGAATTTTGCTTGCCTGGTAAACAGGCATATCAGAATGCATGTACACTAGGACTTTGTAACAATTTTCATGAGCTTGGTGGTTTGTAGGTACCAGTGAATCATTGATGCTACCTACTACTTGGAGGAACTCTTTCCTGAAATTTTTTTAAAACAGTATCTGCTTAATAATGCAAACAAGAGAAAAACAAAGACTTTTTTTTCCTTAGAAAAATGAGATAGAGTAACAGTTGCAAAAGTTCAGGTCATACATTGAAATAAGTGCTGAAAAAGGGTAAAAGACTGAACTAGTTATACTTCTGATTGTGGAATATCAGCTTTTTGATCACACCAGGCCTGTTTCATTTTTTTCTTTTTCTTTTAAAATCCTCACTGGAGGATACTTTTCTCGTTGCTTTTAGAGAGGGGGGGGAGGTAGAGAGAATGAGAGAAACATCAATTGGTTGCCTTCTCATCTGTGCCCTGATCAGAGATCAAACCCACTCACCACCTTTTGGTCTACTGGACAACTCTCCAACCAACTGAGCCACCCCAGCCAGGGCTAGGGCTTCATTTCTTGATCTGTGAAATAAGATAATTAAACTACATTGTTTGTAAGGTGCTTTCCAGCTCAGCGTTTAGATTCTAAAATAATTTGGGTGAAGAAATTTAGGGTCAAAAGTATCAGCATCATATTAAATGGCACATTAAAGAATCTGAGAGAAAACGAGTAGAAAGTCTACTGCTTTTTCAGTTGTAAGATCTAGAGTAATGTGCTGTCAGAATTTGTGACCTTTAAATACCTCACCCTCCTCAGCCCCTTACCACTTAGGAAAGAAATTGTTTCCAGAGAAGATACCTAAAATTATTTTATTTTGATACGTAGCCTTCTATTTAAACTCTTCAAAAATTTCATTCATAGCAGAATTAAGACAGACTAAAGTTTTTTGAAGGAGGCAGGTGAAAGAGCATCATTCTTTAAGGCAAGTTACTGTTTCAAAGCTAGAAGAAACTTGGAGAGGAAATTGGAGAGGGTTTTTTTAGGGTGTTTAAAATATATATATATATATATATATTTTTAGTGAAGACACCACCTTTTTGCTGGATATAATCTTCCAGGTGAAACATTACAGTATATCCTCCTCATAACCATGGAGTAACCTCCTAAGTATAAAATTATAAACTTTTTTAAACTTGAAAGTTAAATCACATACAAATATTTACTCCTAGATCCCAAAGCAAGTAGTAGTATTTTTAAGTGTATTGTATTGATTATGCTATTACAGTTTTCCGAATTTTTCCCCCTTTATTTCCCCTCCACCCTGCACAGCCCAGCCCTTCAGTATTCCCCACTCCCGCCCCTTAGTTCATGTACATGGGTTGTACATATAAGTTCTTTGAGTTCTGTGTTTTGATTTCATTTTTTGGAATCATAGGCATTGGTAGACATTTAATGCCTACCAATTATGCTTCTTCCCCCCTGTACCTTTTTCCCTATTCTTCCTCTCCCCCTCCCCACTGAAAACCCTCTATGTGATGTCCATTTCTCTGATTCTGTTGCTGTTCTAGTTTTTTAAATATATTTTATTGATTATGCTATTATAATTGTCCTATCCCCCCCCCATTCTCCTCTGCCCTGCACATCCCCTCTCACCCACATTCCCCCCCTTTAGTTCATGTCCATGGGTTGTACATGCAAGTTCTTTGGCTTCTACATTTCCTATAGTGCTCTTAACCTCCCGCTTCCTATTTTCTACCTACCATTAATGCTACTTGTTGTCTGTACCTTCTCCCCCTCTCTCCTTCTCCACTCCCCTTTTGATAACCTTCAATGTGATCTCCATTTCTGTGGTTCTGCACCTGTTCTAGTTGTTTGCTTAGTGTGTTTTTATTTTCATTTTAGGTGTGGTTGTTAATAATTGTGAATTTGCTTTCATTTTACTGTACATGTTTTTGATAATCTTTTCTTCGATAAGTCTCTTTAATATTTCATATAATAAGGGCTTGGAGATGATGAATTCCTTTAACTTGACCTATCTGAGAAGCACTCTATCTGCCCTTGCATTCTAAATGAAAGCTTTGCTGGATAGAGTCATCTTGGGTGTAGGTCCTTGGCCTTTCATGACTTGGAATACTTCTTTCCAGCCTTTCTTCTCTGCAAGGTCTCTTTTGAGAAATCAACTGACAGTCTTATGGGAACTCCTTTGTAGGTAACTCTCTCCTTTCCTCTTTCTGCTTCTAAAATTTTCTCCTTATTTTTAATCTTGGGTAATTTAATTACAATGTGTCTTGGTTTGTGCTTCCTTGGGTCCAACTTCTTTGGGACTCTCTGAGCTTCCTGGACTTCCTGGAAGTGTATTTCTTTTGCCAGATTGGTAAGTTCTCCTTCATTATTTCTTCAAATAAGTTTTCAATTTGTTGCACTTCTGGTACCCCTATGATTCAGATGTTCAATGTTTAAAGTGTCCTGGAGGTTCCTAAGCCGCTCCTCATTTTGTTGAATTCTTGTTTCTTCATTCTTTTCTGTTTGCTCATTTCTTTCTTCCTTCTTGTCCACTCCATTTATTTGAGTCCCAGTTTTCTTCCCATCACTATTGGTTCTCTGTGCATTTTTCTTCATTTCACTTAGCATAACCTTTATTTATTCATCTAATTTGTCACCAAATTCAACCAATTCTGTGAGCATCCTGATCACCAGTGCTTTGAACTGTGCATCTGATAGGTTGGCTGTCTCTTCACTGCTTAATTTTATTTACTCTGGAGCTTTGATCGGTTCTTTCATTTGGGCCATTATTTTTTTTTTTGTCTTGTTTCGCCTGTTATGTATGAGAGGCGGAGTCTTAGATGTTTACCAGGGCAGGGCAACCTAGTTGCCGGGTTGTGACGCTGTGCGTGGAGGCGGGGTCGAAGAGGGAACAATGGCACTTGCTCCACTTTCTGCTGGGTTTCAGTCCCTTCCGCCACCTCCCCCAAGCAAACTGGGCCCTTCTGTTGCTGATTCACGGGTGTGTGAGCTTGCATACCTTCTAGGACCCCGTGGGTCTCTCCAATGAACTCTCCTGTGCATCTGGGAGTCTCTCCTGCTGCCTCAACCCCCATAGGTGTTTTCAGGTGGTGTTTTGAGGCTTTATTTCCCCAAGTTGGGACCCTGGGTTGCAAGGTCTGTCTTGTTCTCCAATTTTGCCTGGTTTATCTGCACATGAATGTGGGACTGCCCAGTCAGCCAGCTGCCTTGCACACTGTGCCCTGCCTCACAGTCGCTGCCTCGCTGGTTCTTCCCGTTGTTACCCAGTGCCTGGAGACTGCCAGTCGCCACTTGGGCTCCCAGTGCCCCTGCTTTTTTTTTTGCCGAGACCCCTTTTGGCCAGGCACCTGACTCTGCCCCTCGTACGGGTCTGGTTGAATGTGTCTGTTTAACTCCTTGGTTGTTGGACTTCCATATGGTTCAATTTTCTCTTAGTTCTGGTTGTTATTTTGTTTCTAAATTGTTGTTGTTTGTATTTTGGTTGTGCGAGGAGGCACAGTATGTCTGCCTACGCCTCCATCTTTGCTGGGAGTCCTGGAAAGCTTTAAACTACATAGGGCTTTGTGTAAGCTGTACCTAGTGAATCTCTATCCCTTCCTAAATTTGGACTTTTGGCTTAAATATAATACAAAAGCCTTGTTTGTCCCCCTAGAGGATGTATATATGTATTCAAAACATAGACCTAAGCATAGAGCCTATTGGAGGGGAGAGACTTTTCTGACTGGACAATGCTGTAGCACAATGATGAGTGCAAGTGTGTAAAACATGGCACTGATGGAAATGTATAAAATACCCAGCAGTAACAGCAGGGAACCTCTATTTTTAATCCACAGAAACAGACTTGCTTTACAAGTTATATCTGGGAGTTCAGTGCAATGAACCTAAGTTTTCTTAAATTAAATTTGTTGGGGTATTAGTTAATAACATTATGTAATTTTCTGGTATACAAAGGTATAATAGCTGTATACTTTATTGCGTGCTTGCCATGCAAAGTTTAGTTTCCTTCTGCAATATATTTGATCCCCTTTACGTACTTTACCCTCCCAGACCCCCTTTCCCTTCTGGAAACCACCATTCTGTTGTATCTATGAATTTGTTTGTTGCTTTTTGTTTTATATTCCACAATGAGTGAAGTTAGTTTTTATCCTCTTCCATCTGACTTAATTCACTTAGCATAATACTCTCAAGATCCATCCATATTCTTACAAATGGGAATATTCCTTCTTTTTATGGCTGAGTACTATTCCTGTGTGTGTGTGTGTGTGTGTGTGAGATCATCTTTTGGTGGACATGTTGTTTGCATGTCTTGGCTATTGTAATAGTGATGCAGTGAACATACAGATATATAAAAAGATGTTCAACATCACTAGTTGCTAGGAAAATAAAATCAAAACCACAATGAGATACCACTTCATACCTGTTAGAATGATAGTTATCAAGAAGATTCGAAAAACGAGTTTTAGAGAGGATGTGGAGAAAAGGGAACCATCATACACTGTGGAAATGTAAATTAGTGCAGGCATTATGGAAAATAGTATGGAGGTCTGTAAAAAAACTAGGACTGGAGCTACTATATGAGATCTGTCCAGAAGGTATCCAGCCTTGTGATATGAAAACTAGACACATTTATTAAAGAAGATATGAGAAACATTGTACACAGAAAAATGATACCTCGGTCTCCTTCAAAGTAGGCACGTTGGGACCTCACACAGTTCTCCCAGTTGTCATCAGCTGCTCTATCACATTTTCCTGAATCTTATTGATGGTCTGAAGCTCTTTCCTTTCACCAGTGATTTTTGTTTTGGGAAAAGCCAGAAGTCGCAGGACACCAAATATGGCCTGTAGGTAGGCTGAGGCACCTGGGTGGTTTGATGTTTTGCTAAAAAACTGTTCACGAAATGTTATGCATGAGCCAGGTGTGTTGTGGTGATAAAGCTGCCAATCACCAGTTGCCCATAGTTGCAACCTTCTGAATCATCTGAAGAGTTTCCACAGACAAATGTTCAATCTTAATGCAAAATTTGATGCAGATTCATTGCTCTACTTACTCAGTCATTTTGAATGTGATGACCACACAATACACATGCTCACTCAATAGCATCTACTGCCCCCACTGAGTAGCACAGTGAAGTCATCATTGTTCACACATGTGCATTCCAGTCCACTCTTCTTGGCTGCCAGGTTACATTAATGTCAGGCAAACTGTTCTCATTCTATTAGGAATGGTTGGAATTTTTTCCAAACAGACCTTGTATGATCCAGCAATTCCTCTTCTGGGTATTTACCTTGAAAAAAATGAAAACATATTTGTAAAGATATATGTACCCCGTGTTCATTTCAACCTAAGACTTTTCCCAGACAGCGTCTATTGCCTGAGGCTTCATGCTTCATCTCCTGATTTAGTTAGTTACTGGCTTCTAGAGTGCCCTCTATGTCCTTGGTGACATGAATCTTACCGCTTGCTCCTTGCTCTTTCTCCTCTTCATTTCTGTCACAGTAAACAGAAACATTGCATGGGCCTTGCAGTTCTGTTATGAGGTATCTTTTATGGGAAATATCCAAATGCAAATTGACATCATTACTCACACTGAAATTTATTGACCAATGCTGTGCAAAGGTTGAGGATAAACATGTTATTAACAGAGTTAGTGACCTTTGGTCATTGTAGTTAGCAACCCCATTTATCTCTTATATACTACCATTTAAATAGACTTAAAACTCATTTCTGATGAGTTTTAATCTATTCTAATCTATTCCACATAAGTAATTTAGTCTATTTATATTGATTTTTCTCCGAACTTTTATAAAATTGAGGTATAATTTATACATGATAATATTCATAGGTCATAAGTATGCAAATTCAGTGGATTTTTATAGTTGTATATATATCATGTATTCTCTGTTTTTTTTAAAGACTTATTTGTTTTTAGAGGGTAAGAGAAGGAGAGAGGAAGAAAAATATCAATGTATGGTTACCCCTTGTGGGTCCCCTGTTGGGAACTGGCCTGCAACCCAGGCATGTGCCCTGACTGGGAATCGAACCTCGATCGTGTGGTTCGCAGGCCCATGTTCAATCCACTGAGCTACATCAGCCAGGGCCTTTGTTGATTTTTTAATAGGAAAGATAATTGGTTTACCAAATGATGTTGAATTTGATGACATGATGTTGAGGTGCATCTGTGAAGGCTGAAGTGCTCTATACACAGTTACTAAGAACTTCACCAACTGAAACTGGCACCCCACCAACCCTGACTCGGTGTTGAACTGTTTACCATACTGCACATCATCTGCCGTTTGGCGTTAATGCATGCATTTATCCGATGTTTCAACATAGGTGAAATGAATGTTCATACTATTTTCTTCACACTCTAATGTGTCTATTCCCTGTAGCCTCCTGTCCTGAACTTAAAGCTACTCTGTCATAGTTCACCTGCCTGGTCACCTGTTCTCAGGCATATGTGCCATTTTGAAAGTGTTTGAGCAGGTTTTTAGAAGTCCTGTGTTAGTTAAGGAGTTCTAGAACTGAAAGGGACCTAAACATTAGCAGCCTTTTTCATCACTCTTAACGGCTGTGAACTGATGGGCTCTGTTTTTGTCAGGATATGCCCGGAGATCACTTCATGTCTTCCTGGGGTTGTCACTTCTAAACGCTGCCTCATCTCTCTTTCTCCCTTTCAGTGTTTTATTAAATCCAGTTTGCTTTGCTACACTCTTCTTGGATTACCTCTTATGCTGCAGTAAAATATGTTCCAAAAGTATATTTTATTAAAATGTGTGGGGGCTTTTACACTGTTCTTTTCAAACCATTTTCACATACACATATATGAATATTGATAGGCCAGGATGTACTGTCCTTTTAAATTTGAGAAATACGGATGGTTCATAAGCATCTGATTTTTCCCTTTCAGCTTTTACCTTTTTATTTCTTAATAAATAGAGTATTTTTACCTAGATGTCTGCCTTTTCCCAGTACAGTCATATCTCAGTATTCTTTGGCTTCAGAACTCATCAGACTCTGTATTGACCTCATTTTGACAAGGAAAAAATGTTTCAGCACTTGGTGCTTGCTCAGGACTTATTGCACGTGCTAGGCCTTGCATGAGTCAGGACAGCACCCCATAGTGGTTCAGTACTCTTCAGTTTGGGCACTTGTCACAAGTTCTGGAATGAATTTGCAAGTACCAAGGTTCCACTGTTTTTCTCCCCTTGAATGAGGGTGGATACTAGAGTATAATTCTTCTGAGCAAAAGAAGATGAGAGTAGGAAAACCTTGAATTAGAAGGCATTGCTATGTGGAAAAACTGTCACATGCCAGAGTTAGTGGTAAAGCAGAACACATTAAATTAAGATATAAAGGAAGAAAGGTAATATTCTGTGAGGAGGAGGAGAAGGCAAAGTGTATCTACCTATGCCTCCCTCTAAGAAGAAAGATAACATTAAAATTAATAAACTAGTTTATAGACCTATTTTTAGTCTAGCAAGTTAAATGATAGATCTCATCTTATCTTTAATATTCTGGTACAACATTGAATTTTCTATAAGATGCTATTAAACGTGTACACTTACAATGTCTTACACTTTTTCATTTTTGTACATTTCTTTACACTTTTCAACATGACACACCACATTAATCTCACAATGACTTTGTGAAATAGAACAAGTGATAAATTTCCAACTAAAAATGGAAAACAGGGGCAGTGCTTCTGAGGGATGTTTTAAGGTTATGTGGCAAGTTAGTTGTGTTAACTCTGCGATTTCAAGAAACCCAAAAGGTAAAGTAAATTAAAACCTTACTAGCATTAGGTCAGCCATCAAAGTCTGTGTATGAATTTTAAGAACGTCAGTTGTATTTTTATATCATCTTCGCATCCCCACATCATGTAGATCATCAGTGAAAAGAAAGTTCTCAGGTAATGCTTGAACCAAACAGAGAAAATAAGTTCTGGTTGTTAAGAGTTTTTAGCGTATTTTTAAATTTTTGAGCCGTAGCTCTTCAGCTGATATTCTTACATTTGTTGTAATACACAGCGGGGGGAGGGGGGCGGATAGTAGAAAGAACAAGGGCTTGCGTGTTTTGGATCCAGCGGCTTACTAGCTGTTTTTACTTCAGGCAAGTTACTGAATTCCAGATTTTTAGTTACCTAATGTCTAGAATAGAATATTAACTCAGATTTGTAAAGATTGAATGCAGTATACATAAATCCTCAGGTTTCTTCTGCCCTTTCAATTAGTTATCCCTAAAAGAAGTAAAAAAGAATTTTTAATCACACCCCCCCCCCCCCCCCCCGTTTATCCCACAGTGAAGTAGCAGAGTATGGTGGGTGACATCAGTGAATCCCTCCTCTCCATCACATTTTCCTTGTAATAGGGTTAATATTAATCATTTGGCCGTATGGTTTAGATGATGATATGTCAGTGGATTTGGGGGATTTTTAAAGCTGACGTAGTGTCATTGTGCTTGCCTTTCTTTTCTTTCCCTGTCACAGAGGGTCTTCAAATGCTTCCTTAAAGGAAGAAGAATATAAAGAGCCTCTGGTCTTCCATTCTGGAGATCATTACCCCTTATCCGATGGAGATTGGTCCCCTTTGGACAAGTAAGTATTTTCAAAATTTCTCAGTTTTTTAAAGGAAAGATATATTAAATAACTTCCTGTTATTGGACAGTAATGGTATGTCCCATTACTTTCATACTGTGAGACACTGAATGTATGCTTCAAATATGAATGTGGACTTTTTCTTTCAATAATTGCTGTGTTCCTAACCTCAATCTAACTTACTCTCACTGTGTTGGCCACTGTACATCAGTTCTTAAGTTCTAATCTTTTAGTGTCAACTATTAACTAACTGTACTGTAGATAACATCATGAAGAAACAGGTAGTCAGACTTTTTTCTGTGTTCAAGTGCAGTTTCCCTCGTGTAGTAGTGTGGGGGCGACCTCTCTTGCAAGTCCCTCCCCAAGTGCCACAGACGAAAGTGAACAATGGCCGAGTCATGACGGATCTGCTTAGGGAGGAGGAGTGAGCTGTGGCCAGTTTCTCAGGGGAGACAAGGGCCAGCAGCGGCCAGTCTCTCCAAGGAGAAAAAGGCCCCGAGCCCTCTGCTCCATAGCCTTTTATTGGGTTGTAACACACAGGAATACAGGGCGGCAAGGATCAAACAGTAGATAACATTTCAAAGATATCTGAGGGCTTCAGAGTCTGAGTCAGTGTCTGTCAGGAAGAGAGTTGCAGAAACTTTGGGAGACATACTCATTTCCTCTCAGACCCTTATCATATGAATGAAAGCACTCTTAGCAGAGCAGATTTCACAGGTTTATCAGCAAGTCTTTTCCGTGCCAGATTTTTCCCCAGGACATGCTCTAGCAAGGCAAGGAGCTGCACCTCTTCCTAACAGGTATTCAGGCTTAAGGGGATTAGAGCCAGGAAGTGCTTCTCCCAGAGAACATGGGGACTCAGGCTTTGATAAAGTGGGGAGGGAGGTCCATTGTTTTTTGTTGTAGCTGCCCCCCACCACCAGTCCTTCCATGAAGGCCTCCCAAGTGATCAAGTCTGGCTTAGGTTGCCCCCCCCCCCCCACCTGCTGTGAGGGGTCTTACCCGGCATTGACTTCCACCATGCTTTGGGGTCAGGGACAGGAACTGAGGCAGTGTTTGCTACCAGAGACAAGCTTTGTCTCCTGCTGCTCACATTCCAAAGGTTGTCCCTCACCCTTAGCCAGAGGGATCGAGATACAATTCCTAAAACCAGGTAGAGTGGTCCACAACATAGTAGTGTTAATTTAATCCATCTTTCCGTGCATTTCCTCTGTTGTAAAATTGCCTTTCTTATTTTTCATGAGAATTAAATGGGATGACGCACAGAAAATGTTTGCAGAGGACCCAGCAAATCCACCATAAGATACTAGTTACTGTTGTTTCTATTATTACTAAAAAACTCAAGAAGAAGCAATAACATTTTCTGTAGTAGAATATATCTGCAGGATACAGTTGCTAAGTTCAAACTTAACATTCCTTTCAATCTGTCTAGCTCAGCAACACTGAAGTTCTCAACTTCAAAGTCATTTCATTTCTTTGTCCTGTGTTTGCAGCCCGTATTCCCCAGCAGCATGCCCAAAGAGCGATTCGGAGCTGGAGGTGAAACCCACCGAGAGCCTGCTCAGGTCTGAGTCGCACATGGAGTGGACGTGGGGCGGGTTCCCAGAGTCCACCAAGGTACTAGGGTTTACTTGCCTACAGCGTGTGTTCTTTGTGAATAAGGGGTAATTATCTGACCCAGCCCATCTGAACATAATGATGCTAGTGCCCTCATGTGGTCACATAAGTCAATTCAAAGATAACGTTTTTCTCTGTTTCAAGTTTGCACTGTTTACAACAAAAGGCATCTAGCATTATTTTCTGTGTTTCTATTTAGTCAGTAATGTTGATTGTTAATTAACATTATAGTAAAGAAAATTTTAAAGGTACCTAAAAGAAACTAAAATTTTCACACTGAAATTTTAAACAAGAACGATTGTGAAAGCTGTTTTTTGACAACTTATAATGAGAGAAGAAAGAATTGGAAAGATAACACGTCTTATTTATTTATTCATATATTGATACTTTTTATTTTATTTTGTGTGTATGAATTAACCCAGCTTTAAGTTTTTTTAAACTTACTTTACAGTTGATATTTTATTTGTGTGTATGAATTAACCCAACTTTAATTTTTTTAAAATTACTTTATAGTTGATATTCATTATATGCTAGTTTTAGGTGTACAACATAGTGAACATTTATATGTACCTTATAAAGGGACCAATACAGTAACTCTATTCATCGGTCACCATACTAGTTATTAAAATATTATTGACTCTATTCTCTGTGCTGTACATTACATCCCCATGACTTTTTTTATAACTGGCATTTTGTACTTCTCAAGTCCCTTCCCCTTTTCTGCCCAGTCCCCCAACCTCCTCCCTTTGGTGGCCATCAGTTTGTTTTCTGTATCTATGAGTTTGTTCCTGTTTCATTTTCTTTGTTCATTTAATTTTTAGGTTACACATATAAGTGAAATCATATGGTGTTTATATTTCTCTGTCTGAAGAGAAAATATTTGAGACCTCTAGTTTTTTTAAAATACACGTTTTGCTTTTACGTGTGATTGCATTTAAGACTTCACTGTTCACTTTTACTTTCTTTTTAAGTTGAGATAACATTTATAACATGGGTTTCACATGTACAACATTATAACTTAACATCTTACATTGTTTTAACAGAGCCTGGAGAGAGTCAAAGCAGGGCTTAACTTTCCTGAAGCATTCAAGTTTTCTCCCTGAAAATGAATGTTCTCCCCCTTAGTATCTTAAAAATCATTTATTTCCTTAGTCTTCTCCAGTGTTGAACTCTTCATAGAACAATTATAAATATAACTTTTGTAAATATGATACTGAACAAAATACAGTTACTAGTTTTTCCTACTTTTAATTATGAAATATTTTACACATACAAAATAATGTATTTACTGAATGTGGTGTTTAAATAAAATGAGTACATTTACCTGCATCCAGCTAAAGAAATCAACTAAACCAAAACACCTTTGAAAGTAGTTTAATTTTTAAACAATTCAATTTTTTTAGGTGAGCAAAAGAGAGAGATCTGACCATCATCCTAGGACAGCTACAATTACACCATCAGAAAATACACATTTTCGGGTAATTCCTAGTGAGGACCACCTCATAAGTGAAGTTGAGAAGGATGCGTCCGTGGGAGAAACGGTCTGTACCGTAGTGAAACCCAAACCAAGAGCCCCGTGTAAGCAGATGAGCGATGCGGCTTGCGCTGCAGAACTTCTCGAGCCTCCCCTTGAGCCCCAGGTTTCGTCTGTGTTCGGTGCAGACCACCTTCCTAACCCATTGTTAGTGGAGGCTCCCTCGGAGTCCAAACCAGCAGCTAAAGTAGACTCGCCGTCAAAGAAGAAAGGTAATCTTTTTAAATTTGACATCGGGTACTCCAAACTTAGATGGGAAATTATTTCAGTGTTTCAAATATTATGTGATGGTTACTGTAGTCAATAATACAGAACTAGAGGCTTAATTAGATTTGGGTTACATATTGTTTATTTTTGAATTGAAGATTACTTTATGGGGTATATTGAGTATTTAATAGTATATCTCATAATGTCTCACTATTAGTGATGTTAAATGTAATCACTTATTTATGGTATTGTGGGCCAAATTTATTTGTTGTAAAGGATTTTTGTCCTTGTGCAATTAGAAAGTAATGTTTTAGCACCATGTGGATGTCCTGTTCCCCAACCTTTTCTTCATGTGTTTAGAATAATGTCTTCTTTCTTAATACCAGTGATTTTATCAAGTTTGGTCATGCTTGATTGTACTATAATTATAAAAAAATACTTGATCAAATATAAATTATTTTTAGGGGCTAGGATTAGTCATGTAACAACAAATGAAAGAATGGATATATCAGTATATGTTTCTTGAGCAGCTGTTCTGTGTGTAACACTGGATTTCACTTCTGTTGGCATAGATGTGTGAGAACCAGCACAAGTGAAAAGGTTGTTTTGCACTTTTAAAAATAAAGCCCAATTCAAATCATGGTCCGTTTTTGCAAACTTTTGTGTTCTTGCAGAGTTGTAAATGAAGAATAACTAAGTTCTTATCTCTGATGTGTTTTTCTTATTAAAAAAACAGGTGTCCACAAGAGAAGCCAACACCAGGGACCTGATGATATTTATCTAGATGACTTAAAGGCTCTAGAACCTGAAGTTGCAGCTCTCTATTTCCCTAAAAGGTAGTGTATTCCTTGTATATTGAAGGGTGAATAGTTTAGCTATTTCTAGAGCAAAACATTTTGAGAAAAAGAAGCAAGATGATGTCCTTTAGCTATATTAGATGATTGCTTCAGATTTAGAAGATTCAGAAATTGTGCATGTTGTTTCAACTGCAGTGATTTGAAACTAACACCTGTTTTTATGAAAACATTTTTAATGCACCAAAAGAAGTACACTAGTTAAACCTACATAAGTGTGTTTTATGCCAATGGATACAGCTTCAGATTAGCGCTGTTATAGTCATTAATGCAAACTCAGCATGCTTAAGAAAATTCACCAGCATTTGTCTCATTTCTTACGTGTTTTAAAGGTAATACAACTGTATTGAAAAATATTTTAACAAAAAATGCCTTCACTCCCTCAATGAGTCTGAGCTCCCAGGCTTTTTCTGAAGTCAAGCCTGGGTATGGTGAGGCGCCATTCCAGATGGTCTGTAATGAGAACATTCCTTAGAACTCTCACCTCTTGTTCCTCTCTCCTTGCCCTCACAATCTTCCTCTTGAATGACTCTAAAACCTCAGATAGGATATACTTGTACTATTTTTCCAAGCTCATTTTCATTCTTAGAGAAATTCCATTTCAATATACTCTGATTACAAAGAAAACAATTTTCCCCATGGAAAGTATGACTTGAATACACTTAAACATAGGATGCATAATTAAATAACTTTTAATTGTTTGAAAACATTTTTATTTAAAATAGTAAGATGGGATTGATACGAAGGTATTTAAATTTTTTATAGCTATTTTTAGGAGGTCTTTAAACTCCTTCTACCTGCCTAAGTTTGTGTCTCAAATATTTACTTCATTTAAAGTAATATTTTAAATTTTAAGGTGAGAAAACAAACTGCTCCTTTTTTTTCCAGACTTTTCAGCCCTTGATCATTTACTTATATTGGAGTCCTAAGATAAATCTCTTAGTTTTCCTTTTAAAAGGTAGGAAAAGTGACTAAAGCAATGGGACCCTACTGTGCACTGTTATAATTTTACTGTTTAGGATCATTGCTAATCACCAGGTAAGCTTCTTACCTCATGAACAGATTATTTCTTGAGAAATTTTATACATACGTAAACATAGTGAAATTCTTGTAATGCTTATAAACATGTGTTTTGTTACAATTGTGATCATTGTCTAACTATCCAGTATTTATCGTTAAACTTTAAATCACATCATCCTGTGGATTGGTGATGTGTAGAGTCAGATGGTGTCTTCTCTGTAGTGATTAGAGTGCACCAGCTGCTCTGATAAAACTCAAGACCTCAGTGGCTTACCCCATGTGGTAATACAGTTGACTCTTGAACACTGAGGGGGAGTTAGGGGGACTGCCCCTCATGCAGTTGAAAATCCACATACAACTTTAACTTCCCAAAAACTTAACTACAGTCATCCCTCCACAGGGAGTCAATTCTGAGACATAACACAGATCCCAGAATCTGCAGATGCCAAAATGTGCAGATGCCCAAGTCCCTTCTATAAGATGGTGTAGAACAGTGCAGTCAGCTCCCCAGACCCCCAGAACATACTGTTTTTAATCCATGGTTGGTTGAATCCATGGATGTGAAACCCAGGGGTATGGAGGGCTGACTGTCTATTGGGAAAAGTCAATGTATGAGTGTATCTGCATAGTTCATACCCATGTTGTTCAAGGGTCAAGTGTATTCCCATGCTGCTGTTTGATGGGAGGCCTTGCACACAGCGATTAAGGAGCACAAACCCCTTCCATCTTGAGATTCCACCATGTCCCACCTTTCCTTTAGGGCCTCAACAGGGAAAGGAGAGAGGATCACATGGGATAATGTTCAGGTGCCAGGCTTGGAAGGGCGAAGCCCACCCCTTCTGTACACATCCATGACTTAGTCATCTGGTTAGGTGGCTGCACCTAATTAATTATAAAGGGATCTAGCTGTGTGCTCATGATAGAGAGGAAACGCTCTTGGTGTTTTTACCTTAGCCCCAGCATAGCAGTAGGCTTTCCTGCCTTGTATGGGCTTTGGCTTTTTCACCATTTGCAGTGAAGAGAACATTCTGAGTTAACTTCAGTATTATAATATGGCTGTACATTGCTGTTAAGACAGAACATTTCCAAAAGCCTGAATCTTCTGTTGGTTCAAATGCAAAACTAGCTTTTAAAACTTTCTAGTTAATGATAAATATGTACTCTGCTGCCATCTGCTGCTCAGATTTGACGTCTCTTTTCTGAAGATCTTACAACTACAGTGGATTGCATATATTGGCCACATTTCTGAATAAAAGAAAAGAATTTGAAAATTCTAGAACAATAAATGTGACATTATTCACTCAAAGGGTATAGAGCATTTAAGCATTCATGACTAAGAAACTTTAAGGTGTTGTTTCCTTGTTCTTTTTTCTCTCAAATTTTTGTTGTATTACCAAGTTTTTTTTAGAATTACCTTCTGAAAACCTGACTTCTGTGCCTTATCATCTAGAAAAGTGAAAATATTGAATATCCTCATTTATTTCTGGCCCTTACTCTAACAGTCCATTTTGAGTTTATTTCAATACATTTCCTCCTGAGAATTTTCTCTTACATAGTATCTGTGTTTTATTTTGTGGAGTAACAGATGAATTTAGAAAAGCCTTGTTTTAAAAAATAATACAGCCTTTGACTATGGTAGTTTTCTATAGGATATGTATAGTACACAGCATTTTCTAGGAAGTTAGGATGAAAGGTTTCCAAAATCAGATTTTTCTTAATTACCCTGTCATTTTCATCACAGAAATATAAATAAATGCTTAAAACTCTTTTCCTCCTTTAATTAGGATCAGAAAGGTTGTGGTTGAAATGTTTGTATTATTGTGAATAACTTAGAGCAAGTTCTGTGACATTTACTGTATTCACGGTTAATTCCTTAGTGGTGCTGGTAGGTTATTTTCAATTTCATTATGACGTGATTCAGCTATGAGAAAAGCTGTGTCTGATTATAGATCAGTCTGTTGCTTTTTAAAGGGGATTGGTTATTTGGTTTAAGCCCTCAGAGAACCATGTAGTCAGCTAGGAATACAAGAAGTTGTAATAAAGCAGATCCTTTTCTCCCTGTCCCCTGCCTGCAGTGAATCAGATCCTGGCTCCAGGCAGTGGCCCGAGTCTGACACGCTCTCTGGCTCCCAGTCCCCACAGTCCGTGGGAAGTGCAGCTGCTGATAGTGGCACTGAGTGCCTCTCGGATTCTGCCATGGACTTGCCCGACGTCACCCTCTCCCTCTGTGGGGGCCTCAGTGAGAATGGAGAAATTTCTAAAGGTACGCTGGGCCATCATGCTGTATCTTCACTTTGAAAAAAAGCAGCCTGGTCATCCTTTGATTGAAAACCTGCCGTTGAGCCATTTCAGGAATTAAATTCTTTAATGATCTTGAGCAGGTAACAGGTATCTCTTTTTAATGTAAGACCTTTAGCCCCTCACTTAAAACCCCTCATATGGGATTACATTTCACATAAATGGCTTAGGCGAGGAAGTGTGCCTTGAAGGCTCTCACTTCACATTAGGAGAGTGAGAGGTCTTGCTTGGGCTGCCCTGTTTGCTGAGCAGCCGGGGTCAGCTTGGGCCGAGTCAGTTTTCTCATCTATAAAGTTGTTGAAATATCTGTGGGACTGAGGCCCATCTTCCCTCCTGGAAAGCACTGAGCCTTGAATATGAACGCAGGGTTTTACGCTGTCAAAAATCGATTGTTCACTGAGTAGATAAATGGTGGCCGGTGGCCTTTGATTTTCCTCTGAGGAAAGATTTTCTTTCCATGACTAGCATCATCTTTTGTCTTCCATTATCCTCAGTGAATCTGAAGGCCTGTATGTGGCAGACTGGGTGTACCTGAGCCTAAACTGTGTAGCCTAAATATATTTTTTTTAGAGTGCTCAGTATACCTCTTTTTTTCCCCATCTCTTAATTCCATTCATTTTTTATTTCTTGCAAGAAATTAAGAGTGTGTTATGGCCAGTGGTTTTTTCCAGGAACAAAATTAAATAGGTCACATTGTTGTAATCCTCATAAGCCTTCCCTGAAAAAAATATAAGGAGTGGGGAATGGAAAATTCACAATTTATCTAAACTATAAAATTTACACTGTGTAAAAGGCAGATTTTGTTTTCAGAGCAGGCAGAAATGGCAGGTAAAAGTAAGTAATATACAAATTACCAGGAGGAAAATTTCTGTTAGCATAGATCAGCTACAGTGCAGGTTTAAGAACAGGGTACAAAAATTTATGCAAAAACCTCATTCATTCTGCAGGAACTTGGGATTTATTTCTTGACAGACCCAAAGCCAAATTTTGATGTGTGCTTTTTTCTCCAAGCAGTGTAAAATGTTTTGGGTTTTTTTTGTCTAATGTAGCATGTACTTCAATCTGTAAGACCCCCATCAAGATTCCTCAGTTATGCAGTTGCCTACCCAGTAAAGAGTTTGTCTTTTTAATAAGAATGAAACTTTCAATTTTCATTAGTTGTAGAGTGTGTTTCTGTGTGTGTCTGTGTGTTTCCCTCTCTGTCTGGCCATACCTGTAAATTTATTTTTCTAAGTCTCTGGCGTATCATGTTTCTCCTGTTTTTTAATTTTTACCTGGGGGAGGAGTGGTAGAAGAGGGAAAGGATAGAAGTATTCTTTCTTTCTCTTTTTAAGATTTTATTTATTTATCTCTAGAGGGGAAGGGAAGGAGAGAGGGAGAGAAATATCAATGTATGGTTGCCTCTTGTGAGTCCCCTGCTGGGAACTGGCCTGCAACCCAGGCATGTGCCCTGACTGGGAATCGAACTGCGGTGGTCTGGTTCACAGGCCCGCGCTCAGTCCACTGAGCTACACCAGCCAGGGCAGAAGTATTCTTTCTTGTCTTGGGGGAAAACTTCATTTATTTTATTTTAAGGGCTTTTTTAAAGGAAATATTTTATGTTCTAGCCTTTTTAATACAGAGAGTATTATGAAAATCTCACTTGGGAATTTATATAATTATTATTATTTTATATTGCAGAAAAATTCATGGAGCATATCATTACTTACCATGAATTTGCAGAAAACCCTGGACTTATAGACAATCCTAACCTTGTAATACGGATATATAACCGGTAAATATTCTTGCTTTTGCAGTTGTTAAATACTCTTGCAGGGCTTTTTTCCAAGTGCTCTTTTTAACTATTACACAGTTTTTCTTGCTACAGAATATGTCATTTTGTATAAATGAGCTAATGGTCAATAAGTTCACAATGAAGCTTCAGCTTCATTTTTAAGTGAGGTATTGAAATGTTATTCTGTTTGGTAGATTTTTCTTCTTCTCTGTTCAGAGAAGTTTGACTATAAGCAAAGACTATTTATGTGACAAAAAAAGAGTAGCTGATCATCTTTTTACTGAAAAGAATAAGAAATTTTATGTTATTTCTTTTTCTCCTCCCTTCTTCATACCTCTTTTTTCCCTCCCTCCCTACCCCATTCTCCCTCATTCCTCATTCTGTGTAATGATTTTACACAATTTTTGTTTCTGACAGTTACTATAACTGGGCTTTGGCTGCTCCCATGATCCTTAGCTTGCAAGTGTTCCAGAAGAGTTTGCCTAAGGTGGGGTAATCTGACATTTGTTGCCTTTTCAAAGGTATCTATAGCATATAGTACTTAGAAAAATCTATATGTGCATGTTTTTGAACTGGGTACTCTTCAAAGTTTTATTTAATACTATAAATGATTCAAAGAGTTCTATGAGCTCACTCAAATGGTCTTATGCCCAAAATCTAGGAAATTAGCTGGGCTGTCACGTTAGTCATTTTTACTAGTTTCTGAGTGTGTGTAAAAGTTGAGAGATTTTACTAATTGTTAAATGTAGAATGAATGAAAAAAATTTCCTTTCATGAATATGGAAAAAACCAGGAAGAAAAGGGTGATGTTGCTACCAGAAGCATAACATCAGTGTGTTTAGTCAAATTGTAGCTAATAAACTTAATTTTGTAGACCTGAAGGTTGCTTTGCATCTGTCCTGCAAGAAGACATCATTGGCCTACCTGGTCCTTAGAACTCAGGAGAGCCACAGCCACATTTTCCCAGCATAGAGACATGAGAGCAGCCCACCTGTCAGCTCCTGTGTAGTCGGACCACTGGGTCTCATACCACAGATCTGCCAGGAAGCCAGGCTGCCCAGGAAAGAGGGCACTGTTCATCTCTCACGTGTTAAAAACTCGAGAGTGTGGGGGGTATGGAGATCATGGCTCATACTTCATGATAAAGCACTGTTCTGTAGGCCAGTGGTAGAAGGTAGTCAGATACTTTGTGACAGACAGATTGCCAGACTGACCCCAAGTTGATTGTTTCTAGGCCACAGTCGAGTCCTGGGTCAAAGATAAGATGCCAAAGAAATCCGGTCGCTGGTGGTTTTGGCGTAAAAGAGAAAGCATGACCAAACAGGTAACTAACTTGGGGGTATCTTTCCATGAGGCAAAAAGAAGTGAATCTTCTATTTATTAAAAAAACTCTTTGCCAAGCCTCCCAAAAAGTCCATTTGGGCTATATAACACTCTTTTACTATAATAGTCACCAATTTCAAACAGTTGCTATGTGCAGGTACCAACCTAGTTACTTTACATATATTACCCCTTTTCCTTTACAATAGCCAAAAAGTATAAGATGTTTGAGTTCCCATTGTGTACAGGTAAGGAAACCGGGGCATGAAGAGGTGAAGTGCTTTGACTGGTAAGGGACGGAGCTAGGTTTGACCTTGAGTTCAGCTCTAATACCTATGTTCTTTCCACTTGGCTGCAGTACCTTCCAGATGGAGCAAGAGCTTGTTACCCTCCTGCACAGGAGACTGTGACATCAGTCACTTCTGTAATCCTGGTGTTTCTGCTGTGGACCTAATGAATGTGGACCACTTGTGTTATAGTTTGTGACTCGAAATGGTGGTCTTTTAAATTTTTTCCTTTGGGCTTTGTAGTGACAGCTTTTGTGTAGCAATATGTGACTTCTGTCTCAGGTTTCTGTCCTTTGGCTCAAACTAGGGAAAGTCTGTTTCTTGAGCATTTTAAAGCTGTGGATTCAGAAAGCAGTTTTGTTCATTCCTGGCAAGGACCATTAATGAGTCTTCATCAGTAAGAGGCAAAGCTGCACTTTACCACTATTATCTTGCTTTTTTAGCTGCCGGAGGCTAAGGAAGGGAAATCTGAGGTGCCGCCCACCAGTGACCTTCCATCAAGTACAAAGGAGCCAGCCAGTGGCAGGTGGGCATCCTGTTCTTCCTCCAAGCTCACAGCATTTAAGCCACTCCTGCTTTTGTCATTGCATTCAAGTTGATTTTGGCAGTTCTGTTTAATTCTTAGTCAGAAATATCTTTCTCCCATAGTCATACATGAATAAGTGGCTTGTTTGTACCACTCAGGTAGGAAATAACTTCTGCTTTTCTAAAGAATACTTATTTTGAAGAGTAAATATATATATTACTGCTCCTCCCATCACGGAGCCATGGAATCAGATGCCTGTGGAATAAATGTAGGCCTTTGGGAAGGGGGAGCATTCAGGAGCCCTAAGATCCACTGTCCTTGGTGGCCTTGCTCCCTGACTTCCTAGAAGACACAAAGGGGAAGACAATGAAGAGAATCTCTCTGACTCATCCGTGGAAGAAGTAGCACCCTTTGGACATTCGGTTGGCTGGCCCTTAGAGGAAGGGCCGCCGCGTACCCTGTCTCTCTGCCCGTGTGTGCTTTCCCCAGTCCCGTCTTTCCTCCGCCCTCTCCTTTTCAGTTGAGTAGTCCATGTGACAGTAGACTCTTCCTGCTCTTTTCCCTCTTCTCTTAACCAGAGTGTAGAAAATCTTTCTTGTTAGTTTTTTAAACAAACAGGAGCAATTATCTTTTCTTTTTCTTACCTTTTGAAATGTACACATCTCCTTCAACAACTAGCACTCATTGGTCGTAGCAGAAAACGTCCCGTCGTAGCCAGAAAGTAACCCCTCACCAATCCTGAGAGGGAGGGGGACGGCGGCATTGCCCCTTCACGAAGGGAACATTCAGACAGGGAAGCAGGATGTGGGAGAGCCGCAGAGGGAAAAACTGTTCCCATTTCTAGAGTGGAATGAGGTTCTCTTTCTTCCCTTAATCCTAAAATGCAAAGCTCGTATCAGACAGCTTACTGCCTTTTCAGTGACTGGGTTGATGTTGAATAGGCCGGCAGAGGATGACTCGTCCAGTGATGAAGGGTCCCAGGAGATTGAGGAGTCGATCAAGATGGACCCCATCCCTATGGAGCCCCCGATCCACAGCAGCACAACCTCTTACAAGAAGTCTCTCCGCCTCTCCTCAGACCAGATCGTGAGTAGTGTGTGTTCACGTGGGTCTAGTCAGGTTAGCTTAGTAACGGTGTACATTGGCTGCCTCCTTTGTCCACTCGATCCCAAGCTTTACACACACAGCACGGTGGTAATACAAACGCTCACATAAATGTGCACCTCTGGGGACCACCAGGATCATCTGGGGAACCTAGTACATAACTTCCTCCACTGCCCCTAACCTCCCACCTCAGTTTCCGGGATTGAGCTGAGGAATCTGTATTTTTAACTTGCTTCCCCACGATTCTTACACAGCTAGCTCATCACTGGGTCGCACACTGTCTCTTGAGAGCCGCAGTAACAGAGAAATAATGTTTTCTTATTTAGACACAATTTCCTCTTTCCTGTTTGTTTTCACTCCCTGGCTTTTCACCTGTTTTCATTGTGAAATGGTTTTGCTATGTCCCCAGTTTTAGGTATGCGGAGGAGCAGAGAGGTTTTTTGCTTGGGGGATCAGAAAAGTGTCTTGGAACCCCAAAGTTGTTCAGGCAGCGGCTCCCTAGGCCGAGCCCAGTCAGCAAGCCGCGTGCGCAGCCCTGGGCCAGGCCTGTGGTAGCGTGGCCAACACCCTTGTGTTTTTTAAACATTCAGACTCTTTTCCAAACTGTGTTTCCAGCTAATGTTTTTATATTTCAGTTATTATATTAATGTATTTCTTCTCATTATTCATACACACATACATATGTTTATACATTTTGGAGATTATGTTCCTTTTCACTTCACATTATGTTTTAGGCAATCTTTCAGTGACTACATATTATTGGAAAATGTAACTTTTGATTGTTGCATGTAATTCCATCAATTTTTAAAATTTTGCCCTTAATGGTTTTTTTATTCTTCTACTTTTTATAAAGGCAAAACTGAAGCTTCAGGATGGTCCAAATGATGTTGTGTTTAGTATTACAACCCAGTATCAAGGTACCTGCCGCTGTGCAGGGACCATTTACTTATGGAACTGGAATGACAAGATCATCATTTCTGATATAGATGGAACAATAACCAAGTAAGCAGGAGCTCCTGGGTGGCAGGGAGAGGAAGCTCAGACGAGTGTGCAGTCGGGGAGGGGAGGAGAGTTCCCTCAGCAGGCACCCCGCCCTCGGCCATCGTCGGGAGTGCTGTGTAAACTGTATACACTGAGGTATTCTGAGTGCAGTCCACACAGGGTCATTTTGTGGATGGAGAAGATAGGTGGAGCCATGCAAATGTAATGTTGAAAATAACTTTTGGAAAGATTTAATTATTTGGTCTCCAACTATTGGCATTAAAAAAAAACCAAGAAACTGTCGATATTCAGGAGGAGAATAAAAGGGCGTGCAGTTGTAAATTATCTCTGAAAATGAACAGCCGGCTCTCATGTCTGATTCTGCTTTCAGAGTCCTCTTGCTGGGTGTATTTGCAGGAGACTGCCTCGCTGCAAACTGCCCTGTAGATTGTCCTCCCCTCCACCCAGTGTTTTTCAGCAGCTGGTGTATAACTAAAAAGGAAAACATTTGGGTGTTAAGTACTTGATTCCTAATACCTTTTCCTACTTCTACCCTCCCAGGTCTGATGCCTTGGGACAGATTCTTCCGCAGCTAGGTAAAGACTGGACTCATCAGGGTATTGCAAAGCTCTACCACGCCATCAACGAGTAGGTCTCCTCTCCCACCTGCTAACGCACTCTAGTGAACCGGAATTTTGCTTTGATTGAGATCTATCCAAAAATAGCAGTCATGTGTCTCATGGTCCAGCTATTCCCATTCTTCTTTCCCACTCCTTTCCTAACGCCTCACGCAAAGAAAAGTGTCAGCCAATACACATCACCTCTTTCTCTCAGTGCTATGAATTTTAGGCACTACCCACATTTGTAGTTGACCTATAATTGGGATTTTAGCTGTAACTTGACAAGAGCCATTTTTTATTTTTGCTTTATGAATTGGATACTTGCGGGTACTTAGGTACTTTTAAACGGGTATTTCTTTGAGGAGGTAATGCATGCATGCACGGGGGAAACGTTTCGCCCATGGGGTCTTCTGTGCTAGTGCAGCGGAGAGCACAGTGCCATGGCCTTTGTGGGACCCTAATACATATGAGTGAAACTGATTTGAAAAATTACAGTGTCTTAAACATTAGTTGAAAATACCTTAATATGAAAATAATGTCAGTTACCCAGATAAAATTTTGCTCCTTGGTTTACAGAATGGCATGTTTTCTGCAAATTCTCTTTATAAATAAGATCTTTTGTATCTTTCCTCTATAACAGACAGTTTAAAGATAGTCCAGGATTTTTGTCTGTTCTGTAAGCTGCCTTTCATGGACTAGATGCTGAAGATACATTAAATCATAAATTTAGCATAATCCCTAGTTGCATAATTTTTCCCCATGGCTTTTTCTATGGAGAAGTGAAATCTTTATAATGCTATTTTCCTGCTAAATTCAAGAATTTGATTTTCACAGTAAATGAGACAATCTTTACTTGGATCTTTCATAAGAAAAGTGCTTTTTTTTTCACCTTCAGCCAAAGTACGGTGAGCTAAATAGGACACATTCTCTTTCAGGAATGGCTACAAGTTTCTATACTGCTCTGCTCGTGCCATTGGCATGGCCGACATGACCCGTGGTTACCTGCACTGGGTCAATGACAAGGGCACAATCTTGCCCCGAGGCCCTTTGATGCTGTCGCCCAGCAGCTTATTCTCCGCCTTCCACAGGTACCTTTCAGCAGGCAGCCCTCCTGAGTGCCTGGGCCGGGTCGCTGTGCCCTGGATGGACTGTGTGTGAGGCTGGGTGTCAGGCTCATTGGAAGGGTTCACATCTGTTTCAAGGCTTCTTTCTCATGTCTTTGGCTCCCCCATAAAATTCTAAATCACAGCTTACCTGGTCTGTGTCAAGTGTGGTCAAAGAAAGTCAAGTGCTAGGAGTGGTTATTTTCTCTTCCCCAAACCCCATCAGGTTTACTGGGAGAAAAGGATAGATACTAGTTACTAAGGATTTTACAAATTGGGTGGTTGTGAGCACTAAAATTTCTCAGGACTATATGCATCAGGGAGAACTGCCATTTTGCATTTAGTGACTGTATTTGATTCTTTCCCTCCCCCCTAGGGAAGTGATAGAAAAGAAACCAGAGAAATTCAAAATTGAATGTCTAAATGATATCAAGAACCTGTTTGCCCCCGGCAAGCAGCCCTTCTATGCTGCCTTTGGGAACCGTCCAAATGTAAGTGTCCTTCAGGCCACACATTCTGATGTGGTGGATAAAATTGAGAGGAATGTAACACTTTTAGGATGTAGCTATGTCATGATTCTCAAGGGAATTTTATAGGCAAAATAAATGCATGTTCTGCTAAACAGGTTTTCACTTTATCTATTCCAGATTTCTTACAGTAATTAGGGATATCCTGTTGATGGAGCTCTGCCCCCAGAATCTCGTATGATGAAGGGCCCTTTCTCTTTGTTTCTCTGTCTTCAATTCCTGTTTCCTCAGGTGGTTCTGATTCATCTTCCGAGTGGTCCCAAGTCGTGCCCTTGAATCAGCCCCAGAACCACAGCAGGATTCTCACCCTTAGTTAACACTTCTCTGACCTGCCTCCCCTTGGAGGGGCCCTCAGATGCCAGGCATGCAAAAGGGGCTGCCTGCTCGCCTCTGGCAGGCTGTGGGACCCCTCGCTCTGGGGTGCCCCCAGCATCTCCTTGGTGCTCATGTGCCCTGCATCCCCCAGCAGTCTGAGTTTGGCTCCACTTTTTGTTTGGGTTTGTGTAAAGCTCAGTTGCAGTGGCGAGCTCCACGGTGCCTGGCTCTGCGTGTTTTCCATCGATAGTCTTCTGTTTGTGCAGTTGCGGCTCACAAGGGACTGGAGGAGCAGCTCCTGATTTCTTCTCCCTCTAATCTCCCTGGTTGATGTTTTCTTCTCTAGGATGTCTATGCTTACATACAAGTTGGAGTTCCAGACTGCAGAATATTCACCGTGAACCCCAAGGGTGAATTAATACAAGAAAGGACCAAAGGAAACAAGTCATCGTAAGTATATTTCCATTTTCGGTCTAGTGCCCTGCAGCCAGGGTGACAATGGGGACAGACTGGTACTAAAGATCAGGCCTCGCTCAAAGTATCAGAACTAAACCTGCCTGTGGAGGCTTTCCTCTTTGCCTGGGTATTTTCTCCTCCGTTTATGGGATCACTGGTTCTCCTAGACTTGGAAGAGGAAGTCTGCCTGGGAAGGAAGGAAGACCTGTCTCTGATTCTACCCATCTGAGGAATCTGAATAACTAGCTTCACAACCTACAGTCTTGTGCCCTTAGATCAACCTCACAGTAACCGTTTGTGCTTTTCTTCCCTGCTCCCTTCTCCCAGGTATCACAGACTGAGTGAACTTGTGGAGCACGTGTTCCCTCTTCTCAATAAGGAACAGAATTCTGCCTTTCCATGCCCAGAGTTCAGCTCCTTCTGCTACTGGCGAGATCCAATCCCCAAAGTGGACCTGGATGACCTGGCCTGAGGCAGCTCCTCCCGGAGGTCCTCAGTCTCTCACCTTGCAGCTAGGGAAGGTGAGCGGCACTTCTGCTGGACAGAGGACACTGGGCTCCTGTCCTAGCCTCAGGCACGTGGCAAGACTGGTGTTGACAGCTAGGCAACATCAGGGACAAGGAGAGCTCCTGGAGCAGGAACTGCCGTCTCCTTCACCCTTCCAGCTTGGTGTGGTTGCAGCTCAGTGCCTCAGCAGGAGAAGTGAGGGGAGTTCCGACCTGAGGTTGGAGGACTGAGCTTCTATCACCAGCTGGTTCTCTCACATGTACTGTCAGGTTGTGTGCTGGGTGTTCCTTCAATTGCATAATTTAAAAGGAAAAAGAAACTAAGAGTGGGCCAAAATATTGCACAAAGTAAAGTGTTATAATTTCCACTGGGCAGTTCACAGTGTTTCTCTCTAAAACCAGGGCTTTATGAAGGGATCTGGGTCCACTGAACTGCTTTGGGTCCCGTTAATGATGTTGATTCAAACTGCCTGCTCACTTTTTCTCTCTGGGTTCCTCCTTCCCTGCTACTCCGAAACAGGGTGGTTGCTGGGCCAGTAGCCCAGGGCCATTCATCACACCCTGCAGATGTGGGCTCCTGGGGAGGAGAAGCCCCTTAGATCATCGCCTCTATCTTGAACCTAGCCAGAGGAAACAGTTTTGAGAGATATATTTGATGTCTGTATGAACAGGACTAACAACAGTGGGAGTAGGTTAGACAGCAGAGGAGAGCTCTGGCTTCAGGAGGGCCTTGGAGACGCAGCTGAGCACTTGGCTCCTGGGAAGGGTCCTTTCCACTGCTGGACCCTCGGTTTCTCAGCCTGGTTGTAGTGAGCTCGTGCCAGAGTCTGAACAGACGGCACCAGGAAAGGCTTCTGTCCCGCAGGCTGAGAGAACCCTGAGAGGTGAGGTTGGGTGTTGACAGTCAAGTCGGTACTACAGTCTAAAGAACTGTTAGGAGGCTTTCAGGGGGCCGGAAGTGACCGCAGGCCTCTGGGTGAGACGGCATCAAGCCGAGTTCCAGAGCAGAGTGGGCGCTGCAGGTACAGGCACCGCCCGCTCAGGATGGTTTTTATTTCCACATGCTTCCCCTGCGCTTGTGCTGGGGCTCTCTTTGTTTTAGTTTTCTCCACCCCCAAAATGCTAATGTAAAAATGGGCAAATGGGGGTGGTTATTTGTCCAGATTGGAGATATGAAAGTCCCTGATGTAGCTCAGCTATTTCTCCTGATGCGGTTGGATGCGGAAGCTGATGAAGGCCCTTCAGTGCTCTTCTCGGGGGCAGAACCTGAAGGCACACCCTTGCTCCAGTGCGGACCTTCCCACCTTAAATAGGTCAGGGTCTAATTGTTTAATGAATTTACTTATGTACAGTAGGTTAGGGAAACTAGGTTATGTTTGTATGAAGTTCTGCCCAGTTACTGAATTAAATTCCCAGTAGAATGAATGGCCATGCAGTTACTTGATCTTATAGATGCCATCAGTGTGTCCTCAACTGTGTTTGCTTTAGAAGAACATAAGCTTTATGTACTTAATCTGAACCTAGTTGGGCCTCCTTGGACATGTGCAGTATGAAAACTCTTAATGTCCACCATCTGTAGTCCTTTTTAGGTTGTCCTTTAGAGAGTTTTTGACTAGACAGTTTCTTTTTCTCTGGACATGTGGGCCTTCTTAGAGGGTTCAACCTGGGAGCCTGGGTCTCCCAGCCCTCTGCTGAGGGCAGCCGGTTCCTTTGTCCCGTTGTCCATAAGCACAACTTTGTCACTTCACTGCAGATTGATCCAGTGGGTACTACACTAATTGATGAGTCTTTTTCCTTATTTAAAGGAGCCCCTTTTGCTGAAAAGTAGGTGATTACTATTGCTATAGTGTTATGAAGTATTAGGTTTGTGCTGAAAACCCATTGCCATTTGGTACAAATGACATGTTCTTTCTGTGAAAGAGAGATGCCCTTGAGTGTGTTTGTACACAGACTTTTATGATGGTGAGTGAGTGAAGAAGCGTGAGCCTTGCGCTGCTTTAGTGATGGGTGGTATCCTGGGTAGACCGCAGGCACAGTGGGCTCTTCTGAGTCATTCTCTCGGTTGTTTCACTGGTGAAGTGGCCACGGGTTGGCCCCTTTCCTTCTTTCCAGCTCAGCCTGACTTTAGCATCTGCCTAGATGTGCGTGCTAAGGCTCATGTAGCCGTGGCATCACCATCTGTATCCTCTCCGGCATTAGGAAGTACACATGTGGGCCTGCAGCGGGCCGTGCCGCTGTGTGCGTGTGAGTCCCGTGTTTGCTGTGCTGAAACACGTCTGCATGCTTTTCAACTGGAAAAACAAAAAACTTAACTACTGTGATGTCCTGAAAGGAAAGCTGCTAACAGTCACGGGAGAACAGCCGAAGAACGACAGCCAGTAGCCAACTGGAAGGACAATACTTCTTGCCCGTAAGACCACACACGGCCCTTCCACAGTGTTCTTGAAAGTGCAGGCAGGACCTCTGACAGATAAAGAAGAAGTCAACTCTTTCTCTTTTCGTAACTTGGTGAAAGCAGACATTTCCAGGGAATTTTAACATCTTTTCAGTATCATCATATTTACGCTACGAAGTCTTATTTTCCCATTTTAGAGCATGCTGCGTTGAATGAAAGTAGCTAAAAATTGAGGTCTTGGTTCAAGTAAGTGCTCTTTCCAGGTGAAGACTGTGTTTTGGTTCAAATGTAGGAAAGGGAAGGGAAACTTCGTTCTTTTGATTTAATAATTACACTCTATGATAAAATTTTGGTTTTTAGATGGCAGTGCCACCAATAAGTTTCAAATTGTCATAAATTAATTGTAAACATCAGTCTAGTACTCATAGTTATGGCAAAGACCATTGTCCTAAGATAAATGGTTCATATTTTGGTTCAGTGTTTGATGTTT
Source organism: Sturnira hondurensis (assembly GCF_014824575.4). Lineage (NCBI taxonomy): Eukaryota > Metazoa > Chordata > Mammalia > Chiroptera > Phyllostomidae > Sturnira > Sturnira hondurensis. Next base: position 1,256,181 of record NW_028085098.1, read on the forward strand.
AAAACAGAATGTTACAACAATAAACAAACATAAGCTGAATGCATTTGACTCTTTCCTTCAGAGGATATTTAAACCCTCTTCTCTGTACTCTTGCCAGAAAATGTTAATTTCCATAAATTAGCATTTTGATCTTTGCTGACACTTAAATATGTCTACGGAAAGGACTTCTCTTTGGTGCTTATTTTTATAAAACCTGACTCCACAAGTGAGGCTACAGCCTCAGGGACTAACCTCTTCCTTTGTAGGTTATGCCAGGGAGTGATTCATCCATGTGTGTGATTTCTGGGGTGTTCTCACTGGGGTCCTCTAGGGTGTTTCCGTCCCACTCCTCAGCCATGCCAGGGTCCCCGAGGGCCCTGCTCACAGCCATCCCACCTTTTCCTAAACCTTCCTTGACGTGAGCACTACTTAGCAATCCTGATGTTTTCATCAGCTCAGGAGAGTCAAAGTGAACTCAGATAAAAAAACCACATCCCACATATTTAAATGAGCATCTTTTTATCCCCTTGGATCACTGGGCCCTGCCAGATGCAGCATATGCTGAACATGGTGAATCCCTAAGGTCCTCCTTGAGAGTGTGCCTTCAAGTATGGAGAGCTCTCATTCCATGCTTTGCCATGCCATGCCTGGGTGAGGGGTCAGGGGAGAGGGAACCGGGGCTCTTGGGTGGGGGGTGTACTTTGGGCAAGAGAGAAGAAGGACTCAGACAGGGAGGTTGGTTATAAAGAAAATGGCTTTTACCCCAAATGGCTCCACGCACTTCAGGGAAGAGCAGCAAGGCTCCATCCCTGCGCTCAGATGGCCTGTCTCAACTTCCTTCTGCTGCACTCTGCACCCCTTGGAGTTTGCGTGTATTCTTCTCTTTACTTCCCTTTGATACGACAGTATGGGGAAGACACATATATATGCTTAGAAAGTGGATGTGGGTTCTATGCACAGGTACGTTTCAAATATACCGGCACAGTCTTTGGTGTCTCTCTGATCACAAATACCCTAATCCTTTCAAACTACAAGTGAGTTGTAAAAAACAGTTGGTCACTGAGAAAGCTACATCAATGTGCTAACATGGAAATAATTTCAAATGCAATTTGCATTGATTTGCATTCTTTATTGCTGGGATCATTCTAGGTGGTTTGTTTTTGTCCCCCCCCCCCCCCCCCTTCAATCGTTCTGTGTGGCCATTTGTGAAGTTGCATATGGGGAGGAAAAATGCCCCAGTCCTGTCTCTGCTTACCTTAAGAAGTACTCTGAGCTTTTCTCAACAACCACTTCTTCACTTCTGAAGCAGTACCCCTGTGCCTGATGAAGTCCGAGGGCTTGGTTCATACATCTCACTCACAGGCACATAGTTTAGCACTGTTGCTTTCCGGAAGGGCCTGCTCCGGGGCCCGGTAGTCTCCGGCTCGGGTGACCTGTGTTCTCTCAGCCTTTCCCTTTTGAAAGATGCTGTCTCCTAACTGGACCACGATTCGGCTCCCCTCTTATTTCATCTTGACCTGCTGTAATTAGACTTAGTCTGCTTTGCGTATCATGGATACACAAAGCTGAAATGCACCTCCTTTCACTGAATGAGTCAGAATGCACTGAGAGGGGAAGACCAAATGTTACTTGCTGCTCTGAACAGCCCTGCCTTTCCGACTATTGCACATTTATCCCCTTTGGCACTGGGTTAAGGTCTTTACAAGGGGTTGCGAGGGAGAGAGAGCAAAAGCGTGTGTGCGCCAACTGGGTTTTCCTGAATGTGCTCCATTTCACCAGGGTTTTGTCCATGAGTCATTTCTAGGAAGCCAGCGACACTCTAACAGCCACCTTAGCCAGTTCCTCAGCTGGAGAGATGGGATGAGATGCCACTCTCCCCCCGCACTCCTGGACAGAAGCCCAGACTGTAAAGTCCTGAAACAGCAAACCCTCAGGTTCTTGGCCACTTCTGCCTTGCCTGGGGGTGGGAGGTGAGGAGAAAGGCTCCTCTCTGCAGTGTCTGGGGGCCACTCCATAATCTCACTGGCAAGCAGCCCTGGAAACTGAAAGCAATTTTTACAGCATGAGAGGATTTGGTGGCTTGATTCAGGCCAAGGAAACTTGTCTATGGTCCACATCTTTCCTGGGGTTCTAGGGGGCTTGCCTCCCCTACTGGCATTTTGCCAACCAACAGATTTTACCAAGCTGATGCGTAGAGACCTGGAGCTAAAGTCTGGTGTGCCTAGAGGTTTCTGTGGCTGCTGGTGAGGGCGTGACATGCCTGGGCTTCCCGGGAACAGAGCGTGCTCTCCATGGGAAGATGCCTGCTTTTCTCGGATGATCTCAGCTTTCAGTGTGTGCTCAACTTCATGTTGGGCCTCTTGTTGCCTGGGAACCCTTGAGTTCTTACAGCCACATCTGCGTGATCTGGGCAGCGAGCAATCTCGTTAGCTCGGGCAGCTGCTAATTAGATGTGAATTCTCAGCGTCCCCTGGAGGAGACCCCCCCCATCCAGCTGCAGAGCTCATGTGGGTGCCTGGCCCTCCAAGCACATCTGGTCTGTCTTTACCAGCAAAAAAGAACAAAGTACACATTTTGGTTGATGAGGGGTAAGTTAAATGGTGGAGATGAATTTATTCAAGCTTACTTTCTATAGCCATCAAAAGTCAATTTCCCTTCTACAGTTTGCTTTTTAGCAACAATGCTCGATCCATAAGGAACCAGATTTCAGTGACTTGAAGTGTTTTAGTGGTTTTACATCTTTATTGACACTCCCTGTCTTTGCACTTAAATTGTACACGTCATTCAAGGAGCCCAACAAGCTACACAAACAGTCTCTCTCGGATCTCTTCACAGCTGGGCAGAGGCCCAGGTGAGCAGTGGTGAGCCAAACCTGGGACGGCCCAGACCATAGACTCCGGGTCTCTGGGTGGTGGCACGTGCCACTTCAGTGTTTAAACTTCAGCATGCAGCATAAATAAACACAAAGACATTTGGGGACGACTTGCTCTCTGGTAAAGACTGTAGCCACAGGTACCAGTTTTGGCCAGCCTGCTGCCTCAGACCTGCAGCCAGCAAGCAGCTCTCCACTTCTCGGTCAGCAGGACGTGATCCTATGGCCGAGGCCTACAGGGCAGCACCTTGGAGGCCAAGCTCAGGCCCCTTGGGGCGAAGGCAGAGATGGGAGTTGAGAAATGCAGGAGAGAACCTGGCTTATAGGTAGGGGCATGTCCAACTCTTCAGCAGGCCTGTGGGAGAGACAGAAGACGGTGGCCATGTGTTTCACTCCTTGCTGCCTGCTAGGATCTCTAAGGCGTGGCTTCCAAAGCCAGAGAGAGAGGTGGTGGGATGTCGACAGAAAACTAGACCAGTGCTCCAGTTACACAAAGTGAATATATTAAAGCTTTCCAGTTCTCACAACTCTCCCCTTACCTTTTCCCACTGCCTAGAGGTGGGAGAGGAAAGGGTATAAGAAAACCCCACTAAATGTGGAGTACATTTCGTCAAAGTCTGTGTGAGCCAACCTGCCCCCAGTAACCACGATGTTGACGCCATCCCCTGCCTTCAAGTGCACAACGAGGTGGAACGCTCCCGGGCCCCCGCAAGTGTGCAAGGCCCCGTGGGGCTGGTGATACTCCAGGAATTCTCGCCTGTAGCCTGCCGTGTGCAGCTGGGCCACACTGGCATTGGACACTGACAGGACAGCCTCCACGTACGCGTCCCTCTCAGGAGTAAGGGTGGCCGTGATCAGGTAGCGCCCATCGTATGGAGCTGTGAAGATCCCTGGGAGGAAGAAGGCAGACTCTTGTTCATGTGACACCATCACAGCCCTTTGCAGCAGGTATCAGTTAATTTTCGTGGGAGAGAGCCCGCCCACAATCACCCGATGACCCCCACCTTGGCGTGAACCACTCTGCCACTGACCCAGTCCTCATTGCGAGACCCCCTTGTCACATTCAGAAGAGGACAAGCATTGCAAACCCCCCAGCACTTGGTACAGTTAATATACCTCACCTACACTCAGAGCAGCCCTAGGAGAAACTAGTGCTGTGCACGGTGCAGAGAGAGCCATCTGGCCTTGTGGGAAGAGAGAGCTCAGTCCCTCTAACATCTCCAGCCACTGGATCCGCCAGCCTCTGCAGTGCCAGTTGCACTGGCCGCGTGGGCAAAGCTGCAGAGCTGAGGTCCCGCCCCTGCACTGCTCCCTACTCAGCGGAGATACAGTGGGGAGGCATCAGCCTCCCAGATCCTGGTGCCTCTTGGGGATTTTCTCCCCTGGAAGTACCCCAAAGCCAATTCAGAAAAAGCCTCACAGCTTGGCTGCTGGGCACAATATCCACAAACTCCTGAGTTGCCTCCTGAGGAGGCAGGACCCCCCAAAATCCCATAAAGCTTGTCACAACTGGGGGAAAACCATGACCAGCTCCACCCTTGGAGGAGCCAGTTTGCCTGCACTGGACCATTACACAGGTGCCATCCATTCACAGGTAGAAGTCAGCTGACTCTCCCTTCGCCAAAGAGCCACAGGTACCAGGTGTGCAGAGAGCAGGGGCATGGTAGTCTGAGGCATGGCGGTAAGGAGGAGGAGGAAATAAGGTTTGTAGATGTACCCATTGCAAAGCAGCTGTAGGTGGCCCTACAGCCAGAAGAGCCAGAGCCCATGTGAAATGCTGCCAATAGCAGCCACTTTTCCTGGGCTCGAAGGAGAATACACTTGACCCATGGACCACAGGCTGTGAGCAGACAGAAGGGAGGTCCCAGTGCTGAAAGAAATCTCAGGGGCTGGGTCTTCACTCTGCCCTGAAAAGTGCCGGGCCACTGGGCTCCCTTCCCCAGCTTTTAATAGTAACCTAAAGCTCCTGGAGTCTCTCCTGAGGTACCTGGGCTGTGAGGACAGACCCGGCCCTGGCACTCTGGGCACCTGGACTTTGTGTTCCTTCAGGGTCACCTAGATTTTCCTTTACTGAAGACATGTTCTGAACTGGACATCATGGGAGAAACATGGGTCACCATTCCTGCTTGCAGCGATCCCTTGACCTGCCGGAGTAGACGGGCTGTCCCAACCTCCACAGCAGCATGGAGTGGGGGCCCTGGTGGAATCTGTATTAGAGTTGAAAGCCAAGGGGCACTATTCACACCCTGGCCTGTCTGCCTCTGAGCCTCAGGAGCAGCTTAGAGATGCAGGGTCCTGAGCGTCTCTCCAGCCAGCCTGGAGGACGCAGAGTTCCACTTTTGTGGCTTCTGCACGTGGCTTTTATGCTCCCCAGCACTGTCCTAAAAACAGGTGGGATTTAGCCTGCTGGCAGAGCAAACATTGGGGTAATGGCTAAAAACTGCCTAGAAGGAACTTGGTTCTATCTCCCAATAGTCTTCTGGAAATCCACCAGCCATTACACGCACGCATGCAGCCCCTGGGAGGACCTGCGTGGGCCCCTTAGTCTGGGGCACTTGACAGACTGGCCTCTTGTCCGAGGTCTCTGAGTTCCTGAAGAAGAACCCCCCAGGCTGCTTGGGGCCTTCAGCACCTGCCTCAGGCTCTGCCCTGACTGGCCCCAGGCACACCTGGAGCTGTTCTTCCCCCGGGGCCGCTGACGGGGGCAACATCAACGGGCCAGGTGGTGGGTGCCCTGACTGACTTGCCTTCCCTTTACACTGGAGACCAGATGCCATGTTGGTCCCTGAGGACAGAAGCCAAGGCTCAGGTGTGGGCTGGTGGGTAGGAGGAAGCCTGAGCAGCAGTATCCTACGGTGACCTCTGTCTCTCTTCTCAGGGGCTGAGGGACAGCCAGGGTGCCACCAGTAGACCCAGACAGCTGAAGTGGTTCTGATTCAGAGCAGGAGACCCTACACGCAGGGCCACCCTCCTGCAGGAAACATCTTTTTTTTTTTTGGCTATGTTCATAAACCACAGCTTCTTCCTGAAGGAGGCAGGGTGTCTCCAGCCTGTCCTGTCCCAGGGTGTGAAGATGACACACTGAGAAATGAAACCCGTCCAAGGCTTCAGCTGGGAGAGCCTTTCTAACCATCTACAGTCACGTGGACGGTTCCCATGGCGAGAGGGCTGAGGGCTGCTGCTCTGACCGGAAGTGTCTCGGCACACCCAGCCGCCTGCAGCCTGCAAGCTCTTCACAAAAACCCATGACAGGGACCAGAAACATTGCCAACTGCCTCCTCAGGTGCCCACAGCTGCTGGGGCATCTCCTCAAGTGGGGATCCCCCACCCCAGGGCCCCAGAGAGCATACCCCTCAAGACTTACCGGTGCTGGGGTCGTACACATCCCCATCATTGACCAGCACTTTGTTGAAGAGGACAACGCCCCCATCGCTGGGGAAAGGCTTCTGGGTGAGCCCCGCGGAGAAAGACACCAGGGAAGGCACTGGAACCCCTGGAGCAGAGAGGACGAGGGTGTTCACAGGCAGGTGGGGTTGGGGCCTAGGAAGCCAAGGCCTGTGTGCCTGTCCCAAGAGGTGGCCTCGTCATTTTACTTTGCCTTCAAGTGGTAGAGCGCCCAGGGACACAAACCGTCTGAGAGCCAGTCTGCCCTACCAGATCAGCAGTGAGAACAGCTGAGCTGGGCGGTTGGTCAGGCATTGTGCCTGGAGCAGACGTGTGAGAGAGACACTGTGCGTGTTTGGTTGAGGGGGAGGGCAAGGAGTGGATAATGGGAATAATCTTGGGAGCAGCTTACTTATTGAAGAACCAATAAAACCTGGATCCCCAAGAAGCTGCTCAGGGCTGCACCAGGCTTTGGTCTACCCAGTGGTGCTCTCAGGGAACTCCAGGAGCCAGGATCGTGCTCAAGGGAAAACTCTGTCCTCCATGGCTCTGACCCTCTCTGGGGTGCAAATCTGGCGAGGGCCCCACGGGGCAGTCAGCACAGGCTGTGGTGGCAGCTGGTGGCAGGGAAGGACAGGGCCTGGTCTCCGCCCGCACTAACGGCCCAAAACAGGGAAGAAAGACACACAGGGCAGAGGCTGCCATGGAGACCGGGCCTCTTGCTCTGGTGCCCTGGCAGACCTACCTGGGGAGGCTATAGGAGGTGACCTGGGGTATCCTGAAAAACAAAAGACAGTGGAATATAAAACAAAATCCCAAGCAGCACTTCATTTTTTATATCTCTTTCTTTCTCTGCCCCTCACGCTATTTTTAAAAAACAGACAAAGAGCAAAGGCACCCACTCCAAGCCACCTCCCCAGAAATAGCTGCGCCTGCCCAGCCTGCTTCCTCACTAGCCCACTTACCCCTGGACAGGGAAGAATGCCCTGAGGGTAGTTGGATGAGGAAAAGATGAGGAACTGGGGCTTCTCAATCAAGCCAGGGCAGAGAAGTCCACAGACTGACTAGAATCACATATGCCAATGACTATGCCCGCCCTCTAGGAGCTTTGTTCACAGGCTTCACCTCCAGCAAGCCGGATGCAGTGCTTGCACACGGATGCACGGGTGCGTGGGGGGATGGGTGGATTGCTGGTTGGATGGATGGATGGATGGACAGATGGATAGATTGCTAGATGGATGGATGCATGGACAGACAATAAATAGCCCAACAGTGTATAATCATCCATGCTACATAAAACTAATAGAAAACAAACTGCTTAGAAAACTATTTGTTTACATGTCATAGCCCTGCACCTCAGTTTCCCCATCTGTAAATAGAACTGATAACTTCACAGTGCTGTGAGGAGAGCTATGAGAAATTGATGTGGGGGGACCCCACAAATGCTCACTCCCTTTTCCTTCTCCTCCCACCCTTGTCTGCTCCCCCCCCCCCACTCCCCAGTGGAGCTGACACAACTTGCATGGAGCACCTTCTAGTCCGGCACCGAACTGGGCTTTCTCCCCTCACCCCCACAGAAGCTCCCTGAGGTGCCACTGCTGTCCTCACTCTGCAAGTGACAGAGCTGAACCTCAGGTCCCAGTGCTTGTCATGACAGCATTGGGATTTGATCCAGAACCTTCCAGCTTCCTCACTCTGACATATGGCTGTCTCTGCTGCTGCACAAGCTCCCAGTAGACCTTTGGTTCCCCAGGTACACTTCCTGCTGGGAAGATCAGTGGGCTTCCCTTGGGGCCTAGGTATTCCAGCCTGTGGGGCCACCGAAGTATAACTTGTTGCACTGACCCTGGGGGGCCCCAGGCTCTGGGGGTTCAATTAGCATGAACTGGTCTCTCAGGATGTCAGCACCTTTAGAGAGCTAAGTTTTGGACTTCGCACCCTGAAGCCTGAACCCTGAGCCCACAAAGCCCCTGCAGCAGGCCCCCAAGGCTAAGACTGTGCCTCCATGTAGTCTCACCTGGTGCTCCCGCGAAGCCTTGTGTTCTGGGGATGGGCACCTGCCCAGACTGGCCATCCACCCCGTGGGGCAGACCCCTCCCTGACATGCCCATCCTCCCTGGAGGCCCAGCCTCGCCAGTCTCCACGAAGTCCCCAGTGGAGCCAGGCAGCCCTGTCCGGCCAGGCCACACTGGCGGGGGCAGTGGCTGTTGGGGTCTCTTGGGCAGAACAGGCTGCTGGCCCGTATGCAGCTGTTGTCCAGGGTCCTCAGGAGGTGGGGGAGCACTGGGCCTTGGTGGTGGCGGAGGGGTCAGCTTCGGATGAGATGGCTCTGTGGGGACCGCTGTCAGCTGTGGGGGCTTCTCGGGAGCTTTCGGGGCCTTCCCTCGGGGTGGAGGTGACGGCATTTCTGAGGGCTCCTCCGCTGAGCATTTGGAAAGTGGAAAGAAATACAGAGAGTTAAAATCTTCAGGCTGAAAGGCTCAGCCACAACCCCTATGTGAGACTGAAGGCGTGCGCTTGGGGGGCTGTCCTTGTACCTACACCAACAAAGTCATGGGCACTGCCAAGGACAGGATCAGCCACCACTGTATGGGGACAACCTGCCTTGCAGCTTCGGAAGGAGCTGCCTGGCAAGCAGGTGGCCTGGGAGCCACTGAGAAGGCAAGTGGAAGGCGCCCTGCCCAGGGAGGCGGATTTTCGGCCTCCCTGCATGACGGCTGCACTCTCCCAAACAGCACCACTCTTGGCTCCAGCACACAAACTTTTCTGATGTCACAGATGACATCTGTGCATAATGATAGCACAGATGTAACCACAAGTTACTGAAAGATATTACTATTGCCACAGGCAACCTTACATTTAAACAAGCTAGTTTTAGGGGCACGGTGGATAGCTTCACAAGCTGAGGGTCTCCTGGGTACAGATGCCAACGCAGCCCAAGCAGGTGTCCGGGAGCTTGGGCCACCTCTACAGCAAGAGCAGGCCCCAGAAGGGCAGCAGCACCCTGGCCTCTCACCACACCCTCAAGTCGCCAGCGGAGGGGGTTTCCACCAGAGGAGCCTTCTGATTCACACTTTCCCATCCTCTTGGGATGGCACTGTGACACAGCCAGGAAACTGCCGCCCTCTCCTCAATGCCTGCATTCCTGGAACTAGCCTTCCTGTAGAGGCTCACAGGGCATCTAAAAATAACCAGACCTGGCTGCATAACACCCTCAAAAGTCAACCCCTGCTCCTCAGGCCCCTATGGTGCCTGCAACGCCCAGGTTCCAAGATACAGAATTGTGTCCTGGCAGAATCAGTGACTGCATTTTAGTGCACTGTCTAGTTTTGTTTTAAAACTCACTAAGGTGATTACAGCATATGGAACACACGCGCCCCTCCCTCCACAGAGCCGGGCTGCTCATCCACCTCCACCCCAAAGGGAGACGATGATTTCTCAAATAGCCTTTCCTGACCAGTGCTCCATGCGGCAATTAAGCCCAGCAAAGAATAAATGGATCAGTGATCACTTTCGGATTGATCACTTTCTCAGTTCTCCCAAGGTTAGCACAGAGCTAATACCATTCTAGATGCAGAGAAGTTAATTCATGCCCATCAGTGGAATGGATCGGGTCTCATTGTCTTTGGAACCCTGGCGGAGAAGGGCTGGGTTAGAGAAACAGGCAGACAGATTCCAGACACAGGAACACCAGCCACAGTGGAGGACAAAGACCAGTCTGAAAACACGAAGTCAGTCTGCACACTAAGTTAGGAGACTCCCAGCCCCTCTTCCCTGCTCAGTTTCCAAGACACTTATTTATTACTGCAGGTCAGTGACAGGAGGAACCTTCAAACTGACTCCATAACCCTGGCTGGGTAGGTTAGTTGGTTGGAACATCAAAAGTTTGTGGGTTTGATTCCTGGTCAAAGCACATACCTAGGGTGCAGGTTCAGTCCACAGTTGGCGTACATACAGGAGGTAGCCAAATAATGTTTCTGACATTGACATTTTTCTCTGTTTCCTTCCCTCCCTCCTTCTCTCCCTCTTTCCCTCTCTCCTTAAAATTAATAAAAGTTATTGGGTGAAGATTTATTTTTTAATGACTCCATAGTGAAGCCCATAGGCACAAAACCCTATCTCTGCCTCACCTTTAAATGTGAACCACGGTCAAGATCACCTGAAGTGCAAGGAAAGCTTTTAATGTGAAAGACAAAACCAAAACAAATCACCCAACCAACTCATGAAAAGGAACTCTGGAGAAAAAGACAATGCAAGAAACAAACATGCTATCCCCCTGAGAAATGGAAGTCACCGTCCAAGATGCAAGAGAAGATTGGTATAAAAAAAGATCTTCTTAAGACTTCCAGCCAATATGGAGGCATAGGTCAATACACTGTGCCTCCTTGCACAACCAAAAGAAGGACAACAACAAATTTAAAAACAAAAACAACCAGAACTGGCAGAAAATCAAACTGTATGGAAGTTTGACAACCAAGAAATTAAAGAAGAAACATTCATCCAGATCAATAGAAGGGGCAGAGATGGGCGGCTGGGTAGACAGGCCTCCTGACACAGTGGAGCCTGGCAGACCAAACAAGGTGGCAGCTGGCAGACAGGGTGATCCCACATTTGCATGTGGATAAACCAGGAGGAACAACTGGGGAGCAAGACAGACCATGCAACCCACAGTTCCAGTGCTGGGAAATAAAGCTTCAAAACCTCCGGTTGTAAAAACCCGTGGGGATTGCAACAGTGGGAGAAACTCCTAGCCTCACGGGAGAGTTCGTTGGAGAGACCCACAGGGTCCCAGAATGTACACAAACCCACCCACTCTGGAATCAGCACTAGAAGGGCCCAATTCGCTTGTGAGTAGTGAAGTGATTGAAAACCAGCAGAGCTGAACAAGCAGCATTTTCTCTTCTCAGACCCCTCTCCCACATACAGTGCCACAATGCAGCAAAATGGGTTGCCCCTCTCTGGCAAATACTTAAGGCTCTACCCAAACAATATATCAGGACCCCCTAAGACAAAAAATGGCCTAAATGAAAGAACAGATCAAATCTCCAGGAAAAATACAACTAAGCAACAAAGAGATAGCCAACCTATCAGATGCAGAGTTCAAAATACCAGTGATGAGGATGCTCACAGATATGATTTAGTATGATCGCAAAATAGAGGAAAAGCTGAAGGCTATGCAAAGTAAAATAAAGCAAAGTGTATAGGGAACCAAGAGTGACAGAAAGGAAACCATGACTCAAATCAACGGTTTGGAGAAGAAGGAAGAAATAAACATTCAACTAGAACAGAATGAAGAAACAAGAATTCAGAAAAATGAGGAGGCTTAGGAACCTCCAAGACAACTTAAAACGTTCCAACATCTGAATTATATGCGTACCAGGAGAAGAGGAAGAGCAAAAAATTGAAAACCTATTTGAAAACATAACGAAGGAGAACTCCCCCAATTTGACAAAGGAAATAGACTTCCAGGAAGTCCAGGAAGCTCAGAGAGTCCCAAAGAAGTTGGACCCAAGGAAGCACACACCAAGACACATCATAATCACATTACCCAAGATTAAAATGAAAGAGAGAATCCTAGAAGCTGCAAGAGAAAAGGAGACAGTCACCTACAAAGGAGTTCCCATAAGCCAATTTCTCAAAAGAAACCTTATCGGCAAGAAGGGGCTGGGAAGAAGTATTCCAAGTCTTGAAAGGCGAGGACCTACATCCAAGATTGCTCTATCCAGCAAGGCTATCTTTTAGAATGGAATAAAGTGCTTCCCAGGTAAAACAAAGTTAAAGGAGTTCATCATCACCAAGCCCTTATTATATGAATGTTAAAGGGACTTATCTATGAAAAAGAAGACCAAAAATACGAACAGTAAGATGACAACAAACTCACAACTATCAACAAACAGACCTAAAGCAAAAACAAAAACAAAAACAAACTAAGAAAACAGGTAGAACAGGAACAGAGTCACAGAAATGGAGATCACATGGAGGGTTATCAGCAGGGAGAGGGAGAGGGGAAGAATGGAGGTAAAGGTATAGGGAATAAGAAGCATAATTGGTTGGTACAAAATAGACAAGGTGAGGTTAAGAATAGTATAGGAAATGCAGAAGCCAAAGAACTTATATGTATGACCCATATACATGAACTAAGGGGTGAGGGGATGCAGGCAGGATGGTACAAACGTACAGGATGGAGGGGAGTAAAAGGGGGAAATGGGACAACTGTAATAGGATAATCAATAAAATATATTTAAAAAATATATTTAAAATATAGTTTTTACTTTTTAAAAAGCAAAAAACTAAAAAGGACCTTAAAGAACAAGGATGAGCCTTTGCTGATTAAAAACATGCTTGCCAAAAAAAGAAATTCAGTGAAAGAGTTGGTAGATAAAATCAAGGAGATTTCCAAAAGGTAAGGCAAGAAACCAAAAATGGCAGACAATAGGAAGAAGAAAATTAGAGTGTCAGTTCCGGCCATGTAGCTCAGTTGGTTAGAGCATCATCTAGACCCACCAAGGTTGTGGGTTCAATCCTTGGTCAGGACACATACAAGAATCAACCTATGAATGCATAAATAAGTGGAACAATGAAATGATATTTTTTCTCTCCCTCAAATCAAGAAATAAAATTTTAAGAAAAGGAAAATTAGAGGGTCAACCCAGTAATCTTTCCTGAGAAAAACTGGGATTAGGGATGACAAGGTGATAAGGAGAGAATTATCAAATACACACACACTCTCTCAGAACTGGAGAAGATGAAAGATCCTAGTACAACTATTGAATAAAAGGCCCAAGCAAAGGCATATTCAGTACATTGGGGATAACAAGAAGATCCTACCAGCTTTCAGGAGAAAAACATTTTTAAAAGTGACTTCAAATGAGAAGGGGATCATCAGGCTTCTCAACAACGTTAGAACCTAGAGGACAAGAGAACAAGGCCTTGCAATTTTGAAGGAACAACACTGTTGACTTTGAATTCCACAGTCGGTCAAAAAAGTCTGTCAATTATGAGACTAGAATGAAGGAAGATATTTTCAGACATACAATGCTTCTTAACAAAACACAACTCTCCCAAACACCGTTCTTAAAAACTATTGGAAAATACATTTCAAGCAAGCCATGAAAGAAAAAACCTTGTAGGGTCTCAGACAGGAAAGAGGTTCAGAGTTTCAAGGATGGCACTGAAGGAAGTTTCAGACTGGAAGCCTCATGGCAAATGCAGAGTGAGGAGTCTGGCCCGGGTCAGGAGGAGAGAGGGCCCCAGGGCGGTCGCTCATCTTAAAACACAGGGTCTACACATAGGACACATTTTATGCTGTGGAAAATTGTATTAAGAGAGTGTTGAGGGTAAGAAGAATCCAAAATGGACACATAAAGTTTAGCAAGTGACATGCAACACTACTACTAATTCAGTGAAAAGCAAAACAAAAAGCAACACAGTCATCTTTAGCTGTCATCCAGTGACTCCGCTCATGAGCACACAGGCGTTGACTCGATTCCTGTGATGCGACTGTTGGGGAAGGGACTAGGGGAAGCAGGAAAGACAAGGGGGAGCCTTGTTACAGTCTCATTACAGCTGATAAAAAAGATAAGCTATATAATGTCTAAATACGACCTGAAGCATCTATGTTGAGAGATGTCTAAGGTAATAAATCAATGTAGAAATATGGAGGCAAATATTAAGGGGGAAAACATCTGAAAGAGTTGTTCGTGGCTGCCACCACCAACCCCCCACCCTACAGATTCCGGGAAAGGTGCGGGGGATGTGGGGACAGGGATGCTGATTTTCGTTATAAGCTTCTCAGGACTGGTTTTCCTTCTTTTTTTAACTTAATTATTGTTCAAGTACAGTTTTCTGTCTTTTACTCCCATCCCAACTGTAGAAGACACTCACCAAGGGCACATTTCTACCCTACCCCTTCCAGGCATGCTTAACTCTGTTTCTTCTCCGTCCCCTCTGTCCTCCTCACTCTGTTCCCTGGTTCCGGACTGTCCGTCCTCCCAGGGCAACCCCCTGCCTGAGCCCCCAGCGCCCACCTCCCTGCGCTTCCAGGAGCTGCTCCATCCAGCACCACTCCTTTCCTCCTCCCCCCCAAGTTCTTCCTTTAAGCCCAAGTTTAGGTGTCTCCATCCAAAATTTAAATAAAAAATACTTTTCCTCAGTCCCATAGCCCCCAATGAATCACAGTCAGCAAAGTACCTTGAAATAGCAAAGTCCGGCCCCCCGAACTGGCCCTTTTTCTCTTACCTCTTCCCAGCAAACCCTCAAACCAACTCTCTCTCTGAAGTCCACTGGCATTCTCCTGCTCACCTCATCCTGGTGCTCAGAGTCATATTTTCCTCCTCCCTCTCTTCCCTCTCTCCCTCTCCTCCTCTCTCTCTTTCTCTCTCTCACACACATACACACACACACACACACACACGCACAGATCTGTTGCTAAGTCCAGCTGATTCTAATTCTGAAATATTTTTGGCTCCTTCTTCCACATCTTTGCACAATGCTCTTTAGAAAGCATTCTAGTCATCTTTTCCCTGCTCAAAACTCTTTCACAGTTTTCCACTGCTCATCGAAGGAAATCAAATCTCTGTCTGACACCCGAGTCCCCACCACCGGCCCCATGCAGGCTTCAGAACCTCAGTGGTGCCTGGCTCTCATCTGAGCTTCATTTCTTTGTGCCTTTGCTTTTGTTGTTCACACTCCCTGAAGGCCTCTTCTGGTGCCCTTGCCAAGAGAAACACATCCATCCCTGAAGACCCAGCTCAGATACCACCTTCTCCACGAAGCCAGCCTGGATCCGCCCAATGGCCTTGAACAATCCTGTCTCTGAAACACAAAGGTCTTTGGGCCTCTAGGGGCTCTTTCAAATTCTTATCTTTCTTCTCTTGCTGGGTGATGAGCACTTGAGGACATATTTTAATGATTGTTTATCCCCTAGGCTAGGCACAGGGCCTGGCACATGTGTTTGGTGAATGGAAGGAGGCTGGAAATATGGCATGTCCTATGGGCCACCCCCAAATTCCTTCCAGCCGTTAAATTAGCACCTGAATTTTGCCAATGACTGCCACTCTTGGGTCCTGTTACAGCAGTGGTCCCCAATCTTTTTGACACCGGGGACCAGTCTCGGGGAAGACACTTTTTCCAGGGAATGGGCTGGGGGAGGATGGCTTCGGGCTGATTCAAGCACATTGCATTCAAGCTCACCTCCGGCTGTGCACCCTGGTTCCTAACAGGCCACAGGTCCATGCAGGGCCACGGCCCGAGGGTGGGGTCCCCGGTATTAGGGCAAGCCTGGTGCGCAGAGACAGTGGTAGCTCGCGCTTTTGTCCTCATCACTCCCGAAGCACCCAGGCGCATCATACCGAGTCGGAGGCAGAGGGAAAAGAGTGAACAAATATGCTGCTTGGGCCAAATACTCTCCACTAATCTCCTCGGGGCGTCCGTCCACGGGTGCTGTGAGAGCCGAATGCTCCAAACTGTCCGCCACGTCACAGCAAAGATGGTAATGAGAATGGCGCCCTGGGTGGGACAGAGCCCCAGCCCAGCCCCTCTAGCTCCCGCTCCTGCTGCAGCATCGCGCGGCACTCCTGAGGTACACACGAAGTTGAAACGGAGACTAGACAGCATTTTGCTCTTTCTGGAAAGACAACTCTGGCAGTCAATGTCTTTCTAAACTCAACATGTGTTTCTAATTCAGAGATGGACCATTTGAATTCAGTTCCTAAGAGCCACGGGTTGCTGCGCCTGTGTTACTGCGCGAGGAGCAGTGAGGAATGGATCCAGTCCTGGCTCTTGATCTGGGCACCTGCCCCCAGGGCAGTCTCCTGATGCTGTGTGGCCTCGTACCTCCAGGAGCAGCAGGACAGACAGGACCACAGGCTTACCATGGAGGGACTTGACATTCGTGTAATAAAAGCCATTCCTTCTTCTTTAAAGTTCTTATTAAAAGCCAATTTCAGCATCACTAAAATAAAGAGCTGCCTTTAAAAATCCCCCAAATCCACGAGGTTGATGTGCTAAGATGATGTGTCTGGCCCAGCTGATTAATGTCTCGTTCTGGTGACAGGAGCCTGGGGTGTCTGCTTCCTCTCGCAGGCACTCAGAAACCCTGGAGGCAGGTTCCGCTGCAATGTGGACCTAACTTGCAAAAATTAAGGCTCTTTAGCAGGTTCCTGGCTCCACAGTGGTGCCTTGGCACAGAGCCAGAGGCTGCGTGCCGGGCAGACACTGGCCTTGGACATTAGCGTCTGTGTTGGAGGCCTGTCTGTGGGAAAGCCACTGTAACCCCCTGAATTATCCACACCCTGCATCACACAGACTGACTCCACAGCACTTCCTGTCACCTGGGCAGAATTCAGTGCCAATCAGATGAAGTGACAAGTGTGAGTGCTCCTCCCTAATTGTAAAATGCGGTGCAAGTGGGAAGTGCAATTCGTCAGAAGTCTGGTCCAGGTGAAACCTGATTTGCTTGGCATCCAGAGGACGTGTCTGCCAGCCAAATGCTGCAACTCACAAGTATTTAAAGACTTTCTGGCTTAAGAAAATCCATCCAAATGCTGACAAAAGGCAGCTGACTGGATGGATGTAAGATGTTCTCAGAGATGATTACCACATTACACAGCTGAAGCCCACTTCCTGGGAATAGGCCCATGCCACCACAGACTGAGGTGTGACGCTCGCCTGTGCATCAGAAGTTCAGAGGAATGTGGCTCCTGTCCTGAGCTGGCACAGAGTGGGCTACGAGAAAACGGCCAGTTGAAGAAGCAGTCACTTGTCCTCCCTGCGGGAAGGCTGAGGGGAGAGCAGGCCAGATGGCATGCCCCTAAATGAAGGACATGTAGGTACATGAAAGGAACAGCTGACAGAAAACCTGAATCGTTCCCCTGACAACACAGGGAGGGAAAACGTATTCACAGGAATGGCTCTACTCTGAGCAAATGGCAGCCTAAACGCTGATCTGGCTTTGGTTGAACAAAGCAGGAAAAAGCCCTCCCGCTTGCACAAGGTGGCGCTGTGTTGGTCATGGCACCGAGGGGCTCGGACTGACACTTCCCCAAGTGGGCGGAGCCAAGAACGTGAGTCCAGCTGTGACCACTTGGAAATCCCAAGGAACCGGGCTAAAGAGAGAAAATGGGTCTACATTTCTAAAAAGTACACCACTGAAATACAGATACAGCTTTATGTGTGCGTGTTAAGACCTGTAGCAAAACCTTTGAGATGAAAAGTATTTCAGTATCAGTCTCAGAGAAGGGGTCTCACCCGTCTGAGCACCGGCATCACTTGGGAATTTCTTTTCTGGCAGAAATTCACAAGCTGATTCTAAAATTTATATGGAAAGGTAGAGGGGATCTATACTTCTCGGTTTTCAGAGCTACTTCGTAGCTTCAATAATCAAGACATAAGGAGAGACAGAACGATAATGAACAGAACAGAGTCCGTAAGTGGACTCGCACAGGCTCGGTCACCCTTGGCTGGTGGCAGGCGACAAAGTCGGTGGTTTTATTCTCGCTCCTCACTTCCTTCCTGCCCCCGCGCCTCCCTTCTTTCTGGGCACCGCTTGTCCTGGGCAGTGGCTCCTGGTGCCTCTGACGCGGCCTTCCTTCCACTTCCAGGACCAGAGCTGGAAGTTCATTGCTTTAATTACAAATTTAACTAAAAATTCCTGGGTCTCACCTCATCCCTGTTGAACAGGAATCTCCTGAGAGAGCCCAGGAGTTCTTATTTTAAGCTCCCAGATGATTTTGCACGCAGCTGTGGAAGAGCTCGGGCCTCAGAACACTGCACTTCTAAATTCAAGGTTAGGGTGGAGAAAAGCAGCTGCTATGTATACCAACTAAAGAGCATTACAGAAACCAGGTGCTGCCCCGGCCAGGTGGTTCGTTAGTTGGAATGTCTGTTCACGCACCAATAGGTTGCGGGTTTGTTCCTTCGTTGGGGTGTGTATAGGAGGCAACTGACTGATGTTTGTCTCTCACATCAATGTTTCTCTCTTCCCTTCTTCTCTCTCTAAAATCAATAAACATATCCTTGGGTGAGCACTGTGGGGGGCAGGGAGCCCTGGCCAGTGTGGTTTTAGGTTCAAGCCCCAGTCTGGGCGATTGCTAGCCCCACCACATACAGTAGGCAGCCAATGGATGCTTCTCTCTGGCACCAATACTTCTTTCTCTGTCTTTTCCTTCCTTTCTCCCTTCCCCTCTCTCTCTAAAAGCAATGAAAACAATGTTCTTGGGTGAAGATAAAATCAAACAAACAAAAAACTAAATGTCCATAGGGTCAAAGGCCGTGTACTGTCTGGGGCCAATATGGTCTGAGTATATGTAGTTTAGTTGGCCTTTATATGTACATAAAAGTCCAAGTCCATCATGCTGTCTTAGCCCTACACTGGCCCCAAACTCGGCCAGTTTTGAGTTGAAGGCAAAAATCACCATAATACTCACATCAGACCATTCTCCCCAGGCTAGGCTTCATGGTTAGATACTTATTTTAAAAGGCTGTGCTTTTCTTCATTCTTGTGGCACATCTTAAATTAAGCAACTTGATATTGAAGGGAGTCTTAAATATGTAACACTCCTAAGCAAAACACTATTATAATAATTGAAGTAGTATGAGAAGTTGCCCTAAGACATGAGCAAAAGGAAGAGGTGGGCGACTAGAACAGGAACTAATGTCGTCCTGAGAGGATGTTGAAACAATACTGTGGCATCTAGGCAGGCCTGTCCCTTCTTGGAACTGTGACGTAGGGAAAGAGCGTTCCCTGATGCCCAGAAACTCGCTTCTGCCCACCAGTTCTGGTGGAGTCCCAGGTTTCTCAACGCCAGGAACTCCCCTTCTCTCCCAGCTGTAAGAGGAACAGTGCAAATGCTGGAGTCAGCCAGGCTCAGTGTCTCCATCAGGAAGGAGGTGGGGATGTGCCAGTGTCCAAGGCTGCGCCAGTCTCGGTGTTGTGGGTGCTTGCAGTGCAGGCCGGGATGGTCCTGGGCCCAGGCAGAAAGTAGGCTCTGCCTTTCATGCTCATCCGGGGACACACATCAGAGCTACTGGCAGCAGGGAGACTCCCTACCTGACTGACTTCTGGAAAGGTGAAAGTGGGCAGCTTGAGGACAAGAGGCCACTAAAGGGAAGGGAAAGGGTGCTGGTGAAGTGTGAAGTAGCGGCGCCCAGGCCCATCTGTGGAAACGGGGGTGACTATCTCCAGGCAGAGGGCCAAACCCTTACAGCCATGTTGGACAGAAGAACAAAGGATGAAGGAAGTTACCTGTCCTTTAAAACCTAACAAATGCCTGAGTGCAAAGTTTCTCGGTAATAAGAATATTTGAACATGAATCCTGAATGCTAGGGAGGGAAGATTTCTAGGCTTTTTACACTACTGAATGCACAGTATACAGAAGAAGAACACAAAAGGGAGAGAGGGAGAAAATGGCCTCTGGCTATCTAGAGCATTCTGCGGACCAGCCAAGAGCCTGATGCCCTGAGCTGCCATCCCAGAGCGGCTGTGCAGACAGGCAGGCCTGCTCACTCCTCTGAGACTGGAGGCCTGGGCTTTGCAGAAAGAGGAAGGGAGAAAAGTTCAGCCAGCAGCAGACTGAACATCCATTAGAGAGGACAGAGGATTAAAACAATAGGTAATACTTACTGAGTGATTACCAAGGACTATTTAATACTCCACTACTAAGGAGTATTAATCCTCACAACAACTTTTTGAGGTATTTTTATTATTTTCAATTAATAGATGCAGAAAGTGAGGCATTAGGTAGAATGTGAGTTTAGATGAGCTTGTAGATCTGAGAAATAATCACTTCCTGGCTCCAAATCCTCTGATAGTCTGTCATTGTACTTAAAATCCAAATCCTTTACCACAGCCTATAAAATCCTGTATGTTCTAGTTCCTATCCCCTCTTTGACCTCTCTGTCTAGGACTTTCCCTGTTGCTCACAGACTTGATCGAACTGGCATTCTGAGTTTTCAAACAGGGCAAACTCATTCCTGTCTCAGGACCTTTGAACATGCTGTTCCCCAATACTGGGAACGCTTGTCCCACAGATTTCTGCAGGGCTTGCCCTTCATTTTATTCATATACCTACTCAAATGTCATATCCAGTGAGCAGCCCTCCCTGCCACTGACTTAAAATATGTTGGCCCCAGTCTTTATCGCTTTACTTTGTTGAATCTTTCCTCACACACTGATTGCTGGCTGAAATGAGATCTTTATTTGCTGGGCTGCATTTAGCCTGTCTTCCCAACTGCAGTGTAGGATCGGCGAGGGCTAAAACTTCAGCACTAGGACACAACTCAGGAAATATTTGTTGAATAAATGAATGGGTAGGAGCACAGAGGCCGCTCAGCTGAGCTGAGCTGAAGGTGAGGCAGTGATGAAAATACAGTGATTCTTTACCTTTTGAAAGTTAGGCACCTGTCCAAGTATTACATGAAAGCCATGGACCTTTTATTCCCCCAAATAACCAAACAGCTACACCACCAGAGACAAAAAAGAGACTTGGATCTATCGGAACATTAGCTGAAGCCCCACTGTCTGCTCCTGCCCTTCCACTCCCATGGGCTGCCTCCTGGATAATTCAGTCCCATTAGAGATGCTTCTGAAGAAAAAAGTGAGGATTTCTGGACAAGATGGAGGCGTAGGTAGATACACTGTGCCTCCTCACAAAACCAAAAGAAGGACAACAACAATTTAAAAACAGAACAACCAGAACTGATAGAAAATCAAACTGTATGGAAGTCTGACAACTGAGCAGTTAAAGAAGACACATTCATCCAGACGGGTAGGAGGGGTGGAAACAGGTAGCCAGGTGGAGAGGACTTGCACCAAGATGGCAGCTGGAGGACTGGGGTGGGCAAGGTAGCAGCTGGCAGACCCTGTGAGGTGGCACCTGGTGGAGCGGGCAGTCCCACATTCATGTGGGATAAACCGGGAGGAGCACCTGGGGAGTGAGACAGACCTCGAAACCTGGGGTCGCAGAGCAGGGAAATAAAGCCACAAACCACCAACTGAAAACACTTGTGGGGGCTGAAGCAGCAATGGGAGAAATTCCCGGCCTCACAGGAGAGTTTGTTGGAGAGACCCACAGTGTCCTAGAATATACACAAACCCACCAACTCTGGAATCAGCACCAGAAGGGCCCAATTTACTTGTGGGAAGCGGGGGAAGTGACTAAAATCCAGCAGAGAGCAGAGCAAATGCCATCGTTTCCTCTTAGACCCCTGCACCACATACAGCATCACAAAGCAGCGGCATGGGTTGCCCGACTCTGGTGAATACCTCAGGCTCTGCCCCTTATACATAGCAGGCCCACCAAAACCAAAAAAATGACCCAAATGAAAGAACAGATCAAAGCTCCAGAAGTGATACCACTAAGCAACTAAGAGACAGCCAAACTATCAGATGCAGAGTTCAAAACACTGGTAATCAGGATACTCACAGAATTAGTTAAATTTGGTCGCAAGTTAGATGAATAAATGAAGGCAATGATGAGTGAAATAAAGGAAAATGTACAGGGAACCAATAGTGATGGGAAGGAAACTGGGACTCAAATCAATGGTGTGGACCAGAAGGAAGAAAGAAACATCCAATCAGAAAAGAATGAAGAAACAAGAATTCAAAAAATGAGGAGTGGCTTAGGAACCTCCAGGACATCTTTAAACAAGGCAACATCCAAATTATAGGGGTACCAGAAGGAGAAGAGGAAGTGCAACAAATCGACAACTTATTTGAACAAATAACGTAAGAGAACTTCCCCAATCTGGCAAAAGAAACAGACTTCCAGGAAATCCAGGAGACTCAGAGAGTCCCAAAGAAGTTGGACCCAAGGAGGAACACACCAACGCACAGCATAATTACATTACCCAAGATTAAAAATAAGGAGAGAATCTTAGAAGCAAAAAGAGGAAAGGAGAGAGTTATCTACAAAGGAGTTCCCATAAGACTGTCAGCTGATTTCTCAAAAGAAATATTGCAGGCAAGAAGGGGCTGGAAAGAAGTATTGCAAGTCATGAAAAGCAAGGACCAACATCCAAGACTGCTCTATCCAGCAAAGCTTTCATTTAGAATGCAAGGGCAGATAGAGTGCTTCTCAGATAAGGTCAAGTTAAAGGAGTTCGTCATCACTAAGCCCTTATTATGTGAAATGTTAAAGGGACTTTTCTAAAAAAAAGAAGATAAAAAACATGTACAGTAAAATGACAGCAAACTCACAATTATTAACAACCACACCTAAAACAAAAACAAAAACAAACTAAGCAAACAACTAGAACCGGAACAGAACCACAGAAATGGAGATCACATGGAGGGTTATCAAGAGGGGAGTGGGAGGAGGGGAGAGGGGGAGAAGGTACAGACAATAAGTAGCATTAATGGGGGGTAGAAAATAGACAGGGGGAGGTTAAGAACAGTATAGGAAATGTAGAAGCCAAAGAACCTACATGTATGACCCATGGGTGTGAACTAAAGGGGGGGAATGTGGGTGGGAGGGGGTGCGCAGGGCAGAAGGGAATGTGGGTGGGGAATGGGACAACTGTAATACCATAATCAATAAAACATATTTTTTTAAAAAAGAAAAAAGTGGGATCTGTGAACAGGGCAGTAGACTGAGCGGGAACAGTCTGTGTCCCTGGTCCAGCAAACCGGTCACTGGCTACTGCATATGGTGCATTATGCATCCTCACCCCTGGCCTTTGCTCACAGTGGGAGATATGAGGGCTGTCATTAGCGTGCCCTTCCTCCTGACACACATGAGCCCCATCACCCTTCAAGGGCTAACTTGCTTTGACCAACAGAATATGGCAGGAGTGACACCATGCCAGCTCTGGGCTGAGCCTGGAAGAGGCCCAGCAGCTTTCACCTTCACTTGTTGCCAGTTACGTGGAATAAATCTGACTGCCCTCAGACCACCATGCTGTGAAGAAGCCCAAGGTAGCCACGTGGAGAGAGAGAATGGCTAATGGAGAAATTCTGAGCCTCAGACATATGCCTGAGGTCATCCTGGACCTTCCGCCCAGCCAGGCCCAATGCCAGCTGATTGCAACCACATGGGTGACTGAACGTTAATTAAAGAAGAACCACCAAGCCAAGGCCTACCTGAGTTTCTGACCCACAGAATAATGGAAAATAATAGATCTTTGTTGTCTTAAGCCACCACAATCTGTGATAAGTTGTTACACAGTGATAACTGACTCATTCACACCAGTTCCTCACCAGGTGTGCCTTCCATCTTCCTGCTTTTCTGGACCTCAATTATTCGCTCCACTAGTGCCTCCTCCCACAAGTTTCTCTTATCGCTCTGCCTCACCTCTCACCCCACCAGCCTCTGAACTCACAACCTACTCAACCTTGAGCTCTCAGCTCGGGGGCTCTCTCCTCCTAGAAGCCCTCCTCAACTTCCACAGCAACCATGGGTGCTACTCCACATGCCCAGTGCATCCATAAACACCCCATTCCCATGATCCTCTCTGCTTGTTTCCCTCAGACCATCACTGTCAATACATTGTCATCTACATAGTCCACATGAATAGCTCAATACCTATCACACAATAAGGGTTCAGTAAGATTTTATGATCTAAAAGAATAACCCCTATACTACGCACTTGACCTTTACATATGGTCTCATTCATTCTCCCTGCAGAACAATGTGTGTCTTCGCCACTGTGACTGAAAAATGCCTTGAGGGTGAAGACTGTGCTACTTATCTTCATCCTTCACAGAGCCCTGCACAAAGTAGATGCTCAATGAATGTTCTGTTGACTTTTCATTAGTCGATGTTTTCACTGTGATCTTAACTCCTAATTCACCCTCTGATACCCAGGTCACAGATATCTGAGCTGTGGAAGCTATACAAGGACGGATAAAGTCCTGCTAGGTTATTTTTGGCTCTTTGAAATTCCTGGAAGTCCATGCATTCTACATTCACCACATCGAGTTCATTGCAAAAGGATAATCTTTTGGGAGACACATACTTCCAACTCTTACTTTAACAGACAAGCGTGAAAGACTTCACACAGCTTTTCACACTGCCTGGGAATTGCAAACTAACTGGAAATATCTGGTTCAATGTGTTATTATAATGCACTGTCCAGACAGCGCTGTCACCATGAGGGACAATCATTCTATGAACACACACATGGTGTTGTGACCATTACTCAACATTCCAGAGATACGGACGCTTCATGGGCCTGGGAATGAGAGGGAAGGCTATAAACAGTGTAGTGTGGTGGACCCCAAACTGGGGCAGAGGCCACCTTCCTGCTCCTGGTTGACATGGGTAACTTCTTATCTAAAAACCCCTTATCTTTGACTACCTCGGACACTCCCCCTGCCTTCTAAGGACCTGGCCCTGTCTCTCCCTGGTCAAGCCAGGGCTCGTCTACCTCTCATGCTCCAACCTTCCCCTCCCTGGGTTTTATACCTCAACTGGGACATGATCATATAAGCCTACAGGGCTCACACCAGGCCACGAAATCTCAGCTCACCGCATAAGGGGCTTTGCCACCTGGAGGAGAACAAGGTGGAAAAGGAGGTAAAGGACCAAAGAGGAGGAGAGAAAAAGAAAGCAGGGAGAAGACAGGTCAGGAAACAAGGGGTCCTTCTGGGCACAGAGCTGGCCCTAAACAAGTTTAGGGACCCAGCAAATTGGCGTTCAACTCTGGGAGACACAAAGGAGATGTGCCCTTGACCTGAAGACAACAGTTCTTGGATGCAGCCCACACGCATGTGCTTGGTTGCCACAGTGATTGCCATGTCAATATATTTTAAAAGTTTATAAATACTTACTCTCAGTGTTGGTATTTATGTCCTTGCTAGCCAGCACCAAACAATTCACACACTGGCACCAATCTATAAAGCACACTTTGAATACCACTGATGTAATTAATCCCACACACTGTCCACACTCTAGCACACTACATGTTGCAAACACATACAAGAATGACAGTAAAAGTCAACTTACTTGCTGATGGCTGGAATTTGATCAGATCTTGCAAGTCCGTAGAAATCTGGAAAACGTGGCTGTAGAACTGCTGGACAGAATACTTCAGGCCCGAAATGTCTCTGGTATGTGACCGGAGAGTCCCGTTCATCTGCCTGACACAAGTCCACAGGCTGCTGACATGCTTGTTGAGCCCTTCCTTGATCCTCTGAAGACTTCCTGAGATGGAGTCCAGTTTGCTGCAAGTTTTCTCCATCTGAGACACCCTGTCCTCAACCACGGAGACCTCCCTCTGGACCCCATGGGTATTTTCCTTACAAGTGTCTAGCTCAGAGAGAACCTGGCTCTGCAGCCTCTGCACCCTCTCCTCCAGCTGGACGCAGCAAGGAGCAATGGTGTCCTGGGGGGATGGCTCCACCATCCTTTCTCGCTCACCCCCCTTAGGAAACCCACCCACTCCAGCCTTTGTACCTTCTCTACACTTGCTCAGCTCATTCTGAAGATGATTCATATCATCTTCTGTGTGGTTTAATTGAGAATAAAGAAAACTAAAATCTTGTTGAAGTTTCTGGATGCTATGTTCGGTTTCTTGAAATTTCCTATGCATCGTCTCATTTAGAGATTTTAAAAGGCTCAAACTGTCACTCACTGTGTGGTCTTCTCCATTTGGTAAAGTATCTTTTATACCATTATGCTCTCCCTGGAAGTTCTGCAGGCAAATATCCTCAACATCTTGAACTTTGTTTTTCAGGTGGTTTAATTCCATCACAACCTGTTCATGCCCAGCCCCTGACACACCTGGTGGGACTGATCCTGGGGGAATGAGTTCCGCACCAGTGTTGTTGGTCATCTCTCGGAGGATGCTTCCCAAGCGCTCTTCCAGATACTGTATTTTCTCATCGAGAAGTTGCTTCAAGTCATCTACCTCTCCGCTAATGGTCCCCCGAAGGGTCTCTTCAACGTAAAAGCAATGTTCTTCTGCATTCTTCTCTGTCACATTGATCCTTGCATCTAGTTCATTCCATCTTGCATCAAAGTCCACTTCTGGCTCCGGAACAGTGGGTCGGTCAAACTCATTGTCCAGTCGCCCATTTAGCATTCTGGTGGCTTCAGTGACTCTTTCGATTTTCTGGTCTAATATCTTGATCTGTTGCCCCAAGTCACTAGTCTTTTTACCATCGCAGCAATTTGACCGGGCTGAAGGATCTTGTAGCTGGGCTCGGAGGTCATTTATTTCCTTTTTCAGGTTTGCTTCCTTCTCTCCTATAAGCTCGATCACTCCCAGGTAGCTGCTCCCATAGTCATCACACTGCTGCTGGACACCAATCAGCTTGTACTCACATGAGTTCTTCAGGTCAGCCAGCTTTCTGTCCATTCCCTCCATGAGCTCCTCTCGCAGGGCATCAATCTTACTATCGACATAGGCTTGGAAAAGTTCGTTCGTCGTCATGGTCACAGTAGGGCCCTGGGCAGCCTCCTGGAGCTGTTTGAGCTGCCCTTCATAACCTTTCACTTTCCCATCCAACTCCTCCAGCTTGTCACTCTTGGTCTTCAGAACATCCTTGACTTCAGCCAGTTCAGATTTGATGTCCTTCATGCCAGATTCTTTTTTGTTGAGGACGCCAGGAAGCTGGACCGTTTCAGTGTCTTTACCAACAGCACTGTCAGGCACTGGCTGGGGGTGCAGGTTACTGAGCCATGATGCCAGCATTTTGCTGGCATCATCCTGAATGGTATGTTTCAGATTTTCATTCACACCAGCAATGGAAGACTGGAGGTCAAGAACCGTCCTTGTGAGTCGGAGAACCTTCTCCTCAAGTACCTGGATTTTCTTATCCTGAAGTTCTTGGGGTCCCTGTTTTGGATCTACTGTCTGACTTGGTTCTGTTGCATGACTTGGTGACAGTGTCTTCTTGGGCTCTGAGATTTGGCTTGGTTCATTGTCTGGTACAAAGAAAGAGTTGGACATGAGTTAACATTTTCCACCTTGTTTCTGCAAAGATGATAAACAGGGTACTTACAGAATACACTTACACCTTCACTTCCAGATCCTCTCCCACCACAGGTAATTATTGTGGAAGAGAGGGAAAGACTATGGGCTTTGAGTGAAACAGATCTCCGCTCGCATTCTGCCCCAGCAGTTCACCGTCTGCCTTGGAGCCAACTAATCAACCTCTGTGAACTATAATCCCCTCATCTATGGAGCAGAGGTACTATCTCTCCTAGGGGTTGTTAAGACAATATATACATGGTACAGGACACTCAGTGGTTTCTTTGACCCTGAAGGGAATACTCTGTATCTACTTTATCATATGAAGATATCCTCTCCCACAGCAGTGAACTGCAGCCACACCCCAATGGCTGACTGACTATTACGATATAAAACCACAAGAAGCCACTTTAGCAAGATCCACCCAACAGCTGTTGGGTGGTATGATATCACAAGAGCAGCAAGTTACCCTCCATGTAACTCTTAAATATTCTCTTACTTTTATTAGCATCCCTATGGTCAAAGAGTCTCAAAGACACTGTTTAGCACTGTTATGCAGTTAGGGAAACTAAAATCAAAAGAGAGATAAAGCAACGGGTTTTATTGGCATCTCCTAACAATGGAGCCATATGCCCATATGTAGGAAAGTTCACTAAATCAAAAAATACAAACATTGAGTTTTTGATAATCCTACTTTGAAAAATATAACCCCAAGGAAATAGTCCAAGAAAAAGAAAAAAAATATTATAAAGAAGAATGTGAGAAGTCATAAAGTAAAAATAAACTGATACAGAGAAAGATAAACTAAAAGGAGATTATCAGAACCTGAGGTAATAGAATGAACCATGCCCTTGAATGCACAGTAGGCTACAAGGAGCACTAGAAAAGGGTTAACATTGACTAGCCTGCATGTAAAGTGAAAAATCCAAACACAAAAGAGCTTACAATGAAATAAAATGCATCAATGTACACTGACAAACATTAGAAACAAATTTAGAATGTTGCAGATATTTGACTTGAATGTTCATTGTTTTTTTCTCCTCTGAACTTTTGCACACAATCGTAACAACAGCTATTACTCATTAAAATCAGTTCAGTGGGAGAACCAAGATTGGAGTCCAGAGGCTCCAAGTCTCAGGTGGGGAACTATAAAGAACACCTTATTTTCCATAAGAAAAGTGTATTTTATCTCAAGAAAGCACATTGTTGAATCACATAAAAAATAAAATGCTATCTGCACAAAGGGAATAAAAACAAAAGGCAGGAGACTGGGGGAAGACAGGGACGCAAGGAAATGCTTCTCTGATATTCTGCTGGTGGCTGGGGGAATTGCTACAATTTGGGGGGAGAATAATTTGGCAAAAGGTATCAAAACATTCAAAAATTTTTGACCCTGCAATTTATAGTCCTAGAAATTTATTCTAGTAATCAGGGATGAATCCAAACATTTAACAGGAAAAATGCTTTTTCAAATACTATCTACAATAATGAAAATTTGCAAACAACAGAAGTCCATCTGCTGGGGACCGTGCTCAAATAATCACACCTCTAAAGTCATTAAAGGATATTGGAGAATATTTAGTGATATGGAAGGCTGCTCACTACAGGTTAAGTTAAAAAATAAGCTCCAAAAATAGCATATTCTCTATGATGATAGCGAATTGAGGACAAGCATTTCCTTTCATGCCCTTTTGAAGTTCCACTAAAATAAAAACACACACAGACACACAAGAGAAAAGCAACCAAGTCACACACACAACACTGGAATCAAAAGGGTTTTGGACTTTTTAACGGCTGCACTGGAAGCTAGAAGAAAATTGAACAATAGTTTCAAATTCTAAAGGAAAATTATTTCCAACCTAGAATTCTGAAAGTAAAAATCTTCTTGTACTATAAAATACCAAAGCGTTTATGTCTGTGTGGGAACTGACTGGGGGAGCAGGGGTTGGGATGGATGGAGGAGGGCAAAGGGGGAAAAACTGGGACAACTATAATAGAATAACAACAAAAAATCATTTCAAAATAAATAAATACAATAAAATGGTTTAAAAACTTCTAAAGAAAGTTTCTCTCTCATACCATCTTCTCAGGACATTACCAGAAGGTGTGGTAATGTCATACCACCAAAGCAAGGGAGGCGCCGAGCAAGACAAGTGGGGGCACGGGAAACACAGGGCCCAGAGGAGAGAGGCTCGCTGAGAGCGCAGGGCCTTGGCCGGGAACTGCAGGGCCTTGGCCGGGAACCAGGAAGAGAGGACAGCCAGTCCAGGTGGGGCAGGCCAGAGGGCTGAGGAGAGATTTCTTACAAAGATGAGAAACTGATGTGTTCATTATAATGAGAGGACCTTTAGTTAGCCAGAGAAAAGTTTATCTCTTCTCTGGGTTGAAATAGGGATAAAAGTATAGAAAACCAAGCAAAGAGAAATGTAAGATCACTATTAACTCAACAGAAATCCAAAAGCTATATAGGAAAGGCAACAGATTTATTGCACACTACAGCTGTAAACATCACCCACATGGTTACTACAAAGTAAACAGCAAAATACTGTATAAATACAAACATGCCGTGCTACGCCCTGGCTGCGTTGCTCAGTGGGTTGGAGCATTGTCCCAACGTGCCAAGGTTTCCGGTAGGTACAATCCCTGGTCCAGGCACGTGGAGGAATCAACCAATGAATGCACAAATAAGTGGAAAACAAATTAATCTCTCTCTTTCTCTCTCTCTCTCTCTCTCAAGCAATAAATAAAAATTTAAAGTAATCACCATTGGGAAGGGAAAGTGCTTTTCCTAACAGTCCTTATAAAGCTATTTGACTCATTAAATGACATGTACATGTAAAGTTTGATCAAATGAAAACTGAAACTAAATAAAACAGAAATGAATGATCTATTATGCACCAAGATCCTGTGTGCCGATAACAACACCTATCATGACTTACTGTTCGCCCTCAGTGAGGTCGGGGACTGCTTGCCTGGTTTCCTCACTCGCCCAGGACCCAGGCCTAGATACGGAAGCTCAGTACGTATTCGTGGGATGAATGGACTTTTCTCTCACAACAATGTATATGCCAACACGGGACAGTAATGTCTTATAAGAAAATATTAACAGTAGTTACCACTTCATGGGGAGAGCATTTGTACTTAAATATTTTCCTGTGTTTTATAAACATTCTTTAATTGATATACATTACTTTTGTCATAAAACATTATCTTAAAATCAATTTGACAATGTTGAGACAAAATAGTTTCAAAACTGAAACACCTGATGGGGAAATATGATCATTTCAAAATGACTTAAACCTTTAATTCATAAGGAAATCTAAGTTATTCACTCTGAATCACTTGAAAAGGAGGAGCGATAAAGTGAGGTAGAAAAAATAGTATCCATACAAGTCACTTTCTTAATGTTACACTTAAAAGCAAAGGTGTACTTTGGTGAAAACAATCATTTCTTTCTTAGGGATTCATTGAGTTTCTACTACTTCACTTCAAAAAAAATTCAGAAGTAAATTTAAGAACAGCCTCACTAGATGCTTACGATGTGGGGCTTAGCTTCACAAATATCTCACCCCAAGAATGATTCTGTTTATCTGTTTTTTAAAAACAACTTTTATTCTTTTACATTCAGGTTTATAGAAGCTTGCAGATGACCGCAAACTAGGAACAAGCAAAGCGTGATTATTTTGAGTCTCCTCCCCTCTCTGCCTCAGGCTGCCCAAGTCTGAAACTATCAGCAGTCCTACACTGGCTTTCAAGGCCTTGGCGCTCACAGGTTGGCCCTAACAAAGCCATTTACTTGCAAAAAGTTTGTCTTCTAATTGCTACTGCCTCTGCAAATAAACTCGTGTGCCACCCGTGTCTGCGGTAGGCGTGTCCTTGCCTTCGTTGAAGACCTTGGCGAGTCCAGCACCGGAAACCACAGGTTGTGCGGACTGAAGCGGCACTGGCAGCGCCTGCGGTCCGCGCACATGGCCAAGCACTGGCGAGAACTCACCCGTGGGTTTCTTCAAGCTGCTTCGAGGCCGAGCAGGTGTGGGACGAAGAGTCTTCGTGGCGTCTCCGGGACCTTCTTGGCAGTCTGCTCCTCTAAAGCCGGGGCAGCACCTCCACTCCAACTGGGTCACTATCTTGTACCTGGTGACGTACCTGGGTCTGACATTCACACGATACCTGCGGAAGAAAAGGGTGGTCTCTCTTTTTACTGGCTGCTGCTACGAGTGCTCTGGCCCTTCCAAAGTTGGGCTCAAATGAGAAGGATCACTCGTGGGCCCTGCCTGCTTTCCACAGGCCTCCTCCATCCAGCAGTAACTCCCCGGGGTTCAGTCAAAATCCTATCATCCTCCCTCACCTATCTCTTAGATCCATCCCCCCACCCCAGCACCCAGCTCCCTTCCCACTAAAGGTGGGAAAACAGACAACTTAGAAAAACTTGGCCCCAGGATTCCTATTGGATGTGGCCATTTTTCACAAACTGAGCTTTTGTTTCACCAACAAATTTCTGCTCTAGAGTTTGCTGCTTTGAAGACAATTTTCCAGGTGCAGCTCAGGGTCATTTGTTTTGTGTTTTAAAGGAGCACGGATGACTCAGCCTCATCCCTCATAACACTCAAGTTCTTTATCTCATCACCTGGTCTCCCCATCACTCACAAAGGCGGCAGGCCACGAGGCTGTGGAGACGGCGCCTCCTGCTATTTGTGTTCAGATCTTTTAAAAGGATGCCTTGATTCATATAGCTGATGAGAGACATAGGAAGCAGAAGTGGGAGCATTCAAAAGTCCCCTTTAAAAGTGCACGTCCCCTGATGCACTTGTACATCACACAGCCCCTTGTGAGGGGTTGTAAAGGCTCCATACGCAGGCTCGGGCCCCTCCCACACAGTGATGGCCCTGCAGCCACTGGGCTCAGAGGGACCGCTCAGGGCTGCAGCATCCACAGTGCCCAGTTCACGGCTCCAATCAAGCAGGCTCCTTAATGTACCCCAACTTCTTCTTATTTATTTATTTATTTATTTATTAATAAATTTTTATTTAATTCTTGTTCAAGTACAGCTTTCTGTTTTATATTCCCAGCCCTGCCCCACCCCATGCTCCCCGCCTCCCTCCCATTTCCGCCCCCCACCCTTAGTTATTGTCCATGTGTCCTTTATACTTGTTCATGTGAGTCCATCCCCTTTTCCCCTATGATTCTCTCCCCTCTCCCCTCTGGACCCTGTCAGCCTGTTCCATATTTGAGTGTCATTGGTCATATTTTGCTTGCTTGTTTGTTTTGTTTAGATCCCTGTTAACGGTGATATCATATGGAAAGCATTATGCTGAGCGAAATAAGCCAAGCGGTGAAAGACAAATTTACCCCAACTTCTATTTCAGGCTCAGAACCATGACTCTCTTGAACCTCGTCCCTTCTCTTCACTTTGAACGCCAGCACTAGCAGCTGGTCATCTTTTTAGGGCCAATTTCCAGAACAAAAGAATCTTTGTACCACTTCCCCAGGGTTGCTGTGTGCTGCTCAGGGTGGTGGTTCGGGTGGACCAGTTGCCGGGTGGCAGAGGCCCTCCCCTCGCGCAGCCAAGTGACTCCACCTAGGGCACCGGCCTTGTGGCAGGTGTTGTTCAAAGTTACATTCCTGAGAGAATTATAGATTACTACCTGTAATGGACTTCAACATCTTCTGTCACCTAAAACTCCAAATGTAAGGATCTGCTCCACCACCAGGACAGGACAAGTGTCCTTTCAGCATCCCAAGAGGCCCTGCTGACAGCGCTGCCCCGAGCATTAGGGTCCCAACACCTCTCACTGTCCCTGTTTCACCTGGTGTTCTAGGGCCGTGGTCCTCACCTTGGCCATGAGAATCACCAGGAAACTGTAAAAAACTACAGATGCCTGGGCCTCACCCTCAGAGGTTCTCATTCCATTGGTCTGTGGTGGGGCCTGGTGTGTGGATTTTGAGAGGGCCTGGGGGAAACTTTTTCAAGAAAAACTGAAGAGAGAGCCCAATAAACAGAAAAGAAAGGCTGCTCGAGGAGTAAGGAGGCAAGTCCGCCTTCATTCTGTCCTGTTTCCACCACATCCCCACCAAGCCCCCACAATTCAGATTTTTCTCTTTTCACAAATGAGAAAACAGAGGCTCATAGAGGCTAAGCGACCTGTCCAAGTTCCAACAGTCAGGAAGGGTAGGGCTGGGATTTAGACCCATGTTGTGTGTACCCTACACAACCTTCCAGCATGCAGAAGGCACTTGCCCTAAATTCAAAACAGCCACACCCGCCCAGAGATGTTTCAAAGGACATTGGTAAGAAGGTAACCACTGCCCCCATTCAGCAAACATTCACCTGAGTGTCTAATTCGTTCCAGGTACACACGAGCCCTTGGCCCTACCTTCCCCCTACCAAAAGAATCCTCTGTGTGGTCCTTGAAATTATGAAAAAAGAAAGATTCCACTCCATTGTTCTGTATGCCCAACTATGGCATAATGCTGAAAAAATGTGTAATCTCAGAAAAACTTGGTCCCTCTGAGCATTTAAGACTGAATGTGCAAATGTGTTGTTCTTGGGTTTTGTTCATGTGCCAGTAGATGACAGCCTATATTACACCCTTTTGAATGCGGCTGAGCCGGAATGGGAGAGCAAAACATGAGGCTTGGACACCCTGGGAAGAGGGACAACTTCTCACCCCACCCGGGGGCCTTAACCTCTCACTACGGAGCCGGGTGTAAGAAAGTTCTGAGTTTTCGAATACTTCATTCTTTTCTGTAAAAGCAGTTATTATTTCGGAGCCAGCTCGTAACTCGGGAAAGCTCCCTGGAGTTCCCACCTGCCTTTCCACCCTCACACGCATTCCGCATTCCCGCCCTTCCCCTAGCTGGCCTGCTGTAGGGTTTCCTGTTTCAGGCAATGGAGTTCAGTTTGACAGCATCTTTGAGGAACTTTTCAGGTCCAGCGTGTGGACCTCCCCTGTGACAGCTGGAAAGGATCAGGCGGCCACCTAAGTGTGGGAAAGCTCATGTTCCCACTTCTCTGTGCACCACAACATGGACCCCAGACGTGGCTTCGGGTCCTCAGACCTCTATGTAGAGGGTGGGAAGGAGGTAGAGGTTGTCCAGCCTCACGGCCATACTGGGGTTTTCCTCACATAAACGGGGTTCCCACACCCACAGTAGCAAGCTGGGAGGTTACACAGATAATAGGGAAGAACCCAATAGGATTTCCAGGCCCCCTGACCTGGAAATCAGCCAAAGTGCTGCAGGACAATATCCTGGCCGGGAAGCTTTACAAAAATGCCTAGGCCTTTATCCTTCCAAATTCTAACTTTAATTGGTTTGGGGGCATAGGGCACCCAGGTCTCTATGCCTTTCAAAAAGTCCCCAAAATTTCATCAAGTGCAGCCAGAGTTAAGGAGCAGCCCCAGATCCAGGGAACCCAGCCACCCTCTGAGGCAGCCAGGGCTGGACGGTCAGGCAGGGAAGTGAAGGGCCAAACCAGCCCAAGCATCACCAGGCCTTTGGGCTGTGAGCACACAGAGATGCTCAGCAAATACTGAGCCAGCTGCACCAACTGGGGCACCAAAGTGAGGGACTGACAGCCAAAGGGACAGCCGGGAGGTGCTGGGAGAGCTGGAGAGCTGACTCAGGCTGCGGCCTTGGCCCCCATCCCAGTCTCTGGTCAGGATTGTAACAGCATCTTGTCCCTTGGGAAGCACATACCCAGCTGCCTCCGCATCCTGGAGGCTGTGGCAATGAGCTGCCCCATGACTTGAGCCTGCCCTGGACCCCTGCCTCGGCCATGCCCACTCGCCCCAACTCTCCTCTCCCTCTGAAACTCTTTTTTGAGGGAAACAAGTGTTCACCACATGAGCTCAGCCTGTGTGTTAGAGGTACCAGATTGGCCAAGGAAATCCTAATGAAAAGGAAGGTAGCAAGGAAAGAACTGAGAAAGCTGAATCAGAGTTCAGGGACCACATGAGCGAAAAACAAAATGTGACAAAATGACTGTGTCCTCATTTGACGTCAGAGCCACAAAGACTCCTTCCTACTGACTTGAGGTGAGCTCTCTTCCCAAACGTGCTTCAATTCACACTTGCGTTTGCTCGTTCAATGTTTGTTTTTCCGAGAGACAGTAAACCCTATTAGGGCAAGATTACCTGTGGATTTTGTTCTCCTCAACATCCCCACCAAAAACACAGTGTCTATCCTGTTGTAGGTGCTCAATAAACAGTAATTAATTAATGGTAGTAGGTCTACTTTTGACAAGGTTTTGGGGAGTCCAATATCCTAATTAAAAACTCCCAAATTATCCTCAGGTCCAACCCCAAGCAGACATGAATTCCTGAGTCTTCCCAAAACCAGACCAAGCTCCAGGGTCTCTCCCATCATGACAAGCTGGGTAAGAATCACACACCCCACGACATAGGACTGCGCTGTCCAATTAGTAGCCATTAACCATGTGTGGCTACTTACATTTAAACTAATTAAAATTAAATAAAATGAAGCATTTAGTTCCTCAGTCACACTAGCCACATTTCAAGCGGTCAACAGCCACATGTGGCTAGTATACCAGCATTGTTGCAGGAAGCTTCATGGGACAGGGTAGTCCTAGAGAGTCACAGGACAGTCAGGGGAATAGCAGCGGCACACATCCATCTGCGTGTCTGTGGTTTCTGTCCACACCCACTGGCTGCTTTTCTCCTCCCACATCCTAGAATCACCGGTGGACCACTTGTCTGAAAAATAACCACACACCACTGGCAGAGGGTCAGCTAGACAGCTGTTCCACAAGGAAGGGACCTTTGCCCTGCACTTAGGCTGTATGTGAACTTTATTTGAACACAAGCCATTAAAACCACACAAATTGAAAGGACAGTGCCCCACTGGAGACACTCGCTTGACCAGGATTTCTCCCCAAAACAGACTTTCTAGTAAACTCTTCTCCTTCTTGCAGTCACTGGCTTGCCCCCAGAACCTGGAGCCAACGCTTCTTGCTTCATTCTGATGTGTGGTTCTGCACAGTATTGAATGCAACAGGACTGGGAGGATGGAAAAGGAAGCCAGAAAGAAGAGGCGCTTCCGTCTCTCTGGTAGGCAGCACTCTGGGCCTGCAGAACTAACCACATACCCGGGGCAAAGAAAATGAGCATGTAAAGGTGAGAAGTCATTTCATCGCATTTCAGAATGCTCACCAGGACAGACTTGGTGATCTGGCATTCAGCTACCACGCCAAGTTTCCCACAGAGCAGCAGTTCCCTCCAGCCACAGTAATTCAATTTTTTCTTTATTTTTAGACAGAGTGGGAGGGAGGGAGAAAGAGAGGGAAACATCAACGTGTGGTTGCCTCTCATGCGCCCCCAACGGGGGTCCTGGCCCACAGCCTAGGCATGCGCCCTGACTGGGAATCGAACCAGCGACCCTTTGGTTTGCAGGCCAGTGTTCAGTTCATTGAGCCACACCAACCAGGGCCAATTTTTTTAAATTGTGGTAAAATATACAGTACATTAAGTTTGCCATTATTACGAGCACAGTGGCAGTGAGCAGGTTCACACTGTTGTGCAACTGTCACCACCATCCGTCTCCAGCACTTTCATCACCCCAGCCAAAACCAGGCACCCAGTAAGCCCTAACTCCCTTCACCCCTAGCACCGGCAACCAACCACCATTCTACTGTCCGTCTCTCTGAATCTGACCACTCTAAATACCTCACATGAGTGGAATCATAGAGTGTTTGTCTTTTTGTGACTGGCTTATTTTACTTAGAATAATGCCCTTGTAGAGAAGAAAAAAATGTTTCTTCTACACTCTCAGATTTATTCTGGAGCATATGCATTGAACTGACAAAAGACAGATGAACAAGAGAAAGACATACAAATGTTACTGATGTTAATATTTTTACATGTACAGGGGTTTCACCGAAGTGAAAAAAATCCTAAAAAGAAGTGATTAGAATCAGGGCTCATATACCACTTAAAAAAGGGTGATAAATTGTAGAGGAGTAGACAAAGGAAAGGGGGTTTGGGCTTCGAGGGGTCATAAATTGCGGGAAGGTGACTAGGAAATACAGGGTCCAGCACAAATAACACCCCCTTTTAATTACAAAATCTTTTATTACAAAATCCTAAGCATGTCATTCTGTAACATAACAGTATCGCCCTTGAGCACAAAACATGACATTTTAGGTGAAATGTTCAAATCGCTGTCTATCTTGTGTGAGACATTCGTGTACTCTACCGCCTGTCGTCAAGCAGTCCTCACTTCTGCCGGACTCTGTCCCTGGGGGAGCTAGCGGAAGATAAGGGCTGTTTCAGCGCAGTTTGCATATGCAGCCTCGTGTCAGTGCCAGCTCTTTGTCCTCGGTGACAAAGATCGCTCTCCTCATCCTGGTACAGGAGAGGGGGGAAATCGACACCCAGCTTTCTAGGGAGAAAGGAGGAGAGCAGAGAGTCCTCTGTCTGCTGTTTCTCAATGGCTTCCACTTAGAGGAATAGACAGGGGGTGGCCCATGGTGATCCCCTTCATCCTCCAGGCTCCCCTGCGTTGTAAGCGTGTGTCAAAATTTTCTTCCTTTTCACATGGTAACTCACTTCTGAAAAGTTCGGTGCTCACATTTCAATTTAGAATAGCCAGAACAGTGGACTGGGTGTGTAGGAACAACATGTGACAAATGGGGTTTTTTCCTATTTTTTGTGTTCCTATCAATCAATGAATAAATACATGAGTTTTTAATTGAAATAACCATTCATCGAAAGCAACTATGGTCAGGCAGTAGAGGCTACAAAGTTTGAAATCAGAAGTGACTTCAGAACTGTGTTGAAAGGAAAGTGGCTCTGCACTCGCACAAGGGACACTTGCACTTGGGTCCCATCCAAAATTGGCCACGTGACCATGTGTGTCCCCACAGACGATGTCTGCAATGTGAAGACCGGGCTCCGATCCACAAGGCCCCTCCCAATGCTAACTTTCCACAGCATGGAAGTCTCCCCAAAGAGATGAAGTGAAGGAATTCAAGGGCTTTCTTCCAGGTTAAAGCCCTCCAAACACCAAAACCAGAATTTCCATCTTATCTTTCTCCACTACATTACACATTCTCAATTAGATCTCTGAATGGAGGAAATAATAACATGGAAAAAATGTAAACTATTTTTCTTGACTTTTTAGGGAATCCACCTAAGTTTTAAAAGCCAGAATGCTTGAGCAAACGTGTTTCTGAGATACAAAATGTATCTAATAAATCTAAAAGTCAGATGGATGAGCGCTCATTAAAACTAGAGTGCATATAAATAGAGCTTTGTACACATTTTTAAAAGAACAGATCCTACAGCAAAGTGATGTGTTCATAATGAAAATGTGTATATAGAAGACTATCTGTTTTCCAGTACAAAGGAGATATTTGCTGGAGAAACCACAATTGTAAGCTGCTTATTTTTCCATTTCCTCTTGAATTCATTTCCGTATGTACTTAGTGTAGCAAGTAGATTTCAAAACCTAAAATTCTCTTTACTTCTCAGTAGTTTGCCCTGATTATACAGTATAATAAGTAGAAACTTTCCTGCGCAGTCCTCCATGATCGCCCCCCCCCCCCCCCCCCGACAGAGCAATTCTGAAGTCCTGAGGAAAGATGATCAAGGAAGAGCTCGGTGGCTCAACTGCAGGGCTCAGTCCCACTCGGCTATAGGAGCAGCCGGGACCTTCGGACAAACTTGCATTGCTAAAAATGATATCATCTCCAAGTGCAGGGCGTGTCCAGACCATAAAATACAGAGTATGCATGAGTTACAGTGAGTCCACATTCTTAGCTCTAACTTCCTCACTTTGGGAGATCCATTGCAAAACTCAGTAGGGAGGAGCACCGTGAGTGCGGGGCATCCCCCAGGGCCCCAGCTAACTGTGAGGGCTTTCTGGAGGGCTGAATAATCCAAGGTGAATGACGGACCACATTCTCTTCTAATGAAGAACTCTTTGGGGAAGAGCCATTGCCGCTGCAGAATGTTTCCCCCAAATAATGCCTACACTGTTCCACTTCTCAAACTTACATTATGTTTCCTCGTTCCTGGAGTCAAATCACAGAAGGCTCTTCCCTCGTCATTCCCCGCACTCATACTCAAGTGTGCCCCCAGGGCGAGCCATGATGACACCCCCTGGTCTCCGCCTTTCGCGTCTTTTGCATGATGCTCACCACAAATACAACTTTCCATGGTTTGGGGATTGAAACCTTTCTTTTCTGAGCCACCAAATAACTCCACTTTGACTATTTCCTCTTTTTGAAGTGTAAAAGTGATTTTCTCAAATTCTCCTGCAAAGTCACAATAATTTCGAAAGCCTTTTTCCTGTGTTTCTCTTGACTTGGTTTGCAACGCCCATCCGTCTCTCTCCAGGGTCTCAGTCACCCTCCTGCTTTTTCTTCTTCCTCAATTCCATATCCTCCATCCACTCTTCAACTTGCAGCTGCCCATCCAGTGTTCTCACTATTGCCTTTTGATGCTGGAAAGGAATTAGCTCTGACATCCCATCTGTATTTATTTCAGACCTTTGGGCAAAGACTAGGATGCTGGCAAGCTCTTATACAGGCCACACCTGCTAAGTTAGTGGAAGTCACTTGGAAGCTTAGAAAACCTTGAGACAGTATGAGTTTCTCTGTGGGTATAAAAACATTTTCTTCCTTTGGGCCAATTCATTCTCAGTTTTAAAGAAATAATCTGGGAATTGGAAACACAGGAACACTTGTATTTCTTTTCTAATTTATGACCACATTGGGAGGAAAAGGACCAAAACGCTATAACATAGTTTCATATTTTTCACATTATCCAGGCTAACCCAGTATTATTGTTTTCAAATCCACACTTAACGGCATGGAGACATTTCATTCACCTGCACTCTGCTTAGGAAGAGCGTTGTTCTTCTTTGAGAGATGCTGCCACAATCCACCCCACTCCAAGACCTTCAGGTGTGGACAAGTAGGGAGTGTGTGTGGGGGGGTGCTATTTAGCAAGACTAAAAGAATAATTTTGCTCCTCTGCTTTTATTTATTTTTATTGATTTTAGAGAGAGAGAGAGAGAGCAAAACACCAGTATGTTGTTCCACTTATTTATACATTCGTTGGTTAATTTTTGTATGTGCGTTGACCAGGGATCGAACCTGCAACCTTGGCATATTGGGGTAAGGCTCTAACAACTGAGCTACCCACCCAGAGCGGTTATTTGCTTTTATATAGAAGGTGGTAGTGGAGCAGTAGGCCAAGGAGGAGGAACTTTCCCCAGGAAGACTTGGGGTGGCCAATGGCTTTCCAAGGTGGGGATCCTTGGATGTCCTTAAAGCCATCTGTGTGGCTAACACGCTTCAGCACAGTCCTCACTGCTCAGGTAGACATGTGGGGCTGGGTTTTTCTTAGGGAACTTGAGGGTGTGGCATTCCCTACCTTGGC
Source organism: Sturnira hondurensis (assembly GCF_014824575.4). Lineage (NCBI taxonomy): Eukaryota > Metazoa > Chordata > Mammalia > Chiroptera > Phyllostomidae > Sturnira > Sturnira hondurensis. The sequence goes on from NW_028085098.1 coordinate 1,296,729, forward strand.
CAACCCCATATGGTTTTAAGAGAATCACCACAGAACCCAGGTATGCGAGGGCTGTGGGACAGTAAGCCTTGGGAACTGTCCGAGGTTAAAGGGAAGTTTTGGGGTACCCATGGTTCCTGTAAATTGAGAGGCGTGGAAAAAATTTCTAGACACAGATGGTGCCGCTCCTGCCCAGGGTGCCACAGCGGCAAACTGAACTTCTGTGTTCATGTAAACACTCCACTTGACCAGAAACACAGCATTGCCAGTCAGCCCATCCCCAAATGCCAAGTCAGCTCTGGGCTCTATACCTATGTCTTTGTTCCTTGATCTTTCTAAATAAGGCCAGATATTCAACCTCAGCCAAGCGTGCTCTTTTCCCTGCTGCCTCCTCTAATGCTTTATAAAACTCACTCTTGCCTGTGAAAATGAATAAACAGAAACCTCATTTAAAATGGAGTCAGTAGGCTAGGAGAAGGGACACTCACCTGTGTCACTCAACATGCACAACTGACCCCAACAGGAAGAGATGTACCTTGCCTCTCAGACACTCCTTGCCCAGGAACAGCTCAGCCAGTGGGAGACTGCCATGACTCAGCCAATGAAAAGCCACTATACTTCCTGAAAACTGAAAGCTTTCAGTTTTCTCCAATGGACTCTTTGTTTGTGGATAGCCCATCCCCAAGTCCGTAAAAGAGTGTCCCTCTCCACTGTTTCTCTGGTCCTGCCATTCTATTTTGTCCCCAAACAACCCATTTTGCTGGAGAAATATCTGGCCCCCTATTTGTTTAAGGTCAAACATGCCCCAAATCCCTCAAGAAGAGTGCCAGATATTTCTCCACCAAAATGGTGAAATATTGGAAATATTGGAAAATTGGTGAAAATGGTAGATATATTTCTCCATTGCTTGTGAAGCACTGTACTCCCCCAATCTGTGGGTTGTTTTCCCTTGAGTAAAGGACAAATTTATTACTGAATCATATAACTAGAGAAGAATGAGACAGACGTGGACACTGAATGAAGAGGGAACCAACAGATATCTGTTAATGAGTTAAAAATATGTGGATTGCTTTCCATTTCTTTAAAATATGGGTTTTTTAAGAAAAATTATATAGATTGTATAATTTTGTTTTGTTTTTAGTGAGGGGGAGAGAGAGAGAGAAAGACAGGGAGAGAAACATCGGTGTGAGAAACACATCCATTAGGTGGCTCTCATGTGGCCCCAGCCAGGGACGGAACCACAACCCAGACACGTGCCCTGACTGGGAAATCAAACCTGGGGCCTTTTGCTTTGCGGGATGGCATTATTTTAACTCATTTAAATCAATAAAACAGTAAAATCCACGGTGTAAGTAGTGGTTCTCATTCTCCTAATAAACTGGGGCTGAGTTGGCCCACTACCCAAAGAATTCACTAAAATTGCCTTCAATAAGTTTTTGCAAATAAAATATACAAGCAAGCATGGTATTTTTAAAAGCTTCCAAATTAATCTTTAAAATAATTCAAGTTGCAGTTCTATCTTTGGTCACGATATCCTCCCAATAACACCAAACCGCTTCTTTAGAGTTGTGTAATCTGAACCCTCATAAAATAAAGCTGTCTCATGTCACAGAGAGTCAGTGTAGGCTTCTGCCTTGGCAAAACAACTTAATTTTTATTTTTAAATATATTTTATTGATTATGTTACTACAATTGTCCAATTTTCCCCTTTATTCCCCTCCTCCCTGCACCCCACCTCCCACCCACATCTCCTCACTTTAGTTCATGTCTGTAGGTTGTGCATATAAGTTCTTTGGCTTCTCCATTTCCCATACTTTTCTTAACCTCCCCCTGTCTATTTTCTACCTGCCATTAATGCCTCTTATTCCCTGTATCTTTTCCCCTTCTCTCCCCTTCCCACCGCCCCCCACTGATAACCCTCCATATGATCTCCATTTCTCTGGTTCTGTTCCTGTTCTAGTTGTTTGCTCAGTTCATTTTTGTTTTTGTTTTTGTTTTAGGTTCAGTTGTTAATAGGTATGTATTTGTTGTCATTTTACTGTTCATATTTTTACCTCCTTTTTCTTTGATAAATCCCTTTAATATTTCATATAATGAGGGCTTGGTGATTATGAACTCCTTTAACTTGACCTTAGTAAGATAACTAATTCAGAAATCTAAATTATAATTTATGTTATTACTTTGGTTGGTTTACTTGGAATCCACCATATCTGAAACCTTGTTTTAGCTGCAAGCTATGACATTTTCACTCATTATCAACGATTATTTTCAAAGACCTTATATGTATGTCATACTTTCCATTTTAAAAATGCAAGCCATGGGCAGTTGTTCAAACTTATGGCCTCCGTGACTGAAAGCTGAACACCGAACTCAGCCACATGATTCTTAACAATGGGAGGGAAGATGAGCTACAAACACGTGAGCTCCCAAGAATAAACCCTAATGTAAACTCTGGACTTTGGGGGATAGTGATTTGTCAGTGTAGGTTTGTCGATCGTGGCCAATGCACCACTGTGGGGCAGGATGTTGATAACGGGGGCTGTGCATGTGTGGAGGAAGGGGCTACATGGGAAATCTCTGTACCTTCCTCTCAACCTTAAACTGTTTTTTTAAAATAGTGTCAATAGAAACATAAAGAAACAACCCACATGCTCTCTCTTTCATTCATTCATTCAGCAAACATCCTCTGGGTGCCTACTAGGTGGTACCCAGCATGACACTATGGCTTTCTTTGAGCCACCAGTATCCAACATGGAACAATCATAGTTATATGGAGGCCATATGGAGAATAATATCCAATTCTATTACCCATAACAAGAGTCACCATTGAAGTCCCAACTCAGGCCCTGGCTGGTGTAGCTCAATGGATTGAGCTTGGGCCTGCGAACCAGAGGATCGCGGTTCGATTCCCAGTCAGGGCACATGCCTGGGTTGCAGGCTGGTTCCTTGCAGGCCAACTACCAGCAGGGGACGCACGAAAGGCAACCATACATTGATGTTTCTCTCCCTCTCTCCTTCCCCTCTAAATATAAATAAATAAATAAAATCTTTAAAAAAAATAAAGTCCCAACTCAGTCAAAGACCAGTTAGATTAGACAAGACCCCAAAACTTCCCTGGTCCTCAATTACCTCAAATATAAATTGGGATTTACATTTGCTCTTTTTCTACCTCCCAGATAGTGAAAGAATAAAATTATACAATAGCTGTGAAATCTGTAAAACTATAAAACTTAATATAAATGATGTTTATAAACTGTGTGTATGTGTGTACACATACCATAAAGAAAAAACTTGCAGTAAGACTAAAAATATGGGTTTATTCTATAATAATAGACTCAACTGTTTTCATAGAAGGTAACAGTTGGTTCCTGATCACCAAAATTGATGAATAATAGGGTCCTGATTGTCCCATGGACAAAAACAACCCTGCCACAATCTCCGAACGAGGGTCCACAAACTAATTTGCCTTCCTTTGCAATGTGTGGTCCTTTTTATCAATACTCTTGACGACATACTACACAGATGACTCAGTGACAGATTTTCACATCTCCTCCAGACCCACCCAGGGCTAATCATTCATTAAGCACAGAGGTGGCCACCCAGCCACTCAAACTGTGTCACTGCTTCTCATCTTCTCCACAGCCAGGTCACACCCGCCTCAGGTCTGGCATGCTCTGTGGCCCACCTCCCAACAGGCCCCTCCCACCACCACTCATGCCTACCCTGTTCTCTCCCCTCTCAAATTAATCTTTCACACACTGCCAGGTCAGCATGTGGAAGCATACCTCTGATGGTGCCCCAGATAACAACCTTCTGTGACTCCCCTTTGCCCAAACAATAAAGCCCAGCCTCCCAACCTTAGCTGTCATGGGTTGAATTATATTCCCTCCCTCCAAATAGGTACGTTGGAATCCTCACCCCAGTGCCTCAGAATGTGACTTTATTTGGAAAGAAGGTCTTTACAGAGGTAATCAGGTTAAAATGAGATCGTTAGGATGGGCTTTAAATCCACAATGACTGGCATCCTTATATAAGTAGGCAATTTGGATAGAGACACACACAGAGAGAAGACCTTGTAAAGAGAGGGAGGAGAGCCATCCACATGCCGAGGACAGAGGCCTGGAACAGGTGCCTCCCTCACGGCACTCAGAAGAAACCAGCCATGCTGACGCCTCGACTTTCTCTTCACTGTGGCTGTCCCTTCACCTCCCCCCTCTCGGCCCTTGCTCGTGTGCTTTCCTAGCTTATGCCGGACCCTCTCACATATACACAGCTAGAACCTCCCGTCAAAGACCTGCCAAGATGTCACCACGCACAAACCAGTGCTCAGATTCCTCCTGGCTGGAAACAATTTCCTCCACCTCGGAACACTCTCAGCTATCTGTGCTTCTCTTGTAGCAATTCTCCTTTCTACCTTTTATTTGTAATAATTTCTGTTTATGTGTCATCTCACTTACAGGATGGAAACTTCTGGAGGGCAACAGAGAGGTCAAGTTCCTTGCTAGTCCTGTGTCAGACACAGGGCCTGCACAAAAATATTTGCTTAATGAAACTGAGTAACACACAGTCTTCAAAGAATTAGTAGTCTTCTTTAGCCCTACTGAGCTTTCTGCCAGTTCACAATGACTTAGCCAATTACATAGCTTCAATCCAACATTTCCCAGGGCTATTGATGTGAAATGTGATTGTTTTTTTAAATCTCATTGCTGTTTTATCTAGTGTTCTACATTTGTTATGTATTTACCACCTCGGTTGGTCTTTGGAAAAATCCAAGAAGTAACTTATGATTGTCATAAGTGAATTTCTACCCTCAGTATTTCACAAGTCCTCAGTTACAAAACAACTACTCTATAGAAATCGTGGTACAAACGCACAAAGTTATACTAGTCAACAATAAGAAGCAATCAACTATTGATACATAGTACAAAATGGATGTACTTCAAAACAATTCTGCTGAATGAAGAAATTTTAACATGAAACAGTACATATTGTATAACTCTACATAAAACTTTAGAAATTGCAAACTCCTATCAGCCTGGGAAGGGGGTGTGTGAGGACAACTGGAGGGAAGGATTATTAAGGAAAGTAAAGGACATTTTGGTGATGGAAATGTTAAATCTCTCAATCGTGGTGTTGGTTTCAGGGGTCAAAAAATTAAATTTTCCAACTTTAAATATGTACAGTTTCTCTAAATTATATCTCAGCTAAAGCTGCTTTAAAAAACAACTATTTTTTGCATTGGGATGTTTTTAAAAATCTCTTCAGGACTGTGAAAGCAAAGTACTAGATAGTCTTGACTACCCAAAATAGATCTCTACTAAGTGGAACCCAAAACAAGCATTATTGAGTCTATTTCAAAGTTTCAAAATGAGGATTTAACTAAAGATTTTTTCTAATGTACCGAATTACTCTTCAGACACATAACCAATTGTTTTGTTTATTGGGAACTTGGGCTCACATTTATTTTTGTATTTTTTAAAGGTATAGATCAATGATTAAAGAAAGACAGTTTTTTATAACCACATTCATTTGTCATTTTGTGTGAAAGAACACAAAGTATCAAAGATACAAGTTATCATTTTGAACATCAGACAGTCTACTCATTGGGATCATCATTTTCCCAGGGACCCTTCTGGAAAGGAGTGTTCGGCGGAGGCCTTGCTCTTTGGTTCAGGCAACAAGCCCTGCAAGGCGCCTGTACTCCCCCTGCTGCCCCACCGGGGAGGGGCCTCCGTGCTCCGTCTTTCTAGCTGTTCTGTGCAATGACAGGACGAAATGACTCCCAAATATCTTCCGTGGCCAGAAGATGATGCAACATGTTGGGATGGGAAGAGGGCACATCATTCATCATGGCCAAGGGGGGGCTCTAGCCTGGCGTTATTGCCCTGGAAGTTGCTGCCCCGCTGAAAGCAGCTGAAGGCTCTCCAGCCTAGGCCTCCGGAAACACACACCAGGCCTGGACATTGTCTGGACATAGGGCAGGTTCAAGGTTCTGGAACATTTAGAATACTCAGAAAGCCTCGGCTAAACCTCCTGGCCAAGGCCCTCATTCCGATGGCATGTGAAAGCTCTTTGGGTTGGAATGGACTGCGCCAGGGAAACACTGTAATGATGAAAAAGTCTCCCTGTGAAGGACTGGATTGTGAAACTCACCCCTCCCCAAGAGCTGGCGCAATCACCACCACAGCTTTGAGCTGCATTTCCAAGATACGCGGGAAAGCCTCAGCAGAAAACAAGTGGCATTTTCACCCCAATAGTTTAGGAAAATTCTAGGCCCTTATCTCATGATCCTTTAATAGCATCTCTGTTGACATGTTGGAAACTTGAAATAAGAGGGAAATTTTTGTTTTTAATCCCCCACCCAAGGTCATTTTCCCATTGCTTTTAGAAAGAGGAAGGGAGAGAGGAAGGAAGAGAGAGAAACGTCACAGCCAGAGGAAATATCGATTGGTTGCCTCCTGTACATGCCCATACTGGGGCTCACATGTGACTGAACTGGGGCTCAAACCCGCAACCTTTTGGTTATGAGACAATGCTTCAACCAACAGCCATACTGGCAAGGGCAAGAAGGAAATTTCTAGTACCTCGTTTTATAATGGATTATGAGCAAATCTCTGTTAAAAGATCACTGAATTACACCCATGCATTTGGCAGGTACTGTACAATCATATATGGATGTGAAGATGGGAAAAGTTAGGAAAAAATCAAGAAGACTCATAGCAAATTTCCTTTCATCGAAATGACCAGTTTGAAGGAAATTACTCAAGATGGCAGCATAGGTAAACACAGCTTGACTCCTCACACAATGGCATCAAAATTACAACTGAACTACAGAACAACCATCACCCAGAACCTCCAGAAACTGAGCTGAATGGAAGTCCTACAACTATGGGATTAAAGAAGAAACCACATCGAGAATGGAAGAGGAGCAGAGACGCAGAACGGCTGGTCTCACATCCATGTGAAGTGGATAAAAATGGGGAGGGATTTCTTGGGAGCAAGGAGTCCCAGCCACACACTAGGTTCCCCCGCCCAGAGTTCCAGGGCCAGGAAGATAAGTCCCCATAACTTCTGGCTGTAAAAAGCAGTGGGGATTGAGACTGTGGAAGAGAGAAACTATTGGAGCCTCAGGCAGTTCCTCTTAAAGGGCCCGTGCACAGACTTAGTCAGACTCACTCCCTCTGAGCTTCAGCACTGAAGCAGCAGCTTGAGAGGCACCAGAGGCATACGAGGAGGAAGTGAAGTGTCTGGCATCAGGGTGAGAGCTGGGTGGCAGCTTTCTCCCACACAGAAGTGCTGGCAGAGGCTGCTTTTCTTTCTGTGAGCCTTCCCCCTACAGAGCTGGAAGGCAGATGCCATATCTGAGGTTCCCTCAACCTGGCTCACACTGCCCCACCCTGGTGTTTCCCTGAGACCCTGCTCCATTCAAGTTTCTAGCCCACCTAACCTGTTTCCTGTGGCTTTTCTATACAAATAGCTTGTCTTGGCTCATGCTTCAGAATTTCCTAATTTCTCTCAAACAAGCGGCATCTGGCCTCAGTGAACCCTGTACCTCTCGCTACATTGCCTCAGGACCTGCACTTGCAGTAGCTGGCCTTGGGTCACAGCCTGACCTCTCCTGGACACCTCCAAGCCCAGCACAAGCAGCAGCCATCTGCAGATCACTTCGTAGCTCATGCCAGGTGGCCCTGGATAAAACGTAGACAGTGGCTGACCTTAAATGTGCCAACAGCAATCAAGGCTCAACTACAAGAGGAGGGTGTACACAGCCCACACGGTGGGCACACTTCAAGTACCCAGCTTGGGTGATGGCGAAGCTGTGCCACTGGACCTTACAGAACACCTACAACATTAGGCCACTCTCCCAAGCCTGAGAGATGTAGCAGCTCTACCTAACACATAGGAACAAACAAAGGAAGGCTGCCAAAATGAAGAGAGAAAGAAACATGGCCCAAGTGGAAAAACAGAACAACACTCTGGAAAAAGAATTACCTAAAATGGAGAAAAGCAATCTACTAGATGCAGAGTTCAAACACTGGTTACAAGGATGTTCAATAAACTTAGTGAGGACCTCAACACCATAAAAAATATCCAGTCATAAATGAAGGATACACTATCTGAAATGAAGAATAATTTACAGGAAAACAACAGTAGAGTGGAGGAGGCTGAGAGTCAAATAAGTAATTTGGAACACAAAGAAGAAAAAAAACACCCAATTGGGACAGAAAGAAGAAAGAAGAATTTTTAAAAAATGAGGCTAGTGTGAGAAGCCCCTGGAACAACTCCAAGCATTCCAATATTTGCATCATGGGGATGCTGAAAGAAGAAGAGAGAGAAAGAAGTCGAAAATCTCTTTGAGCCCTGGCTGGTGTAGCTCAGTGTATTGAGCATGGGCCTGTGAACCAAAGCAAGGGTCACCAGTTCAATTCCCAGTCAGGACACATGCCTGGGTTGTGGGTCAGGTCCTCAGTAGGGGGCGAGAGAGAGACAAACACACACTGATGTTTCTCTTTCTCACTNAATCTACTAGATGCAGAGTTCAAACACTGGTTACAAGGATGTTCAATAAACTTAGTGAGGACCTCAACACCATAAAAAATATCCAGTCATAAATGAAGGATACACTATCTGAAATGAAGAATAATTTACAGGAAAACAACAGTAGAGTGGAGGAGGCTGAGAGTCAAATAAGTAATTTGGAACACAAAGAAGAAAAAAAACACCCAATTGGGACAGAAAGAAGAAAGAAGAATTTTTAAAAAATGAGGCTAGTGTAAGAAGCCCCTGGAACAACTCCAAGCATTCCAATATTTGCATCATGGGGATGCTGAAAGAAGAAGAGAGAGAAAGAAGTTGAAAATCTCTTTGAGCCCTGGCTGGTGTAGCTCGGTGTATTGAGCATGGGCCTGTGAACCAAAGCAAGGGTCACCAGTTCAATTCCCAGTCAGGACACATGCCTGGGTTGTGGGTCAGGTCCTCAGTAGGGGGCAAGAGAGAGACAAACACACACTGATGTTTCTCTTTCTCGCTCCTTCCCTTCTCTCTCTCTAAAAATAAATAAATTAATTAATTAAAAAATCTATTTGAAAAAATAATGACAGAAAACTTCCCTAACTTGGTGAAGAGGATACACATACATTTCCAGGAAGCATGGAGAATCTCAAACAAGATGAACCAAAAGAGGCCCACACCAAGACACATCATTATTAAAATGCCAAAGGTTAAAGACAGAAAGAGAATCTTAAAAGCAACAAGAGAAAAGCAGTTACCTCTCATGAAACTGTCAGCTGATTTCTCAAAAGAAACTTTTCAGGCTAGAAGGGACTGGCAAGAAATATTCAAAATGATGAAAAGCAAAGATCTACAACCAAGATTACCCAGCAAACTATCATTTAGAGTGGAAGGGCAGATCAAGTGCTTCAAAACATTTATTATACGTAATATTAAAGGGTCTTTCTTAAGAAGAAAAAGATACAAATATAAACAATAAAATGATAATAAATACATATTTATCAACAATTGAATCTAAAAGAACATAATGAATAAACAAGCAGAACAGAAACAGAACCATAGATACAGAGAGGGTTTTGATGTTTTCCAGATGGGAGGGAAATGGGGTGCTGGGTGAAAAAGCAAAGGGAATAAGAAGTACAAATCAGTTGTTACAGAATAGTCATGGGGATGTAAAGTACATCAGAGGAAATACAGTAGCCAGTATGTACGCATGACCAGGGACATGGACAATGGTGTGGGGATTGCCTGAGGGAGTAGGGGGCTGGGTGAGGGAGGCAAAGGTGGAAATATAGAGACAACTGTAATAGCATAAACAATAAAATATAATTTAAAATGACCAGTTTGAGAAGGCTCCACCTAAACTATCTCTCTCTTAACCAAATTTCTTTTAACCAAACGCGTAAAGTACACTGTCTAGAAAGGCTGAGACTGCAAAGAATAATTTTAGGCGTATTTCCTAATCATCTAATATTTTCTTAGGTGGAAACAAATAAAAAGTACAGCTGGGCCCTGACACACCCAGAAAACTTTGCTTCTACAGCATTACAAAGCAGGAATTTGGTGAGTTTGAACCTCCCCACTTTTTTCCACACTCATCACCACCGTAAAACCGGAAGGAGAGGAGGAAACTTCCTGGTGACTTGCACTTTAATCTTTTCACTATTTTCCCTCCAGTGTGAACTCCTATCACAGTAAAACTACTGTATTTCTGTCTTGGCCCTTCCAGGAAAATCATTCTTCATAAGGAGAGGGCACACTGGCATCATTTTATCAAGCAGTTCATTATTTCAAAGTCCGGAAAACTGCTTCATTAAGGACAGGACCAATCAATTTTGAGCAGTAAAAAAGTCTCGCAGCCAACAATACATGAAAACATTTCGGCGCCAGTCTGAAAGCAATCTGCAAACTGGCACAGTTTCTCAGGTTTAGGTCTTAAGAACCAGTTCTGGAGGCTTTCAGCAGCTGTGAGGCTGGGGAGATCCCGGCTGGGCGAGCACATCGGATCTCGTCCTCGAAGCCCTTTGACACTCAATAAAATTGTTTGACCCCGCAAAATAATTAAGTAAATAATGGTATGTAGAACATTGTAACTGTCGTAAACGGCGTCTACCGCATCATTTACACTCTATAAACATCTGTAAGTAACGCCTTACTATTACCAACCTGAGGAAGAGGCTTTGTTCTAAGAGCCGAGAACCAAAGCTGTGTGCTAGTGTGTGGGTGGAAGATGGCCTGGGATCAGCAGAGTTCACCAGCACTCGCTGCAACCTGGAACGCAGGCCGCCCGCCTCGCTCTACGCACCCACCGCGGGCACTCAGCGCCTGCCCACCGCAGCGGGACTCTTCTCCTTCCCGTGTGTGCCCCAAGAAACTCCGCTGCTGGCTCTACTTCCACGGCAGTTGCTAAGAGTTTAACTTCATGTTTAAAAGTCAATTTTGGTCATTTTAGTTTCATCATTGTTATCGTAGTTCACTGAATTTATTTCATTCTTTAGCACTTCAGTCTCTCTCTGACATGTCAGGAAGCATTAAACTTCAAAATCAAAACCCTGAGAGATAAGATCACCTGAGAGGCAATAACACTCAAAGCAATGAGAAGAGGCATATGCATTAGACAGTCCTGCTAGGTGTACCTTACACAGATACAATGGGGCACTTTTGTCAAAGTCGTATCAGCTATGTTGCCTCTCTGGTAATGCAGAGATGAGGAAACCAGGACACCATGCCTCAGAGAGGTTGAGGGACTTGCGTGAAGTCACACAGTTCAGTGGTGGTAGTGCTCAGGCCAGAAGCCAAGTTTTTCACCTCCTCTCCAAAACATGTCAGCCACACCAGCAGCCTCTGGGAACTGTCCCCGGGGGTGGCTGACTCCACTCACCTCAACTTTTCTGCCTACCTCAGAATTTTAATTTATTTACCAAGTGCCAACATAGAATTATAGATTGACGGAAGAAGACCAATCAACAGGACTAAAACGGGGTTTAACAAGAAGCAAACTTTTTCTCAAGGCCATAACCTCTATTTGAATCCCATTAATTTTTCTCCAAGGTAAAGCTGAAAATACAGCCCATAAGCACAAAAGTTCTTTTTCCAACATTCTTGTCTCTGCCCTATCTAATCTCCCTACTGAGCTTGTGCTGAGAAAAACACACACACGCACACACACACACACACAAATGGAGGTGTTCTAAAACGCCGAAGGGCTCTGCATTTTATCATTGGGAACCTAGGAAGGGGAAAAGAGTAAAAGGCCAAAGAAGCTTGAAAGGAAGGTTTGGGGAGTCCAGGGAAGCCCAGGAGGTACACCCCCAAAGGCAGGTAAGGAGGAAAACACACTGGGGCTGCTCCAGGCTCTGGGGCCAGGGTGTCTCTGTGCCCCTGTCGGCAGGTGTTCTCCCACACTCCCGCATGCGCCCTCAGTTCTTTCAAGTTTCCCTCAGCACCCAGGAGAAAGGCTCAAAACAGCCAATTAATGGACCACAAGCTGTTTGTTTAAAAGCTAAAGGGGAGCAATCCCCCAAAGCTATACACATAAGTGGTACATCTTGAATTGAATAGACTTCTGTTCCTGGCGATGCAGAAAATGTAGAATTATATCCAGAAAATGTAAGCTGTTATGTTTTCCCCCCAGCCTGAAGTATTCTTAGTTTTTTTTTAAAGCAGCTTTCCTGGCTGAGATTACTCCCTAATAGACAACTTTTCTCACAGCAGAATGGCCATCTGCTCCCATTGGAATCAGAGGGTTACAGGAGTTCTGGAAACTAGGCACTTAAAACTCACACCTGCTGCAAATTCACAAATTCTTACTCTGCTCTCACAAGTTTCTTCATTTGGCCCCATCCAGAAGCCTCCCCCAATTGATGACATCTTTTTTTAAGAGCTCATAGGAAAATTTTCTCTAAGCTGCAACACACCCAAGAAGATGGTGAGGGCGGGGGTGGGGAGTGGGTAGATGCTGATAAGCCCGTCAGTTTGTGGTGTCAGAGAGCAGGCAGCTAGATCTGCAGAGCCTCAGCCCAGAGCTGGGAGGGAAGCCACTGCGGGGGAATAGGCCTGCCTTACATCTGGGATCCCCCCCCCCCAGATCCAACCACAAGGCACCAGCAAGGCAGCTGCTCTGCACATAGGATGCCCCCAAATGTCTCCAATACTAACATCAGTCAGCTGGGACCACTGCAGGCTGAGTGGGTGGTTATGTAACTCTGGAATTACTGCCACGAGGCATGAATGATGCATGAAAGGAAACAATGCCTAGGCCAAGAAGGAAAAGAAAGATAGTGCTGTTTCTACCGCTGGTACATCCAAACACCACCAAACCATGTACAGAGGCCCTAAGAAGGCTGTTACCTGATCCTTCCCATCTCTCCAGAGGTGCTAATGTCGTAGCACCAGGGCAGGTGTCACACACACACATGCCCTTGGGGCAGGTGCTCATCCCTGGGTGCGGGTTTAGACAGCACGGGGCTGTGGGGGTGTGCAGTGGGAAGAGCCTCAGGCTTGGAAATACCAGTAACAGACCTAGATTTGAATCCAGGCTCTGCTACTTCCTAACTACTTGCCCTCCAGCAAGAAGGCGATAATGCCTCAGGGGGTGCTGTAAAGATGGAAGGCAAAGAAGTTAAAGGGGCTCATCACGTTCTAATGATGTAGCCCAGAGAGATATTCTCACCGAGTCAGGCCCGGGATACCATAGTAAACCTTCCAAACAGTTGTCAGTCACTTTTGTGTGGGAATTGCCTTACATGAAGGAGGGTGTAAATGTTCACTACTGTGCAGTCTACTGAAGGCACGCATTAAGACAAACAAGTGCACTTCCCATTGCCACAAGGACAGAGGATAGTCCCCCAAAGCCAGCAGCCCTGGGTCTGGAGGCAGCCCAGCCACTTACTGTCATGGGACCACAGGCAAGTCAGGGAATATCTCCGTCTGTGTCCTCATTGATACAATGGAGATGATAGCATTCATCTTGAATGGTTATTGCAAGAATTAAACTAACAAATACAATAAAATGTCCCAACACCATGCTTGACACTCAGAAGTCTCTTTACAGTTTCAGAAAAGTAATTACTCAAAATGCCCACGTATCATATAAAACCCCTCTCTGCTCCTAGTTTCACATATCAATATGCAACTTGCAGCCTGGAATCTAAGGCTCTTCATACATGCAAGTGGACCATTGTCTAATCTGTGTGGAAATGCCCACAGAGGCTTAGCACCCAGCGATGCACCCAGGCACAGACATTCTCCTCTTATTTGTGTGAACTTCCCCATTAGGCCCCTTGTTTCCTAGGCATTTCCCGCCTCAGTCTCAGAGCCTATTCAGTCTCTCCCTTTGGCTTCTCCACTTCTCTCCTAAAACATTTGGACTTCTCTCTCTCTTTTTAAAAAAATATTTTCCTTATTTATTTTTTAGAGAGAGGGGAAGGGAAGGAGAAAGAGCGGAGAGAAACATCAATGTGTGGTTGCCTCTCACATGGGCCCCACTGGGGACCAGGCCTGCAACCCAGGCATGTGCCCTGATTGGGAATTGAACCCACAACCTTTTGCTTCCCAGGCCCGCGCTCAATCCACTGAGCTACACCAGCCAGGGCAAGACTTCTCTCTCTTTTACGGAGTTCTTCATCTGCTTGGCTACTACCAACTCCCTTCTCCACCAGAGAGACCTTGAAACACATTTGATTCCGCGGTAACTGGGTGTCCTGAGGTCCTCCTTTAATCTCACAGGAGCTACAATGCCCACAATGCCTTAGACTCGGGACCCCCGTTGACTGTTCCGCGGGACGGAACACTAGCTAACACCTCTGGCCCTTCCGGATCCCTCGACCTTCTGGACCTCTCCTCCTGGGGTCTGTAAGATGCAGTTTCCACCTGTAAAATCTTGGTTTTGTTCTCTCTCCTGACTTGGCTTCTCTTCCTCGTTTCCCTCCACTGCCCCTAACAACCCTGCTCTGCTCCAACTGTATTAAGGCCTCCCTGGCTCATACCTGCCACCCCCAGACACTCAACTGTCACCAGATGCTAAGCTGGATCTCTAGGACCAGCATCTCGGCCAGCCTCCAATCCTCTACAAGCAAGCCTCAGAGATACTGGGTTCGGTTCCAGACCACCGTGATAAAATGAGCATTGCAAGAAAGTGAGACATAATTTTTTGCTGGTTGATGCTCTTGCCCTCTGTTTATAAAAAAATGCAACACCCGTGAAGAGCAATAAACTAAGCCATGCCTGTGCTTCTAAAACCACAGGAAAAGTCACCTTCAAGAACCTTCACTTCCACAGGTCTCAGGGCCTAAGGCTCAAATAAAGAGGACCTCACTCAACAGTACCTGTGAATTGAGAGAGCTTACTCAGGCTTTTGGGCTCATCAGAAAACCTGGAAAATTCCACACCAAACAGGGAATTCCTTCTCTTTTAAGTAAAAGGTAACGTTTCTCCTTTTGTTTTCATTAATCTACTAATTTTCCAAACTTAAAAAACATTTAGTAGTTGAAAAATAAACCATTACTTCCCTGCTGCTAAAAGAACAGTGAGAAAAAGTCAAGATTGAATTAACTGCTTAAATTAATTTCAAAATTTTCAGCTTGATCAGCTAAAAGAGTCTATTTTTATATTTTAAATTTCACTTCAAATGCAGTATTTTTAAAGAACACACTTGAATTGCTTATGCAGTTTTTGAAGAAAAATACCAAGATCACTGATTTTGTTTTTGTTTAACAAACCAATGGGAGCATCTATCATTTTTATAGAAACTTTTTTGCCTTTCCCATTGGTTGGCAAAAATATGCTCCAAATACCTTTCATTAACCCAGTGACCTGGTGGTGATTCACTCTTCACTGAAGAGACAGAATTTGTTACACCGAGTTTTGGTCAGATACAACAATTAAATCATCACTGAATTTTTCCAAGCACTAAAATAATTTCAAAAAATTTACAAATAAAATCATTTAAATGAAAAGTATTATCTGCCCGAATAAAAAATTATTTATTTCTAAGTTGTCACAAGTAAATATTAAGGTTAGCACAACCACAAAATTCTATTCTTGTGTAAAACAAATGAAATATTCCTGATAAACAAACCTAATTTTATAGAAATTAATTCAAATTGCAATGAATACTTACACGTCTCTACAGAACAGATAGTGCCAGCCCATTTGCTATCGTGTAACCGGATGCCCAGTAGGCCTAAGACCTTGTTGGTCATGACTGCCATTTTACTCTTCCGAGCTCATGGCCCCAGGACTGGAAATTATTGGAAGCAAGAACAGAATTTGGGCTCCCTACAGCCACAGGCAGAAGATAACATTGAAACAAACTGTAGCCTCTGTTACAACCCTAACACCCCAGGGGCCACAAACAGCAGCAACCTCCCCTTTCTTAATCCAATAAAAGCTCAAAGCCCCCACTCCTCCACCCTGGTGTCTCTCTCCACACCATATCCCTCTCCTTTCTTGGGAAGTGAATAAAAACTTTATTCTCCCCCCTTTCTTCTCTTTGTGAATTCTTTCACGGCCCGCGTCACGGCCCGCCCTGGCATCTACCAGGCTCTGACTGCTGAACATAGGCTGTGAGGTCGCTTGGTGCCCCCCAGAGATGCTGACTGCGTAACAGGACTGCGCCCCTCTGACGATCTACCCAACTCAATGAAGCAGCCAGCAATTCCGCCACTGCCCATTTTCCCGGGTGTTAAAGTGTGGGAATCTCTTCTAAACTGTTGTTGATCTGAGAGGAATTGTCCCTTTCCCGTTTGCAGTTCTCACAGCAGCCCGCGGGGGTGACTTAGGGCCCTCTCCTACCCCACACGCCTGAAGGTTCATCTGCCTTCTGGAATGAGGTTTTCTGGCGTACAAGTTTCAGCCTGTTCCTTGGCTTTGCCAAAGACAGATCCGCCTACTGTGATGACAACCGCACTCTCAGACAAACAACTTATTCTTAGGGGAAAACAATTAATTGCAACCATCACGTGTGCTCCCCAACAGCCATTCATTCACACGAACTCGTCCTCTGACATCCGATTTACACAGAAACAGAAACACTTGCGGGTGACCACTGAATGAGTGCGATGTATTTAACGGAATCTGTAACTCTACTGCTTCCTTTTTTTAAGATGATGAAAACTTTCTAAGCAAAAAGATCATTAATTGCTCCCCTTATCTCTAAGTACCTTTCTCGCACGACAACCTCTTAGCCAATAGCCGAAACTAAAGGGGAAAAAACGACGGCACACTTTTAAGCAAGTTATTCCTGCGACTTGAGAGATCTACAGCGCTGGAAGAGGTCAGTTTCATGGGGAAACCTGAAAAAAGAGAACTCGTCTGTTTTAGGACACTCAGCTAATCCTACATTTAAACGTCTTTTAGCAGTATACATCTTGGAATTTCTGTATGCCCCAGAACACACAATATGGATCTAATTAGGTCCAGCTGCCTTATGTTAGTCATAAAACTGGGGGGGGGGGGAAGAGAGAGAGAAATAAGGGTGGGGGTGGGGGCTCTGCTCATCCCTCTGTGCCCTGGCGATCACGAACAAATCGTGCGCACCCTCAGCACTCACTCAGGGCAACCGTGCTTCTTAAATACCCGGCAGGCCCAGGACCCCGCTCTGCGATCTAACTTCAGCTGCGGAGTTTTCACTCGCTCTGGAACAGATACAGACCCGCGGGAGCCCAGCGCTCGGACCCCACCCCCTCCGCGCCCGCCCCATCCCGGGGCGGCCCACCCCGCCCGCTCCTCCTCTCCAGGACTTACACTAGCGCGGACGGGCAGGGCATCTGGTTCCAGGCACAGTTGTACTGAGCCTGAATAAAACTCTCACTTCCCTCCTGCACAGAGCAGCTCACATTCTTGTTCACGATGTAGGCGCACCAGTTCCTGGGGTGAAGAAGAGAGAGGGAGAGGGGCACTGTGTAAACCCCGAGAACAATGAGCTAGGGGAGGGGAGGTGGAGACAAGCTGATACGGCGGCAGACGGAGCCTGGGTCCGGGAGGTCGTGGTCCCTGCTGAGGCGGGAGCTCAACAAAGCCGACCTCTGAAGGTGCGCCAGTGCGCCTTTGGGGAGCCGGCACCTTTTCTCTACAAGAGGCAGGGAGAAGCACCCCGGAGACTCCAGTAATTTCCTGGGAGGAGTTTTCCGAGTGTTCCTCGCAGGGAGACACCAAAGCGCACCACCGCCCGGGAGCAGCTGTGCTGGGGCGCGGGCAGTTCACACGGGATCGGTGCCGACCCCGGAGTGCACGGCCGCCCGGGAGGAGGTGCCCTACAGGAGCAGCCCCAGGGGGACATACAGCTGCTGCTCATCACCTCTGGCAGGGCAGTTTCTGGGCTCGGCCGCGGGTCGGGAAGGAGGAGGCGGGGGCCCAGGACTCTGGGAAGGAGCCTCGCTGTCCTGGGTTCGAGGTGAGGGGGCCCCACACTTACTTGTTCCTGGCACTGGGCCGCGCGGGGTGCCTGGGCTGCGGGCCGGCTTGGCACAGCCCCGCGCCACCCAGGGCCAGCAGGACCAGCGCCCAGCTCCAGGACGCGCGGGGCCAGGGCCGTGTCCAAGGCCACATTCTGTGCGCGGCGGGCGCCCCGCCGCCGGGATCCTGAGCGCGGCTGGCAGGAGCGCAGCGGGAGAAGACTGGAGGCTGGGACGCTTCGCGGCGCCCCCACCGCGCTTCGCGGCTGCCCTCTCCGGCTTCTTGCTCCCACTTCTCCTTTTCCACCCCAGTGGAAAGCGCCCGCGTTTCTGCTCGGTCCCTCAATGACGCACAGGTCCCCCCGGGTGCCGCCCTCTTTATTTCACTTCCCTCTCGGAAACGTGATTCTCTCTCCACCACGACTCCCTGTCTCCAGTCCCCTTGCCTCTCAGCGGGGGTTTGGGGTGAAAGGGCCAAAGGGTTTGGGAGAAGGGTCTATATTACAGAATTTCCAATTACTCATTCCTTTGGTCTCTTCCCAGAAGCCAGGGAACTCCGCCTACCACCTTCCAACAGACGCGCCTCCGGCCCCTCGGGAAGTGGCAGGAGCCTGAGTCGCGGTCCTCACGTCGTGCATGGGTGCCGGCTTCCCAGGGTGAACGAGGGACATCTTTATCTGTCCTTTATCAGAGGCGGCTCGGATTTCCTCTAATGGCAAGAAGCGGTCATTCCCCCACACTTGGATTTAGGAGAGTTTAAAGGGAAATGAACTCGGATCCTCCTCTTTTTCTACACCCACCTCTGCCTTATCCGTTCATTTAATTGTTTCCAAGTCAACGGGCAGGGGAGCAGGACACAGGGGAGCGACAGCCCCGCCACTGCCTGAACGCTTCTGGAGCACAGGCCCGGGTTCTAACATCCCCTGCACCAGTTTTTGAAAGGCCACCTCAGTCTCTGCTTGTGATGTCCTCCTCTGAACTTTCTTTTTTCTATCAATATTAAAGCCACTCGCCCCACAGCAGTCGCCTTTGCTTCTTAACAGTTCAGACACTGCTAGCCTTTAGTTCTTTCACTTGCTTGTGTATTTTCTGCCTATCTGTGAGTTACACTCACCTCTGCCAATTTCTGTTGGAGATAAAGTAACTCCACAGAATAATGTTACATAAAATCCAGACCAAAGGGTTGTGTGGTCTTGGTGTTGAAGAGAAGTATATATTTAAGTTCACCTGCTGCAACTAATGAACGCTAGAGTGAGGCTATTTGCATAGATTACCTGTAATATCTGTGAGCTAACAGGACACTGTCGCCTGTGAATTATGTAGATAATAGCAAGGCCTTTCTGTGTTCCCTACTTGACTAAATGGAGCTAATGGCCTATTTTATTTCTGATGTGTTTGATGGGGGATTTGGGGTCTTTTTATTTGCAAATGGAAGAAAGTCCCCTAGGTAGAAGTTTTGCAAGATCCAAGCAGAAAATTATACTATGGAAGGATATAAGTAGTCTGTCTATGAACTCTCTAAATAGCAGATCATGCACATAATGAGCTGAAGTCACCCCAGTCCTCAGAAGAGCCATCCCGAAGGGGAAATAACAAAAAGAGAAAAAGCTAATCTGCGTGACCAATCTGTATCTTTCTGTGTGGCTCTACTAATCTCATCCTAACACCCTGTTTGTTCATGAGGTGTCATAGGGAAGAAACAGAGCACAGAAGTGAAGGAAAGTGACAGAAGGAAAAAATGAAGGAACACTCATGGGTGTGTGTGTGTGTGTGTGTGTGTGTATCTAAAACTAACAGCTAACAATTGCAATTTCTCTTCAATACAGGTAATTCTCAAAATTGAGAATGAAGTTGAACTGACTGAGTCAAATCTGTTTTTCCCATTGTGTCGTAGTTTTATACTAAGAAGCTGCATTCCAGTCCCAGAGTTTGAGGACCAATTTCTCATTGAGATAACTGCAATACTATACTATGTTTAATAAGCTATAAATGGCATCTATTGGTAAATAAATTTTATTCTGAGTATGTTCCATGCTGGGCATTGTACAAAAATACTGAGGATTCGCCAAAACTGATCTGGGCTCTGTGTTTACAGAGCTTCCAGGCACTCCTGTTCAATGAAGGATGTCAAGTTTCTGATGTAGAGTCAATTAAGTGAGATAATATTTATCACATGTATTTCTCTAGCCCACATGTACCCAGTGTGGGGCTGCTCTGGGAAGACAGAAGAAGGCTCTTGGCTCTCAGGGAGAACTGAAGCCAAGACCCCAGGAGACAATCTTCCCTTCCTGTTCTCTAGCCAGAGGAAGGGACATGTCAACCTCACGAACCAGAGAGCCCTCCAGGAGCTTCCTGAAGACAGAGAGCTTAAGCACATTAGGAAACAGACTAATTGGGCATTTGGTCATCTGGTCCCAGCCATAAGCAATAACATGGACATAATTGGTAGAATGCTGCAAGTGTGAATTCTTTATAAGCTACCAATTACATTATGCACTTGAAAACTCAGTTTTCAATAGCAATCTAAAGGAATTTCTACTTTTAAATAAAAAGTGCTCCATATTAACTTACATTCTTGATTGTGTGACCAACTTACCTAAAGCAAAAGTGCAAAGAGAACCACTTCATAGCATTGATTTCTTCGCTGTTGGCCATGATAAAAGATGCTCATCAGGCCCTGTACTTGGGGGTCCTTCTCATGAAGCACGGAGCCTGCTGATCCCCCGGACACCCAGATGGGGGTGGGTGGGTGATCATTACGGAGACAGCAGGCAGGTCCGTTTCCCTCATCACCATGCTCAGTCATATGGGCACAAGACATTTGATCAAGATGAACTGATTTTGCATATAGGATGTGGTCACCAGTCATAAGACTAGTCTGGGAGATCCACCCTTCCCTTTCTTTGTCTTTGCTTTCTCAACATAGGAAATGTCCAAACCTGTAGAGAGTTGTTTTCAAGTGTATTTTGTTGGTTATTCTATTACAATTGTCCCATTTTTATCCCCCTCTGTCCATTACCGCCATTCCTTCCAACATTCCCTGGCTCTCCTTAGTTCATGTCCATGGGTCAGACACAGTTCTTTGGCTTCTCTATTTCCTGTACTATTCTGAACCTCCCCCTGTCTGTTTTGCACTTACCGTTTATACTTCTTATTCCCTGTACCTTCCCCCTCCACCCCCGCTGATAACCCTCCATGTAATCTCCATTTCTTTTATTCTGTTTCTGTACTAGTTGTTCACTTAGTTTGTTTTTCTTTTTTCTTTTTTTAGGTTCAGTTTCTGATAGCTGTGAGTTTGTTGTCATTTTACTGTTTATAGTTTTTGATCATCTTCTTTTTCTTAGATAAGTCCCTTTAATATTTCATATAATAAGGGCTTGCTGATGAAGAACTCCCTTAACTTGACCTTACCTGGGAAGTACTTTCTCTGCCCTTCCACTCTAAATGATAGCTTTGCTGGATAGAGCAATCTTGGATGTAGGTCCCTGACTTTCTTGACTTGGAATACTTCTTTTCAGCCCCTTCTTGCCTGCAAGGTTTCTTTTGAGAAATCAGCTGATAGCCTTATGGAAACTCCTTTGTAGGTAACTGTCCCCTTTTCTCTTGCTGCTTTGACATTCTCTCCTTATTTTAAATCTTGGGTAATTTAATTATGATGTGTCTTGGTGTGTTCCTCCTTGGATCCAACTTCTTTGGTACTCTCTGAGCTTCCTGGATTTGCATGTCTGTTTTCTTCACCAGATTGGGGAAGTAATTTTTCATTACTTTTTCAAATAAGTTTTCAATTTCTTGTTCTTCCTCTTCTCCTTCTGGCACACCTATGATTCAAATATTGGAACATTTAAAGTTATCCCAGAAGTTCCTAAGCCTCTCCTCATTTTTAAAAAATTCTTGTTTCTTCATTCTTTTCTAGTTGAATTTTTATTTCTTCCTTATGCTCCAACTTGTTGACTTGAGTCTCGGTTTCCTTCCCTTCACTGTTGTTTCCCTGTACATTTTTCTTTATTTCACTTTGTATAGCCTTCACTTTTTCTTCTATTTTGTGTCCATACTCAATTATTTCTGTGAGCATCCTCATTACCAGTGTTTTGAACTCTGCATTTGCATCTGATAGGTTGGCTATCTCCTTGTTGTTTAGTTCTTTTTCTGAAATTTTTATCTGTTCCTCCATTTGGGCCATATTTCTTTGTCTCAGCCCACCTGTTATGTTGCCAGGGGCAGAGCCTTAGGTGTTCACCAGGGTGGGGCAACCTACATGGCTGCGTTGTGGTGCTATCTGTGGGGGAGGGGTATGAGAGGGAACAATACCGCTTGCTCCTCTGAGGTGGCTTTCAGTCACTTCCCCTACTACCCACACGCAAATTGGGCCCTTCCTGTGCTGATTCCCAAGGGGGTGGGCTTGTGTATGTTCTAGGACCCCATGGGTCCCCCCAATGGACTCTTCTGTGAGGCTGGGAGTTTCTCTTGCTGCCTCAACCCCCACAGGTTTTTTCAGTCAGAGGTTTGAGGCTTTGTTTCCCCACACTGGGGCCCTGGGTTGCATGGTCTGTCTCGCTCCCCAGTTGTTCCTCCTGGTTTATCCACATGTGAATGTGGGACCACCTGGTCCCTGAGCTGCCACCTCACCCGCCTGTTCCACCAGCTTCCTCTTTGCCCTGGCTGCCCATATCTGCCCCTCCTGCTTATCCGGATGAATGTTTCTTCTTTAACTCTGTGGATGTTGGACTTCCATACAGTTCGATTTTCTGGCATTTCTGGTTATTTGTTTTTAAATTTGTTGTTTTCCTTCTTTTGGTTGTGCAAGGAAGCGAAGCATATCTACCTATACCATCATCTTGGCGGGAAGTTTCAAACCTGTAGACAATTTTTATGAAAGTTCATTTGAGCCACACTGATGACAATTGCTGGGAAGTAAAATATCAAGGGATTGAGAAAATGTCTGGAGAATGGCAGTTTTGCTGTTCATTTTATGCATTACAATCAAAGGAGGAGGCGTAAGGAGGGTTACATGAGATCCATTGGTGATAGATTAAAGGGGTGAGAGAAAGCAAAGCAGAAAAATCTCTGGCATTGGATAAAAGTTAAAATGGAGACACATATACTTCTTTTACATTGGTGGGCACAGGACAGGTAATTAATATTTACAGCACAGGGAGATGGGATTCAGGGGACAAGAATGTGTTCTGTGTTTTCCAGCTCTGGTGCAGTAAATGACCCCTGAGGGGTCTGCAAAAGAGTCTGTTGATATTTCAAAGGTAGGTTATCTTAGATGCAAAAAGACAGCAACAGACAGGTTCGCTTAAGGTAAAGGTTGACTTTAGTCAAGGAGCTATAGGCCTAGGATGGACTACCCACCATGACTCACTTTTGGTTAGGCATTTTATGTTCAGGTCGTTTTGTGTGGTTACTTTCAGTCTCTGAGTTTGTAAGGCACACCATGCTGGCCTTCCCTAAGTCTGTCAGCTTTAGTATGTGGCCCCATTTTCTCCATGGCTTTCTAGAACTCAAAAAAAATCTCTGCCTGATTTCTAGGTGTGCCTTTGGGTATTTGTACTGCTGTCTCCATGCTGCTTATCTAATGATGGAAAAAGAAAGTCTTTGTAGACTAATTATCTTGAATAAATTTTGATTGCAAAGTGAAACGCCCTGAGTAAATAAATGTTTTACACATTCATAACTTAGTGATAAGATGCTCTTCATTTAAAAAATGCAGTTTGGTAGGGAGAGACAGAAATGTCTCTGAGAAAAATTAACTGCTGCACTATCTAGCTTGGTCAGTGATTTGGCATGCCAAGGTTTGGTCGATGCAGTTTTGCATAGCTGCGTTTGCCGTGGCGTTACATCGGACAAGGCACCTTCAGAATAAATTCAGTGAGTCCCCAGACTTCAAAATTTATAACCAACAGCTACTTTCCTGTCTTGTTAAATCAAGGTTTTGCTCAACTAGACTGAAACAGAGCACAGAACAATTGTTCTCTTCAATTTTTCTTAACTTATTTGCAAATATCCCATTTACTATTTTCAGGGCAAAAACTCTGAGGTGTCCTAAATTAAATTATAGCAGGGAGTGGAAGAAAGAGACAAGAGGGATTCATCAATTAACAACTGCAGGGCAAAATCTACAGGACTGCTTGCATTCCCGAATATATGTTGGAACTTCAAATTAACTTCCGACGACGACTTTTCCGAGATTATCTGAAGAGAACAGCCCAGCACCACGGCCGACTGGAGGCTTCACTTCGTGCTCACAGATGAACTTCCCAGACCGTCGCCCAGCACAGATCCACAGGAGTGGGCCTTTCTTATGTAGGGACTCTGTGCCTCTCCCTGAACTAACGCCGCGCACCTTCTCTCACCCCTTTCCTTCATCTATAGCCGGTGTAAACACTTTCAAAATGGTTTACATCTTTCTTCCCCAATTCCCATGAAAGAGGCTATTGACTCCAGGTGGTTCAGACTACATGCCCCAGGACCTAATCTTTTTCTTGCTAGTGTGGATGGAGAAGGGGCCACATCCTAAACCTGACAAGGTCAGGGGAAGCCTGCATGGTGGGCCTTACCAACTCAGAGGCCAAAAGTAACCACATAGGAAAGTCTGGACATAAAAATGACTAACTAAAAGCTGGTCATGGAAGGTAGCGCACCCACGTCCTCTGGCTTCCTTCAAAAAGTCCGTCTTTGCCTTTAGTAAGCCTGTCTATTGCCCTTTTGCACCTACAGTAAGATACCTCTGAAATGTCAGAGTAATTTCCTATTTCAGGCCCCTCAGGACACACCCCCTCAGAACCCTTCATCATTATCTTGTTCCCCAAATACCAAAAATTTGGGCTGTAAATGTTAATTGCTAACTATCCTGTACCCACCGATGAGAGAGAAGTACGTGTGTATCCATTTTACTCTTCATTAACCTCAGATTCCCCCTTTGTCTCCTCCCACTTCCCTAACCTACCACCAGTGACTCTCACGTAACCCCCTTATGTCCCCTCCTTGGATTGTGACGTATAAAGTGAGCTGCAAAGCTGCCATTCTCCAGAGCATTTTATCAACTCACTGAGATTTTGCTTCTCAGCAACTGTCATCAGTTTGGCTCAGATAAACCCAGAAAAATTCTCTACAGGTTTGGACATTTCTTATGCCAACAATAGCAATGGCCTAAGAAACCCTTTCTTTAAAAATCACTTTCAGCCATGAAAGCCATAGCTAAAGATCCAAAATCTCAGTGTCTTCTGAAACCAAGATTGATATTACTTATTAACTGATTCACTTGATGACATTGTTAAAAGTTATGACCATTACTTTAATCATCTTTGTTGAGAGATGCCAAGAGCAAATTTCCCTATATTTTCCTATATATCAGGAGCGTGTGCCTTAATGTATCTTAAACCACAGGTGGCAAATACAAGGCCCGTGGGTTGAATCCGGCCCCCCACCTTGTTTTACCCAGCCCAGCACCTTGTTTTTGCCTGGCAGCAGCTTTGAACTCTCCCTTAACTGTTAAGGAGTAGTTACATTTATAGTCCTAAAATTACACTTGGCCCTTTGAAGGCAACTGCGAGGCTGATGTAGCCCCTGGTGAAAATGAGTTTGACACCCCTGGCTTAAACTATCACCCAAGAACTTCAAAAGTTTGAAAAATTAAAATCACGCCTAAAATCATACATGAAAAAAGTGTTTAGGAGCTCCTGCAACAGAGTTAGTGTGCTATTCAAAACTGGGACCCTCACCTGCCAAGCTGAGTGATCTTGGATAAGTCAATGTGCCTTTTTTTTCCAATATGCCTTTCTATCCTTCATTTTCTTCTCTGAAAATGGGACTGCCTCATGTGACTGTTGGGAGGATTAGTTGAGTTACCACATGTAAATGCCTTAGCATGGAGCTTGGCATACAATAAGCAGAGGAGAAATACTTACAATTGTTATTGTTACTACTTCAGCATCGCAACAAATTTGCAATCAGGTTCCCCAGCTTTGTCACTCTTTTCTTGTGCCAGCTGACATGGGAAGCCACTAATCTGTTGCAGTTCTTCTTTCCAAATAAGAAATATAGAGAAGCGACTATCAAGAGACACATGCACGCCATGACCAGAAATGACTCTAAATGTGATAGCATGGAATGGACTCCTGAGCTCTTGGCTTCTAGCCCAGTTTTCTTTCTCCTGCTTCCCAAGAGAAAACATGTAGCTCAGCGCATTGTTTAGGAGATTTCATCCTCCACAGGATGAACTTTAGGACAATTCATTGACACCCTTGGTAGGAATAATAAGTCTACACACACAAAAAAATGCAGATCATCAGACAATTCAATCATGTGTATATTCTTCCTCAAAAAGATGAAATTAGTTACCAATTCCATATCCCTTAATTTTTTTTCAGATGTCTCTTAGTTCTTGGAATGCTCCCTATAGCTACCTACAGGTCAAATAGTATACTTGAGAATTTATTGCTGTCACACTTATGGTTTTGAACACATGTTTTCTTTATAAAAAAATAACTGACAAAAATAGGCCCTTAGAGGATGTGTTTCTTTCCAAGAGAGTTATCATAGCTTAGGCAATAATGTCATTATTATCAGCCACATTAAATTATGTTGTAGTTCATCATTTATTTATGGAATGAGAGTTAATTTTTCTGGAATCAGCAAAATGTTTTAAGCAGAATGACTTTGATGATTATAAGTTATTTAATTTCATCCCATCTTGGTTCATGCTCATTAGAATAGTATTTATGAACAAATTAACTCATTACAGTATTTCAGGCTGTGCAGTTCTAAACAATGGTTTAGTATTTAAATGCAGTCAACTGTCATTATTTAGCATAGCATGTTCTATAAAGTTGCTACAAACACTGACTTAGCAAATGTTAGAAATTGCTTCTAGGAGAAAAATACAGGGTAGGTTCCTACAAATACCTGGTCACAATGTTTTGTCAACCAATCAATACACAGCCCTGTTTTATGTGTTTCTATCAAAGACACCTTATGTAATACATATTATTGATTTGTTAACATTGAATTCATGCCTAACACCACTGTGACTCAAGCCTTAACTAACTAAGGTGTTTTCTCCTTGGGGCACATCACAGCCTTCTTGTGCTCAGGAACAGCAGATAGCACTTCAGTACTATCCCTGAAGGCCATTTTAAAGAGTGAAATGCCCCCCGAAAAGCACAAAAATGCAAAGAAACCCCCCAAACATGGCACTGTATTTATCATAGAACACTTGCTTATAGTGTGGGAACTAAAACAGGAAGGCAGAGCCTCGCCTTGCTGGACCTCAGCCGGGAGCCTGCGCATCAGCCAAGCCCGCGATGACTGTGGCCAGGCTACGCATACTGCTCTCGGAGTTCCAAGACGATTGGGGAGTAGGCTGACCCACAAATACAGCGTCTATGAATAATTAGAATCAACTGTATTTCAACTTAATTCTGGGAACAATAAGAAAATGTTATTTTGGGGGATAAGAAGTTCTTGGAATTTTGTAGCCATCCAAAGCTTGCATTGTCAGGAAGTTTTGCATATTGAACATTACAGAAGCCAGAGAAAAACAGATTAAGCTCTTTATCACCTTAATTGATTGGAAGCAAGATACACATGAATGAAAATACTTCAGAACATGAACAAAGTTACATTTAGTAAATAGAATATAGCATTGTAAAAACAATGTACCTCAGTGATGGCCACGTAAGCTTAAAAAAAAATATTCCAAAGAGAGAGGGAGAGAGAAAAAAATCAATGTGAGAGAAGCATTGATCAGTTGCCTCCTGTATGTGCCCTGACTGGGGACTGAACCCACAACCTAGGTGTGTGTCCTGCCCAGAAACGAACGTACAACCTTTTGGTTTACAGAATGACACTGCAACCAACTGAGCCGTACCAGCCAGGGCACGTGGAGAAGTATTTCACTGTTGCTTTGTTTTGCCTCAAATCTGCTGATATGAAAAATGAATATACTTGCAGGAGAGGAAGTGATAGTAGTTAATGTGACATGTACACCGTGCATTTCTAATAAACAAGGACAGGAGCCTGCTGGTAGATGAGCTAGAATAAGGTATGTGGTCTTAGCAGTGCCCAGGACGTAGGCGAGGCAGACAGACCGGGTCGGACTGAGGAGGAGTGAGCATGAGGAAAGGGAGAATGTTGAAGGATACAGTATAGGCTGGTGGAGGAACACAGGCTAGTTTGTTCTTGTTTTTGTTTTCTTTCCCTTATCTAAAGATAGGTAGGGTGACCAGATATCCTGATTTTGCTGGGGCCGGGCCCTGGTTAGTCTTGTTGTGGATCAGTTAACACTGTTAATTATTTTCAGTGACTCCTTTCATCTTCAGAAGTGCCCTGGGTTTGCACAATAAATTATATGGTCGCTCTAAGAGACCTAAAATGAACTGAAAGCCACACTGTGTTTATTTAACACAAGTGCAGTATTTTTAAAGGATAAAACATTAGTAAGTGTCAATACAAATATTAAAATCAGAAAAGGAGAAAGACGTGAACTGCTGTAAGTCATAACCTGGGGAAAGTTCTCCTGCTCTGCTGTTGCCTCACCTATTTTGGTAACTGTTTGAAGTTGTTGTTATTCAGCAATGGGAAACTTGGTTGTTTAGGTGGTTGCCAGTGAAGCAGAATATTTGCATGAGCTTCCCTTGGCTCAGGCTTCTCTGACTTAATCACTTTTAAACCCATCCTGAGGCGCTAAGAAAGAACACAGCACCATGGTGTGGTATTATGTTTAAGTGCTCTGGCCTGGCAATAGCTCATTTAAATAGTGCAGAGCAGGGGAGAGCCTGCCTAAATGCAGCTCATCACCTAAGCCTCATCAACATCTTTGGACATTTATTGGTCCAAAGACCATATCAATGTCAATAATAAGCCACGACAGATAAGAGTGGCTAATATCTCTTGACTAATGGAAAATAC
Organism: Sturnira hondurensis; assembly: GCF_014824575.4. Lineage (NCBI taxonomy): Eukaryota > Metazoa > Chordata > Mammalia > Chiroptera > Phyllostomidae > Sturnira > Sturnira hondurensis. The sequence goes on from NW_028085098.1 coordinate 1,325,525, forward strand.
AAAGTGACACAAGAGTTTCATACTCAGTGAATGTCGAGGGGTCAAGAAAGGAAGTGCCTTAGTTTTCTATTACACCCTTACATGTTTCTCCCTAATTTTAAAATATGAAAAAATATTTTAGTCCCTGAATATTCTTAGGTTATGTTTTCCAAACGGTTGTTTGAGGGCAGTGGTGCCAGGATTCCTGAGAGAAATACGAAGAACATTAGAAAAAATGTACCAGAACTCGGTTCCAATGTATTTCAACCCCAAAACAATCTTTCCCTTTAGGACTAGGGATTTCAATTCCACAAATATTTTTTAATCCTCACCTGAAGACATGTTTTTATTGATTATTTAGAGAGAGAGGACGGGAGCGAGAGAGCAACACCGATGGCCGCCTCTTACATGTGCCGTGACCAGGGATCGAACCTGCCACATTTTGGAACATGGGATGATGCTCCAACCAACTGAGACATCCAGCCAAGGCTCATAAAAGATTTTTTAAAAATAAGTATTTGTAGATTAGGGTACATTTTATCAACATACACCATTTTTACAAAAAGTGCATAAATCATAAATGATTTTGAATGAATTTTCACAAAGTGAGCACATAACCAGTACCCAGATCATGAGGCAAGTCCTGACCAGCACCCCAGGGCCCTCATGCCCCTTTCAATCATTAATCCTCTCCAAAAGTCACATTGATTCCAACCTCTAACACCATCAATTAGTTTTTGAATGAAAGTTTGTTGAAAAAAAACAATTTCTTATTCACCTTATTCATACTTTAACCCTATACCTGGCATAGTGTCTGCCAAATATTACTTGCTTAATAACATTGGTTAAATGAATGAAAGAAAGGAGACAGGTATCTGACAGTTAGAAGACAGTTGACCAAATTGACACACCTAATATGCATCTAGGTGAAAAAATGGCATTAAATTGGGGTGAGAACTGGGGCCGAGGGATGCTAACTTTGAAACAAGTTGAAAACTCCACCTTTGAACAGAACAGTGTACTGTCAACAAATGCAAACAACTTGAATAAATCGAAACCTCTGTTAGGTTTTCCTTGGGCCTTTATCACCTCTGCTCACATCATATTCACTGTAACTGTTGAGGCCAACCTCTAGAGGCTTATTTCTCTTTCTCACTTGTAAATGGACCCATATTAGAGAGGCCCTCCCACATGAGATGCAGCCAAGAAATGACTATTTTCAGCTCTTCTCCACCCACTCTGAGGCCCATCAGTCAGAGAACAAAATAAGAGTCACCCTCTCCCTAAGCCAGAGCATGTGATCTCCAGCCAGAGTGCTCCCACCCTCAAGAATGAGGTAATGAGGGGCCAAATAAGGTTTCAAACCTATGTTGCCTTAGAAAATGCAGTTTTCCTTAACTGTACTTTTAAAAGGCTGGAATTTTCCCTGGCTGGTGTAGCTCAGTGGACTGAGCGCCGGCCTATGAACCACACGATCGTGGTTCGATTCCCAGTCAGGGCACATGCCTGGGTTGCAGGCCAGTTCACAGCAGGGGACTCATGAGAGGCAACCATACATTGATATTTCTCTCCTTCTCTCCTTCCCTTCCCCTCTAAAGATAAATAAATAAAATCTTTAAAAAAATAAAAAATAAATAAAAGGCTGGAATTAAAAACCAACCATTGCCAAATCACTCCTCAGCCAGAAAGATCTGTCAACTGTAGAGATAACAAAAAGAAAATCCATTTTCAGCTTTGAACTGTTGTTGCTAAATGATTGCCAGGGAAATCCAAATAAATTGTGTCTTCTAAAGGATAAATTCATTATGAATAAACTCATCAGGTTGGGGGTTTAAAATCTTCTTTAAGATATTTCAAAATTTCAAAGGGAGCAAGTCTTGACAATGAAAACAGTTTTTCTGAGAGGATGATTCCCTCCAATTTGTCGTCTCTTGCCTGGAGATATGCTGTACCTTATCTGAGTCTTCAAAGGAGCAGTTTCATCCACATTAAAACTAGCCTATCAGCTGATTTCTATTCAGAAGAGACCCTACAGGCAAGAAGGGGCTGGAAAGAAATATTTAAAATCATGAAAGGCAAGGACCTACACCCAAGATTGCTCTATCCAGCAAAGCTATCTTTTACAATGGAAAGGCAGATAAAGTGCTTCGCAGGTAAAACAAAGTTAAAGGAGTTCATCCTCAAAAAGCCTTTATTCTATAAGATGTTAAAGGAACTTATCTAAGAAAAAGAAGATAAAAAATATGAACTGTAAAATGATAACAAACTCACAGCTATCAACAACTGAACCTAAAACAAAAACAAAAACAAACTAAGCAAACAACTAGAATAGGAACAGAATCAGAGAAATGGAGATCACATGGAAGGTTATCAGAGGGGAGGGGGAGAGGGGAAAATGGGGGAAAAGGTACAGAGAATAAGAAGCATAATTGGTAGGTACAGACTAGACAGGAGGAGGTTAAGAGTAGTATAGGACATGGAGAAGCCAAAGAACTTACATGTATGAGCCATGGACATGACCTAAGGTGGGGGAACGATGGTGGGAGGTGAGTAGGGCAGGGCTGAGAGGAATAAAGGGGGTGCATGTGGGACACCTAGAATAGCATAATCAATAAAGTATATTACTCCTCCAAACCTACTCTTCAAAAATAAGAATGTTCAATCCAGAAACAAATCTAATTTGCCTGAGGACTGCGGAGGAGGGGGGTTCTTCCCTCTTTTACCTTTTCCCAGTTATGTTTGAATGAAGGCCCTCCGGCAAATATAATCTGCTTCAACTGTTCCCTCTGCGTGGGAGTCTTCCTGCCCTGGGAACTCCAGCCTCGCCCTCCAGACCCTGGCAGTCTTCACTGGGCCTTGAAGCCTTTCCCTGGTGCCTCCAGGCCCTCTCCCACATTTTCAACGTATAACTGATAAAGACTTTATAGGGGAACTTAATACATCAACAGCAATACATCAACAAGAAAAAGACAATCCAATAGACAAATGGACGAAAGACTGGAATCTGCACTCCACAAAAGAAAACTAAATGACCAGTAAAATAATGACCCACGTCCTCATTCGCAATCATGGACGTGCAGATTGAGATCTATGATGAACAGATACTACTCCATAGTACTGGGTAGACACACATTAAAAAATCTGACAACACCGAGTGTTAGTGTGCGTGTGGACACACTCTCATGCGTGGCCGGAGGGGGTTTAAGTTGGCACAGCTGCCTTGGAAAGCAGTTCTGCGTGACTTTTACATTTAAACAGTCACACACCCTAAAGCCCATCAGTCTCACCCCCAGATGTAGAACCTAGAGAAGGTCTCGCACACGTGCAGCAGGAGACCTTCTTTGTGATGCAAAATTACTTCTTAATCATTCACGGGATAAAAATTAATTTATATTGAGTAGACATTTAAGCCCGTCTTTCCCTAACTTGGTTATAAAACAAATACATGCTCCAAGAGGCCTCTGTCCCACTGTTGCAGCAGCATGATTTCTAACAGGCAAACCGGTGCTCTTTGGAGTAAAATGGCCACATTTTCCACACCCACAGGAGAGAGCCCTGCACCACAGCGAACATGGGTGACCTGCAGATAACGCACAAACATGGGTGAGTCTTACAAGCATGTTAAGTGTGTGAGAAGTGAGTTGGAAAAGCCTATTCTGTTAAAAGTATGATTTCTAAATTTAAGTAAAGTTCAGGAATGCCAAAACTAAAGTATGTTGTTTAGGGGTGCATGTTAGGTAGTAAAACTATAAAGATGGGCAAGGAAGAAACAAGGCGGGACAGTGGCAACCTCCAGAGAGGGAGGGTCGTGAGATCAGAAGGGCACATGGGTGCTTCTAGGGCAGTATTCTTGTTCTTGACCTTGAAGTAATTTAGTTATTAAATGAATGTTTGTATCATATTTTTACATATATTATTAACATAAATAATATACATTTCACAAAAGGAAAAATCCTTAAAACACATTCTTGACAAAATGTGGGTCTGTACCCCTTAACTCCTCCTGAAAAAAAGCTTTGGGTGCTACTTTGAAATATGGAAAAAAATGTTGAAATTATGGTACATTTACATATGTCTATAAAGCTGGAGAAGCCTGACTCTATTCTTCACCCATTTTGAGGCTCAAATCATTTTCTGAGCGGTAGTGAAAGTGTGAAAAAAACAGTCTCTGGGGAGGGCGTAGCTCTGAGAACAGGGCATGGTCTTCTTGACCTCAGGCTTCCTGACCAAAATGTCATTAAACCATCTTATTCCCTCTCTATTGCTTAGGCTTTTTCTTTTCATTTCCCCCATCCTATTAGTTAATTCAGACTACTCAGAAAGTTAGATTTACTACTTCTTTTTTGAGGACTATTACATTTAAAATTTTTAAATTAGATTTTAAATTCATTTTTAAAATAGAGGTACAATTGACATTTAACATCTTAGTTTCAGGTGTACAACATGATTTAATGTTTGCACATATTGCAAAATGATCACCACAGTAAGTCTAGTTAATGTCCATCACCGTGTATAGCTACAAAGTTTTTTTTCCTGTAATGAGAGTTTTTAAGATCTAACGCCTTAGGAAATTTTAAATATGTAATGCAGTATTGATTATAGTCACCATGCTATGCATTACATTCCTAGGACTGATTTATAACTGTAAATCTCACGCACTGAACCCACACTTCCCACTCCCTGCCTCTGGCAAACAACAATCTTTTCTTTGTATTGTTGTTGTTTTTATATTCCACATGTGAAATCATACAGTATTTGCTTCTCTCTGTTGACTTATTTCTCTTAGCATAATGCCCTCAAGGTCCACCCATGTTGCTGCAAATGAGAAAACTTCATTCTTTCTTTTTCCTTTTTCTTTCTTTGTTCTTTTGGCTGAAGAGTATTCTGCTGTGTATATGCTTGCTATTATAAATAATGTTGCAATGAACATGGGGGTGCATATATCTTTTTGAGTTAGTGTTTTCATTTTCTTTGGAAAAATACCTCAAAATGAAATTACTGGATCATATTGTAGTTCCGTTTTGTAATTTTTTGAGGAACCTACATACTGTATTCCATAGTGGCTGAAACAATTTAGATGCCCGCCAACAGTGCATAAAGGATCCCTTTTTTCCTACATCCTCACCAACACTTATTATTTCTTGTCTTTTGATAATAGTTATTCTCACAGATGTGAGGTGATCTCTCACTGTGGTTTTTGATTTGCATTTCCCTGGTGATTAGTGATGGTGAAAACTTTTTGTGTACCTGTTTGGCCATCCACAGGGTCTTCTTTGGAAAAACTTCTATTCAGATCCTCTGCTCATTTTTCAAAAAATTTTTTCAGCCACAGTTGACATTCAATATTATTTTAATAGTTTCAGGTGTACAGTATAGTGGTTAGACATGTCTATAGTTTATGAAGTGATCCTCCTGATAAATCTACTATCTGCCTGATACCATACAGAGTTATTATAATATTATTGACTGTATTTCCTATGCTGTACTTTACATCCCCAGTAACCATTTTGCAATTACCAATTTGCATTTCTTAATGCCTTTTTTACCCAGTCCCCAAATTACCGTCTCATCTGACAACCATCATTCTCTGCATCTATGAGTCTGTTTTGTTTGTTCATTTATTTTGTTTTTTAGATTTAACAAGTGAAATAATACGGTACTTATCTTTCTTTTTTGACTTACTTCACCTAGCATAATACCCTCTATATCCATCCATGTTGCCACAAAGGAGGACTTCATTTTTAATGGCCAAGGAATATTCCACTGTATATATGTACCACTTCTTAATACAATTGTCTGCTAATGGGCCCTTAGGTTGCATCCATATCTTGGCTATTGTAAATAACACTGCACTGTGCACATGGGCGCATATGTCATTTAAAATTAGTGTTTTGGATAGCTTTGGAGAAGTGGAATTGCAGCGTCACAAGGTAGTTCTACATTTTAATTTTTTTTGGAACCTCCATACTGCTTTCCACAGAAGCTGCACCCATTTGCAGTCCCACTAACAGTTCATAAGGGTTCCCTTTTCTCCACATCCTCACCAGCACTAGTTGTTTGTTGATTTATTATGGATAGCTATTTTCACAGATGTAAGGTGATATCTCATTGTGGTTTTAACTTGGATTTCTCTAATGATTAGTGATGTTGAGCATCTTTTCATGTCTATTGGCCAATGTATGTCCTCTTTGGAGAAATGTCTATTCAGGTCTGCCTATTTTTAAAATAGGGTTGTTCTTTGTTTTGTTTTGGTATTAATTGTATGAGTTTTTATAAAGTTTGGATATTAACCACTTACCAAATATATTGTTGGCAAACATCTTCTCTGGTTTGGTAGGTTTTTTGGGTTTGTTAATGGTTTTCATTGCTGTGCAAAAACTCTTCAGTTTGATGTAGTCCCATTTGTTTATTTTTTAAATATTTTATTTATTTACCTTTAGAGGGGAAGGGAAGGAGAGAGGGAGAGAAATATCAGTGTATGGTTGCCTCTCATGTGTCCCCTGCTGGGAACTGGCCTGCAACCCAGGCATGTGCCCTGACTGGGAATCGAACCACGGTTGTTTGGTCCGCAGACCCATGCCTAATCCACTGAGCTACACAAACAAGCCAGGGCCTTAATTGATTGATTTTTATATGTGGCCTGACTGAGGACTGAACTACCAGCCTTCGTATTATCAGGACAATTCTCTCACCAACTGAGCTACCTGGACAGGGCCTGGGCTTTGTTTTGTGCTGCTTGGCACTTCGTGCTGTTTGGGCTTTGTATCACTTGGACTCGGGCCATCTGAGACTGGTCAGGACAACTTGTGACGTTGGTCGGCAGAAGATGCTGGTTCATTTGGAATAATGAAATTATGGATCCAAGTTTTATTCACATGTTCCCACTTTGTCTAGGGTCTTGCTACAGTTATGGCTTTGGGTTTGTACTTTCATGTCATGAGGGGTTGTTCTGTTTTGACTCCTCAAGGGAGCCCACTGGGCCAAATTTTAGCAGATTGGTCCATGACTAAGAAGGAATTGTTTTTCTATTGTAGCACTGCTTGGCCTACACATACTTGAGACTATAGGGAAAAATGGCCTCTACATCATTCTTTAAATTACTGCATCATCATACAGTTGAAATTATTTTGCCAATAGTCAGGGAAATGGGGCAGAATCCCTTAAATCAAGGTGTTTATGTCTTTATGCAATAAGGATTTGGCCAAGAAAGGGAATAACCTAATGATGTGGAGAAGGGAAGTGGCTTCGAAACCCCTCTCTGACAGTAAGACACAAGAAGAAAAGGGAAATGAGATGAGTCCCTTTAATGCCCTTAACCTGAGGGACCCAGGATTAGCGGCAGGAGGACTTCCCTTGCCACCACCCCCACTGCTAGATGCCCACGAAACAGGGCCCAGAGAGTTCATTACCTACCTACCTTTTCTTCTAGAAAATTTTTATGGTTTTGAGTCTTACATTTAAGTCTTCAACCCCCCTTTTGGGTTTATTCTAGTGTATGCTGTAAGAAGTTAGTCTAATTAGTCTATTATAGCCATAGTTTTAAAGACTATTTTGTCCAATGTAAGTATTGCTACTCCAGATTTTCTTTCGTTTCTATTTCCATAGAATATATATATATATATATATATATATATATTTTTTTTTTTTTTTTACCCATCTCTTGTTCTTCTATTTGCTGTTCTGATTGTTTTCTGCTTGTCTTCCAAGTCACTGATTTGGTGCTCTGCCTCATCTATCTGCTCTTGATAATTTTTAGTGCTCATTTCATTTTAGCTATTGTATTCATTTTCAACTGGTTCTTTTACATGGTTTCAATATCCTTTTTATGCTTACTATCTTTGTTGAAGTTCTAAGGTCCTCAAACATCCTTATAGCCAGTGTTTTGAACTCTGTGGCCTACCAATTGCTTGTCTCCATCTTGTTTAGTTCTTTCTCTGGAGTTTTCTCATTTGAGACATGTTTGTCTCATTTTGGCTGCCTTTCTGTTTGTTTCAATGTATTAGGTAGACCTGCTATGTCCCCCAGTCTTGGCAGATTAGCCTTATATACTAGTTGTCCTGTGGGGCCCCATTGTGCAATTGCCCTGACCACCTGAGCCAGGTATGCCAGGAGCAACCCTTGGGTAGGTTGTGTGTGCCCTCCTGTTGCAGTTGAGCGTTGATTGCTGTTGGCATGGGGTTGACCTTCATGCTGATTGGCTGTTAGAACTAGCCAGGACCAGAGTATGAGGTACGGCGTGGGGACTGACCCACGGAGCAGAAATTGCCTGTGGCCCACACTCTGAAAAAGCCACTTGTGCTAACTGGGTGGTGCTCTGTTGTGGTTTGAAGCTGGCTGCTAGGTGTGTTGGTTCTGGGGCCTTGGCGGGGAGCAGGGAAGTTTCAGTGCAGGCCAAGGTCAACTACATGTGACCAGCCCTGCACTACCTGCTAGGAGCTACAAAGCAATCCATGGTCGGTCGCTGCCTGTGCTGGATCTGGAGGTGCATGGAAGAGACAACATGGAAGCAAGCCTGGCTGCCACGGATACCAGCCTAGAGCAGGTCAGAAAAAAAAGGCATAGGCACCCTGAGGTCTACTGTTGCCTACTGGCTGCCCATAAAGCTCAGACCCTAAAAGAGCCTAGGGCTGTACACAAGTTGGGTGAGATGAGATCTCAGGAAGCTAGCAGGGTGGAGCAAGTAGTATTCACCAGGTTAATGCAGATCCCAACCTGGCACCAGCGCTGAGCCTAGGACCAACCACACAGGAAGAAGCACAGGGCGCAATGAAGCCAACTGTCACACCTGGGGCCTACAGACCTCTGGGTGTATTTAAGATAAAAGTCTCTGATCATTTTAAATCAGAGACTCATATGACTCATTGACTCATATGAATTCCTTTCTATTGACTCATATGAATTCTTTATATATTTTAGATATCTACCCCTTATCAGCTAAATGATTGGCAAATCTTTTCTCCCACTTGGTACCTAGTCTTTCCATATTGTTCATGTTATCCTTTGCTGGGCAGCTTTAATTCAATGTAGTCCCACTTGTTTTAGTTTTGTTGCCTTTGCTTTAGGAGTCAGACCCAAAAAATCACCAAGTCTGATACCTGTTTTTTTCTAGTTTTATGGTTTCAGGTCTTAGGTTCAAACTGTTAAACTATTTAATTTTTGTGTATTGTGTAAGATAGTTAACCAGTTTCATTCTTTTGCAAGTGGCTGTCCAGTTTTCCCAATAGCACTTATTGAAGACAGTCTATTCCTCATTGTACATTATTGATGTCTTTGTCATAAACTAATTAACCATATTTTCATAGGTTTATTTCTGGGCTATTTTGTTTCATTGAGCTTTGTTTCTGTTTTTATGCCAATAACATAGTGTTTTGACTTGAATTTTTACTCTTAGGTTGTAAGGGTTCTTTATGTATTCTAGATATAAGTCCCTTATCAGAAATATAATTTGTAAGTATTTTTTCATTCTGCTAGTTGTCATCTCACTTTGATAGTATCTTTTGAAGCAAACAAAGTGTGTAATTTGAATGGGTCAAGTTTCATTTTGTTGCTGTTGCTTTTGGTGTCAATTCAAGATCATTAAGATTTACCCCTTCTAGTAATTTATAATTTTTGCTTTTATACTTAGGCCTTTCATGCATTTTGAGTTTATTTTGGACACAGTGTGAGGTAAGGGTGCACGTTAATACTTTTCACACATGGCCATCTAGTTGTCCCTACACGATTTGTCAAAAAGACTACTGTTTCCCCTTTGGTTGATCTTGACACCCTTGTTGAAAACCAACTGATCACAGGATGGGATGGGTTTATTCCTGAACTCGAAATTCTCTTTCATTCATCATATGCCTGTGTTTGTGCCAGTATTGCACTACTTTCATTACCACTGCTTTTTAGTAAGTTGTGGAACTGCAAGGTGTGACTCGTCCTCTGTTCTTCTTTTTCCCGTATTGTATAAGCTATTATGTATTACTTGAAATTCCACATTAATTGTAGAATCAACTTGCTACTTTGGAAAAAAGTCAGATGGATTCTGATAGGGGCTGCTAAGTCTGTAGATTAGTTTCAAGGGTATTTCCATCTCACAGTGTCAAGTCTTTCAAATCATAAACAAGATTTTTTCCCCCATTAAAGATCCCATTAAAGAAAAATTTCCCCCATTAAAGAAAAATTAAAGCTCGATTTTTCTTTTGATCTTTAATTTCTTTCAATAATGTTTTATAATTTTCAGAGTACAAGTTTTGTACTTCTTCAGTTAAGTTTATTACTAAAAATTTTATTCTTTTTGATGTTATTATAATGACATTTTCTTCAATTTTGGATTGTTCATTGCAAGTATATAGAAAGACATATAACTGATTTTTCTGTATCTTGAATCTGCACCCTTGCTGAACTCAGTTATGAGTTCCAGTGGCTTTTTAATGGGTTAGGATTTTTTTTAAAAGATTTTTAGAAAAGACTTTATTTACTTATTTTTAGAGAGAGGGGAAGAGAGGAAGAGAGGAAGAGAAAAAACATTAATGTGTGGTTGACTCTCACACACCCTACTGGGGACCTGGCCTGAAACCCAGGCATGTGCCCTGACTAGGAATCGAACCAGTGACCCTTTGGTTCATAGGTTGGCACTAAATCCACTGAGTCACATCATCCAGGGCTAGTTAGGGTTTTTAATATACAAGATTATATCACATACAGAGACAGTTCCAGTTTTTAAATTTCTTTTATCTTGCCTAACTGCCCTGGCTAGAACCTCCAGTATAATGTTGAATAATAAGTGTCAACAAGAGCAGGTATTTTTGTCTTGTTACTTATTTTAGAATAAAAGCAACCAGTTTCACCATTAAGTATGATGTTAGCTGTGGGTTTTTCACAGATGAGCTTTCCCAAATTGAAGAAGTGCCCTTAGTACTAAGTGTTTTAAGATCCTAAAAATGGGTTGAATCGTTAAATGTGTTTTCTGCATCTATGCACAAGATTATGTAATTAATTTTAATTCTATAGATGTGATGTATTATACCAACTGATCTTCAGATGTTAACCCACCCAATCTTGCATTCTGGGGATAAATTCTATGTGATCAGGGGGTGTAATTCTTTTATACGTTGTTAGATTTGTTTGCTAGCATTTTTGCATCCACATTCACAGAGATATTGGTCTGTATTGGTCTTACGATGTCTTCAGTTTTGGTTATCAGGGTACTACTTTCATCATAGAATGAAATGGGAAGTATTCTCTCCAATTTTTTTTGAAGTTTGTGAAGAATTAGTATCTATTTTTTAAATGTCTGGTAGAATTCAGTGGTAAAGTCTTCGAGGCCTGGGCTTTTCTTTGGGGGCACTTTCCCTTTTTTTCTCTTTAAATTACTGATTCAAAATCCTCACTTGTTATATGTCTATTTCTTTAGTCAGTTCCAGCAGTTTGTGTCTCTCCAGGAACCTGCCCACTTCAGCTAAGTTGTCTAATTTGTTCACATACATTTATTGTATTCCTTTATAATCCTTTTTACTTATGCAACGTCACCAGGAATGTACCTCTTTCATTTGATTCTAGTATATTCACCATTCCAATATATTCTCTTTTTTTTCTTGGTCAAACTAGCTACAGGTTTTTTGATATTATTTAACTTCAAAAAAAAGTTTTGGTTTCACTGCTCTTCTCTTTTGTATTTCTAATCTCTATTTTTTATTGCATTCATTTGCACACTAAAGTTTCTTTCCTCTGCTTAGTTTAGGTTTAATTTTCTAGCTTTCCAATGTCTTAAGGTAAAAGATTAGGTTATTGACTTGAGATCTTTCCTTTCTTAATGTGGTTATTAATCGTTACTAAGTTTCCTGCTAAGCACTACTCCAGGCAATGCATCCTGTAACTTCTGATGCGGTTTCTTTTCACTCATCTCAAAGTATTTTCTGAATTCCTTTTGATGATCCACTGGCTATCTAGGAGTATTCTGTTTAATTTCCACATATTTTTAAAAGATTTTATTTATCTTTAGAGGGGAAGGGAAGGAGAGAGGGAGAGAAATATCAATGTATGGTTGCCTCTCATGCGTTCCCTGCTGGGAACTGGCCTGCAACCCAGGCATGTGCCCTGACTGGGAATCAAACCTCGATCCTTTGGTTTGCAGGCCCTTTGGTTTGCAGGCCCGTACTCAATTCACTGAGCTACACCAGCCAGAGCAATTTCTATGTATTTGTTTTCCTATTATTTAAAATTTGATTGCCTTTTGAGCAGAGAACCTACTTTACATTATTTCTATCTTCTTAAATTTGTTGGTTTTACAGCCTAGTCTATGGTCTTTCCTGGAGAATGTTCCATGTGTGCTTAAGAATGTAAAATATTGGCCCTGGCTGGTGTGTCTCAGCTGACTGAGCACTGGCCTATGTACCCAAAGGTTGTCAGTTTGACTCCGTGTCAGGGTACATGCCTGAGTCTCAGACTTGGTCCCCAGCTGGGGGTGTGCAAGTGGCAAACTGATCAGTGTTTCTCTCACACATCGACGTTTCTTTCCCTTTCTCCCTCCCTTCCCCTCTCCCTAAAAATAAATAAAATCTTTAGGAAAATGTGTAATACAGTTGGATGAAATCTTTTATGTTTGTGAAGTCTACTTGGCTTATATAGTGTCTTTCATTGTGTTTTTGGTCTCTATTAGTTGGTCTAATTGTTCAACTGTTGAGAATGGAAGATACCAAAACCAGACAAAGACACTACAAAAAAGAAAATCATAGGCCAATATTCCTGATGAAAATAGATGCAAAAATCCTCAATAAGGTATTAACAAAATGAATTCAGTAATACATTAAAGAAGATTATACACCATGACCAAGTGGAATTTATTCTTTGCATGCAAGGTTGGTTCCATGTCCACAAATCAGTTAACATGATACACCACATAAACAAAAGGAAGCATAAAAAATCATATGATTATATCAACAGATGCAGAAAAGCTTTTGACAAAATCCAACATCCATTTCTGATTAAAAAGAACTCTTGGCAAAATGGTGATAGACAGAACATACCTCAACATAATGAAGGTCATACATGACCAACCCAAAGCTAACATCATCATACTTAATGGTGAAAAGCTGAAATTTGGGGGGGGGGATCAGAAACAAGACAAGGATGTCTACTTTTACCACTTTTATTCAACATAGTATTAGATATCCTAGCCACAGCAATCAGACAAGGGGGAAAAAAGGCATCCTAATAGGAAAGGAAGAATTCAAACTGTTATTTGCAGATGACATGATACTATATAAAGAGAACCCTAAAAGATTCCATGAAAAAACAAAAAAAAAAGGACTCAGTAAAGTGGCAGAATACCAAATTAATTTCAGATATTGACTGCATTTTATATATAAAAAACAAACTATCAGAAAGAGAAATTTCTTAAAAACCTCATTTATAATTGCATCAAAATAATAAAATACCTAGGGATAGATTTATCCAAGAAAGTAAAAGACCTGTATTCGGAAAACTATTAGACACTGAAGAAAGAAATTAAAGATACAAATAAATGGAAGGCTATATGGTGTTCATGGACAGGAATAATTAACATCATTAAAATGTCCGTATTACTCAAAGCAAACTACAGATTCAATGCAATATCTATCAAAATACCAGTGATATTTTTCACAGAACTAAAACAAATAATCCTAAAATTTATATGAAAGCAACTCCCCTCTCCCCCACCCCAAGTAGCTATAGCAATCTTGAGAAAGAAAAAGTTGGAGGTGTCATGCTACCTGATATCAACCCACATTACAAAGCTATGGTAATTGAAACAGCACAGTATTGGCATAAAAACTAATACATACAGATCAATGTAACAAAGAGTCCAAAAATAAACCCATATCTATACGGTCAATTAATCAATGACAAAAGATGCAAGAATATACAATGGGATAAAGACAGTATCTTCAATAAATAGTGTTGGGAAAACTGGACAGATACATGCGAAAAATAAAAATGGATCACTTGTAAGTTATATAAATGCCTAATAACTATGTTGCACATATTAAACTAATATAGTACTGAAATATACTATTGTATAATAACTGTAATTGAAAAATTTAAAAAATAAAAAAGAAAATGGGGTATAGTCTCTAACTACCATTGTTGAATATTCATTTCTGTCAGTTTGTGTTTCATGTATCTTGGTTCTCTGTTATGAGGTGCACATGCTTATAATGTTTATATTTTTGGGACAGATTGACCCCTTTATCATTATAAAATGTCCCTCTTTATCTCTAATAACATTTTTTAAAAAGTCTATTTAAAAGCTATTTTGTTGTTGACATGTTGTTAGTCCTATGATGGCTGCATCTGTATTGAACATGTATCAACATTTTTTCTTGACATTATTCACTAAACAATACAGTATAAGAACTACTTACATAGCCCTTACATTGTATTAAGTATTATATGTAATCTAGAGCTTTAAAGTATATGGGAGGATGTGTGTTAAGTTATATGCAAATACTATGCCATTTTATATAAAGAACTTGAGTGGTCCTGGATTATGGTACCAGCAGGAAGTCCTGTAACCAATTCCTCATGGATACCTAGGAATGGTATCTTCTTTTGCAAGTCAAAACAGGTACTAAGTATTCAACAGGCATGCAAAATAAAACTCTTAAATTAACATGTATAAAAGTAATTTTATAAATATAATTCTATAACCATGAATGTGAAGAGATGATGCCATGAAAACGTTTAACAGATATAACTGAAAAGTTATTTTAACAGTATAAAAATGATACAAATTCAAAATTTTTAGTAAAAATTAGATGAAAATTATATACTAAAAATATAATTGAATTAATCCTACCCATTCAAAATAACTGTAAATAAACATGTCAAAGAGTCAAAAGTGTAATAATTATAGAAGATAGTACTTTTATCTATTTACATTAGTATTTAAGAACAAATAATAATAAATTTCACTTAAAAGAAACCCAATCTGCTTTAGCTAATTCTATTATTGCCATTTTATTTCTTTTTTCAGCAAAAACAGTTAAATGACTTCCAATTATAAAGACAGGTTATCAGTGTAATAGTTGTTTACAAGGTAATAACTGTTACAAAGCTTTCAATGGGAAAAAATCTATTAAATTAGAAAAAAAGCCAATCCTCTTTGTTAACCTCACTGTGTATTTAGAAAGGATTTAAAAACACACATATCCTGGGACACAAAACTGTACCAAAAGTATTTTCTTATCAAGTAACTTCACAGACCGATATGACTGACCTTACACAAAGACATGTATGTTGACATGTGAGCTTTAATACACAATTCAAATGCGTCTGAGGCAACTTCCTAGCAGGCCCTTATTGCATTAATGTAGAAGTGTACAAGTTCTTTAACCCTTTAAAAATAGCAATAAAAAATTACAAAATAATGCAAATATAGAATTAAGGCTGAGACTATATAATCTAGTATTAATAGTCAAACGATACTTATAAAAATGGATGCTGAGGCAGATTTTATACACATACAGGGTAAGTCTTTAGAAATTTAAAATGTTGCTGCTGTCACAAATTCACTCGTGAATATTTTTTTACATATTTTAACACTTGAATTCCCAGATTCCTGTGCTTTTTTGACTACTTTTATTTTGAATTCTTCATTAAGAGTCTCCTCACATATTTAAAATTAAGTACCTAACCTTTGGAACCACCCTTAGACATAACAGACAAAACAGTTTTGTTAAATAAATTCACACAAAAGTAATAAGAAAGCTTATTTCCAAGAAATAGTTCTAGCATGTCTATAGTGATCATATTGAAAAATAGTACATATACTTTTCTTCAGGATTAATAAATGCTATGTGCCAGTATTACAGTCACTGCCATTTCTGTACATTTTCCTCTGACACATCTGCAAGGTAATGACAACCACAGGGCGTGCTGGCTGGAATAATTACAGTAAATCCATATTGTCCAGTGAGATTCATAAAACTGAATGGTTGCTTCCAGTCTCCTCTAGACAGACATGGAAATGAATGCCCCAGATTCTTGTACTGTCCCCAGAAATATACATTTTGGTAAGTCACCTTCTTGGTCTTCTGAAAGAGAGCTGAGAAGGCAGGGCATTCTTACTGAGACCAAAGGTCCCCTCTTCTCTGTCACCTTTCACACATTTGTTTTGGTTACAGTCCTGGTCATAATGGGAAAAAATGAATAAATTACATGTGTCAAAATTTTCCTTTCCCACTCCTTCATTAGACCTGCATGGTTAAATATGCAATGGAACTATGTTCTATTAATTATAATAATTCTCAGTATAAATATATTTAATTAAATCCTTGTACATAATCACTTTGACATGTACGCCGGAAAAAAAAAAGTAGGAAAGCCTCAAAATAAAAGCAGTAAACATATACAGAAACAGGGGTAAGTAATTTGTACCACACTTCTTTACAATGGTTATTTCTCAGACCTGAAGTCTGAAGATTTTCCTTACCTTCCTCCCATTTTCCTGGAATTAAATTACAGCTTTAAGAATTAACAACACTTATAATGCTTACTACAAAAGTACTGCAAAAGAAAAAAAACATTTAAAGATACCTACAGTTCCATTCATGTAGAGATGAACATAGTGAATACCTTGGGGGTGTGTATACACATACACACACACACACACAGACACACACACACAGATATTTTTGTTCAGGTAAAACCTAAATAGTTTATTTTCTAATGACAGTTCCCTGAACTAGCATTTCCAAATGGAAGATACACATCTCTGATAAAGAGCTAATTTGTGATCTTTATGAGTGAAAACTGAACTCTCTATTAAAGAAAATAAGTCTACTGTGTAATATATGTTGTTAAATATATTTTGTTGACTCTAAGATCCACGTTTTTCCACATTTAACATTTCTGAAATCTACCTTTTAACCTCATGAATATAGTGTTTTTCTTTAATGTTCATGAAATAACTTTATTTTATATTACTGACATCTTAGAGTGAATGAAATATGGTATATAATCTGTATAAAAGCGAATAATAAATATGTATGTAATATACATATGCAAATATAAATAAAAACACATGAGCATATACATTATGTTACTCTTTCCTACTATTAAATTTGTTCCTCATTGTGTGGATAAAATACGCCACTATTTCAACACTAAATACTTTAATTTCAAATGTTTTTGAGATACTGAGATTAGTTCAAAACTTATGGAGTATACTCAAGTACAAGAGAGCCCACACAAACAGAAAAAAGGGCAACCCTAGAGCATCCAAACAAGGAGATCAGAGAGACTGTACCACTGAGTCCCAAAGAATTCCTACCACAGAAGGGCAACCCACAAAGACAGGCCGGCAAAGCAGAGAATCCTGAAATACAGAAACAAAGAGGGTCACTTAAAATGGGGAGACAAGGAAAAAACCCTGATCGAAAGGAATGGAAGAATTCCCAGTACAAGAGCTACATGAAATTGATGCAAGCACTCTATCAGACATAGGAATAAAGAAAATGGCTATAAGGATGCTCAATGAACTCAGTGATAACTACAAGGCACTGAGTAGGAACTACAACAGCATGAAAAAGGAAAGAGAAACTATAAACAAGAAGCAGAAAGAAACAAAGAATACATTATCTGAAATAAAAAATACATCAGAAGGAATTACAAGCAGGCTGGATGAAGCAGAGGACCAAATCAGTGAGCTGGAAGACAAGGTAGGAAGAAACACCCAGGTAGGGCAACAAAATGAAAAAAGACTCAAAAAGTATGAGGATAGTTTAAGAGAACTTCAGGACAACATGAAATATAACAACATTCACATCATAGGAATACCAGGAGAAGAAAAAGAGCAAGGGATAGAAAACCTGTTTGAAAAAATAATAACAGAAAACTGCTTAACTTGGAGAGGGGAAAAGCCATCAAATTCAGGAAGCACAGAGGGTCCCAATAAGGATAAATCTAAAGAGGCCCACTCCAAGACACATCAGAATCAAAATGCCAACTTTTAAAACCAAAGAGAAAGTCTTAAAGGCAGCAAGGGAGAAACAGATAGTAACATACCAGGGAGTTCTGATAAGGCTAGCAGATGATTTTTCAACAGAAACACTATGAGCCAGAAGGGAATGGCCAGAAATATTCCAAGTAATGAAAAGCAAAGGCCTGCAACCAAGACTACTCTACCCATAGGGCTGTCATTTAAAATGGGAGGTGAAATAAGAAGTTTCCCAGACTAAAGAAGGTTAAAAGAATACACCTCCACCAAACTAGCACTGCAAGACATGCTAAAGGGACTGCTTTAAGACAATTAAGGGACACAACTGGCCAAGATGGAGGTGTAGGCAAATACACTTTGCTTCCTTGCTCAACCAAAAGAAGGGAAAACACAAATTAAAAAACAAAAAATAACCAGAACTGCCAGAAACTGAACTGTATGAAGTCTAACAACCAAGGAGTTAAAGAAAAAACATTCATCCAGACTGGTAGAAAGGACAGAGACAGGCAGCCGGGTGGGAGAGGACGCGGGGCAAGGCAGTAGCTGGAGGATCAGGGTGAGCAAGGCAGCTCACTACCTAGTGGACGGGGCAATCCCATATTTGCGTGCTAATAAACTGGGAGGCACAACTGGGGAGTGAGACAAACCATGCAATCCAGGGTTCCTGGGCAGGGAAATAAAGCCTCAAAACCTCTGAATGAAAAAACCTGTGGGGGTTGAAAATGCAGGAGAAACTCCCAGCTTCACAGAAGATTTCCCTGGAGAGACCCACAAGGTCCTAGAATGTACGCAAAACTACCCCCTGGGAAGCAGCACCCGAAGGGCCTAATTTGCTTGTGGGTAGCACAGGAAGTAACTGAAAGCCTACCGAGAGCTGAGCAAGCAGCATCGTCCCCTCTCACACTCATCCCCACATACAGTATCACAACAGCAATGTGGGTTTGCCCTACCCAGGCCAATACCTAAGGCTCCACCCCTTACTACATAAGAGGCTCACTGAGACAAAAAAAATATGGCTCAAGTGAAAGAACAGATCAAAGCTCCAGAAAATATATAACTAAGTGATGGAGAGATAGCCAACCTATCAGATGCTGAGTTCAAAACACTGGTAATCTGGATACTCACAGAAATGGTTGAGTATGGTCACAAATTAGAGAAAAAAGTACAGGGCATGCAAAGTTAAATAAAGGAAAATGTACAGGGAACTAACAGTGAAGGGAAAGAAACTGGGACTCAAATCAATGGAATGGACCAGAAGGAAGAAATAAACATTCAACCAGAAAGGAATGAAGAAACAAGAATTCAAAAAAATGAGGAGAGGCTTAGGAACCTACAGGACATCTTTAAATGTTCCAACATCCGAATTATAGGGGTACCAGAAGGGGGAAAGAAACAGCCACGAGTGGAAAACATATTTGAACAAATAATAAAGGAGAACTTCCCCAGTTTGGCAAAGGAAATAGACTTCCAGGAAATCCAGGAAGCTCAGAGAGTGCCAAAGAAGTTGGACCCAAGAAGGAACACACCAAGGCACATCATAATTACATTAGCCAAGACCAAAATGAAGGAGAGAATCCTAGAAGCAGCAAGGGATAAGGGGACAGTCACCTACAAAGGAGTACCCATCAGACTGTCAGCGGATTTCTCAAAAGAGACCTTACAGGCAAGAAGGGGCTGGAAAGAAGTATTCCAAGTCATGAAATCCAAAGACCTACAGCCAAGATTGCTTTATCCAGCAAAACTTTCATTTAGAATGGAAGGACAGATAAAGTGCTTCTCAGATAAGGTCAAGTTCAAGGAGTTCATCATCACCAAGCCCTTATTATATGAAATGCTAAAGGGACTTATATAAGAAAAAGAAGATGAAAAATATGAACAGTGAAAGGACAGAAAACTCACAGTTATTAACAACCACACCTAAAACAAAAGCAAACCAAGAAGACAGCTAGATCAGGAGTGGAACCATAGAAATGAAGAACACATGGAGGGTTAGCAACAGGGGAGTAGGAGGAGGAGAAGGGGGGAGAAGGTACAGAAAATAGCATAGACAGTAGGTAGAAAATAGATAGGGGGGAGGGCAAGAATAGTAGGGGAAATATAGAATTTAAAGAAGTTGAAACACGTGGTTATAAACTAACGGGGGGAGAATGGTGGGGGAGGGGGTGTGCGGGTGGAGGGGAATGAAGAAGGGGAATAGAACAACTGTAATGGTATAATCAATAAAATATATTTTAAAAAAGAAAATAATAAACAAATGGGGCTATATCAATTTAAAAAGCTTCTGCACAGCGAAAGGAAACATCAACAAAATGGAAAGGGAACCAACCAAATGGGAAAACATATTTGCCAATGATAGGGCAAAGGACCTGAACAGATGGTTCACCAAGGAGGACATCCGGAGGGTCCACAGACACATGAAAAAAATGCTTGGCATCACTAGCCGTTACAGAGATGAAAATTAAAACCACAATGAGATACCACTTCACACCAGTCAGAATGGCCATTGTTAATAAATCGACAAACAGGTGTTGACGAAGTTGTGGAGAAAAGGGAATCTTAGTGCACTGTTAGTGGGAATACAGACTGGTGCAGCCACTGTGGAAAACAGTATGGAATTTCCTCAAAAAACTAAAGATGGAACAGACTTTCAATCCAGCGATCCCACTGCTAGGATTATACCCTAAGAATCTTGAAACACCAATTCAAAAGAATCTATGTACCCCTATGCTCACAGCAGTGTTATTTACAGTTGCCAAGTGCTGGAAACAGCCTAAGTGCCCATCAGTAAATGAGTGGATCAAAAAACTATGGTAAACATACACAATGCAATACTACACTGCAGAAAGAAGGAAGGAACTCCTACCCTTCACAACAGCATGGATGGAACTGGAGAGTGTTATGCTAAGTGAATTAAACCAGGTGGTGAAAGACAAACACCTTATGATCTCACCTATAAGGGGAACCTAGTCAATAAAAAAAAATGAGCAAAATAGAACTACAGGCTTGGAAGTAAAGAACAACTGACAGTGGCCAGAGGGTTGGGGATGGGGTGACAAGAGGAGAAAGAAGGGGAAGGGACAAGCCAAGGAACTCTATTGGAGGACTCATGGACACATCAATGGTTATTGATGGTGGGAGTAGTGGAGGGATGAGGATAGCAGTGAGGAAAAAGGTAGGACAACTGTAACTAAATTAAAAAAATGCAAAAATAATTTTTAAAATGTTACAATGATATAACTGTAAATGACATTATATAATAAAGATGTTTTTGAAAAAAAGAATTAGTTTAGATATGCATAAGAAATTTTAAATTACTTATAATTCCACTGCCTGTATGCGTTCTTCCAGTCTTGTGTGTGTGCATGTGTATGTGATTTTTAAAGAGAATTTAGATCATGCCATGTATAATTTTACGTTTTTCTTAATTATTTAACGTTACGTGTCATGCACATTTTGCCAAGTCATAAAGTGTACTCCAAAAATTTTTTTAAAAAACTTTATGGAGTACAGACCAAGACTGCGTATGAGGACATTACCAATTAAACAGAAAGTTAAATTTTATATAGAAACTTAAGAAATTTAAAGTGATTTTAAATTTCCCAAAGATAAGATGCAAAAAGGGAGGGAGCCACAGGCTAGAGTATACCAAACTTTTAATCTAAAACTTCAAACACTGTCAACACAAAGCTAAGTAACAAGAGCTGAGTTTTCGGTGTTTGTTTTCTGTGTGTTAAAATCTGCATTGTCGATATGGTTCTCCCTTTGACTCTCTGAAAAAATTTACACTCTTCTACCTTTCCTCAATATTCCAAAATTTTACTATGAATTCTCTTGATGCCTCTTTTGTCAGTCACTGTGCCCTTCCATTCATCCCTGGAAAACTCTCTTCTATGTATTTTTCTTCTCCATTTTCCTCTTTCTAACATTCCTAATTGAACTGGTTCTCTATGTCTCCATCTTTGTCTTCACATAATTTTTCTAGAAAGTTTCTTTTTCAGTTCCTTGATTTCCCCCACCCCCATACAGGGCCAATGACCTTTTTTTAAAAAAAAACAAAATGTTATTTACTGATTTGAGAGAGAGAAACATTGATGTGTTGTTCCTCTTATTTATGCATTCATTGGTTGATTCTTGTACGTGCTCTAACCAGAGATAAAACCCCAAACCCTGGTATATGGGGGCGATTTCTGACTGAATCCAGGGTCCTTAGTCCTTTGAATATTTTTCAATAACAGTATTTGTAATCTATAACCTTGTTCCACCTGTATCTTTCTTTTAATACTCCCCAAGTTTTGTAAATATAAGTCCTTCTGCAATATCATTAAAAATTACAAATTTTAAAAAGTTTTACTGAATTATCTTCAGGGTTGGTTTTACTATTTGGATTTTTTCTCATATGTATGTATACATGATGATTCTTGGTTGTATGATTACATTATTTATTTTTTATTTTAAAAAGACTTTATTTCTTTTAGAGAGAGGAGAAGGGAAGGAGAAAGAGAGAGAGAGAAAAACATCAAGGTGTGGTTGCCTCTTGTGCACCCCCTACTGGTGACCTGGCCTGCAACCCAGGCATGTGCCCTGACTGGGAATCAAACCAGAGACCCTTTGGTTTGCAGTCCATGCCCAATCCCCTGAGCTACACCAGCCGGGGCTGTATGATTATATTTAAAACAGGACGGTGCTGCTGGCTTGGATTTATTCTTCTCTTGAAAAAACAGAATGATTTTCCCATCAAGTCTCCTTACTGAGTGGAAATTTAAGTGGGACAGGTCAGAGCAGGGTCAGCTTTGCTTTAAGTATGTAGCTGGAGAGCCAACTATCAGGTTGCTAGCTCCCTAGATGGCAGCATTAGACAAGCCTCTAGAGTGCTACCAACTATACCTAAGGTCAATATACTAATATTTAATTAACTAATTATCATTGTTATCTAACTCTGTGATGTAGCTGTAATGCCTGGAAACAAGAGAACAAAGCTTTCAAAATTTTGGTTTGAACATTCTAGGCTGTTGGTTTCCTCTCCGTTTCCATCTTGCTCTAATCCCCCTTTTGTCTCTTGCCATTGTCTCTAGACTGTTTCCCAGTCCTTCCTCCTTTAGTATATTCTAGCCTGTTTCCATCCTACTGTTACCAGGAAACTTCAATCAAATGTAATGGCAGAATGAAGACATTTTCAGACCTGCAAGAGCTTCAAATTTCTTTGTAAACACTTCTTCTAAAAAAGTTTTAAGAGAAAAGCAAGGCATCCAAGACACAGAGGATCCAACCCAAGAGCGCAGTAGCCAAGGGAAGACCCAGGAGGCCTACATAGATAGTAGTCACTGGAGCAGGAGGAAGAGTATGTGATCAAGACAGTGAAAGAAAAAAGGAAGACAATTAGAAACTCCAGAAAAAAAATAAATAACATCCAAGAAACAGTCCAAATAAGAACTGGATTAAAATTTAACATGATTTTAAGAACTGATACAATGTGCAAGATTTATTTGATCCTGATGTTTAAAACACTGACTGGTAACCTAGAATTTTATAGAGAAAAACATGCAATCCTAGCACACAACTTTGCCTAGTACTAACTTTACAGAGCCACAATAATGTTATGTGGTTTACTGCTCTCTACCTTTGAAAAAACATGGATGACTTGGTTGTGGTTGCTGGATAGAAGATCATGAAATAATCATGATAGAAAAATAAATCTAAAATATTTCAGGACAATTCAGTCCAAAAGTCATTAGGTAGATCAGGGAAGACAAGCCTCCACATCAGGGAGTTGGGTGAGCTGTACTGTCTGAAAACTGATAAGACAGACCTAAGTATATTAAAAAAATGGAGAAAAAGGGGGAAAAAAGGAAAAAAAGGAAAAAAACAAAAAATGGAGGCAATATCAAAATAACTAAAACTAAACATTTAAAACAAAGGTTGCCTCTAGGTAATGGAAAAAGGTGAAGATGTACAGGACACAAGATTTTATCATCATAAGCTCTTTCTATGCCTATGAACATGGTAACAATTAGCCATATGTGGCTGCAGAGTATTTGCAACATAGCTAGTCCTAATAGAGATGTGTTGTCTTCAGAATTCTGAAGTCTTTGTACGAAAAAAAGAATTTAAATACCTCATTAATAATTTTTCACACTGTTTACATGTTATAATGATAACTTTGTACAATGTTACAATGATAACACGTTACAATGGGTACTTTACAGACTGGATTCAATAAAATCTATTATTAAAATTAATGTTTTTTTTAACATGGCTCCTAGAAAATTTCAAATCGCATGTGTGGCTCACATTACAGTACAACACAATCTTTACCATTTGACTTACTGTATGTAATGTATGACTTCGTAAGTGATGGTACTACTACCAACAAATTAATGATAAACAACTTTAGTCCATCCCACCTCTGAATTGCTAACAAAAATCTTAATGAATAAGATCAAAATCAGTGATATCTGTAGTAATACTATTGTAATTGTAAAGTCTTCGGCTAATTCAGTGCTGAGGCTATGATGAAGCTTCAAGTATATGTACTTTAGAACAGAAAATTTCTTTACTTGTCTCTTAGAAAACTAAAATATGCTCCCCATCTTCAATAAAACATACTCAAAAATTATGAGAAACCTGCATAATTATAACATTTTGACCAATCTTGTTTTGATATCCTGTCACATATTTTTTCTCCTGCAATATTTTAGCATATATCCTAGACATTAAGTTACTTAACTAATACCTCACTTCACATTTCTAAAATATATTTTAATATAAATACTATGTTATTATATGCAAAATTACAAAATTAACAGTTTCTTAATATAGCTAACATCCAGGTGACATTCAAATTTCTCCAAATATTTTGGAAGTTGTCATTTTAAGGATTCAAATTCGGATCCAAAAAAAAGGTCTACATACTACATTTGACTGTTGATCATCCAGTCTCATTTATTCTGCAATAAACAGTTCATCCTTCTTTTAGGTCATTGATTTCTTAACAAAAGCAGTGACCTTTCCTGTACAATATCCTATTCTTGACACTCTGGATTTGGCTGACTGCTTGTTGGTAGCATCACTTAGCTTGTTCCTAAACTCCCCATATCTCCTGTACACTTGTTAAATTGAGCCCTTCTCAAACCTGTGAAAGATTTAAGCTCTAATGCCTTAAGGCATGTATTATATGGAATGAATTAAATTCCTTCCTATGCTTCCCACTTCTATTCACCCAGCAATATATGGCACAAAATCAGCATTCATATAGTTACTGCATAAATGCAGAATATGTAGATAGAAAGGGCATGGAATATCAAATAAATACCACAGTCTCAAAAGACTGTATTTAGCCCTGGCTGGTGTAGCTCAATGGATTGAGTGCGGGCCTGCGAACCAGACGATCGCGGTTCGATTCCCAGTCAGGGCACATGCCTGGGTTGCAGGCCAGTTCCCCACAGGGGATGCACAAGAAGCAACCATACACTGATGTTTCCTTCCTCTCTCCTTCACTTCCCCTCTAAAGATAAATAAATATTTTTAAAAAAGTCTGTATTTAAACTTTTTGCAATAATGTATAAAAAAACTGTTGTACTATGGTATCCTTCTGCGTTATGGCCTTACTAGAATCTCATCTAAAAAGTATAGCTTTTGTACCATTGAGTTAGGCTGCTGAAAGCTTTGTTGGTATTTTGATGAGCTATTTAAATGGTATATCTAATTTTCCAAACTAAATATTGTAAGCAATTTTTAAATAAGTAATGTATAAATGGTTTTGCATATTCTATTTTTATCAAGTTGCTGATCCTATGAAGTAGAAAGCATTGTATTTGAAAGTTAAGCCAAACAACAGAAAAGCAATTTAAATCCTTAACTTTAAAAATAACATAAAAATAAACCATCAAAACTTTCCAAATAATTACCAAAAATAATCTAAAAAATTGGAGTTTCCTAGGAAAATATAATGATGATGTTTTCCTTCATTATCCATCATTTAGTTCACATGAAAAAATCATTCTGGCTCAAGGGGGATATTAGAAATAAACTCATGCTATTTTTTAAAGCGTACTGAGACAAGAGCTTTGATAAACTAACCAATGATAACTGACAGGTCATAAACAGACTTACCTATTTTGTCTTATAACTTCTCTTCTCATTCTTTTAGGAGGAATTGGACAATCTGTCATTTCAACCTTTGTTGGATGACGTAATGAATCATTACATTTAGGTGTGAGAGTTATAGCTATAAAGGTAGAAAATTAAGTTTTAAAAGATTAGAATTATAATCAAGAAAAGCAAATACATCTTAATTTATAAAAAACAATTAATAAATAATACTGAGAATGATTCTTACTACTCCTGCCGAGAGAAGAGTTTATAACCTTTTTTTATAACCATATTTTTCAGATGACTTAGAGTTGAGATAAAGTTCTGGATCATTCACATTCTTTCTTTTTATGGGTGAACCTCTTTAATCATAAATATTTACCTTCATGCAGATAAAGTAGGCATTAACAAAATGTAATAAGTAAATACCTAGTTGTTGCTCTACTAGCTTCAGACTTTTCTCTTGTTCATCAAGTTCATGTTTCTTCTTCTTCATTTCAGGAGACTGAAGGTACTCTAATTCATTATTAAGGTCCTTGGTCAGACTGTTCAACTTGTCCACAGCATTACGATATTGTTGAAGAAGATCTGCAAAAAAACCAAAGACATTTGATTAAAACTAATTATCACATCAAATTAGGGTTTTAGGAAAGAAGAATTAGCAACACTGGGTACTATGTTATAGTAACAGGTGGGAGCTACTTTTAACACAAAATGTTCACTCTAAGCAAATAAAATTTAAAAAGTACAGTTTAGATTCCAGCATGAGACTGTTGGCTCGTTAAATTTAATTTTCTTCAATGGCTTAACTTTAATAAGTTTAATTCTTTGTAAGGAGTTTTCAACATAAGAGTGCTCTGTAAATAGGATCACTCACTCAGTCAATATTTACATCCTGTTTAATATTCAATTTTATTCCATACAAATTTGAGGGGGGCTACAAATACATTAAATATATACAGTACTGTTAGAAAATCACTGCTTCTAACAGACATGACCATTACTTTGAACACAGGTTCAAAAATGCACTTTTGATAAAAAAATTATCTTTCCTTATATAACTTGTCTTAAAATATATTACCTTATACTATTTATCACCTCTATGATTTATTAGACACTAAATATTAAATACGGTGACTATACTCTACTCCGGGGGCCAGCAAGCTGCAGTCCATGGGCCAAGAATGCTCTATACAAGTTTTTTTAAAAAAATATTCTATTTAGTTATCCTTAGAGGGGAAGGAGAGAAGGAGAGAAATATCAATGCATGGTTGCCTCTTGTGAGTCCCCTGCTGAGAACTGGCCTGCAACCCAGGCATGTGCCCTGACTGGGAATCGAACCTAGATTGTGTGGTTCACAGGCCTGCGCTCAATCCACTGAGCTAAACCAGCCAGGGCTGCTCTATACAAGTTTTAATGGTTATATTATAAATGGTCATTTACTTTCATACAACCCTTGACTTTGCTTCTTGTGTCACAAAGCCTAAAATATTTACTATCTGGCCTTTTGAGATGCCAATCACATAAAAAAATGATCAATATCTTTTATCATTCATGGGAATGAAATACTGAAACATTTAACAAATGTATAGAGTAGTTTACACATAAAACTATGAAAGAAATTATTTAAGAGTCGGGGTATATTAGATATAAGATATAAAATGAGATATTCTATATTTTAAGGGTCAGGAACAGTATTTAAAAAGAAAACTATCTAGCATTCTGGGAATCTAAGAGTGAATGAGCAAATACACATCTAAGCGTATCTGTGTATGTTTATGAACATATTCATATATTTAAATACATATTCTACATGTGTAACTGAGTGAGGACAAGGTCCTTAATGTTCCTAAATTCTTTATGACTCACTGGGACCGCTTGAAGGTACCTAGAAAAAAAACAGCTTTCTGATTTGGTAGTACTTCCACTTTCATAGTAAAAATCCCTTTTTTATATGCATAAAATATACTTATTTTATATGTGAATGAGTTCAAAATAGCATCCAGACCTGTTGCACTTCAGGAGACAATATAAAACTTCAAATCACTAAGGACTGAAATGCAATTTATATTTAAATATTTTAATAAAACATTAGTCTTGTTATTTATAATATTAAATATTTTCCATTAACTGTAGCACTAACAGCAGGTTCATATTTTATGCATAAAGTGGACAGTAGCAGCTTAATTTAATATGCCTTATCAATCCCTAATTTTTATACAAAATGTAACTTCTATTTACCATAGTGTCACTAAAAGTACTTCCTAACTAAACTTACGAGAATTCTGCCAAAGAGAAAAATTCAAAATTTGCATTCAATTCTGCTTATAAATGATTTTTGAGCTTTTACAATATTTGTTGTCTGAAATTTTTTCTCTGGAAAAAATAGAAACTGATGAAACTTTACTATGAAAACAGTAAAATACTTTAAAAAATCAGTTAAAGGGAAGGAAACTAAAATTACAATGCATTAATTTCTGTATGACACATATTCAGATTTGAGGTACAAATTATTTCAATGTATCTAAGGGAATGACTATATAAGCAAAGCTACTAGAAATAATGCAAAGAACTGAAAGTATATCTAAAGGGCTGTTCTTAGGCAAGTTAAGGCTACCTAGAAGGCAGAAGCAACTTTCTTACCACTGGAAGATTTAAGCTGTTAGGTAGGCAGGTAAGACTTTAATAAAAATGTTTAGGTCTCTTCAAACTTTGTGTGCTACATGATTCTAAGAATGTATTGGCAAGAAAAACCGATTAAGTCCTGATGACTGAGGACAAATTATGTGAAAAACACACTAGAATTTCCACTTTGATTTGTTCCCAAATAATCTACCCAGGGAGAGGAGGAGGGTGGCAAATTGTGAGAGGGGTAGTTATAACAAATAAAAATAGCTGATAGGTCCATGGGAATTCATTATATACTCAGTTTATTTCCACAATAAAACAAAACATACTTGCCCTAAAAACCACAGCACTTAATCTTGTTTACTATATCTAAAAAAACATTAGGAATGGTTTAACTTAAAAAATGGATAGTAGTAACTGAGAAGGTAAATATTAAATTAAATTA
The DNA here is from genome assembly GCF_014824575.4 of Sturnira hondurensis. Lineage (NCBI taxonomy): Eukaryota > Metazoa > Chordata > Mammalia > Chiroptera > Phyllostomidae > Sturnira > Sturnira hondurensis. Next base: position 1,354,627 of record NW_028085098.1, read on the forward strand.
ATCATGGCATAATAAAATGTAAATAATGTCTAACCTGGTCTACATATTTGGAATGTATAAACATAAAAGTGTTAACTAGTTTGAGGATATAATGATTATAAACTATATATTGATTACTTATTATTTTAAAAGATCTTCCTGTCTTCAGATGTTAAAAACTTTCCTTTCTTCTGTCCATATCCTGGTTTTTATAATGTCCATACTGATTTTTTTAACATCTCTATAGAAAATCTGGGATAACAGAAAAAAAATAAAAAGGAAAGTTGGGTAAAAACTGGTAGGCTTACCATCTCACTTTTTTGGTCATTTTATTATTTACTTATTTATTTTTAGAGAGAAGGGGAGGGAGAGAGGGAGAGAAACATCAACGTGTGGCTGCCTCTCGAGTTACCCACTATTGGGAACCTGGCCTGCAACTGAGGCCTGTGAGCTGAATGGGAATCAAACCGGTGAGCCTTTGGTTCCCAGACCAGCACTCAATCCACTGAGCCACACCAGCCAGGGCATCTTGTCTTTTCATTAGACAAATTTGCAGGTTTAATTTTCCACATGTGTGGTATCTGGATTTATACTTTCTAACCACTTTCCATTTAACATTATAATAGACATTTCCCAGATTATAAATTCAATTAAAGCATTTAACATTTCTAATGCTTTGATTGAAAAACAAGGCTGCAAAAGTCATCTGAATGAAAGTCTTGTCTGTTTAGATCAATTACTGGTTCAAAGAACATGAGTATTAAAAAATAATTAATAATTTTTTCCTGATTATAAAAGTGACACACTCTTCACTGGGGTAGAAGTAGAAAATACATGGAAAAGGATATTTTAAAATCTAAGTATCTTTGCTTTTTAATCAAAGAACTTAATGTATTTACATGTTACTCAACGTCTTATTTCATAACATGTATATTCATTTTTCTTTTTTTGCTCTGATTTGCTATTATCTCATATTAAATACCATAATGCAAAACACTGTGTAGTAAAATTATTTAGAAGACAAACAACTCTGCTTTTAATTTTGCTATTACAATTTTTGTGGTGGTTGTCTAGTTGAAAATTCCTTTTTCTCTGCAAACATTCCATGATATTCTAGAAAGAGGTTCCTCAAAGCTCTGTTCTATCTGATTTTTACTATGGCTGTGATTCAGGAGGGAAAATTTCTCTCCTAGGTAGAATCTGAGTTGTTAGAAAATGTACTCCACGGTGGTGGTACAAGGAACTGAAGGCTGCTGAATGTCCCAGAAGCCATTCTTGGTTTTGTCTTGACTGTTTCCAACTTCTTTTGAGTCTGTGATTTCTTCCAGTTCCCTTCCAATACAATTCTGTTTTGCTTCAAACGGTCAGGGCTGGCTGCTATTGTTTACAACGAAAAGTACTTTATACCTATCAGTAATCTTAAAGTGTCTCATTTGATTTTTTTAAAAACTGTCTAATAATTGAGTTCTTATTGTTGAGTCATTAGTCTGTACATAGAATGTATGTAGATATTTAAAGATATTAGCCCTAGCTGGTGTAGCTCAGTGGATTGAGCGCGGGCCTGCGAACCAGATGATCGCGGTTCGATTCCCAGTCAGGGCACATGCTTGGGTTGCAGGCCAGTTTCCGGCAGGGGTCAGTTCCCTGCAGGGGATGCACCAGAAGCAACCATACATTGATGTTTCCTTCCTCTCTCCTTCCCTTCCTCTCTAAAGATAAATAAATAAAATATTTTAAAAAAGATATTTAACAAGAAGGATAAGTAACTTGTATTTTTGAAATCCTTGTATTATTTGTCAACCTTACATATATAAACAATCCAATATTGCTCAGAAATCTTTACTTACAGTCTTTTCTTCCCTAAGATCTATAGATAATGCCTTACTGTTATATTGACATTCAGATGCTCAGGGAAACTGGAAATGCTGTCACTACAGCACCTGTGTATTTTAAATGTTCTACAGGTAATTCTTTTTGTTTGGGAGCACTGTTATAAACTGTACTGCTAGAGTTACAAGGATTGAGGCTTTTTTATGTTCATTCACTGCCTTGACTGAATTGGTTTTTTCTGATTTCTTATCAGTTTATGTTATTGTCTATAGAGATTTTTACAAGCATTCAGTGCCATCATAAACTGAAGTATGAACCTTTGTATTGAATATAATTTTAATTTTCTATAGATTATGATATTTTGATATCCTGAAAAAACCTTCCTGGCTGGGAAAGGGACTGCCCCTCCCAGAGTCAGCTAACTCTTGAGATACCAAAGGCCTAAGCATGCCTCTGATATGCAACTAACCAGTCCAGAGCCAAGCCTCCTCTCTCTGGTCTGTGCACACCAAGAAGCAATATTCCTCTGCCTTATCATCTCGGGACCAGGTACCAGGCAACTGGCTAGAGACCACGCCTATAACCAAAAGACCATTAGAATTACTCAAACTAGTCAATCCTAAACTGTTTACCCTGTCAAGCCCTGTGTTTCCTGCAGAAACCCCGAAAAGGCTGTGGCTCCAGCACTCTCCTTCCCGGCTTCTGCCTCCTGACCATGCTGATCCTGCAGGGTGTGTGGGGCCTCCTGTCTCCAGGACCTGTGAGTGTAATGAACTTCTCCTGAGCCTTTCTGGTCTCCTCTTAGACCTGTAACTGACTGACCATCTCGTAAAGGAAGACAAACAACCTTCTTTCCACTATGTTTCCCAACTACTACTTTGAACATTATTGAGGGCTGAAGTAGTAACAGAAAACTAGATACTATCCAAATTCCTCAACATTGGAATACGGATATAAACTATGATATATCTACACAATGGAATACAATCCTGGTATGTAAATGAACCACAAATATACATATAGTATTGAATGAACAAAGCCAGACACACAAGAGCATGATTCCATTCACATTAGGTACAAAAATGGACAAAGCTAGTCTATGCTGTTTTAAATTAGGAAAGATGCTATCCTTTGGAGAGGGGGGTTGGACAGTGACTGGAAAAGGGCCTGGGAGACCTTCTGTGGTGCCAGCAATGTTCTATTTCTTAATACGGGGGCAGTGTCCACATTATGAAAATTTATAAATTGGCATGTTTATGAAATGTACATGTTTCTATATGTTTAATATACTTCAATAAAAGCCAACAAAAATATATGATATACACACACAATAGAGTATTTATTATTCAGCCTTAAAAAGAAAGGGTATTCTGACGCAGGCTGTAACATAGATGCATCTGGAAGACATTATGCTAAGTGAAATAAACCAGCCACAAAAGAACAAATACTATATGATTCCACTTACATAATGTACCTAACATACCCAAATTTATAGAGAGAAACCCTACTATTTGCCAGGGGCTTGGAGAAACAAGGGAAAGGAATAATGAGAAGTTGTTATTTAATATGTACAAAGTTTTAGTTTTGCAAAAATTACAACAGCTTTGGAGACTAGTTGTACAACAATGTGAACGTACTTAACACTACTGAACTGTACATTTAAAGACAGTTAAGATGGTACATTTTATATTATGTATACTTAACATTTTTTACAGACGAGTTAACAAAAACAACAGACTACTTTTTGTTGGAAAGGTATGTGTCCAAGCATATTAGAACTATATAAATAGGCTCTAAGGACAGCCTATATGGAACCTCCTGTAAAAGTACAGGTGATCCTTGAACAACATAGGGTTAGGGATGCTGACCACCTGTATATACAGTTCAGAGCACAGATGTAAAAGCAATTATTTTAGCTGACTAAAACAAGGTGACAGCCTATAGAAGGAAATGGTGGAGGGAGGTCACATGCCCTAAACAAACATTTTATTAGTGTTTGTTACTGGTTAATTTTTCATGTTAGGATATCAATATGCAAGCCCCAAATAAAGGATTAAAATCAAATGAGAAACTGTTGTCAAAGTACTTACTCAACCTACCTATTTGTTCCCCTAAAACCAGGCACTGTTTTGGTACAGGAGCTCCAAATACCATTCCCCGAAGTTTGTCCATTGGAGGAGCTTTATTTTGAAGGCCCCCAAACTTTCCATTACTTCGAATGCGATCTCCATCTCTGGTGAGCAGCGTAGGACAGTGTGTAATTTTAACAACCTATTTTAAGCAAACATATAATAATTATGGAGTCTATAAAACTTATTTCAATTGTTCTAAGAGAAGGGAAACCATTTAAGGGTTCTGAGATTAGAAATGACATGCTCATGCTAGTATTTTATAACTATTTTAATAGGCTAGTGATGTGTAAGATAAACAGACAAAACAGAGGCAGGGCAATGAATGAGGATGAATAATTCTCAAGTATTAGCTAAAGTTAGAATAATGACAACACAGGTGGAAAAAAGTCAAAATGATAGCCTCATTGATAAGAGGAAGAGAGAGGCACTAGACAGAGCAGTCTGCGCTTCTGAAAGCCATGCCACACTATCAAGGCAGCATCACTAGCCCAATTTCCTTCAGTTAAATATGTATTTTCCAGATGACCAAAAAATAGCAAAGAGAGAATATGAGACTGAAAAGCATAGGGCTGAATCTTCAGAAGAAAATACTACAATTTCAATTGTGGGAAGTAAAAGAGCTAGAAATGTGAGAGCCAGGAAACTGGAACTATGTAGTAAAACTAAGTCATGAAAACAAGTTAGTCAAGAATTAAGTTCTTTAGAGGAGTGAGATAATAAAAGAGGGACATTAAATTTAGTATTTTGTGATCTTTAAGAATGTCCTTTCAAAAAAGGTCTGGGAAATAAAAAAACAAAACTTTCAGCTTCATTGGTAATCAGAGAAGCAGAATTCAAATGAGATATTTTCACTACTCAAAATGTTAACACACACACACACACACACACAACATACATCACGCACCACACTACACGTTGGGAGAGGTATGGAGAAAGGGTCTTTTGAACTAATCTCCTCTAGGACAGCCCTTCTAAAAGGAAATGTGACAGGTATTAAGCAGCTTAATATTTTGCATGACCGAGCAATTCCACTTTTAAAACTTTACTTTGAAAAAATAATCACAGATGTGAACAATATGCCCTAAATGAAAAATACAAAACTTACATGTTTCAGTAAGTTACGTAAGCAATGGTACATCCACACAGTAAAGTAAAATGCAGAAATTAAAAAGTTACTGAAGAACATCATAACTTAACATGTAAAAATACCTACTCCAATCTAATTTTGAGGGTAAATAGTCTCTGAATCATAAAAACAAAAGATTACATAAAATTTGATATTTTAAAAATGAAAAAGTAGGTCATGTAATAGAAAATCATGACCAGTATTTACTCCTTTGATATAATTCCAAGGGCACTTTAGATGTTCCCCCCCCCCAAATTGGATATAAAAAAAAAACAAATTTAAATGCAATAAGATGCATACTTAAGGAAAACGTGGTGAATTCTTTGGTAAAATGCATCTTTTATTAAAACAAACAATAACATCTTACTTTCTTAGTTTTGGTTTGTATTTATATGTTTTCTGAAAGTGAACATTAAAAATACAAACTGGATTCTTGTATTTTCCATTTATCCAGGAGTCAAGCAATATTTTTAAGAATATGATACCACTTAAATAGTAACAAACACTCAAATTTACAAACTTGTCTATTTTCTTAACAGACTGACAATATAAATTATAACTGGTTCTCTTTTTACATCATCTGCTAATATTACTTTCATGGACAATTTTTCAATGCTCAAAGTATCCTTCAATTGTATAATTCACTCTCTCTATCAAGACAAAAAATGGTAATGAACAGCGTTTACAAATTCAGTGAGCCCTACTGTTCTGGGAAATACATGATGCACAATTGTTGCAGGGACTAGCAAAGGACAGAATACATACGGGGTTGAAGTAGTATAAATGGCATGAAAAATTTAGGATGAGAAAACAGTAACAAAGACTACTGAAATCTTACAATGTTACTAAGGGGTGCCAAAAAACCATTTTCTCAGAGGAACTTTGGAACAATATTTAACCACTGGAATTACATATAGCCTCATTTAAAACTTTGGAAGAAATCAATGCATGCTATACCAATTATGAGAAAAATATACTGTACCTGCTTTTGTCACATATGTTCTATGGGTTGTTTTTTTTGAAGCTATGAATCGGTACCTTTCATCAGTTCTAAAAAGTTTTTATCCATTAGTTCTTCAAGTATTGCCATGATCCTCTTCTTGGCACGATAATTAGACTTCTTTTTTTGAGATTTTTTTCATTCTATCCTTCATGATTCTCAACCTTTTTCTCTTATATTCCTTCTCTCTGAGCTGCAGACTGTATAATTTTTCTTACCTACTTCCTAATGCATTATTCTCTCTTAAGCTGTTAAACCTATTCAGTGAGTATTTATTATATTTTTTATTTTTAGAAGCTTTATTTTTTTGTTATTCAATTATAGTTGTCCCAATTTTTCAGTGGACTTGTTCTTTCCTAATTTTCAATACTTCCATTTCTTGAACTACATTAAATATATTTTTAAAAATTTGCTCTTATATTCAAAATAAAAATTATAGTTCTATGATAAAGGTGAATTCCTCCAGAGGAACTCTGTTTCCTCTGATTAGATATCTAAGGACATTAGCAGTTCAGCATTATACGAAACCAAATGTTTACCCTCAGGCTTTTCAGACCATCCAAGTATCAGGAACGCAGATTGCAAACAGACACAAGGGTGGATTTGTTTATACTGAATTCTCCAGGAAAACAACTTAGTATTTTTTTCTTTCCTTTTACTTAGTGTTGAAGGTTCAAGAGAGACAACTGTTGGGTTTTTTTTCCTCAAGATTTTTATTTATTTATTTTTAGAGAAAGGGAAAGGGAGGGACAAACAGAGAGAGAGAGACACTAATGTGTGGTTGCCTCTCACACACCTCCTACTGGGGACTTTGGCCGGCAACCCAGGCCTGTGCCCTGACTAGGAATCCAACTAGTGACCCTTTAGTTCACAGGTCAGCAGCACTCACTCCACTGAGCCACACCAGCTAGGGCCAAAGAGGCAATTTTTTTGCAGCCAGTCTCCAGAGGCACTTGGAGTTGAGATGGGCAGGTATATTTCTTTGCTTACCCTTACACTAAGGTTTAGTCCTTTGGGATTCCAGTTTATTGGGAAAGGATCATCACTACCTGGAGAAACCCACAGAGACATGAGAACTAACATGTTGTTACTGTTTAAAGCAACTTTTGAAGTGCTTGTTATGTAGCAGTTGATGACTGAAACATTTACATTGCCAATCTGTGCCTTCAAAGGTATTATGGTTTTAATGGTGTATCTCAAAATTTGTATGTTGAAGTCCTAACCTCCAAGTTCCTCAGGATGTGACCTTATTTGAAAATAATGTCTTTACAAAACTAATCAAATTAAAATGAGGTAATTAGGTCAGGACCTAATCCAGTGAGCAGTGTCCTTATGAGAATAAAGTTGTGCACCAATGTGAACATAAGAAGGTGACCATCTACTAACCCAGGACAGAGGCCTGGAAGACATCCTTCCCTCACAGCCCTCAGAAAGAAATCAATCCTCCTCATACCTTGAATTCATATTTCAAGCCTCCAGAACTGAGAAACAATGAGTTTCTATTGTTTAAGCAACCCAGTCTGTGGTATTTTGTTACAGTAGCCCTAACAATTAATAGATAAGGGCTATATAAAATTATATTTTCACCAACATTATCTGAGAGTATTCTTTTTCCAGTACTATCATCAATAATAGATGTTTTGTGTCTCAGTTCATTTCATAGCCCCAAAACATCTCACTTTAACTTGCACGTTGGCACATTCACATTGTGCCCAATTTAATGTTGCTTATCAATATGTAGGGTTTAAATTGGTCTTGACAAGATTAGTTAGTGATTTGCATGTGTCATAAGATTATTTTCCATATAGGTCTATCATGTATTAAAATTTAAAACTACATATTAGAATTAGAGTTACAAATTAAAAAAGATTCAAATACATACCTCTTTTCTATAATGATTGGCAGCATCCAAATTATCCAAAATAATGGTGTCTCCTAATAGCATACCAAATACTAAAAAATTCAATAAATAAAATTTTAAAATTATGACGTCTTCTTTGGTCATATTTAAAGTATTAACACAAACTGAACATTTTTCTTACAAAGAATGCTAACAATAGAATTTTATTCAACACTCACCTATAATTGGAAAAACTGAGAGAATTAAATATTAATAAAACTATTACTTATAAGCTAAATAAAAACATAAATTCCATAATCAGTAATTTATAGCTCTGGTTCACAAATGTAACATCTATATAAAATAATTTCCTCTACCTGTTTCACAATGTTCTATGTTATCTGGAAATGTTAGCAAATCTCGGGCAAAGACTGGATCTCCAATGGGTTTAAAATATAATTTTCCATTTCGGTAATGAGGTAGAGGTCTGAATGAAAAGAAAAATTTAAAAGTATGAAACAAAACTTATACAACTTTTTAATTTAAAGTATGTAAAACATTAATACATTCCATATTATTTTGGTCATTTAATCAACTTCCCATCCACAAGTAAGACTACTAAATGATTATTATGCTCTTAGAAATGAAAACGTTATTTACCATAATAAAGTATCGACTTACAGTTTAACCTGTACTACTATGCTCAATTAGTTTGAAAATCAATATAAACTAACTGTAGTTTGACAACCAAAGAAGAAAAGCAGCCTCTAAGGCTGGACCTAAATAGGAATGCCAGCTGTGCCACAGGGAGAGGGGCCCCAGGATGAAGGAAAGGGGCAGGTCCAGCGCTGAGACACATGTGAGGGAGGTGGCTCAGAGGTCTGGCTCTCTGTTCTTCCCACACAGCAGGTACAAGGAGCAACTGCAGGCCAGAGGTAACAATGGGATTCAAGAGATGGAGGTTGGCTGGGGTGCTGGGCCCTTCCTTTCCAAATAATGTAGCTTTTTCCAGATCTTGAAGGTAGAAGTACTGGAGGGAACGGTGGTTCTAGAAACTAGTTAACTGAGTTCTAGAAACTCAATCCCAGTTGGAGCTACAATACCAGAAAAAGAGAAGATAACTAGTTGCTAGGGCAAACATTAGCCCTGAGTACCAAATTCATACTTATTTTAAATCATAAACTCTTAATTTGGTGTTTAGGGATTATAGACATAAAATAAGCCCCCCCAGAGGAAAAATCATTCTCAAAAAACACAGTAATCATGATCTGATGGGATCTCCTATGTTGTTTAAAATGGGTACTGGCCAGCAACAGTGAGAAATTTTAGAAGTAGAAAATTCCAGTTGCTTCTCTAATCTATTTTTAGATTACAAAATGAAATATTAGTTTAGTAACATAGTAGACTCTTACTGAGTTCCTGTTCTCCTTAAAGTCCCTATTGCTGTAGAATTGTAGGCCTCGAAAAGCTTTGTTTACAAATCTGAGAAAATTATTGATCAATACTGTTACACATTTTTAATTTATTTTTAAAATATAGTTTATTATGTTATTACAGTTGTTCCATTCCCCCCCTTCAATCCCTTCCACCCTGCATACCCTCTCCCACCCACATTCCCCCCCTTTAATTCATGTCCATGTGTCATACTTATAAGTTCTTTAGCTTCTACATTTCCCATACTATTCTTACCACCCCCTGTCTATTTTCTACCTACCATCTATGCTACTTATTCTCTGTACCTTTTCCCCCCCCTCCTCCTCCCACTCCCCTCTTGATAATCCTCCATATGTTCTCCATTTCTATGGTTCTACTCCTGATCTAGCTGTCCTCTTGGTTTGCTTTTGTTTTAGGTGTGGTTGTTAATAACTGTGAGTTTGCTGTCATTTTACTGTATGTATTTTTTAACTTCTTTTTCTTAGATAAGTCCCTATAACATTTCATAGAGTAAGGGCTTGGTGATGATGAACTCCTTTAACTTGATCTTACTTGAAAAGCACTTTATCTGCCCTTCTATTCTAAATTAAAGCTTTGCTGGATAAAGCAATCTTGGCTGTAGGTCTTTGGATTTCATGACTTGGAATACTTCTTTCCAGCCCCTTCTTGCCTGTAAGGTCTCTTTTGAGAAATCCGCTGACAGTCTGATGGGTACTCCTTTGTAGGTGACTGTCCCCTTATCCCTTGCTGCTTCTAGGATTCTCTCCTTCATTTTGGTCTTGGCTAATGTAATTATGATGTGCCTTGGTGTGTTCCTTCTTGGGTCCAACTTCTTTGGGACTCTCTGAGCTTCCTGGATTTCCTGGAAGTGTATTTCCTTTGCCAGACTGGGGAAGTTCTCCTTTATTATTTGTTCAAATATGTTTTCCACTCGTGGCTGTTTCTTTCCCCCTTCTGGTACCCCTATAATTCGGATGTTGGAACATTTAAAGATGTCCTGTAGGTTCCTAAGCCTCTCCTCATTTTTTTGAATTCTCATTTCTTCATTCCTTTCTGGTTGGATGTTTTGTTCTTCCTTCTGGTCCATTCCATTGATTTGAGTCCCAGTTTCCTTTCCATCGCTATTGGTTTCCTGGACATCACCCTTCATTTCAATTAGTTTAGCCTTCATATGTTCCTCTAATTTGTGACTAAAATCAACCAGTTCTGTGAGCATCCTGATCACTAGTGCTTTGAACCGTGCGTCTTATAGGTTGGCTATCTCTTCCTCGCTTAGTTGTATTATTTCTGGAGCTTTGATCTGTTCCTTTGGACCATTTTTTTTTGTCTTGACACACCCATTAGGTAGTGCGGGGCGGAGCCTTAGGTGTTCACCAGAGCAGAGCAACCCAGTCACTGGGTTGTGACACAGTATGTGGGGGCAGGGTCTGAGAGGGAACAATGGTGCTTGCTCTGCTCTCTGTCAGATTTCATTCATTTCCACCACTTTGCTCAAGCAAACTGAGCCCTTCTGGTGCTGAATTCTGGGTGGGTGGGTTTGTGTACATTTTAGGACCCTGTGGGTCTCTCCAGTGAACTCTCCTATGAGGCTGGGAGTCTCTCCTGGCACCTAAACCCCCACAGGTGTTTTTAATTGGTGGTTTAAGGCTTTATTTCTCCACACTGGAGCCCTGGGTTGTGCTGTCTGTCTCGCTCCCCAGTTTCCCTTGGTTTTGTGCGACTGCCCAATCTACCAGCCACCTTGTGTGCTGCTCCCCTCCACAATCCACCACCTCGTTGTGTCTGCCTGCTGCCACCCTGTGCCGGGGGTCTGCCAGCTGGTGCTTTGCCTCAAGTCCTCTCCATCTGGCCTCCTGACTCTGCTCCTCTTACCAGTCTGGATGAATGTTTCTTCTTAACTCCTTGGTTGTCGGACTTTCATACAGTTCAATTTTCTGTGAGTACTGGTTGTTTTTTTGTTTCTAAATTTTTGTTGTCCTTATTTTCGTTGTGTGAGGAGGCACAGTGTGTCTACCTACGCCTCCATCTTTGCCAGAAGTCTCTATTTACTGTTATACATTTAAATTTTTTGTTTTGTTACCATTTTCTTTCAGTGTTTTAAGGTAGATCATAAAAAAGTCAAAATCAAAGTACACATACTATATTTTAAAATTTAGATAATACCTAATTGATTTGCATGGTTATATCTAAAAGCATACTTTGAAAAGCAAATAAATAATTACTTAAAGGAACCACATTTATATAGAAATTAGAATGAAACATCCTAACTCTGAAGTACTGCACTTCACCTTTATCATTGGCATTTCCCATAGAGACCCTCTTTACCTAAATTAAGTCTGTTTATTTTCACATTATGTAAGTGGAACAAAAGACATGCATCTATACCCCTACTCCAAATAAAGCAATTTCATATTCTGTTAATCATAATTAAATATTTTCTTCCTTGCTGTTGCCAATACCCAAAGTTTGTTTTGGGTTTGTACATGCATGTGCTTATCTGTTTCATATATACAAATAACATTTAATTAGCAACTTAAACATGGTCAGCATATACAATTGAATACATTGCAATACTGATCTGAATAAAATACATACATCTGTAATAGAGATGAAGACAAAATAATGTCAATGATTTGAGTCACTTCTCAGTTTTAGGCATCTTTTACAGAAATCATTTTTAAATTCTGTGCTTTGTTTTAAAAAAAGATATTTCAGAAAAAAAATCGTAACTTCCATGTTTTTCTAACCTTTTCCAATCTGGAAGAGTCTTCCTATAAATAGAATCAAGGGGCAACACCTGCTGACGGCCTTGGGTTTCATCATAGATACGACGTGCAGCATCAGTAGTCAGGGTGACAACACAATCCATATCACTTGCCAGATGCCAAGAAATAACCATTGCAGCTCTATCATCTTCAATTTGTGCCAGGTGTGCAATCTATAACACATTTTTTTTAAAAAGTCAAGTATAAAAATCTAAATGCAAAAAAATTTGATATCAAGTATTTTTAAAGTTGATGTCTAAGGAGCAAAAACACTTCTCTGAAACACTCATATGAATTAATAAAAAATTATCAATCTACAATTCCACTGTTAGGAGTATATCCTAAGAACCCTGAAACACCAATCCAAAAGAACCTACGCACCCTGATGTTCACAGCAGCACAATTTACAATAGCCAAGAGTTGGAAGCAACCGAGGTGCCCAGCAGTAAATGAATGGATCCAAAAACTACGGTACACTTACAGAATGGAATTCTATGCAGCAGAAAGAAAAGAAGCTCCTACCCTTTGCAATAGCATGGATGGAACTAGAACGCATTATGCTGAGTGAAATAAACCAGGCAGTGAAAGACAAATACCATATGATCTCACCTTTAACAGGAAGCTAAACAACAAAACAAACAAGCAAGCAAAATATAACCAAAGACACTGAAATAGAGAACAGGCTGACAGTGACCAGAGGGGAGAGGGAAGGGAATTTCAGGGGAAATAGGGGAGGGATTTAGAGGAACATATATAAAGGATACATGGACAACAACTGAGAAGGCTGGAAATGGGAGGGAGGGTGGAGCACGGGGGGTGGGATGGGATAGGAGCAAAAGAAAACTATACCTGAACAATAAATAAATAAAAATTATCAATCTGTAAAAACTTACTGGCTTGAATATTAAACTGTCTATTATGCTGTTAAATTTTGGAAAAACTGTTCCACAGATTAAACTCCAATAAATAATGCAAATGAGCAAATAAATGTATTTGGAATATTATCAGGTAATTAATAATTTTTTTCACATTTAATAGCTCTACTATTGGGAATGTATTTTAATTAAGTTACCATAAAATACATTTAAATAATACATGCACACAATAAATGGAGTTTTAAGATTCAGTTAAACATAAATATAGTTATATATTAGATAGTCCTAAGTAGGTATTACTGCAATACCATAGTATTTCTTTCAGAATACAAATCTAAACATCACAAATAATAATCATTTCCTCTGCTTATAAGAATACTTTGAAGTTACATTCATTTAAGCTTTAACTACTTTTTCAAAGAATACTTTGAAGCTTAGGCTAAATAGCTACCTTTCTACTTACAAACACTTTAGTCATAAGCATTCTTGACCGAACTCCAACAGGGTTGAAATTCTGTGGCCAATTTAAAACCCTTATTCACTGCACTGGTCATCTACCCTTTCTTCTTACTTGATCTGGTGGCAAAAACCTGCCCTAGCAATGAGAAAGTTGTCTGTTGGCCTTAGAAACATCATAATATCTACTCTTGTACTCCAATTCTCTTGAAGTTAGTGTAAAAAGGTAAGGAAACATACATGCAAAGGAACTAGCACACATAAATAAAAAATGTTCCAGGAAGCAAAAGAAGGATTAGTAGTGGCAAATCAAATTCGGTGACTTCATTCTATTTTTGACTGCAAGTGCTAGGACAGAAGGTATCCATTTTGTGACTGTTCACAATCACCCTAATCTTTTAACTGTGGTAATTAATTCTAAGTGAAGATATGATTGGAACCTCTCAGTAGACCCCTTAACACTATACTTTTTCCTTAAGCTTTCAGGCAATACAAAGCATTATTATTTTTTATTTTTTCAAAAGACTTTATTTTTTAAAAAAGTCTTTCTAAGACTTTTTAAAAGCTGTTTAACACACACAGTGTTACATTCATTTAAGCTTTAACTACTTTTTCAGTTTCAGTCTACCCCAATTATTTCCTTTCTCCTCCTCCTCCTCCTCTTTCTCTTCACCCTGGGACGTTTTTTAATTGCTTTCCAAGAGGAAGGAAATGAGAGAGAGGGAGGGAAAGACACTTGGATGTGAGAGGAGCATTGACTGGTTGTCTCCCATATACACCTAGACTAGGAATTGTATGCACCCTTACTGGGGATCGAACTGCAACCTAGGTACATGCTCAGACCAGGAAGTGAAGCCACAACCTTTCAGTTTTGAGAATGCTCCAAATGTCAGGATGGGTGGGGTAGGACAAAATGGCAGCTGAACTACAACCCAGAAAAGATGGCTGACGTCAAATCAGGGAGCCGAAACAATGGGCTTTGCCAAAACGGATATCCCATAGCAACCTGAGCCCGAGGAGAACCACCAATGATATATTGCTGCTTTGTTCAAAGGGGACCAATCCCCAGCTCCCACAAAGAAAGCCAACAAAAATAAAACCCTGCCACATTCCCTGCTTGGGTGCGACTTCTTTAGCCCCACTTTAAGGACCGGAGAACCTCGCCTGGGTGCGCAAACCCCAATAAAGCTCTGTACTGCCTAACTTTGTGGCTGATTGGCATTTCTTCCTTGGCAGAGCCTAAGAAAACCTTTCACCAACCAGGCCACACTGGACAGGGCTACCCTAGCTATTTTCACGGATGCCAGTAATTCTTCCTCAGGGATGGGAGATGAATGGAATATAGATGGGAATTCTGGATATTTGTAAATAAGAAAGCAACACTAAAATATCCAAGTTAATGGAGGTAGTCACCCTGTTAAAAATAAATACACTGTAAATCTGTGTCCTACTAATTCCACACTTATTTATTCTAGTTTTTGGATAAATGCCCCCCCCCCCCAATTTTTAAAAAAGGGATTAGATTAAGCATGATATGAAAACATTTTCTCATTGGTTAGGACAGGGCTTGTACTTCTAAAAGGACAGAGAAGAAGCTATATGAAATGAGATTTTGGAGACTTCTGGTCAAGATGGAGACATAGGTAGCCACGCTTAGCCTCCTAGCACAACCATAAGAAGGATAACAGCTCACCTTAAAACAAAAAACAATCAGAATTGCTGGAAAAGCAAATTGTATGGAAGATTAAAGAAAAAAAAAATTCATCCAGATGGTAGGAGGGACAGACAGGGTAGAGAGGGTGTGGTGAGGTGGTGGCAGCAAGGGAGTGGTGATAGTGGCTGGTGGAATGAGAGGTCTCACATTCACCTGTGGTATGTAAAACCTGGGAGGGACACCTGGGGAGTGAGTGATCCCAGCCCCAGGCTAGACTGTGCCGCCCAGGTTTCCAGCACCAGGAAATAAAGCCTCATAACTTCTGGCTGTGGAAACCAGTGGAGACTGGCACGGCAGAAGAAACTGCCAGTCTCTTAGGAGAGTCCATTTAAAGGGCCCCACAGTCCCAGAATGTATGCAAACCCACCCACTTTGGGAACCACCATCAAGGCAATAGCTAGATGGGTGCCAGATGCACACGGGTAGTGGGTGGAGTGACTGGAAACAGGTCAAATGCTGAGCAAGTGGCATTGTTCCTTCTCCAACCTCTCCCCAAATAGAGTGCCATAAAGATGTGAAGTGGATGCCCTGCCCTGGGGAATACAGAAAGTTACCATGTAACAGGTGCATCAGGACACGGAGTCAAAGGAGCTCTACCTAATACATGGAAACAAACACAGGGAGCCCATCAAACTGAGGAGACCAAGAAATATGGCCCAAATAAAAGAAAAGATAAAAACTTCAGAGAGAAAACTAAGCAAAATGGAGATGGCCAACTTATCAGATGCAGAGTTCAAAATACTGGTGACAAGGATGCAGAGAACTGAGTACTGCAAATGCATAAGGGAAGAAATGAAAGCTACACTAAGTAAAGAAAAATCCACAGGGAACCGACAGTGAAGGGAAGAAAGCCAGTGTTCAAATCAACAATTTAGAACATAAGGAAGAAATAAAAGCCAACCAGTACAGAAAGAAGAAACAAGACTTCAGAAAGACAAGGAGAGAATAATAAGACTCTGAGATTTTTCCAAAAGTGTCAACATTGGAGTCATAGGGATGCCAGAAGGAATAGAGAAGAACTAGAAACTGAAAACTTATTTGAAAAAATAAGGAATGAAACCTTCCATAATTTGCAAAAGGAAATAAACATCAAGTTCAGGAAGCAGAGTCCCAAACAAGTTGAACCCAAAGAAGACCACACCAAGACACTTATTTGGTGTCATAATTAAAACACCAAAGGCTAGAGATAAAGAATCGTTTTTTGCCTCTTATTTTCTCTTTTAATTATTCATTTGCTTAAATTTATGATATTGTACATGAATACAGCATAAAAATATACAGAGATAACAGAATCTTAAGAGCAGCAAGAGAAAAGCAGAGTTACCTACAAAAGAGTTCCCATAAGACTGCTGATTTGTCAATAGAGACTTTGCAGGCTAGAATGGAATGGCAAGAAGTATTCAAAGTGATCAAAAGTAAGGACATACAACCTAGATTACTCTATCCAGCAAAGCTATCATTAAGAATAAAAGGGTAGATAAAGTGCTTTCCAGACAAGGAAAAGCTAAAGGGTTAATCATCACCAAGCCCTTATATAAAATGTTAAAGGAACTTATTCAAGAAAAAGAAGATCAAAACTATGAACAGTAAAATGACAATAAACTCACCACTACCAAAACTGAATCTAAAAAACAAAACCAAAAACAAACTAAGCAAACAACCAGAAGAGGAACAGAATCATAGATATGGAGATCATATGGAGAGTTATCAGCGGGGAAGGAAAAAGGGGAGAATAGGGGAATGGGTAGAAGGATTAAGAAGCATAATTGGTAGGTACAAAATAGATGGGGAAGTTAAGAATAGCATAGGAAATAAAGAAGCCAAAGAACTTACATGCATGACCCATGGACATGAACTAAGCAGGGGGGTTCTGGAGGGAAAGGAGTTATCAGGTGGAGGAGGGCAAAGTGGAAAAAAATTGAGACAACTATAACAGAATTATCAATAAAATATACTTACACATTAAAAAATTTTTCAAAATTTCCCCCGATTTTCAAGATGTGATGGGAAACATCTGAATAGCAGACTTAAAAAAATGTTTTATATTTTGGTAAAAATCTTATACAATTAGCAAGAATTTTATTAAATGAACCACTGAATGTAGAATGTTAGTACCTAAAACCAGGCTATTATAGGTATCAGTATGCTTAGAATCACAGGACTACTTCTTTCTATAAAGACTGTTTCTTTCTACAAATTCTCTAAATTGAGCCTTGGCTGGTGTAGCTCAGTGGATTGAGTGCAGGCCCGTGAACCAAAGGGTCACCAGTCCAATTCCCAGTCTAGGGCACATGTCTGGGTTGTGGGCCAGGTCTCCAGTAAGGGTCGCATGACAGGCAACCACACACTGATGTTTCTCTCCTCCTCTTTCCCCTTCCCTTCCCTTCCCCTCTAAAAATTAATAAATGAAATCTTTAAAAGAACTTCTATAAATTGATTATGAAGAATAACAATTTAAAACATTATAAATTACAAACTTTTCCAGTTTATAAATTTACATTCTTAATTTTCCAATTATATTTGGGATGTGGATAATAATGTAACATAGTTTAGGTAATAAACACTGCTACATACTTTTAGAGTAACCATTATTCCCTATTTTCAGTGTGTAGTTTGCTTGTGATGTACAGAACCATTTATATAAAAACTACCATGAGCGCCAGAGTGCGAACTAAAGGGTTGCCAGTTCGATTCCCAGTCAGGGCACATGCCTGGATTGTGGCTAGGTCCCCAGTGTGGGGGTGCTTGAGAGGCAACCACACATTGATATTTCTCTCCCTCTTTTTCTCCCTCCCTTGCCCTCTCTAAACATGAATAAATAAAATCTTTAAAAAAAAACCTACCATGGACTTTGGAGTCAGAAAGACTTGTTTATGTCTAAATTCTGCTTCTTACTAAATATACATTGACAAGTTATTTAGGTTCTCTGAACTTTAATTTCCTCATGTAAAAATAGAATTACTAAAAAAAGTTCAGTGGTTGTAAAAGAATGATGTTCAAGGATGGTAATAGACAGCATAGACTTTGGAGTCAGACCTGCTGAGGCTGAGTCTAGGCTCTGCCACTTGCTTTTTAATGTAACCTTGAGCAAGTTTCAAATCTGTCTGTACCTCAGTTTCAGGTTCCTCAATTTTAAAGATAGAGATAAAAGCAGAAAGCTAAGATGCATGTTAAATGGAAAAGTTTAACAAGTAAAACACACCTACATATATAACATAAACCTCAACACCATTAAAAACAGAAAATGTTATGGACATCTATAAGAAACACTTTCTGTACAACAGAATGTTCAAGATTGAGTAAGGTAGAACCAAAAAGGGAATAGAAGAAAAGGAAGAATGACACTCTTTTGGCAGCAAACATGAATAAAGTTATTTTTTTCTTAAATTCTAGGAGCATCTAAGAATTCACTCTCTAACAATATTAAACTCAGACAAATCCTGGTGTTTCTTTCTCTTCTGTTTTCTGACTGAAGTCTGAGTCACAGAGAAAGTTTTTGGCTACCTATTAAGCCATGTGATATGAAAGCACCTCTAAGCAGACAATAAGCACTGAATTAAGACACGTTAACAATTTCTGCCACAGCCTTCAATAGTGATAAGAATTATGGGATTAAGTATGCATTTCAGCTTTAAATTCTGCTAAATCCCTATTATGGTAATAGGAGCAAGTAATTTGTTGGAAAAAATTACACTGTACAAAGAAACTAACATTCCTATTATAATGTCATTTTAAAACACATTTTGACAAAACAAGACAATAAAATGTACTGCCTCTTTAAAGGCCTAAATACAAACCTTTCCCAAAACATTTCCACTGCTTTTAGTATAGTTTGGAAGAGTACATGATCTTCTAGGTTTTTTCTTTAGTTCTTCCTGGTCTAATATCTTTCTTTTCAAAAGTGCTTCAATATGTGCTACCTGTAATTCATAAAGGAAATTAACTACAAGACCAATTACTCTTGTATCAGGCACTCCAAATGAGAGCAAAGAAAAGTCAACAATTTGGACAACTCAATAATAAAGTTACTAAACAGGTATTATTTTTATATCTCGTTAAGAAATACACAATGTATAACAGAACTTGTGTTTGAAACGGAGTTATATACAAAGTGGGGCTCAAGTAGGTTTACAGTTAAGAGTATGCAAAAGTTTTTTCTTGTATTATTATTTAATAATTATTGTCTTATTTTCCATATGAACTGTACACCTACTTTTGCCCCACCCTATACATGAAAGAAAGTAAGTTTAAAATATTCCATGTCTTTTGTTACTTTATCTCATTTTCTTTGCCACCACCTATATTAATTATAACCTACAGTCTTTTCAATGCAGTTCACAAATTGGTGTGCTATTAATTTCACTTATTGGTGTCATTACATTAGAAATACAAACTGTATTTCTAAATAAAAACTGTATTGCTTTCAAAGAGCACTCTTTTATTAGTTCTTTTTAATGTCTAGTTAGTGACTAGACTATACTCTACATGTGTCTTTGTACACAAAAACAATAAAAGAGTTGACAATGACAATCCTAATAAAATAAAATGGTAAAAAAATTATAGACTAGAATTAATTTAAAAAATCATTCACATACACTTGAAAACTGTACCTGTTGTGTTGTAGGAATGTCAATATTATGTGTTTTCAGTTCATTTCGCAACTGGGCTTCTTTTAACTTTGCTCCTTCTACTTGGCCTACAATTAAAACAAAAAAGCCCCCGCATCAATGTGTAATAACACCCAAAATATAGTTTTAAAAAATATTTTCAGTATTATTTCATTGTTTCCCTTTTTATGATCGACCTAAAATGAAAAATAAGTAATTCTTTTAGAAATTCAAAATAAAACTTTAAGAAACAAAACTAATGTGGCTGAGATATTATATTATACTAAAAACTTCCAGTACTCTTGGCTAAATTATTTAATCCTAATCCACATGACCATACATAACTACATAAGGTTAATCTGAGAAACAAGTAAGACTTTATAAAAATAATTTTTAGTGCTATGAATAATGTATTATTTCATTACTCTCCATAGTTTCTATAATCTTCTAAATATCCCTGACATTGGATAGATAATACAAAAGTGAATATACTTTGATGTGGGTAATACAAATTTGTTGGTTATAGGTCAAAATTTTAACTATGTAATTAACATAAAGCCAAAAAATCTGACAAATGGAGATGACAGAGCACAACTTGGCAGATGCCTTACCTTAACAGTACATAAACATTAAAAATTACAGCAAACATTCCATGTATTGACAAAAAATAAGTTGTATGTTTCTGTATTAGTGTGTGCTATCCTGTACACCTCCATAGTGTGATATACTTAAGATATTTTAAGTAAAACACACAGTTCCATTACTCAAAGTAAGAATCATGTTACAAACCCTCCAGTGATACTGTCATCTAATATCTTTGCCAGAAGCTGGAGCTAGATATAAACATGTCAGTCTTAAAATTTCACAAATTTCTAATTTAGAAAAAAAATCACATTTTTTCAGGTAAACGCGGTATAAACTCCTTTGAAATGAAGAAATACCTCATCTCAAGTAAATCAAATGAAGAACACTATAAACCATAATTACTACCTTTGTCATGTTCTGCAGTTTACTTGTCTAGGAAGAGACAGCTTGTCTCTCCTCTGAAGAGAAGGCTGGTCTCAACCTTATGCTTCATCGTTCCCCAAAGCATAATTTTTATTACCTTTGAATACAAAATGACTTACACTTCATTTCATCAATAAGCTGTCTGCTGGTTTCAAATACACCTCTATATATTTCAATAGATCGAGATAATTTATCCTTTTGTTTGGCAAATGCTAGCAGTTGTTGCTGTTTCTTAACATCTAAAAAAAGAATTCAGATAATTTACTTCAAATTAAAAATTGTGATTTTTATATATGTCATTTAATATATGTCATGTCTAAATAACTGATAAATACAATATTAATGAAAAGCAAATCAAGGTTATCTAAAGTACTGCAAACACATGAGAGTATAATCCTTTAATTTTCCTAGAAACTTACCATCAGAAAACATAAATGGTAGAATATATGATTCTAATGTTTTTGATAAAGCTGGTAGCTGAGGTTCAAATATAATAAAATACTCAGTACTATCCTTTCCAGGACTATTTTCTGCCAGCACTAGACTCTAAATAAAAAAAAAGAACAGTAACAAAAAAAAGTTACAAAGGTATCTGCCAATGTAAAAATGTTGTATCTTTCATTGTGCTATTTCCAAGTAAGTGGTAAATTTGAACACTGATGAACCTTAAGATTCATTAAAGATTTTACCTTTATTTCAGACTAGAAATATCAGTGGCCACTTGCATCTTGACCTGCAAAATCTTCTTGATTTCAACCTTTAAGTTGAAGCAGTGTGAAACAGCTGATGGTGTGAAAATTATAAAAACAACCACAAAGAAATGCCCAAAGCCCAATGCTGAGTTTAAGTTACAGTTGTTACCAGGGAAGTAGACCCACCAGTCCCAGGTGACCAAATAAGAGATCCTGAAAAGCTCTAAAGATTTGTTTTTTTAAAAAAACTATTTTCTTCATTAGTGCACACACACAAAACACTTTTAATATACTTTACTTTAAGACAATAGCATACAACTAGCAAATAATGCAAATATAAATATTTATATCCTACACAAGTTTTCTAGCCTTGCAGTAAACAGATACTAGCTGTTTTTTCAGACCACAATAATACAGTTCAGATAAATAAAACTTAAAAAATATATGTAAATCAACAGAACTCGCTATTCCACAAAATAACAAAACTACAAATTATAGATACCAATTCTTTTTTAAAAATATAGATTACAAGCCCATCATTAAACTGATCTCTAATCCCACTTAGTGTCTGAAAAAGGTATTTTCAGTGTATTTACATGAATATAAACACATATAAAAATAAAATGCTGCTTACACTTAGAAAATAACATACACTTTATACTTTAGTAATTTGCTTTTGGCACTTGATTTGTTGATCAATTCCAGTGAATGTCTAGATACCAATTTTTATAATTTATGGATAGTATAGACAGATACACTACACTATGATAATCTTTCACTGAATGATGAATATTTAGTTTGTTTAAAAAATTTTAGCTATTATTTATAACATAGCAAAGAAAATATCTTTTAATACTTATGTGTTCTGTAGAATAGATAATAAGAAATATTAATCATTAAAACAGTTTAACAGGTAGTTATCAAATTTCCTTTCAAAAAAGCTTTATCCATTTATCCTCTTACCATTAGTATTTAAAAATACTTAGCTTCTCTGATGCTGGCCAACACTTAATATCAATCAAGTATTTTTTTCTAAAAAGATGTATTAAAAACAACTAGTCATTATTGCTTTAACTAGCATATTTCCATGACTGACATTGAGGTCATGCTTATTGTTTATTGGTCATTTATACTTTCCCTTCCATTATTTGCCTGCTAATATTCTTGGTCATTTATTTGTCCACTAGATTGCATTTTTTTTCTTTGATTTGCAGGAAGTTTTTTAGGAGTTAAAAAAAACATGCTTAATATGTTAATCCTATATTGTATATAGAAATATTTCTATACATATATATAGCAATACACATATAGCAATATTTCTACCCAATTTATCATCTCTAAAATTTATTATACAATCATATTATGAATCTCTATATAACATCATTCAGTGTCAACAATTATCAACACATCACCAATATTCTGGTGATTTTAATTCTGTTGAAGATACATTTACGGTATACAGTTTGAACTGTTAACATAGTTAAAAAGTTCAGTTTTATAGTTTGTAATCTCTGATATACAGCTTATCAAGGAAAAAGCAAACACAGGATAACAGAAATGAAGAGAACTGAAGAGTCCCGAACTGAATCCATGTACAAATAGGAATTTGGAATGCAATAAATAGACAAATGCATAGCAAAATGAAACTTAGATACCTCTTTCAGAAATTTCCAGATAAAATATGCAAATAATATAAAGAATTTGAATAACACACCTAACAAACTTAAACAATTTATATATTCAGGTTATAACTTAAAGAGCAGTACAGGTTCTTTTCATGCAAATGTGTAACATTTTCCAATACTGGCTGTATTCTGGGCCAGTGTTTCCTAAGTGTACCTAGTCATAAGAATCACTTGCTTATTACAAGTCCAGAGTCCTGCCCCAAACCTACTAAATCAACAAATGGATAAGGAGGGAAGCAGCATTTGACAGTTTCCTGCTTGTCCAGTGTGACATTAGGAACCTCTAGTGGAAATTCTTATGTATGACATGAAGCTTAGCTTTTTTATCCAGCTGCAGGGGAATTGCTTAAGTCACCAGAGCAACATCAGAAAGGTGTGGTTAGTGGGGTTAGCAATTTGAAAAACTTTCAGGGTGGCCAAGGAAACAGGACAAATGTAAATAGGAATGAGATAAAGCAGGCTAGGAGTATTTCTCTAAAACAAACCTACTTTGAGGTTCACTATGTCTTGCCCCTTTTTTGTTTTCTAACAAAGGTAATGGGGCTATCATTACCTAATTTTTGTTAGAGTGTAAGAAAATTTCACTTTACTCTCCATTATAATAAAAACAAAAGAACGTGTAAATAAAAGTATCAGCTGACACTTGCTCCTAATGTCAAGAAATGAAAAGTGGCATAGATACAGCTAACTGGAAAGTCTTGCTGCCATAGAGAATCTTGGCTCAGTATTGCCAGGTCTTTAAAATGCTCCACATAAATCAGAAATGGATATCTTTATATAAAAATTCCTAAACTTTAAAAGTTCGAAACTAATTAAACCGAAAATGCTATAATGGTCTGTCATTGTCAAATCAACTGACATGCCTACTGTGGGCCAAGTGCAAGCCGCAGGCTCCCTGACTGTAAGCCTAATGTTTAAAACAATGGGATATACTGTATATCTAAAATGAACATATCATATGTCAACTATAATTTTTTTTAAAGTGGTATTAGCACTGGATATAAACCTGACCAAAAAGTACACAAGGTGCCTCTTTAAATTTATTGGTACAAGAATTATTAAATAAATACACCGAGAAATTTAGTTAATTAATTTGAAAACAACAATAAAATAAAATTCAGACAAATAAAACTTAAATGCATAAGAATATTGGAGCTAGCACTGTGAATAGAATCTTTCCTCCTGCCCCAATATAAACAAAGCTCCAATAAAAGACAAACTAAAGAAAAATATTTATATAGAGAGCACTAATATCTTTACTAAAAAATTAAGAAGAAAATGATAAACATTCCATAAGAAAGAGTTGAGGGACAATACTACAAAGATCATAAATATGAAAAAATGTTCAACCTTACTAGTAAATAAAGAAAAAAAATTTTTAAATATAGGAAAGTCAGTTAGAATTTTAAAAACTTCATATTGAAGACTGGTGATATTATAAGGATGTACACATACTTTTGGAGGGCATATAAACTGAAGAGTAACTGGCAGTAACTACCAAAAGGCTCTGTGTCCAATTCAGTTCTAGCAATTTCTGAAGGAAATAATAAGATACATGCAAAAGGATAAACATAAAAGAAAATTGAGCAAGCACTGTTGATAAAACAAGTTTTGGGAAAAAATTAAATTTTCACTTAGGATCGATCAAATAAATTATGATCATCAATACAATGATTTAGGTTTACATTCACGGATGAAGAAATAAAAGTATGTTAAATAGAAAAAGATTTTTATAAAAGCAATGTTCTATTATATTAATGAAGTTTTACATACATACCACGTATATAAGCACAAAGAATATCCATGCAATGTTAGTATTTATACAGAAAAGTCTGGAAGTTATACACTAAATTGCTAATCACCATTATTCCTAAAGAGTGGTAATATAGTGATTATTTTTCAGTTTTTACACTGTATATTTTTTGTAAGTAAAATTATTTCCACTTTAAAAGAAAGTAACAAAGATAAGCTTATTTACTAAATTTTTCTAAGATATGTACACATTTTATAGGCTACGTTTTATTGTTTCTATCCACAGAATGGTAGCTTTTCAAAGAAACACAAATATACACAGACATCTGATCTACCAAAAGACATAAAAATTACCGTGATTTCCGCTGAACCTTTCACAAAGGGAAACTCAAGTGCTCTAACTTTTCCAGTGAAAAGTGGTGTATCAGTATCTTCCTCATTAGAACCTTTGATGGTAGCTATTACAGTGCCAACCAAATCAATTCCAGTCTGGTTGTTGAAGTCATCCTTAAAGCAAACAATGGAAAATAACTAATTAGAAGGACTGATAAGATTAAACCCAGAGAAGGATATGTACAAATCAGAAATATGATATATTTATAAAGCCCCAAATATTAAATTACCCTGATCCTTTACTCGAAAGTGAGAATTCAGTTTACTCCAAACTGAGTAATTCAATTCTCAGATTAGGGGTCTTGGGGGCAGAAAATTATCCCAGAAACCCTGAAAGAACCAGCGGCTTCTAGCTAATAAAATGGCTCCTAACTTTGTATATTAAGAGGACTCCGATTTAAAAATTTCACTTTTTTATGTACTTTTACATATCTTGATCTAGAGAAGAGGAGTTAAGAATGACTCACTTGTCTACAACAGGAAAATAAACTGAAAGGAATTAAGTATCCCAGTAGCAGAATTTTCCATAAAGGTGATATCCTACTACTGCATATTACCTGTTTTTGTTAATATTCACAGCAATTCTATTGCTGCTTACTTTGCAGGTAATGAGAAGCTCTCACTAGGGAGGAGCTCACTATGATCGGTTATCAAAACAGATCTCTTAAAAAGAATTATTTAATTACCTCCTTCTGTCCCCTCTGTGAAAATGTACATGAAAGAATCAATTTACTTGACACATGTTTAATAAATACAAAAAATAGGAGATTCAAAGAGGATATACTAGGAGAGGTAGACAGATTTTTACATTTTTGAATCAGTTCTACTTAGTATAGCTGAATATATTTTATGTGTTATGCATTCTCTATTTGTATTCAAACATGTTTACACTTCATTCAACTGCACAAATTTTCCCTAATAACTATTTTGCACCCTAAAATTAGAAACAATTTTTGCTGTCTTTTGCAATTTCGGAAGTAAATGAACATTACCGTGATAATAAGATGTAAATCTCTAACCAGGGTCCTATTGGCAACTGAGTGATCATTTGAAACAGCTGGCGTAGCTGGCTGAATTTTAGGTACTAACTTCACAGGCTGATTAGGTTGAATGTCAACTATAATCTTTCAAAACAAAAGAAGCAGTCTGATTAATAATATATATTGACAGTTCAGAATTCAAGAGTAAGAGAAGAAATGATAGCATATACTAAATAAAATGTTACTTTTAAAATTTTATTTCCATTAATCTCTTAAATGAACTATTAAAAACTCAAGAAAAAAGGTGTATCAGACAGGTAATTAAAAAATATTTAGTACACTGCCATATATTAAATGGAGATTTATATATGTTATAACTACCTTAAACTTCATTACCCAGAATTGTAGTATTTGAAATATTAATTGAAACATTTTCACACATGGTTGATAGGAGCTACCTTACCAAGATATACACTAAAATGCTTACTAACTGAATCTTTGATATAAAGAAAGACTGAAAAAGTAACTTCTGCATCAGATCAGATTAACATAATTTAAATATATTCTATTCTAATGGTCCTGAAAATTGCTTTATTTATACTTTGCATTCAGTAATCAGTTCATCTGCAACCAATAATTAATACATTTTAAAACAAAAGATTTCACTCCTAAATTAAGCAAGAAAATGTAAAGCTAACTGTGGTATATAAAGAGATAAGCAAACCTGTTCACTGTTAAGAATATTTGCTTTATCCATCATAAAACAAAACTGGATACAATATATTCCCACTTTACTAGGTATTGCTTTATCCCTAAATTAGAAAAAAAGAGATAAAATTATTCACAACTTTTAAATTCACAGCATCAACAACTTCTGTCCATTTCATAAAAAGAAAATATAAAAAGAGAATTACTACTACTACCTTAACTTTCATTTAGCAAATATTTCTTGCAATATTAGACTTAATCTCAGGTTCCTCTTCCCTGGACATGCCACAAAATATTAAGAAACCAGGTACTGAGTGTGGCAAAGTTGAAAGAATAGGAATATACTTTTCACAAAAAATGCTGAATTATATATGAAGTTGATTTTGCTTAAATTTTACATAACAAATTTTCAACTCACGGTTTCATATTTTGAAATTTAGGATACACTACTGATCTTTTAATGTTATTTTTATTTTCCAAATAGTTAACTTTATAAGGCATTTACTGTGGTTTAATTATCAATCAAGAATTCAGTGCCTAAGAAGAGGTATACTTACTAGCCTGTTTTGATCAGAATTAACCATAATGAACATATGAATGGCATTTTATGGTTATACTTTTCCTGGCATGTGCAATATGGCTGATGATCTCTATGGTGACTTTTACATGTCATTTACACTCTAAAAATACTGGTGTAGCATGGCAAAAAAACCCCAAAGGCTTTGAATATGAATGTGAATTAAAGTCCCAGAACAGTAACATATATGTAACTTTGGAGAAAATTATTTAATCTTTCTCTAAACCATGTTTTTTTCCAAGAGAATAAAACAGAATACTGCTTCCAATGGCAGACCTACACTTTCTGATGAAGATAGCCATTATTTTAAGACATCTGCTTAAAGATGTTTGAGAGATAACAAGCAAAAAGTGAAAAATAACTCAGCAGGATGAAAAACTAGTATGGAAATCCTGGAAGGTGAGTTTCATATTTAAGAATGCTTTGTTCTTGGGAGCATACCCTAAGACACAGAGGTGAACCTAAAGCAAACAGACTCCCAATGAATAAGCAACTCAACTTTGAATTATCTGTTTCTGAAAGTGGACTGAGTGATAACAGATGCTGGTGGCTCAGACAATGAACAGAAAGAATCAAATATAAACCCTACTGGAGAAAGGTAACAGATGACATTTCAAATTATTTCTATAAATATTCAGAAATAAAAGGATAAAAAACCAAAAACCAACCCACCAAAAAAAAAAAAAAAAAAAAAAGAAACAACCAGGTACATGAGGAGGCTAGGAAACTAGGATGAAAACCAACAAAAACAAATCCAAATTCAAAGAAACTCTAGACAAACTCTGGGTACTATTTAGGGTAAAAAGAACCTGGGAAGACTGAGAATCCCAACACAGCACTGTACCTTAAGAAAAAAGTGAACTAAAAATACAGAACAGAAACTGATAATTGAAAGATGGGTTTAACAGCAAATCAGATACCACTGAATAGAGATTAGTCAATTGAAGGTAGTTTGGAATAAAATACCTAGAATGAAGAGGAACAAAAGAACGGCGAAGAGTGACAGATTTGTGAGAGAAGGTCTCATATGCATGTAATTAAGAGCTGCTAGAAGAGGGAGAGAAGAGGAAGGAGGTAGATGCATATTTGATGAAATAACAGCTTACAAATTTTAAAAAACTGAAAAAGACCATGAAATGAAAGCCTATAAAAATCAAGCAGGATAAATAAAAAGATCTCCAAATACATGTATGTTGTTTCAAAACTGCTGGAAAACAAAAATCAAACCAACCAAAAAGGGGAAATGATTACTTTTCAACATAATAACAAGACTGATAGCTAATTCTCAATGGAAATGATAGGGTAGTGAATGATGATTTGAAAGTATTTCAAGAAAAAAACCCTGCCAATCCAGAAAATCATATCCAAGAAAAATATCCTTCAAGAATGAAGGATAAAAAGTGACAAAAATATATTTTCAGGAAAAAAATGAGATAATCCATCACTAGCAAATGTACACTAGAGGAAATACTAAAAGAAGTTCCTCAGAGAGAAAATGATCCCAGATGGAAGCCAAGCTGATGTTTAACAGATAGGATAAGTCAGTAAATCTAATGACCACTGGCTATATCAAATAATAGTGCCTTGATAGACAGGTTTAACATACATAACAACAGAAGCATGTAAGGTGGGAGAGAGAAAATGGAGTTTAAGTGTTGTAAGATTCACACACTGTCCCAAGAAGGTATAAAATGCAAATTGTCATTACCCATTGGTATGTCAACGATGGATGTTGTAATCTGAAAAGTCACTTAAGAGAATAGTAAGACTGTGTAACTACCAACTTGATAAGGAGTAGAAAACAATTCAAAACACTTACTAAACAGAAGAAGAAAGAAAGTAGGATCAAATAAAAAACAGTAAGACAGTAGGTACAAAAGCATGTATTCTGGTAATTATATGTAAAATCTAAATTTAAAAGACAGACTATTTTAAAAAACAACTGTGTCATTTAGAATGAGTTAAATTATAAAGTACAAAAGTAATAAAAAAGCCATTTTATGTAAACACTAAGATATACTTTGATATACTGTTACCAAAGTAGACTTTGAGACAAAAAAATTACTAGAGAAAAAGATGAATACTTTGTAATGATATCTGATTCAATATGCCAGGAATATAATATAAGTCTGTATGTAAATAAGATACCCTCAAAATATATAAACACTGGCAGAACTAAGAGGGAAAACAAACAAATCCACACTCATAGTCACTGCTTGAAAAAAAAAAGCATATAGAAAACTTAGAACAATTAGCAAATTTTGAACTAATAAACATAAAATGCTTTGCTTCAAAAGCAATATACATTATTTCATAGTACAGATGGAATATTTGCAAAAATTGCACAAAGTACAAAAACAAGTCAATTAATTTCAAAAGAATAAAATTATATGGAGTAGGCTCTATGACCACAGTGGAATTACATAAATCAATAACAAAAAAAAGAATAAGAAAACCTCACATTTAGAAATTAAACACTGTATTTCTGAATGAACCTGGGTAGAAGAAAAATCACAATGAAAATTTTTAAAAAGCTAGTTTGTTCTTTGAAAAGACAAGATTGAAATATCTTGGCACTATTAATCAGCAACAAAAGGATAGTACAATAAAAAGAAGATACTGTGAATAGTAATTTTCAAAATTTAGATAAAATTGACAAATTCTTAGAAAATTACAAGTTATTAAAACTGAAGAAAGACAACACAGGAAATACAAATAGTCCTGTAACTGCTGAATTCAAAGAAGCTGAATCTTAATTACAACCTTCCTCCCCTCCAAGTCCAGGCTCAGATGGTTTCACTGATGAAATCTACCAAACATTTAAGGAAGAAATAATGACACTATTACACAAGATCTTCCCATAGAATAAACAAGACTTAGGGACTACTTCTTCCAGTTAATTTTGTGAGGTACACATGATGACTTAGACATCAAACCTGAAGAGAATATGTATGAAAGTTAATGCAGGCAACTTTCACTCATTAATGTAGATGAAAAAAAAAAAAAACCACAAACAAACTATTAGCAGAAGAAATCTACCAACACCTAAAAGAGGTAATACATTATGATAAAATCAGGTTTATCCCAGCAATGTAAGGTTGGCTGAATATTCAGAAAACTAATGTATTGTAATTCACCATATTAAAAAAGAAAGGAAAATATTATTACCTCAATATATAGTGAAATTTAATGGCAATTCATAATAAATTAAAAATTCTTTTAATTAATAATCACTAGAAATGACCAGTCTGATAAAGATGCCTAGCAAAAGAAAAACTCTAAAGCAAACATCAAACTTATGTGTGAAATACTAAAACGTTCCCTTTGGACTGGGAATGAGATTATGATCACTCTTACCATATCTAACATTTCACTGCAAATTCAAGCCAGTACAGGATGCCAAGAAAAATAAAATGCATAAAAGACTGGAAAGTAATAAACCTATCACTACTTACAGACATAATTATGCCAATATTATTTTACTGTTGTTCAGTTATAGTTGTCCCCGTTTTTCCCCCATTGCTTTCCCCTGCCCACTGCCCCTCCCACATTCAATTGTCCCCTTGTTGTCCTTGTCCATGAGTCCTTTATACATAAAATTCCAAAGAATGTACAAATAAAATTGGAAATAAGGGAGGTTAACAAACATGCTACCTACAAGGTCAATATATACAAATCAACTGGATTTCTTCAACCAACAACAAAATTTAAAAAATTTAAAGGACACCATTTATAATAGCATCAACAATATCATCTCTAGGCATTATGCTAAGTGGAATAAGTCAGATAGACAAATACTATTACTTCACTTTTACATGTCAAATCTACAACCACCAAACTTGTAGATACAGAGAACAGATTGGTGGTTGCCAGAGGTGAGGGTGGGATGTGGGCAAAATGACAGATGGTTGTCAGAAGGTCCAAATTCCTGTTTTAAAATAACTAAGTCCTGGGGGTACCATATATATAACTTGGTGACCACAGTTAGCAATACTATACTGTCTTGGAAAGTTGCTATGACAGTAAATCTTAGAAGTTCTCACAAGAAAAAAAAATGTATAGCTCTGTGAAGAGATGAATGTTAACTAAACTTATCATGGTAATTACTTTGCAATATATATATATATACATAAACCATTCTTTGTACACCTTAAACCAAACAGTGTTATATGTCAAATAAATCTAAATAAAACTGAAAAAATCAACTATCTAGAAATTAATCTAAAAGAAAAGACATGTGCAACTTCAATTTTAAAACATCACTAGATGTTGTAAGAGAAATTTAAACACAGGAATATGCCATATTTATATATTGCAATATGTCCCCAAATTTCTAAATAAAATTCAAGCAAGTTTTATTATTTAAATTATTTTTGTTATTTGAAACTTGATGTGATTCTAAAATTAGTATGGGAAATAAAGGACCAAGATACTCATGAAGAAAAACAAGGTTAGAGGACTCATTCCACAGGACACCAGACTTATCAAAAAATATGGTAGAGCAAATTATATCACCTAGACCAAGAAATCCAAATAGGAAGTCCAGAAATGGACCCACATATACGTGGGTACATGATTTATAATAAAGATAGCATTGTGGAAAAATGATCTTTTCAGCAATGTGGAGACAAATATACATATGAGGTCTGCCCAGAAAGTATCGAGCCATGTAATATGAAAAATAGAGGCATTTAATGAAGATACAAGGTACAAGAAACATTGTACATAGGACAACGACACCTCAGTCCCCTTCAAGGTAGGCACCTCGGGACCTCACACAATTCTCCCAGCCTCTCTTCCACTTTTCAAAACACTCCAAAAAATCCTTTTTTGGAATTGCCATCAGCTGCCCTGTTGTATTTTCTTGAATCTCATGGACAGTCTGAAATCTCTTCCCTTTCAAAGGTGATTTTAGTTAGGGGGAAAAGCCAGAAGTCACAGGGTGCCAAATCTTGGATTAGGGGGGCTGAGTGATCTGGGTGATTTGATATTTTGACAAAAACCTCTGCACGAGATATGATGCATGAGCTGGTGTGTTGCTGTGATGAATCTGCCAATTACCAGCTGCCCATAGCTGTGGCTGTTTTCGTACTATTGCATCTCTCAACTGATAACATTGAGGTAGTACTCCTTATTAATTGGCCTGGAGGGCTGTACTAGTGATGACAACACCTTTCCAATCAAAAAACTCACTCACTTAACATAGTCTTGATCTTGCTGTGACTTCGCTGTGTCTTCTTCAGACATGAAGAACCAGGTGACTTTCATTGGGACGATTGGGCCTGCATTTCTGGATCACAGCTGTAGATCCACCATTCATCTCTGGTTATGACTATCTTGAGGAAACCTGGCTCACTGTTTAGCGACTGCAACACAGTGTTTCTTCTGCTCTGATAGCAGAAGTTGTAGAACAAATTTTGCCATGACATGTTTCATGCCCAGATCCTGTGTCAAAATCTCGGACACAGTAGTATTTGGAATCCTCAGATTAGCTCCTAGTTCTAGAACTGTTAGTCACTAATCTCTGTTGATTACAGCCTGTACACATTCAACACTCTTGGGTGTTCTGCTTGTTGCAGGCCTTCTAGAACATGGATCACTTTTGACAGATTCTCAACCATCTTTAAAGCATTTGTGCCACACTTTTATTTGTACTGCCCTCATTGCATTGTCCCTAAAAGCCTTCTTAATATCTGAATAGTTTCCACAGAGGAACAATCAAGCTTATCACAGAATTTAATGCAGATTGATCGCTTTACTCACTCAGCCATTTTGAATGGAATGGCCACACAATCCACATCCTCACTCAACGGCACCTACCACTCCCTGACTAGTACAGTGAAGTCATCGTTCATGCATGGGAATTCCAGACCACTCTGTTGCCAGATTACACTGATGTCACACAAACCATTCTCTTATATTAAGAATAGCTTTTTCTGGACAGACCTCGTGTACACACACACACACACACACTATAAATACACACTGTAATAAAAAATAAACATAGCAGATCTAAAGGTCCGCTGGCAAGGTTGACCCTTGGCTGGCATTTATAAACTAGACTTGAGAAAGGCTCCCACTATCACTTTGTAAAAGTGGCTAGCCTTGCCCAAACTGTTTCTGCCAATGACATGGTCTATGCTAATCCTTTGCTTTTCTTCTGGGAATCTGGGATTTTGGTATACGTTAGGCAGAGGCTGCCTATGTGACCAAGCCACCAATAAAAACCCTGGGTACTGAGTCTCTAATGAGATTACCTGGTTGATAACGTTTCGTATGTGTTATCACTAACTTGTTGCTGGGGAATTAATCATGTCCTGGGACTCCATGGGATAGAACCCTTGGAAACTGAAGTGTTTTCCCTTGGACACTGCTCCTTACACATATGCCCTTTTCTGATTTTTGTTTTTATCCTTTTGCTTTAATAAATCATAAGGATTTATTATGGATTTATTATGGATTAAGGACATATATATGCCACATTCTATGAGTCATCCTAATGAATCATCAAATTCATGAAGATGGACCTGGGAACCCCCCAAACAATTATAAAGTATTATTCCTTCATGACCTAAATGTAAAGAAATAATTCTTAAGACCACAACGAGTGCTACGTATAAAGGAGAGGATCAACAAATTTGATTATATATGAATAAAAATTAAGAACTTCTGTTCAAGATATCATAAAGAGGCCCTGGCTGGTATAGCTCAGTGGATTGAGCGCAGGCCTGTGAACCACACGATCGCGGTTGGATTCCCAGTCAGGGCACATGCCTGGGTTGCAGGCCAGTTCCCAGCAGGGGACTCATGAGAGGCAACCATACATTGATATTTCTCTCCTTCCCTTCCCCTCTAATAATAAATAAATAAAATCTAAAAAAAAAAGATATCATAAAGAAAATGCAAAAGCAAGCTATGGAAGGGGCAAAGATGTCTAATAAAAGGCTTATACCCATAATATATAAAGAACTGCTATAAATTAATATGAAAAAAATAGAAAAACGGGTAAGCCACAAACAGGCACTTCACAAAAGGTTATCAAAATGGTCAATAAATATATGATAAAGAGAAAAATACAA
Organism: Sturnira hondurensis; assembly: GCF_014824575.4. Lineage (NCBI taxonomy): Eukaryota > Metazoa > Chordata > Mammalia > Chiroptera > Phyllostomidae > Sturnira > Sturnira hondurensis. The sequence goes on from NW_028085098.1 coordinate 1,389,259, forward strand.
ATTAAAACTAAATGTCATGCCAGTACAAAGCCACCAGAAGACTAAAATGGAAAATACTGATAAATCCAAATGTTGGGGAAAATATGGAGCAATGGGAACTGTCATACACTGCTGGTGAAAGTATAAATTAACATAAACATTATGAATAACTGTTTGGCAGCAGCTCAAAAAGATAAACATATACATAATGTTTGACCCAGCTATTATACAGAGGTGAATGAACAAATTTACAGCTACAATTCACATAATAGATGAACCTTACAATGTTGAGTGAAAGAAAGAAGCTTTATACAAAAGAATACTGTATGTTTAAAACATTAGTACAACTAAACTAGAGAATTTAGGGATGTATGCTTGGATAATAGAACTGAAAAAGAAAACAAGTCAGGAGAGGGGTCATTTTGTGTGTGTGTCTACACAAGTGTGTGTATGCAAACAATAACTGGGAAGGGCACAGGTGGGGCTTCAATGGTACTAGAAATCTCCTACTTCTTGATTTCAGTAGTGGTAACACAGACATTCACTTTGGGGGAAATTGTAAAGCTGCATCTTTTGTTTAACATTATAAATTTTCTATCTCTTTTTAAGAGATTAAAAAATGAAACGATATATGTAGAACACCAAATATAGTGCCTAACATATTAGGAACTCAAGTATTTTCATTCATTCAAATATACCTAATATTCAGAAATATATTTTATACATATATATAAAAATAATATGTATGACAGACAGTACATGTGATTTATTTTTATTCAGGTGAAATTCATATAACATAAAATTTTAGCCTGTACACTCCACTGGCATTTGGCACATACACATTGTTGCATAACCATACCCTCTATGTAGTTTTAAAAAGTAATTATTTTTAAAAGATTTACTAAAATGTTCCTTCAAACTGATGCCCTTGAATGATAAAATAAGATTCAATTACCACACATTAAATAGACTCAAACACTGAAAGATAATTTAATATACTGAAGAGAAGGGAGTGTGTCTTTCCTAGGATGTCTAAATCAGCCCCATGCAATACCATGAGAATAACTAAAACACCTAAGGCAATGGTTCAAAGTACAGATGAAGGACAGTTGCTGGCATTGAATATTTTGTTGTCAGTCACAAGATAATAAAAGAATATTCAGAAACATATATAACAATCTGAGATAACTTTGAGAGAACAAGTACATATTCAGAGGATCTTTTTTTTAATCCTCACCCAAGGATATATATTTGACTGAGAGAGAGAGAGAGAAACATTGCTGTGAGAGAGGGACATCAATAATAGGTTGCCTCCCATACCCTGACTGGGGACCAAATCCACACCCTAGGTATGGTTTTCCTAACTGGGGATTGGACCCACAACCTTATGGTATATAGCAGGGGCCCCCAACCCCCGGGCTGTGGACCACAACTGGTCCGCAGCCCGTTAGGAACCGGCTTCAAGCAAAGCTCGCCTGAGCTCCACCTCTTGTCTCTCCCACCATCCACAGCGGGGTTAGAGTAAGGTTCATCTGAGCCCTGCTTCTGCATCCTATGTCCCAAACTGAATCCCACCCCTGTCTTCCATGAAACTGGTCCATGGTGACAAAAAGGTTGGGGACCACTGGTGTACAGGACAATGCTCCAATCACCTGAGCCCCTCAGCCAGGGCTCAGAGAACCTTTTTCTTCTTTTAAAAAATGAAAACAAAAAACATTGGTCCATGACAGATTATAAAGGTTTTAAAAAACAGAAACTGGTCTTTCAATACAGTTAGTCTCAAAAAGCAGTGAACTAGTACAAATAAGCATTTTGACCCTACTGATGATGATTTAAAGAATTTTAAAAGTAGAAGAAACCTTGGAGAAAATCCTGGGAAGATGGCGGGAGTAGAAAGTACCAGGAATTAAAACAACTGTACTGGCAGAATCTGTCTAATACAATTATTTTGGAACTCTGGAGGCTATTAAAGGCTGGCAAATTCCAGACAACTGAAAGACTTGCATGGTAAACTGAGGTTAATTTCAGTCAATTTTGAATCTTATACAATAACAACTATTCATTTCCCTTCCCCCAGGATAGGCAGCTGTGCGTATGTTCCAGGAAAGAACCCCATCCTTCACTTATCAGGTATAGGTTCACTGATTGCTGCCTGTGATCACAGAGGCGCAAAACAAAAATGTACAAAACTGTTGTTCCTATAGGAAACCCCATTGTTGCAAGCCCATGTCCTCCACCTGAAGTGACTTCCAGGGAGATTTAAAGGGCCAGTACCCATTCCTTAACCCCTTCCCTCCTTTATTTTTTGTTTCTCATTTTTGGGGAGCTAGACATTAAAAAACAACTGCATATATGGGAATATTAGAAAGTGACCACACATGTTCAGGAATAGGCTCAGGACCTTAAGTATATATTTAAGGATGACTTTCACAAGAAATAGCCCTCAACAATAAAAACAAATCTAAAACAATAACAAAAACCATCAAACCCTAGTTAGCAGAGAATCTCAATTACAGAACTACCACAGTATTAGATTCAGATGTCTAGTGTTTTTTTTTAAATCACAATGCAAACAAACAGAAAGGTATGGGCCATTTAAAGGGAAAAAAAGTAACCAGAAACTGTTCCTGAAAAATACCTAATGGCAAATATGCTAGAAAAGAATTCATAAAACGACTGGCTCACAGATGCTTAAACAACTAAAGAAAGATGTAGAGAAAGTAAAAAAATAAATAAATAAAAATAAATAGATGAAAATATCAATAGAAATAGAAAATCTAAAAAGAAACCAAAGACAAATTTTGCAACTGAAAATTTCACTACAGGTATGCAAAAGTAGATTTGAACTGGTAAAAGAAACGGTTAGCAAACTTGAAGACAATGGATACTCTAGAGTTTGAGGAATAGAAAAGAATCAGAGAAAAGTGAACATAGCCAAGGACTTCCGGCCAAGATGGAGGCGTAGGTGGAAACACTGTGCCTCCTCGCACAACTAAATTTAAAAACAACAAAGTTGCAGTACCAAAAATGCAGCCAAAACACAGAAAATTGAACTGTATGGAAGTCCGACAACAACGAACCATTTGGTCAGACCGGTAAGAGGGGCAGAGCTTGGTTGGACCGACCCAGGAGATTCGGCAGATCCCAGGAGTGGGGTGGCAACGGGCAGACCCAGTGAGGGTGCAGGACAGCTGGCTGACTGCGGTCACGCATTCATGTGCAGATAAACCAAGTGAAGGAGCGAACAGTGAGACAGACTCTGCAGGCTAGGGCCTCAGCGATGGGAATAAGAGCCTGAAAGCACCAACTGGAAAGACTTTCTCGGGGTCGCGGGGCCGGGAGAGGCTCCCAGGCTCACAGAGAGTTTGTTGGAGAGACCCACAGGGTCCCGATGGGTACACAAGCCCACATACCTGGGAACCAGCACCAGGAGGGCCCAATTTGCTTGTGGGAAGCTGCAGAGGGGACAGAAATCTGAGAGAGAGAGGAGCAAAGCGCCAGTTTTTCCCTCTATGACCCCACCACCACGTACAGCGTCACAACCCAGCAACTGGGTAGCCCGGCCTTGGTGAACACCTAAGGCTCTGTCCCTCATACATAACAGGTGTGAACAGACCAAACCATGACTCAAGAACAGCTCAAAGCCCCAGAGCCTATAATTCTAAGCAACCAAGAGATAGCCAACCTTTCAGATGCACAGTTCAAAATACTGGTGATCAGGATGCTCACAGAATTGGTTGATTTTAGCCACAAATTAGAGAAACAAATGAAGGCTAAACTAATTGAAATGAAGGGAAATGCACAGGAAACCAACAGTGATGGAAAGGAAACTGGGACTCAAATCAAGGGAGTGGACCAGAAAGGAGAAAAAAATGACCAAACAGAAAAGAATGAAGAAACAAGAATTCAAAAAAAGAGGAGAGGCTTAGGAACCTCCAGGACATCTTTAAATGTTCCAACATCTGAATTATAGGGGTACCAGAAGGGGAAAAGAAACAGCCACGAGTGAAAAACTTATTTGAACAAATAATAAAGGAGAACTTCCCCAGTCTGGCAAAGGAAATACACTTCCAGAAAATCCAGGAAGCTCAGAGAGTCCCAAAGAAGTTGGACCCAAGAAGGAGCACACCAAGGCACATCATAATTACATTAGCCAAGATGAAAATGAAGGAGAGAACCCTAGAAGCAGCAAAAGATAAGGAGACAGTCACCTACAAAGGAGTTCCCATCAGACTGTCAGCTGATTTCTCAAAAGAGACTTTACAGGCAAGAAGGGGCTGGAAAGAACTATTTCAAGTCATGAAATCCAAAGACCTACATCTAAGATTGCTCTATCCAGCAAAGCTTTCATTTAGAATGGAAGGACAGATAAAGTGCTTCTCAGATAAGGTCAAGTTCAAGGAGTTCATCATCACCAAGCCCTTATTATATGAAATGCTAAAGGGACTTATATAAGAAAAAGAAGATAAAAAATATGAACAGTGAAAGGACAGCAAACTCACAGTTATTAACAACCACACCTAAAGTAAAAGCAAATAAGAGGACAGTTAGATTGGGAGCAGAACCATAGAAATGGAGATCACATGGAAGGTTAGCAACAGGGGAGTGGGAGGAGGAGAAGTGGGGAGAAGGTACAGAGAATAAGTAGCATAGACGGTAGGTAGAAAATAGACAGGGAGGAGGGCAAGAATACTATGGGAAATACAGAATCTAAAGAACTGTGACACATGGACATAAACTAAAGTGGGGGAATGATGGGGGAGGGGTGTGCAGGGTGGAGGGGAGTGAAGGGGGGAATGGGACAACTGATTATGCCATTAATCAACTGCCATTGATTAATGGCATAATCAATAAAATATTAATAAAAAATTAAAAAAAAAGAAAAGTGAACAGAGCCTAAATGACCTTTTGGGACATCAGACCAATATATACATTGTGGGAGACCCAGGAGAAGAGAGAGAGAGAGAGAAAGGCAAAGAGAGTATTTGGCCCAAAACTTCCCATTTTGATGAAAGACATAAATATAAATATCCAAGATGCTCAAAGAATTCCAAATAAAATGACTTCAAAAAACACACACACCAAGACACTTTACTGAACTTTCAGAAGAGAGAATACTAAGAGTAGTGAGAGAGTAGAAAAATCATTATATACAAGAGATCCTCAATAAGATGATTAGATTTCTCATCAGGAAATTTGGAGGCCAATTGGTGGGGCCAATGTATTCAAAGTGCTAGCCCCCGCCCCAAACCTTGTCAACCAAGAATCCTATATCCAACAAAACTGTCCTTCAAAAGTGAGGGAGAGGTTCCATCCAAGATGGAGGTGTAGGCAGAAACCCTTTGCTTTTTCACACAACCAAAAGGAGGATAACAACCAATCTAAAATCAATAAACAACCAAAATCACCACAAAATCAAACTGCATGGAACTCCAACAACCAAGGAATTAAAGAAAAGATTAACCAGAGCAACTAGACCAGTAAGGTGAACTGTGTGGGCAGACTCAGAAAAACCACGGCAAGGCAGCTAGGGGCTGGGGCTGACTGCTGAGCTCAACGGAGCTGTGCCAGAGGGACTGACTTAAGGGGAAAACTGAGACTCAGAGCTGACTCTGGGCTAAGGCTGGGGTTGCCCTGGTGAGAGATACTTCCAGACTGGCACGAGAGTTTGTTGGAAAGTGTGCTAGAGATGAGCAGGCAAGATGCATGGTTACTTCTCTGGCCCCTCCCACACAGGCAGTGTAGCAAAGAGGGCTCCCCTGCCTGGGTGAATACCTAAGGCCCTGTCCCCTTACAATCTATCAGCTGCACCAAGACAAAGAAATATGACCCAAATGAAAGAACACAGCAAAACCTCAGAAAGAGAACTAAGTGATGAGGAGATCGCTAACCTATCTGATGGAGAATTTAAAGCCTTGGTAATGAAAATGCTCACAGAACTGATTGAGCTTGGTCAAAAAATGAAAGAACAAATGATAGATACCCAAAGTGAAATAAAGCAAAATATTCAAGGAACCAACAGTGACAAGAAGGAAACCAGGATTCAAAGAAACAATTTGGAACAAAAGGAAGAAATAAACATCCAACTGGATCAGAACGAAGAAACAAGAATCCCCCCCAAAATGAAGAGAGGCTGAGGATTCTCTGGGACAACCTGAAACATTCCAATATCCGAATTATAGGGGTGCCAGAAGGAGAAGAACAGCAGCAAGAAATTGAAAACTTATTTGAACAAATAATGAAGGAAAACTTCCCCAATCTAGCAAAGGAAATAAGACTTCCAGGAAGTCCAGGAACTCCAGGAAGCCCAGAGAGTCCCAAAGAAGTTGGAACCAAAGAGGAACACACCAAGGCACATCATTATTAAGTTACCCAAGATTAAAGACAAAGAGAAAATCCTAAAAGCAGCAAGAGGTAAGGAGACAGGTACCTACAAAGGAGTTTCTATAAGGCTATCAGCTGATTTCTCAAAAGAACTCTTATAGACAAGAAGGAGCTGGAAAGAAGTATTTAAAGTCATGAAAAGTCCCTTAGAAAGGGACTTATCTAAGAAAAAGATAAAAAATACGAATAAAATGACAACAAACTCACAACTAGCAACAAATGAAACTAAAAGAAAAAAAAAAGAAAACAAAAGCTGAGCAAATAACCAGAATAGGAACAGAACCAGAGAAATGGACATCATATACGGAGGGAGTTCGGTGGGGAGGCAGAAGGGAGGAATATGGGGGAAAAGGTACAGGGAAGAAGAAGCACACATAATTAGTAGGCATAAAATAGATGAGGAGAGATAAAAAATGCTATCGGAAACAGAGTGCTCAAAGAACTTGTATGTACAACACATGGACATGAACTAAGTGGCAGGGGGAATGCTGGAGGGTTGGGGTGCAGGGTGGAGGGAGGATAAAAAGGAAAAATTGGGAAAACTGTAATAGCATAATCAATAAAAATACTTTTAAAAAAGTGAGGGAGAAATTAAGACATTCATAGACAAACAAAAGCTAAGGGAGTGCATTACCACCAGCTCTGGGAAAGAAGTGCTTGATGGAGTCCTGCAAGGTAACATAAAAATACAGTACACAGTAACAAAAGCCAGATGGGGAAATAAAGATCTCAATAAAGGTAAATACACAAGCAATTGTAAATGCTAGTATTATTTTAACAACGGTTTGCAACTGTACTTTTTGTCTTCTACATTATTTGAAAGATGTTAAAAAAGTATCTGATTGGCTTTGATAATTTTGAAGGCCTATATACATGTTGCATATCCCAACAGCCTTTCCCCAAACCATTTCACAAAGCTTACAAACAGGTAAAACACATATATTCTCAAAAAACATCCTGGAAAAATACTAAGAGATAATACTATCTTCTATTTAATCCTAAATTTCTTTTCTCTAGCTGAGCAGGCAAGGCAAACATCATCAAGGCTGATTCACTTTGTAACCAAGTATGCATAACAACATGAAATAACTTGAGAAATACCTGAAGTAGAAGCAGCCATCTTCCTTGTCATTATCTTTTATTTTATTACAACTAAATGTTTCTGCCTGGAAAGGGAAGTAGGAGAGAAGTAGGGGGAAAAGAAATCACAAACATTTAACATAGTATATTTAGGATGAGAAGTTGTATCACCTTTACCAAATGTGAATGCAAATCACATCTGGATTTATAAGTACACAGGCACATATCTATATGTATATATCTTTACAATGTATGTAAGATACAATAATGAGATCAGTCACAGGGGAGACAAATACCATTATTAAAGGGTATATAATAGATCTTTATGGCGGTGATACAATTTAAGGTAATAGCTGCTTGATGGGACTGATGGCATAAATTAAGAAAGCTAATTTCCTAAAGAGATAATTAAAATGAACCATAAATCCTTAAAGGCATTATTAAATTAAAACCTTGTGATATAGTTTGAGGTTTAGTTTCCAATTTGAGATTTGTTTTAAATTTGCACTCTCAAGTATGGTAGTCAATAGCTACATCTGTCTACTGAAATATGCTTGAAATATGCTGGTCCATACTGAGATGTGGTGTAGACATAAAATACATACCAAATTTCAAGACTTGGTAAGATTTAGAAAAATGTGAAATCTCAAAATAAGTTTTAAAATATTTAGTGAGGCCCGGGCTGGTGTGGCTTAGTTGGTTGAAGCATTATCCCATAAACTGAAAGGCTGTGGGTTCCATTCTCCATCAGGGTACATATGAGAGGCAACCAGTAGATTTTTCTCTCTTACATCAATGTTTCTCGCTCCCCCACCGGTAAAATCAATAAGCATGTCCTTAGGTGAGTATAAAAATAGTAATAAAAAATTTAGTTCATCCTGAAATGATAATTTCTGATATTTTAGGTTAAACCTACATTAAAATTAATTTTACTATTTCTTTTTACACTTTATTTTTGTATTTTATTTTATTTATCCTCATCCAGGGACAATTTTTCATTGCTTTTAGAAAGAAAGGAGGAATTGGAGAGAGAAAAAAAGAAAGACTCCAACAATTAATAATGTAACATTAAAAAAAAATTGGAGAGAGAGAAAAAAGACTCCAACAATTAATAATGTAACATTAAAAAAAAAAGAAAGAAAGAAAGGAGGGAGGGTGGAGGAGAGGGGGAAAGAGGAGGAAAGAGGGGGAGAGAAAGAGAGAGACAGAGAGAGAGAGACAGAGAAACATGGATGTGAAAAAGAAACATCAATTGGTAGCCTTCTCCTACATGCCTCGATTAGGGATTGAACCTGCAAGCTGGGTATGTGCCCTGACTGGGAAATGAACCCATGAAGTTTTGGTCTATGGGATAACACTCCAACCAACTTAGCCAAATGGACCGGCTCTTTTCTACACCTTAATTTGGTTACTAGGAAATTTTAAATATGTGTGATTTATATTTCTATTGAACTATGCTGCTTTAGACCCTCAAATTGTTCTCACCACTCTATTCCCGTTCTCTAACATGTAATTCTATTAATCACATCTCTCTACTATCTCATTTTGTACATTATCTCTTAGTTATAAAGTATCTTAAAATTTGAGAAATATTACAATGTAGGCTGCTCTTTTCAATAGCATCAACACAATTTTGAAACATACTTTGATATATTTTTTAAATCCCAAGTAATAGAGTAGGTTAATTTCTAGTTCTTCAGTATATACACATTACATTTTTTTAAGTTTAATTTAAGAGCTATCTTTAACTTCTAAAATGCTTTCCAGGACTTACGTTTGCTGATGGTCGGTTCCCATTATTAGAGAGCTTCCACATTTTCATGGAAATACGTGCTGGATTAATATTTTTAATGATACTATCATCTTCAGAAATAACAGTAATCATAAAATCTGTCAGGATAAACATTAAAAAATTATTTTCTTTATAGTTCAATTAATGGATTTGACTAAATAATTGCATAACAGTTCCTCAAATAATATCATTTGGTTCAGCACTGGCTATATATTATAATGTTGATAAGACATCCAGGAACTTAATTCTGGTTCTTGTTCATATAAATTAGCCTACAGTAAATACGGTTTTGTTATAAGTCATTTCTCTTAAAGCTGCAGAACCTAATGATGATGTTAAGTGAAGACTTACTACACAGGCATACCTTGGAGATACTGCAGGTTTGGTTCCAGACCACCACAATAAAGCAAATTACCACACATTTGGTTTCCTGAGCATATAAAAGTTATTGTTGTACTGTACTATAGTCTATTAATAAAGTGTGCAATAGCATTATGTCTAAAAAAACAATGTATATAATTTTAATTAGCCTGTTAAAAAATGGTGCTCAGAGACCTGCTTAACACAGCTTGCCAGAAACCTTTAATTTGGAAAAAAGTAGTATTCGAGAGACTCAGTAAAACAACGTATGCTTGTATGTCAAAGTATATAACTTGTTTAAATGTTATAAAATTCTGATGAAGAAAATAACACTACTCTTTAACTAGCATTCCTAACAATTTGTCTATAAAACTTGCTAATCATGATGGACAACTCTCGTGCTAAATCTTTCCCAGAAACCATACATATATCTTTGTAATGTCTTCTTTTCATAGTTTGCCATGCTGTAAGTTCTATCATGCAAGACCAAAAAGACTATCATGTAGATACTAAGCAATCTAGATTTGGGGCAACTGGTCATAAATCCATACATATGCTTTATGTATTCCAAGAATACAATGTTTCTTTTCTCTTATGATTTTCAATAGCATACAGTAGTTAACTATTATTACAAATAATACTTAAGTTTATCATCTGCAACAATCATTTGGCATGTTACAGTTTTTTTAATCACAGGAAGTAGAACTTATCTCCCCAGACAGACTTCAAACACTTGAATATAAAAGCTATGTCTATGTATATGTATGGGGTCCAGCACAAATAACACCCCTTTTGTATTACAAAACCTTTTATTACAAAATCATAAGCATGTAATTCTGTAAAATAACAATATCACACTCAAGCCCACCATATGTATGACATTTTAGGTGAAATGTTTGAATTAAAACTATAGATTATTACACCCATATTATTACTCTACCAACCACACTCAAGCATGCATTACTTCTGCCAGACCCTATATGTACTGTAATTATTAAAAATTGTTAATTTTTGAATCTAAACTTTTTGGTCTGCTTATTTTAACTACATATATCTACGTATAAGAATTCATCCCTTCAAGAAAACAGAAGTATTCAAGAAAATTACCTGTATAAAGCAAATAGTAATTTCTATTGAATTGGCACCTGCTACACTACACTGAAATCATTTGCTTACTTGATTATCTTCTATTGCATTGGCCAGAAAGTTCATTTAGTTTTTTCTGAACAATGGTTCTAGCAGTGCTTAGTTGTCTTTATCTTCATTAGAAACAATTTTGCTAGATTCTATTACGATAGCTGTCATATCAGTGTGCATTTTTAAAAAAATTTACCAAAATCAGTGAATTTCTGTGCAGCCATTTTAATATTGAAGATGGGAGAAGATATTCAACATTTTCAATGTATTATGCTTTATTGTCTCAAAAAAGGTAAAAATGCAACTGAAATTCAAAAAAAGATCTGTGCAGTGTAGAGAAAAGGTACTGTGACTGATCGAATGTGTCAAAAGTGGTTTGCAAAGTTTCTTGGTTCTACTGACATTTTGGCCAAATAATTCTTTGCTGTGGGGCTGTCTTATGCATTGGAAGATGTTTAGCAGCACCTCTGGCCTCTACCCACTAGAAGCCAATAGCGGGAGATTCCCGACATACTTGAAATATCCAAATCAATAAAGTTATTAGTGAAAATGAAAAATGCGCCTGTTATTTTATGGAAAAAATGTAACAGACTCTTTGGCCAACCTCATACATTAACTGAAATCAGTTGCAGTAATGTGTATAGTGGCTAGACACAGCATGTATTTAGTAAATGTTGGTTATTCTGAAATATCTTTCATCATAAATTCTGATGTGATGTATTTCCATACAAATTAAATCAATCCTGGTTCTATTTTGTTTAAGATAACAATTTAGTAGATAGAGACCCCAATATTCCCCCTATTTAGCAGTTCATATTTCTTTTGCAAAATGAATTACCTTAGGGTATCAGTTTACATATGAACTTTCAGTTCATTTTATACCATTAAAAGAATGTAGGCTATAAGGGTGAGAGAAGACATAGCTAAGTCAAATTTACTTTCCTTGTCATTTAAAAGGGTATTACATACTTGATTTTTTATCATGCTCAACACCTAAAATAAATAATTTATTCCACTAATGTAAAATGCAAATTATCATTACAAATTTTTTTAAAACTGTGAATTACTCACCAGTGAAAGTACCCCCTGCCAAAAAGGAAGCATCTTTGTCATATTTAACATTGAGACGAATGGGTTTTTCAGGGTCTGGAAGAATCATTAACTTAATTACAGGTCCTTCTATGGTGCTTTTGTTATAGATGGCTTTCACTTGAATATTATGTTCTCCTCTAACAAAAAAAAATGGGGGGTTGGGGAAGGGTTCAAATTGCATTAGTTATAATCTAAAAATTCTGAAAATTTATACAAAGTTTAACTCATTTTGGAACTACTCTTGCCCATTCTATCACCTGCCTAACACTAAATAGAAGGCTAGTTAGCTCTTAACTTCAGCCAAGTTATAAGGAAAACCAATCTCTATAATACTATTAAACTCTCGGTTCTTACCTAGGGGCATAAACACTGAATACTCCCAAATTAGCCCTGCCCCTTTCATCTGTTTTATGCTGTTGGTTTGAAGGAGTGAGCTAAAAACAAAACAAAATAAAACGGTAATTAGAAAATTCTAGAGATCAAATTCTTTACCTCTATTACTATTTAAAAACTTATTGTTGCACGCACTCTGACGACACCTACAATTTTTCTAATTTCACAAACTCTGTACATTCTAAAACTGGGGTTCTGCAGCATGGCATGGGAGAAATGAATATAAACACACACACACACATACACACACACACAAATGCAAGGCATTGTAATACTATGCCCGCTGTTACTCCATCTTTCTCTCTGTTTACTCACATGTGCTCCTAAATCTTGTGGTTCAAAGGCCCGCGCTCAATCCACGGAGCTACACCAGCCAGGGTGTGCTCCTAAATCTTTGTTGCAATACTACCTTCACTAGTGATAACCATGCTTTCACTTTTTTTTTTAATTTTAATTTTTTATTTTTATTTAATTCTTGTTCAAGTACAGTTTTCTGTCTTATATTCCCAGCCCTGCCCCCCCCAGTGCTCCCCACCTCCCTCCCACTTCCGCCCCCAACCTTAGTTATTGTCCATGTGTCCTTTATACTTGTTCATGTGAGTCCTTCCCCTTTTCCCCTGTGATTCTCTCCCCTCACCATGCTTTCACTTTCAAGTGATTAAGAATCAGGAGCCACATTTCCTAGTCATTGGTTATAAAAGACAAAGCATTTTGTAAATGCTTCTCTAGAAACTGGAATCATGCTCTTACTTGGGGTAGAAGAAGAATCAGTTTAACTCTCCTAGAAACAAACATTAAGAACACTAGTGAATTTTCCCTGGCTCGTGTGGCTCAGCTGGTTGGGGAGTGGTCCTGTAACCCAAAAAGTCACAGATTTGATTCCCGGTCAGGGCACATGTCCAGGTTGTGGGTTTATTTCCCGGTCAGGGAGCACAGGAGAGGCAACTGTCGATGTTTCTCTCCCTCCTCTCTCCCCCTTCCTTCCCTTCTGCCTAAAATCAATAAGAATGTCCTCAGATGAGGGGAAAAAATAAAAATAAAAAGTGAAATTTGTAAACTGTAGTAACAGAAAAATCACACTTCTAAACCCTAATACTTATTTTTACTTAATATAACCAAAAAATTAGACAGCTATGGTACACGAAGGAAAAAAAAAGCAATAGCTGGTGAGGTAAAAATAAAGAGTAAGTGAAATGATAAAGTCCTATATTTGTATTTGTCACATTTACCCTCTGATCCATTCTCTTTCAGCCCATTTTTCTCAAAGCATTCCATCTGGGTCCTAAATCCTTGTTGCTAAGCCAGAGAAGCAAATCTATTTCAGACTGTATAACAGCAATATCATAATCTTTTTAACAGGCTTAAGATCTCTAACCCTGACTACTTTACTATGAAAAAAAGTCCATATTTTAGACTTCCTGATGTCCAGCACTATGTTTGCCTCCAAACATTACAAGGCCATATTTGTGCTTGCCCCATACCCTAAAACAAAACCCAGGATAGGTCTAGCACCTATGCCCAGGCCCTTGTAGGTAACTCACATGCTTTTTTTTTTGCTTCCCCCCAGCTTGTAAGTTTCCTTAATAATACCTGTTTCTTAACCCATACTGCAGGTCAGTATAGCTGCCCTTCAGTCATACCTTGTCAGTGCTACCTATTCATCCTAACCTGAAATCCAAACACTGGTATTAGTAAACATGTAACAGTCATAATCAAAGCACAATGCCCCCTTACACTACTTGAAGATGTAAACTTTATTTCCTCAAAATATTTATGAAAAATCTCTAGATTGATTTAAACTATGTAATAATAAAAATTATACAGATTATACTTAAAAGAATGTGACACCTAAAAATATTAATATTACGAATGAAATCCACTATTTTAAGTGAAAATTATTTATTTAAAACCTACCTTCAAATTGTTAGGTTTTATGACATTTATTTTAACCTGTGGTACAGGTGCTGGATTATCCCACTGATCACAAAGTTGAACAATGAAAGGGTTCTGTAATTCTCTTCCATTAATCACTGGAATAGACTGACACAGATAAAAATACTTTAAGAAGCAGTAAATCATGTCACAAACTATTTGAATACTATTTATATACTTCTAAAATGATCATAAAGTCTCAGCTCTATTCACAAATGGCTTCATCAATTATAATACTTTTAAAAGTCAATTATACTATCGCTAATGATCCTCAAAGAACTTAGTACTAATTTGATAAAAGGAAAAACAGCGTTTGATGTTACTGGCTTCTAGCATATTCCTAAAAGTTACATATCAGAATGACTTCAAAGGAAAGAGAAGCTTACATTAGGTTCCTGGATTTAGCATTGATTATTTATAGGTTAGCTCCTCTATAAATTTTCAGACCTCTGCCATTCTACATGAAGCAGTAATACACTTTTTTAGCCCTTAGTTAAATAGGACTAGACCTTAGTTAAATATTGTCGTATTTGTTTAAAAAACACTTCTTGCTTTCCCCCTACTTTATGTAAGGCCTGCATAATTCTGGGAATTTGCCTGCTGACCTATTAATATTGGATATATCAAAGGAAACACTGTCAAGCAAGAAACCTGTCATACACTAGTTTATCTGTTGTTGTTTTTTAACTCACAAATCAAAAAGGATAATCTGAAACTACGGATAGGTAGGTAAACTTTTCCTAGATGATCTGCTCCTTCAGTAGCATAGTTTCATCTAGTACGACAGTCATAAGTGTTTATTTTTCTTTAGAAAAAAATGTAAGTTATCATACCAATAGGTGCCCTAATATGCTATAAGTAAATGCCAGAATCTAAACATATGAAAATTAAAATTATAAAGTTTTAGTAAAAACTCAACCAAAGTAACAGATTTGCAGAATTAGTATTTAAGACTTAGCTACTTGCACAGGAAGGCATATTTAAGTTTTTATGGGTATAATGACTCACTATCTGGTATGTGTTTTAAAACTCCGGTAAAAAACATTTTTAAGTCACTAAGACAGAACAATGAAAAAACAAGGGGCAAAAATCAGTTACTGTTTTAAATGTAGTTTTTTACTACTTTGACTTTTATGCATGTTTGAAAATATCTGTAACATCTTCAGAATTTGAATTATTACATTATTTTTTAACAAACAAGGACTCAGTGATGAATTAAATACTGAAGTATTAAGAAACATATTACTTTAGGTAGTCTTGAGAAGTTCCCAGCAATACAGGCCTACATAAAAAGGATACAAACATTTAAAATAAACAACCTAACCCTACATCTACAACTAGAGTAACAACAAAGACAGCCCAGAGCAAGCAGAGGAAGGAAATAACCAAGAGCAGAATTGAATTATAGAGACTAAAGGAACAATTCTAAGGGAGAATAAATCCAGGAGCTGGTTCTTTGGAAAGATAAACAAAATCAACAAGCCTTTAAGGAGGCTCATCAAGAAAAAAAAAGAGAGAGGACCCAAATAAACACAAACAGAAATGAAAGAGGAAAGATTACAACCGATACCACAGAAATAGAAAGGATTATAAGAAATTACTATGAAGAACTATATGCCAAGAAATTTGAAAATGTAAGTGAAATGGACACATTTCTAGAAAAATGTAACCTCCCAAAACTGAATGAAGAAGAAGCAGAAAGCCTGAATAGACCAATAACAGCTGATGAAATCGAAGCAGTAATCAAAAAATTCTCAGGACAAAAACCCTGGACTGGATGGTTTCACAGGAGAATTTTACAGAACAGTTAAGGAAGAGCTAACCCTTATCCTTCAGAGACTTCCAAAATGTCCAAGAGGATGGAAGACTCCCAAACTCTTTTTGTGAAGCCAGCATCACCCTAATCCCCAAACCAGACAAATGCACAACAAAGAAAGAAAACTACAGGCCAATATCACTGATGAACATAGATACTAAAGTCCTGAACAAAATACTGGCAAACGGCATCCAGCAATACATTAGAAAGATTATACACCATGATCAAGTGGGATTCATCCTAGGAATGCAAGGATGGTACAATACTAGCACATCAATAATCATAATATATCACATAAACAATAGGAATAAATACCGTATGTTCATACAATAGATGCAGAAAAAGCATTTGATAAGGTACAACACCCATTTATGATAAAAACACTCAGCAAAGTAGGAACACAGGGAGCATCCCTCAACATAATAAAGGCCATATATGAGAGACCTACAGCCAACATCATACTCAGTGGGCAAAAACTAAAAGCTTTTCCACTAAGATCAAGAACAAGACAAAGATGTCCACTTTCACCACTTCTATGCAAATAGTATTGGAAGTCCTACCCACAGCAATCAGACAAGAAGAAGAAATAAAAGGCATCCAAATTAAAAGGGAGGAAATAAAATTGCCATTGTTTGAAGATGACATGATAATGTGCATAGAAAACCCTATAGACTCCACAAAAGAACTACCCAACCTAATAAGTAAATTCAGCAAACAGTGAAATACAAAGCAAATATTCAGAAATCCAAGGCATTCTTGTACCCCAACAATGAAGTATCAGAAACAGAAATCAGAGAAAAAATCACATTTGGTATAGCAATAAAAAAAAGTACCTAGAAGTAAACTCAACCAAGGAAGTAAAGGTCTTTACTCAGAAAACTACACAACACTGAAGGAAGAAATTAAGGAAAACACAAATAAATGGAAGCATATACCATGTTCATAGACTGGAAGAATTAACATTGTCAAAATGTCCATACTACCCAAAACAATTAATAGATTCAACCCAATCCCTATTAAAATACCAATGAGATATTTCACAGATATTGAACAAACATTTCAAAAATTTATATGAAACCATAAATGACCTCAAATAGCTACAGCAATTTTGAGAAAGAGGAACAAAGTAGGAGGGATCACCATGCCTGACATCAAACCGTATTACAAGGCCACTGTAATCAAACAATCTTATACTGGCCAGAAGAAAAGACATACGGATCAATGGAACAGATTAGAGAGCTCAGAAATAAACCCAAGTACCTGTGGTCAATTAATATTCAACAAAGGGGGCAGAGCATAAAATGGAGTAAAAATAGCCTCTTCAATAAATGGTGCTGGGAGAGCTGGATAGCTACATGCAAAGAAATGAAAATGGACCACCAAGTTACACCATACAACAAAATAAATTCAAGATGGATAAAATACTTAAATATAAGTCATGATACCATAAAAGCCCCAGAGAAGAACATAGACAGGAAAATCTCAGATATTCCACACAGCAGTATTTTCACTGATATATCCCCTAGAGCAAGGGACATAAAGAAAAGAATAAACAAATGGGACTTCATCAATATTAAAAAGCTTCTGCATAGCTAAAGAAAACATTATCAAAATGAAAAAGGAACCAATGGTACGGGAAATATATTTGCCAATGATGACCTCAGACAAGGGTTTGATCTCCAAAATAGAACTCACACAACTCCACTGCAGGGAGACAAACAACCCAATTAAAAAATGGGCAAAGGACCCGAACAGACACTTTTCCAAGGAGGACATACAAGGGCCCAGAGACACATGAAAAGATGCTCAGCATCACTAGCCATCAGAGAGATGCAAATTAAAACCACAATGAGATACCACTGCACACAAGCCAGAATGGCCATCATAAATCAACAAACAAGTGTTAGAAAGGATGTGGAGAAAAAGGGACCCTAGTGCATTGCTGGTGGGAATGCAGACTGGTGCAGCCACTGTGTAAAATGGTATGGAATTTCCTCAGAAAACTAAAAATGAAACCGCCTTCTGACCTGGTAATTCCACTACTGTATTATAGCTTAAGAACCCTGAGAAACCAATTCAAAAGAACCTATGCACCCCAATGTTTTCATAGCAGCACAATTTACAATAGCCAAGTGCTGGAAGCAGCCTAGGTGCCCATCAGTAAATGGGTGGATCAAAAAACTGTGGTACATTTACACAATGGAATACTACGCAGCAGAAAAAAAGGAAGGAGCTCCTACCCTTTGCGACAGCATGGATGGAACTGGAAAGCATTATGTTAAGTGAAGGAAGCCAGGCGATGAAAGACAAATATGATCTCACCTATAAGTGGAACCTAATCAATAAAACAAACAGGCAAGCAAAATATAACCAGAGGTATTGAAATCAAGAACTGACAGTAAGCAGAGGGGAGGGGCAAGGGAAATAATGGGGGAAAGATGGGAAAGGGTTTTCAAAGAACATGTATAAAGGACCCATGGACAAAGACAAAGGGGCAGGGTAGGACTGAGGGTGGAAGGTGGGGGTGGCTGGGACAGGGGAAAGTGCTGGTGGTAAAATGGAATCAACAGTATTAGAACATTAATAAAAATGTTTTTAAAAGAATTATTACTTTGTCCTTTTGTTATTGTTATTTGTTGTTACTTCAAAAACAAAATGTATCTATTTTGATCCACTGACAAGCTGAAAAAAAAAGCCAGGTTATATTCTTTGTATCAAGTAAAAAGGTTACTTACCTCCTTTACTTCTGGCCAGTCTACAAAGAGAAGTTTAGCTGGTGGCCCAGAAATTAGCTGCACTCGAACAAAGTCAGAAAACTCACGCCAAGTAAAACAAAGATCCTTATTTCCAGGAGGACCTGGTATAAATCTGATGCCTCTTACACTTATACTCTGTGAATTTTCCTAGTAAGGAAAACAAGTACATTGAGAAAAAATAGGGAGATGTGTTTCTGGGTAAAACAACAGCAAATAACTTGCACATATGTCAATATTGGCATACAATGAATTCTATCTCCTTCAGTGGAGAAACTGAATTTATTTGTAAGGAAGAGGTATAAAAAAAATCTGACTATGTCCTTTTACCTTACTGTTTCTAATTTCCCTCGTATTTGTACTTAACTCTCCTTTTTTAAAAAAAATATATTTTATTGACCATCCTACTAGTTGTTCCATTTCTGCCCCATTTACTTCCCCCTACTCTGTACAACCCCCCTCCCACCTGCATTCCCCACCTTTAGTTCATGTCCATGGGTCATATGTATAGGTTCTTATTGTTTCCATTCTGTTTCCACATAGCAAAGAAAATACTTGCCAGATACCCTTTGCACTTGCTCTTTTCAGTCACTTGTAACATTCTTTACCAGATATCTACATGGCTTTTCTTTCAATTTCTGCATACAAGGTATCTTATTCAGAGGGGTCTTCACTGACTACTCTATATAATGGCACTCTATGCCCTTACCATGCTTTGTTTTTCTTGTCACTCATGTTTCACCTATTGCATGCTCTCCACATTACAAGGTGATCTCTAAGAAGGCAGGGACTTTGATTTGTCACTGCTCAATCTCTGGTACTTAGAATACTCAACACATATTAATGGGAATTAATAAAACAAGGTTGTAATTTTTGGATGTGATTGAATAGAAACAAATTCCATACTGGCATAAGCACTGTAATATCTGCACTTTAATACCGATCTTTAATGATTTCACCATCTTAAATTTCCACTAAGGACAAATTCAACAGATTAAAAAAATCAGTATTAAAATTTTATGTTTTCTGTTTGGAAACAACTGTTTGTAGAATATTTTCTGTAAGAAGACATTTCAAAATAATCAACATTAATCTCTCTAAACCCCAATGAGTGCAGACAGTGGGAATTTTTCAATATTTGAAAAACAATTAAATATTTATTAGTAAAACATATTGAAAGTTCAAAAATATGTAAAGTTAACATAGAATTTCACATTCAATAGTAAAGCATCAAAAGCCTTTGAAGAAGTAATTTCTTTGTCGTGTTGGAAGTTATTCTGATTTTAATTCAAATCTTAAAAATGAAATCTCTATATGCCTTTACAAATTATAGGTAAGTATAGATAGAATTAAACATAAAATTCTTAAAGGTACACTCTAAGGTCTAATGTTGAAATTATCAAAGGAATGTACTTCAGAATAGTCTTAATTTTATGTAGATGTAGAAATGAAAATGATTTTAAGAAACAATGACATGAAAACTACTTTTTATTTAAAAAAATAAAAAGCTCTTTTCTCTCTTCAGAGACTGGGGGTAGAATATGCTATTTGAAAGAGAGTCAAGACAGTATATTAGCTGTAAAATGACATAGGAAGAAAGTCTACTTGGCTAGTGAATATTGAACTATGGGAAGAGGAAGATGTGAGATAATACTGTCATTAAATACTACTGAGTATTGTAGGCTATACTAAGGTGATGGAGTCTAAATTCATAAAGGGAAATGCTGACAGGTCTGATAGATGGCATAAGACGAAAACTGAAAACTGACAATGAATTTGATCAGGTGGAATAGGGCAGAAAAAACATGTTGAGTGGGGCCTGCCTGGGAATGTGAAAACAGACAATATATACAACCCTTCCAAGGAGTTATACTATAAAAAGAGAAAAATAGGGTAGTAGACTGACAGGGATTCGGAGCCAAAGTAAGTTTTGGGATGGTTGTTTTTTCAGGGGTACGAGTGTTTTTTAAAAGATTTTATTTATTTTTAGAGAGAGGGGAAGAGAAGGACAAAGAGAAGAAGAAAAATTTCAATGTGCAGTTGCCTCTCATGTAGCCCCTACTAGGGACCTGGCCTGCAACCCAAGCATGTGCCCTGACTGGGAATTGAACCAGTGACCCTTTGGTTTGCAGGCTGGCATTCAATCCACTGAGCCACACCAGCCAGGGTGGGGGCAGGGGTGTTTTTTTAAGATGAGAGATATAGCATGTTTATATGCTGATGGGTATCTAATACAACTAAAAATGCAGGAAAATAGATTACAATTTAGGACCAGTTAGTGAAAGAATATGGAAGTCTGTGTGTAAAGTGGTAGGAAACAGATGGTTCATTCATAAAAGCAGGAGGACAGTATCTTATTTCATTTACACACATGGAAAAGCTTGATAATTGAGGAACCTGAAAGTCAAAGAGCAGACCTTGTCTTTGTACAGTGAGCAAAACATTATTAAAAGTTCTTCAGCAATGCTAAGATTTAGTAAAAGTGGTGTTCTGAAGACTTAAAAATAATAGCACAACAGATGAATGGAAATAGAAACTAAATTAGGAAGGCAACAAGAAAGCTATTCTTATGATTATTCTGTCAGGTAAAAACTAGAATGGAGGCTCTAAAAGGAAGAGGAGTTTTATGTTTATTTTTTTAATAGAAAGCTAGTTTATTTTTTAAAAAGAAATTTATTTATTTCCTTTTAGAGGAGAAGGGAGGGAGAAAGAGGAGGGAAACATCAATGTGCAGTTGCCTCTCACATGCCCCTTACTAGGGACCTGGCCTGCAACCCAGACATGTGCCTTGACTGGGAATAAACCGATGACCCTTCGGTTTGCAGGCTGGAAAAAGAGTTTTATAAAAGGATTAAATGCTCTAAAGGATTTCAGCTTTATTTTGGCCTAAAAGTTCCTCCTCTTTCACCTACTTTGGCCTGGCAGATTTCTTGAAGGGCAAACTCCCATCATCTCTGCCCAAAAGCTGTCTTTGATCTCTCCAAATAGAATATATCATGTCTGCTTGTTTTAAACTAAAATAATTGCACCAAAAATTCTTATTTTTCAAACTAAATTAACTACATAGTTATAAACTTTCACAATTACAATAATGCACCCTATGAGCACTAAGAAATTTTATTTAAATAACTGCATGACAAAGTGCCCTTATATGCATATCAAAGCATTTATGAATGAAATGATGTATGGAATCTGCTTAAAGATGATACGGTACAGAGGGAAGTAATGATGACTGAAGCTGAGTGATGGGAACATGGGGATCACACTATTCTATCTTTTGCATATGTTCAAAATTTTTAATCATAATAAGTTTCTGTAATGCTTTTTTATAATTTTTCATTAGAAAGATTAAAATAAAACTTTAGTTATTTTAGCTTTCCCCAAATTTTGTTATATATATAAACGAATGGCATAAGCCAACTGTTAGGAAAAGCAGCCATACCTGAAAGGTAGTTTTCAACTGTGAGTTATCAAGTCCATTACCAGCAATTCCCAAGGAAGATAAAGAACTTGGTGAAAATGCTTGAATCTGATTTCCATACTGATCTGTAACTATTACAACTAAAAGGAATGTTTAATTTTAAACTGTTATCTTTTAATAAAATACACAAATTACATATAAATACATTTTTATGCTTCAGTAAAATTACGCTTAGAAACTCACTCTAACTGTTTTCTTTTCTATTTTTAAAAAACTCATTACCTTGACTTCTCTTGTAACTGGTACAAAAATATCAAGAATATACACCAGTATATTTGTATTTATATATTTAAAATAGTGCTGATGTTAACCAGATTTTTACCATAAAAATCTGAAAAAAATAATTTAGTAATATTCTAGATCAGTGATTTTCAACAAATGTGCTGCAACACACTGGTATGCCAAGAGAATTTTTAAAACGTGTCAATACCTGAGTATTTAGTCAGGGCCCTTGACCTCTTTCCCCTTAGACTGTCAAATAAAAACATTGACAACAGCCAACACAACAGTAGCCATCCAGTGTGAATACCCTGTCTTGAACCATAAATATAAAGGTCATATTAGAGTTGCATCCTACTGGTCACATCACATAATAAGTTTGCATCTGATTGTTCAATTCTTGGTACCAGAAATCCTTATATACAAGTATAGGCATCTGGTTGGTTTGTTTTTTTAAGTGAGTTTGGAGCAAAAATGGTGGGAAATTACTATTAGTATTTTTTTGTAAATCAGTAAAAACTATTCCTATTCTTATGTAAGACTGGCAAAATGTGTACTTTTTTGGTGTGCCACAAAATTTTAGTAATTAGTTTGTGTGTCATGATATGGGTTGAAAATCACTGTTCTAGATATATGAAAAATATAGAAGACATAGTACCACTGATAGATTTACTTTACACTTTTAATATTAGCTACTATAACTTCTAGCAAAAACCAACATTTTTCTAAGAAACTATTTTTGCCAAACTGATTTCACAGTTACGTCAGCAAAAATAGTGAAAATACTTCAATCTTTTGACAATGGATTTTAAACCAATAATTGTATATAAACTCAAAGCTTTTCTTTCAAATTATATATGTCAAAACATGACCATAACTACATACTATATTAAAGGAAAAAAGCAAGACATACTAACCTATTTCCCCTTGAAGTTCTTGGCCCATCTGTACTGTTTTTCCTCCTCTTAACTCGCACTTTAGATGTTTAGGTTCATCAGGTAGGGGCCTGAAATTGGTTCCCAATTTAAAAGGTTATAGTCACACCATTAGTTGCCAAAAAAAAAAAATTAAAGTAGTTTCGCTATGCTAAAGATATATATCATTCAGTTTCTAAAACTTAAATACAACTTACATCTTCACAGAACATCACTATTAACACAAGAATAAAGAGAGAAAAAAAGCTTGCAAAGATAGTAGAGAATACTGTCAAAAAATCATGTGTTAAATCATAGTATCTATGCTGGATTAAAAAGAAATTATAATGAGTGCAATGAAAGAAAAGACAGTAAGAATAACTCACCCAGAGATCTGGCTACAGTGGGAAAGTAGTATATCTAAAAATCTTACCTCAAATATGGAGCTATTTTAAGTATTGGAAATAGTATAAAAATGGGTTGAGGAATTAAAAGTCAAGAGGGTACTGAAAAAAAGGTGGCCACGGAACTGACTGGCCAATCTAAGAGATAAGTTTTTTAGTATACTTACTTGCCTTCCCCTTTTCTATCATTCTATATATTGGGTCTGGCTGGACTTAGCTTTGAAAATCATCACTAACTAATGAAAGAAGTTTTCCTTGTGAACAACGCATTGACTGATTACACTGTATATTTTATATGTTTCTTGTCTGTCATTTTGCAGGTGTTTTCACAGTTGCTTGCACTAGGAGGACTTTCCTTTAATGAAAGTTCCAGTTCTTACGTATACTAGAGGCCAAATTAAACAAAGGGTTATAGTGATATTAAGAAGTAATCATATCTCCAGTGAAACTTTATTCCAAAGACAACCTACCATATTTCGTAACAATTGTGACACTTTCTACATATAAAAATAATTTCTACATACATGCATTTGAGAAAGTATGTTTGTTGTCATATGCTGAATTTTGCAATACTTCCACATATAATATGCACACAAACCTTACTGTAAATGCACTTTCCAAAGACACATGATCATCCTGAAATGAAACCTGGCAATAGCGCATATCTTTTACAGATGTTGGTACTTGTACATCAGGAAGCAGTCCTTGTAGCAAGTGTTCTTTGTTAATCTCAGGAGTCCAATTAACCTAAGAGAAAAATGATACTTAAAAATAAAACACTTAGTCCAATACCCTCTACTAATACTTATCTTCCTGAATGAAGTCTTAAAGTTAAATTATAACCCATTCTCCTTCCCTATGAGGAAAAAGAAAGCCCCTTTTTGACCAGAATGATGGTGGGTCACATATTACTGTGATAAAAATGTATCTTCTGCCCTGGCTGAAGTAGCTCAGTGGATTGAGCGCGGGCCTGCGAACCAAACAATGGTGGTTCAATTCCCAGTCAGGGCACATGCCTGGGTTGCAGGCCAGTTCCCAGCAGGGGATACATGAGAGGCAACCATACATTGATATTTCTCTCCCTCTCTCCTTCCCTTCCCCTCTAAAAGATAAATAAACAAAATCTTTAAAAAAAAAGTATTTTCTTTGTCTTTGCTATTAATGTTGCTATATCTTTCAATGCAATAAAATAAAAATTCTTAAGTCACTTCTTCAGAGTTTTGCAATAAGATTATCACTGTGGTAATTATAGTTTAAAATAATATACACAAAGGTAGATCAAATGACATGACTGAATCTGAGCGGTAATTTCAATTTTTTTTAAAAGAACCTTGTTAATACAGGCTTTGAATGAGATTATGGGTAGACCTTTTATTCACCAAGATGAGAAAACAGAAATTATATCCACTGAAGTAATTACCACTAGCTACAATACATTTTGGCCTTAATCCATTTTTTGAGTTTATTTCAAGCATTTTTTAGCTCCATTTTTAGTGCACATTTTTCAATTACCATTTACCCCCATTATACCCTCTTTCACCTCCACTGATACCCACCTCTGCCAATCACCACCTTGTTGTCCATGTCTATGGGTCCTTTCTCTTTTTTGCTTGATCCCTCCACCTTGCAAACTCCCCACCCCAGAGCTGTCATCCTGCTCTCTATCTACGAGCTGGTCTCTCTACTCGTTAGTTCAGTTTGTTCATTAGATTCCACACGAGTGAAATCATATGGTATTTGTTTTTCTCTGATTGGCTTATTTTACTTAGTAGTAATATTCTGCAGGTGAATCCATGATGTTGCAAAAGGTAACATTCTTTTTTGAGGCCAAGTAGTATTCCATGGTATAAATGTACCTCACTTGTTTTGTCTATTCATATAACAATGAGCACCTGGGCTGTTTCCAAATCTTGGCCAGTCTAAATAATGCTGCAATGAACATAAGGGTACTTATATTTTTGCAAACCACTGTTTCAGGGTTTTTTTGCCCCTAGATATATTCTCAGAAGTGGAATCACTGGGTTATAAGGGAGTTCTTTTTTTTATCTTTTGAGGTAACTCTATACTTCTTTCCACAGTGGCTGTACCAATCTGCATTCCCACCAACAGTGCAAAGGTGTTCCCCTTTCTCCACATTTGCCCCAGCACTATTTGTTGATTTTTTGATGACAGGCATTCTGACAGATGTGAAGTGAACATCTCATTATGGCTTTAATTTGCATTTCTGATTAGTAATGTTGAACACTTTCTCATATGTGTATTGGCCATCTGTGTGTCCACTTTAGAGAAGTGTCTATTCAGGTCCTTTGCCCATTTATTAATTGGATTGTTTGGGTATTTTGGTGTTGAGTTTTGTAAATTTTGGATCTTAACCCCTTGCCACATAAATTGTTGTTGAATATGTTCTCCCATTCAGTGGGTTGTCTTTTTATTTTCTTTCTTTTTTATTTGTATCTCTCTTAATTTTTTAAAAATATTTTTTCCCTTTTAATTATTGTTCGAGTACAATTTTCTGCCTTCTACCCCCATCCCAGCCCACCAGTCTTTTTATTTTCTTGATAGCTTCCTTTGCTGTGCAAAAACTTTTTAGTTTGATGTCCCATTTGTTTATTTTTTTCCTTTTATTTACCTTGTCTGAGGAGATATATTGGAAAAAGTAACGCCATGAATAACGTCTGAGATTTTACTTCCCATGTTTTAATCTAGGATTTTTATGGTTTTGAGTCTAACAATTAAGTCTTTAACCTATTTTGAATTTGTACTTGTGTGTGGCATAAGAAGGTGGTCTAGTTTCATTTCTCTGCATGTATCTGAATTTTCCCAAACCCGTTTATTGAATATACTGTTTTAGCCCACTGTATGTATTTACTTCCTCGTCAAATATTGACTATAAAGGCATGGGTTTATTTCTGGGCTACTGTGTTCCACTGATCTATGTAAAATGCAACAGTTTTTATGTAAATACCCTGTTCTTTCTGTTACTATGACCTTATATTTTGGTTTGATATTAGGTAGTATGATTCCGCCACCTTTGTTCTTTCTCAAGATCACTGTGGGTCTTCCTGGTTCCATAGAAATTTTTAAAATATTTATTCCTGTTCTGTGAAATACAACATAATATCTTGATATAAAATGCACTGAATCTATAGATTGCATTGGGGAGCATGGACACCTGAGTGATATTAATTCTTCCTATCCATAAATACAGTATGTGCTTCCAATATCTTCTTAAATTTCTTAAAATTTTCTGAGTAGAGGTCTTTTAGATCCTTGGTTAAAGTTTTTTCCTAGGTGTTCTTTTTGAGGCAATTGTGAATGGGATTGCTTTCTTAATTTCCCTTTCTGATAGTTCATTATAGGCATGTAAAAATGCAACTGATTTCTGGATACTAATTTTGTATCCTGCTACTTATTTCATTTATCAGTACTAGTAGTTTCTTGGTGGAATCTTTAGGGTTCTCTATGTACAGCATCATGTTCTCTGCAAATAATGATAGTTTTACTTCTTCCTTTCTAATTTGGATGCCATTTCTTCTTCTTGTCTGATTGTTGTGGCTAGGATTCCCAGTACTGTGTTGAATAAGAGGTAAAAGCGGATATCTGTCTTGTTCCTGATCTTAAGGGCAACACTTGTAGTTTTTGCTGATTGAGTATGATGCTGATAGTGGATTTATCATATATGGCCTTTATTATGTTTAGATATGTTCCCACTTTGCTGAGAGTTTTTTATATGTGGGTGCTGGATTTTATCAAATGTCTTTTCTGCATCTACTGATGTGTTCATGTGGTTTTTATTCTTCATTTTATTTATGCTGTTTATCATATTTATTGATTTGTGAATATTATACCACCCTTGCATTTCCAGAATTAAATCCCAATTGATCAAGGTGTATAATATCTTTTGATGTATTCCTGTATTTGGTTTGCTAATATTTTGCTGACGATTATAGCATTTATGTTCATCAGGGATATTGGCCTATAATTTTCTTTCTTTGTAGTCTCTTTATCTGATTTTGGAATTAGGATAATGTTGATCTTGTAAAATGAGCTTGAAGGTCTTTCATCCCCTTGAATTTTTTGGAATAGTTCAGAAGGAGAAGTGTTGCCACTTCTCTGAATGTTGGTTCATATCACCCTTTGAGTCACAGGCCAGGATTCAATCCACTGAGCTACACCAGCCAGGGCTATTTCTCCTTCAATTTTAAATGATAGCCTTGCTGAGTTAAATAGCCTTGGCTGTAGGTCCTTGCTTTTTATCACCTTGAATATTCCATGTCAATCCCTTCTGGTCTGAAATGTTTTTGTTGAGAAATCAAGTGACAATCTTATGAGAGATCCCTTGTAGGTAACTACAGTCATGCCTTGGTACTTGTTGGCCTCAGAACTTGTCAATCCCTGTATTCATCAAGTTCTGATGAGAAAAAAAAATGTTCCAGCACTTGGTGTTTGCTTGGGACTTATCGCATTTGCTAGAACTTATATGAGCCTCAATACCATCCTGCAAGAGAAAATGCTTCATCGTTCTGTACCTGTTGGTTTCAGCACCCCTCATGACTTCCAAAATGAATTAGCAACACTGTAACTGCTTTTCTCTTGCTCCTTTTAAGATTCTTTCCTTGTCTTTAAGTTCTTCCATGTATTCTAGTGTTGGCCTATTTGGGTCCATCTTATTTGAGACTCAGCACTTGATGAATGTTTGTCTTTTTCTTTCTCCAGGTAGGAAAGTTTTCAGTAATCATCTCTTCAAACAGGCTCTCCATCCCTTGCTCACTCTCTTCTCCTTCTGGGATCCCCTTGTGAATGATATCACACTTCATGTTGTCCCAAAGATCCCTTAAATTCCCCTTTTAAAAAATTCTTTTTCTTTTTGATCTGCTTGGCTGTTTTTTTTTTTAACCTTGTTTTCCAAATTACTGATTTGATCCTCTGCTTCATCTAACCTGTTTACTCCTTCCAGAGTATTATTTCATATACTGCATTCTTTATTTCTGACTTGCCCTTTTTTTATGGTTTGTGTGTCTTTTTTCATGTTGTTGAGCATCCTTATAATCATTACTTGGAACTCTGTATCTAATAAATTGCTTGCCTCCATTTCACTTTGTTCTTCTGGAGAATTCTCTTGTTCTTTCATTTGGGGCCTGTTTCTTTGTCTCCTCATTTTGGCTGCCTCTTTGTGTCTGTTCCTATGTATTAGGTAGTTCTGCAAAGACTATAGTGCAAACCTATGCCAGATGCTGCCTGTGACTGGCCCTGGGCAACCTGTTTCGAGCTATCAGTGATCCACAGCTTGTGACTCCTTCTTATAGGCCTGGCTGTGTGCAGAAAGAACCAAGCTTCAGAGGTAGGCCAGCTTTTATCAGCACAGGGCCTGGGGGCTAAAGTCCTAAAGGTCACAGAAATCCACCTCCATCTGTAGGCTTTCTGTTGGTCTTATTCATAAAAGTGCCTCCAGTTGTACTCCTCAGTAGCTGAGCTTAAGCTCCACAGGGTGGGGCTCTTGCTTTTTCCCAGCCTGATGCCAAAACGAGGTGGTGGTCTGCCAGAGAAAGAGGGCTTCTGCAGTATGAGGAATAACTGAACACAAGGATCCTGGTGGCTGACCCTTCAACTCTGTCTTCAGAGCCACCAACCCTCCACTCTCCTCATGTGGCTCTGACTGCTCTGCCTTTCCTCTGCAGGAGCCCAGGGTACATGGCTACAAATGATATTTTGTGTGTTGACCCTTAAAGCAGCTCTTTGTGTCTCTTGCCATCTCTCCCTGGTAGACAAAAACCCCACTGATTTTCACAGTCTGATGTTTATTTGGGTTCCTTCCCAGGTTCTGGTGCTCTACGGTGGGGATTCAGACCCCACACTTCTCAGGGGGAACCCCGCCAGGCCGCTGGAACTTCAGCTCCTGCCCACGGAAGCTCAGCCAGCCCTCTCATGCCTCACCACATTTTACCAGTGTTGTTCTGGTGATATAAGTCCTTGGTTGTAAGGCTTCTCTCTAGCTAGTGCTCAGCTGGTTATTCAGGGTGATTTTTTTATAATTTAGTTGTAATTCCAGTTTGGTCCTGTGAGGAGGGGTTAGTGTAGCTTCCACTCACTATCTTGGGTCTCCCTTTAACCCATTCTTAAATGCTTTTCACTCTAGTTTAATTTGGCATTTTTTTGTATTCTGTATTTTAATTTGTTACTGGATCCATATTTTAAAATTGATTATCCCAATACATCCTACTTTTAAACCTCCAGTCCTTTCTATTTCTGATTTTTAGTTGAACTTCCTCTCTGCTTTCAGCCTTTGACCACTGTCACTCTTTTTTTTTTTTAATGTTTTTTTTAAAGATTTTATTTATTTATCTTTAGAGGGGAAGGAGACGGAGAGAAATATCAATGTATGGTTGCCTTTCGTGCATCCCCTGCTGGGAGTTGGCCTGCAGGGAACCGACCTGCAACCTAGGCACGTGCCCTGACTGGGAATCGAACCGCGATCCTCTGGTTAATCCACTGGGCTACACCAGCCAGGGCCTATTTTCCTAAATATTAGAGAATTCTCTAAAAACCACAAAACCTCTTTAAAGACTATATGTTTAATTTAATAAGATGGTATTTAATATTTTTAACAACAAAGAGGTGAATGTTTTAAAATCTTTGGAACTCAAGAAACACATGACTACTAGATTGGAGGCAAAATGTGTCAGATGCAGGCCACAAGCTCGGAGAATGGCAAAAAGAAAGTTATATACAGGAAGTGGCTCTCCAATCAATGTTTCTTCTTAACTTCAATAAGAAAAGGAGTAAGGAGGAAAGGTCATCTGTAACAGTATAAACAATAGAGTAAGAAAAATTAAAAAAAAGAAATAGGATGTGGAACCAGTTTAGAAGCCAGGTTCCTGGCACCATTTTTAAACCACTCAGTTTCAAACCTGCTAATACACAACAGATGAAAACGATCTGTGTCCCCCTTTCAGAATTATTTCCCTCCCCATCCTCCTTTCCCTCACTAATGAGGGAAAACAAAAACTGATTGTAACAAGAGTTATTCCAAGTAAGATTTTAAAAATAAGATTCGGTTAAACAATTCTTTTTAAATATCAGATCCTACATTTGGAGACTCAAGATGACTACAAGATATGACAGTACAAAAAAGTAAGTTGTATACCCTGTGTCACAAATAGCAAGTGTCCAAATTTTTAGTTAATTGGAATCCATAACATAAGGGTCCACAGATGTTGGCTTTCCAGAGATTGGGCGGGGGTGGGGGGATGTTTATCTGTGCCTTAAAGAAACCTGGAGTTTCAGAAAATTAATTTCTCACACAAAATTTGAGTTTTTCTTTATGAATGTCAAGGAGGAAAGTATAGTTTGCTTTGCTATAATAATTGGTTTGAAAATGCAAATTGGTTTTAATGAAATTAAAATAACAGGGAAAATTTGAGTATAAAATAAATTTTACTTTACAATAGTTGAACACAGAAAACTGTACTCAGTTAAACAAGTCATGTAGGAACATACAAAATGATATACCCCAAGCACCTAACATCTAGCTATTTATGTGTACCAAGCCACATGTTCACACCTAGTGACATTTCTACCACCTCATGGTAGTTCACAAGTTGTAACACATCCTCCACCCACTTCCCAAAGCAAGCTGACATATTTTTATGGTGTTCATGGACTTCTTAATCAATTAAAAGATTACTGCTACTGTTTTGGGTACTGTTTTATTAATTTCCTATCTTTATTTTTAAATGGGTGAATGATGAGGTTTGAATATTTAATTCCCATTTTCCCCAAAAGCCCTGATTTTTATTGCACCACTTGACATAGTACAATGATTTTTAGGAATTTGCATGTTTCATTATAGTTAAATTGACTGTACTTTTAAAGAAGCAAGCATAAATTTTCCACTATTCTTTCAAATCAAGAATGCTAGAGCAATGTATTTTATGTGAAAACAATCTAATCATTTTGATTTAGTTTTCTGTTATGTGAGAAGTTTCAACATATAGAGTTACCCTATCTAGGTACCAATTACACATTCAAATGACAGCAGATTGGCAAGAACCACCTGAACCTACCAAGAACCAACCAAACTGTTTTCTAAGGATCATGTTTTTAGCAAGTGGTTTACCAATTTCAAATGGCCAAATCGGGACTCTAAACTTAACAACACTGTTTCATTTTTTACCTTTACCAGACCTTTTATTTACTGCCTTCAGAATAGCTATAAACAGAATGCTTTGGTAAGACGGTGACCTTGATTGTGGACACAGAAACATAGGTGGTCAAGCAGTGGCAACTAAACAACATGCCAAGGACTGGAATTTGGTTTAAGTGTCAAAATCATTTGTCACACACGAATCGCTCACATTTCAATCTAGTATTAGTAAAAAAATTATTATTTAGCCTGGAATTTTAAACAATAGTATTATTTCTCTGTGATAAAAAGTATTATTTCTGAGTTCTTCTTAGAGGCTCCCTATGAAACTTCTTGTTCAGAGTTTTCTAAGCATAAAATAAACAAAATCCTTAAAAATAACTAATTTGTTTGAGATACTTACTTTAATTTTCTCTGCTAAAGCTGAAGTTACATGGATTTCTCTTTCTCCTTCATCATACATTTGAAAAATGAGATTATGCATAACATCGCCTGCTATCCAATTAACCTCATCCTGATGTTTGATCTGGATTGCCTTTTGTCCTTCCACACTGAATATCTGTAATCTTGCAACATGGCTACTGGGAAGCAACTTAATAGTTTTCTCCACAGGTGCCACATCTTTACAACTCTAGGAAGAGAGAGAAACCAATATATATTGAGTGACATCTGTACTTTTTGAAAATACAATTTTTGGCTTTAATGGCGAATGTTTTATTATACTGGTGAAAAAATTATTCTAGTATTATGGAAGATCATCTTATATACTATAAATATTCATAGGTTTTGTAATTAATAGTGCACTGCACTATTAATAATTCTATATTTTATACCATTAGGTTATAAAGATAGTGACCACTTTAGACCAAGACATTGGCATGTTTGGACTTAAAAGGAATCCCTCCCTCTTATTTGTAAATTTACTTATAAATTCTCTAAGCTTGTAAAATTTTAATCATATGACATGAATATTGTTAGTCATGTGGTGACTAACATTCATTAATAAGAAAAAGTGTAAAATATCCAAAATTTTCTATAAAATCAGGGTCAAATAACTGCCGTAAAGTACATTATTTAATGATATTAAGGTTACACTAATGCTTTCTCAATTCATTATACATTGTGGTTAAATGGACAAGTTTGTTTATAGCTAGATTAGGACTCTAAACGTCTTAAAGACTGAGTTGGCATATTTATAATTTATCATGGGCACATCTGTGTTCCACAGATCAGTACAGCTAAGCTGGATTAAGCTGTATAAATTGATTTTAGGCACACAAAATTAAATATTATATAATTATTTCATAATCTATGAATAGAGTGTTCCACAAAATAAAAAAAATTCAAAATAAGCCTAAACCTAAAACACCTCTACACTCTTCCTTAGCTCAGGCCTCTTTCCTCATCAGTTACAGTCATTTCTATCAAAGTCCATCCACATGAATGACATATTCAAAATTCCTACTTCAATGAATATCAGATAAATAATCCACCTTCCACCATGTACATATACTATTTACCTGACTCAAACTCAAGAGTCAATACCCTTGGATACCATTTTCTAACTGCATATTAAATGATATACTTTGGTCTTAGTCTTAACTGACCTGGATTCTCAGGTCTTCTCTCTGTTGCTGCCTTGTATTATTTACATGATACCTAATAATTTGTTACTCTTGCTTCCAAGCCCAGATTCCTCCCTAAATCCAAATATTTTCTTTCTGATCTTTTGCACAATAGTATGCTCAAAATATTTTGGCTGTATTATTGAAATGGGAAATGCATAACAAATTATCTGAAGATTATAAAAAACAACCAGTTTGAAAAAAATAATTAGAATAAAGTTATCTCATTCTAATTACAAACAATAAAAGCTGTCTTTTACCCTTTTGAGGCTCAAGATGTTATATGATGTATAATAAAGTACAAAAATATCAGTCAAGTGGAATTAGGTTATTCACAATCTACTACCAATTATAAAGAAATCACATTTAACATTTAAGTATTTTACTTAAGTAGTTGTTATCCATTCAGAAACCTTAGGGGATCAATTGTTTATATCCTGCTGGCTTCACCTTCAGCCATTATGTATACCCAATAAAAAGTATCCTACTGGTACATTAACATATAAATCTATAGGAATACTAAATAAAAAACCATTGTTTATTTTTTAAATTATACATACAAATTAAATGTTTATAGTTCTTCAGTGGTAGTTTAAGTGGAAGTATCTACTAAGCTATATAAGAAACAAGTATAAAATATTTTAAAAACTGGCCCATAAATGTCAAATTTTTACATAAGAATAAGTCAATTTTAGGAATATGTAAATCAATGTTTCAGATATAAAATATTTCATCAAGAAAATTACTAATATTTGGCATAAAATGTTAAATTATTCACTATACAACTTCATGCCTCCTCTTTTCCCCTTTGGCTAAAAGAAATGCAAATACCTCATTTTTAAGAGTCAAACAACTTTATAGAATTTATTATAAACCTCTTAAAGAATATTTGTATGAAGACTCAATACAATTCCAATGAATAACAGTAACAACTTACAGGTATTTCAATTTTAGCTTTAAGCGTCTGGTCTTTTTTGATATTTTGAACTTGAATTGCAGATCCTGATAAAATACTGGTTCCAGAACTACTACAATCCACAGTGTAGAGTGGAAGGTTAGGAGCACCTGAAAACTATTAGAAGCATAAAAAATAAAGTAAGACTTCATTAATGTAACTGATTATTATTAAATAATGTTTATTTAAATTTTCAAGTACTTCACTACAGCTATTTCTGGCAGTAAGTTAGAAAATTCTAAGTAGAATTCACTAATCCTCTAGCAAATTTCTGACTGAAAAGAGTTAATTTTCTATACTTCTAAGTAAAATTTATCTGTTTTAGAAGAAAATCTAACTTCCTCGACAATAATTCTTTCTTTTCTACTTTATAACCTATTTGAGTTTTCCTTTCCTTTTTGTGGTTTTAGTCATCTTCATTTATCCATCCATCCCCAATCCTGAAGGATATTTCCATCATTCTATTAATAAATTATATACTTCATCTGAAATGAGGTACGAGGAGAGGAATCTTGAGTTCATAATTTCTTTATGAAACTTGGCATAGCTGGCATCTTTACTGGCTTAGGAATCCTGAAAACTATTGGCAATGAGATATCCCACAAATTTCTCCATGGAATAATTGTTAAAGACCTAGATAATATAGAAGGCTTACTATAAAGCACCTGAAAGATAGTCATTTTCATTTACTACAATGGGACTCAAAATAAAATCTACATATTTTTATCTTATAATAGCTTACCTTACAATGAACAACCAATTTGGGTTGTGCTGTTATGTTGTCTGATTCATCCAAAACTTCTACCTGAAATGGGAAAGCTGTTCCATTTTCTATAACTAAAATTTCAGAATCAGGTTTTACTTTCAATCGATGAGGGGGACCTACAAGGAAATTAAATAATGAAATACAGATTCAAGTTTGTAAAACTGAAATATTGAAATAGCAAAAGAAACAATTTTTAATATTTTGATTTTAATATTTTATAAGTAATGCTGAGGAAAAAACTAAGGAATATCCATGTTTTATCATTTCTACCCCCCAAATGCATAGATTCTATATATAATCAGGGTTGTCTTGATTATATAAAAATGTCTGATGTCTAAATGTAGTTTTATGCAACAAGCTATGACACAGTGATAACTCATGCCAGAAATCACCTGTTTATATAAATTCTTTAGAAGATCAAGGAAAAAAAGGATTTAAGAAGAAAAGTAAAAGTTTATTAAACTACTTTTTTATTTACTAACTTGAACTTTATACAATGACTAATTCTCAGGGACATGTAACTAGATGTCTGTTTTGTACAATAATGTTCAACGGATCAGTTCATGTACTCATATAATCAGAAAATTTGTTAGATTGCCCACTACTTTGCTATCATAAGCAAATAACAACACAAGCTTCCTCTAAGATTAAAAGAAGAGGGTTCACAATTCTGCAACCAGATGACCTGATGTGCTTTATAAACACTAATATTTTAAAATTCAACTTATGTTTAATGCTGGTAATGCAAGTTTACAAAAAAGAACAGTTACTAGAAATACTTATTTTACTTTATAATATTATTAGTTAATATTTATTTTTTACTATATGCCAGGCAATATATTAAGTTTTAATTAAGTACTATTCTCATATAACCCTCACAATGATCTTAATAAAGAAGTTAATACTATTGTCCCCATTTTACAGATGAGTAAACTGAGACCCAGAGAGATTAAGTATCTTGCTAAATGGCAGTGAGCAGCAGACTCAAGTTTAAGTTCTGGTTTAAAATTTGAAACCTATTGATCACTAATTACTATACTGTGCTACTTCCTACTTTATCCCTTTCCCTCTTGAATTCCTAAAAAATGTCAAAACCACTTGGTTACTAAGAATTTCACTACTCCAATACATATTTCTAGCCAAGCTCTAAAATAATAGCATTATAAGTGTTTATTAGTATGTCGTGATTTTTATTATACTTTTACTGATATGCCAATTTTTACACCTTATCAATCCATGCTTGAAGGGAATTTTTGAAAGAAATAGCTAGTAAGTTTCTTTTCACTTAAAACCGATACAAAAGGTCATATATGGATAAAGATGTAATCATAGTATTGTTAAGATCAGAGCTAAAACTTACATCCCAAACACTGTTACAGGCATTTTACAAGCTCATGCAGTTCTTACTTTGAGCAGTACTGTGTTAATAATTCATGCACACTAGAACTGTGTCCTCTGTTCAGTTACCACAGAACTGTGCAAAGTGAGGGTTACCTATGTTAATTCATTTAATCCTCACAACTCTGAAAATAAATATTCTTATTTTACACATGAAGAAAATGACAAATAGAACAAACTTACCTAGCTCATTAATGTCTGCTTTGATTCAAATGCAAAAGGGCTGAGTCTAGAATATACTCTTTGAAGCTCTAAAACAGACCACCTCTCAAATTAGCCAGCATTTTCTAAAGTGTAACTTTAATGTAACTTCATTTTCAAATTGATGTCATTATCAAAGTAATGACATAAATAGATGAGAAACCTTCTTAAAATATGAAATAATTTTCTTATTATAATATGAAATATGAAATCAAAAAAGGTAAAGGACTGATCTAGTCCTAATATAAGCCTAATAAGTATAGCTCTAAAAATAGTTCTCAAATACATTATCAATATTCACTTTTTTCTCCCAAGGTTATTTTTATAACTTCACTAATGTCTTCCTTGTGTTTTCCTGTTTCTTAATTGATCATTTCTGTCAGTGCTATGTTATACATTCATATGTATTTTCAAAACCTACACCATAATCAAACCCAAAGATACTTCACCTTTATATTCATATCATACATTACCATAAGAATTTTATTTAAAAGGTAAGTATTAGGTATATTTCTTAAAATATTACCTGGTAGTAATCTAATTTTCAAAATCTGTGAGTCTTCTTTTAAACCCGGAAGAACAACCTTCAGATTAAAATTCTGTAGAAATAAATTAATCAAATCCAAGTATTATGTAAATACTTGAGTATTTTATCACCTCAATTTTTATTTATTTTGCTTTTTATTTTCATACCATTAAAGAAATCTACTTAGCAATTTTGTAATGACTGAAATTATATACATGTATGTAAGGGACGGAGGGAAAAATATTAACATTGCTTCTTTACAGACAATAGTTTCTTCAGATTTATAAGGCATAACCATGAATGATGACCAAAATCAGGATGGACATTATAAAAAATATAAGAAAATAGTCAAGTGAAAAAAAATCTAAAAATCTCCAAATACAACATAGTATTCTGGATTAGATCCAGGTACAGGGGAAAGAAACACACTAGTGAAACAAACTGAAAAAATGTAAATATAGCCCATGGTATTGTTAAGAGTAGTGTATCAATGTTCATTTCTTAGTGTAGATAAATATAGGACGGTTACATAAGATGCTTATAAAGGAAGCTGGGTAAAGAGTATATGTGAACTCTGTGTACTATGTTTCTAACTTATATAAACAGAATGTTATTCCAAATTTAAAAGTTTTTTATAATCTAGAAATGTTTTTGGTAAGTTTATCTAATAATAATCAAACTTTCCATGAATTCAAGTTCTTAGTTCAAGGAAATCTGAATTCAAAAAGATGTACAAAACTTTATCTTTCATTTGATTATACACCAAAATAGAGTAGACAGTACTTAAATTCACATGTTCTATTTTAAACATCATTTTGAGAGGAAAAAAAATTAAATATATTGAAGTGATATGATACAGTGAAAAAAAGTAACATTACTTAAGTTATTATCCACAGTGTTTCCTTTAGTCATACAAATCTATTAGCTGCTTTACATACCCAATTGGCTTTACTTTCCCTAATCTTATCCCTCCCAGACACCTTCCTTTATCCAAATACCTGACCCAATATGTTTACACAAGTGAGCTAAAATTTCTCATGTATTTGTTCCTAAGAATACAAAAAGGATGGAAAGAGAAAAGTGGGTACTAGACACACTGGGTGAACACTTCATAAAGTCTGTGACTGTCTAACCACTATGCGGTATACCTGAAACCAATACAAAATAATATTAAAAGTAAACTGTAATTCAAAAATCTCATTTAAAAAGAAATGATATAGTACTGAATAACTATTGAAAAAATGGCTTTGAATGTGAAAAGACTGAAATAAAGATAATACAGTTGAAAATATTTAATTAACAGTAGCAAACATGATTTTTCTTAGAGATGTAAATGGTTAAGTCAGGTAACATGATCCTCACTAATTTCTAAAAATCCAACATCACAGTCATCTTGTTATAAAAATAGGTTATTCAATTTTAAATTTACAATTTCATTCTTACTACATAATAACCATGTACTGTAACATTTATGTACAATGCTTACCTTGCCTTGACAAGAGTTTACAAGGCCCTTAGCTGTAACACCTCTAATTACACAATTTGGTCCCTTGGTTAGTTCTTCATATTGTAAAGATAAACCACTGAAAAAAAAATAAATTAGTTTGTAACTTCCCCTCTATTGCCTAAAAATAAGCTGCAAAAGTGGTTTATTTTCTCATATGCCATTAGCATGTTTAATTTGTTTAAAAATAAAACAGTATTTTTAAAAATAGGAAGAAATAACTGAAGAGAAAAGCAAATTCATATGAATTTCCTCCCCACAGAAAAATCATCCAACAAATATTAGTGATATCAGTAAGCCAAACACTGCAAATGATATATATACTGTAAAATGTAAGTCTTCATACATTGAAATAGTAAAGATACAAAGTAGGAAATAAGCAAATGCTAACCATGCATACAGTCCTGGAGAAAAATCCAAATAGGCCAGGTTTAAGCATTTCTTCAGACTTTCCCATAGATTCTTGCAAACCTTTCACTGAATGGGATTTTAGAGGATTTTTGCCACCTATTAAACTGAATGCCAAATATAGATGGTGTCCAAAAAATGAAGTACAGCCTTGTAAGGATGTAATCTTGTAAGAATATACACTGAGCTACCTAATTTACGGCCATGGGCAATTTGATTTCTAAATCATCTTTGAATATGTGGAGATCCTTATAGTGTAAACCTTCTACTCTGTCAAGGGGTAAGGTGAAGAAAAAAGGAAAAGTATAGTGTGATAAAGAAAAAGCCTAATTTGGGGGGAAAAGCAGGGCAACTGTAACTGAACAAAAAAATTTAAAATTAAAAAAAGAAAAAGCCAGCCCTGGCTGGTGTCGCTCAGTGGATTGAGCGCGGGCCTGCGAACCACACGATCGAGGTTCGATTCCCAGTCGGGGCACATGCCTGGGTTGCAGGCCAGTTCCCAGCAGGGGACTCATGAGAGACAACCATACATTGATATTTCTCTCCTTCTCTCCTTCCCTTCCCCTCTAAAGATAAATAAATAAAATATTTTTTAAAAAAAGAAAAAGCCTAATTTTTCTGAAGAATGAAATTTAAGTATTTACAAGTATTTCCGAATGAATTTTGAAGATTAAACAATGTGCTTTTGGGGAGAGGGGGGACCATGTAAAACAGGATATAAAATAAAATAAACTCCTCAGGGGAAACGGCACATTAAAGGCACACAGCTATTTTCACTATCTCATAAAACTTAAGAAATATGACAACAAAGAGTGTTTTTTTCTTTTCTTTTCTTTCTTTATTTCATTTATTTATTTTTAGAGAGAGGGGAAGGGAGGAAAAAAGAGGGAGAGAAACATTAATGTGTGGTTGCTTCTTGAGCACCCTCTACCGGGGACCTGGCCTGCAACCGGGGTAATGTGCCTCGA
This sequence comes from Sturnira hondurensis, assembly GCF_014824575.4. Lineage (NCBI taxonomy): Eukaryota > Metazoa > Chordata > Mammalia > Chiroptera > Phyllostomidae > Sturnira > Sturnira hondurensis. The sequence goes on from NW_028085098.1 coordinate 1,429,489, forward strand.
TTGGGAATCAAACCAGCGACCAACACTCAATCCACTGAGCCACACCATCAGAGCAAAGAGTTCTTTAATTTACTGTTAAAAATGATGAAGACAGGAAGAAAAGGACAAAACTTTCTACAACACAGGACTGACAGTAGTAAATGACCTAGTAGTCTCAACAACAACAAAAACCAACAAAAAAAAACCCTAACCCCTGAAACAGCAACAGAAAAAGCTGGAAACCAATCTCTACCACAGAATTCCCAGGTATCACTCAAGTACTCACTTTTAGAGGTATTAGGTATTTCTAAAAGTGAAGTCAAAAGAGAAAAACAAAATAAATAGATAAGTAAGAAAACAAATAAATGTGCAACTTTATATCCTCGTATCTTCCCTCTCTGTCTCTGGCAGATGGCTAAAAGGTTATTATCTGAAAATGTCTAAAGCAGACACTCTCTGAACCAAGGGAAAGCATGTAAATTGAAAGAGAGGGTAAAATACTAAAAAGAACAGTGTTAAGAGGTAATCCTGAACAAATGTATATAGATGCTGAGACTTTCCTATACCCATACTACCCCAGCCTTATTACTGGATGAGTTAACCTGGACAGCCAAACTACTACTCCCTTCCAGGCAAGAAATTAAAGATTTTTCTTCAAGAAAATAGTCCAACCCAAGAAAAAAAGACCTAAAGATACTGACAATAGTATTTATCCCCAAGAAAGTGTCACAGACAGATCATCCTATAGCAGAGTTCATGGTCAACAGCATCTCCTACATGCTAAATCTCCTATCTGCAGTTTAGTTCTCTACTCAATTATAAGCAGAGAAGCAATGATTACCTGAAAGAAAGAGATGAAAAACCAACATAAAACAACTAACTTGGAGAAAACAGAGACTGTAGGTGGAGTTTTATTTACATTTAAAAAAACCTACCAATTATTTATCAATGAAAAAAAAGTATTACATTTTTAAAACAAAAAGGAGATCTAAAAAGAGCATTAAGAAAACCAGGAAGAATTCTTGGAAACTAAAAGTATCACAGAAAGGAAAAATTCAATGGAAAAGTTATAAACCTAAGAAAAATCTGTCAGAAGCTAAAGCAGAACAAACACAAAAAGATTAAGAAAAATAAAGAAATTAAGAAAATCAGAGAACTAGTCTGGAATGTTCAATAGCAAATAAATAAGAATCCCAGAAAGACAAAACAGTGATAATGAAAGGCAGAGAATGAAGTATTAGGTTGGCCAAGATGTTCTGTTTGTTTTTCTCCCATATGATGACTCTAGTAGTATTTAGTTGTCTTTAACTTCATTCTAAATAATTTTGTTAGACTGTATTGTGACAGCTGTCACATCAGTACGTATCTTAAGAAATCTTATCAAAATTGGTAAATTTTCGTGTTGCCATTATAGTATTGAAGATGGAAGAAAATACATATTTTTGGCATATTATGTTGTATTATTTCAAGAAAGGTAAAAAATGCAACTGAAACACAAAAATAAAAAAAAAGTTTTGTGCAGTGTACAGAGAAGGTGCTGCAATTGACCAAATGTGTCAAAGCAGATGAAGCTGATAGCGATCAAATCAAGATATTACTTGAGAACAATCAATGTTATACCAAGTGGGAGAGAGCTGACATACTCAAAATATCCACATCACTAAAGTTATTGGAGAAAATCAAAACTGTGCCTTTTATTTTATGGGAAAAAAAATAAGGACTTTTTGGCCAACCGAGTATTTCAAATAATGAAGAGATCTATACAGACATGTATTGCTACAAAATTTTGCCCTGTTAAGAAAAAGAAGTAAATCCTATAAGCATCCAGAAACAATACACAGAAAAAATAAAAAGAAAAATTAATCAAGTTTAAATTTATCAGCAAGAGGGAAAACTCAAAGGCAGAAATGGAGCAATGCTTTCCTAATTTCGACAGGAAACAGGGCCCAATGTTCAATTCAATAAATCCAGTATCATGGGGGGAGGGGCTAGGATGGGGGTAAAAGGCAGAAAACTATACTTGAACAACAATTAAAATACAATAAAATTTAAAAAAATAAATCACGTATCAGGGTAGAATAAAGAGCAATAATTTTATTCCCTATGTCCCCTTTCTTAGGAAAACAGTGAAGGATGTCCTTCAGCAAAAGGAGAGGGACATGGGATTCTTTTTAAAAAATGGGGGACCCATGAAATATTAAATGCTAAATAAAATAAGCTACTTTAAAGGTTCACAATTCAGGAGTATTTCCTCAGAAACTCCAAAGCCATTTCTCTGAAGTGTAATCATTAAAGAAGACAAAGCCCTGTCTCCCCATTTCTTGGGCCTAACTTACAGTTGGCTGTTTCCAAATTTCAAACCCTACATCCAGACATAAAGATACTCAACAATTTATCTTGAAAATATGCATACTGTTTTAACAATACTGAGAGTAAGATTTCCTACTGTCTTTGCAATTTCTTTATTAAATTGCCTAGGATGAGCATAACATTCTACCTTAGTGTTTATTCAAAAACAAAATTATTTTATTTGTCTAAGGTTACAGATCATAACTGTTAAGCCTAAAAACAAATGATCTAGATTGGAACATAAGACAAATTCCAAGAGAGATGTCTCCAAGCACATGAAACTAATAGATTATCTAAGCACCCAAACATCTTAAGAGACCAGACAATTGGCATAAAACTTAGGGAGTAATTTGTAATAAACTTAGCAAAGAAAAAGTGTAACAAGAACAAAGTTGTACAATAAAGAAAGTGACTAGCATTTATATATACCTATAATAAAATAAACACTAGATACTGATCAAGACAGAATATAACTTTACTGAATGAAGAAAGAAGGAAAGGGAAAAAAGGCTTGTTTGTAATAGAAATGGTATCAAGAGAGTTAGTCTCATCTTCTATCACCATAAATTAATGGATGTTTAAAGCTACAAAAAACAGAAATCGAGAAGGAGCAATACAAAGTCACTTAGAAATAACTCTTTTCTGTTACTAAAAGATTTTAGTGCAAAAGTTGACAATGGTTCGCTTCTTGAGATGTGGGTAATGGATCAGTAGAGAGGGCACAAGGAGGAGGAAGTGTTCTCTTTTATAACAAGCTTTATAAAAAGTTTGGTTCTTTAGGTAATATATGTGAATAATTTTAAAAAATATAAATAATGCTAAAAAACCGCAAAACAAACAAAAAACCTCCACAAGAAACCCACTCAGATAATGGCCATACTTTTTAAAGATAAATTCACAGAGCCGAAAATTTTTTTCAAGTCTAAAATCTAAAATATATGTGACAACATATATGTGATAGAGACTTCATTTATAAGAATATCCTATCGAGAATAAGATGGATCCCTGGCTTGATAGCTCAGTTAGTTAGACTGCTATCCTGACATGGCAAGGTTGTGGGTTCAACCGCTGGTCACAGCACATACAAGAATCAACCAGTGAATGTATAAATAAGTGAAACAACAAATCCATCTCTCTCTTCCATCCCCCACTTCTTTCCCCTCTCTCTAAAATCAATCATACAAATTTTTTGTAAAGAACAAGATGGAAGTTATAACCAGTTATAGCTGTGAACTAATACACTAATATTTCCCATTTGTGACTAGATGGGATTCTTTTTAGTGTTTTAATTTTGAATAAACATGTTTAAGTACACTTAACCCTTGAATAACATGGACTTCAACTGTGCAGTTCCACTTATGTGCAGATTTTTAAAAATAAATACTGTAAATGTAATTTTATGTTCCTTATGACTTTAACATTTTCTTTTTCCAAGCTTACTTTTTGGAAAGAATAGAGTAATAATACATATGATATCCATAATATGTGTTAATTGACTGTTATTGGTGAGACTTCCATTTAACAGGTCGCTGTCAGTTAAGTCTTGGGGGAGTTAGAAGTTAAACGAGAATTTTTGATAGTGTAGGAGCCGGCAACTCTCATCCTGCTATTCAAGAGTCAACTGTATTCAACTCTTACTTCCATTACTGCTTCACATTCAAATGAATGCGAGATGTCAAAACACTAGAATTACTTTTGAAACCTAAGAGAATATAAAAATAAAAAATTAATTTAGAATATTTTTTATATGGGACTTCCGCCAAGATGGAGGCATAGGTGGAAACACTGTGCCTTCTCCCACAACCAAGTTTGAATACAACAAAGGTTTGGAGAACAAAGACACAGCCAAAGAACAGAAAACTGAATTGTACGGAAGTCCGACAACAAGGAACCTTTCAACCAGGACGGTAAGAGGGGCGGAGCCAGCAGCGGGGGAGGGTCGGGCAGGAAAGATCCCCCGACGCAGGCCCGCAGGCAGGCCGGACACAGTCAGGGTGCGGGGCAGACTGACCGTGGTCGCACATTCACGCACAGTGAGACGGACTGCGCAGGCCCCAGCGGGCGAACCCTGTGGTGGAGGGCTGACCGCGGTGGCACACTCCCGTGCAGTGGGAAGAAATGCGTGGGCCCCGGTGACGGTGGCAGCTGCGGCATCTGTGGGAGCGGCAACGGCGGAGGTGGAGGCAGACAGGAGCACCATTGCTCCTCTTTGGCCCCGCCCCCACATACAGCGTCACAACCCAGCAACTGAGTTGCCCTGCTCTGGTGAACACCTAGGGCTCCGATCCTGCTCCAGAACAGGCGCGAACAGTTCCAAAGATGGCTCAAGAAGAACTCAAACCCCCAGAGCCCATAACTCCAAGCGACCAAGAGACTGCCAGCCTCTCAGATGCACAGTTCAAGACACTGTTTATCAGTATGCTCACAGAACTGGTTGATTATAGTCACAAACTAGAGGAACATATGAAGGCTAAACTAATTGAAATGAAGGGAGATGTCCAGGAAACCAATAGTGATGGAAAGGAAACGGGGACTCAAATCAATGGAATGGACCAGAAGGAAGAACAAAACATCCCACCAGAAAGGAATGAAGAAATGAGAATTCAAAAAAATGAGGAGAGGCTTAGGAACCTCCAGGACATCTTTAAACGTTCCAACATCCGGATTATAGGGGTACCAGAAGGGGGAAAGAAACAGCCACGAGTGGAAAACGTATTTGAACAAATAATAAAGGAGAACTTCCCCAGTCTGGCAAAGGAAATAGACTTCCAGGAAATCCAGGAAGCTCAGAGAGTCCCAAAGAAGTTGGACCCAAGAAGGAACACACCAAGGCACATCATCATTACATTAGCCAAGATGAAAATGAAGGAGAGAATTCTAGAAGCAGCTAGAGGTAAGGGGACAGTCACCTACAAAGGAGTACCCATCAGACTGCCAGCAGATTTCTCAAAAGAGACCTTATAGGCAAGAAGGGTCTGGAAAGAACTATTCCAAGTCATGAAAGGCAAGGACCTACATCCAAGATCCCTCTATCCAGCAAAACTTTCATTTAGAATGGAAGGACAAAGAAAGTGCTTCTCAGATAAGGTCAAGTTCAAGGAGTTCATCAGCACCAAGCCTTTATTATATGCAATGTTAAAGGGACTTATCTAAGAAAAAGAAGATAAAAAATATGAACAGTGAAAAGACAGCAAACTCACAGTTATTAACAACCACGCCTAAAACAAGAGCAAACCAAGAAGACAGCTAGATCAGGAGTAGAACCACAGAAATGAAGAACACATGGAGGGTTAGAAACAGGGGAGTGGGAGGAGGAGAAGGGGGGAGAAGGCACAGAAAATAGCATAGATGGTAGGTAGAAAATAGATAGGGGGAGGGCAAGAATAGTGGGGGAAATATAGAATCTAAAGAACTTGAGACACGTGGTTATAAACTAAGGGGGGAGAATGGTGGGGGAGGCAGTGTGCGGGTGGAGGGGAATGAAGGGGGGAATAGAACAACTGTAATGGTATAATCAATAAAATATATATTTAAAAAATAATTTAAAAAAGAATATTTTTTATACCTATGTATTGCTTTTCAGTAAGTTAACCATGGTATAAATCTAGACACTAAAATTACCTTCACTAATCTATGAGCTTCTAGAAGGTAAATACAATGTCTTTATTCACTTCTACATCTCCAGTTAGCAAATGCCTGGAATATAGTACATGTTCAAATCATGAAAGAGGAAATGATTAAAGCACAAGGAAAAAATAGATACAAACAACAAAAGAAAGCATACAGAAAAAGTGGGCCCAGAAAGACAAATATGGCAGCCAATGGAAAAATGAAATCCAACCATCATGCTCATGTTCACGCTCTTTAAACTGATCAAGAATTTCTTCCTAGGCACCACAAAAAGAAGTAATGGAAAATACTGAACCTCCTTAATGACATCACTGGACACACTGTTAAGTTTCTCAGAGCTATTTCTTTGTATAAGCCAATCACATCACTTTAAAGGACTATTAGGTAAAATTCTAAGGAAGGACTCAAATTTGCAGGGAAAGCATATACTTTACTGTTATAGATTTTAAAACAAACCAAAATAAATTGCATTAAGTTAAAAATCTACTAAGCAGTATTTTTCAGTTTAAATGGCCATAGTTTATGAGCAAACAACAAAATAAACATGTTATAATTAACAATGAATTACCAGGAGACGTATCATACTTGCCAAAAAGAAATGGAGTAAAAAAGACAGAGCTATCAGGATTACCTAAACAACATTAACGGTAATTCAGTCAAAACATAAACTTTACCAGGTAAATTTATACATGACCCCATAGTCACAGATGATATAGGCTGGGGGTAAATAAATCCCCAGATATCATAAAAACCTACATATTTTAATGATAATACTGAAGGTAACTACAAAATATTTAAGGGGGAAAAAGAAAAGAGGTAATGCTTAGCAAATATGGACAATCAAATACACAATGATCTCTCAAATTACCTTGCTTCAAGAACGGGCTGAATATCATTTATTAGTTGAGTAGTATGACCAAATTCATCCTGAAACTCCAGAGGGATACTGAATGGAACTCCAACGCGAAAAGGAGAATCCAGAAGACCAAATGAAAATTTCTCTGGCTTACCCTCTTTAAAAAAAAGTAAAAATAAAATTCATTGGTAAGAAAATTCATTGTAGGTCATAATGAGACTCATTTACATATGGGAAATTAAATGATGATAAAGATAAATTTGCACCAAAAATTACACAAATTTATAATCCGCTTGGGAAAATAATAAAGTTAGTTAGATCTCTATCTCATATCATACATAAAAGTAAAATTCTAGAATGAGATAATAAAGAATATGCTTACAATCATATCATAGGAAAAATAGGCAAAACATTATTAGTACATAATAGTAGTAGTAGGCAAAACACATAGTAGATATAAAAAATTTTATTTGATGAAGTTTAAAATATCTCATTAGATAAAATAAACAAAGTTAAAAATCCTATATGAGAAAATAACTGCAACACATTCAACACAGGATTAAAACCCAGAATATGTAAAGCCTCTTCTAAACCAGGTGTTCTCAAAAAGTCATCTCTGGTCTAACAGTTTCAGCCATCTCTGTTAAATAACTAAAAATGCAAGTCCTCTTACAAGTTAGATCATATGGTATTTGCCTCTCACTAATTGGCTTATTTCAGTTAGAGGAATCTAACGAACAAAATAAACTAATGAGCAAAACAGAACTAGATATACAGAATCATGGAAGAGACTGATAGCTGTAAGAGGGGAGGAGGAAAGTGGGAACTGTTTAAAAGAAGGCGAAGAGACTAGTCAAAGAACATATATGAAGGACGCAAGGACAACTGCGTGGGACTGACTATGGAAATAGGTGGAGGTGGGCTGCAAAGAAGAGGGTGAAGGTGGAAAAAACTGGGACAACTGTAACAGCATAAATAATAAAACAACAACAACAAAAAGACAAGTTACCTAATTTGAAACCTGAAGAATGTATAGTTAAGTGTCACTGACTTACTGTTATATGAAGACCCAAGAACCTCAAATCCTTATTCACAGCAAAGTAAGGAGACAATAACTTAATTCACTCTGTAGGACACCCAAAGTCTCAGGAATGGTTGTTATCAAGTTGGAGTGAAAGTGAAATAAAAAAGGAAGACCTGCTGAAGTCTAAGAAACAGTGTCACAGATTCCCACCCCTCAATACGCAAAGCCAGTCGACTGCCTCCCTCAGCCCCAGCAATAGATGGAGAAGACACAGTCTGGGGAAGATAAAAAAAAAAAGGTCTAAGAAGTGAGGCAAATATCACTACCAAAAGTGTCCTAAGTTACTGAAAATAGGAAAATAAGTAAAAGATTATCTACTAAATGTGAAACCCTTCAACAATCTTCCCCAGCATGGCTTCCAAAACATTGGCAGTCAGGTTTTTACCTTCCTAAAAAGGAAGGCTCCACTCTGGGGAATCTGAATAAAGACAAAAAAAACCTAAAAATTTCCATACCATAATTTGCTTGAACAAAAGCTTTCAATGTCCTATTCTCAAATGTGAGCAGCCAGGTAAAAGAGTATCTAATAAGAAAGACCCAAAGTCAACACAACAAAAAAATCAACATGGAGGAAAATAAACCACGAATAAAGAGTTTAAAAGAGTAGCACAGTTGGCTACAGTGTCATCTTGATAAACCAAGGTTTTGAGTTTAATCTCCAATCAGGACACCATACAAGAATCAACAAATGAATGCCTAAATAAACGCATCAATGAACTGATGTTTCTCTTTCTGCACCCCCTTCCTCTCCCTCTCTCTAAAAATCAGTAAATTTTGAAAAAGCTTCAAGAAAAACCACCACTGATATTAACATAAAATCACAGCAGGAAAAAAACCCTTCAATACACAGACTTTCAGAGGCATAGGGAGACATACCACGCCTCCTTGCACAACCAAAAGGAAACAACAACAATTTAAAAATAAAAAACAACCAGAACTGACAGAAAACCAAACTGTAGAGAAGTGTGACAACCAAGGAGTTAAAGAAGAAATGTTCATCCAGACTGGTAAGAGAGGTGGACAGGAAGCTGGGCAGAGAGGACTTGTGGCAAGGCAGCAACTGGTGGACCCAGCGATGCGGCAGATTGCAGACTGGGGGTCCTATATTCGTTCTCAGATAAACTGGAAGAAACAACTGGGGAGCAGGACAGAATGCAAGGGGAAATAAAGCCTCAAACCACTGATGGAAAACATCTGTAGGGGTTGAGGCAGCACCAGAAGAAACTCCCAGACTCAGAGAAAAGTTTGCTGGAGAGACCCACAGGGTGACAGAACGTACATAAACCCACCCACATGGGAATCAGTCCCAAAAGGGCCTAATTTGCTTGTGGGAAGTGGGGGAAGTGACTGAAATCTGGCAGAGAGGGGAGCAGGCACCATTGTTCCCTCTCGGATCCCTGCATCAAATACATCGTCACAACCCACCCCCAGTGAACATCTAAGGCTCCGCCCCTTACTACCGAACAGGCGCATCAGGACAAAAAAAATGGCCCAAATAAAAGAACAGATCAAAGCTCCAGAAAAAATACAACTAAGCAATGAAGAGATAGCTAACCTATCAGATGCACAGTTCAAAACACTGGTATCAGGATGCTCACAGAATTGGTTGAGTTTGCTCACAAATTAGATGAAAAAAATGAAGGCTACACTAAGTGAAATAAAGGAAAATGTACAGGGAACCAGTAGTGATGAGAAGGAAACTGGGACTCAAATCAATAGAGTGGACCAGAAGGAAGAAAGAAACATAGAATTAGAAAAGAAGGAAGAAACAAGAATTCAAAAAAATGAGGAGAGGCTTAGGAACCTCCAGGACACATATAAACATTCCAACATCTGAATTATAGGGGTGTCAGAAGGGGAAGAGCAGCAGCAACAAGTGGAAAACTTATTTGAACAAATAATAAAGGAGAATTTCCCCAAAGACTTCCAGGAAAGCCAGGAAGCTCAGAGAGTCCCAAAGAAGTTGAACCCAAGAAGGAACACACCAAGGCACATCACAATTACATTACCAAGGATGAAAGATAAGAAGAGAATTCTAGAAGCAGCAAGAGATAAAGAGACAGGTACCTACAAAGGAGTTCCCATCAGACTGTCAGCAGATTTCTCAAAAGAGACCTTATAGGCAAGAAAGGGCTGGAAAGAAGTATTCCAAGTCATGAAATCCAAAGACCTATATCCAAGACTGCTCTATCCAGCAAAGCTTTCATTTAGAATGGAAGGGCAGAGAAAGTGCTTCTCAGATAAGGTCAAATTCAAGGAGTTCATCATCACCAAGCCCTTATTATATGAAATGTTAAAGGGACTTATCTAAGAAAAAGAAGATGAAAAATATGAACAGTGAAAGGACAGCAAACTCACAGTTATTAACAACCACACCTAAAACAAAAGCAAACCAAGAGGACAGCTAGATCAGGAGCAGAACCACAGAAATGAAGATCACATGGAGGGTTAGTAACAGGGGAGTGGGAGGAGGAGAAGCGGGGAGAAGGTACAGAAAATAGCATGGACAGTAGGTAGAAAATAGATAGGGGGGAGGGCAAGAATAGTATGGGAAATATAGAATCTAAAGAACTTGAGACATGTGGACATAAATGAAAGGGGGGGAAATGGTGGGGAAGGGAGTGTGCAGGGTGGAGAGGAATGAAAGGGGGGAAAGACAACTCTAATGGCATAATCAATGAGATATATTTTTTAAAAAACCGAAAAACCAGTACCAGTATATCAGTCAAGAGGTCCAGCATCTAATATCAGATGTTGTAGAAAGACAGAGTAGGATATCAAAGTAACTCAAGGAAAATTCTTAGAATTTAAAATTTCAGAAATTAAGACAAAGAAACCCCCAGATTCACCAAATACATGGGTGTTGGAGAAGAAGGGATCACATACAAAGGTCAGGAATCGGAGTAGCTTTAGACTTTACCAGCAACAATGAAAGTTAGAAACAATGATGTCTTCAAAATAGAGAAGAAATATAATTGTCCAGAAGAATTACAAGGTCCCTTTAAGATCAAAATGCTTACACAATTGCCTGAACATCTTTTACTAAATTATCTATTCTTTCTTAATTTAAAATGGCACCTTTAGTATGTAGTTATGCATTAGTGTTTTGCTTACCTTTAACAGAAAATTTAATTGCTTTAGATGGTAGTGGTCTTCCAGCATAAGTGTCTGCATTACTTTCATTCAATACAACTTGTAATTTCAATGTATAAGACCCCAACTTCTGAATATTTTCTGGAAAAATTAAGAAGATATTATAAATCTTCTCAATAGCATAATATTGATATAATGTTTTTAAATTTTATTTATTTATCTTTAGAGGGGGAGGAAAGGAGAGAGGGAGAGAAATATCAATGTATGGTTGCCTCCCATATACCCCCGACCAGGAACTAGCCCAAAACCCAGGTATGCGCCCTGACCAGGAATCGAACCGCAATCCTTTAGTTCACAGGCACATGCTCAATCCACTGAGCTACACCAGCGAGGGCTGATATAATTTTTAACATTCAGAGTAACTCACCCATCTTTTTAAACCAGTAAGGCCATTTTCCTCCATGTTGACTAATATGTGAAATGATTTCTTTATTTCCACTTGAAGCTTAATTAAAAAAAAAAGAAGGATTTACACCTGTGAAACTGAATATAGAACATGAATATAAAATGTATAATAGCATCAAATATTTCTTTTATGCTGTAACTTTAAAAAATTATTTTGAAACATTGAAAGATCTAAAGATATCCCCATGCATGAATAGCATATAAAATTTACTAATTTCGTTCACTAAATTCCTTTATTTCAATTTTAAAAATTATCTGTAAATAAGCTTAAATAGGGCAATAAAAGAATACAGAAATATATATTAATATTAAATTTATTTTAATAAATTTACTTTCCTTAAAAGTTCTTTTCAATATTAAAAGAGCATTTCTTATTTATACAGAGTAATCTCTAAGCTCTAGAGATCCACTGTTAAAAGAAAAAAAGCAAGGAGTAAAAACATTTATATAAATAAAATAGTCTGTTTTGTAAGGAAAGGAAATACAAATACATTGGTTCTTGCTTATAATTATAACAGGAAAAACAGGAAAGATAAGCCAAAAACTAACAAAGTTATGACCTAAAGAAGGTAGAAGAAAACACTAGAGGAATAACATCACTTCTGTGAAATATCCCTTATTATTTTTGACTTAGGAATTACAGTAATGATATAAATGTTTAAAAAACAAATTAAAATAAAGCAACTCATAAACAAAACCAAAATGTATGTCACATAGGTAATATGATCACATTAAAAAGATTATTTTGAGTGACATTAGAATTTTTTTTACAATTTATACAGAGAGATATATTTTAAGTACAGAGTTGCAAAGAAGTCAAACCCAATTCAATAGTCTTATTAGTAGTAATAGTATTATTATTTTGAAATTATTTAAGTATGTTGTGGGATCAAGCAAATTAAGTAATTTCTAATGTTGTAATGAACAAAGACCTGAATAAACACTTCTCTAAGGAGGACATACAGATGGCCTACAGATGAAAAAATGCTCAACATCACTAGCCATAAGAGAGATGCAAATTAAAACCACAATGAGATATGACCTCACACCTGCTAAAACGGCTATCATTAATAAATCAACAAACAACAAGTGCTGGGAAGGATGTGAAGAAAACAGAACCCTGGAGCACTACTGGTGGGAATGCAGACTGGTGCAGACATTGTGGAAAATGGTGTCGAATTACCTCAAAAAATTAAAACTGGAACTGCCTTTTGACCCAGCAATTCCACTATGGGGAATATACCCTAAGAATCCTGAAACGCCCATTTAAAAAAATTTATAACCCACTATGTTCATAGCAGCACTATTTACAATAGCCAAAGTTTGAAAAAAGCCTAAGATGAATGGATTAAAAAACTTTGATACATTTAGATAATAAAATACTATGCAGCAGAAAAAAAGGAGTGCCTACCTATTGTGACAGCATGGATGGAACTGCAGACTATTATGCCAAGCAAAATAAGCCAGTTGGTGAAAGACAAATACCATATGATCTCACTTATAACAGGAATCTAATGAACAAAATATACTAATGAGCTAAACAGATCCAGAGACACAGAATCATGGAATAGACTGACAGCTGCAAGAGGGGAAGAGAGAGGTTGGGACTAATTTTAAAAAATGTGAAGAAATTAGTCCACGAACATTTTTGAAGGACCTATGGACATGGACAATAGAATGGGGACTGACTAAGGAAGTGGAGGGTGGGCTGGGTGGATGGAGAAGAAAGAGGGAAAATTGGGACAACTGTAATAGCATAAATAAGAAAACCTAAATAAATAAATAAATTAATTAATTAATCAAACAACTAAAAATAAATAAATAAGACCCTCCCTATCAAAAATAAAAGAATTTCAACATGAAAGAAATGAAATAAAGGCCTAAAATCAAAGTATTAAACAAAAACCAAACATATCGATATGAATTCATTTTTTTTCTTTTTGAAAAATATTCAGACTGAGATATCAATTCAAAATGCTTAGATGCAATTTCACCCAGTAGCAATGAGCAATGAGCAATACTAACACTCAGACTGTGGCCTCTAAACACCAGTCCTCATTGAAAGCAGGAATAATGGCTGAATCTAGGTTTAGGGTAGAACATGTGCAAGATTCTAGGATAGCCTGAACCACAAACAAAAAAGGTCGCATTGAAGACATAAAAAGGGATATATTAAGATGTCACAGTAGTCAATATGAAAGCACATCAAAATGAATGAAGCATGTTAAATATCTAAAACCCCATAAATTCACAAAAAACATAATTACAAACAAAAATCATTCACTGGCATTACTGTACAGCACAATTATTGACTGGTAATTTGCAATTAAAGTAAATGAATTAAGCTGGCCTTTATGCTAGCTTTTCTATAAAGCTGTATTTCAGAGTAAACCAATGGCCCTAACTGATAGAGGAAATTTCTTCACAGATGAATTCTGAATAATAAATTAGGAAGGAATGAATCAAGAGAAAAATATCACCTTTATGTATACCAAATAACTAATTCAAACAAAAATCATTAATGGATGAAACCACTACATGATGAGTAAAAGGTGAGCCTTATAATCATATTAGCCAAGCAAATTAAAAGACCCATCAGCACTAAAAATGGAACAATTAGACATCATGTGCCTCTGGATGTACAAACATAAGAAACACAGATTAGCTGTAAAGTATTAAAAATGTTTTTAAGATTTTATTTATTTATTTTTAGAGAGGGGAAGAGAGGGAGAAAGGTAAATGTTGATGTGAGAGGGAAAACATTGATTGGTTGCCTCTTACATGCCCCCAACTGGGGATCTGGCCTGTATCCCAGGTATGTGTCCTGACAAGGAAATAAACAGGTGACCCTGCACTTTGCTGGACAATGCCTGACCCACTGAATCAGGCCAGTCAGCTAAGAAGAATTGATACTCACAACTAAACTGTAGAGAAACCATCCAGAATAACACTAGCTGGAGGGAAGGTTTCTAACCACAGACAGAGAGAAGAAACTACTTCACCATAATGTGACTGGTTGGGAGTAAAGAGGTGCACCAGGGCTGGCTGGGCTCCCAAGGACAGCAGTTGAAGTTCTGGAGAGATATTTCAGAAGCTGGGGGTTTTCTCCTAAGATTGGGATCTAAACACCAAGTTGGGCTCCCTAGTCTACAGCACCAAAGCTGCAAAGAAACCCAGATAACATCCAGCTGTGAAAAGCAGCAGGGTTTCTGTCTGCCAAAGAGAGACAGCTGGAGACACAGAAAGACTCTTAAAGGGCCAATGTACAAAATTTCGTTTGCAGCCACTTGCCCTGGGGCTGCAACAGAGGGAGGGCAGAGTAGACTAGAGGAGAGTCAGAGGCTGGTGGCTCTGGGGAGAGAACAAAGGAACAGCTACCAGAATCCCTGTGCTGAGTCATTCCCCACACTGCAGAAGCCATCTTTCTCAGGCAGAGCACTGCTCTTCTAGTGGCATCAGCCTGAGGGGAAGCAACAACCCTGCATGAAGAAATTACTCTGCCCCACCCTGTGGTACTTAAGTGGGACTACTGATCACAGCTTGATTAGAATAAGAGATGATCGGTTCGGTTCATTAGTTTAACATCTAAGGTGGAAAATACAAAGAAGCAACCCAAATGGGTAGACAACAAGAGACCCAAATGAAAGAACAAGAGAATTCTCCAGAAGATCTAGATGAAATGAAGGTAAGCAATTTATCAGATAGAAAGTTCAGAGTAATGATTATAAGGATATTCTACAGCATGAAAAAAGATAATAGAAACCATAAAAAAGGACCAGTGAGAAATAAGGAATGCAACATCTGAGATAAATAAAAACACTGGAAGGAATAAACAGTAAATCAGATGAAGCAGAGCTCTAAATCAGTATTTTAGAAGACCAAGTAGAAAAAAATACTCAGGCAGAGCTACAAAAAGAAAGAAGCATTTTAAAAAAAGAGGGGAACTTAAGAAACATTTTGGATAACATGAAACGTAACAACATCCACATCATGGGAATAGCAGAAGGAGAAGAGAGTGAGCAAGGGATAGAGAATCCATATGAAGAAATAATGAAAAAAAATACCCTCACCTGAAGAAGGAAAAAGTCACTCAAATCCACGAAGCTCAGAGAATCCTAAACAAGTTGGACCCAAAGAGGCCTACATCAAGACACACCATAATCAAAATAACAAGGCTTAAGGACAAGGAGAGAATCCTAAAAAGCCACAAGAGAAAAGCAAATAGTTATCTACAAGGAAACACCAATTAGACTGGCATCGGATTACTCAACAGAAACATTTCAGAAGGAGTAGCATGAAACATTCAAGGTGATTAAAAATAAGGACCTGAAACCAAGGCTACTTTACCCACTGAGGTTATCATTTAAAATTGAAGAAGAAATAAGGAGCTTCAAAGATAAAAAGCTAAAGGAGTCTGTTAACACCAAACCAGTACTACAACAAATGCCCAACACTAATGTATCCTGGAAGCCAAGGAGAATGGACTGGAGTGCACATGTGTGAGGAGTGATGACTTCATCAGTGGGTGGGGTAGACACCACTGAGGGAGCATCTATACTGTATGGCTGTCACATTCAAAAAGCCTGAGAAAGTAGAGCAACAAATCTGCATCAAATTTTGTGTTGAGCATGAACACTGATTGAGAAGGCCACAGTTACGGCACCTGGTAATTGGCAGCTTCATCATCACAACAAACCCACTCATGCATGTCTTGTGCAGAGTCTTTTGGTGAAAAATCAAGTCATCCAGGTGACACAGCCCACCTGTAGCTCAGATTTGGCACCCTGCAACTTCTGGCTTTTCCCAAAACTAAAATCACCTTTGTAAGGGAAGAGATTTCAGACCACTGATAAGACTCAGGAAAATACAACAGTGCAGCTGATGGAGATTGGGAGAACTGTGTGAGGCCCTAAGGTGCCTACTTTGAAGGGGACTAAGACATTATTGTCCTATGTACAATGTTTCTTGTATCTTGTACCTTCTTCAGTAAATGTCTCTATTTTTTATATTACATGACTGGATACCTTCTGGACAGACCTCGTATACATACAATGAAATATTACTTAACCTTAAAAAGGAAATTCTATAAGAACCCTGAAACACCAATCAAAAAAACCCTATGCATCCCAATGTTCATAGCAGCACAATGAACACTTTACAATAGCCAAGTGCTGGAAGCAACCTAGGTGCCTACCAGTAAATAAATGGATCAAAAACTATGGTACTTTTATACAGTGGAATTCCATGCAGCAGAAAGAAAGGAGGAGCTCCTACCCTTTGCAACAGCATGGATGGAACTGGAAAGCATCATGCTAAGCGAAATAAGGCAGGAGGTGAGGAAATTTCAGGGGAAAAGGAGAAGGGTTTGCAGGAACAAGTATAAAGGACACATGGACAAAAACAACAGGGGCGTGGTAATGGGAGGGAGGTGGGAAGGGCTGGGGGGTGGGCTGGGATGGGAGTAAAAGGCAGAAAACTGTACTTGAACAACAAAATTTTAAAAAAATTCTGACACATGGGACAACATAGATGGAATTTGAAGAGATTATGCTAAGTGAAACATGCTACATATAAGAACAAACACTGCATGATTCCATTTATATGAGACATCTAAAACAGTCGAATTCATAGAGACAGAAAGTGGAACAAGGGATGAGGGAGGGAGTAATGGAAAATTGTTACCATAGAATTTCAGGTTAGGATGATGAAAAAGTACTGAAGATGGATAACAGTAATGGTTGTACAACAATGCGAATACATTTAATGCCACTAAACTGTGCATTTAAAAGTGGTTAAGATGGTACACTTACATATATATATTGCCACATAAAAATGTATTTTTAAATTAAAAAATAGAGTTGGAAAGAAATGCATTCAATAGAATACTGTATCTTCAGAATCCATGGACTAGACACACACGTATATGACAGAACAAACTACTTAAAGTATAAAGTGATCAGCCCTGGGTGGGTAGCTCAGTTGGTTAGAGCATCATCCCAATATGCCAAGATTGCAGGTTTGATTTCGGGTCCAGGCACATTCAAGGATCAACCAGTGAGTGCATGAATAAGTAGAACAAAAAACTGATGTCTGTCTCTGCCTGCCTGTCTCTCTCCCTCCCTTCCTCTCTCTAAAAATCAATGAATGAAATTTTTTTAAAAGTAAAAATATGTTTAGGCAATCAAGACAAAAACAATGGACAAAAAAGTTAACAAGGTGATTCAAGATGAGCATTAATACCTAGTTCTTGTCTCTCTACCAAAGAATGGGTCAGGCTTATTATGTAAACCAAGTACTTTTGGCTCACAGGTTCAGATCCATAGTATTTTCTACTTAAGGAGGGGCGTCTTAAAGATTATCTGAATTCCTATTCAGTAACAATTCCTATACATATACACACCATATCTTTACTTTAGGTCACGGTTACCTACGTGAGAAAATTCAGAAAAAAGTATTTCAGAATAAAAACTTCAGAATATTATCATTAAAAACCTCAAATTATTCATAACACACTTAAAATTCCTAACTTTAAAATCCAATGTGCCTTTCTGATTGCTAGGTCATCAATAATTGTACAAAGATATTAAAGTATGTATTACACATTTAAGGACAATATTAAAGATCCAAATTAGTTTGTATACTTACAATGTAATATTACTTTGAGCTCAACCAGAAGTTTCTTTGACCCTCCATGACTTGTTCCTGGAAGCTTTTGCATTGCTTCCCCTTTTTTATTCAGTATTTCAATCCTTAATGCACCTGTTAGTCCAAAGTTTAAAGTAAGAGTGTTTTAGTTACACCCAAAGAATCTGATGAATCTGCTAGATCTTCAAGCTGTATTTTAATTTTTCATGGTCTTTTACATATTAGAAATGTAAGACATGAGAAAAGCCTTTCTTTCAGTATTAAGGGAAAAGCAGATGGAAAGAAGAAGGAAAAAACCAAACATACCAATAGGGGTTCCAGCAGGCCTAATTTCATTTGGCAATAATTCATCTCCTTCAGGCCAAGTTACTGACAATCTATCAGGGAGCCTAGTGGGTAACCAGCATATTAATGTTTCATGATCTGTATCAGTGTGGTCTTAATTAAAAAACAGAAGTTACTAGAAACTTTAATACTTATTTATCATATATTCTGAAAGGTTAAATCTGAAATTCTATGACTAATAATCTAAAAGTTTTCTCCTCCATAACCATCACTGTGGCTACTGAAAAAGGCAAAATTTCTTGTACTAAGAGCAAGGAATTATCCATTTTTCATGATTTTACTATTTGTTTATACTTTAAGTTACCCTTTGTACATAGAATAAACTATTAAGAATAGAAGAATTATCTTGTGAGATTCAGTGAGAATCAAAATGAATGCATCATTAACTATATAAGTCACAAATAGACTTATGTTTTAGTACTTCCTTTTATTTCTTTTGTACTAATCTTTACCTCTCCAAAGTTACCACAATTTTCTTCTTGTTACAAGCCAAAGTTTTTTCTTTAACATACCCTAATCCTTGTGCCTATAATACTTTAGATATATAAAATTTCCTCCTTTTTCTGTAAAACAAATATAGAATTCTGTTTTTATAACAACTCTCAGTTTTTTAATGTTAAGAAGTTTGTCACAGTATATATATCTAGATTGCAAATGCCCTAATTAAAAGCACTATGATCTACCCTCTTGATTTTTCTTATTATTTTTATCATGCATCTTGAAATGTGAATTACCTTGCCATTTCATCTTCTACATATTTTTTAATGGTTTTCTCAGCAACTGTTCTATCCAGCTTTGCAATTGGCACAGTTCTTGTTTCATCATATAGTGCTCGAGGTTCCTGAATCAATAAAATAAATTTATACCGGCCCTTCAAAAAACAACTATTCAAATTCAGCTGCAGTGAAAACATTCACTTATTTCTTCCAAAGAAATATACTTTACCCTCATTAACTATAAAAATCATAATAGTATCATTACATTAGACCTTGATGTCTGTTTCCATTTTTCATATTATCTTCTTAGGCCTAATTAGATACCATTCAAATATTAATAACAGCATGGTAAAGGGACAAAACCCACTCTAGTTTTGGAATCATTCATGCTTAAGACAGAATTCTGTTTCCAGTGTTTACTAGTTTGTGGGCCTTGGATGAAATGTGCACTTTACAAAATCACTGTGATAAGTAGCAATAATATGTATGTTTGTTAAACACTGGGCATAGAGATGTTAAATTCAATATATTATTAATAACACCAAATATGAAATGTAAATATTCACGCTAACACTATTTTATCCAATGGAAAAACCAACTACAAGCAAAATACTTCACCTTTATTTTTACATTTAACCAAAAGTAATACCAACAGACTTTCAATAAATATTTTGTATTACTTGTCTTACCATTGCAATTTGAACCTCTCCTCCAGTAGCATAAACTTCTCCATCATGATCACCATAAAGAAAAAATTTTTCTATGCTTCCATAAAAGAGAGGAAGTGTCTTCACTGTCTTGACCTAATATTTAGTTTTGAAAAAGGATTTAGCACTAATATTTACTAAGAGAAACAGGAGTAATATAATTATTTCACAGAAACGCTTTACACAAAGAAAAAAAACTAGGTATCCATCATTAGAAAAAAATGAATTTTAAAACAGCATTCAAATATCCTAATAAAGTTGTAATTGTAAAGTTCTTCATTTACAACATATTTTTGTAAAGACAGTAGCTTCTTCATACAAAAATGTCATAGGTACGCATGTGTCTCAAATGTCCATAACTCCTCCAAAGTCAATTATTATAAATGCCGAAGTATCTCAAACCTTTTCCCCTGATAAAATCTGGCTTTCATACTATGACAAGTGACTTATAAACTCCAGCAAGTTATCATTTCCTTAAAATAAATTAGTGTGAAACTTGCCTATAGTATTTCTTTTTTCTTACATGGCTTGAAAAATCTAAGGGTAATTTCCATTAATACAATTCAGAAATTTCTGACAAGGACTACAAGACTCTATACCCAAACTACCTTTCCAGATTCATTTCTAAACCATTTCTACTCACACATGTATAACCCAACTCTACCTTGTCTATGCTCAGAATACTCCTGAGAAAGAATTTTACTTAACTACCACAGAGAATTTGACAAAGCTGATTACTCCCTCCTTCTTATAACTCTTCACATGACTTTAGGTATTATATTCTCCTACTTTCCTTCTATTTCACCAGCTTATCCCTTTATTCTCATTTGTCCCTCTTTCTAATCCCTAAACGTTAGAAAAGCAAGACTGTAGGTACATACAGTATCTCCAGGAAACTGCATCCAATTTTCACATTTATGGAGAGCATGGATATCCTTCTACTTTGGCAATAATCTGTGTAAACCTGAGCCTCTACTTCTTTCAAGGTCCTTACAAATGTGATTTCTTGCCCAAAGAATTTCATGATTAACTCTTTTCTCCCTGAGTCATCCAAAGTCAGAAAATTTTCTCCTCTCCTTCTAAACTATCAAAGAATATTCATCATCTTTTCTTGGCAGTTATCCTCTTATAACCTACTATTATTTATGCTTAGGTTATCTCTATTTTTAGGCTGTAATATCCCCAAGGACTAAGCACATCTAATAATTCTCTGCACTCTCCACAACTCAGTCAATAAGCATAGTAATTTACAAGAACCAGATACTCAATAAAACTTGCTAAAAATCATAATTTTGTATCACATTTAAAAAATCTCCATTTGAGCAGTTTACTCAAGAAACAATAAAAACCTTGCTAATTTAAGCCTCAGGCAATAAACAGGGTTTTGTCTGTTTGTTTTTTTAACACCATGCTAAACTGTCATTAAAATCAGTTTGAACTTTTCATTTTTTTTTCTGGCTCCTAAGAAGCCAATAAATACATACATTATTTTATCCTAATATATACAACCAATGTCACCCAGTGAATTCAATATTTTTTAAAAGTTTTAATAGATCAAGTTTCGAATTCTATTAAAAGTGAATCTACAAATAAGTTAAACCTACCAGCTGTCCTGCTTTGTATATTTTTCCATCCCATTCTATTGCTGAGTATGTGGCCCAGGGGCCCTGCTTTTTAGAAGGAAGATCAGAACGTGTAATTATTCCTTTAAAAAGTGTAAATTTTATTTGTTTGTCATATTTTTCATGACAGTCCTTGAGCCATAAAGCAAATTCTCTGTCAATTTTCATGCGCTGCTCCTGTAAAATTTTAAAACATTCTATGAAACATGGTAAACAAATACAACCACTGGTATCTGTCCTTCATTCCATTTTTCCTTCCACATATCCACCCCAGAAAACCTAATAAAAAACTGAAATATTTTGCCGATCTTTCTCCCATACAAATTTAAATTTCTAACAAAACCACCACTAGAGAAAGCAATCTTTATTATCATCCTTTGAACCAAAGTCTCAATAGTCAATACCAGCAATAAAACTTTTCTTTCCTGCTTTAAATCCTAGGGTATACCACAAAATGATGAATAGTAATGGCAAAGGAGAAGGAAAACTTCCTGGCTATGAGAAAGGGGTAAGTGGAAACATTTTCACTGTGAATCATGCATATTTTCAACAGGGCAAAAAGACCTCTTTTTATGTTTTAAGAACAGATATATATCTACATAAACACAAATATAGTATTATCTATGGTATTAAAATGTCATGGGGGGAGCAATTAGGAAAAAAGTTTCTTTATAAGAATGATAAGGAAAAAAGGTTGAAAAACCTTGCTACGAAAAACAAAGTTTTCCTTTTAATTATGTACTGAATTCACAGTACCAACTCAAAAATTAAATCGTAAAACTGTTTTCTAATAATACATTAAAAATGTTATTTCTTATCATTCTTCATCCCACTGGGAGATAGTATAGAGATTTATACTTAAACATAAACTAAAAGATATTGTTTAGTGCCTGTCTTGAGCAGTGTAAATAGGGAAGACAATGGCCACATTACATGCTTTCACAGGACACAATGTATAAAATTACAAAAGTTAATTTCTTTCTACATCCTTACTCTGTATTATACTATTTCCAAATGAAAATGGGGCAGAACTAAAAATGATTTCAGCTTCAAATAAAAAATACATGTAGTTGGGAAAGACTCAAAAATGGCAAGTTCCAAAGAAAACTTCCCCTAACCCTTTCCCAGGGTACCAACTCCTTTCTGAATCAGCAAATCACTGTTATCATCTTGTCAACTTGACAAGGATATTAAAATTATTAACTAGGAATGGGACAGTTTGTCTACATTTTTATACTTCACTTCAATGTATAGCCCAAATATTAGATAAAATTATTCTAAGCTAAAATGTAAAGAAGTCTCAGGATTCATTATCAACCAAATTGCCAGATGGATTAATTGAATCCTGAAATTCAGTAGTATGTTAAAGGATATGTCACATGTGTGGCAAGATAACAGGGGCATGCAAGAAGAATAATCAATGTATCTCTCATACACTGATATTTTCTCTCTCTCTCTTTCTCCCTCCTTTTCCCATTCTCTAAATAGTAAAATAAATAAAACCTTTAATAAAATAAAATTTCCCCAAATTACAAAATACATTTCTTAAAATACAATGTAACAAAGAAATAGAATTAACCTGTTATGGATAACTTTTGGAAAGACTAAACTGTTCAATAAACATTGGATAATTAATAAATCGAAGTACAAGTAAGACCTTTCTTAGGAGATAATTCATTTAAAGTATCTTAGTTGTCTATGATTCAGAATTTTTTAATAATAGCAAAATGAATATCAACATCTGATAGGAAGGACTAACTATAAATACTATGTGCTATTGTATTCTATTAAATATTTACTTCCCAGCAATTTTAGGTTCACAATAAAAGTACCTATTCTTGGCAACTCAACATTTAACTACTAAAAGAGGAGTATATCAAGTAAAAGTTTTTGAGGTATTTGGATAGAATAAAAGTACAATAGTATAGTAGTTCCACTCAACTCCTAAAAAAAATATCTACCACTCTTGTTCTATCAATCAGTGCATGTATTTTAATACTGACCAGTCTCAAATCACCTTTTAGCCCAAAGTGTTTCACAGTTCTACCTCAATTTCACACTTAAGATTAGATTTAAATTACACAGTTTGGTTCTTGCTATGCACACATAGGCCTTGTGTTAGATAAAATTGTTCTTATGTGCTCTCACCAAATGTATATGCTTGTTTAGCTTCTATTTAGTATATCATGGTCTTAATATTAAGATCTAGTAAAGAACTGTAAATTTTATCCAAAATGGTATAACCAGTTGAAATTTTTGAGAGATGTGAACACATAAATGCTCATAAGAGAAAATTTATACAAATTCTTTTTATTAAATAAAATGAAAAGTATCTTTGGTCAGGTAGCTTGGTTGGTTAGTGCTGTCCCAATATACCCATTTTGCAGGTTCGATATCCAGAGGGCACATACAGCAAACCAATGAATGCGTAAATAAGTGGAACAACAAAGCCATGTTTCTTTCTCTCACTTTCTCTCCACACCCAATCAATTAAAAAGTAAAGTATGCAAAATATCACATAAATCTACATGAATAATGACTTCTATTGTACACAATATAGAACATTTACGAATATCCAAAACTTGACATTGAAAATCATACCTGTCCATTTAAAATCCTTGTAAAAAGGGTGTTCTTATCTTTCAATTTTAGCTCAAGATCCATAAAAGTCAGTTTATTTGTGCTGACCTGGAATCTGTCATTAGTGAATAATGCACCAGATATTCTATTGTAGCACTCAATTGGTGCAAGTCCTTTCTTCTTTGGAGGAGTACACCAGTCAAAGCTTGAAGAGAAGAAAATATTAGTAAAAAGATTAGGTTATAAAACAATATAATTTCAGCAAAAATCAAAACTTACCCTTCAACAGATGTATATGGTATTAGTCGTCCATTCCAAAAACATTCGAAAATAGGCCTCTTCCCTCTTGCAGCTTTCTCAAGTATAAAACAATCATCATCATCATCTTCATCTTTTAATTCTAGAGTGTAAGAGGAAGTGGAACAAAATGTTTATTGCTATAAAGTATATGCAATTCTTATCACTGAGAAATCAATTTCTGTAAGTAAAATATTAAAGTTCCTTCAGAGAAACGGTAACAAAAACTCCTGTTCGTTAACACTGTATTCTATAAAACCCAAAGGTAGCTTTATTCTTAGTCTGCCTCACAAAGAAACACTTCCAAAGCAGTTATCATTATCAATGGTGTTTCTCATTTGAAAGTCAATGTTAGTTACATACTAATCAACCTGTGTTAGGAGCTACACTAGCTACTAGCTTGCAATCATTAAAAACTGTTTATAAAGCAAAAGAGTCATATATTACCTAGCAAAATGCCCTTCCCTACAAATATACGAGCCTAAGTCCTATACCTGAAACACAACTTTCACAATTTTGTCAGAACCAGTGTATGTTCACCTAAAAATTAGCTAGAAAACCTATGCAATCTAGCAGCAAGTTTACCTAGTTTGGGAAAATTATCAACAACACTAAGTTTATTCCCTGGCTGCTATAGGTAAGTGGATTGAGCATGGGCCTACGAAAAGGGTCACAAGGTACATGTCTGGGTTGCAGGCCAGATCCCCAGTAGGGGGAGCATGAGAGGCAACCACACACATTGTTTCTCTCCCTCTCTTTCTCTTTCCCTTTCCTTCTCTCTAAAAATAAATAAAATATTTTTTAAAATACTAAGTTTAAGTTTATCTTATATAAACTATTAAATTTTTGAGGATCAGATTCAGGTGATATAGCTAAAATTATAAAATATGTTACAAAGCATCAAACACATAATTAACACAACTGTCTATAACTTTTTTGTTATTTTGGCAATTCATTTTCATATATCCAGATAAGTTAGGATCAAACATTATAATCATGATATAGCAACACCTTAGTTATTCTGGCATTAAGTCAACCTCCCCCACATATAAAGCTCTCTACCCCCCAAAACCCTCATAAGGAGTCCTAAGTAAAAGTTCCTTTCAATCAGAGCAAATTGGTTTGCTCTTAGAGAACCCCTCTAATAATCAGTCAATTTATTGGCTCTTATTTTAAGAAATCATTTGAAGAACTTTATCTTTTTGTAAATCAGCATACAAATATTAGAAATGGCAAATTGAAAATGGGCCAGAGGCATCACGAGAAGCAGAGCCACTGAGTAGCAACACATATGAGCATCAAATAAATGATGTTGGGCATAATGACTCACAGCAATTTCTTAACCCTCACAATACCTCAATGAGGCACTAACTAGTACCCTCCATCTCATTTTATAGATGAGGAAAACTGAAGTAGGCAGTAGTTTGTCACAGTTTACACAACAGAAAGTGGCACAGGTGGGATTCAAATCAGGAAATCTGGTTCCAGAACCTGCAACACTAAGGACATACTGAGAAAGTATTTTTTTATTATTAAAAAAATACTTTATTTATTTATGTTTTTAGAGAGAGGGGAAGGGAAGGAGAAAGAGTGGGAGAGAAACATCAATGTGTGGTTGCCTCTCATGTTCCCTTCTGGGAACTGGCCTCCAACCCAGGCATGTGCCCTGACTGAGAATCAAATCGGCAACCCTTTGCTTCACAGGCCCATGCTCAATCCACTGAGCTACACCAGCCAGGGCCTGAGAAGTACTCTGAATAAGAAAATTTAATACTGTTAATCTAGGAATTCAATGAAATCTCAATAATCCTGCCAGGAGTTTTCTAAGTGAATGTACAATGATTTTAAAGTTTATCTAGAAGAATAAAAGATCAAGGAATAAAAATTTTCTCAAAGAAGAATACTGAATATCTTGCCCTAAAGAATCAATGTAGAGACTATAGCTACAGGAGAGTATCATTACCCATGCATAAAAATACAAAATAGATCTATAATAAAGAAACCAGATGTGAAAACTAAATATAATTATAAAAGTAATATTTCAGACTATTTAAAAATCATGACATTCAATATAATTGGTGCTAAGGAAACAGATTCCCATATAGAAAATATTAACTCAAAGCACTACTTCATCCTACACAAAAAAGTAGAGTACAGACGCATTAAAGATCTAAAATTATTTTTAAAAACTACAAGATCCTTTTACCTTTCCACAGTAAGACAAAAATCAGAAATCATGTAGAAAAAACTAACTACATAAAGTTTAAAACTTCTTTAAATACACCTACAAAGATAATGGGAAAATAATATGGGGAATATATGAAAGATTAATATACAGTGCACAACTAAAAGTACAGTTCAATAAGAAATCTAAGATAAAAGAATATGTAATGCTTCTTAAAGCTAGTGCTTTATTGATACACAAGTGAATACACTAAAAAATCAAGAATTACAAAAACTATAAATACCTAACATCTTAAAAAGATATGTATAAGGAAAAAGGTATTAATATTTATCTAACCTTAATAACCCAATTAACAATAATAATTAAAAGAAACAAATCACTATCCTAAATCACAACTTCATATTTTGTAGCTAAAATAACAAATTAGCATACTTGGAAAGCACGGATCATCAGGGTAAGTTTCTCTATCATATAAGAAAGGGTGATATCGGATAATCCCTTCCACTACGCCATCTCCTTCAACGTGAGCTTTGAACTCAAAACTATCAGTTGCTGTGTTTATATACAATGTCTGCATGTCATCTTGTATGTCCCTCAGGTTGACGATCTTAGATGCCTTCCCCTTTTCAAACATAGAAATCTAAAATAAAAACAAAGCAAAAATAATTAAATTCTATGGTGACTTTTGTTCTCAGCTATGATCCAACAAAGGAATAGGCAAAAACTACTTTACTTGTATAAGTAAACATCTAACTTAATGAAATTTCTTTTTTTTTTTAATGCAGGTAAGTGATGGTTGGTCGATTTTTAAGAAGATTTTATTTATTTATCTTTAGAGGGGAAGGAAAGGAGAGAGGGAGAGAAATATCAATGTACCCCTTTCATGTGCCTTTCATGTGCCCCCTACTGGGAATGGGCCTGCAACCCAGGCATGTGCCCTGACTGGGAATCAAACCACGATCCTTTAGTTCGCAGGCCCGCACTCAATCCACTGAGCTACTCCAGCCAGGTGAGATTTCTTAATGTGTTAAATAGCTATAAGTAGCATCTCAAAAAGGAATATATTACTAAAAAAACAGAAAGTAAGCCAAGAGAGCAAAGCAGATCTCAGGGACACATAAGTCATGACTACATTTAATTCAAGGTTTCTTGCTAAAGGTAGAAAGTGGAACAATGATGTATATGAAATTCTTTCTAACATGTGGGCAAGGGTATTGAGAACCAAATAATCAAATGCTTTGTGGTTCTAAATCATACTTCACCATCACAAGACTTCTGAGAACAAAAGAGAAAGTATTTATGTCGCTTTTCCTCTCTGCTTTAAGACATAGCATGCAGCAATAACTTGTATCTCCATAAAAGACAGAAAAAGAAACTAACTATGGTAAACAAAGGTTTCAGAGAAACACATCTATGGATAATCTCTTTACTTGGACATCAAATTACCAAAGAACTTTAGTAAAAAGGAGAGAAAAGTTGTTTGTTTATTAACTAAATTTTGTTATCCAGAGTCACTTGGAAGTGGAACAAATACCTAACAATTGATAAAATTGGAAAGGAATTTTATCTTACTTCAATATCAATGTTGCTGAAAGGTCCAACTTCTTTTGATGTACGTTTTTCATTTCCTTTGGGGCCATGAATATAGTAATGATAAATATGCCTAAAACATGGAAGAGTAACATTATACTTTTAAGTCACATAAAATTACAGTTCATACATTCCTGTGCCAAAAAAAAAATTAACTACTATTTGACAGTACCTACTGAGCACTACATCAAGCATTATCAAACATAATATCCCATTTAAAAGTAAAAACAATCCTTAGATGCAGGTATTATTACATTCCATTTTATACATACAAAATTGGGGAACAAGGAGCTTATATAATTTACCTAAGGTCACAGAACTTAAGAGTTTAGGAGAAGGTGGGGGCTCAATTCAAGCCTTTTCTACTTCAAAGCTCACATACTTTACAATTCCAAGAAGTGTGATTCAAAAAAATACTAGAAGGGAAGAGGTTATTATTCTACTTATCAGGAATATTAAGGACTTAAATATCAGGGAGCATATAGAATTAGATATCTTCAAGCTTTCTGCACAACTTGAGAATATTACCCTGTAACTCTCATTGCTCCTATCCTATAGCACTGAAAAATCTTATCCTAAAATTGCCCAAACAAAACTAATACATTCAATAAATTTTAAAGCACTACTTTATTTTTAAATAAAGGTTAAAGATCACTATATTGTGGTGAAATAATATTCAGGGCTAAAACATATCGGATCTGTAGTTACTCCTCACATAGGAATCTGCAGTATTCCTTCATTATAAATTTTAATTAAAAAAATAATTATCCTAGCTACTTAAAATACTATTGATAAAAGGAAATCACTGAAAATCTTAAGATCTTTCTTCAGACATCTCAAAAGTGTTAACATGGTAACCAAAGATAAGTTACAACCATACATTAAGAGAGTAAATAGCTTAGTGACTGTTTCAAAGTGGTAAAAGCTGTATGTTATTCATTGTTAGACTAGGAGTATGTCCTAACCATATGTTATGTACTCTAAGTTCCTTCAGTTAAGAAAAATAACTATTAAACAGCAAATAAAGTATGTACTTAGTAGCCTTTTGGATAAATGTGAAAAGGTACTTGTTCCAAAAACATGAGTTTTGTTTTTGCAGACATACCTGTTTTTGCAAGACTCAGTAATGCAGACTAATACCAATTAAAGAAACAATCCAGTAAAACACTACGCTATGTACAGTAGATATATATATAGCTAAAGAGAAGAGGGTTACAGCAGCAATTTTTAATCTTTTCATCTCATGGCACACATTAACTAATTACTAAAACTCGTGGCACACTAAAAAGTATAGTAAAGATATTTTTTGCTAATCTGACAAAAAGTAGATATAGTTTTGATTCATTCACACTAGACAGCTATTGTTGTGTTGGCTATGGTCATTTGTTAAAAATTTGACAATGTAAAGGAAAAGAGGTCAATGTCCCTGAGTCAATAAATAGTGAGGTATTGCATGTTTTAAGAATTCTTGCAGCACAGTGGCTGAAAATCACTGGCTTAGGGGCATTAAATAAATGTTTCTCTAATTTGGGCTAATGGAATATATACTCCATAAAAGATTTCTTAGAAGAGACAGATACACAAAGATTTCCCTTCAGTATTACTAATGTCATATAGGCACAAACACATTTTTTTTCATATTAACAGACTTGCTGCATTCACTGGGTAAATACTTAAGAGAACCTGTACCATGTACTAGGACACATTGGGTATAGAGCAGCGCACAAAAAATGACATTCCACTGTGGGAAGGCAGACAAAATCATAAGTAAAGTATATGGCATGGAAGATTACAACAGGTCCTGTAAGAGAAGTGCAAAAGGGTGCTATGGAAATGATGGCACTGAATTTGATAAATTCTAGTTTATTTAAAATTTTATCATAGGTGTCAAAATGCTTGTGCCTCAAATATTGACCAATACATTTTAGGTGACCAGTAAATATTTACAGACTAGAGGACCATTTTAATGCTAATAGAGTGCTGGTTACTGTACTAAAGGGAAGAAAATGAGGCAGGAGCAAAGCAAAGCAGACATCCAAAAAGCTTCAATGTATCTGTAATACTTTTGCTCTTACAGAAGTTGAAACATGTTATCAACATAATATAAATAATAAATCAATATAAATAATTACTTACGCTAACTGTCTTGTCCAAAGATGAAAATAATTTTTCAAGTACTGTATGTGTTCCGATTGTACCCCTGTGATAACTACAGCAGTAAAGCTATCTTTTTCCTTCTCCTCTGAGATAAGACAATGTAGAAATCTTTCATCATCACTTGTAATGTGAACAGAATCAGATGGCTGCAAGAATGAATATAAATAAAACAGATTACATACACCTTAATTATAATTACAAAAATAATATTTTTTGTGATTGACTTGGATACCTTCAAATACAGGCTTCCAGAAACTTTTGGAGAAAAATGGCACAATACAAATCAGCTGAGTGTGTGACAATACAGTGAAGTCAGAGAAATTTACACAGATTGCTAAACTAGCAAACATAAAGAAGTATCCTACCATAATGCTAAACCAATTTTAGAATCATGAAGAAAAGGTAAATATAAATAACTATAACTATAAATAACTAAATCTGTAATGCTGGAAAAAATTGAGGACACTTACCCTAGTGTGAAACAGTCCTTGCTTGGGATACCTACCACTTAATTTGGTCGACATCACTACCCAGCCCTCCATGTTCAAGAAAACTAGGATGAAGCCTGAACTCAGCTGTCTTAGTATGAAGGCATTTGTGTTTAATAAAAGAGAGTAAAACCATCCTAGACTCCATTCCACTTTCAGAAAATATCTATAGCTTGCAGAAGGGAAGTAGGGAGAAGCGATGAGGGGGAGAGTTTGAGGATAAATATTATAAACCTCTCAACTTTTAACACATATAGTGAGTCTATATATGTTAGAAATTTCATGCATATGTGTGCATGTATACAATATGTATGTTGCCATATACATAAAAATTTATAAGGATAAAGATACACACTGAACTATTGGGTTGGCCAAAAAGTCCATTAAGTTTTTTGCATACGATGACTATAGTAGTGTTTAGTTGTCTTTAACTACATTTGAAACAATTTTGTTAGACTGTATTGTGACAGCTGTCATATCAGCATGCATTTTAAAAAAAGCTTATCAAGATTAGTGAATTTTTGTGCAGCCATTTTAATATTGGAGATGGAACTAAACATGTGACATTTTTGGTGTATTATGCTTTATTATTTCAAGAAGGGTAAAAATGCAACTGAAATGCCAAAAAAAACCAAAAAAAAAAACGTGTCCAGTGTATGTAAGGTGCTAGTGTATGTGACAGATCGAACATGTCAAAAGTGGTTTGCAAAGATTCTTGATACTACTGACAATTTTAGCCAAATAATTCTTTGCTGTAGGTTGTCTTTTGCACTGGAAAAGTTTAGCAGCACCCCTGGCCTCTAACCACTGGAAGCCAATAGCTGGAGACAGCTGGCATACTCAAAATATCCCAATCAATAAAGTTATTGGTGAAAATCAAAAAACATAACAAACTTTTGGGCCAAAACAATATTATGGCTAGGAAAGTGGCTGTTTTTCTTTCTTTAAAATGTGTGTATTACTTTCTTAGGAAAAAATTGAAATAGCCCTGGCTGATGTGGCTCAATGGATTGAGTGCTGGCCTGCAAACCAAAGGGCTTCTGGTTCAATTCCCAGTCAGGGCACATGCCTGGGTTGCAGGCCAGGTCCCCAGCAGGGGACCTGTGAGAGGCATTCACACACTGATGTTTCTCTAACAAAATTAAACAGGTGCACAATTCTATGACATATTACCTGCACACTGTATTATGTGCTTACCACCCCAAATCAAGTCTCCATCCACCACCATTTATCCCCCCATATTGTCTTCCACCACTCCCTACCCACCTTCCCCAGCAATTACCACACTGTTGTCCATGAATTCTTTTTTCTGTTTTGCTCAATCCCTCCCCACCCTATTAGCCCCCATAGCCTACCCTTTATGAGTCTGTCTCTGTTTTGCTTATTGTTTGTTCATTAGATTCCACATGAGTGAAACCATCCAGTACTTGCCTTTCTCTGACTGGCTTACTTCACTTAAAAAGAAGAAAATTTTACCCTTTGCAACAGCAAGGATGAACCCGGAAAGCATTATGCTAAGCGCAATAAGCCAATATCTCAATCTTAAGAGAAAAGTCACTTGGCAAGAAACAGATTCGAGAATTGTTGACATTAAGTGGCATACATACATACATGCACACAGACAAAGCAAGACTGCAGGTTATATCAAGAACTATCAACCCCACAAACATTGTAATAAGTGCCAACAGGTCAGAAAAATAGGTGGAGTCAAAAAAAGAATAGGCTCAAAAGGTCTGGTCTGGAAGAAAGGAGCAAGGTCCTATTAGTACCAATAAATGTTTGTGGGGATGAACTAAACCCAAAATACGGGAAAAACTTTAAGAAAGATGACCCAAGAGACCTCAGTTGAAACCAGGCATCATTATATGTACAGTTTTGAAAAATCATTTAAACCGTTAATTCCTAATTTTTCACCAGTTTTAACACAGCAAATAATATTTTCACCAATATACTTTAAGACACTTTGTGATAGTAAGGTAATATGGAAAAGATAAAATGGAACACTGCTATGTAAATTGTTAAATAAATGCAACAAACTTGAAAGGAAAAAATGGACTAAGCAAAAGGAAGAAATTTCCTGGACAGAGGAGAATGTTAAGTTATAGAAAAAAATAAAAGTAGTTAATAAACATGAAAAAATTCAGCTCACTATCAATGAAAGAAAAGTTATTTTTACCCATCAAATTGTCAACATTTTGCTGCCTCCCCCCATTTCTTTTCAAAAATAAGAAAATGATCAAATAGGCACTTCCAATATACTATTCTTGGAAGTATATGTGATCTGGGATCACTCTTTCAGAAAAGTGGTTTTGTACTATATACTATGAAACACTTATAAAGTTCACAGTATGTCACAGCTGTTAAAATTCCGACAATCTAAAAAAAAAACCATAATTCAGGCAAAGTGTTATGCAAATATATTCATAGTGGTGTCTTTATAATTATATAAAATTAAACATAAGTGATATTTATTTAAATTATAGATACTCAACAAAATAGTTAAGTTATAGCACATTCAACTCAAGGAATACTATGAAGCCATTTAAAGTGTGCTGTGTACCAAAATAATTTTAACATGGAGAAATACTCAAAACGTTCATTTTAAAAAATGGGGGCTCAAACTATAGGTATATAATTAAAAAGTAAGACTAGAAGAAAATTCAACTAAACATTAAAAATACCCTTACCTGGCATTTGAAACTATTTTTACTTATTTACATTTTTCTATAAAATGTTTGCAGTTTGTTTTACAATCAGAAAAGAATTCTTAAAAATCTCAAAATTACTTTAAAGTAAAGGTTTTAAAATTGAAAATTCTAAAGTGTTACAGATGGAGAAAAATTTAATGAATCTAATAAATATCATATGCATGACCAAGATTCAAATTTATTAACATTCTGCTTATTAAAATGAGAATCAGCCCTAGCTGGTGTAGCTCAGTGGATTGAGTGCGGGCCTGCGAACCAGAGGATTGCGGTTCGATTCCCAGTCAGGGCACATGCCTGGGTTGCAGGCTGGTTCCCTGCAGGCCAACTCCCAGCGGGGGATGCATGAGAGGCAACCATACATTGATGTTTCTCTCCCTCTCCTTCCCCTCTAAAGATAAATAAATAAATAAATAAAATCTAAAAAAAAAAAGAAAAGAAAAGACATTGGCTTTTTTTTTAAAAAAAAAAGAGAGAATCAAAGCAAATTTATAACAGAAAAAAATAGATCATTTCTTTCTCTAAAGCTCTGATTTCCTAAAAGTGCATTATCCTATCACTGTTTTCTACTCTAGTTCTGTGCTTATTATACCACAAAGATTTAAAAACTCAAATTCAGTGCAAGGAAAGGTTAAAAAAATCTTATGAGCACTTTCCAGGAAGATTACTCAGCTTTATGAAAAAACTTGTCTTAAGACTTCCAGCCTGACAAAACATATATGATCACTTCTGCTATTCACATGATTAAAGAGAAATAAAAATAATTTAACCTTAAAATTCCATACCTTCACCTTTTTTAAAGCAACATTAGTATCTTAGATAGAATTAGAAAAAATTTCTTTTCCTATCATCCACCCAAATACCTTTATAATTAATGAGTTAAAATGTAGTATACCTTTCTGTTTCTAATATATCCACTATATATTGACTCTTTATTTTTCTCCTTCTTCTCAAAATCTTCTTTAGAAAGTACAAGTTCATGAACATCTTGGGAATCTGCAGGTTTGCTTATCATCTGTTGAATATTAAAAAGAGTACTTTAAAAATTCCTAAAAGTTAAACTGGATTAACACATTCAGACAGTATCAACCTCAAAGTATTTTGATTGACTTTCATTTATAAAAAATTTTACTCACTCTGGCTGATTGTCCTACAAAGAAAACAGCCTGCTTGCCCCCAACACCAAAATAGGAAATATCACTATTTAAACTTCGTGGCACTGGTACTGGTCGAACGTATCCTGAATGATCACTAAAATAAAACATTACATTAATGCAGTGATTTTAAACCAGCTACTAAAGTACAAAAAGAAACTGTCATAGCACTTTTATTAAGTATTAATTAAATGATCCCTAAGCCAGATAATATCCTGTTCAAAGGTAAAAGAATCAGAGCTAGAAATCAAGACATTATCTAGTCCAGTGTTTCTCAAAGTTTATTCATGGGAAAGCTGCATTAGCATCACCTGGATACTCTTAAGATATGCAATTCTTGGGCCTAGTAAGTCAGAAAATCTCTCAACAAGCATGACTAAATAAATATCTACACATACATATAAATGAGTTTCGAAGTGGTAAACAGTTACATATATACATATGTATACCTCAACAACCTTTCCATCAAAACTGTTTTATCACTTCAATGTAAAATTATCACTTTTAATGTAAAATTTTAATTTTACATTAAAATATAGTGTAAAGAATAATGGGAACTGTAGCAAAAAGATTCTTATTTTCATGTATCATGAAAAATGAAGAGCTCTGGGTAAACCTCCTACTGCATCACATGAAGAGGAGACAGCCCTGTGTTCTCAAAATACAGGCAAGGTCTCCAGGGACATCATTTGCCAGTATCAGAAATAAACAGAAATTATAAGTGAGGCTGTAACCACTATCACACTTAATGAAAAGGTCAGAAAGCAGATGTGGCACACCTGGAAAGAATTAGAGAAGATAAAGATATATTGAAATAACTTACAGATAAGAAACAAAAGAAAGAAAAGGAACGGAAAAAATCAAAGTGGGTCTAAAAGACATGAATGACTGAAGGAAAATATCTCACACAGTGTAAGTGTAATTCCAGAAAGGGAAGAGAGAATGGATAGCAGCTGCAAATATTCTTGAAAAACTGAAAAATGAGGCTCTACAGATTCAGACCAAAGGAGCCCAAACAGGATACATAAAAAGAAATCCACAACACAGTGAACACCAAAATCCAAAGAACTAGAAAACAGGCTGCGATGTAATACAAGATAAAACAAGCTAGCAGGCTTTGAAAGCACCAATGTAAGATGGTAGAATACTATCTCCAAAGTACACAGAGAAAAATATGTCGACCAAGATTTGTGAACTAGAGCTAAATAAACAATTTACAGATAAAAACCAAGAGAATTTACCATTAAGAAATTTGCTCTAAAGGAATGCTTCTACAAGCACAATTTGACATGGAAGGTTATCATAACATGGTAAGTAGAAAGTTAATTTTTAAAATGCTTTTTCTAAATGTGTTGTTACCAAAAAGGAGTGTATAAGCTGTGAGATTTCTAAAAAGTCTGATTTGAAATACTACACAACAAAAGTATTATTTTGGCAAGGAAGTGGTCAGAGCTAAAGTGTTCTAAATTCTCTAATGTGGGAGGGGGAGATACTTAATTTTTGAAGTATAAAGTTAAATATGCATTTTAAAATTTAAAACACAACCAGGAAAATAAACATACAAATTTGAAAACATTAAAGAAAAAAAAGGTGGAACAAGATTGTAAAAAGAGGGACTTCCGCCAAAATGGAGGCATAGGTGGAAACACTGTGCCTTCTCCCACAACCAAGTTCGAATACAACAAAGGTTTAGTAAACAAAGACACAGCCAAAGAACAGAAAACTGAACTATAAGGAAGTCCGACAACAATGAAAGTTTAACTGGGACCGGTAAGAGGGGTGGAGCCAGTAGCAGAGCAGGGTGGGCAGGAAGGAGCCCGAGACCCAGGCAACCCAGGCAACCCAGGCAACCCAGGCAACCCAGGCAACCCAGGCACACAGGCAGTGGGGTAGCAGAATGGACCCAGTGAGGGTGCGGGGCAGGCTGAGCGTGGTCACACATTCGAGCGCGTGCGCATATAAACCAGCAGAGGTGTGAGCAGCGAGACAGACCCCCACAGGCCCCAGCTGCGAACTGCGCAGGCCCCAGCCCGCGCAGGCCCCAGTGGCAAACCCAGTGAGGGTGCGGGGCAGGATAATCGAGGTCGCACATTTGCACCAGTCCAGGCGGCCCCGGCAGCGGCAGCGGGAGGAAGCAGAGGGGAATGCCATTGATTTCCTTTGACCCCGCCCCCACATACAGCGTCACAACCCAGAAACTGAGTTGCCCTGCTCTGGTGAACACCTAGGGCTCCACTCCTCATACATAACAGGCACAAACAGTTCAAAATATGGCTCAAGAAGAACTCGAAGTCCCAGAGCCGATAACTCTAAGCGACCAAGAAATAGCCAGCCTCTCAGATGCACAGTTCAAAACACTGGTCATCAGGATGCTCACAGAACTGGTTGATTATAGTCACAAATTAGAGGAACATATGAAGGCTAAACTAATTGAAATGAAAGGAAATGCACAGGAAACCAATAGTGATGGAAAGGAAACTGGGACTCAAATCAATGGAGTGGACCAGAAGGAAGAACGAAACATCCAACCAGAAAAGAATGAAGAAATGAGAATTCCAAAAAATGAGGAGAGGCTTGGGAACCTCCAGGACATCTTTAAACGTTCCAACATCCGAATTATAGGGGTACCAGAAGGGGGAAAGAAACAGCCACGAGTGGAAAACATATTTGAACAAATAATAAAGGAGAACTTCCCGAGTCTGGCAAAGGAAATAGACTTCCAGGAAATCCAGGAAGCTCAGAGAGTCCCAAAGAAGTTGGACCCAAGGAGGAACACACCAAGGCACATTATCATTACATTAGCCAAGATGAAAATGAAGGAGAGAATCCTAGAAGCAGCAAGAGAGAAGGGGACAGTCACCTACAAAGGACTTCCCATCAGACTGTCAGCGGATTTCTCAAGAGACCTTACAGGCAAGAAGGAGCTGGAAAGAACTATTCCAAGTCATGAAATCCAAAGACCTACATCTAAGATTGCTCTATCCAGCAAAGCTTTCATTTAGAATGGAAGGACAGGTAAAGTGCTTCTCAGATAAGATCAAATTCAAGGAGTTCATCATCACCAAGCCCTTATTATATGAAATGTTAAAGGGGCTTATCTAAGAAAAAGAAGATGAAAAATATCAACAGTGAAAGGACAGCAAACTCACAGTTAACAACCACACCTAAAACAAAAGCAAACTAAGCAGACAGCTAGATCAGGAGCAGAACCATAGAAATGAAGAACACATGGAGGGTTAGCAACAGTGGAGTGGGAGGAAGGGAAGCGGGGAGAAGGTACAGAAAATAGCATAGACAGTAGGTAGAAAATAGATAGGGGGGGGCAAGAATAGTAGGGGAAATATAGAATCTAAAGAACTTGAGACACATGGTCATAAACTAAAGGGGGGAAATGGTGGGGGAGGGGGTGTGCAGAGTGGAGGGGAATGAAGGGGAAAATAGAACAACAACTATAATGGTATAATCAATAAAATATATTTAAAATGTTTTAAAAAGATTGTAAAAAGAATCAACAAAAAGATGCAATGAATTTTTTAAAAAGACAGAAACCAAAACAAAAATAATGGGATAGATAAAAATATCTTCATTGGTGTAAAAAAGTCTGCATCCCATATATTCATACTCAAAATAACATAAAAACAACAATGACCAGGTAAGACACTGTTAAACCACACCTACAAAGCAAGCACAAAAAAACTACTGCTCCCTGAAAACATATAAAGGCATCATTATATGCAAACCCATCTCTATACAACATAGACACAAACCTTGTCCCCACAAAACACACATAAAATGCCTCCACACAAAAAATCATGCATATACAAACACCCCCACAAAATATAAAAACATACCACCCCATATACCATACATGTACACTGCCCCTAACACAAAAACACAGCCTGACATCATACAACATACACACACCAACAATAAAAAAAAAAATTTAAAGTCAGACAAGGCACACACAACATATACTGAGAAACAAAGAACAACAACTTATTCATCATAAACTAAGGAAGCAAGTAGAAGATGGAGTGACATTTTTAATATACTGAAATTTTTAACATACTTAATCTAAAATTCCATGCTCAGCAAAAATACCTTTAAAGGTGAATGGGAGGGAGGGAGAGATATAGATTTTATCACACATAAAAAGTTGAAAAATTCATCAAGAACTTGAGATATAAAAACTGTTAAAAGACCTACAAGAATGAAAATGATACTACACAGATTTACATAAAGGAATGAAGACCACCAGAAACACTAAATATGTGGGTAAATATAAATTGACTCGGGCAATCAAACAGAGACTTGTATGTGCATGTTCATAGCAGCATTAATCACAACAGACAAAAGTCAGAAACATGCCACGTGTACACTAACCTACATATGGAAAACAAAGTGTGGCAGAGCTGCATAGTACAGCCATAAAAAGAATAAAGTCCTAATACATTCTACAATACAGATCAATCTTGAAAAGATTATGCTAAGTGAAGCAAACCAGATGCAAAACAAAACCAGAATCACAAATGTGTGATTCTTCTTAAGTGAGAAACCTAGAATAGGCAAATTCTCTGAGACAGAAAGTAGAACAGTGGTTACCAGCAGCTGAAAGTAGAGTTAGATTCCGTTTGTCAAGGATGAAAAATTCTGGTAATACATAATGGTAACATATATAAAACACTGTGAATAAAATTAATGCCA
Organism: Sturnira hondurensis; assembly: GCF_014824575.4. Classification (NCBI taxonomy): domain Eukaryota; kingdom Metazoa; phylum Chordata; class Mammalia; order Chiroptera; family Phyllostomidae; genus Sturnira; species Sturnira hondurensis. Next base: position 1,468,840 of record NW_028085098.1, read on the forward strand.
CTGAGTCATACATCTTAATGTGGTCACAAAGGCAAATTTTATGTTACATAGTTTTTACCACTTTTTTTCAAGGACTGTTAAAAAGACACAGAGAGAGCAGAAAAGTGGTTGCCTGACTGGGGCTGGGGAGTGCAGGAAATAGGGAGAGGTAGGTAAGGTTGGTAATTTCAGCTGAAAGATGAATAAGGTCTAAGGATCTAATGCATATAACAGTGAGTATAGTCAATAACACTGTATTGTGTAACTGAAATCTAAGAGACAACTTAAGTGTTCTCACTTAAAAATAATAGATGAGATGTGTTAATTAAAAGCAAAATAGAATATACTTAGATATTGACAGTATATATCAAATGCAAAGTATATAAAAACAAAAGCAAAAAGATCAACATGGTGTACAATAAAATAACAGCACTGTTACAGTATATTTTAACTATATGTATAAACAGTATGATATTGCTACTCAATATAGACTATAAATTAAAGATGTATGTGGTGAATCCCAAAATTACTAGTAAGACAATAAAATAAAGTAACAGTTAATAAGACAAGGGAAATAAAATGGAATCACCTACATATCCAAAATACTCAATGAAAAATTAGGAAGAAAAAAGGGAATGGGAATAAAAAAATGACAGAAAAAATAAAAACAAATAATGAAGATGGTATGTCCATATCCAAAAATAACAACAATCACATTAAATGTAATTGGTCTAAATATCCCAATTAATAGAGAGAGATTGTCAAATTTTAATACTCAACTATATGCTACCTAAAATAAACTCTCTTTAAATATAAACAGACAATAGGTTAGAAGGCTGGAAAAATACCATTTATATTAATATCATTATACTAATGAAAAGAGAGCTGCAGTAGCTTTATTAACATCAGACAAGGTTGAAGAAAAAAACAATGAAATAAATACATGGATAAATAAAATACACTACTGTTCTTATTTTCAGTTTTTTAAAAAAAACTGAAAACAAGCCTCCTGAACTCAAATTAACACTGTCTGATGTCTTAAACTTCAGGAAGCACACAGGGTCCCAATCAAGAGGAACCCAAAGAGGCCCACTCCAAGACACATCATAATTAAAATGGCAAAATTCCAAGACAAAGAGAGAATCTTAAAGGCAGCAAGGGAGAAACAGGAAGTGACATACAAGGGAGCCCCAATAAGACTAGCATCCTGATGTCTCAATGGAAATGCTACAAGACACAAGGGAATGGCAAGAAATATTCCAAGTAATGAAAAACAAAGGCCTACAACGAAGACTACTCTAACCAGCAAGGCTCTCAGTTAAAATGGAGGGCCAAATAAGGAGCTTCCCAGACAAAAGAAGCCTCAAAGAATACACTTCCACCAAACCAGCACTCCAAGAGATGCTAAGGGATCTGCTTTAAGGAAAAGAAGAAAAAGAGTGACAGAGAGAGGAACACAGGTACAAAGGAAGTAAAATGGCAAATGAATAAGGACCTATCAATAATAACCTTAAATGCAAATGGGTTAAATGCTCCAATCAAAAGACACAGAGTGGCTGAATGGATAAGAAATCATCATCCACACATATGCTGCCTACAAGAGACCCACCTCAGAACGAAAGATCTACACAGTGAAAGTAAAAGGCTGAAAACAAATATTCCAAGCAAATGGACAGGGAAAAAAAGCCAGGGTAGCAATATTCATATCAGACAAAATAGACTTCAAAACAAAGGCCATAAAAAGAGACCCAGAGCGACACTACATTATACTCAAGGGAAGAATCCATCAAGAAGACATAAACATTATAAACATATGCGCCCAACACAGGAGCACCCAAATATATAAGGAAAATCTTGGAGGACTTCAAGAAAGATATTGACAGGAACACAATTATAGTAGAGGATTTTAATGCCCCACTGTCAAAAATAGATAGATCTTCCAAACAAATATTAACCAAAATATTGTGGCACTGAACAATGTCCTGGATCAAGTGTATTTAACATATACATATATATATAAATAAATAAAACTTTTCTTTCCAAAGAAGCAAAATATATTCTTTTCCAATGTACATGAAACATTTTCCATGATAGGACACAAAACAAGCCTGGACAAATTCAAGAAAATTGAAAGCATATCAAGCATTTTCTCTGACCACAAGGGACTGAAACTAGAAACCAATCTCAAGGAAAAAACTCAAAAACACTCAACTACATGAAGATTGAACAGCACGTTATTAAACAATGAATGGGTTAAGAATGAGATCAAGGAAGAAATAAAAAATTTTCTGGAAACAAATGAAGATTAACTCACAACAGTCCAAAACTTAGTGGAAACAGCCAAGGCTGTCCTAAAAGGGAAGTTCATAGCAATACATGCCTACCTAAAAAAGACAGAAACATTTCAAATAAACAACCTAACCCTACATCTACGGGAACTGGAGGGACAACAACAAAGACAGCCCAGAGCAAGTAGAAAGGAGGAAATAACCAAGAACAGAATTGAACAATAGAGAGACCAAAGGAACAATTCTAAGGATGAATAAATCCAGGAGCTGGTTCTTTGAAAAGATAAACAAAATCGACAAGCCTTTAAGCAGACTCACGAAGGAAAAAAGAGAGCACCCAAATAAACACAATCAGGAATGAAAGAGGAGAGAAGCTGAATCTCCCAAAGCTGAATGAAGAAGAAACAGAAAACCTGAACAAACCAGTAACAGCTGACAAAATCAAAGCAGTAATCAAAAAACTCCCAGCACACAAAAGCACTGGACTGACAGTTTCACAAGAGAATTTTACAAAACATTTAAGGAAGAGCTAACCCCTACCCTTCACAGGCTATTTCCAAAAATCCAAGACGATGGAGGACTCCAAATTCTTTTTATGAAGCCAGCACCATCCTAATCCAAAACCCACATAAAAACAAAGCAAAGAAAGAAAACTACAGGCCAGTATTGCTGATGAACAGACACTAAAATCCTCAGCAAAATATCAGCAAATGGCATCCAGCAATAATACATCAAAAAGATCACACACCATGATCAAGTGGGATTCATCCTAGGGATGCAAAGATGGTACAATACTAGCAAATCAATAATCATAATACATCACATAAACAAAGGAAAGACAAAAATCACATAATCATATCAATAGATGCAGAAAAAGCATTTGATAAAGTACAGCACCCATTTATAATAAAAACACTCAGCAAAGTGGGAATACAGGGAGCATTCCTCAAAATAAAAAGGCCATATATGAGAGACCTACAACCAACATCATACTCAATGGACAAAAACTAAAAGCTTTCCCATAAAGATCAGGAACAAGACTAGGATACCCGCTTTCACCACTTCTATTCAACACAGTATGGAAGTCCTAGCCACAGCAATCTGACAACAGGAAGAAATAAAAGGCATCCAAATTGGAAAAGAGGAAACAAAACTGTCATGTTTGCAGATGACATGACAGTACACTTAGAAAATCCTACAGACTCCACAAAAAACTACTTGACCTAATAAGTGAATCTGGCAAAACAGCAGGATACAAAGTCAATATTCAGAAATTGAAGGCATCTTTGTATACGAACAATGAAATACTGGAAACAGAAATCAGAAATCCCATTCAATATAGCAACAAGAAAAATAAAATACCTAGGAATAAACCTAACCAAGGAGGTAAAAGACCTGTATGCAGAAAAGTACACAACACTGAAGAAAGATATTAAGGAAGACACAAATAAATGGCAGTATGTACCACGTTCATAGATTGGAAGAATTAACATCAAATGTCCATACTACCCAAAGCAATTTATAGATTCAATGCAATCCCTATTAAAGTACTAATGACATATTTCACAGATATAAAACAAACATTTCAATAATTTATATGGAATCATAAAGGACCCTGAATTGCTGCAGCAATTTTGAGAAAGAAAAAAGGAGGGATCATAATACTTGATATCAAACTGTATTACAAGGCCACTGTAATTGAAATGGCCCAGTACTAGCATAAGAACAGACACATGGACCAATGGAACAGAACAGAGATCCCAGAAATAAACCCAAGTCTCTACAGTCAATTAATATTCAACAAAGGAGGCAGCAACATAAAATGGAGTAAAAATAGCCTTTTCAACAAATGGTGTTGGGAGAGCTGGATAGTTACATGCAAAGAAATGAAAATCGATCACCAACTTACACCATACACCAAAATAAATTCAAGGGTGGATAGAAGACTAAATATAAGTCATGACACCATAAAAGTCATAGAGAACACAGGCAAGAAATTATCAGATATTCCATGCAGTAATTATTTTCACAAATACGTCCCCTAGAGTAATGGACAGAAAGGAAAGAATAAACAAATGGAATCTCATCAAAATAAAAAGCTTCTGCACAGCTAAAAAACATTAGCAAAATAAAAAGAGAATCAAGAGTATGGGAAAACATACTTGCCAGTGATACCTGAGACAAGTGTTTGATCTCCAAAATACATAAAGAACCACACAACTCCACTCCAGGAAGACAAAACAACCTAATTAAAAAATGGGCAAAGGACCTGAACAGACACTGCTCCAAGGAGGACATACAGAGGGCCTGGGGACATATGAAAAGATGCTCAGCATCACTAGCCATCAGAGAGATGCAAATTAAAACCACAATGAGATACACTTCACACTGGTCAGAATGGCTCTCATTAATAAATCAACAAACAAGTGTTGGAGAGGTTATGGAGAAAAGGGAACCCTAGTGCACTGTTGGTGGGAATGCAAACTGTTACAGTCACTGTGGAAAACAGTATGGAATTTCCTCAGAAAACTAAAAATGGAACTGCCTTTTGACCTGGCAATTTCACTGCTGGTATTATGGCCTAAGAATCCTGATATACCAATCCAAAGGAACCTATGCAACCCAATGATCATAGAAGCACAAGTTACAATAGCCAAGTGCTGGAAGCAACCTAGGTGCTCATCAGTAAATGAGTGGCTCAAAAAACTGTGGTACTTTTACACGATGGAATACTACACAGCAGAAAGAAAGAAGGAACTCCTATTCTTTGTGACAGCATGGATGGGTTTGGAGAGTATTATACTAAGTGAAATAAGCCAGGAGGTAAAAGACAAATACCATATAATCTCACCTATAAGTGGAACCTAATCAACAAAACAAGCAAGCAAACAAAATATAACCAGAGACACTGAAATGAAGAATAAACTGACAGTCACCAGAGAAGAGGTGGGAGGGGATAATAGGGGGAAAGACAGGAAAGGGTTGTCAAAGAACATGTACAAAGGACACATGGACAAAACCAAAGGAGGATAGGCTCAAGGGAGGGAGGGAATGGGTGGGAAAAATGGAGACAACTGTACTTGAACAACAATGAAAAAATGTTGAAAAAAAATTAACAGCTGATTCTTCATCAGAAATCATGGAGCCAGGAAAGCAATAAGCTAAAATACTAAAGGTGCTGAAAAAAAAACCCACTGTCAACCAAGTATTCTGTATGTAGCATAATAACCTTCAAAAATGAAGATCAAGACACTACCAAATAAATAAAAACTGAGAGATTCTATTATTAGATATGACCTAAATTAGCTATTATGTAAAGTGTTTGGGGCAAAAATGAAAGGAAACTAGAAAGTAACTTGAAAAAAAGAAGAAATAAAAAGTAGAGGTAACTGTATGTAGATAAACAGACAAAGACAGCATAAAACTAATATTTATAACACTTTTGATTTAAAAGATAGCCACATAAAGCAGTAAGTATAAAACTGTTGACAGGGTTATAATGTATAAAGGTAATTTACAAAAAAAATAATAATTCAAAGGCCTGGGGAAGGAATAAAGCTATATATTAAAAGTAAAGTTTTTAAATATTACTGACATTAAATTGGCATTAATCTAAACTAAGCTGTTATAAAGTATTAAATAAAAGTAATCCCCAGAAAAACTAAAAAAATAGATAACTATTAAAAGTATATTAATGATTGCTAGAAGTTGGGGACAGGGAGATGGATGAGGAATAACTGCAAATCGGTATACGGTTTCTTCTGGAGTTATAAAAATGTTCTGAAATTAGTGATGATAATTTGCGACTACATCCAAAATCACAAATTGTATATTCTAATATGGTGAATTTTAAGGTATATAAATTATCTAACTATAAAAAATAAATTCAATGAAGATACACTTAAGACAGATCTGAGCATTTCACTGTATGTGAATTTTACTTCAAAAGAAACAAAACTGAATGCTAGATAATGATATCAATGCTTAAACATTAAAAGAAAGTTTACTGATATCTGTAATTTATTTGAATGAAATAGAAAGTTAAGATGAACTAAAAGTTAGCGGGATAAATAGATATGTGGTAAAGCAACTGTCAATGGTAAAAACTAAGTACAAGTATCTGGGTATTTACTATAGAATTTCGAATTTTCTGTATGTTTAAAAATGTTCATAAAATATTGAAGAAAAAATAGTGCTCAGAAGACAGATCCACAATTCTAGGGGAAAAAAGACAATTTTATGACAGACAAAAATGCAAGGCATTATTATAAAGGAAACCAGAGAGACACAACAAAGGGAAAAAATCTAAATATGAACATTACCTGAGATATTTTTAATTAGTGATAAATTTCCTGGGTGTGATAATGGTTTTATGGTTATTTATGAGAACTTGAAGGAGATATTTCAACTTACTTTCAAATGACTTAGGAAGAGAAAGTATAAGAGTGTATGAGTGAGTTTGTGTGTGTCTAGATAGAAGATAACAAAAGTGGCAAAATATTAATTGCTTAAAGGGTACATCTAGTACTGTCCTTTCAGTTTATTTGGTGGCTTGAAATTTTTCAAAATAAAAAGGGTAGAGGGAAGGGTAATACCAAGGTGAGAATTATAAAGAATATTGTCAAATTAGAAATCTCATGTCATCTCCCTCTATTTTCCCTTTCGTGTATTATGTTCTAATGATACCGGTCTCCTTTCCGCCTCTTAAACAAAACAAACTGATCACAATTTCAGAGTCTCTATGTACATCTTCATTTAAGTATTTTCTTCTCCTTCTGATAACCAATACTTCCATTTATTTCAAAACATAATATACTTTTAGATCCTTGGATACTACTAAGTTATAACTCAGTTTAAATATCCAGGGGGTATTTTATTTTAGCAAAGATAGGTTCTAAAAATCAGAACACTGGACAGATTAATAATAATAGATTTTTAATCTAATAATAAAAACTAGATTAAAAATGTAGGCCATGGCTCTCATTCACTGTCTTGGCATTAAAGATGTTAGTTACAAAGACACATACCTATTTTATTTTTTTAAAATGCTACTTACTATTTATCTGTAGATGGGGAAGGGCTGGGAAAAAAAAAGGGAGAGAAACATCAACTGGTTGCCTCTTGCACATACCCCAACTGGGGACCAGGCCCGCAAATCAGGCTTGTGCCCTGACAGGGAATCAAACCTATGGCTGGTCCTCTGCTTTGTGGGACGATACCTAACCAACTAAGCCACCACCACTCAGGAAACAAAGATAGATTTAGAATACCACCAATTACCCCAATATTTACAGACACAGGTGTTCTCAAAAGTCTTTCTCTAATTTTAGCAAAGAGAAACCACCCAAATTTTATCCTTTAACTATATAGCAAGTTCTAGTTTTCTTGAGGGCTCTCCCCGACTTTTGCAGAAAATTATATTTCCAACCTTCAAATTAAAATTTTACCCACACGTCCAGCCAAGATGGAGGCGTAGGTGGAAATACTGTACCTTTTCACACAACCAAATTTAAAGACAAGAAAGATTTAGGAAAAAAACACAACCAAAACAGACAGAAAATTGAACTGTACCAAAGCCCGACAACAACAAACCATTCATCCAGACTGGTAGGAGGGGCGGAATTGGTGGCCAGCGGAGAGGGGTCACAGCAGGGAAAAGCAGTGGGTGCCAGACCGACCCAGGCACACAGGCAGCGGTTGGCAGATGCCAGACATGGGGTGGCAATGGGCAGACCCAGTGAGGGAGTTAGGTGGCTGGCTGACCACGGTCACACATTCATGTGCAGATAAACCAGGCAAAAAAGACAGTGAGACAGACCTCACAACCCAGGGCCCCATCAACGGGAATTAAAGCCTAAAGCACTGATTGAAAAAACTTTTGGGGTTCAGGTGCCAGGAGAGGTTCTCAGCCTCACAGGAGAGTTTGTTGGAGAGACCCACAGGGTCTTAGAACTTACACAAGCCCACCCACCCGGAAACCAGCACTAGAAGGGCCCAATTTGCTGTGGGAAGCGGCACAGGGGACCAATATCCGAGAGAGCTTGGAACAAATGCCATTGCTCCCTCTGTGACTCCAACCCCACCCCCACATAAAGCGTCACAGCCCAGCAATGTGGGTTGTCCCACCCTGTTGAACAACTAAGGCTCCGCCCCTCATATGTAACTAGTGCAACCTCACAAAAACATTTTGGCTCATGCAGAAGAACAGCTCAAAGCTCCAGAGCCAGTACTTCTAAGCGACAAGGAGATAGCCAACCTATCAGACGCACAGTTGAAAATAGTGGTGATCAGGATGCTCACAGAACTGGTTGAATTTAGTCACAAATTAGATGAAAATATGAAGGCTACACTAAGAGAAATAAAGAAAAATGCACAGGGAACCGACAGTGATGGAAAGAAAACTGGGACTCAAATCAATGGAGTGGACCAGAAGGAAGAAAGAAACACAGAATTAGAAAAGAAGAAACAAGAATTAAAAAAAAAAGAGGAGAGGCTTAGGAATCTCCAGGACATCTTTAAATGTTCCCACATCCGAATTATAGGGGTACCAGAAGAGGAAGAGGAAGAGCAACAAGTGGAAAATTTATTTGAACAAATAATAAAGGAAAACTTCCCCAATCTGGCAAAGGAAATAGATTTCCAGGAAGTCCAGGAAGTTCAGAAAGTCCCGAAGAAGTTGGTCCCAAGGAAGAACACACCAAGACACATCATAATTGCGTTACCCAAGATTAAATGAAGGAGAGAATTCTAGAAGCAGCAAGAGATAAGGGGACAGTCACCTACAAAGGAGCTCCCATCAGACTATCAGCTGATTTCTCACAAGAGACCTTACAGGCAAGAAGGGGCTGGAAAGAACTATTCCAAGTCATGAAAGGCAAGGACCTACATCCAAGATTGCTCTATCCAGCAAAGCTTTCATTTAGAATGGAAGAACAGATAAAGTGCTTCTCAGATAAGGTCAAGTTAAGGGAGTTCATCATCACCAAACCCTTATTATATGAAATGTTAAAGGGACTTATCTAAGAAAAAGATAAAAAATATGAACACTGAAAGGACAGCAAACTCACAGTTATTAACAACCACACATAAAACAAAAGCAAAAGCAAACTAAGCAGACAGCTAGATCAGGAGCAGAACCATAGAAATGGAGATCACATGGAGGGTTAGCAACAGGGGAGTGGGAGGAGGAGAGAGGGGGAGAAGGTACAGCGAATAAGTAGCATAGATGGTAGGTAGAAAATAGACAGGGGGGAGAGCAAGAATAGTATGGGAAATGTAGAAGCTAAAGAACTTGTGACACATGGACATGAACTAAAGGGGGGAATGGGGGGGAAGAGGTGTGCAGGGGGGAAGGGAATGAAGGAGGAAATAGGACAACTGTAATGGCATAATCAATAAATATATTTTAAAAATTTTATCCATACACACACATACATGTACCAGGTTGGTATATTCACACATATGCTTTTCATTTCCAGGCTATGCAAAGACATGCTTTTAGAGCTCTATTAATGTTATTAAAGCAAAAGACAATCTAACCTAATAGGAGAAATTGTGACCTTCCTATGTAGTGGTTGATATATAACACACTGATTTTGACTTCTTTTTTTTAATTCAAATGCTATTTTGATCACTCATCATCCAAGAACATTCAAATAATAAACCCATAACAAACAGATGTTAAAGACTGGTCTTCAAAGATTATGGCCAATAATGCCACACTTACCTATAACTTTGCAAACAACATAAAACCATATCTACACCTCAGTGGCCACCTAGCTATTCAGGAGAGCTTCTTTAACTGTGAGCCATTGAGGCTATCAGCTTGAGTACTCCTGACTATTTTTTTAAGTTTGAATACTATATGGATCTCAGCAGAGGTGGGAGGAGCCAGCTCAACCTTAGCATAGTATCAAAATGCAGCCAATCAAGGTTTGAATAAGTCACAGCAGTGTTTACCAACATGGAGGGTAGGAGGGGGTCCTTCTCCTCAAGGTTAGAGACAAACTTGGCCATGGTTCTAGGATGGAATGTCTGTGGTCTCCAAATATTTTCTTCTTTCAAGCTTCAAAGAGGCCACTGACTTCTCTAATCACCTTACCTAAAGGAGGTGATTCCTTTAGGTAAGAGGCCATATAACTTCAAAGAGGCCACTGACTTCTCTAATCACGTTACCTAAAGAAGATGGCCATCAGATTCTAACATATTATTCAGTATTGTCTTAACAGCAATTATCAATAACTGAAATGATTATAACTTTGGTGTGTGTTTACTTCTGATTTTCTCTCTACTACAACAGAAGCTACAGGCCAAAACAGCTGATGTGTACTTTTAAGATGTCCTTCCTTTTCTTCCATAGTCTGTATCTTATGATATCCATCATTGTATCCAGTGAAAACTGAATTCAAAGCAGTAGAGTAATTGACAGTTTCTTCTACAGGAGTAGATGCTAGGGGAGTGAGGGAATACAACTGATACTAACAAATTAGAATGAGTCAAGGAACTGTTACTGGACTCAAGGACAGTATGATTATATAATAACTATAATAACTGATTATTTACTGATATAATACCTACAAATAGCTAGAGGAAAAAAACAGCAACAGGTAGATTTCTACCAAAATTAAACAAAATTTCTCTAACATTTGGATTAACTTTAAAAGTTGGTGTTGTGCTAAAATCTAGAAAAAAGTCAATATCCCATTAATGCAGTTGAGATCTAATTTTAATACACTGTAGACTCTCCTACTTTCTCCTCCTCCATTTGACTTTACATTTTTCTGACTTTTTAGTCCAATATACCATCTGTTCCCTTTTCCCTTTACCTAATATTTTTATCCTTCTCTATAGCTATTTTAGAAATCCTTGAAGATGCACTTACAAAAATCATGAAAAAGAATGGCTATAGAAGTCTGAGGCCAAGAATAAGAAATAACTAAAATTATAGCTTATATTTATTGACTGCTTACCATATGCCAGGCACTCAATTGTTCTTCACAAAACCTTATGAGGTATTATCCATTTTACAGATATGTAAACTGAGACAAAGGGAAGTACCTTGATCAATGCCACATAATTAGTAAGGCTAGAAATCAAACCAGGCTAAAAGATTCCAGAGCCCTTGATCTTCACTCTATTGCCTTCCACCACAACACTGTGTCTTTACAAACTTAATGAAAATTCTAAGGGTACTAAAATTTCAGCAATGAGATGGTAAATATACTAACTACACTAATTTTAACACATTTTTAGATTAATACTTAAATTTGGGTGACTTTCTTCGATAGCAAAGAGCAAAACAGGACTTGAACAAAAATATTAACTACTTACATAAGAAGACCAACAGACTCTTCCCAAGTATATTTCCTAAAGTACACAACATTGCTTAAGATAGCAAAAGATTTATGGATCATCACTTACTAGAACTGAGTTAATATCCCAAGGGCCTGAATCTTTGTATCCCTGACAGTTTCTAGTAATATTTTGTTTCTTCTATGACATTGTCATTCACGATATTTTTACAAACACACTCTGATAGAAAACTTCTGACTTGCTTCTATTCCCTGACAGCTGTGAATGTTCTGTAACACAGACCCCTAAAAGAGAAACAGAGAGCTCAACCAAACTATATGCGTTACCCATTTTAAAAGTGGCATTAAGGGACTTCTGCCAAGATGGAGGCATAGGTGGAAATATTGTACCTCCTCTCACAACCAAGTTTAAAGTGGACAAAGTTTCAGTAACAAAAACGCAGCCAAAACACAGAAAATTGAACTATACGTAAGTCCGACAACAACAAACCACTCAGCCAGACCGGTAAGAGGGGTGGAGCCGGTAGCAGTGCAGGGTTGGGCAGGAAAGATCTCCTGACCCAGGTGCACAGGCAGCCGTGGGCAGATCCCAGGTGTGGGGTAGCAACTGGCGCACCCAGTGAGGGCCCAAGGCAGCAAGCTGACTGCGGTCACACATTCACGCACAGTAAACCAGCAAAGGAGCGAGCAGTGAGAAAAACCACGCAGGCCCCAGCTGCGGGAAGCAGCAGAGGGGACTGCCATTGCTCCTCTCTGACCCCGCCCCCACATACAGCTTCACAACCCAGCAACTGAGTTGCCCCACCCTGGTGAACACCTAGGGCTCCACTCCTCATACATAACAGGTACGAACAGACCAAAACATGGCTCAAGAAGAACTCAAAGCCCCGGAGCCAATAACTCTAAGCGACCAAGAAATAGCCAACTTATCAGATGCACAGGTCAAAACACTGGTGATCAGGATGCTCACAGAACTGGTTAATTTTAGTCACAAATTAGAGGAACAAATGAAGGCTAAACTAATTGAAATGAAGGGAAATGCATAGGAAACCAATAGTGATGGAAAGGAAACTGGGACTCAAATCTAGGGAGTGGACCAGGAGGAAGAAAAAAATGACCAAACAGAAAAACATGAAGAAATAAGAATTCAAAAAAATGAGGAGAGGCTTAGGAATCTCCAGGACATCTTTAAACGTTCCAACATCCAAATTATAGGGGAACTAAAAGGGGAAGCGAAAGATCAAGTGGAAAACTTATCTGAACAAGTAATAAAGGAGAACTTCCCCAGTCTGGCAAAGGAAATACACTTCCAGGAAGTCCAGGAAGCTCAGAGACTCCCAAAGAAGGTGGACCCAAGGAGGAACACACCAAGGCACATCATAATTTCGTCGCCCAAGATTAAATGAAGGAAAGAATTCTAGAAGCAGCAAGAGAGAAGGGGACAGTCACCTACAAAGGAGCTCCCATCACACTGTCAGCAGATTTCTCAAAAGAGACCTTACAGGCAAGAAGGGGCTGGAAAGAACTATTCCAAGTCATGAAATCCAAAGACCTACATCTAAGATTGCTCTATCCAGCAAAGCTTTCATTTAGAATGGAAGGACAGGTAAAGTGCTCCTCAGATAAGATCAAATTCAAGGAGGTCATCATCACCAAGCCCTTATTATATGAAATGTTAAAGGGACTTATCTAAGAAAAAGAAGATGAAAAATATCAACAGTGAAAGGACAGCAAACTCACAGTTATTAACAACCACACATAAAACAAAAGCAAACCAAGAGGACAGCTAGATCAGGAGCAGAACCATAGAAATGAAGATCACATGGAGGGTTAGCAACAGGGGAGTGGGAGGAGGAGAGAGGGGGAGAAGGTACAGAGAATAAGTAGCATAGACAGTAGGTAGAAAATAGACAGGGGGAAGGCAAGAATAGTATAGGAAATATAGAATCTAAAGAACTTGAGACACATGGACATAAACTAAAGGGGGGGAATGGTGGGGGAGGGGGTGTGCAGGGTGGAGGGGAATGAAAGGGGGGAATTAGAACAACTGTAATGGCATAATCAATAAAATATATTTAAAATAAATAAATAAAAGTGGCATTAAAGTGGTATTAGGTGATTTCTAAAGCCTATTTAAAATCCATTCTACTTCTCTAGAGGCTACACAGCTTTCATCAAACTCAGTAAGAGTGAAAAGCCTCAACATATCAACAAAACTACATACTTCAGAAAATGTAAAAACAACTGTTCAGTGGAAGGGCACAACATAATTTAAGTAGTTTTGATTATTTCTAAACTAAGCATTGATTATAAAAATTCTGTAACATAAAAATCTAAATAAATATGCTGATAACAAAGAAAACTCCAAAGTATCATGTATAAGTAATGAGTTTTTATCCTTATTAAAATACCCAACTGCCCATAAAAAAAGTAAGGTTTGCTAACCTTTCAAAGTCACCTTGTCTTGTAAATTTGGACAACCTATACACAGCCCAGTTGTTGAGCTGTTTAGAGGTCATTCCTCTTCCATTATCTATCACTGCAACAGCAGGTTTTCCTTGTGTTTCATCAAAATGCTATAAAATAAAATAAGTTGAAAAAGACAGGAAAAGTCACATTAAAAGTCATATTAAAAACACAAAAAGTTAAAGATAAAAAAAGTGATTCAGTGGGCTCACTCATACATTTCTGGTGGAAGCGTAAATTAACACAGCTTTCTAAAACGCACTTCAGTTATTTGAATTAAAAGTCATAGAATTCTTCAAGTCCTTTAATCTAGAAATTTCATTTCTTACAATTTAGCTTGAAGAATTAATCAGAGATGTCCACAAAAACCTGTAAGGATGCTCATCATGCCAGCATTGCTTACAATGCATTGCTTAAAATATAGGAAAAAAACAGCCCTGGCTGGTGTAGCTCAGTGGATTGAGCACAGGCCTGGGAACCAAACGACTATGGTTCGATTCCCAGTCAGGGCACATGCCTGGGTTGCAGGCCAGTTCCCGGCAGGGGACGCAGGAAAGGCAACCATATATTAGTATTTCTCTCCTTCTCTCCTTCCCTTCCCCTCTAAAAATAAATAAATAAATCCTTAAAAAAAAACTGGCTGGTGTAGCTCAGTGGATTGAGTGCGGGCCTGAGAACCAAAGGAACACAGTTCAATTCCCAGTCAGGGCACATGCCTGGGTTGCAGGCCAGTTCCCAGCAGGAAACACACGAGAGGCAACCACACATTAATATTTCTCTCCCTCTCTCCTTTCCTTCCCCTCTGAAGATAAATAAATAAAATCTTTAAAAATATATATAGGAAAAAACCTACATGCTCAGTAATAGTAGGTATAGTAAATTTATATTATGTTTTACATTATAATTTATATGAGTCAATAAAACAAACTGAAGCAACGTGATATATGGCAGAATATCCATGATATGGCAATCTACTTACTGTTAAGAAAAAGATCACAAAAACCAAAATACATACTATGATCACATATAGGTATACATATACACAAAGAAAAAGGGCTATAGAAAAATTTTAATAATGGATGAAGAGATATTAAATAGTTATTTCTATTTTAACTTATCTTTATTTTTTAATTTTTCTCCAATGGTGTTGTCCTACTTTTATAAATGGAAAAGTTAAATTAATTAACAGTATTATTGTCTTACCAATTTAATCTGTATTTTTCTAATCCCAGTGTTGCAAGAAGTAGCAGACAATGAATTGTCAATTAATTCTGCAAGAGCAAATGCTGGAAAAGAATGAGAAAATATTATTGCTTAAATTTTCCTTCTCAAATACTTCATATCAAAGTTCAAAGTAGAGAAAACTCTGAAGTACCTTAAGCCATCATTTTTATTTTCCAAAGAGCTAGAATTAAAGTATTATCCTGATTCTAATGATGCAAAACATAACTAAAGGCATCATCACCAATTACCACCAGCATAAAAAAGTAGTCACCCAACAGTACTCATAGAGCACTATCTGGCATGAATCAGCCAGCCATGATTCCTGGCCGCAAGGAGTTTGTAATATAAAGATAGACATATACACATAAGAACACAAGAGTTCAACCATAAAAATCAAATAGTACTCTGTGGTATACAATTACATTATGCAGAAGTCAAAAGTAAGCACATATAGAGATGAGGAGGAAAATACAAAGCAAATATAAAAGTGTCTATTGAGAGGTAATTTAGATACAGAAATCATATGATTAATGGCAACTTGCCAAATGGTAAAACATGTCTGATTTACTGACATAGAACTGCTACTGATATTCTACTATGCAACCAACTTGATGTTCAATTTAGCACTGGCCCTGCATATAGTCAAGAATAACCAGAAGTAACAGCAAGGGCAAAGGAAAGAAGTAAGGAAACACCCAGGAATATAACATAAAGTCACAAAAATCAGAGCAAGAACCTAAACAATGAGATTCCCTACTTACTCATACAATGATGATAGGAATGAAAACTGGTAAAACCAATCTGGAAGGTAATTAATCTATATGGGAAGTCATAGAAATGAGTATATCTATTGACTACATGATTGTACATTTAAGAAATTCATCCCCAGAGAAAGAATTAAAGATTCAATCAGCAGGCAAACATTTAAGCATCCACCATTTGTCAAGCACTGTTCTATGAATGAAACACAACAGACAAAAATCCCGTTCTCATGGAGTTAACACTCTAGTGGAAGAAGGTGAAAAATCAAATATACTCTTAATTAATAAGTAAATTCTTTAGCATCTTAGAAGGTGGTATATGCTATAGAGAAAAGAAGTAAAAAAATACTAAAGGCACAGAGGAAATGCAGTTGCAATTTTAAACAGGTGACCAAGGAAAATTTTGTTAGGAAGGTAACAGCTAAACTAGACTTGAATGAGGCGAGGAAATGAGACGGGCTATCTAGTGAAAGAGCATTCCACAAAGAGGGCACTAAGTTGAGAATAAAACTGACACCAGAGTAGAGTAAACAATCAAGAAGAGTCGTGAAAACAAAGTCAGAGAGGTATAAAGCAGAACTGCTAAGGTAGTGTACGTAATTGTAAAGTGTTTGGCCTTTATTCTTAATGAAATAGGATCCATAAGTGTTCTTAGTAGAAAAATAATAAAATTTGACTTCTCAACCTATATGTGTACAGGCATGAAAAGACATGAGTTATGAGGCCAGCACATAATCTAGGTGATATGATGGTGCCTCAGTTGTAGTGTTAACTATAGAAGTGGTAAGAAATGGTTATTTCTGATAAAGACGGAAGATAATGCCAGCAGGATTTTCTGACAGAATGAATGCAATGTACGAGACAAAGAAGAATCAATTTGATTTTTGACTTTAGCAACTGAAAGATTAGGGCATTTGAATGGGAAAACTACATGTAGTACAGGAATCAGTGAACAGATCTGGGTTCTCATCTTAGAAGTTCTAGTGGAGATGCCACACAGTTAGTTCCTGGATAGACAAAGTTTGGAATTTAAGAGTAAGTTTGTTACTATTTTCAATATTTAAATAAAAATGAACATTTCTGGACTTCCGGCCAAGATGGAGGCGTAGATAGAAGCACTATGCCTCCTCGCTCAACCAAAATAAAAACAACAAAAATTTAGAAACAAAGTAACAACCAGAACTGACAGAAAATTAAACTGTATGGAAGTCAGACAGCCAAGGAACTGAAATAGACACATTCATCCAGACTGGTAGGCAGGGCAGAGTCCGGGGGCGAGTAGAGAGATGTCTCAGCACATGAAGTGGTGACACTGGGTGTGCAAGGCACCCCGGGCGCACAAGACAGCAGCAGACCAACCCTGGGCACGCAGGCAGTGGCTGGCAGACTCCAGGCACGGAGTGGCAACGGGCAGACCCAGCGAGGCAGTGATTGTGAAGCAAGGCACCGAGTGCAAGGTGGCTGGCTGACCAGGCGACACTCCCACATTCGTGCAGATAACTGCGGAGTGAGATAGACTGCACAACCCAGGGTCCCAGTGCTGGGAAATAAAGCCTCAAAATACTGATTGAAAACACCTATGGGGGTTGAGGTGCAGAGAGAGACTCCCAGCCTCACAGGAGAATTCACTGGAGAGATCCATAGGGTCTTAGAATGCACACAAGCCCACCCACACAGGAATCAGCACCAGAAAGGCCTAGTTTGCTCAGGCAAAGCAGCGGAAGTGAATGAAATCCAACAGAGAGAAGAACAAGCTCCACTGTTCCCTCTGGGACCCCTCTCCCACATACAGCCTCACAACCCAGCAACTGGGTTGCCCCGCCCTGGTAAACACCTAGGGCTCTGCCCCTCATATGTAACAGACTCCACAAGGCCAAAAAAAAAAAAAAAAAGGCCGAAAAGGAAGAACAGATCAAAGCTCCAGAGCAAATACAACTAAGCAACTAAGAGATAGCCAACCTATAAGATGTACAGTTCAAAGCATTAATGATCAGGATGCTCACAGAATTGGTTGAATTTGGTCACAAATTAGATGAAAAAATGAAGGCTACACTGTGTGAAATGAAGGAAAATGCACAGGGAACCAGTAGTGATGGGAAGGAAACTGGGATTCAAATAAATGGAGTGAACCAGAAGAAAGAAAGAAACAGCCAAACAGAAAAGAATGAAGAAATAAGAATTCAAAAAAATGAGGAGAGGCTTAGGAACCTCCAGGACATCTTTAAACGTTCCAGCATCTAAATTATAGGGATACCAGGAGGGGAAGAGGAAGAGCAACGAGTGGAAAACTTATTTGAACAAATAATAAAGAACTTCCCCAATCTGGCAAAGGAAATAGACTTCCAGGAAGTCCAGAAGCTCAGAGAGTCCCAAAGAAGGTGGACCCAAGGAGGAACACACCAAGGCACATCATAATTACATTAGCCAAGATAAAAATGAAGGAGAGAATTCTAGAAGCAGCAAGAGATAAGGGGACAGTCACTTACAAGGGAGTTCCCATCAGACTGTCAGCGGATTTCTCAAGAGAGCTTGTAGGCTAGAAGGGGCTGGAAAGAAGTATTCCAAGTCATGAAAGGCAAGGACCTACATCCAAGATTGCTCTATCCAGCAAAGTTTTCATTTAGAATGGAAGGGCAGATAAATTGCTCCTCAGATAAGGTCAAGCTGAAGGAGTTCATCATCACCAAGCCCTTATTCTATGAAATGTTAAAGGGACTTATCTAAGAAAAAAAGATAAAAAACATGTACAGTAAAATGACAGCAAACTCACAGTTATTAACAACCACATCTAAAACAAAAACAAAGAGGACAGCTAGAACAGGAACATAACCACAGAAATGGAGATCACATGGAGTGATAGCAAGAGGGGAGTGGGAGGAGGAGAAGGGGGGAAAGGTACAGAGAATAAGTAGCATAGATGGTAAGTAGAAAATAGACAGCGGGAAGACAAGAATAGTATGGGAAATGTAGAAGTTAAAGAACTCGTAAGTATGACACATGGACATGAACTAAAGTGGGGAAATGTGGGTGGGAGAATGTGTGGAGGGGAATGAAGGGGGAAAATGGGATAACTGTAATAGCATAATCAATAAAATATATTTTAAAGAAGAAGTATAAACAGGTAGTTACAGAATAACCATGGGGATAAAGTACAGTATAGGCAATTGAGTAGCCAAGAACTTATAACCCATGGACAATGGTGGGGGAATTGCTTGAAGGAGAGGGAGTGCCAGGTGGAGGGGGAAAGAGAGGGAAAAATCAGGGTAAGTATAGTAGCATAATCAATAAAATATTATTTTAAAACATTAAAAAATAATTTAAAAAAAAGCTAAGTGAAAACTGTATCAAAGAAGAAGTGATAAAGTATATTAAATAATACCTTGGGTAAAATGCAAAAAATTGATCACTGTGGTTAGTTGCTGGTAACCATAAAAGAGTAAGTACAGGAGTGTGACTTAGAGAATGGGAGGAGAGATACCACTAACAGTGAAGACAGTCAACTATTTTGAGAAGTGTTACTATAAACCAGGGCAGAAATCTGGGCAGTAGCTGGTGGAAGAAGCAAGTCTATGATGTTTTTAAGACTGAAGAAAAAAGAGCTTTTTTTGTATGAAAAGAACAATGTCAGAAATATACTGGTTACGAGTTCAAGCTCTGAAGTTACTCTGCTAGGGTTCAAATCCTAACTCAACACTAACTCTGGCCTTTGGCAAGTAACCTAAAATCTTTCAGCCTCAGTTTTTCTGCAAAACAGGGTTATTACGTAACATTAGCTTCCACACAGAATCAAGGATTAAATGAGAAGATGCTCATAAAACACAGCAGTGCCTGGTACTGCAGCTGACAGCAGTAATAGTATTAGTAGTACTTAAGGTAAGAATAGGTATGAAAATTTTCACAAGAGTATTATATTCAGTCATTTGCAAAAAAAAGTCCTGAAATAACCTAAATGTCTAATAATAGAACATTTCAGTATACTCTTATCTAAATAGTGTTTAACCACTAAAACCAAGTATATATTGACATATATTAAAGATGTTCATTTTATTTTAAACAAAAGTTAAAATAATAAGCATAATCTAAAACCACTAAAGTAGAAAAAACACCAAACAATATGTTGAAGCAATAAACACCAAGTACTAGTGGTGGTTATACCTGGATGGCTGAGATATAGATATTCTTTATGTTCTTTCTGCTTACCTATATTTTCTAATTTCCTACAAACTGTAATGCACATACAATAAAAACATTTTAATAAGAAAAGTTAATAAACATCTAAGTAGTATTAAACACTTTAGCAGGGCCCAAACAGAAAAGATTCTCTAAATCAACTGATTTATAAAAATCATTAGCAAACAATTCAAAGGTAAAATAAAAACTGGCAAGTGGTAAAGGTGGAAGAAAAAAATGAAGAAATGGAGACAAGAACACAAACCACTTATGTAGTTCAACTACACAAGCTTACAAGGTAATGATTTTCTCAGTGAGAATTAATCAGAGAGAAGAGTATACATGACATTGAAAAATGTTTGATACAATATCTCTTATGAGTTGAAAGGGAATGAATTCTAATACTTGGTTAGTTTTAAAGGAGAGGTGTGTTGTCCTGACTGGTGTGACTCGGTTGGGTGTCATCCCACAAACCAAAAGGTTGCCAGTTTGATTCCTGGTTAGGGCACATGCCTGGATTGTGAAGTCGGCCCCTAGTCAGGTGATGTACAAGAGACACTGATACATATTTCTCTCTCATACTGATGTTTCTCTTCCTCCTTTCCCCTCTCTGTAAAAATAAATAAATAAAAACTTAAAAAATTTTTTAATTAAGGAGAGGTATCTTGACTATGAACTAAGATGACTTACATAGAAAAAGAATTATACTATGATGAATAGATTGAAGTAAGGAAACTCACAATGACTTGTCACAGTCTTCTAAAAAAGCAAAATTGTTTATTTATTTATTTATTTACTTATTTTTAATCTTCACCTGAGGATGTTTTTATTGACTTTAGAAAGAGAGAAAGAAACATCAATGTGAGATAGAAGTACCGATTGGATGCCTTCTGTACACACCCTGACTCACAACCTAGGTTATATAACCCAGCCAGCAATCAAACTCACAACCTTTTGGTGTACAGGATGATGTTCCAACCAACTGAAGCACCAGGCTAAGACAAATGAGAAAATTTTTTAAAGGAATGGGACAGATAGATGATCAGAGGATAAGAGAGAGTAATAGTTTGACAAAATTAGTATAAATGGAATACTTACGCAAAGGATTTTGTCCTTCACTTGCATAATATTCATACATGCCACTTTTAACCAGTGTGTCATAGTGAGGCAGGAATTCAATTCGTTCTTTTGTAGCTGTTAGTAGTAACTGACTGACTGACTGTAGAAGGTACAGAGTAACTCCATCTTTAACAGTTTCATCTGTAATCAAAAGGTAATATCTTAAACACAAAGCTAGAATCAGAAACACACGAACTTATTAACTTTAAATATGGAAATTGTATCTATGAAATAACTTTAAAGATGGTACAAGCAAACCCCCGAATAATGACTCGATCTATAAATTCAGTTGTGTTTTGTTAAGAGTGTCAGTTGAATAGGCCCAAATACTTCCAATCAATCTGAATCCTTCAATTCTTAGTAAGTTAAATATCACAGAAAATGAGATACGAAACTACATTAGAGTGGTATCAACATGAAAGGAGAAGAATGGATAAATTCAAAAGGAAATCAGGTATGAAACACTGGCAGGTCTTAGAATCCAACTAGGTAAAATAAGATACTGGAAGAATCAAAGTTTGTTAAGAGAATTAGCTTCATGAGGGCCTACATGGAAGGCCCGTGGCTAGGTGTTGAATAAGGTCTCATCTTCTATAGTCATAATTGATGTCAATTATTTTTCTACAATCTTGCTTGAAAAATAAAACCTCTGCACAAACTGTGAACACATAGACAGTTTCCTCCCTTGTCCCAACAGAGTAACCAAAATCATCTATAGCTTTTAGATGTCCATCTATATAATCAAATAGTTATTGCTTTACAATGTACTACAGCATATTAAATACAAAAGCATATACTTAACATTGCTTACCAAAATTATCAAAGGTAATTTCTTTCCTACTTGTTGTTGTAATAACGAATTTTTCCTCAGGTGAAATGCCAAGTGTCTATCCAAAATAATAGAAATAAAGTCAATTATTACACAAAGAAAATAAATGTACCAATCAAATTTATAAAAATATGAAAATACTGATAGTATATCATAATCTTGTAATGATGGCTACATTTATTTGTCTAAGTCTTAATATTTTTAAATTTTGCCTTTTCATAATTAAGTACAAATCTATCTACAAATTACTTGCTTAACAAGGCTGTTTTTTACTGCTATTGTATGCCACCTAGGACCACAAGTGAATAGGTAGGATATTTTTGGAAAAGTTTTAACATCAGCAGGCTCCTCCCAGAAAAATTCATTTTGAGTCAATATATAGGTAAATTTATTAACATTAAACATGTTCACAGACATTTGCCCACGAGGGTGGGCAAACTCATTCTTTAAAGAATGTCAGCTAATAAATACAGGAAGAGTAGCAATCATATCATCAGCCAATGGATGTGCCATCAGATGAAAACTTTATTATGGAAGGATTCAGCTGAAACCACTTGAACCCACTAATTCGATTTTAGCAGTGCTAAGAGTGAGTGAAATATCCGTGTATTACATGCTTCCTGATGTAATGTAATATTAAGTACCAGAACCACCTATGAAGAATTACTTGCGTCCCCACCCCAAAGAAGTTGAACTGAAACCTTGATTACAGCCTTAAAAAGTAACTTCTAATTTATAGGTGTTTGAAGATAGGACAAGCTAAATTACACCATAAAAGAATGCAGACAAACCCAGAAAGTATTAAAGAAAAACCTACTTGACTGCTTCAACAGATCAATGTTAGGGAAAACTAAAGGGACTGGGGGAAGAGAGTTTTGCTCATATATTCTAAATTTTAGAAGATTAAGAAACATAAAAAAACAAGTTCAATATGAGAGCACTGTTGGGATTCTGAATTAAAGAAACCAAGTATAAAAAGACATTTTTGAGGCTATGAGAGAAATCAAAATATGCAGCTATTAGATAGTATTTAAAATGCTAATTCTGATGGCACAACAATAGAAATGCATGCTGAAATATATAGGAATGAAGTGAACTAAGACCTGGAATGTGATACAAAAGACAAAAATTATGCTAGTGTGGTTAAGTACTTGGTAACTGTTGAATCTGAGTGATGAGTATATATTTGTGTTCATTATACTATTAGCTCTCTATACATTTAAAGCTTTTTACAAGAAAAACTTTTATATAAAATATACTATGATAGACCAGTGGGAGAGAATGGAGGACACTGAAACAGACCCTCACATACATGCATGGAGAGGTTAGCAAAGGGGAAAGGTGATATTACAAATTGATGGGGAAAGAATAAACTATTGAATAAATGATATTGAGACAACTAGTTAACTTCATAGAACTAGGTAAAATAAAATCCCCATCTCAACATATTCAAAAATAAATTCCAAGAGAATTAAGGCAGCTGCATATTTTTTTAATATATATATATTTTTAAAATTTATTTAAGGCAGCTGTATATTAATCCAAAACTGTTACGGGAAAACAGGGGAACAATTTTTAGAAGACAGAAAAAAGGATTTCTGAAAATGTAGAAAAAGTGCAAGCCATAAAAGAAAAAATAAACTAGAAAATATGAAAACATTCTCCTTCTCAGTAGTTAACAGAGAAATTAAAACTTGATTATCATTTCCATGAGGCTGCAAAAATTTTTAAGTCCTGATAATAAAAAGTATAGGCCTCCAGATAGGGAAATTGGACCATACATAAATGCTGAAAGACTGAAAATCAGCATAACCATATTAAGAGCAATCTAGCATAATTCAGTAAAATTAAAGATTCTCATTTCCTATGTAATTCCACCCTAGAGAAATGAAGCTACAAACAATAACTAATGGGGGTAAGAGTCTATTAAACAGAAATAAAAATTGTCTTTACAGATCTTTATTAGGTTTTTGTGTAACCTCTATTTTTAGTTCATTATTACTTTATTTCTACTATGTCTCAACTGTTAGATTATGTTCTTATGCATCATGTAGAACAAAATTTGTTTTTATAGGTACCAAAAAACTATGTGCCAAATTGAATTTTTAAGATCCACGACGTTGTACATCTGAAACGTGTTTCTAATTATTCCATTCAATCTTTCCATAATTCTATTATTCAATTAAGACAAAAAGCTATCTTTTGTATGTTCCCTATTAATTCTATATAAAAATTATTTCTTGAATTTATAATTTTCTTAATATCTTATAGCTGATATTGGACAAATTAAATATTTTTATATTACACATTTATTCAAGATATGATACCCTTCCAATGGCTCTGTCCCTGAATCACCCACAGACCAGAACATTCATAAAACCTCTACAAAAATCTGGGTGGTAACTGGTTGAAGCAGCTTGCACCACCCTAAATAACACATACCCTACCTTGCATTAAGACAAGAAGCAGCCTTTCCTATCTGTAAGGATGTTGTCCATTTTACCATGCGGGATTTGTGAGGAATGTAGGGATAAATTTGCTCAAATCAAAGCTTCACTACCCTATACCCTAGCAGGGGGAATTTTTTTTATGGATATTATAAATTTTCTATCATTTACCTTTCCTTCTTTGTTTTGACCTGTAAGACACTCAAAGGTAATTTCATGGCTCAGCACTGATGTAAGATACTACTGAATGAACACCCACTTATTAACTCTCCTCAAGTTACTATTTTATTCTTTCCTTTATCTGCTGTCTTTTACTATTTTTCTTTTCACTTTGGAGTTTTTAACATAATTTACCCTATATACAAAATTTTTTGAAGAGATTAATTAAACAGCTATAAACTATTACATAAGGCTCCTGTCCCCAAGGAGCATACAATTTAAAAAAAAGTATGATGGTATAGTGAGTGCCATAGTAGGGTAACAAGATACAGTGGAACCATACAAAGACAAAAGTAGGCATTTCCTCAAAACTGGGGCTGCAGAGGAGGGTCTGCATACATGGGCTTAATGTCTGGACATATTTAAGAAACAGCCAATTGAGTCATTTTCTAATCTTTGATTCTGCAAAGCCACAAGGTTCAGGTGAGCCAACAGCTGCTTACTACAGGTCTAAGGATTTCTTCCAGAGCTACTCTTTCCTCTTCCTCCCTCTTGATTGCTCCCTTTTTCCACAAGGTGAGTTCTCCCCAAATAACAATTTAAGATCCACAATAATTTTTGGCACTACAAACAGTTACTGGTTTAACTTTTAATGTGAAACTTTAATTTAGCACACTATTTTGCTTCCTCCCCTAACAACGAAAATGACATGAAAGACTACACATTCAGAGATGTTTATCATGGCCTTACTTAAAACTGAAAGTAATGTAAATGTTGACAAAAAAAAAATTTGTCGACATTTTACAGAGATTTGTTTATGTAAATAGCAGTACTAAACAGACCACTTCAAACTTTGATTATGAAAACTTGCATTAAAACAGAAAAATACAATATTAGTGAAAAGTAAACATGCATTACAGTTATTTTTAAGATGAGGGTCTAGACTTTGGGTGGTGAACACATCACACAATAAAAAGACGATGTATTATTACATAATTGTACACTCGAAACTTATACAATGTTATTACTCAATGTCACCTCCAATACATTTAAAACTTTTTAAAAATGGGTGATAAGAAATAACCCCAAACGTTATCAGTGGTTATAAAATTTTACAGTGCATAAAGATTTACTTTTTCTCTGTGGTTCCATGTTTTCTTTATTATATTTTTACAATAAAAATAATAAACATAAAATTTTTCCTCTTTGTGGGATAGTTTTAGATACAAAACACTCATCAAACAAGCATTCTTCCATTCACTCTTAAAACACATGGGAATATCAAAGCACAGAAAGAACTTCCAAGGGCACAAATATTGGTCGTCATTCAAATATTCACCAATTTGGGCATTTACTATGCGTCAGGCACAGTTCTAGACACTGGGAATACAGCTGTGAACAAATCAAAGTCCTTGCTCTCACGTCGCTTGTGTGGTTCTTGATTTCAATTTCTTCAGAGTTGTTAGAGACAAGAGTTGTCTCTAAAACAGTCCTAAATAATCAGCCCACTCAAGTTAAAACACTTTCACAGAAACTTCGTTTTCCTTAGTAGCTTAAGAGTTCTTTATAGGTAAGAACCTCATT
This sequence comes from Sturnira hondurensis, assembly GCF_014824575.4. Classification (NCBI taxonomy): domain Eukaryota; kingdom Metazoa; phylum Chordata; class Mammalia; order Chiroptera; family Phyllostomidae; genus Sturnira; species Sturnira hondurensis. The sequence goes on from NW_028085098.1 coordinate 1,495,177, forward strand.
TGGTTAATGCAGGACATGTCAATATCTGACAGCATCACCACCTCTTATACATAAAACGCTTCCCAGGTCAAAGTTGGTTTTTTCACATGGCCCTTAATTTTTAAAGCCAACTACTACGCTGCTTTCTTTGACTGTGTTCTACAGTCACCCACGGACACCCTCCGAGTTAGTTCAGGAACTCCCAAGGACTAGGGTTCGGAAAACCAGAAAGCCAGCTCCACCTGCGAGCCCAACCCGGACAAGGGTTCCCACTACGGAAACACCCTTCCAGCGCCGGCGGGCGCGGGTTCTTGACAGGGCGACCCGGGAAATTACTGCATCATTTCATAAACCTGAAGTAAATCGTCTCCAGGAATTTCACAACTTTTAAGCATCGCAACCCTCCTCACAGAGCCACCAGGTATAACTAATTCTCCCTTCTTTAAAAAATAAAAGTTCCACATGAAAAAGACACAAGTGGGGTACTAAGGTTCCCACAGGCCAATTAAACTCGAGGTCTCAAACCCCGGGCGGCGCGGTCCCCCGTAAAATGCCGGGGCAGAGGGAGGCCCAGACGGGGGCTGGCTCTGCACCCCGAGTAGGGCCGGCCCTGGGCTTCCTGTCGCCGGGACACGGAGATGGCGGGCACTCGGGACAGAGAAGCCAAAGCCTCAGGACCAGGGCCGGGTGACAGGTTTATTGCCTATAGTGAAAACTTGAGTTTCTTGTCACCCTCTCAACCCCAACTCCGCCTGCGCATCCCTCTCTCGTCCATTCGAGTACCTGACACACAGAGGCGCGGAACTCCGAGTAGTCCGAGCGCTCCCCGACCTGAACCACCCGGTCGCCGAGCTCCGACTCCTTCTCGCGCCGGTCAAACAAGTACACGTTCCTGCAGCCGTCGCCTCCGCCGCCCTCTCCAGTCCCTACAGAAGGCCCGCCGCCGCCTGCCGCTGCCATATTGGGGGAGAGGAGAAAAAAACAGCCGCGCCGGCGCCTAACGCCGCCGCGCTCAGAGGACCCAGCTACCAGCTCCGCGCGGCGCGCTCAGCTCCAGTCCCCAGGGCAGCCAGAGGCCTCAACCTAGGCGCGCTGCAGCCCCACCCTCCGCGGCCGCGGCAGAACAGTGGCCAACGCGAGGATCACCCGGGAACCGATTCAAACAAGCTCCTGCCCGTACACACGTCACTTCCGCGGCTGCCGCTCGCGGGGTGGAGGGTGAGCTCTTCGTGGGGCCGGGACCCGCGCCCGATGCCACCCACGCGAGCCTCGCAGCGCGACCCGAAACCAAGGCCTTCGCCACGGCCTGTGGCGCAGAAGGAAGAGGGACGGCCAGCGTTCTAGGGGAGGCGGGGCGAATCCGGCAGTCCGCGCGGGCCGGGGCGGGGCTTCCGCGCCTGGGCCCGCCCCTTTCGCCCTAGCGAAGTTGGAGGGAAGCGCGGGCGATCCCTGGCCACCTGAGCTGTTGGGGGCGATCCATTAGCTGAGTCTGGAGACCGTGTCCCTGGAGCGGCGTGGGGAGGCTTCTGAGTGACTATTTTCTCATTGTGGTGAGGGTCCTGGTATCTTCCCTCCTCTCTGCCTACTGGTCCGAGCCTGCCGGGCCTCGAGCTTCCCGCGTTGCCCAGGCTGTGCCCTACGCGAGAGGGTCGCGTTAACTCCAGCATCAGGCGTGCAGTATCAGGTGCACAGACTTCACTGGGTGGAACTTCCCCTGCGGCGAGCACGTGGGTTCCCACGGAGAGGAAACCCTGTCAAGAGACCCTGTGCCACTCTTTCCAATCCATTTCCTAATGGTTTTATATGGGCCCCAGTACGGACCACCCTGAGAACGTCGGAACCAAAGTTCTGTGACTAGCACGGCCTCCTTCACGCGGCCTCCCAGGGTTCTGGAATACGGACAGCGTTCAGGTCGCCGGAGTATCTTCACATCCGAATCTTTATTCTACGCGTTTCACCTCCACCGCCGCTGTCATGTTGCTGAAAATGATGAATGGGAGCACCTCTGACCAAGAGCTATTAGGCTAAAATTACACAACATTCAGAAAATCCTTAACATTCAGGGAGGAAGGGAAGTAGCGAAAGGGGGAGGGAGGGAGGGAGAGAGAGAGATGTGAGAAAGAAACATTGAGCAGTTGCTTCCTATGCACACCCTGACCAAGGTTGGAACCCACAGCCTAGACATGTGCCCTGGCCGGGGTTTGAACCTGCAAACTTTTGGTGTACTGGACAATGCGCCAACCAACTAAGCAACCCAGCCAGGACTCAATTGACTTAAGTTTTATTTTCATTGGTCATCTTATTACATAGAATATAAATATTTAAGTGTCAAGTTATCTATTGCTGCATTACAACCTACCCCGAAACCTAACAGTCTTTTACATAACTTCCCATTTCCCGTCCTGAGATCTGCCATAAAACAGACTCAGGTCAGAGGTGCTGGGAAACAGTGAATAACAGCCTCAAGTCCACAATTTAAAATGGCTTCCAATAAAACTACATTGTAAAGAATGGGAAAGAAACAGAATAGAAAAAAGTAAAAAAAAAGTTGAAGCAGTAGAGCTGGAAGATTTTGTAGTGTAAAAATGTACTGGGCTAATGTCTAATGAATGGGAAGATAGAATATTTCCTTAAGTGGAAGAGATTTATATGTCAGAGATGCTGACAATACTTGAAAACCTAAAGAACATTTCAGTGGTCTACGATTAATGAAGCATTTTTTTTTTAAATTTTCACAAGCTGGTAAAGAAACAGGTGCTACAAAAAGAAAACCTTTATATGACAGTGAAACTGATGACAGCAAATCAAAGAAGAAGAGAGATGCTGCTGACAAACCAAGATACTTCATAGTGGTCTTGATACCGAACGAGTAACTGGTATCACAGATAGTAGTGGAGGGTTAATGTTTCTCATTAAATGAAAAGATACAGATGAGGCAGACTTGGTCCTGGTAAAGAGGCAAACATAAACTATCCTCAAATTGCAATTGTTTTTTATGAAGAGAGACAAACTTGGCATTTTTGTCCAGAAGATGTACAATAATCTGTACATATATATGTGTGTGGTTTTATCTCTTATTAGTGTGAAAAATAATTACATTCTAATAAAAATCAAGTGGGATATATTCATTTTGAATAGTATTCAGGGGATTATTGGGTTGTATTTTTTTTTAATCAAGAACACTGGCTATATTGAACAAATAAAAGCTTTCTATAGTTGCTTCATTTATCAGGAAAAAATTTCATATTGTAGGATATTATTTCCTCTGTATTAGGAAGAGCTCATCTAACTGCTAGAAAAAAATTCCATAGTTATTAATCAAAACTTACATTTAACACATAATGCCTAAGGGCCATTCTAGATTTATTTGTTTTTGTGTGGAAACATAAATACAGGGTTGGGCAAAAGTAGGTTCACAGTTGTGCATTTATTCTTTTTAGGTTATTCATTAATGTATTATTTTCCATATGAACAACTGTAAACCTATTATTGCCTTACTCTGTACACATGTAAATGGTAGTTGTTGGTTGGTTTTCTTTTATTTTTTACATTCACCAAAAAAAAAAAAAAGACATTTTACAATCATGAGTAAGCCTGGGATGTTTTGGGTGTGCAATTCTTCTGAGAAACACAACAAATTAATCACCTCAAGTTAATTTGGAACTTTTCTGAAGCCATAAACATTCAAATGAAATTGATAACTCTGTAATTAATTGGAGAATTTAAATTGGACAATTTAAAGCAGCTTTATCAGAATTCCTATTTATATCTATAGTCGTATAAATGTAATGGTTTAATTGCAAAACTCCCTGAAGGCAAAAAATTTTTATCACCACCAACAACCATCCTACTCAGAGTGTTCATTATTGGTGTGTAAAAAGGAAACCAATTTCTACATATTTGCTTTGTATCCTACTACTTCACTGAATTCCTCTACCAGTTCTAGTCATTTTTTGGTGAAATCTTCAGGGTTCTCTCTATACAGTATCATGTAATCTGCAAATAATGGCAGTTTTACTTCTTCCTTTCTTTCTTTTTTTCCTATTTGACTACGACTTTTTTTGTTTATTTTTATTTTAATTGTTGTTCAAGTACAGTTTTCTGCCTTTTACTCCCATCCCAACTCACCCTCCTAGCCCTCTCCACCTCCCTCCATTTCCACCCCCCCCCCCTGTTTTTGTCCATGTGTCCTTTATACTTGTTCCTTTAAACCCCTCCCCTTTTCCCCTGAAATTCCCTCCCCTCTCCCCTCTGGTCACTGTCAGCCTGTTCCGTAATTGAGTGTCTTTGGTTATATTTTGCTTGTTTGTTTGTTTTGTTGATTCGGTTCCTGTTAAAGGTGAGATCATATGGTATTTGTCTTTCACATCCTGGCGTATTTCACTTAGCATAATGCTTTCCAGTTCCATTCATGCTGTTGCAAAGGGTAGGAACTCCTTCTTTCTGCTGTGTGGAATTCCATTGTGTAAATGCACCATAGTTTGCAAGGATGGTACAGTATTTGCAAATCAATAAATGTAATACATAAACAAAAGCAAAGACAAGAATCACATGATTATATCAATAGATGCAGAAAAAGCATTTGGTAAAGTACAGCCATAAAAGTACCATTTATGATAAAAACACTCAGCAAAGTGGGAACACAGGGAGCATCCCTCAACATAATAATGGTCATATATGAGAGACCTACAGCCAACATCATACTCCATGGCCAAAAACTAAAATCTTTTCCACTAAGATCAGGAACAAGACAAGGGTATCCACTCCCACCACTTCCATTCAGTATAGTTTTAGCCACAGCGATCAAACAAGAAAAGGAAATAAAAGGCATCCAAATCAGAAAGGAGGAAACAAAACTGTCATTGTTTGCAGAGGACATGATAGTGAACATAGAAAATCCCATAGATTCCACAAAAAAACTGCTCAACCTAATAAATGAATTTGGCAAAACAGCAGAATACAAAGTCAATATCCAGAAATCAAAGGCATTTTTGTATACCAAAAACAAAACATCAGAAGCAGAAATCAAGAAAAAATCCCATTTGATATAGCAACAGGAAAAATAAAATACCTAGGAATAAACCTGACCAAGGAAGTAAAAGACCCGTACTCAGAATATTTCTTCCTCTCTTATTTGGATGCCTTTTATTTCTTCTTGTCTGATTGCTGTGACTAGGACTCCAGTACAATGCTGAATAAAAGTGATAAAAGCAGGCATCCATGTCTTGTTCCTGATCTTAAAGGAAACACTTCCAGTTTTTCACCATTGAGTGATTATGTTAGCTCTGGGTTTGTCATATGGCTTTTATGTTGAAATATGTTCCCTCTATTCCCACTTTTCTGAGAGTTTTTATCATAATTGGTGCTGGATTTTGTCAAATGCTTTTCTGCACCTATTGATATGATCATATGATTTTCATTCTTCATTTTGTTCACATGTGTATCACGTTAATTTATTTACAGATATTATACCAACCTGGCACCTCAGGAATAAATCTCACCTGATCATGGTGAAAGACTTTTTAAATATATTGCTGAATTTGGTATGCTAACTTTTTTTAAATCCTCATCTAAGGACATGTTTTCAGGGATTGCCTCCTATATGTGTCCCAACCAGGGATTTAACCTGCAACTTAGGTATGTGCCCTGACAGGGCATCAACGATTGATCCCATGTGCACTTGAAAAGAATGTATATTTTGCTGCTTTGGTGTTAAATGCTTGGAAAATGTCAATAAATCTCTCTATTCTAGTGTAACCTTTAAGGTTTTCATGCTGATTTTCTGTCTGGAAGATTTATCCATAGATGTCAATGTGGTGTTAAAATCTACTGTGACTATATTACTGTCAGTCTCTTCCTTTACTTCCATCAAGATTTGCCTTATATATTTAGGTGCTTCTATTTTGGGTGCATAAATGTTTACAAGGATTATATCTTCATGTTAAGTTGATTCCTTTATCATTATGTAATGTCTTTCTTTTTCTTTTTTACAGCATTTTTAAAAGTTTATTTTGACTGATAAAAGAAATACTGCCCCAGCTTTTAAAAAAATTCTATTTGCATGAAATATCTTTTTTCATTCCTTTACTTTCAGTCTGCATCTTTCATTCTTAGGTGTGTCTCTTGTAGATAGCAAATATATGGGTCTTGTTTTCTCATGCATTCAGCTACCCTTGACTTTTGATTGAAGCATTTAAGCCATTTACATTTACAGGGATTATTGATAAATAATACACTGACATGTTTATTGAAATTTAATTTTGTATAACTATGTTTCTCTCTCTTTTTCTTTTTTTCTCCTTAAAGAATCCCTTTAAAACATTTCTTGTAATGCTGGGCAGGTTTGCTGGTAATAAACTCCTTTAGTTTGTTTATTTGTTTATTTCTGGAAAGCTCCATTTTTGCTTCAATTTTTGAATGATGACTTTGCTGGGTAGAGTAGTTTGTAGGTGCTTGCTTTTCATTATGAGAATATCTCATGACAGTCCCTCTGGCCTGAAATGTTTCCGCTGAGAAATCAGATAACAGTTAAGGTAGTATCCTTGTAGGTAAATATCCTTGTAGGTAGATATCCTTGTAGGTAGATATCCTTGTCATTCTTTCACTGCTTTTAAGATGCTCTTTTTGTATTTAACCTTTGTCATTCTAATTATGGTGTTTCTTGGTGTGGGTCTCTTTGGGTTCATCTTGTTTGAGATTCTCTGCACTTTCTGGATTTGTGTATCTTTTTCCTTCATGAGGCTAGGGAAGTGTTCTGTCATTATATCTTCAAATAGGTTCTCAGTCTACTTGAAGTGCTCTCTTCAAACAAGAAGAGAGCTCTCTTCTGTTTGCTCTGTTATGTGGGTGTTGTTATACTTCATGTTGTCCCAGAGGTCCCTTACACTATCTTCATTTTTTAAATTCTTTTTACTTTTTTCTGCTTTGATAGGGTATTTTTCTCTACCTTGTCTTCCAAATCACAAATTCAGTCCTTTGCTTCATCTAGCCTATTGCTGATTCCTTCTAGTGTATTCTTCATTTCCAATATTATATTATTTATTTCTCACTGATTCTTTTTTATGGTTTCTATGTCTTCTTTTATGCTATCTCTTTGTTTAAGTTCTCTCTGAGTTTACCCATTCTTCCCCTAAGTTCTTGAGCATTCTTATAACCAATATTTTGAACTCTGTATCTGGTAAATTGCTTGCCTCCATTTCACTTAGTTCTTTTTTCTGTGGATTTCCCCTGTTCTTTCATTTGGGGTGTGTTTCTTTGTCTCCCTCTCTTGGCTGCCTCTCTGTATTTGTTTCTCTGTATTAGCTGGATCTCCTCTGTTTCCCAGTCTTGGTATGTTGGCGTTATCGAGTAGGTATCTTATGAGGCTCAGTAGTGCATTCTTCCAGGTGACCCAAATAAGGTGTTCCAGGAATATCCCTTGTGTGGGTTATGTGAGCCCTTCTGTTATAGTTGAGCTAGATTTCTGTTGGCCCCTTTCTGGGTGGGGTTGATCTTCAGGCTGGCTGACTGTGAACCACAGTGTACAAGCTACTGTGTGGGTGCTGACCACATGATGCAGAATTTGCCCCTGCAGCACCCAGTGCATGCTGAGCTGTCCCTTTGGGTGTGCTGCTTAAGGAGCTAATTGGGTCCTTCTCTGATATGCCCTGAGTCTGCTCAGACCTCTGTATCATAAGTCCAGGCAGCTGACTCCTCCACAAGGTGTGAGCTTGGCAGAGCTGTGCAACAGGGAATCAGGAGGGTGGGGCTATTGCATTCCTCCAGGATACCCTGTAGAGGGGAGTGCTTCACCTAAGAATGGGGGTGTATGTGGGCAGTGTGGAGAGGGACTCAGCACAGTAACCAGGCAGCAGATTCTTCAGCTGTCTCCCCAGAGCCACACAACCCAGTCTTTCTGCACATGACTCTAGTCTGCTCAGAGCAACCCACCCTCTGCTGGTTTCTATCATATAGTTTATGACTTTGAGTACTCAATCTATCAGACAGGTAGAGCACATTTTGGAGTTTATTCTGTTTCCAATTTTAACAAGTTCCAAGCTCTGGGTGGTAGGGGGAGAGGCTCATTTGTGTCTACTTGGCCTCTTTGGACTTCCTGTTGCTTTTGTGCTGCTTGGGACATGGGATGACTTGCAAAGTTTCTTTTGATGCCAGTCTCTGCATGTACACAAGGGGCAAGCCCCCCAAAACATAATTTATTTACAAGAAGGGGTGTATTTATTCCTACATCTTTAAATTTCAGTCACCTTCAAAGTACTCTCCATTTGATGCAATACCCCTATTGAGACATTTTTTCCCACTGCTCAAAACAGATCTTGTTGATTTTGATGACTTTTAGTGCTTTTGCTGTTTTTGTTTTGTTTTTCTTTTGTTTTGTTTATTTGTTTCACCTCTTCCACATTGGCAAACTATTTCCCTTTGAAGGCCTGTTTTTTAAAGGATATTTTATTGATTGTGCTATTACAGTTTTCTCAATATTTTCTGCTTTATCCCCCCTCCACCCTGTATTCCCCCACACCCCTTAGTTCATGTCCATGGGTTGTGCATATGTTCTTTGAGCACTCCGTTTCCTATACCATTTTTTGACCTCTCCCCATCTATTTAATGCCTACCAAGTATGCTTCTTCTTCCCTGGACCTTTTCCCCACTATTCTTCCCTTCACCCTCCTCACTGAAAACCCTCCATGTCATGTCCATTTTTCTGATCCTTTTCTTGTTCTTGTTGTTTGCTTAGTTTTCATTTTTGTTTTGTTTCTTTCTTTTATTTTTTAGGTTCATTTTTTGATAGTCGTGGGTGTGTTGTCATTTTACTGTTCATATTTTTATCTTCCTTTTCTTAAACAAGTCCCTTTAACATTTCATATAATAATGGCTTGGTGATGATGAACTCCTTTAACTTGACCTTATCTGGGAAGCACTTTATCTGCCCTTCCATTCTAAATGAAAGCTTTGCTGGGTAGAGTAATCTTGGATGTAGGTCCCTGCCTTTCATGACTTGGAATACTTCTTTCCAGCCCCTTCTTGCCTGCAAGGTTTCTTTTGAGAAATCATCTGATAGCCTTATGGTCCCTCCTTTGTAGATCTCCTTTCTTCTTGCTGCTTTTAAGATACTAGCTTTGTCTTTATTCTTGGGTAACTTAATGATGATGTGCCTTGGTGTGTTCCTCTTTGGGTCCAACTTCTTTGGGACTCTGGCCTTCTTGGACTTCCTGGAAGTCTATTTCCTTCACCAGATTGGGGAGGTTTTCCTTCATTATTTGTTCAAACAAGCTTTCCATTTTTTGCTGTTGTTCTTCTCCTTCTGGCACCCCTATAATTTGGATATTGGAATGTTTCATGTTGTCCCAGAGGTTTGTGAGCCTCTCTCCACTTTTTTGAATTCTTCTTTCTTCATTCTGTTCCAGTTGGATGTTTATTTCTTCCTTTTGTTCCAAATCATTCATTTGAGTTCTGGTTTCCTTCCTGTCACTGTTGGTTCCCTGAATATTTTGCTTTATTTCACTTTGGGTATCTTTCATTTTTTTGACCAAGCTCAATCAGTTCTGTGATCATTTGGATTACCAGCGCTTTAAATTCTCTATCAGATAGGTTGACTATCTCCTTCTCGCTGAGGTCTGTTTCTGAGGATTTGCTCTGTTCTTTCATTTTGCCCTATTTCTTTGTTTGGGGCCCCTGTTCAGTTATAAGGGGGCAAGGCCTTGGGTATTCACCCAGGCAGGGCAACCGTCCTTGCTGCGCTTTGGAACTGCTTGTGAGTGAGGCGCCAGAGGGGGAACAATGCAGCTCCCCTACTCATCTCTAGCCCACTTTTCAATGAATTCTCATGTGAGCCTGGGAATTTCTCCCACTGTGGCAACTGCTATAGTCCACAGCAAGCTATGAGTCTCTGTTTCCCCTTAAGGCAGCCTCTCCTGCACAACCTGCTGCCTTACCTCAGCCATGCCTTTGAGGACTTTTTTCATTCAGGGAAACAAAAAATAAGAGTTGCTAGGGGTGAGAAAAGGTAAATAGGAAGGGTGGGATAGGGGACATCATGCCATTTTTGGTCAAAAACTGCTGAACAGTCAGCGCAGTGTAGGCAAGTGCACTCATAACTCACCCATCAGGAAATGGCCAAACATGTTGAGAGTCTTCAAAAAAGTTCACTGAAGCCCAGCCTTTCAAAACAACACCAGCTGATACACTGATACAGATACATTCCTAGGACACTCACCTAGTAGGGGAAGCCTGTATTATAAGGGACTTGCCCTCCAGAAGATAATTCCATATTTGTCCCGCCCTATATATAGCTATGTAGGAGAGTAGAGAGTACCACCTCTTCTTACCAGCCTAAAGGAAATCTTTTTAATCTGGACAAAAATCCTCTTTACTTTTTTAAGTGAAGCCTATCAAGCCTATCAGTCCCTTTCTCATCTCCTCTTAAAAATCCTCCACATTCTCCTTAAAACTTAGGTTTTAGGGGCAAAAAAAGGTTCCAAGGAAGAAAGTATCATTTCTACCCTGCACCTTGTTTTAGTTATGAATTGGTGCATGACACAGTACCTCAAAACCTAGTGGCTTAAAAGAATAATCATTTTCCCTATTTGCTCATGATTCTGCAATTTGGGCAGGGCTTAGTAGAGCTGGATCTTCCTGTCCCATGTGGTATCAGTCTGTGCAGTTCTTAGAGTGGTCGCTTCCAAGATGCTTTTACTCAAATGACTGGTAATTTGGTACTGATTGTTGGCTTGACACTGTGCAGGGATTGATGGCCAGGTCCCCCAGATCTCTTTCCCATGCCTTTCCTCATGGCTAGGCTGGGATTCTAACAGAGAGGCAGTCTCAGGGTAATCAGATTTATGTAGGACTTGGCTTCCCCTGGAGCACAAAAGTGGAAGCTTGAGACTTTCTTAGGGTTTAGGACTTAACAGTGCTAAGCAGGTCACAGAGCCATCCTTGATTGAAGGGGATGGCTGATTTCCATGTCATTTAAGAATCTAATTATGAATTAAGCACTTAAAATATTTTAATGAACTCTGTGATTGTGTTTTCACTTTTTAGTTATAAAACACATTTTTCCTTCAAAAATCTCTGTAGTTGAATTGGCATTTCAGTATTCTTAGGGTATAATCCCAGCAGTGGAATTGCTGGGTCAAAAGGCAGTTCCATTTTTAGTTTTTTGAGGAACAACAGTAAAAAACAATCTATGTAGCTGAATGTTTTATTTATATATGGAAAATGATACTTAGTTGTTGAGCTCTTGAATTGCGTTCTTGAATTGCCAGTACTTCTACAAGGACTTTACATTTTTCTTATCAATTTGTTTTTATATTATTATACTTATATCATAAAATATTTTATCCATACAAAAGAATATAGGAGGTATGTGATCTAAATATCTGTTAAGGGACAAACACATGTGTAGCTGCCACCCAACTTGAAAAAAAGAGCACTCCTAAAACTTTGAAGTCTCCTTCCAAATTGTCATCTCTCCATTACTGAAGTAATCTCTCTTCTGAAATGTGTAAGAATTTTTATTTCCGTGTATAATAGATTATTTGGGTTTTAAAAGTTTTTAAATGCATACCCTTTAAAGAAAAAGCAACACAATTATACTGTGTGTCTCCTCTCTTCTCAGTATTCTACTACAACACCACTTCTGACACCAGACGTGGGTTCTCCACACATCAAGCAATTCTGTGACACCAACTGGAGGTCTTACAGTTTAACTCAATTCTGATACTTTCTACCTAGAGGAAGTATCATGTCTCCTTTCCCCGTTTCAGAGTTCTAATTGCAAGTCCAAGTTGTTACCTGTGCTTCTAACCTAATGGCTGTAAATCAGAGGTTCTCATGATCCACCCCACAGGTTCAATTAATTTGTTACAGCAGCTTACAGAACTCGGGAAACCAGTTTACTTAATAGATTATAAGTTTATTACAAAAGTGTTAAAGAACAAAATTTAACCAAGTAAATCTGAAGTTCTAAATTTTATTTTATTTTTTTAAAATATATTTTATTGATTATACCATTACAGTTGTTCTATTCCCCCCCTTCAATCCCCTCCACCCCCACCCTCCCTCCCCCACCATTCTCCCCCCCTTAGTTTATAACCACGTGTCTCAAGTTCTTTGGATTCTATATTTCCCCCACTATTCTCGCCCTCCCCCCTATCTATTTTCTACCTACCATCTATGCTATTTTCTGTGCCTTCTCCCCCCTTCTCCCCCTCCCACTCCCCTGTTTCTAACCCTCCATGTGTTCTTCATTTCTATGGTTCCACTCCTGATCTAGCTGTCCTCTTGGTTTGCTTTTGTTTTAGGTGTGGTTGTTAATAGCTGTGAGTTTGCTGTCCTTTCACTGTTCATATTTTTCATCTTCTTTTTCTTAAATAAGTCCCTTTAGCATTTCATATAATAAGGGCTTGGTAATAATGAACTCCTTGAACTTGACCTTATCTGAGAAGCACTTTATCTGTCCTTCCATTCTAAATGAAAGTTTTGCTGGATAAAGCATTCTTGGCTGTAGGTCTTTGGATTTCATGACTTGGAATACTTCTTTCCAGCCCCTTCTTGCCTGGAAGGTCTCTTTTGAGAAATCCGCTGACAGTCTGATGGGTACTCCTTTGTAGGTGACTNCCTTTGTGTGGTCGGGCTTTTCTTTGGCTGGGCCATTGTCTTATACTTGTCCCCCAAATGCCACCACTTTCAGGAAGAAAGGAAGATGATGTCATTATTTTACAGCCTTTTCAACCCCATGCTGAATCCACAGATCTACACCAGCCAGGGCCTTCTCCTCATTTTTTTGAATTCTCATTTCTTCATTCCTTTCTGGTGGGATGTTTTGTTCTTCCTTCTGGTCCATTCCATTGATTTGTGTCCCAGTTTCCTTTCCATCACTATTGGTTTCCTGTGCATCTCCCTTCATTTCAATTAGTTTAGCCTTCATATGTTCCTCTAATTTGTGACTTTGTTCCTCTAATTTGTGACTATAATCTACCAGTTCTGTGAGCATCCTGATAAATAGTGTCTTAAATTGGCCTTCTGAGAGGCTGGCAATTTCTTGGTCACTTAGAGTTATTGGCTCTGGGACTTTGAGTTCTTCTTGTGCCATCTTTCGGGTTGTTCGTGCCTGTTCCATAGCAGGATCAGAGCCCTAAAGTGTTCACTAGAACAGGGCAACTAAGTCGCTGGGTTGTGACGTTGTATGTGGGGGCAGGGTCAAAGAGGGACAATGGCTCTCACTGGTATTGCAGGGCAACTAAGTCGCTGGGTTGTGACGCTGTATGTGGGGGCGGGGTCAAAGAGGGACTATGGCGTCAGGTCCGCCGCCTGCCGCCAAGGCCCTCACTGGTGCCGCAGTTGCTGCCGTCACCGGGCCCACATGTTTCGTCCCACTGCACGCGAGTGTGCCACCGCCGTCAGCCCTCGCCCCCTGGGGCCTGCGTGGTCTGTCTCACTGTGCTCGAATATGTGCCCGCGGGTCTGCCCCGCACTCCAACTGGTTCCCGTCTGCCTTCGCGCCTGGGTCGGGCGCCCTGTCCTGCCCGAACCTGCTCGCTGCTGGCTCCGCCCCTCTTACCGTCCCTGTTGAACGGTTAGATGTAGTCGGACTTCGTATAATTCAATTTTCTGTCCTTTGGTTGTGTCTTTGTTTCTCCAAACCTTTGTTGTATTCAAACTTGGTTGTGGGAGAAGGCACAGTGTTTCCACCTATGCCTCCATCTTGGCGGAAGTCCTAAATTTTATTAAATCATCCATGAATCAGGCTGTATTCTGTGTAGCAACTAGAAAGGTGTTCCAAAGGGTTGAACAAAATGGAACAAAGAGTTTATGGGAAGAAATGTATGGCATGGGAGCTATTAACAAAAGAAAAGAATTATTTGTTTATTTTCATTAAACATTCTAAAATTTATTTTTAAGTTACAATTTGTATTCAGTGTTATCATGTATTAGTTGCAATTGTACAACATAGTGGTTAAACAATCACATACTTTAAATAGTGTTCCCCCGATAGTCCTATTACCCACCTGACACTATACATGGTTATTACAATATTATTGACTATATTCTCTGTGTTGTACTTTACATCCCTGTGACTATTTTGTAACTACCAATTTGTACTCCTTAATCCCTCAACTTTTTCACCCAGTTCTTCAACACCCCTCTTCTCTGGCAACCATCTGTCTGTTCATGTATCTATATGTCTGTTTCAATTTTGTTTGTTCATTCAGTTTGTTCAAGAAATGATTATTTTGGGACCAAACATCTTTCTGTGATGGAGGGCATGTGATGGAGACAACAGATTACCTCACTGGTGTCGATCAGACAATTCCAGACTGGTCGATTATGTTTCTGGGGTACTTTGAAAATAGCAATTATAACAGATATTAATTAGATCCAGGTTTGGTAACATAGACTTTCAGCACGAGTGATTCCATTTTAGACGTGTGGTTTTTCTTCAACAAAAGGAGCAGTTAGATGACAGAGATGCATAGCACAAGGTATGGGGGATGGGGCATGGACTTCTCCGTGCTCTTTCTGGGTTCTCCATTTTCCCAGAACCTCCATATGTTTACCAACCCAGAAGCTCTCTGAACCCTGAACTTTCACGTTTTTATGGAAGCTTCATTAGGTAGGTACAATGCATAAAATCATTGGCTATTGACACCTGATTCAACCTCCAGTCCCTCTTTCCAACAAGGTGAAGCGGGGGGCCGACTGAAAGTTCCAACCCTCTAAGCCTAGTTGGTTCTCCTGGCAACCAGCCCCTGTCTTGAAAGCTTTCCAAAAATTCCCTCATTAACACAAACTCAGATGTGGTTGAAAGGTGCTTCTTACCACTTAAGAAATTTCAGGGATTTGGGGACTTTGTGTCAAGAAAAGTTAATGAAGGCCAAACATAATTTTTGTACTATAAATTGCAATGCCACATATACAATTCTGCATTCTTCTGCAATTATTTTTTGCCAAGAATATTTGTGAGATTCAATCATGGTAATGCATATAATTATATCATTTTTTATTGCTTTATAGTATTTATAGATGTAAATACACCACAATTTTTCTATTACCCTATGAAGGGACATTTTAATTATTTCTAGGATTTGGATTTCTTGTGTTTTCCCTTTTTTTTAAATTAAATTTATTGGGGTGACATTAGTGTATAGAATCATACAGGTTTCAAGTGTACAATTCAACAAAACATCATCTGCACACTGGCATTGTGCACCTACGGCCCCAAGCAAAGTTTTTTTCCACCTCCATTTCCCCCCACTTTGTGCCAGCCTCCACCTACACTCAGCACCCTTTGTCTCTGGCTAACACCACGCTGAATATTTGTGTTGTATCTTGATGTTCTTACCCAATGGACATACTGCACAAGGTATATTTCAATTGTCATAGTGTATAATGCCAAATTATTTCTAAGCAGTATAGAAAAGTTACTGCTGTTCCACTTCCTTGTGCACACTTAGGAATTTCCTTTAAAATTTTTTGTCAATCTGGTGGATGTGAAATAGTGTCTCATTGTAATTTTAATGTGCATTTCCCTTCTTATAAATGAGATTGAGCATCTTTCTATGTGTTTATTTCTTCATTGTGTTCCCTCTTAGATGAAATCCCTGTTCATGCTCTGTGCCCATTTTTTGATGGGTTTATTTGACTATTTCTATTTATTTGATTCATAGGAGTTCTCTATATGTTATGGCTACTGAACATTGATTGGTTATATATCTTAACATTGTCCTCTAATCTGTGGCTTGTATATTTCCTATCTTTTTGAAATGTTTTAATTAAAAGCAGTACTTAATACAATTGAATTATTCAATAATTTCTATTATGGTTTGTCTCTAAAATTTTCATGATTATTAAAGCTTTCTCAAATTTTATTTTTTCTAAAAAGATTTTATTTATTTATTTTTAGAGATGGGGAGGGAAAGAGAACGAAAGGGAGAGAAACATCAGTGTGTGGTTGCCTCTAGAGCCCCCCCCAATTGGGGACCTGGCCTGCAACCCAGGCATGTGCCCTGACTGGGAATTGAACCAGTGACCCTTTAGTTTGCAGGCCAGTGCTCAATCCATTGAGCCACACCAGGCAGGGTTCAAGTTTTATTCTTAAATTTTAATTTTTTCTATTTTTAAAGTTTAAATCTTTAATATGTATGGAATTGATTTTTATGTACGGTACTCAAAAAGAATCCAATTTCAAAATTAAATAATTAACTATCTGAGTATCATTTATTGAATAGTCAGTCCATTTTTTCTCTGCAGATTTTTTTTTGTAACTTTTTCACACATTGTTTCCATAGAGGGATGCTTCTGTTCATGGGTTTTATAGTCTGTTATATTGGTTAATTCTTTTCTCTCTCCTAATATTGTACTGCCTTAATCTTCCAATTATCTAAATGATAGTCTCTGAAGCAACCACCTCACCTTAGTCTTCAGAAGTGTAATGTGGTTGTTTTTTTTAAACATAGTTGGTTGTTAAGTGTCACTTGCAATAACAATGACTTCCTTCTCTTTTTTGCTCAGCGTTTTCTCACTTACGAGACACTTGAGATGTGGTTTACTCCATTTCCATAATAGCAAAACTCAGAGCTTAGTAAGGAACTGGATATAAGGGGTCGGGCAAAAGCAGGTTTACAGTTGTGAGTATGCAAAACACAGAGTTGTTTATTATTATTATTACTATTATTATTGCATTGTATTAATTATTTTATTATTTTTCATATGAAAAACTGGAACCCTACTGTTGTCTCACTCTGTAAATTGTAGGCGAAGTTTACATACTATCACACTGTTCTTTGCAATAAAACTATCTGATGCCCGAATGCACACTTTCTGTCTTCCAGGCCACCATTTTGTGCACTAAGCCAGAAAGAATTAAAAAGACCTCAAAGATGTGTATTTGTTTACCTGACCATTTTGGGGGTAAGTCTTTTCTAGTTGCAATAGAAAAAAATTAAATTCTCGGGAAATTTACTGTTTTAATTAGCATAAGTGAACTCAAATGAGAATATAACACTGGATCTTCATGTTGGTCAATGAATATAGGTGGTTATTCCATCCTTCTAGGCTCCTCTCAGGTACTTTAATTTCCTCAACAAATATTGATTGATCAACCATTAGAGCTAGGCCTGTGTCAAATATAGGAGGCCATTTAATAATTTAGCTGAACGTATAATTATTATCCATCTACCATGTGCACTGGTGTCTTGCAAGGTAAAATTAATTGTGAAATGGACAAGAAACCTAAACTCAAGGAGGTTAAAACTGATTTGTAGTCTCTGAAGCAATGGTAGAGAATATCTAATGTCAATTATTCACAATTTTTAAAAACCCTAAAGATTATTAGTGACTCTCCAGGTGTAAAAAATAGTTTTAGAACAGAGGCTAAAATCCTGATCAGTTATTTTGAAACACAGGATAATAGCTACATGTTGACTAGTTATTTTGCCTTTATTTTGAAACAGTGCTTGTCATACGGAGTTGGAGAAACCTGAATGAATGCAGGTATTTTTTAAAAATCACAAATAATTGAATCTTAAAACAATAATGGATATATAATAGAAATCATTTTGACACTAGAAATAGTAGTTTGAAAATGAAGTCTGTGTATATATTCATTCATAAAAGTCTAGGAGCTCTTCAGTTCTAGAAACACTGCCTTGCATAATTCTTTCAGAGTTCTACTAAAGTTATATGGCGATATATTTTTCTATGTAAATAAATGAAACACTGAAAAGTTCAAGTCCTCTACTTTCTTGGCTTTTTTACAGAGTGTATACACACATGTGCCAAAATTCTCCACATGTGTGGAAATTTTCTCCTCCAATATCCTAAAAGTAGGATTGACCCTCTGAACTAGAATTACATGCTACTTTATGAAGAAGCATGACTGATGTCAGTCAGGAGCAATAGAAAAATTTTATGTGTGTGAGTGGCATAACTAGATGTGTCATAAAAATATAACTGTGGCAACAGTATTAAAGAGGGACACCATTTTGTGCAGGCACCATTATGTACAGATTATACCTTATTTAAATGATAAAGTGATAGTTATTAAAGATCTACTATCATTCATTCATTCATCAAATATTATTGTGTGACAATTATATGGTGAGAATGTAAATCAGTCCCTATCTTCTCACATTTTAGAGGAAGAGACAGAAACAATTTAGCAATTAGATATACAGAATGTCAGGTGGTGATTAATGTGCTGTGGAGAAAAATCTAAAAGGATGGGAGCTGGAGGGCAATTTTATACAGCGGCCAGAGAACGTTTTCTGATAGCAAGCACAATATCTGAGCAGGAAGCTGAAGAAAGTAAAGGAACAAGTTGTAAAAAATTGTGAGACAAATGTTCTTGGAGGGGGGAAAAACAAGTGTATATACCTTGAGTGTTGAGCATGGTTGGCACTGTGATAGAAATAGAGCATGAGAACAGAGAGACCAATGGGGAAAACAAGGACTAATTAACGGCAAGGGGCTCATAGGTCACTGTGTAACTGACATTCAGTCTAAATGAAATGGGAAGTATTGGAAGACTTTGAGAAGAGGTGTGATATGGTCTGGCATTTTTAAGAGAATTAGTCTTGACTGTTCTGTTGAAGACAGACTGTAAGAGGCCAAATGTAGAAGTTATGATTGTTTAAGAGGCTGATTTAACAATCCAGGAAAGAGCCCTAACTGGGGTTTGATATAGGCTGGTAGTAGTGGAGCTGAAGGGAAGTAGTCAGATTCCGGATATATTTTGAAAGTGAAGCCGACAGATTTGTTAACGGAGTGGATGTGGGGGTTGTGAAAAAGAGAGGAGTCAAGCTAATCTCCAAAACCAGTGGCTCACTGGAAAGTGTAGTGCGTATTTGCATGTTTTTTGACTACCAAGATTCTCGGTCCTTTTTGTATGTTTGGAGGAGTTTTCATCACATAAATTTGGGTGCCAGACAGATCACACCTCCAACTCAAGGTGTAGCTGCAAATGTCAGGAATTTCTTGCTCCAGTCTCCCATGCCTCTGGGATGCACACATGCAACTAATCAGACATCAATGGGGCAGCATCCAGAGCATTTAGCTTGTGGAGGTAACAGAAGCACCCTCAGCACAGAGTGAAGTGGTGTCCTCTGTGCAAGGAGCAGCTGACAGAAAGGTTCTCATGGACCAGTTGATAATATTAGCTATGTTGCTGGCTGTGTAGAATTCAAGTGGGGTCTGCTAATCCCCTGGAAAATCCAAATATTACCAGGTGTCCTAGTCAAATATATTATTTCTGCTTTCAAAAGAGCCAGAGACAGTTTCTTTTCCTTGTATCTAAAAACCCCAAATGAGCCCTAGGGGTTGTGGCTCCTTGACTGGGGGTCGTCCTGC
Organism: Sturnira hondurensis; assembly: GCF_014824575.4. Classification (NCBI taxonomy): domain Eukaryota; kingdom Metazoa; phylum Chordata; class Mammalia; order Chiroptera; family Phyllostomidae; genus Sturnira; species Sturnira hondurensis. The sequence continues at coordinate 1,514,500 of NW_028085098.1, forward strand.
AAACTAAAAGTTTGCAGGTTCGATTCCTCATCAGGTCACATGCCTGGGTTGTGGGTTCTGTCCTGGGTCTAGGCCTGGTTGGGTGTGTTTGGACTGTACAAAAAGGCAACCAATCCATGTTTCTTTCTCACATTGATGTTTCTCTTCCTCTCTTTTTCCCTCCTTTTCCTTCTCTTTCAATCTTTCTTCTCTCTCTAAAATTCAATGAAAAAAAAAGTCCTCAGGTGAAGAAAAATATAAAAATAAAAAATAAAAGCCCTGAATAGTACACTAAGCATTAAAAAATACACCAAGCATTGATATTCTTAATATGAATATTATAATAATAACTGCCATTCATTGGGTGATTGAGGAACTTATTTCAATTACTTCTGCTAGATGGATATTACTCCTACATTAGAAGTGAGGAACTGAGACAGAAAGGATATATCACTTGCTGAAGGTCATATGGCTATTAACTCACAGAGCTAAAACTAAAATTCAAATTTATTTGGTTCCAAAGCCTGAACACTTACATGCTATAGGTGAGTTCATTTAGGGGTCATATAGTACCGTGAACTGAGCCATTATTCTATTAATTCGATTCTCCGTATAACCTCTGTCTATTCACAAGTATCAGATTTCCTTGAGATTCTCTAAAACTGTAGAATTTAGTGCTGAAATATTAAAGTGTGTCATTGTCTTAAAAACTCACTAGAGTCTGGTAAATCCATAAATCCAACTCATAATAAATTTTTGCCCTGGCCAGTGTGTCTCAGTTAGATAGAGCATTGTCCTGTAACCAAAAGATCGCAGGTTCAGTTCCTGGACAGGACACATACCTAGGTTGTGGATTCCATCCCTGGTTCAGGGCACGTATGATTCCCAGTCCTGGCATGTATGATCCCTGGTCTGGGCATGCATGGGAGGCAACCAATTGTTGCTTCTCTCTCATTGATGTTTCTCTTTCTCCCTGGAAAGCAATGAAAAAATGTCCTTGGGTGAGGACTGAAAAGATTCTAATATATGTTAGTAGGGTTTGAAACTTGAGCAAAGTCAGTTATTTTTATGAAAGTTTCAGTTTTAATAGACCTCTAGATCAATTTGAAGTTGGAGGCAAAGTGGTATATTGGCAAATATACCAGGCTCTACTACAGATGGAATCTATTACCATTGAGACATGACAGTACCATGGCAGATTAAAAAGTATACACTTTTTAATTTGCTTTTTAAAACAAATTAGATAAATCATCAATGGTTGTCTAAAACACAAGGGTGATGAGTTTGAATATTTGAAACTCACTGCTTGAAAAACATGCTACTTACCAATAAGAGGTGTGACTAAAAAGAAACGAAACTGATTATCAGAAAAGAAACTTGTGGTTTGTGAGCCTCTGAGAAACAATAAGAGCACTCAGGAGCACATTATAGTACTTGTACAGCATTATAGAGGCAACATGGTACTAGGAACAAGAAAACTGAACTAGGAGTACGAACTTGTGCTCTCCAGTGCCAAACCTAGTCCCTATCTAAGCTATGCAGCTAAGGGCAATTCAAGAAGCACTAGCACAAGATGAGTTAGGCAGAGATGAATAAAACGGACACAGAAACGTAAGTGTCTGTGGAGCTTCATTAGAATTATTCATTTGTATATTTACTAATCCATTAAGCATTTGTCACCAGTCATATGTCTATTGCGTGCCAGGTGCTGGGTTTCCAAAGATGGACTTGAAAAAGCACCCCCCACCTCCCATCCTCCCAGGAACAAGTGGCCCAGAAAATAAAGACTAGACTTGCTGTGGCATTGACGTTCCATTCCTCTCTCCAATAGACTTCCCTCTGATCTTTCCATGATCCTTCTTTTCTTCTTTACTAATTCCACTCCCCCCCCCCCCCACATCCTCTTAGTTTTACTGGGCTCAGTTTAGACCTTATTCTCTCAAATAAGACTTTCTGGTCCTGGGCTGCCTCCTCTGCCCTATAGTTTCTGAGCCAGCATGGACTTAAGAAACCTTAAATTCTGGAAATGTGACTGTGCTTCTCACTCTACAGATAAAATGAACATATAAAGAATGCAAAACTATAAAATTGGTAAAACTATATATAATTAAACTGCTTTTTCAGATATCATGATCTTGGAAAAGCTAATGCAATTGAGCATCATCTCTTCGTGGGGAGAAATGTCCAAGTACATTTCAGCTTTGTCTAGGGCTCATCAATTTTCTGAAGTCCATCATCACTCCCAGGTGATTCTAAAATACTGTTTTCCCTGAATTAAGAAAGAAGTCAGGCACCTCAGGCCCTGCAGTTACCTTAAAGATTTTGTACTCTATAAGGACAACAGTGGAAGTAAGAGCTTTTGAAGGTTTTCAGCCTAGGATGGGGCACACTTAGATTTACACTTTGGAAAGTTCTCTCTGACTGTAACCTGGAGAATGGGTCACAAGGGCTTAAACTAATAACTAGTTGGAGGCTGTTGCAGAAACCCAATCAAGAGATTATGTTTAACTGCTAAAGGGTCTTTTGGAGGTGATAAAAATGTCTAAAATTTGATTGTGGTGATGTTGCATAACTGTGAATATATGTGAAACCATTGAATTGAACATATTAAATGGGTGAATTGTATCTCAATAAAGGTATTTTCAAAAAAGCAACAGATTCTTTAAAACTCTCATACCTAAATAAATAAATGAATGAATAAAAGAGGTTATGGTTGTGTTAGGGACTGGTATGAGAGACTTTTAGGAGGTAAGAGAGGGAGTGAGGAGAGGTAGGAGTCAAGGACGACTCCCAGGCTTTGTGTTTAGGCCAGTGGTTAAGTGAAAAGGCTTTTATTGAAGCGGGGAGAGACATAAGTGATCTTCCTGCAGTGGAAGGAGTTCTGGAAGGCACATTACAAAGACCTAAAAGGGAGCACCAAAAAAATGCTCGAGACTGTTGCATTTAGGAAAGAATGATGTTTACACAACTTTAATGTGTAATCAGGGCAAGGGTGTCAGACTTCTTTCTGAAGAAGCCAGAAAGACTGGTTCACCACATTCAAAACACAAATATTTATTTGTTTGTTTGTTTGTTTGTTTATCTTTAGAGGGGAAGGGAAGGAGAGAGGGAGAGAAATATCAGTGTATGGTTGCCTCTTGTGTGTCCCCTGCTGGGAATTGTCCTGCAACCCAGGCATGTGCCCTGGCTGGGAATGAAACCACGATCCTTTGGTTCAAAGGCCCACGCTCAATCCACTGAGCTACACCGGCCAGGGCAAACATAAATATTTAAAGGAGAAGAAAGGCAAAATTACCAAGGATACCAAGTTTATATTAGTCTATTCATGGCGAGGAAAAAAACCCCTACCTTCCCAAACAACTATCATATTTACAAAGATTATTCATGTCTTCAGACACCAGCAAAACAAAAATCAGGGATATCACTGTTTACAGAGTTCAGGTTTACAGGAGCTTTTCTTGAGTTCATTAGTCTGGAAGCAGAATCAGTCAGATGAGCCCACTATTACAGCTCAAATAAGAGAGTGTCATATCTAAAAGTGCAAAGTAGTTATTTTGTTCTTAGCTACAGTATGTCATGTGCTTAAACAAACTGAAGAAGAGTGAAGTATCCGTTTTGCTTCTATAGGAGATCAGTAAGAGAATAAAGCCTGCAGAAGGAAAGGTGGCAGGAAAGAGAGCAGAGACAGCGTGCAAGCATGTGGTGGGCTGGGCATGGCAGACTCGTGAGGCAATGAGGAAGTACTGAAGGAGGAAGTATTCACTGTTATTGGGGCTCTCATCAGTCTTGTGTGATTATGAAAGTGCATGAGAGGCGCTATGAGGCCACAGAGCAGGCGGGTCAGTACTTTCTAACGTTTGACCTGAGCTCCAAATAAAACATTGATAAGGAGTCATTGTAGGATTTGGAGAAAATGAAACTGAACATCTAAGGGAGACCCTACTCACACAAAGACATTGCCTGGCTGAAAGAAAATCACCTTCTTAAGGATTTAATAGCAGCCCAGCTTAGAAGCCTCAGCCTTCAGCTGGTGACTAGTATTGAGTAAGGTATTTCTAGGCTTCTCCAGAGTCAAAGCCTACAGGAAATCACTATTTCCTACAATAACAGACTAACGGCCTCACAATTGGCAATAGAGGGAGAATTTATACACAGGCTCTCAAGAATAGCTAGACTTTGAAGCTCCAGCCTTTCAATTGGGATTTCTGTTGTTATCACCACCATGTCCCTCATTAAGACTCTGTGGCCTTCATGAAATCAGATCCCCTCCTTAATTTCCAGCAGCACAGTTGAGATCCTGCTGGGGTGCTCAGACTGAGGAGTGCTTAAAATGGAGACCTCTAGGTTCCACACCTATATTTTGAATCAGTCAAGTTCAGGACGAGGACATTTTATTTTTAGCAATTTCCAGGTGACTCTAATGGAGGCTGTCCAAAACTATATTTTAAGAAACACTGGACCAAGGGGGACAAAAATATGTGAATATAGCAAGGAATATAGAGTTTGATTTACAAAAATACAGCTGGGTCATTTGCAGCTGATAGCCCTCACCTTGGCAGAGATCGTCTTCCCCTAACAATCAGTAGTCGTGCAAACATGTCCACCTTACCTCACAGAGAGTTCCCAAACAAAGCCCAGAGAAATACAAATTCCCCCATGGACTAAGTTTCCACTTGCTATATAGGTTTCACTTATTTGAAAGAGAACTAAGTGTTAGGATGGGTGGGGTAGGACAAAATGGCACTGAACTACAACCCAAAATGGTGGCTGAATTACAACCCAGAAAAGACAGCTGATGTCAAAGCAGAGAGCTAAAAGGGCGAGCTTTATCCGTATAGCAACCTGAGCCCAAGGAGAACCACCAATGATATATTGCTGCTTTGTTCAAAGGGGACCAATCCCAAGCTCCCACGAAGAGAGCCAACGAAAATACCCCCCACCCCAACTCGGCCACATTTCCTGCTTGGGTGCGACTTCCCCGGCCTCACTCTGCGTGGACCAGAAAACCTCGCCCGGGTGCACAAACCCCAGTAAAGTTCTATACTGCCTAACTTCGTGCCTGATTGGCATTTCTTCCTCAGTGGAGCCTAAGAAAACGTTTCACTAAGATCTTCCCTGAAAACTGGATACTGCTCATCCTCCCCTTACACGGAAGTTGGCCTATCATAAATTTAGAATGCAGCATCACTACAAGAGATATGCAGATATTATAGTAAGTAGCTCATTTACTTTTATATAACCATATAAATTATGAAAAACAAAGACAGTTTTCATTTTTCACTTTCCTCAAAGTCTATATTTTTTGGTTCTAAATACTCCCATCGATAGTTCAATTCACATAATAGTTCAAGTAAACGTTTGCCAAGCCCAGCCAGTCCCTCTTCACTGACCCTTTTCCAGCTTGAGAAGAACATTGCTCCTGTAATTTCCCCTCTTGCTGTCCTATGGGATTTAGTTCCTGATACTTCTGGAATGTGATCTAGCAAAGAAATACTCTCCAAAGAAGACAATTAAGTTTGCATGGACAAAACTGCCTAAATCACACTATACACATTGCACGAAGTGAACCAAGTATCCATATTCTCCAAATATGCACAAATAGTCTCAATATACATGTTTTTGTCTTCAGATTTTGAATAGGTATTTCCTGCTTCTACAGTTGTTGGGTGTGTCCCTCCTCTGGTTCCTCTGACCTAAAATCTAAAAAAAAAAAAAAGGCCTTCTCAAAAAAGAAAGAAGTTGAGCAGAGTCACAAGTATACATACACACATGGTACTTTACAGGTCCCATGAACATTTTAGATTTGTAAATTCACAGTATCTCAACCCTTTCCATTTTAGAGAACATTTTTGCTTTACACTACGAAACTAAGTCTGTCCAACCTTGTTACTTTATCAGAACAAGGAGAAGTTTAAACTAAATTGTGGGTCCAGCTTTGCTAGTATTAAGAGAGAAAAAAGCTTGCAACTTAAAGCCAAATTCCTCAAGGTAATATAGCTCAAAGCCAACCACAACAGGAAGGGGAAGTGCATAGTATCTTTTAAAAAAGATTTTATTTATTTATTTTTAGAGAGAGGGGAAGTGAGGGAGAAAGAAAAGGAGAGAAACATTGATATGCAAAAGATACATTGATTGGTTGCCTCTTGCATGCCCCCAACTGGGGACCTGGCCTACAACCCAGGCATGTGCCCTCACTGAAAGTCAAACTGGTGACTTTTCAGTTCACAGGCTAGCACTCAGTCCACTAAGCCACACCAGCCAGGGCCATGGTATCTTATATTCAGTATAATTTTTGTGTTGTCTCCCCAGGCACCTCAGTCTTCTCACAACATAGAGTACCTGTGGAAGTGCAGGGAGCAGTTTCTGGGTATTGAGGAAAAGTTTACCTTAGACATTTCAACTGCTGAGCAGTGTCCCACTTCCATGCAAGCCATATCCCTCATTTCCATTTCTTTTAGTTGAATTTTCCCGTAATGTTCCTCTAGAGTCATTACCCTACTAAGGCTTACTGTGGCTTTGTAGCCAACCAAATTACTTTCCCCAACTAGGACCTTCTATTCAACTCTAATTACAGCCTGAGATAGTGCAAAGATAGTGCAAAGCAGCTCTGCTAGTGGTTGGACTGCGATAAACAATGTTTTCAATAGGATGCTGTCAAGCAACAGCCCAATGTTTCTGACCAAACATAATTAAGGCTATACTGTAGTTGCAAAAATGACTAATAAGCCATCTATTCTTAGAACCAACTATCACAAGCCCAAAGCTGCTTTGTCCTTCTGAGACATCCAACAACCAGTTATTCTTCACAGCGAGTTCTAAACTTCTTTCTATAGTTATGGTCTGGTGGCTTTTTCTTTGGTTAGGCACTGAACTAGCTGGAGCAGAGTGGAGCAGACCAGTGCAGGTCAGAGCAGGATGGCAAAGAACTGAGCAGGCCAGTGCAGAGCAGAACAGTGCAAAGCAGACTGGTATGAAGCAGAGCACAATAGGATATGAGGAGCAGAGCAGTCCAACTAAGAGGAGCTTGGTCCCAGGGCTACCTCTTCCCAAGGCTGCCTCTCCCCAGGGCTGCCTCTCCCCAGGGCTGCCTCATTGCCTTGCTGTTTTCATACCTTATTGTATCACAATTGACCTGTTTTGCAATGAATAAATTGTCCTTCTTCACCACACACCAAAGTATGGATTTCTGTTAGCACTGAATTGGCTAGCACTGGATTGACTAACTGTCAACCAACAACCACTGGTTGTATCTGCTCCTTGTTCACCACCTTCTGTCAGAGTTTTCCTGCTCAAAGTATCACAGCCACTCCAGCCTTCCCCCTCTCCATGGCCAGCTTTATTTCTAAGCCGATTCAATCCCACATCTTTCCTTGCTCACCTGAGAATGGACAGCTTCAAATAACCAGCTGTTTCACCTCTTCATAGCTTCGTCCAGGATGTGAAGAATGAGGGTGTGAGAGCAAATCTATGATTTCTTTTATCTCCAACATACTCATCTTCCCCACTCCAAAGCTGCCAGATACCCAGGGAATCAGTTTTACAACCATTCCATTTCTCTCCCAGCACATTGATAAAGTTTTGGATTCTCCATCCTTGTGAGTGAAGTACCTAAGGATCTTCTGCTAAGGGCCAGGGTAACTAACTCACCCTCTGAACTGTAGAGAACTGACACTCTTTCTGCATTTGAGCCCACAAGATACCTACAGAGAGTAGTTTTTTTTGTTATGCAGAACACTACTCTGGCTTATGTCTTTTTTTAAACATAAGGCCCAAAGATTTCCCTAAAATGGACTCATTTATGGTGGTGAACAGACTAGCTTCTTCAGTACTGACATCTTTCTCCTTTCTTAGGAGATGAAAGGCCTACCAGCCAGAGGCACAGATTGCCCCACCCTCCACCACAGTGGAGCTGTCACTTCCCTTCAGAGGCAAAACAGCTCAGGGGCATTCCCCTGCAAGTATCTGGCTGGTGGTGTCTCCTGCAAGTGATATCTTCCTTCCCAGTCAGTGCTTGGAAGGCCTGCCAGGGATAAACAATTCCATTGTCATAACCATCTTACAGATTGGTGGTGTAGCTTGATCTCCCCTTTTTTAGTTGCCTTATATTAGTCATTTATCATCCCAGATGTAACTGCATTCTCCTTGCCCCAACACTCAGCATCCTTGCTAAGTAGACCACATCCTTGGCAACCTCACTGACCAACACTCCACACAGTTTGCAGTTCCTTTTTCTCTGGTCTTTTTACAGTTTGTGCAAGTACTCAGTTCTGGAGAGAATCACCTAACTTCCTGGATATCTTCCTAAATTGCTACACAAAATCTTGTGTCTTCACAAACTTTTCATTAAATTCAAGTTGGTTCCCTGGGAGATCTCTCTTTCTCCTACTGAATGGTTTGACAACCAAGTGATACTGCACAGAGAAAAATCTAATGAACCCCCATGAAACTCAGTACAATATAAATAGTTAACAGTTGAGGTTCTGAAGTGACACTGTCTAACTTCCATTTTACCATTTCCTAAAGAACTTTACCATGTACTGTTGATAATTTATTAGAATTACTTAACTCTTCTGCTTCTCAGTCTATGAGAGAACAAGTAAATAAATAAGTTGAGGCTTCCAGTCAAGATGGTGGTATAGGCAGACATGGCTCATCTCTTTGCACAACCACATCAAAATTACAACTAAAATATAGAACAACCATCACTCAGGAATGTCAGAAATTGAGTTGAATGGAAGTCCGACAACTACAGAATTGAAGAAACCACATCCATCCAGACTGGTAGGACCAGTGCGGACATGGCACAGGCTGGTCCCACACCCACATGGATAAAAATTTAGGAGGGATATCTCAGAAGCAAGGAGACCCAGACCCACACCAGGCCCCCAGCCCAGGATTCGAGTGCCAGGAAGATAAGTCCCCACAACTTCTGGCTGCAAAAAACACTGGGGATTGAGTCGGTGGAGGAGGCTGCTGGAACCCTAAGCAGTTCCTCTTGGGGAATCCACACAGGGACTCAGCTACCAAGACTGGATCCCTCGGAGCTTCAGAGGTGACATCAGGGTGACATCTTGAAGCAAACCAGTGGTATACAGGGAGAGACAAGTGTCTGGCATAGGGGTGAGCAAAGGCCATTGTCCCTTTGCTGAACCTTCCCTCTACAGAGCTGGCAGACTGGTGCCATATCTAAGGTGCCATTAAGCTGGCTAATACTGTGTGATCCACAGAGGTGCTACCCCACCCAACTTACAGGCGCACTCAAGCCACTTTTTCACAAGAATGGCTGGTATCCGCTCCTAAATCTTATCAAACAAGCAACAGCTGGCTTCAGTAGGCCCTAGCGGCAGCCAGATTAGAGTCACAGCTTGGCTAGACCTGGGACTCTCCAAGCCCAGCACAAGTAGCAGTTATCACAGATGGCGTTACAGTTCTCATGGGGTGCTGCGGGCAAAACACAGGTGGGGGCTGACCTTGGTCTGCACCATCCCAGAAACCCCAGAACCAATGCACTGAGTGGACAGCTACAGACCAATTTGTAGAACCACCAACCTGCTCCTGCACAGCTGATCTTCTGCAGAAGGAGGAGGTTAGTAGTCAGTGGTCATAGACAGTCCTTGCAGCTAACTCGCCTGGGTGAATCCCTCCCATTGATTTGCCAATAGCAACCAAGGCTCAGCTAAAAGAGAAGGGTGTACCCAGCCCACATGAAGGGCACAACTTGAGTACCCAGCTTGGATGATAAGGGAGGCTGTGCCACTGGACCCTGTAGGATACCCACTACCTTAGGCCGCACTACCAAGACATGGAGTCAAAGCAGCTCTGTCTAATACATAGAAACAAACACAGAGGGATGGGGAAAACGAGGAGACAAAGACACATGGACCAAATGAAAGAACAGATCAAAACTCCCCCCCCCCCCAAAAAAGAGCTAAATGAAATGGAGGTAAGCAATCTCTCAGATGCAGAGTTCAAAACACTCTTTATAAAGATACTCAAGGAAATTAGTGAGGCCTCAACAGCATAAAAAAAAAACAGTCAGAAGTGAAGGATTCACTGATGGAAATAGAGAATAATTTACAGGGAAACAACAGTAGAGTGGATGAAGCCGAGAATCAGATCAGTGATTTGGAACATAAGGAAGCAAAAAACAACCACATAGAACAAGAAGAAAAATAATTTGAAAAATGAGGGTAGTATAAACAGCCTCTGGAACAACTTTACGAGGTCCAACATTTGGTTCAGAGGGGTGCCAGAGGAGAAGAGAAAGAGCAAGAAATGGAAATCTATCTGAAAAAAATAGTGAAAGAAAACTTGCCTAATTTGGTGGAGGAAATAGACATGCAAGTCCAGGAAGCACGGAGTCCCAATTATGATGGGTGCAAAGAGGCGCACTCCAAGATACATCATTATTAAAAGGCCAAAAACTAAAGAGAAAAAGAGACTCTCAAAAGCAAGAGAAAAAAAAGTTAGTTACTAGAAGGTTGCTAGATGGGAGCGGGGAGGAGGAGAAAGAGTGAAGAGGTGAGGGGTTTAAGAAGTACAAATAGGTCGTAAGAGAATAGCCATGGGGATATAAAGTCCAGTATAGGAAATGAAGTAGCCAAAGAACTTATACACATGGCCCATGGACATGGACAATGGTGCGGGAATTGCCTGAGGGAGGAGGGAGTATTGGGTGGAGGAGGACAAAGGAGGAAAAATCAGGATAAGTGTAATAGCATAATCAATATAATATAATTAAAAATAAATAAATAAAAAGTACATTATGGAAACCTTAGTAATGTGGTTGATAAGGTAGACCTGATTAATATATCAAACTGTATGTCCTAAATACATGAGCACTCACAAAAACCATTAAGCCATAAAGAAAAACCTCAGCAACATCCAAACAGTAAAGAGTAAAGATAGCATTCTTTGATTACAATGCAGTGTAAGAGAAATTAATAAAATTAGGGGGATGAAATTCTTTCTATGTGCAAAATTTAAAACTATTTTAAAGAAAGTTTAGAAAAGGGGGAAACCATTAGCTGAAATTGTAGACAATAAAAACACAGTATATAAAAACTCTTGAAGTCCATGTGCTCCCGTGGCTCAGCTTCCTCGTTTCTCGGCTCCAGCTCTCCTCTATTAGAACGCAAGAAGAAATTGCTGAGCTCATCATTGACGGTGGCTTTGGCATACGTAAAGCTGGCTTTGCTGGAAATGATCACCCCCAAGCAGTGTTCCCTTCCATTGTTGGGTTGCCCAAGGTGTCATGGTGGATTACGGTGGGTGCAAAAATTCCAGAGCAAGTGTGGCATTCTGACCCTGAAGTACCTCAACATAGCATAGTCATCAAATAGCAGGACCTTGGGAAGATCTGGCACCACACCTTCTATAAGGAGCTACATGTGACCCCTCCTTGAGGAGCACCTGCTGCTGCTGACTGAGGCTCCCCAGTGCCAACAGAGAGAATATGAACTCAGATCTTGTTTGAAAATTTCAACACCTGGGCCATGTGTGCGGCCATCTGGGCTTTGCTGTATCTTTCTGCCTCTGGCTGCATCGCTGGCTTTATAATGGAGCCTAGGGATAGAGTTATTCACATGGTGCCATCTACGAGGTCTATCCCGCTTTACAACATCCTGCATCCAGACCTGGTTGCCCAGGACCTGATGGACTACCTCATGAAGAGCCTCACAGAGCATGCCTACAGCTTCACCACCACAGCCAAATGAGAAATCATGCATGACCCAAGAAGCTCTGCTATGTTGGCTTGGACTTGGAGCAGGAGAAGGCCACCACCAAGCTCTCCTCCTTGAGAGTGATCAGTTGCCCAACTGTCAGGTGCTCACCATCAGCAACCAGTGGTTCTGGTGTCCACAGCACTCATGCAGCCTTCCTTCCTGGGTATGGAGTCCTCTGATATCCACAAGACCATCTTTAACTCCATCATGAAGTGTGATGTTGACATCTGGAAGGACTTGTATGCCAACACAGTACTGTCTGATGGGACCAACAGGTACTCTGGCATGTTTGACAGCATGCAGGAAATCACAGCCCTGACCTTCAGCACAATGAAGGTCAAGATCATCACTCTCCGGAATGCGAGTACTCAGTGTGAATTGGGTGCTTCATCCTGGCCTGTTGTTCACATTCCAGGAGGTGGATCAGCAAGCAGGAATACGAAAAGCTGGGCCCCTCCATTGTCCACTGCAAACGCTTCTTTCTTTAAAAAGATTTTATTTATTTATTTTCAGAGAGAGGAGAAGGGAGGGAGAAGGGAAAGGAAAGACATATCCACGTACAAGAAAAGCGTCAGAAATATCAATCAGTTGCCTCTCGCTTGCCCCCAACCTGGACGTGGCCTGCAATCCAGGCATGTGCCCTGACAAGGGATCAAACCAGCGACTTTTTTTTGGTTCACAGGTCAGTGCTCAGTCCACTCAGCCACACCACCCAGGGATACAAATGCTTCTAAATGGACTGTGAACAGATGCATACCATTTGCTGCATGAGTTAAATCAGAACTGTACATTTGTCCTACTTCGTGCTAGTCTCATGAAACTGGAATAAACATTTAAAAAGAAATTTGTCTTTGAAGCTTTTATCTGATACAAGGTGGATTCTAGAATTTGTTGCTAATTTTGATGTTGTATTCAAGTTAAATGTTACCTTTGCATACATTTTTTCTGATTTTATTTATGTGTTTATTTTCATTGTTGTTCAAGTACAGTTGTCTCCATTTTCCCTCCATCACTTCCCTCTACCCCAGCCATCCCCACCTCCCACCCCTGATCCCACCCCTCTTGATTTTGTTCCTGTGTCCTTTATAGATGTTCCTGAAAACCCTTCCCCCTCCCCCCCAATCCCTTCCCATATTCCCTCTAGTTACTGTCAGTTTGTTCTTTAAGTGGAACCTAACCAACAAAACAAACAAGCAAGAGACATTGAAATTAAGAATCTTTGTATACATTTAATACCCTGTATATATCTTTGGTTTAAACTCAGTGAGCGCAGCTAGGTCACTTCCTGGCTGAGATGAGAGAATACGTTTATGGAAGAGAAATTGGCTCAGTGAGAATCTGCAAGACCGTCAAATTCTTGATCTGTACAGGGTATTAATGTGTACAAGCTAACTCTTCCAGGATTCTTTGGGAGGCTGGCAGGAGTGCTTGAATGAGCTGTCATTTCTGTCTTGCCAGGCTCACAGTTCTGGAAAGTACAAGACTTCAAACTCAGTTTTCTTTCTTAGGATGTTTTCCTGCCAGAATTGTGGGTTTCTACTGGCTTTAAATTGGAAAAATGGTTTGTATTTACAGCCATAAATTTATTCACTCTTTTACTTTATGTAAAGTTTTTGTAAACAATTCTCAATTCTTTAAGTAGTAACAATACATTTTAATTTTCTGCTGTAAGGTCCCAGGGACATTAGGAGCCAGCAACATGTCATTGTACAAGGAAAACAAAGTGCTTAAATAAACCTGAAAAAACTAACAAACAGAAAAATTTGTGGAATACTACTAAATACTACTAAATAATACTACTATAACCCAGAGAAAAATTCATAGTCTCACATACTTACATTAAAAAAATAATCAAGATAAATGAATTAAAAGTTTAATCCAGCAAGTTAGGGGGAAAAACAAATTGAAGAAAAGCGGGAGGTGTCAGTAAAGAAAAAATAAAAATTAATAAGTCAGAAAAGAGAAGTATAGAAGTATTAAGTTAAAAAACTAATTCAATAGAGAAACTGTTATATGATTTTTAGAAAAAGAGAGAGCAAATATGCAAAAATATAATGCAAGGGAAAGAACCATAATGCAGAAAGTAAAAGGAATTGCAATTAACTGCTTCGTTTAGTTCTGTGCTAATCAGTTTAAAAAACTGTATTAAATGGAAAAATATCTTAAGATAATATAATTTACCAGAACTATAGAAGAGATTAAAACAAAGACCTAACTGGCCTCTGTTGAAGAAATATTTAAAGTTGTCAAAGAGCTACACACACAGAGAGCAGAACACCCAGATGGTGAATTCTACTAAACTTGAACAGCATGCAGTTCTAATCCTAACGCTATTCCCAGAGAACATTTAAAAAGAAGGAAACATCTAATGTCTTCCTCTAAAAGTATAACGGGGAGGGGTTGAAAAGCACAAAAGTCTGCACATGTGTGCATCACCCAGGCAAAAGGGACATGTATGTGTCACTCAGCAGAAACAAAGCACGAAGGGCTGAGGCTTGGAGCTGGGGAGGTGATTGGATGGGAGGGACATACCCTCCCCCACCCCGTCTACTTCCACATCACGGGGGATTATTAGGAGGGGGGTATTTAATCGCTGGGTATGGAAAACAAATGCTTTTGCTCTCCTCTTCCCTGGCTGGCTGGTCCAGAAACTGAATGGTTCATGCTCTTGTACATGTGGGCCTGAGATTCATATACTCCGGGTGTATTCTCCAAGCCCCTGCCACTGCTCTCCAAGACCTGCCTGGCCAGGAGCCCTGTGGATGCTAGGCTGGTAAGAGGGAGGGGAGGAGAAGGGGCTTGGGCTAGTGCAGGGCCATTTCCTGGAGGTGTGGCAGCCAGGCAGCAAGCCCCTGCCCCTCCTCCCCGCAGGAAGCCAAGAGAAGCCATCAGCAGCGGCCACCCCCATCTCCCAGGTCCTCTCCAGTGGGGTCCCCATCAGTGGGAGTCACCTGTCCACTGCCTGTGAGCTCCTGGGCGGACCCATCAGCTGCAGCTACCAGCCTGCCTCTAGCGAGGGCCTCTCAGCAGCATGCTCCACTTTCTTCCATGCCCTTCCCCTGCAGATCAGGGGCCTGGCACCTGGAAACCACCCTGTGCACCTCCAGCTGACAATGATGGTTCCTGTGATTGCTGCTGCTCCACTGCTCCAGCCCAGACTGGGCCTTGAACCCATCACACTAACAGGTGGGATGGGGCTCAGCAGACCATTGGAGGGCAGCTCCTGGAGAAAGAGGACAGCATGCCATGAGTAGGATGCCTGGGGGTACAGACTCCAAAGGGTGCAAAGGATGGTACTTTAAGTGGGAGGAGAGGTTCCTGGTGCAACCTTGAACTGAGCTGGAAGAGGGTGGCAGGGTGATTTTCTTTGAGGCATTTTAAAGGAAATGGGCTTTGGGGCAGAAACTTGCTATTATTTCAAGATTTTATACACACACACAGAGACACACTTTAAATAAAGGGTTCCTTTTCCTTTCCACCAGACTCAGTCTCCAGAGTTTTTGTCTATGGGTGGTGAGCAGTAGGACCCCATTGGCTGCTCTGGAATAGCACTTGCTAGGTTACAAAACCTGATAACAAAACACCCATCACACTCATGACTAGAAATACAAAAATATAACGTAAAATCCAGAAAAAAAAACAAAGAAAAGAAATACATAATCAAGTAAGGTTTATTCTAGTAATGCAAGGATGTGTATATGTTAGAAAAACAATCACATGATAATATTAGGAGAGAATGATACATTCATTGTCATAGATGCTTAAAAGTCATTTGAAAAATTCAACAACTATCACTAAGAAATAAAAACAATAAATTAAGAAAAAAATGACATATCTAACTCAGCACAAAAGCTGGTATTGTGATTAATGGATACTACTTCAAGCATCTTTACTAAAGTTAGAAACAAGCAAGGATGACCACTCTTACAAATACTTAATATTATATTTGATTTACTGGTCAATACAGTTAGACAAAAGAGGGAAATTAGGGGTATAATAATTGGGAAGATATAAATAAACTATTACTATTTACAGGTATTATGACTACATAACTGGAACACCTGAGAATTGACATTAACAGCAAAACTACTGAGTAATAAAGGATTCATAAATTAGTTACAAGCTATATAACTATATAGAAATCAATCTTTCACTTATACAAATTACAACCAGAGAGAAAGCATAGTAGAAGAAAAGACCCATGTACAATAACAACAACAACAATAAAAATACCCAGGAAAAAAAGAGGCAAGAATTTTATGAAAAAACTTTAAAAAAACAGCAGAAGACTTACCAAACAGAACATAACATACTTTTTTTTTGTCAGGGAGACTCAACTTCATAAAGAATCTCCATAAATTAATTGTGGTAATCTTAGTCCTAGAAGCAGAAGCCAAAATGGGATTAAAGAAACAGGAATTTTATTAAGGGCAAAGGCTGCGTGAAAGGATATAGGGAGGCAGCCCAGCTAGGCTGGGAGAGCTATTAAGCCCCAAGGTAATGAAGGGGGAGGGAGTGAAGGTAGGGTGGGTAGTCTGAGCTTTGGAAAAGCTGGCAGGTGTTCTTGAGCCAAAGTCAGTATGCTCCCTGGAGCAGGTGTTCCGTGAGGCACATCTTTATAGCTGCTGCAGTTCACTGCTCACTACACACATCCACCTTACCTGGGGAGCAACTCCTCCCTGGTTCTTGTGGACATTTCTTCCTGAGAGAATGCAGAAGTGAACTTAATGGGGAAAATGGCAGTCTCTGATGCCGTGGTTGATCGTGGCCGTAATTGGTACTCATCCTCTCCTATCTTCACTGTCCATTTGAAATTTTCCTTATCCTCAACTGTGGCTTGGGTTTACCTGGTGCTGTGACTCAAACCTTCAGATTCAAAGGGTCTGAACATGTGATAGCCTTTTCCCCTCTCAGTTTGGGGTTGCTGCACTCCATAACTGAACAATCTCTTCGCGGTTACAGTGGGGCAAAGGGATACCAGGATGTGCCGGAGGGAATGGCCTGGTTCTGCTACCATTTTGTGAAAGGATCTCTGGCCCTTCCTGCTGAGCTGGGTCATTTGTTCCTCCCATGATGGTGGCTTCTTTGCTGTCCTGATACAACCAGAACACAAAGTGTCCAAAGTGTTCTGATGGCAGGTGTAACCAATAAATCAACAGGACTATTTTTACGTCCTTTGGCGAGAAAGTGTCCACTATGGGAACAGACCACTAGCCTTGCAGAGCTTGGGGGTGGGAAGCACAAAATCCTCAGTGGGTCACTGGGAGTGATGACAAGGGGAGCAATGTTTGCTTCTACCCCTTGATTCCCACTCCCATGTAGCCTTCCTGTTAGGAACACAGCTCCATACAGAGCTCTCTGATTTAATAAATATGTTATATCTTGAAGAGGGGCCCTACACCTTCAGAGTGTTTTATGTAAGTTGGCATTTTAGTTGCACATTTAGAATGTTGTCCTAGCATTCTAGAAGGCCTCTGTATAGTCCAGTATATAATGGATCAGTGGATCTATGGTCATGGGTTCACTCCAATATTTCTTTCACTGATCAGATGTTATATGTATGGAATTCCATGCTTGTGAATCAAGCATTTCATAAGACCCGGATAGTGGTGCTGATTGAGGCTGTATAGGCAGGAAAGGCAAGCTCTTACCCAGAATAGATGGCTCTCCTTGTGAGGATGAAGCACTAGCCCTTCTGGAGTGCACAGGGCCTCATATATTCAATTTGCCACCCACTGGTCAGTTGGTCTCTTTCAAGGACAGGGGCTCAGTGTTGCTCTCTGTTGATGACAAAGTGGACATTCACAGGTAGCAGTAACTGAATCAATTTTGGGAAGCAGGAGTCCTTGCTACTGAGCCTACATAGAGCTCATGCCTCTGAAAGCATGGCTATTCTCCTCAGGTGCCTTTCATACCAGTTCCATCTAACTTTAACTGGCTCAGTAATTTTGCTAGTGCCTATTCTGTAGTAGGTATTTTTTACTGGGTGTTAACATGTGATACCAACATCTTCAAACTTGGGGCTGGCTCACATATGTTCCTCCAACAGCTGTACCCTGATAACTTTGTTTCCTATCTTCTAGGCTTTTTTGTTTTTTTTTTGCCTTCTAGGCCTTGGTGAGACAGCCAAGGCGCTGCCACTGTGTTTGATTTGTATATATTCTCAACTCAGTCCACATCTCCTTCTATACAAAGTAGACAGCCAGGTGCACTGCTCACAGTGCTGCCTATTAGGAAAAACTTCCTTTGGCTCAGTTTTCTGAATATGGCTGCATGGCACTTATGAGTATTTTTCCTTTGGACTTCACATACAAGCTGACTCACATGTAAATCAAGCTTGAGATTTTTCTCATTTTTCAGCAGGTTGTGTGGGACCTCTAGGTCCATAGGTGAAAACTGGGGAAGGAGCACTGGTACGACTGCAGTAGGTAACACGAAGGTCTTAACTGCCTACTTGGGCTTCTTTGTGCTCTCTAGACCTGCCTGAATTGACCCTAAATGTACCATTTCCATCTTATGATGGACTGCTCTTGGGTCTGTCTGACTCTCTGACTTTGTAAGTCACAGTTGGAAGTTCCAGATGCACAGTCACTTAACGGTCAGGTGTTAGGCTTCTATCAAGGAACTATAATATGTCAAGAGGTGTTTCTCAAAGGGTGTGCACTTATCTGCACTGATGGAATGAGTTTACTCTAGAACTCCAAACACCTGCCATTTGATTCTCTCACTGGGACTTTATTTACTGGAACTCCACAGTATTTTCCAACACCATGAGGTCTACAGGGTTCTATGACTCAAGAAGCAGGGCTGATTGCACCATGGCCTGGACTTGCTGTTCCTGACCCCACCTAAGCCTTGCTGGTCACTTAATGTACGGGCTGGAACAAGCTTCCTGGGTGTGGGATGTGCTATCGCCACAACTCAAAGTTGACCAGTCACTATATTTTTCTCATAAGGCAGAGAATGCAACATGTAGCAATTTGTCTTTTCCTTTGGAAGTGATATTCTGGCATGTCCCTAACAACTGGACCCCCTAAATCTTCACTGAGGTGGTAGGTCTCTGAATCATTTTAGGGACTCTTTCCACCCTTCTGGAGTGTATATATATTAGCAACATCACCAGCATTCTTGCCACCTCTTAGTTGTTCTGTTCAATCAGGGTGTAATGAATCAGTATATTGCCCAGTGGTCCAGATATATCGTGATAAAATGTGGGACAGTTAACATAGCCTATGACAATGCTGTAAATGACTGAAATTGGCATGGTGAAGAATGTAGTTACCAAACCAATGGTAATGATACCACATCTGGAATAGTTGATGGAATAGGGGCTACTACTGGGTTATGTCTGAGGTGGTCCCTAGTCATTCTCCAGCACCCATCCCACTTCTAAAGGAGCCAGACTAGTGAGTTAAAGGAGATGTGATAACCCTCCCACCTCTGAATCCTTTAGGTCTTTTTTTTTTAACCTCATCTGAGTCACCCAGTCATGGCTGGATCCTTTAGGTCTTTCATGGTGGTACTAATCTCTGCCATCCTCATGGCGCATCATTTTTATTTACTATCTTAGACAACCTGGCAGCTTCAGCAGTTTTCATATTGCTTTTCTCACTATAATGGCTCTTATTCTACATACTGGGTACCCAATGTGGGGTATACTCTGGATCTCAAGTATACCAGTTTCAACCAAGTAGTTGGAGGTTGAGGAAATATCTTTTGTGTGGATCCACAGACCACACATGAGCCAGATCTTAGCTAGGACTTAATCAATTACTTAGTCTTTATAGTCCCCACTCTAATAAAGGAGCCATGGTTGTGCGTTTAGTCAATGTCAACTCAGCCCTGAGTCAAAAAGTCCTAAAACTTTTTAGTTCCCTTTCCATAGTGTAAAATCACTCAATAAATAGCTGTAGGTTTCTTTGGTGAAGAACTGGGGGATTTATCACAGTAGGTACTGGCCAAGTGGTTGCTGGGTTCTTCCTTGTAGACTCAGCTAGCTCTTTAGTTAACAAGTTTTAGATGTGAAAATGGTCAGGATCTGGGAACTGAGCAAGGGATCTTATAGGGCTGGCTACCCTAAGGCTCCTGCGCAAACATTCATGCTTTTTGTTGATAAGAGAGTTGAAAGCACCCTAGTTCAATTTCTGTGTTAACCTAAAACTGCTCTAAAATAGTTTATTAATTTTCTTAAAAGATTAAAAACCTCCATTCTTGTTAGATGAGCATAATGTGAAGGCATCCGTAACTTTTGGACTGTAGTGTGACAGAGTTAGGGAGAGTTAATATAGTTCTGTCATTCCTTTTTGGTCCTAAGTACATCATCTCTATCAACTACCTCCACAACTTTTGCAGATTAAGCCTTCTTGACTACTCTTCTGATGTTGCCCATCACTGTGGCAGCCTTATGGCCTTTCTTACTTCAGACCTCCATCATTTCAACAGGTGTTCCTGAGCTCAGCTCTGTGCCTGCCTCTAACCACTGTCATCTCAGCCTGTAGAAGATCTACAACTGGCTGTCCCCTCATCAAAGTGGTCCCAATGTCTTTAATGGATGTGATGTTCTCAGGGTCCTCCTGTGGAAACACAGGGGCTCTTCTGGCTTTTCATTATGTAATCCAGCAAGTTCACTTCCTTCAGTTTTTCCATTCCTTCCTGGTACTTTCTGCCAGGGTAACTCAAGCATTTCCACTTTGTTGAGAGTTAACCATCATCTTATCCAGCCTCCAAAGACACCTTAAGCAGTGTTTGCCCTATCTCCTGGGGTCTTTTCCATGGTGTTAAATTGCTTATCCTAAAAAATGAGTCTCTGTCCTGGCCAGGTGGCTCACTTCTTTTGAGCATCATCCCATACACCAAAAGCTTGTGGGTTTGATTCCTGGTCAGGGAACATACCTAGGTTTTGGGTTCAATTCCTAGTTGGAGCATGTATAGGTGACAACCTATTGCTCTTTCTCACATTGACGTTTCTCTCTATCTCCCCTTTTCTCTCTAAGTTAATAAACATATTCTTGGGTGAGGTTTTAAAAATAATGAGCCCCTGAATCATTGAATTCTTGCTTATGATAGTCATGTCCCAGCTCACATTATCAAGCACCGGGGTAGTGTTGGATAGGAACTGGTGATATTTGTATGAACTTCTGGTTTCCAATATATTGACACAGATTTATAAATAAAGATGTGTATATATGTACAAATACTTATATTTTTTAGCTCTGCCCTTGGAGAAGTTCTGAAAGTACTGCACCTTCAGGAGCAGTGGACCCACAGAGTGTTCAGATTCTGGGTTCAAAATACTATTGTCCCCTGAAAGGGACCAGGCATCCTTGCAGATTTGGCAGATTCCAGGGGTGGGACAGGGGAAGTACAAAATGAGCCTGGAACATCTTATACTGCAAGAAAGCAAGAAAAATGCTTGAAGAATGAGAATAAATGTCAAAAAAGGGGCACAGGAGCCAACTTGAAGGGGTTCCACTGGTCACATGTGGAACAATTTACACATCAAAACAAACTATTATAGTTACAGATCACAACCCATTGATAAAAAAGAATCCATGGGTTCATACTAATATAAATAAATGAACTGTAGAAAAGGGAAAGTTCTTCCTTACCATAGAATGCCAACTGATAAGTGTAGAGAAAGTGGACAATATAATTAGAATTTTAAAAATTGCTTTTTTGGCACTTAAAATTTCTATAATTAGAAATTAAAAATTTCACTTAATGGAAATTGAAATCATATTACCACCCTCTTCTTGGACTACCATGCTATGAAACTAGAAATCAATTACAAAAAATGGAATAACACATGAACACATGAAGGATAAATACTGTGCTATTAAACATTGAATGGGATAAAAAAAGCAAAAAATACCTTGAGACAAATGATATTGCAAAACAGTGACCCCCCCAAATTTATGGCACACAGCCAAAGCAGTTTGAAGAGGGAAATTCATAGCAATATAGGTCTATCAAGAAAAAAAAATTAACAATCTAACCTTAAATCTATTAAATGAACTAGAAAAATAAGAACAAATAAAGACCAAAGTGAGTAGATAAAAATAATAAAGATCAGAGCAAAAATAAGTGAAATAAGTGTATTTTTTAGAGTCTAAAAAATACAAAAGAACAATAAAACACAGAGCTGGTTGTTTGAAAACATAAACAAAGTTATAAACCAATAAACAGAAATGGAAAAGGAGAAGTGAAAACTGAAAGCACAAAAATATAAATAATTGTAAGAAAATTGTACAAACAAGTATATGCCAACAAATTGGACAATCTGGAAAAACAAACAATTTCCTAGAAACATGTAATCTTCCAAGACTGAATCAAGAAGGAATAAAAAAATGTGAACAGACTCATAACTACTAACAAAATCAAATCAGTAATCTAAAAACTTCCAACAAAGAGAAGTCCTGAACTGGATGGGCTTACAGGAAATTTTTACCATAACTTCAAAGAAAAATGAATTCCTACCTTCCCAAACTATTTCAAAAAATTCTCCCAGTCGCATTTTATGAGGCCAGCATTAACTTAATTCTAAAACCAGAGAAAGACATTTACAGCAAAAGAAAATTATAGGCCAATGTCTCTGGAGAACATAGATGATAAAATCTTCAACAAAATATTAGCAAACCAGATCCAGCAACACATTAAAAAGATTATACACCATGATCAAGTAGGATTCATTCCTGGGATGCCAGGTTGGTTCAATATCTGCAAATCAATTAATGTGATACACCACATAAGCAAAATGAAGGATAAAAATAATATAATCATAGCAATAGATGCAGGGAAGCATTTGACAAAATCCAGCATCCATTTATCATAAAAACTCTCAGCAACATGGTAATAGAGGGAACACACCTTAATATAATAATGTCTAAACATAATAAAGGCCATATATGACAAATTCATAGCTAACATCATATTTAACAGGGAATATGAGCAGGAATGCCTGTCCTGAAAAATAACAGAATTATCTTCTGCAGAGCGAGCCCCTTGCAGTACAGGTTTCCCCTGTACTAAGTGACATAAAAACAATGGAATAGAATAGAGAGCCCAGAAATAAACCCACACCTATATGGTCAATTAATTTAGGAGAGAGGAGGCAAGAAAATACAATGGGGTAAAAACAGTCTCTTCAATAAATGGTATTGAGAAAACTGGACAGATACATACAACAATGAAGTTAGACCATTTAAAAAAACACTGTATGTAAGAATAAACTCAAAATGAATTGAAGACTTAAATGTAAGACACTTGAAACCATAAAACCCTTAGAAGAAAACTTAGGCACAGTCCCTCTGACATTACTCTCAGTAATACTTTTTTTGATTAATCTCTTCAGGCAAGGGATACAAAAGAAAAAAAGTAAAGAAATGGGACTCCCTCCAACTAAAAAGTTTTTGCACAACAAAGGAAACCATCAACACAAGAAGATAACCTATTGAATCAGAAAATACTTGCTAATAATGTATCCAATAAGGGGTTGAGAGTAAACATTTATAAAGAATTCATACAATCTAACACGAAAAAGATAATCCGATTAAAAAATGCACAGAGGACCTGAACAGACATTTTTCTAAAGAGGACATACAGATGGCCAATAGACATGAAAAGATGCTCAACATCACTAATCATCAAGGAAATGCAAACTAAAACCACAATGAGATATCACCTCACACCTGTCAGAATGACTATCATTAATAAATCAACAAACAACAAGTGTTGGGGGGGATGTGGAGAAAAGGAAACTTTCACAAACTGTTGGTGGGAGTGCAGATTGGTGCAGCCACTGTTGAAAGCAGTACAGAGGTTCCCCCCAAAATTAAGAATAGAACTACCTTATGATCCAGCAATCCCACTTCTGGGTATTTCTCTGAAGAGATTCGAAGCACTAATTTGAAAATACATATGTATCTCTATGTTCACTACAGCATTATTTCAATAGCCAAGATATGAAATCAACCTTAGTACTGGTCAATAGACTTAATAGATTTTATAAATGGCATATTACTCAGCCATAAAGAAGAATAAATCTTACCACTGTAAGAAAATAAATTGGACCTACAAAGCATTACACTAAGTGAAATAAGTGAGTTAGAGAAAGATGAATACCATATAGTTTCACTTATATATGTGAAATCTAAAAACCAAAATAAACAAAATAGAAATAGACCATAGATAAAGAAAACAAACTAATGCTTGCCAGGTGGGAGGCCTGAAGGGTTGGGTGATAAAGGTGAAGAGATGAAGAAGTATAAATTAGCAGTTACAAAACTGCTACAGGGATGTAAACTACAGCATAGGAAACATAATAAAGCATATTGAAATAGCTATATGGTTTCAGATGGATATTAAATTTATTGAGGGATCACTTTGTAAGTTATGTAAATGCCTAACCACTATGCTGTGTACATGAATTAGTATAATATTGAGTGTCAACTGTAATTGAAAAATAAACTTAATGCACATCACTTAATGTACAATACAGTTCATAATACTGTATTGTATATTTGATAGTTGCCATGAGTAGATCTTAAATGTTTTCATTACAAGATAAAAAATTCTAACAATGTATAATGATGTATGGTAACTAGGCTGATTGTGGTTATTCAGGTTTCTTTAATCCTTACCCAAGGGCATCCCACATCCTCTTTCCTTCCAGACTGGGGATCAAACTCACAAAGCCACGACCTAAGTATGTGCCCTGACTGAGAATCGAACTCATGACCTTTTGGTGTATGGGATGATGCTCCAATCAACAGAGCCACCTGGCCAGGACTCATTCATTTTTTAATATATACAAATATTAAATCATTATATACCTGGAACTAATATAATGCTATATGTCAATTAAAAATTACTTTTTGGTAACCAGCATAAAATAATTTACTCAAGAGACACAGATGTTAAAACCAGTAGGAGGAAGTTTGATCATGAATACTATATTTGATCTTAAACCATCCTCCTTACTTAATTATAAGGGAAAACACTAGTATTCTTGTAGATACCACCAAAATGAAGTGATATGGTTAACATTAATGGGACCAACAAACATCATGTACCTTTTGATGCAATGTGCTAAAAAGAATTTGACCTCACTTCTGTGATGTCCTCAGAGAATACATACCCTATCTAATCAACACATTAAACCAAAATTGAGGGACAATCTATAAATTACCAAAGTGTTTAAAAATGGCAAGCTCGTGAATGTTAAAAACAGAATGAGGGAACTCTTCTGGCATGAAAGAGATGAAAGAGATTTGACAACTAAATGAAATGTGTGATCTTGGAATTCAATTCTGGACCAAGAAAAAAATTCTAATAAAGGATATTATTGGAACAATTGACAAAATTTGAGTAACTTCTGTAGACTGGGTGCTGACTAATGTACTAATGTACTGACAGTAACTAATTACGGACACCAACTTCCTGTTTTGATGATTGTCCTTTGGTTACATAAGAGATTTTCTTTGTCTTTAGGAAACACATACTGAAGTGTTTAGAGATAAAGGGGTATAATGTCTGTAATTTACTCACAAGCAAGTCAAGATACAAAAATAAATAGATAGGGAGGTAGAGCAGTGGGAGAGAATGGTAAATAAATAGAGTAAAATATTAGAAAATTGAAAGAGAGATTTTGTATTAGTTTTACAACTTTCAGAAGTCAAACCATTTCAAAATTAAAAATTAAAGAAAATATATTTCTGTAGAGGAAAGACTTAAAATAGTAATATTGAAAGAAAGGTAAGATAAGAGATAAAAACAACTGGGGAGAGGTTGATTTAATCAGAAACAGGATCATATATAAGATAAAATAATAAATAATTAATGCCCCTAGATGGAACTGGAAACTATGATAATCCAACTATTCTATGACAACTCGAAGTTACACGGAGGTAGATTTTAAGAAGGTAACACTTTCTGGACAGCAGGGTTATCAATCATCTAATGCTTTGAAGTAATAACTTGGAAGCAGTTCTATCATTAGAAGTATTTACACAAGGGCTAATTAACCACATACAAAAAAGTCATGATGCCCTGGCTGGTGTAGCTCAGTGGATTGAGTATGGGTCTGCTAACCAAAGGATCGCCAGTTTGATTCCCGGTCAGGGCACATGCCTGGGTTGCAGGCCAGTTCCCAGCAGGGGACACAAGAGAGGCAACCATACATTGATATTTCTCTCCCTCTCTCCTTCCCTTCCCCTCTAAAGATAAGTAAATAAAATCTTTAAAAAAATTCATGAGAGGCCCTGACCAGGTACTCAGTGGGTTAGAGCATTGTTCCAATACACCGTGGTTTCAGGTTCAGTCTCCTGTCAGAGTGCATACATGAAGCAACCAATGAATAAATAAGTGGAGTGACAAATCCATATTTCTCTTTTTCTCAAATCAATAAATGAAATTTAAAAAAAAAATGCCATGAGAGGTTTCCTCATTGATTGAGAGGTTGAACTGTATTATGTAAAACCTTTTCTGTTAGGATTTTTGGAATTTTTAACTGCGATAATATCTGTCTCAATAGTATTAGTTCTGAGGATAAAGCATATCTTTAGGAATTCAGAAGAAAACTTGTAGATTGAGATAAAAAATGTTAAGTGGCAAGTGCCCTGTAAACACACTAGTCACTTTGGTTTCTTGAACATGTTCCAAGTTGTGCTCAGGTTATCATTTTGAACTTAGTATAATTTTTCTGTCATTCCTAAAGTCACTTATAAATAGTATTACATTACAGAGAATATTTAACTAGTATTGACTTTTTATTTTAAAGTAATGCATCTCAAAATTTAGTGGGCATAGTAACAACCTGGGGACCTTTGTAAAATGCAAATTTGGACTCTGATTTTCATTCAGTAGTTAAAAGTAGGAAATTTCTAGAGTAAAACATAGATGAAAATCAGTGCTTTTGCCAAAGATGTCTTAAATACTACGCAAAATGCAGAAAGTATAAAAAACAATAAATTCGGCTTCATCAAAATTTAAAACTTGTTCTTCAAAAGACACTATTTGTGACAGCATGGATGGAACTGGAAAGCATTATGCTAAGTGAAATAAACCAGGCGGTGAAAGACAAATCCAATATGATCTCACCTGTAAGTGGAACCTAATCAACAAAATGAACAAGCAAGCAAAATATAACTGAACACACTGAAATTGAGAGCAGGCTAACAGTGACCAAAGGGAAGAGAGGAAGGGATTACAGGGGAAAAGGGTGAAGGGTTTGCAGGAACAATTATTAAAGGACACACGGACAAAAACACCGGGGACGGGGTGGAAACAGGGGATGCAGGTGGGGAGGAGTTGGGGGGAAAGGCAGAACTGTGCTTGAACAACAATAAAAATGTTTAAAAAAATGGAAAGGTGAGTTGCAGACCGGGAGATATTTACAAAATGTGTATCAAAGTACTTTGTATCTTGAATACATAAAAACTCTCACCATTTAGTAATAAGAAACAATCCAATGAAAATATGGGCAAATATTTGAAGAGACATGTCCTCAAGAAGATACATGAGGGGGGACCCCAAAACTCAGAATTATCTTCAGGCGGCCTCGTAGTACAGGCTTCCTGTGCTAGGTTAGAATTCTAGGAATCCATCTGCATCAGTGTACCAGTTGCCTTTGCTGTGAAAGGTGGCCTTAGGCTTCAGTGAATTTTTTTGAAGACTTCTAATACGTTTGTCTGTTTCACAATGGGTGATTTAGGAGCACAGCTGCCCGCACCTTGCTGAGTGTTCAGCATTTTTTGACCAAAAATGGCATGAACCTGCCCTGAGCGCCTTCCCCCCACCCCCAGATGAAAAAATTCCTTAAACGGAAATGTTTTGCTCATGTGGAAAAGGTGAAACAAAAAACAGAAGAAGCACTAAAAGGCATCAAAAGTAACAAGTTCAAAAAACTGTGTTGAGCAGTGAAAAAAACATTTTGATAGGCATATTGCAACAAATAGAGAGCACTTTGAAGGTGACTGAAATCTAAACATGTAAGAATAAATACAATTTTTTATAAATAAATTCCAGGTTTTTTTGGGGGGGTCCCCTCTTATATGGCTGAGAAATAAGCACACAAAGATGTTTCACACCACTGGGCATTAGGGAAATAAAAATTAATATCATAGTAAGATAGAACCACACACACTTAGGATAGCTTAAATTAAAAAGACTGGTCACACCAAGAGTGGGCAAAGATGTAGAGCAACTGGAACTCTCATACACCCCAGAGAGAAATATGTTACCACCACTTTAGTGATGCGTGCACTGGCCTGCAGTGCCTGCAGCGTTATGGATGGAAAATCAAGACAAAATCACATGGACTACCAAGTCCTGTGGAGGAAAAGGGACAGCACAGCTACTCCCTCAAGGGGGGAGAGCCTCAGAACGGTCTGGCCACCCTCTTAAGGGGAGAGTGCCCTGACCCTTGCCTAGACAAGCTTTTATTTTATTTTATTTTATTTTTTTTTGCACAGGAGTTCAGGTACAATTTATTAATCATTGTCAGGCAGCAAACAGTAGACAGAATACAGAGAACCATTAGGGCTTCTTCTGAGTCAGGGTCTACTAGCTAAATAAAGGGCGACAAGACTTTGGGAAAACAAACTCATTTTCTGCCTGGGGTTTTATCATTTAACTAAGGGCATTCTTAGCAAAGCAGGTTTCACAGGATTTCACATATCCTTTCTCAGGCCTAATTACTCAGGGAGCCTGCCATTCCCAGCACAGGGCTGCACCACCCTCAGTCATTGTTTTCAGTCTTAAGTCAGGTAGATGACGCAGATAGCCAAGGAATTCTCGGAGACTTCTCACAGACTTAGGACTCAGGCTTTGTCAAAGCCTGGAGGGCGAAGGCCCATCACCCCCCCTTTGCTGCAGCCCCCACTGTAGTCCTTTTTTGAGGGCCTCCCAAGTGATCATGTCTGGCTTAGGTTGCCTCCCCCTCTGAGGGGTCGTACCCATCATAGACTAACCGACCAAGTGTTGGGGGCCAGAAATGGATGAAATAGTAGCAGCGTTCCTGCCAGGGAGATAAACTTTCTGTCTCCTTAGAGGCTTATTGCCCGAAGGTCACTCACTCAGCCTTAGTCATGGGGGGCAGTTACAACTCCTGAAACCAGGCAGGGTGGTTCCCAACACTTAGGAATACATTTTGCGCCCTGGCTGGTGTAGCTTAGTGGATTGAGCACGGGCCTGCGAACCACACAATCACGGTTCGATTCCCAGTCAGGGCACATGCCTGGGTTGCAGGCCAGTTCCCAGCAGGGGACTCACGAGAGGCAACCATACATTGATATTCTCTCCCTCTCTTCTTTCCTTCCCCTCTAAAGATAAGTAAATAAATATAAAAATTAATACATTTTGCTTTATGAAAGTTAAATATGCACCTAACCTATATGAACTAGTCATTCCACTCCCAGCTATTTACCCGAGAAATAAAACTTGTGGTGGAGCTTCTTAACAATTTAGACTTGTCTAAAATGCTTGTATATCAATGTCCACAATGACTTTATAATAACCCAAAACTGCAAACAACCCAATGTCAATAGAAAATTGATAACCTTAATATATTCATGGTACTACTCAGCAGTTAACAAGGGTGAATTACTGATATACAGTGCAATGTGGATGGACTTCAAAGTATTTATAGAGAAGCCATGCAAGTGTACATATTATATGATTTTATCTACATAAAATTCTAGAAAATGCAAACCAATCTATAGCAACAGAAAGGAGATCAAACACTTGCCTGGCAATGGTGTGGGACAGGTGTCAGATGGGGCAATATAAAGGATAGACAAGGGCCATGAGGAAAATTTAGTGATGATACATCAGATCAGCTATGATTTTATAGGAATGTGTGCATAAATGTGTCAAAATCTATGAAAAGTTTAAATATGCAGTTTAAATCAATACACTGTAAACGCGAAGATTGTGACTCAGAAGATTTGCGACGGGGCCAAAAGTCTGCATTACCAAGCTCCCAGGTGTCGTTGAAGGTGTTTTCACAGTTTTGAGTGGCAAGCCTTTGAGTAGTCTTTATTTTGTCATATATTTGAGTACACAATAAATACATTGTCATACTGAATAGTGCAGATAAAATCCATCACTGGAGGAAGTTCTGTGGGACATCAGTGGTCAAAATTCTTGAATACACTGGTAATTATCCATTTTGCCATATTTGCTAGATATCTCCAGCTGCTATCCAACTGCACTTTCAGACTGAATGTCCTCCATAAAGCTTAGCCAGAATTTCAGTTAAGTTTGTATAGTGTATTTCATTTTTCCTGCTATTTGGAGTTGCATCAGAGTTTAAACAAAGTTTAAAGAATAGAGTTCAACTGAAAGCAGATGTTAAATTTAAAGGAGCTTCCTAACAGTTTAGACCTGTCTAAAATCTCACAATGTAACACTTCCTCAGCATCCAGCACATTCATATTTCACGGCTCTTGTGGCTGTCCTCCGGATCATGCACCAACTCATGCACCAACTCAATAAATTCCAGTGTGGCTTTGACCACTAAGAGCTGTGACCTGAGATAAACCAGAACTTCTCTAGGAGTGAACTTTCATCTCTAAAATGGAGGTTGAACTAGGTTATATTATTTCTTCTGATTCTCACATTCCATATGCTTCTACTTATTTCAGAGTAAAGATGGCAAAACCCCAGAAAGAACTTTGGCTTCGTGGCTCTCAATAAGGAGTGGGTTAAACTATAGGTGCAGTCATTAAGAAAGTTTTTCAGTTGAACAATACCAACCCTGTATAATTTATATCAGGGACTGGCAATGTTTTTTTTTTTTTAAATAAAGGGCCAGGATAATACACACTTTTGACTTTGCAGGCCATATAGTTTCTGCTGCATATGCTAAACCCTGCCATTGTAGTATGAAAGCAGTCATAAACAATACTTCAATGAATGGGTGACCAGATTTGGCCCATAGGCAGTTTGCTGACTCTTAGTTTAGATCAAAATACCTTTCTAACTATCTGAAAACAGGCAGAAAATCAAGAAAAACTTTATTGATAATATTTTATTAACTCTGGGTATATAATACAACTGGTCCTTATATCTAAAGACAACAAACAGGCAATTTTTTATAATGTTAGGTTATATATAATTTAAGTTAATGAACTAGATATCCAAAAGCTATAAAATATCTCACAGGCAAAGAAAATGTGTTCATGAGACTTCATTGTAAGAAGAGGTATATAATGTTAGAGATTTTTCAAACCTACAAAGGAATTTCAAAATTTACACTATTTACAAAGTTCTTGCTTGGATAACTTTTAATCTTCATTCATCAGAAGACTTAATTAGAGCAGCTTTCTTCTTATACTTTTCTCCAATCTCTCTAATATTTTCCAAAAGATCTTCAGACACATGGTCTTCATACTCTCTATCGACTTTAGCAATCTGCTCCTCAAGGTGTTTCTAGTGGAAACAATTAGCAATTGTTAATATAAAGACATAAATTTACAGACAAGAGCACACCCTTTGTAAGAAAAGGATTAAAAAGGAGTGCTCTTGTATCCACCATGTAGGGCTCTTTGTGCCCTTTCCGAATCATATCCTCTTTTCTCCCCAGAGGCAACCACTTTCCTAATGCTTTTTTCTTTATATACTATGCGCACACACTCAGAGATACAGATGCATGTAACTCTGAACAATATAGTTTAGTAGAACATGCTTTCAACTTCATATTTATTGAATTATATTAAAGGTAACATTCTATGACTTTTTTTTCAGCCAGTATTTTAAGATTCATTCATGTTAACACATACCACCAGTTTATTCATGTACTGCTATACAGTATTCTATAGAATGAATATACCATTTACTTATACACTTTACCATTAATGAATTTTTCTGTTCCCGACAAGGTAGGCTGAGTAGCAGCCCCACCAAAGATGTTCATGTCCTAATCCCCAGGACTTGTGAATTTGTTATCTTACAAGGCAAAAGAAACTTTGCAGGTATAAGTTAAGGATCACAAGAAGAGATTATTCTGCACTACACTGGTAGGTCCAACATAATCACAAGGCTCCTTGGAAGAGGGAATGAGCAGTGTGACAATTAGAGAGAAGACCTAAAGACAAAAGAGAAGTCAGAGGATAGGAATGCTATGCTGAGAGGAAGAGGCCACAAGCCAAAAACTACAGGTGGCCCCTGAAAGAACTGTAGCCAGAGGCCCCATTTTAGACTTCTGACCACCAGAAATATAAGAAATAAATTTGTGTCGCTTTAAGCTATTAAATTGATAATAATTTGTTATGGCACCAATAGGAAACTAATACACCAGGTTATTTGTTTTTTTACTATTTCAAATTTAATAACATAGCAAAGCACATATTTATTTCACAAAAATTAGGTGGCTTACAGCAACGAAGTTTATCCCCTTGCAGTTCTGGAAGCTAGCAGTCTGAAATCAAGGTGTTGACTGAGCTATGTTCCCTCTGAAAGTTCTAGGGAGGAATCCTTTGCCTTCTCCCAGCTTATCCTTGGCGCTCTCTAGTTTGTAGCCATGTCCCTGTATTTCTGCCTCTATCTCCACATGGACTTTTATAGGATACCAGTCACTGGATTTCAGGTCTACCTCATCTAGTATGACTGCATCTTAACTAAGTACATCCACAAAGACTTTATTTTCAAATAGAATAAACTTTAATAGTTGTGATTACCTTTCACATATATCCATGTGATAAATCACTACTAGATTAACAACACTAAGGTCAGATTAAGTTATCTACAATAGAGGTACAAAGAATGTTGCCAATTATTTAGTATAATCCCTTCATTTTTACTGATGAAAAAATTAAAGACCAAGAGAAGTCAAATAATACACACAAGCAGACTTTCTCAATCTAAGCCAACAATTGTGTATTATGAAGGAATATTTCTCTTAAAAACTATTACACACCATACTTGGGAGAATGAGAAAGTAATCAATCACTCAAATATTTTTCCAGTCTGTGGTTGAAAAACGATTCATTAAAGATTATAGAGCCACTAAGTTGCTGAATTAGGAGAAATGGGTAGAATCCTGGTTTTCTGATGTATCTAGGAAGCTTTTCTTAGTTTTAACTAGTAAGCTGTGAAGAGCACTGGCAGGATAAAGAAAGCAGCAGACCAGCGTCGTTCAGGAGAGATGAGGAAAAGTAGGATATCACAAGCTCTGCTCTCAATGTAGGGAAGTCTATTAATGTAACATAATGAACCTTCTTTTCTTAAACCATTCCCAATTGGAAATATATTACCTGATAAATTACCTAGGAATTATGGAGTATAGCAATTACCTTAGGTTTTGTATTCTGTACAGATGGTTGGAAAAATAGTTTTATTGTTAAACTTTCAAGTTAGGTGAAAGGTAAGGATAAGGAATCCTCACTTTATGTTTCTTAATGTTCTGAAACATTATGTTTCAGACATACTTGATTCTGTGTTTATATGAAATTAACAGAATGGAAAAGTATTTGTTATAACATGCTCTTTCATCTGAGTGAAATCTTAAGTGTACTAAAATGTTTAGAGTGAGTAGAATGAGGTTTGGTACCACATTCTATACCATTGATGCAATAATCGTTGTTTATGTGAACAAAACAGGTTACTTTATAAGATGCCAAGTGTCCCCTCACACCATTGCTAGACAGGATTCTTCTGATAAATTTATACTAGATAATAATTCCCATAGAAACAAAGTTTATCACTTAATTTCTGTAAAAAAGAGAAAGATATAAAAACGTTAAAAACTTTCTTAGAATGTAGAAAAGACCCTAACACACTCACCTCCACAGACCCTACATGGGTAGCAACCATCTCTAAAAGGCACTGCAAGTTATTTCCCACTTTTCGTCTCTCTTCAGTTGTGGTCTGTACAACTAGTTGGTATCTATAGGATAAAAACTCTTGTGTGAGTTGCCTAGTGAAAAAACTTAGTATACCCCTTCTAGTTAGTTTAGTTCTCCTTTTTATATCAACAAAACCAGGCTGTTTTGGGGATATGTGCTGCATGTTGTATGTATGATTAATTCACAGAGGTGCAGCTTTCAATCATTAAATAGAAATAAAAATGTTTTCAAATATCCTTTGTAAGCAACAAAACAGCCAAACTTCATTCTTCAACATACAAAGCTTGGAAGTAAATGGTCTTACCTGAGTCTCCAAAGGATTGTAAGCTTAATTCTTGATCTAATCTTTTTCTATGATTATCATGCATAATACCCTTTATAATAAAAATTCCTCTTTACAAATGTTTTTTGGGGTGAGAAATTAAGTACACTTGAATAGGAGAGCAGGAGTCTTGTTCGATACCATTCAAATTTAAATTCAAAACAACAACTGCAAGCCCAAAAAACCCCTTAAACCAAATTTTCTATCTCTAGGCTACAAATAAGAAAATGGAGATCTGTTTTTAAGGGTTATACTTCCAAGATTAGAGTAAGATTTTTAAGTTATTTGGAGGGCACTCGACACTTAGAGAACCTGTGAATTAACTAATAAACATACTGACTTTATACAGGTTGCACCAGAGAATTACATACACACAAAGGCAAAAAAATTCTATAAGGAATGTCACTGTTTTTAGTTACATTTATGGCACTGTGCCTAAAATGTTTCCTATGTAAGTTTTAATAAGGGAAACCAAAAGGGAAAACTTGACAGTGTATAATTTGATAGCAAAGAACTTCTAAAAAAAGTAAGTGTCCAGTTACTTTTGCTATAGTGCTGGTTGGAAACATGTATTTGTTGCAACTGAATATATTAGGTAGCAATTAGAGCATAATGCAAATTTTGCATTTGCTTATGCCAATTTCCTCCTTAAGAAACATAATGTGAATGCAGAGCACTACACTCAGCTGAATCCAAATGCAAAGAAATATATAAAACACAAAACATAGAAGCACACACTGGACAGGGTACTAGCTCCTACAGTTCATTAAATGTGTGTGAACCACATGCATCCATATCTGGTGCAGCAATTTTCTATTTAATTTCAGATAACCCTCTTTCTACCTCTTCTCATTAATTCACAAGGTGAAACCCTTTGAATGCCCACTTCCCCATATAAAATTTAGGTCTTTTAAAGGTAGAGTACACTACTTATTGTGGTATTTAGGTTATTCCTTAAAAATATTTAACATGTTTACAATTGTGCTAACATTTTCATTAGGTTCCAGTCTTTATTTATGCATAACCAACAAAGTTTTGGAAGGCTGGGCCCCAATCATAATTTTCCCATAAGTCCTATGATTTTTATTGCAGATGTTTTTTTATAGTGAACCAGGGTGTAGACTGAGAGGCCTCCAAAGCCCCCACAGCCCTTAGTTGGGGGGTGGGGTAACAGATGATATGGCTTAAGACACTTTTCATAACAAAGGCAAAATAATAGCTGTGCTACAGCCTCCAGGCAAGGTGTGTGTGACTTTCAGGATATATTCTGGGGGAAAAAAACCCCTAAGGAATTGTAATTGACTTTGAAGCTACTAAAAGCCCACAAGAAAAAGCCTGGTACCTTGACTGGTTGTGTGGTTCCTGGCAGTCTGTTCAGGAAAGAAACAAAGGTTGAAGGTCGCTTTTCTGACAAATGGCTAGAAGAAACCGTAAGGCACAATGGAAAACTTAAGGACTTGAAAAAAGCAGGTGGTAGAGGCAAGGCCAAATGGCGGATGTGTGGCTCAGGTTCTGTGTCCTGAAGGCTGGACTAAAAAGTCAATCTAAAGGTTCCTTGTGTAAATTCCAGCAAAGCAGACTTAAAAATCATATGTAATCAATTGCTGCTCTTGGTGTGCTTATGCAAAGGAACAGGAAAAATTAAAACGGGACTTAATGCAGTCCCTTTAATGACAATAAGGGTAATCTTAGGAAGAAAAATTGTGATTCAAGAAAATCATAATGCTCAGTGTTGGACATTAAACTGGTGCAGGTGTCTTCAAAGTTTTTTTTTTTTAAATCTGAAAGTTAAAACTGAGTTTGTGACATCATCAAAAATGCTCAATTTACATACAAAAAGGATCTGTCAAATTGCCACTGTTAAATGGCAAGCTATCAAGGGCCTTGCAATTAAATGTCTTCCCAAAAGACAGTTTCAGTCTTAAAAAACTGGTTTGTGAATTGTATAAATTAACATGTGTGTTCTTCCTTCTGTTTTCATAAGGTATATAATAAGCCTATGATCTCATTACCTAAGTAACAGGTTGCAATATAGGCCTCACTTAAGAAGCCCACCTGCAGCTCCACCTCTTAAGACTCAACAGTTTGACTGAACTAAGTGGTTGGTTGGTGAAATATTGGTGCAGTCTGTGGGCTTCACTTTAAAACTGGTTTACTTTTCCAAAAAAGCCACTCTTTTCCTAACGTGGGACAATGAAAAAAACTGGTCCTTGCCTTTGATATTTTTAGTGTTTAGGGTTTTAATTGTGCTTTCTAACCCTCTTACCCCCAGAATACAACAAGAATGACAACACGTCCAAAGATGCCAGACCTTGGACACCAAGCACACCATTGCCTGGGGACAGCCAAGTGACCCCAAGTCTGCAAGGTCCTTCTCCCACACATAAAGGCCATCCTCTGCTCTGCTCCATACCCCCCTTTGTTAGGAACTACTGAACCCAGGTGTAGGTAGAACAATGGCCACGGCCAGCAGAAGGTAGCTCCAAAAAATTAAGACTTTCACCCATTGCCCTTTATAACATTATAAAGACCCCAAAGTCAAAAAGGGGAAAATTGAAACAGAGTGTAGACTGATGGTCCCCCAAAGCCCCCATAGTTCTTAGTTGGGGGTGGGGGGAGCAGATGATACCTTTCATAACAGAGACAAAATAATAGCTGGGCTACTGCCTCAGGACAAGGTGGGCATGACTTTCAGGATATATCCTTCCTCATGGTATCGCCAGAGGGGCAGGCCCTCTGGATCACTAAGTCACTCTTGCCCGGACTGGGAATGACAGCAGAAAGAATGTAAACTATACAGGGAAACTGGCAAATGTAGCTCACTGTGGAAAAAGTCAAAAATAAGGTCATGCAGACAGCTCTGGGTCAGGATTGAAAACTAAGGGTGTGTAGCCACAAGGAAAGCCATGATGAAGGGGTGTAAAGAAGCCACACTGCCAATAGGGAAAGAAGAGCCATGTGAAAAACAAAAAGCTTATAGTAAGGGTAAAACCATACTGCCAGTAATAAGATGGGAGCCATGCAGGCTGTAGAAGCTGGTCCACCATGGGCTAGTGAGAAAGCAGGCACGCTGCTTCAACTGTGCCTGTTCCAGCAGGTTCCAACGCCACCAAGGATCCTGCCTTGCAAAACACTGACCTGCTTGCCTTGTACACCTGAACTCTATCTGGACTCTTGAAATGTGTGCCTTTCCTGGACTTCACCATAATCCACTGCACCACGGCATGTGTATTCCTGGACTATAACATGGAGACTAATGACAACATAACCCAGATCCTGAAGAAGAAAGCTGCTGTGAGACTGCACAGCTAGCTTAAAGTAAGAAAATGGGGAACTTTTGGAGCTTTTGGCTTATAGCCTTTTGGGAAACAATGGAAGTGCTGAGTCTTGAGGCAAAGAAGGGCTCTAAGCATAAGTGCTCTGAGTGTGTGCAAAGTCAGAATATTAGAAATAAAAACCTGTTCCTTCAAAAGTTAATTTTTGGGTCATTCACTGAGGTGGCACATGGACAGGCCTGTTTATTTGGTCACAATAGTGTAGCAAATATTACGAAGGCACATGTTGTGTTATAGCAGACTAACTCTGTAATCTATAGTAAAATTATAGTTTATATACACCTAATTTTTAGGAACTATATCTTAAAAATATGAGCTTAGTGAAGTTTATTAAAGCTTAGTGAGACAGTATACTAAAATTTGCTAATAGCCAGTTATTTGAATTGATTTAGAACTTTATGTTGTTTTCAGGGATTAAAACTATTTACTAATTAGATCTAAAAATGAAGGGGCAATAGCTATAACAGCAGCAGAATGTGTTTGTCTACATATACACATATGTAAATATATGTATAGCTTTATGTATTTGTATACATATATGTATAACAACAGAATGTATTTGTCTGGGGAAAGTATCTTCATGTTACAAGCTATTCTGCTTAAGTTCTATTCACCACTCCCTCAACAACCGAAGAGACCTACAATACATATTAAAGCAAATAAACATAAATCTAGTTCTACAGAATGTTAAATAAACTGAAAATAAACATTATTAATCTCGGTGAGATGAACTTACTCCCGCTGAATAGAATCTAATTCATTCACAGCTTCACTGAGGCCCTCATTAACAGCACTCTCCAGCATGCGCTTGTGTTTCTCCAAGGACTCCAGCTCATTGGCACATTTATTGTCCTCTTCCTCAGCTTCCTATCGGAATGAGTCATGGTTACATATTTTGATATTCACCTCCTATATATTTCAGGTGCATTCTAAAAAATTTATGTAAGCATTTGAAAAAATCAGGTTGCATCATCATTTGTATTCTCAGGATGCTTACTACTTTACATGTAAGACATATTAAATTAAAATACTCCTTTGGGAATCTTATATTATAAACATAAATGTGACCTTCTCAACAGGCCTGTTTACAATTCATTCAGCAGTATTTTCAAGTTTGTACTGAAGGAAATTTTATGATACTCCTATTTAAATTTTTTCCATGAGCATTAAAGATACTTTTTAATAAGTCAAAATGTGGGTAACTTTTACACAACCATTACTTCACACATGTATTAATTATGAATAGGCAAAGTAACCCAAATTCATCAATTCTTATGTTTCTCAAGATGAAATATAAAAAAGTCTTTTATTTTCACTTAAGTGCTTTAAGGAAAAAATTCAAGTGTTGTCATAGAGGACATATGAAAAAACAAAAATGATTACCAAATGCCTCCTATTTCACATGTAGATCACATTATTGTGGTGTATTTTCTAAAGATTTCACACTGCTTAAAAAATGTATATGCTCTACAGGTCAAGAGAAAAGTTTCAATTCCTGATACCTTGTTGGTGTAACTAAGTAAGAAGTATGGGCAGTTAAAATTCTCACATAAACTACATAAGTGGTAATGAAAAGAGTCATCTGAGTACTTCCCTAAGTAAATGCTGGCCAGAAAGTGGTTAAGAAGTGGTAGGGAACGAATCTTATTATTTTACCCATATTCTAGATTTCATGTAAATGACCTTTGGAATTTGGCCAGGATAGTCAGTTTGCAATGACACTTTATATGCAATCACATACAAAAGGACTTATTGGGGTATAAACTTTAGAAGTACTTAAGACTAAGTCTCCATAAGAAGGTAGGAGAAATTATGTTTAAAACATAAGGATATCAAATCACATATGCAAGCCTAAAACATTAGGGAAAGAGTGAACATATTCTATGGTGAGACAGCAGGAATCCAGAGAGTCATTTAGGAAAAATAAAAAAGCTCCACACAGTAAATTTTGGAAGACAAAAACTACAACACAAGTTGTAGGATATAGCTTAAATATTTCAGTTTGTTGTCAGAACTGGTACCAAGTCAATCAATCATGACACAACTTTGACTAACCTATATAAACTGTGGCAAAGTTCTTACCTTAACCTTTTGTTGGTAGAGATCATCCAGCTTCTGAATTTCTTCTTTCAGACTTCTTACACTCCTCCTACTTTCTGTTATCATTGTATTTAACTTGGGAAATAAAACTTTGGGTGAGAAATCATAACCATACATCAAAAAATTTAATTATTTAACTTTTATATTAACAACTAATAAACTATGTTATTTCTTCTATTTCTTCTAAACACTTACTTATTTGTCTTAAAAATTTATTATTCCCCAAACAGGAGTTAATTTCAAGAAAAGTTGTAATTAATGTTTAAATGCAGAGTTGGTAGAGTAAGTCATTAGTTAGGAATTTAAAGTGTGGCTTAATTCTCAGTAAAATAAGGATTACCATCATGTTTTTCCACTAGTAGCAGTGGGAATGCCTTTAAGCTCTCATGTATATTATATAAATATTATATATTGCTTTTATATTAATGTATTAATAAATATAAATTATTTTTGCTCTCTAGTTTCTTTAGACATTATCTACTTTAGTTCCCTAGCTTTCCATTCATTTATGTTCACTTTCTGGGATATTAAAGAAAACTATTCATATGAATTTTATTGGATAACATTTGCTAATTGGTTATAGTCAATGCATTCTTCCAAAGAGTAACCAAGTTTAACCTTGTGCTTTAAGATCTGTCAAAACTAAAATAGAAGAAAAGGTGTTTCTAAAGCTCATTTCGTGTTGATAGTGCTGATACCAGATGATATTGGTAATACAGAATATTTTTCAGCTAGATCAAGAGGAAAATATTTCCTGCAGCAAACAGAAAATAGTAAAAGGTATAAATTGATATCTTTCTTTAAAAGGATGATTCTACATACAGACAAAAATTGAAAAATTATATGTTTTTGGGAAAATTTAGTGAAGATATTGTTACTTAGCAAAAGATACGATGGTAAAAGGACTACACTTGTTACAGAAACTTGCATATATGTCTCATTCAGTCATCAAAAGTCCCTTGTAAGGGACCTCCTATTTTACAAGTGAGAAGAGTGGGCTGGAAAGACTGCTATTTACTCAAGATCATGCAACTAGCATACACCCAGAACCAAAACCTGGATGTTCTAACTCAAAGGACATTTTCTACACCACCCACCACTTCAATTATGTTAGAGAGTAGAGTTACTGAAGCTATAAACTTTGCTTTCACTCTAAAGATATTTTACTTCTAAAGTAATTACTAAGTTAAGCTAGCTGTTTCATTCAATTTATCTACCAATGGGCACCTAAAAAACCGGAACTTCCACTGGGTCCTCATGACTGGCCAAATCATGTTCACTCATCTTTGAGGAGCTTTTCCACGTCAGCTTTACTAAAGTTTCATCAATTAATTAAACATTCCCCTACCCATTTATGAAAATACACATTTCCATTGTCATAAACAGGAAAAATTAAAGAAAATAATAATCATTAATGATAGTTTTGCAACCAAAAAATAATCATTACTAATTATTTGCATACTTCTTCTAGTCTTTC
Organism: Sturnira hondurensis; assembly: GCF_014824575.4. Classification (NCBI taxonomy): domain Eukaryota; kingdom Metazoa; phylum Chordata; class Mammalia; order Chiroptera; family Phyllostomidae; genus Sturnira; species Sturnira hondurensis. Next base: position 1,555,281 of record NW_028085098.1, read on the forward strand.
TTTCTTCTTTGTTTCTTTCTTTTACTCAATAGAGATCTAAAGTTGCTTATAAAAAAAAGAAGATAGAAAGCCCTGGCTGATGTGGCTCAGTGGATTGAGCACTGGATTGTGAAGCAAAAGGTCGTTGGTTCGATTCCCAGTCAGAGTACATGCCTGGGTTGTAAAGCCAGGTTCCGCAGTATGGGGCACATGAGAGGCAACCACACATTGATGTTTCTCTCCCTCTCTTTTTCCTTCCCTTCTCTTGTATGAAAATAAATACATAAAATCTAAAAAAAAAAAAGATAGAGCCACAAGACTGAAATTCTAGCACTTCTTGCTTCCACCAACCAAGATACTTGTACGAGACCTTTCCTTCTTCCTTTCTGTCAGTTTCAGAATACAGGACACCTATTTCCCCATGAAGAGAAGTAACCTTCCAGCTCTTCTCTGGATCCTATGCTTTCACATTTCTTCATGGACTACATTCATATTGGACAATCCCTCTTGTTCTTATTTGTTTTTAAAACTTTACCTTCTTGCCCTTGAACTCCCTTCTTATGTTTGTAATGAAACCTCTTTTCCTATAAAACCCTGAAAACAAAACCTCAAAACACAGAAACCTTTCCCATGTACCACTTTCTATTGTTTCTTTTTCTTAGACAGAAACATTTACTATAGTTTAATTTGTAGGAGTCCACGGAGAGTAGCCCATTCATAGTATAGTATGCCATTTAAGATTCGATGCACAGTAATAAATATGCTTTCTGGCTCCTATGCTTTTGCAAATGTGACTAGTAACCATCCTAATGGCTAAAGACATGAGCAACTTTCACAGTTAATCTTATTTGACATTTGATTACTTTCTGAAATCCCCTTCCTTGGTTTTTAAGACCATGTAAACTCCTGGTTTCCTCATCAAGTTTTGGGAGGTCCTTCTAATTCTTCCTCACAAGTTTCTTTCTCTGCTTGTGCTTTTGGATATGGTGTTTTCTCAGGATTCTGATCTTGGCTACATTCTCACTTGCTCACTTGGGAGAGTACTCTCTCTCAGTCTCACAACTGGGAGATCTCCTGGCTTAAGTAGCTACACACTAAGAAATCTGTATCGATAGATCTCCAAACTCCAACCGCCTATCAGACATTTTCCACTTTGGTGTCCCAGAAATCCGAAACTCAGTATATTCCATCCTGAATTTTATTTTCCATAACCTCCTCTTGTATTCTTTCTTTATCAAGGTTCTAGAACATCACCACTGACAAAGATTCTCTCCTTGACAAAACTATTTATACTCTGAACTTTCTCCTCAACCAGGCTGACTTTTGGGCTTTACGTTTGTCTCTTTATTGTCTAATTTTAGCAAGAACCCCACTTAGTTATTTTAACCAGAATCAGGCCATCTTCAATATCTGATCAAGTCCTCATCCTCCAGTTCCCCTTAATGTTCTTTCCTTCATTAAGAACTCTGCTAGGTTGGTTTAGCCAGAATCCCCCTTAATCCTGAGCTTCCCCTCAGTAATTTTCTATCCACTGAACTCTACCTGGCTCCTTGGCTATAAATTCCCATTTCTCTTTATTGTTATCTGAAGTTGAGTCCACTCCCTCTACAAAAACCCCACTGTAATAGTACCACTTGAATAAAGTCTGCCTTACCATCTTTGACAAGTGTCATGGATAATTTTTCAACACCATGTACCAAAGCTGGACACCTAAACATTTTAAATTCCTCTCTTCCTTAAACTTTATATCCAAATAAACCGCTAAATTAGGTAGCTTTAATCTTTAAATCTCTTTTTATCTTCACTACAATAGCCTTAGTTTCAGTCTTTACCATTTAGGTTACTGTGAGGTGTCTTAATTGTGTCTCTACTCTTCAATACGGCAACACTGATAGAATTCTCCACTGGTCCCCACTGCCTATAGAATAAAAATTCAACAAGGAAGCAAGAAGTAATAAGCCCCTTCATAATTAAGTCCTTACTACGCCAGGCTTCTCTGTCATCCTATACTCATGGCGATTCATTAACAAGCTATGCTCTTTGATCTTTGGACTATCAGTGGTGCATATGTGTGTGTACATATGTGTAATCCACTGGCCAATTCCTACATGTTATTCACAACTCAGCTCAGCTACCACTTCCTTCAGAAAAACTTATTTATGAGAATAAGTAAGTTAAACTTATTTATGAGAATTTATGTGCTTATTTATGAGAATCCACAATGCTGTATTTACACTACAAAAGTAATACAAAAGTTAATGCTTTCAGGCCCTCCTTCTCACTTGAGATAGAATTGACAAAGGCAGATACTGTATTACCAACATCAATTACAACACCAGATGGAGGCTCTGAAAAAATATCTGAATAAATTTCAGTTGCTAATATTTAAACTTTACATTTATATTCATAAGTGTAATGGGTTTAATTTTCTTTTGCAGTGTCTTTATAAAGCTGTGGTATGAGGATTTTAAGACTTCATGAATGAAAAATTTTAAAGATTTGTGTTTATAATTCTACTACTTCATAACTCAAATAAATTCCCTCTACCTTTGTAGCATACAGATTCCTCATTCACATTTTCCTATTTTTTTTCTTAAATGATTTTGGCAATTATTTTCAAGTACTTTTCGGACTGATTAGTTTTGTTATTCTAATTTATTTATTTGTTTAAACTTTACTATTTCAAATTGGTATTTTACCTTATGCCATTTTAACTTGGTTAAACAGATTATCAAATTGAAAAAACAGTTTTTATATATGTATATATTTAGGGTATGCAACACAATGACTTGATATATGCATTTCTGTGAAATGATTAGTACATTAAATTTAATCAGGCCTGGCTGGTGTAGCTCAGTGGATTGAGTGCGGGCCTATGAATCAGACGATCGCGGTTCGATTCCCAGTCAGGGCACATGCCTGGGTTGCAGGCCAGTTCCCAGCAGGGGCCAGTTCCCAGCAACGGATGCACGAGAAGCAACCACACATTGATGTTTCTCTTCCTTTCTCCTTCCCTTCCCCTCTAAAGATAAAGAAATAAATTAATTAAAAAAAATTTTAATCGGGATCTCTCCTTTCTTTAAAAGTCTCCCCTACTTTGGCTTTTATAGTATATTCTTTTCTTTTGATTGTTCTCCAACTATTTTGTCTCCTTCCTTGATGTATTTTTCTCAGAATCTTCTTCATTTTCCAGTTCCCTCTCAAAGATTCAATCCTCTGCCACTTCCCCGTACACTTTTTCCCTATGAATATCATTCCCATATCCAACTATCACATATATGCCAAAGATCCTGATATCTGAAATTTTGGACTCAACCTCTCTTACGTTCTCAATCTGTTTCTTCAACTTCCTTTTGGATGACTATGTACCCAAAGTAGCAAGCTCAACATCTCTAGCACTGTCTTGGCCACCCCAACATTCATTTTTCTTCCTCTAGGGTGCCTACAGTATGAAAATTTAACTCACTGTTGATATTTCTTTCATTCTTAGGTTTTACAATCGTCCATTAAATGCTTGGGCTCTACCTTCTTAAAATTTCCTAAACCTGTACCCTTGCTTACACTTCCATTTCTACTATAATATGTTAACCTCTTAATGATCTTATTTTATTTATTTATTTAAAGATTTTATTTACTTATCTTTAGAGGGGAAGGGAAGGAGAGAGGGAGAGAAACATCAATGTATGGTTGCCTCTTGTGAGTCCCCTGCTGGGAACTGGCCTGCAACCCAGGCATGCGCCCTGACTGGGAATTGAATTGTGTTCCTTTGGTTCACAGGCCCACACTCAATCCACTGAGCTACACCAGCCAGTGCCCTCTTAACAATTTTAGTTGCTTCACCTGTAATTCACTTTTTTCAACGCTCAAATGATTTTGTAAAAATATAAATCTGATTAGCATAACTGCACATCAGTCTTTCCTCCAAATGGGGATTTATATTTCATATCAATTTCAGTTATCTTTATCTTTGGAACATTAACCTGCCCATAGTAGGCATCTCATAATCCCCACTCCTCTTCAGTTTTCCTTCCTATAGACTTTAAAAAGTTTCGGTGTAAATTTGAAAGATATTTTAGTCACAAGGTTTCTATTGCTTGCATTTCACATTTTGTTGAGTCTCTTGGTTTTTTGGTGCACATCACAACAGAAGTGAGAAAACACACTGAAGCAGGCTACAAGAAGAGTTCAACTTAGATACTCATCATGCCTACGAAGCATCTGTTAAAGCAGTCCTAATTCCTTATATTCTTTTCATATTGTAATACTACAGAAACTCCAAATTATAACAATATGTATCATGAAATTCCTCACTTATATGTTACAAATTTTTCATTTTTTTCAAGTGGAAGAATTCCTTCTAATACAAAGTCAGTCTTAACAGAATTGGTTAACATTAAAAAATACAAGGTTTACTTGCATTTATGAAACACCATAGATTTTATTTCCAGATGAGAAAAAAATAAACAAGTTTCTACTCTGAGAAAAGACAGGATTTCTTTTATACAGTAGTTCCCTTTTATCAGTGAGAGTAAGTTCTATGATCCCTAGTGGACACCTGATACCACGGATAGTAACGAACCCTATATACATTTGAACACAAGCACTGCAATATTACAGCAGTTAATCTGATAACTGAGATCACTACTAAGTGACTAAATAGGTGGGTAGTGTATAAAGTGTGAATAGGTTGTACAAGGGATGATTCACATCTTGGATAGGATTTCATTAAGCAACTCAGAAGAGCAAGTAATTTAAAACTTGTGAACTATGTCTGGAATTTTCCACGTAATATTTCTGGACTGCAGTCAACTATGGGTAACTAAAACTGTAGAGAGCAAAACTATGGAGGGTGGTGCTGGCAACTGTATCTTGAGATCTGTTAGCCATACAACAGTTCTTGGACAGCTGAATTAAGTAGGTTTTTCCTTTAATTGTTGAATGTCATAATAATACCTCTAGTTTATATTAAAGAGGCTTTTCTTTTTTTTAAAGTATACTTTATTATGCTATTACAGTTGTCTCATTTTTTTGCTCCCCTTTATTTCCTTTGAATCTGTACCTCCCCTCCCACCAGCATTCCCCACCCTTAGTTCATGCCCATGCATGAAAGTTCATGAAAGTTCTTTAGCTTCTCCATTTCCTACGCTATTCTTAACCTCCCCCTATTTTGTACCTATGCTTCTTATTCCCTGTACTTTCCCCCATTTTCTCCTACTCCCTCCCCACTGATAAACCTCCATTTGATCTCCATTTCTGTGATTCTTTTCCTGTCCTAGTTGACCTTTGCTTAGTTTGTTTTTGTCTTTTTAGGTTCAGTTGCTGATAGTTTTGAGTTTGTTGTCATTTTACTGTTCATATTTTTGGTCTTCTTTTTCTTAGGTAAGTCCCTTTAACATTTCATATAATAAAACCTTGGTGATGATGAACTCCTTTAACTTGACCTTATCTTGAAAACTCTTTTATCTGTCTTTCCATTCTAAGTGATAGCTTTTCTAGATAGAGTAATCTTACATGTAGGTCCTTGCTTTTCATGACTTTGAATACTTCTTTCCAGCCCCTTCTTGCCTGCAAGGTTTCCTTTGAGAAACCAGCTGACAGTCTCATGGAAACTCCTTTGTAGGTAATTGTCTCCTTTTCTCTCCCTGCTTTTAAGATTATCTCCCTATCTTTAATCTTGTATGTGATTATGATGTATCTTGGTGTGTGCTTCCTTGGGTCCAACTTCTTTGGGACTCTCTTACCTTCCTGGACTTCCTGGGAAGTCTATTTCCTTCACCAGAAAGGGGAAGTTCTCTTTCATTATGTTTTCGATTTCTTGTCCTTCCTCTTCTCCTCCTGGCATCCCTATCATTTGCATGTTGGAACATTCAAAGTTGTCCTGGAGGTTCTTAAGCCTCTTCTCATTTTTTTTGAATTCTTGTTTCTTCATTCTGTTCTGGTTGAATGTTTATTTCTTCCTTTTGGTCCAAATTATTGATTTGAGTCCTGGTTTCCTTCCCTTCACTGTTGTTTCCCTGTATATTTTTCTTTATTTCACTTTGAATAGTCTTTACTTTTTCTTCTATTTTGTGACTGTTGTCAGCCATTTCTGTGAGCATTCTGATTATAGTGTTTTTAACTCTGCATCTGATAGGTTGGCCATCTCTTCATTGCTTAGTTCTATTTCTGAAATTTTGACCTATTCTTTTATTTGGGCCACATTTCTTTGTCTCAGCATACCTGTTATGTTGCAAGGGGTGGAGCCTTAGGTATTTGCCAGGGCTGGGCAACTCACTTTACTGTGCTGTGGAGCTGTATGTGGGGGAGGGGTCAGAGAGGGAATAATGCCACCTGCTCAGCTCCCGCCTTGCTTTCAGTCATTTCCTCTGCTACCCACAAGCAAACTGGGCCCTTCTGGTGCGGATTCTTGGGTGGGTGGGTGTATATATGTTCTAGGACCCTGTGGGTCTCTCCAGCGAACCTTCCTGTGAGGCTTGGAGTTTCTCCTGCTGCCATAACCACCCCCCACCCTGCCCTGCACAGGTTTTTATAGTCAGAGGTTTCTGAGGCTTTCTGGACACCTGGGTTGCGCAATCTGTTCTCATTCCCCAGTTGTTCCTTCCAGTTTATCTGCATGCGGGACCACCTAGTCCTCCAGCCGCTGCCTTGCGGCATCCTCTCCACCCCTCCTACCAGTATAAACAAACACTTCTTCTTTAACTCCTTGGTTGTCAGACTTCCATACAGTTTGATTTTCTGGCAGTTGTTTTTTGTTTTTAAATTCGTTATTGTCCTTCTTTTGGTTGTGGGAGGATGCACAGTGTATCCAGTGCTTAAATTTTCTTAATCAACTCTAACAATGCTTAATCTAAAGGGTATTATATACAATAGTACTGTTCTCTTTCAGAAATATTGGTGTTGACAGAAACAGAAACTCTCTGCAAACTACTTTTGGAAACAGACTATCACAGATATTTAAATTTAAGTCTCCGTAAATTCTGTCCACAATGAAAAATTTGGTAAAAAGAAATTTCTTAACCTATCATAGCTAGTTAGCTTCTACCCCAAATGATACATACCTACTTTTAAGGTAGCCACTTTAAATTCCTTTAAGTATAAAAAGGATTGTTATTAAAATATCTCATAGTAGAGGAGGAAATTCTCTGTTAAAAACAAAGGGAAATTTACTCAGTTACATATATCCCTTCATTATCAATGATGTGTGAAGTCTAGGATGTTTAAGTTACTTCAAATGTTTCTGGGTCAAGGATATACCCAACTCTCATTTTAAATATTTTATTAAGAATTAATTCCTTAGTAAATTAGAAACCACAAACCACATATAATTTGAAGTTAAAAAGTATTATTTTTGCTTTTAATGGCTATGTTTTATTACTTACTTGTTCCAGAGTATCATCTAATCCCATTTTTTTATTTAGAGCTTTATTACTTTCTTCTTCAGTTTGGTTCAGGAGTTCCTTGAGTGGTACCTACAAAATACAGAGAAATGTGGGTTACATATGACATACATAATTACAAATTTTCTCTCATGAAGCAGCTACATAATGTGATAGGAGGAACCACTTTTGGAGGACAAAAGTAAATCTGTGATAGTTTGAATCTAAATTAACATCATTAATTTAAGGGAGAGAAATAATGGGGGAAAAGAGGGAAGGGTTGTCAGGGAACGTGTATAAAGGACACAGAGACAAAGCCAAAGGGGGCAGGATCAAGGGTGGGAGGTGGGAGGTGGGCGTGGGTGGGGCAGGGGGAGGACTGGGGAGGGAAAATGGAGACAACTGTCCTTAAACATTAATAAAACTATTTTAAATGTAATTTTTATAACTATAGAAGGTACCCTGCTTTNAGTAAATCTGTGATAGTTTGAATCTAAATTAACATCATTAATTTAAGGGAGAGAAATAATGGGGGAAAAGAGGGAAGGGTTGTCAGGGAACGTGTATAAAGGACACAGAGACAAAGCCAAAGGGGGCAGGATCAAGGGTGGGAGGTGGGAGGTGGGGGTGGGTGGGGCAGGGGGAGGACTGGGGAGGGAAAATGGAGACAACTGCCCTTAAACATTAATAAAACTATTTTAAATGTAATTTTTATAACTATAGAATGTACCCTGCTTTTGAATACATGCAAAATTCTAGATTTATCTATTGTGAAAATCCACTGTTATTATTTAAATATTTTATAAATATGTGTAGTTTAATGCAGTCTCAAAAAGAATTTATGTTTTATGCTATATATGCACAATTTTCTCTTAATCTTTTTCAGCTGTTTAGTCTTAAAATTATCTGCTTGTACTTCATTTCTTTTCTTTGTTGCCATTCATTGTAACTCTATCGTAATAAAAGACTAGAGCAGGGATTGGTTGAATAAGCCAAACAACAGAGGACTCTGAGGCTGCGTAAGAAATGAGGAAACACACTACTGTAGAGATCACTGGGGCAGACTATTGTGTGACTAAAGCAAGGTGGGTGTCCAGGATAGGTAAATGTTTTACCAGTTTATTTAAACAAGGATATAACTCAGGCACATAGAGCAAGGTATTTGGGAAGGGGCATGGAGCTTTCATGTTCCCTGAGCTTTGCCATTTTCCCTGTATCTCCACATACTCACCAGCCTACAAGCTTACTTGCTTGTATTTCTTATGTTTTTATGCTATCTTCTGGTTCTGTTTTAACACAGAAGTTCACTGCTTCTCATTATTAGTGCTTTTTTAAAATTATGGTAAAACTTACACATTAAAAAGGTTAAACTGAAATAATTAAGGTAAAATAAATTTAACATAAAATTAACTTTCAAAGTGTATATCCAGAGGCATTTAGTAATTCACAATGTTGTATAACCATCACCTCTAGTTCAAAAACAGTTTCATCACTCCAAAAGAAAGCCCTATAAGTTACTATGTTTTCAGTAGACCTTCTGAAGTTATTAGTGAGTTTTAATTTGGGATGCTGTGTTCGAAAGATGTAATGTCCTCTAACTTTTTCCCAAATACTACTTATAACAGTTGGCATGGTACCTTCTTCATGCTCTTTCTCCTTTTATTCTTCTATTATTATGTAATACAATTTCCAGAGATAAATGAAAAATGTTACCTTCTTTTCTGAGCATATGTATTTTTTATGTAATGGGGAAACTTTTCTACAGTGATTTGATTCAGGTAATTATTTTCTTACACTAGTCAGGTCAAGCTACTCAAAAAAATAGTGAGTAAATTCTCCTCCTGGCTGGTTACCTATTTGCCCATTTATCTAGCAATTATTTAAGAAACAATTCAGTAAAAGACTAAATGTTTACCGGGTACATTTTTTTGGATAGAAAGTGAGTCTAGATTTATTTAATCAAAGTCATCAATTTATTTAATCAATTGGTTGATAAACCAATAGACTGTTATCTCTAGGAAGGTAGGAGTTATGTCTTTCTGGGTATTTTATTTCTGGCACCTAGCTAAGATAGAACATATGTCCTAAATTTATTAAAGAAAGAAATAATTCTTTTTTTAAAAAATATTTTATTTATTTATCTTTAGAGGGGAAGGGAAGGAGAGAGGAAGAGAAACATCAATGTATGGTTGCGTCTTGTGCATCCCCTGCTGGGAACTGGCCCCTGCCGGGAAATAGCCTGCAACCCAGGCATGTGCCCTCACTGGGCATCGAACCGCGATTGTCTGGTTCACAGGCCCACGCTCAATCCACTGAGCCAGGGCTAGAAAGAAATAATTCTTAAAAGAAAAATGCAAAACTTTAGAATTGACCTTTTAGTATAAAAAATTAAGTATTTTAAAAACCAGTATTTTTGGAGGGCTATGAAAATACTGAAATTTGTGAGACATTGCAATAGAAAAATTTAAAAATTTTCTTCCCCAAATTATATGCTTGGTCATATTTAATTAGGTGCAGATTTCTCATCAGTGATTGAAGCCACTTAATACTCTATTATATTTCATGTTTTCACATGTGTCTTTGTGCCCGACACTCTTTCTCAAAGACCACCCCCTTAAGTCTTTCAAGGTTCTTTGCAGGTGTGCCACCTCTGTAGATGCTTTTCTCTCAATTCTGTGAAGAACTGATTTTGTTACCACACCTTATAAAGACTTCTAATAAAGCACAATTCCCCCCTGGATAATTAAATAGATAAAATAGGCAGAGAGGAAGAAAAGACATAATTCTAAGAGAAAGGAACAATAGAGAGAAAATTTCTACTACCAAGAAGATGAAAACTTTCAGTGATTTATTTCTGTTTAGTTCTGCATAATAGACATGTTGAAGTTTTTAAACTTTTAATTATGGGCACATGAACCACACATCAATCATATAATTTGAAAACCTTTGAAGTACTCATGATTACTTACATAAACTTGAGCTCTGTATTTGACAAGGCAGTTGGCACCAGCTTCAGGATTAAACTTAATTTCAAAGTCATAACCTTTGGAATTCTCAGCACCCTTAGGTATAAGTTTTAATTTTCTAGCCAACTTGTGATACTCTGTTAATTGTGTTTCAATCTATAAGAAGAGAAGACAAAAAGAAATGTTTAAAAAAAATCAAACAGCCCCATTATGGTTTACAATCAGCATTTCTGTAATTTTACACAAAATTATATTATCTGTACTTTTAGCAGGTTAATATAGTATTTTTTAGTTGTAAGAGTGGCAGTTTTAAAACACAAAGAATAAAAGACTTTATTCATATAAATTTGTAGGATAATCATAAGATTATAATTAGTAAGCAATATACTATTGTTATTACATTTATCTGACAAGTAGTTTGGAAATAGAGTAATATTTAAGTATTAACAAAAATTCACACCCTTTCCTTTAAAAATAACTTCAGAACCAATAAGCAGCACAAACATTAAGAAAAAATATGAAGCAAACCAAACTGAGGTACATACATTATAGTCAAACTACAGAAAACCAAAAATAGTATCTTGCCAATATTTTAAGGATTTTCATTTCTGTGACATATATTTGTTCATCACTACTACTTGAATATAAGCTCCACAGAAGCGAATGAATTCCCAGCTTTTAGATTAGTGCTTGGTAAACAGTAGACAGTTAATATTTCATTAAAGAAATAAGCCCTGGCTGGTGTAGCTCAGTGGATTGAGCGCGGGCCTGCGAACCAAAGGATAGCGGTACGATTCCCAGTCAGGGCACATGCCTGGGTTGCAGGCCAGTTCCCAGCAGGGGACACATGAGAGGCAACCATACATTTGATGTTTCTCTCCCTCTCTCCTTCCCTTCCCCTCTAAAGATAAATAAATTAAAATTAAAAAAAAAAAGAAATAATTCTGTAGAGTCCAGGCAATTTGTTTTCATCTTGCTTCTTCCATTTAATACATACTTGGTTTCTCATTAATGTTACCCATTTATAAAAATGAATACTTTGAGTGAAAGAATGTAATGGCAAAACTACCCATTGGAAGGAACTTGCTTAAATAATTTGCCATTTCTAAAAATTTATTAACTCTACTTATTTACCGAATTTAAGATTTCTTCTTAATGAATCAGGAAATCATCTCAACTATTACAATTTTTATATCATAGTTTTCCAAGGACTACTAAGATTTTTAGGTGTTAGGGGTAGTTTCTTCTGTTGTTTTCTAGCATTTATCTAATGAAAACACCTTTTACAAGTCCATATACTGTATCATGCCTAAACGCAGGGAGAGCAAATATGTGGTACATGTGTGTCTACTTTCTCTTCCCCACAACCAATTCAGTGAAAAGTGATCCCATGTTTCCTGATGAGTCTAGATGCACTCTTGATATGTATCTCAACAAAGAGCCCAGAAGGCTACCGCCAGTCAAAAGTGGCATACAGAAGAAAAATTAGCTCAGGAAAAAAAAAGATGAATGAAATATGTGTACTGAATTTTTGCATTCTGCCACCATTCTATACTGTCTTTCTTATCAACTACCCAAGGGCTTTGTTCGTAGTATCCATGGATCTACCCTGGTTCCTCATCAGACCATTGCTTACCTACTTCCCAGATAACTTTTTTCTTTCAACCTGGTTCTCCAAATTAAAAGTAGCATTCTTTTCAGTACAGCTAGTTTAGCTATTAAAATAAACTCAAGAGTTTACCTAGTCCAAAGATTCCTAATTTCTCTTTCCCCACACAGTACTCAAGAGATAAAATATGCTCATTAATAACTGTTGAAGTAACTCATTCCAGATTCACCAATCTAGTCTAACCAAACTTCATTTTATAAATGAGGAAACTAAAGCTATGAGAGATTAGATGACACACTGAGGTGACACAGGCATGAGGTGGCAACTCCAGGGTGAAAACATAGGCTTACCAAATTCTAGGTTCAAAAACTTTAGGGATCACCACCACAGGCTATTTCTTTTAAAATGCTTATTTTTCTCCTTAATACATGAAGGCAGAGATTAACCTAGAGAGTTTGGAGGATGAGGGAGTAGAGAAGATTAAGGCTAAAAAAGGAGATAATGCTTATTTCTCATACTAAACTGTCTATTCCATATTAAGAATTACATATGTAAGTATTAAAATACAGATTTTTTAAATAATACAACTATTAAGAAACCTTCTGTACTACATCTATAATGTACTTTATAATGTGACCAGGATGAAAAAGCAGTATTGCCCCCTTAGACAAACATAAGTGCATTTGAGTTACTTTCTCATTTTAACAATGGTGATAGATATAAGAAAAATTATACTAAAGAGAGAACTGGAAGTAATAAAGTAAACGCCATTATTTTTGGACCAAAAGATAGACACCCATTTTTTATTAGTGATATTTAAATTTTAGAACTACACCTACCAGTAAAAACATGAAAACTAAAAATACTGCCCTGACTGATATAGCTCAGGGGGTTGGGCATTGTCCTGCAAACCGAAAGGTCACCAGTTCGATTCCCAGTCAGGGCATATGTCTGGGTTGTGGGCCAAGTTCTTAGTTGGGAGCATGTGATAGACAACTGATCTATGTTTCTCTAGCACATGGATGGTTCTCTCCCTCCCTTCCCCTCTCTCTAAAAATAAATCTTAAAAAACCAACCAAACAAACAAACAAAAAAACCCAGAAGCCTGAAAACACTAGTATAAAAAACTTCAAATTAGAGGACTTCCACCAAGATGGAGGTGTAGGAAGAAACACTGTGCCTTCTCCCACAACCAAGTTTAAAGACAACAAAATTTTAGTAAACAAAAACACAGCCAAAACACAGAAAATTGAACTATACGGAAGTCCGACAACAACAAACCATTCAGCCAGACCAGTAAGAGGGGCGGAGCCAGCAGCAGAGCAGGGTCAGGCAGGAAGGATACCCGACCCAGCTGATTTCTCAAGAGATTTTACAGGCAAGAAGAGGCTGGAAAAAAGTATTCCAAGTCATGAAATCCAAAGACCTACAGCCAAGATTGCTTTATCCAGCAAAACTTTCATTTAGAATGGAAGGACAGATAAAGTGCTTCTCAGATAAGGTCAAGTTCAAGGAGTTCATCATCACCAAGCCCTTATTATATGATATGTTAAAGGGAGTTATCTAAGAAAAAAAAGATAAGAAATATGAACAGTGAAAGGACAGCAAACTCACAATTGTTAATAACCACACCTAAAACAAAAGCAAACTAAGAGGACAGCTAGATCAGGAGCGGAAGCATAGAAATGAAGATCACATGGAGGGTTAGCTACAGGGGAGTGGGAGGAGGAGAAGGCGGGAGAAGGTACAGAAAAGAAGTAGCATAGACGGTAGGTAGAAAATAGGTAGGGGGGAGGGCAAGAATAGTATGGGAAATATAGAATCTAAAGAACTTGAGATACATGGACATAAACTAAAGGGGGGAATGGTGGGGGAGGGGGTGTGCAGGGTGGAGGGGAATGAAAGGGGGAATAGAACAACTGAAATGGCATAATCAATGAAATATATTTTAAAAAATTAAAAAAATAGAAAACTTCAAAAACTCAAGTCTGGAACTGTTAAAAGTAGAGGCTTTTAAAAGACATGCTTTCTTTTCCTTTCTTAAAAAATGTTTTTATATAAGTTTTCTTAGGAATGCAAATAGTATATATATAGCAGAAAAGATTGCTGACAGATGTCTCTAAACAACCTGTTAATTTAGTATATTATTTTAGAATACATTGGTGTCATACCCTATGTTACATGTAAAAAAGCAAGGCAGAAGTATAGAACATTTATAAGTCTGCCAACAATAATAAGGATAAATTTTGCCTAGAAATTCATATGGTAAATCCACTTTCTCAACAATGTTGGCTAAAATAATAAATGTACTATCTATAGGACTAAAAAGTCAAATAATTTGTTTTTGATGGAAATCACTAATGACCACTATTAGTGAATCCGACAGAAACTTCTGAATCTTCTTATTGCATCTGACAATGCTAAGTCATTTCTATTCTTTTGACCTCTCTGGATAGTCCTTAGTTTCCTTTTAGGCCTCTCTTAAAGAACCTTAACCTACTCCAAGTTATGTTCCCAGAGTTCTATTTTCCTATGTAGTCTTCCTTGGTAAATTCATCTACGCACCATAGCTTCAATCACATTAATGGACACTGATTTTTATCAAACCTACATTACAGAGCAAGATGGTCCAGATTCGTATAACAATAGCCTACCAGATATTTTCACTTGGATGCCCAACGAAGTCAACGGATCCAGCACACTCTCTCCACTCCTGACTAGCGACTTCTCTTTTATTCCAGGGTGAGTGGTACTACTGCTTGCTCAACCATCCAAGCCAGACACTGACACTGCTTCGGCTGTGTCTCATCAGGCCTTTTAATCTACCTCCTAAAGTAGTCAGAATCTACCCACTTTGAATCTCCACTACCATTATCCAAATTCATCTTGTAATTTCTCACAATATTTCTCCCTGTATCTGCCTTCCAGCATCCCCCCCCCCCACCTTAGTTCATATCCATGGTTAGTACATACAAGTTCTTTGACTTCTCCAGATTATTTGACTTTTTTTCTACCTTCCAATCCACTTTTCACATGACCAAAACTGAGATTTTTCTGAAATGTGATCCTATCTGTTTAAAAATTTTAAGGACTTTAGAGTTTTTCAGGATAAAGTCCAAACATGAAAAGAATCTTCACTGCCTGTTCCATGCTCATCTCTTGAGTCTTATTTGTTGCTGTGTCCCCATCCCTTGCAATTAAACAACAGCCATATGAAATGCTTAGGATACCAGAGTGCATCACGCTATTTTCTGAGTGTTCCCATATAGTCTTTGCAGACTGTCCCCTACCCTTGTCATACTAACTCTTCCTTACATTTCTCAATTAGGTTCAGGTATTATCTCTTTAATGAAGACTTTCTAAAAACTAACATAGCCACTCTGGCTGTTGTGGCTCAGTTGGGTGGAGCATCGTCCTGTGCACTGAAAGGCTGCGGGTTCAATCGCTTGTCAGGGCACATATCTACGTTGTGGGTTTGATCCCCGGTTGGGGATCCTACAACAAGAGGCAGCCAAAAGTTTTTGTCCTTTGTTTTTCTCCCCTTCCTCTCTCTCTGAAAACAATGAAAGAAGAAATGTACTTGGGTAAGGATTAAAAAAAACAAAACAAAAACAACCCCCACCCCCACCACATCCATCTCTCTACACAGTACACACTAAATCTGGGTTAGGTATACTATATGCTTCCTAGGTACTGAATGTAAATCCTAATACAGGCCTAATCTCATGGTAGAAAAATATCTACTACAATATGTTAGAAGTTTCTTGAGGGGAGAATACATATCTTTTTGTTTTTATTTCCTCCATGCCCAGGATGATAACTTATACACAGCAGATGTTAAATAAATGTTTCAGTAGTGAATAGGTAAATTAAGAGGTGATTTGTTATCTTCTGGAATAAAAGGCATGGGACTTATAAAAATTATTCTCATGGCCTGAGAAAGTTGCTTATTTTTCAGTTCACTGTTTGAAAATAAAGAGTATTTTAAATTTGACTAAGAGAAACTAGGATGTTACTGAATTGACATAAAGGGATGAGTGAGTGTGTTTCAGTAAAATGTCAAAGCTAAAAATTTTACCTCTTTAGCTAACTTATTCTACTCTCAGTTCTTAACTAGGACAGATTTTTACCCAGGTCTGCTCTGGTGAGCTGCCACTTTGGAAATATGACATACCGCCTCTTTGCCTCTGGCATATTTTAGCTCCTCATTCCACAACTGCTGTTGCTCATCCTCCAGGTCCTTGGTTAGCTTATTAATTGTCTGCTGCAATTCATTTCTTTCATGATTTATTCTCTCAATATCTGCAACTGAGTACTTCTGGTTGTCAACAATATTCTGCAGTCGAACATTCTCCTGTTTCATTGTTTCACATTCGAGTTCTACATTGAGAAAAAAACAAATTTGTTAAATTCTTATGATTCCTAGAAAGAAATCATGCTATTATTTAATACACTCAATTAAGGTGTCTAAATTTTCAAGTTATACAGATGTATGATTTTTTCGATAATTCTGTTTGATCCTACTTTGTTGATAACATTCTTGAAAGATGACAAAGTTTTCCATGAACCTTATTTCCCTATTGCCATACTATGGTTTTCAGAAAGTGCTACATAAAAAAATATTCCCCCACGCATGATTACGATTAAGAAGCACTACACTTAAAGGGACAGTCTGTCAATGTTCAGTTCAAATGCTTTTAATACCTCACAATTTTCTGCAATAAGCTAGAAAACTCACAAATTTTTCACATAAAAATATTTGTATTGAAATATATCAGTTGTTAATTTTATTATATTTCAGTGGTTTTATCAGATAAAGTAACCACGGTGATTAAGCTCTTACTTTGTTTATTTACTAAAATCTGTAATCAAGAATGACTATATTGTACCAAGAAAATACGGAACAGCAAATTGTTATGCAAATAGGAAGAAAAGTTATAAAATGTAAAATATTCTGGGTTATATAGCATAGTGTTTTCTAACCTTCTGTGACTATTGCTTATAAAGAATATGGCAGCATTTTTGAGCAGGCTGGGACAAATGGGTGAAGATGCTCATGACCCAAGGGTCCAAGAGAAATCATACTGAGGGCCAACAGGATCCAGATCTTGGCTTTGTTACAGTCTATTTATAGCACTGCTGTTGGAAAGCACTGCACCTGAACTCCACAAATAATCTAAAACATATGATAGCTGTACAGTTTAAATATGTCTCATTCACTTTTGGACATGAATGGCTTTAGATAATTAAGAAAGTTAAAATACCCAGAATAAAATAGTCTTAGATTAAGAGTTATCAAATTATTATCTCAAATTAAATCACTCTAGGATGGCAAATGATTGCTGAACTGCTTCTCTCTTATTTAGTTTACAATTATTGGAAAAGAATTCTTAACACAAAAAATAGGAAGTAGGAAAATTCTCAATTAAATACCAATAAAGAAGATCAAGTATTAATATTATAAAGTATTGACTTAATTGCATGACAAACATTGCTATAGTAAGAAATTAGTCTATGATTCCTTGTTGATGGAGAACAAATACTAGGGACCAAGTATAAACAAACTATTCAAAGAGTTGGTTTAGAGCAAATCTAATATTATATACAATCAAAGATTTTTTTGGGGAAAAATGATTTAGCCAATACCCTCAATAATTATTGTCCTTGACACATGGCCAATATTCTACAGGGTAGGAGTTAAATAAGGAGGACAGCTAAGCTGGGAGGTGAGGAGGTTAGGGGCTGGAGGAACTGAGCAAAAAGGAAAAAAGACTCATGGACATGGACATGGACAACAGTGCGGGGCAGGAGAAGGAGGATAAAGGGGGGACTAAATGGTAATGGAAAAAATACAATAAAACAAAAGAAACCAAAAAGAGTTAAATCGAATATCCTAAGCACAATCTACACAACTCCTATGTGGGACAGAGAGAGCCTGTAAAAATCCAAAAAAGAATAAAATCAAAGCAGGCAAAGCCCTGCTTTGTAGGTCCACAGTTATTTATTTTGTAACTGCTGTCCAGTGGCCCTGCGATTGTAGATACCTTTCTTTGCTCTCCTCTGGCACTAGAGAGTTTATGAAAACACGATTAGAAATGCACAGGCTATAAACAAGCTTTCTGTAGTTGGGCTCCTGCTTCATAAGGATTGTAGTACTTGCATCTTTTTGTTGTGTTTTCTGTCAGCTTAAGCTGCGGAGTATAAGATAGTGATGGAAGATAAGAGAATTACGGTACACTGAGGTTAGCGATAGTTTAAGAATCTAGCTATTAACTGGAAGGTAAAATAGAACATGCATTTATTTGTAGGCAGCATATGTTCTTAGGTTAGATCTCTCCTGGCTTCAAAAAGCCATGTTAGAAAAAAAAAAAAAAAGAAAGAAAATGGAGAAGTCAAAGAACTTGTATGTACTACCCATAGATATGAACTAAGGTGGGGGAGGGGATGCTGGAAGGCAGATACAGGGCGAAGGGGAATAAAGGAAAGGAGAAAAGAAGAAAAAAATTAAATTTAAAATACTTCTTGAACCTAATACAAAATAATATTGAATGTAAACTGTAATTGAAAAATATAATTGAAAAAAATTAAATACACTTTCTTAAAAAAAAAGCCATGTTAGAAGGCATAGTAGCATGAACAATGGCCAGCCAAAGATATGAAGCCCTAATCCCTGGAGTGTGTAAACATTACCTTCTTTGGAAAAGGGGAGTAATTTATTTATTTATTTATTTATCTTTAGAGGGGAAGGAGAAAGGGAGAGAAACATCAATGTATGGTTGCCTTTTGTGCATCCCCTGCTGGGAGTTGGCCTGCAGGGAACTGGACTACAACCCAGGCATGTGCCCTGACTGGGAATCGAACCGCGATCCTCTGGTTCGCAGGCCCGCGCTCAATCCACTGAGCTACACCAGCCAGGGCTTGGAAAAGGGGAGTTTTTGCAGATGTGATTAAGTTTAGTATTTTGAGATGAGATAACCCTGGGTTATCTATATGGTCCCTAAATGTTATCAAAAATTTCCTTAAGGATAGAGGCAAAGAGAAACTAACACAGACCTAGAGGCAGACAGACACACAGAGAGGGCAGTGTGAGAATGGAGGCAGAGATTGCAGTGACAGGGCCGCACTGGAATGCTACCGGACAACAGAAGCTGGAAGAGGCAAGGAATGGATTCCCCTCCATGGTCCTTGGAGCAAGTTGGTCCTGCTGGATTTTGAACTTCTAGTCTTTAAAACTGTGGATGACTAAATTTCTGTTGTTTTCAGCTACCAAGTTCACGGTAATTTGTTATAGCAGCCTCAAACAACTAATACCGAAAGCACTGAAAACTTGGTAGCCTATTAGATATTTTCCATTAAAGGAAAAAAGATAATGGATGATGAAGGTGTCTTTTTCTATATGTGATAAATCCCACTCAAGTCCCCTTCCCAGTCTGAATAACCTCTTTTAGCATTAGTTGTGCTTACCTATTCTAGAAATATCTTCCTCGAGACCATTCAATTTCTGGTCAAGAATTGCTGAATGAGACTCCAAATTGCTCATGTATGCCTGATATTTTTGAACATCTGCTTGTAAGGATGCTTTCAATTTTCTCAATGTCTCTAAACGATTCTTTAAAAGGAAAGAATATTAAATTAGTTATTATCAATAGTAATTCCATACTTTACTTGAAAGTAAAACAATATTACTTAAATTCATCTTAGAGAAAGGTAAATAAGAGTTTCTCTTTCATTTTTAGAGGGAGTCAGGGGACTTTGCTGTTATTACGTAATTAAGAAGATGTACTTTTTATGAAGTCAGTTTGGGATAGAAAACGTCAAGAGCCAGAGCGAAAAAGCACAAACATTTAAAATCTGATATTTTACAGAACAGTTCAGGTGCTTCAATAATACACAAAATAGGTATCTGAATACTATCATTTAGCATTTAGAAAGTCCCTAGAACACATCATACATAATATATACCCTTTTATTACCATTTTTTTCCACTGTAAAACTCAGGGCTCTTGTAAATAATACTCCCTAGAGGTGTATAACATAGGGACCTGCTTCAATATCCTTTCGGTCTTATGTAAATAGGTAAGACTCTTTCATCATATTGTGATCATCATTAGTCCAATACTGATAGACCACAAGGGAAAACAAAGCCCCAGAGACACCAAACATGTTTTCACTGGGAGTTCTGTCCTACAAAAAAATATCCTACTTTTAACAAATTTATTTTGTTAATATATTTCTTAAAAAATTTTAATAGCTGGTATTCAGTAAGGAGACCCAATGGTCCAAAAGAGGTAAGTAAATGTATAAGCTTATTGAAGATAAGCACGTTAACTAACCGGTTCTTTTTCTCTCTCTTGTTCCAATCTTGCAATCTGTTCATTCAGCGCTTTGTTTTTTGCTGCTAATGATTCGAGCTTGAAAGCATCCACATTAAATAAATCCTCTGGAGACAAAACCCAAAAACTTTGTAAGATCTCAAATCTGTCTGGGACATTGTTCCCCAGGTTTTTCCCATTGCTCTCTCATTTCCTTTTGGTCTCTGGCAAAATGCTGTCAGTGAAGGACATCCACCCTCTCTAAAATAGGCAATGGGTCTCCTTTCTCCACTCCACTCTCTACTTCCTTGTCCTGCTTTATTTTTCTGCATAGCACTTAGCACCATGGACTTACAGTTGTTCATCTGATTATTGTCTCTATAAGAATATTTGATTATTGTCTCTATAAGAATATAAGCTCATAGGGCAAGAATTTTTATCACTCATTCATTACTGTATCCTCAGCACCTAAATGGTGGCTGGCATAGAATAGATATAGAATAAATGAATACAAGTTATGATTAACTAATTTTAAAAAGAAATACCAAAGGACTTAATAGATGCTTTTTGTATTAGATCACTATGAATTTTCCTTTTTTAAAACATCATTCACCTTGCTCCCTTTCTCATGTGGACAAGCTGAAATTACCCTGGTCACTCTTCAGGAAGGTGCATCCCATGGGAACATAAAGGGAACTTTCATTTTTTCTGCTAATAGTGGCAAGGCAATATTCTCCTGTTTTGATTAATTTTATTGTCTTTGGAGAAAGAACTATACGCAAATGGATCCATTTTACCTACCACTCTGGCATTTTATATACGAGGCTATTTCAATAAAAGAGACAAAAAATGGAAAATTATAGCTCTGGAACATTTTAGAGTTAGCCAGTAAGTACTAAATGTCACTACATTATAGCTGAGTTGGAACATTTTTCTTTGGAAATATAATGGTTAACTTTCTGTCACAAATTTTGAAGGCGACCTTAGGTCTTCTAACTAATTGGTGTTTTAATCCTCAAACAGTAAAAAGGGTACCACGGAAATTTTATCCTTCAAGGTGAATAACACTTGCTGATTATCTTCTGTGCTCCTGGTAGTATATTTCAACTTTATGTATGACCATCTAATCTCACAAAACTTTGGTAACTACTTGTTAAGGTCATATAGCCAGTAAGGGACAATGCCTCAGGTCTGACTCCAACACCAGTAATCTTTTTGCTCAATTTTTACTTCTCTTCACAAAAAAACAAAACAAAACAAAAAACCCAATGAAAATAGAAATCAGTAAGCAGCCAAATGAATTTAAAGTGAGCAGCTTGTATAAACACTGGGTATGGTAAGCCAAGCTACGACTCCATGGCCTGAGTTAAATAAATGACCAAAGTAAACACTAGAAATGAGAACACTTACTCAGCTTTGACTGCAACTCTGTGTTCATCTCCTCAAAGCTGTCGGCACCAGTCATGAAACTCTCATAGCATTTTATGGTGTAGTCCAAAAACAACTGATTGGGTTAAGCAGATTTAAAAACAAAGCCATGATTCTCTATTCAATTTGTTTCACCTTTCTAAATGGAACTTTAAATTTGAATTTTAAAAAAAGGTCCAGAATACTAAGTAGCTATATGAACTCCTATAAGTAAGACACAAACATGGGGTATATCATTAATTATGATGCACAAATCTAGCTGCTACTTCTAATACTGAGGATGAAAAAAAACAAAACTTAAATTTGGATAAGGGTGATATTTAATGAACAGTAAAAAGAACTCCATACCTTCAGAATGTGAGATGGTCACACAAGGAAGCTTATTAATTCATAACAAAATTTACAATTCAACAGAAAATGCACAAACTTGTTTATATTTAGGGATAATCTACTTTATTAAAAAATGAAATGCATCACTAATCATGTAAGTCCAATTAAACTCTGGAGGCCTAGTTGTGAAAGCCAGAAATTACTGTATTTTGCTGTGTATAATGCACTCCCACATTATAGGTGGTATTATACCCATGGCACGCAATCATTACACCAATGTATAAGACAAATTCCTTATTTTTCCCTCAAAAATATGGGCAAAAAGTGCATATTATACATGGGAAAATACTGTAATTAATAAAGGCTATAATTTCATTGTGACTTCGGACTAAAAAATGACATGATTAGTAGAGCTCTAAGCGGTAGAATACTATTATTGTTAACATTTATCTAGGAGAAAGTAACACTATATTTTGCAGTTTTAAGTTGTTTTGGTCATGGAGAATGCATACTTTGTTAGGAGATAAGGATGGCTGGTCAGAGTTTTTCCATAGCCTAGACAAAGTAAGCATCCCTTAAGACAAATCAATTCCCTTTGCACTGACGTAGTCAGTGTCTTACTAAGCAACCTTCTTATTACTTGGTTGATATGAAAGGAGTATTCTCAATAGGCAGTATACATATTCCTGCAACTAAACAAGTGAATCACTGATGGTAAATTAATACATTTTCATTTTACACCTGATAAGTCTCTTGTGACTTCAATGAGAAGGAATCAATTTTCTTAAGCTCAGTCAAATTTGATTTTTACAGATTAAAGAAACAACAAAGGGTTTCTGGATCCCACAAAGCAAAAGCTCAGAATCTGTTCAAGTTAAATACTTTGATAACTTTCTAAAAATAGCATGTCACAGTTAACAAAGTGTTCCCTACATATTGACATCTGAAACAATAGCTAGAATAGCAAGAATAACTTTTACTGGTTTAACCTTAAAAATGTATGCCAAAATTTAATATTTATTAAGTGTTGTGTTTACATTTGGGTGAAATCTTAGGTATAAATAAATCTAGTCCAGTATACACATTGCAGCTTGAGAAGAGAATGGGCAGTAGCTTAAGTAGAAAAGGGGCAGTTTTTGTTAACAACAAAAAAGTAATGATATCATGTCAGTCAGTTGACACATCTTTGAATTATTTCCCAGGTAATAATTAAAAAGGTGAGTCTGAAGTTATTTCCACTTTCTTTTTATGAGAAATGCTTCAAAGAGTAAAGATAAGAATTAAAGCAGATAATGGGATAATAGGTTTTCTTCTTAGGTCCCTGCATGGTGAGAGGTGTTTTACATATGCCATGTTTAATTTCAACATTATAAATATATTTGTTAGAGCTGTTTGCTCCATTTGGAAACATGAGTTTGTGTGTTTTAGGAAATAGGGTTGGGCAAGTTATAAATTTTGGGCTGCAATAAAGTGTGGTTTGGAAACCAATTTCCATGATCTGTTTATTTCTGGAAGTGGTAACTCTAAGTGGCAACATGCCTAACTAAAAAGGCCAAAATAAAAGAAACAAACCAAACCCCAATGTTTTAATACCCAATATATTATGCTTTGTATTGACAAAAAATTATATTAAAATAATGCTGCCTTACTGATATCTTCATTCTAAGAAACAGAGAGGAAAAGAAATATCATATGTATACATTAATAAGAACATGCCATGATTTAATTCCAATTGCCTTGTATTTTTTATTTACTTAGTTAACACTTTCAAGTTACTTTGCCTAATTTTAGGAAGTTACAATGTCACTTTAATATTAAATCCATTGACTAATATTTAAAAAGTAAATTTTAGAAGTTTTTTAGGAAGCAAAAAGACAAGCTCTACAAAAGAACATATTAATTTCAATAGTGACATATGTAGTTAATAAAATCAAGATAACACATGTTTATGGTAATGAGAGGTACCTTATTATACATAATTCCATCTTCAGTTTCTTCTCCCCAAGGCTGGCCATCATCAAATAAAGGTGAACTTTCTTTCATGGCAGTATGTAACTAATTGATACACAAGCAACATATTAAGTTTATGAGAAAAACATATAGCTCTCATGTTTTGTCAATTGTTTTTACTGTCATTTTAAGTTGCATTTACATTACTGCCTGCCTGAAAGTCTCTTCAGAGATTATTATATTGAGCCTTAAAATATAATCCTTTAGATATTTTAATAACTAAATCCCTTAGGATTAAAAAGGATGGGTTTCACATTTAGTCCTATTGTATAGGACTAAAAAATCAGAAAAATATGCTGATCTTTACTCTATTAACCCATTGAAAGCATATACATACATTTTAATGTAATTCTAAGAATCCAAAACATAAAAAGTAAACCACCAGTAATTATTTCTCTTTTATATGAACTCAGTTTTAGTGCTCAAATGTTATCTACTGACTCCTTCACTATGTGTGAATATGAAATTTAGATTGAATTTTACAATACAAAATTCTTCAAAAATACAATTGTTTAAACCTCAAAGTGATTATAGATAATAAATTATAACAAAACATTCAGATGTTTATAATTTCTAAGCTAAAGGAAAAATGGCTAAAGGTTTTTAATGCATAGAAATACCCTTTGGAATACTGTTTTTATAACTTGTTTTAAACATATAACTCGTCATAATAAAATAATTAGAAAATTTAAATGAAACTGCTATAAAATGTGAAGGTATAAATGTATACCTAATATAAGGATCATTAAGCTTCTAAGAAAAGGACTATGCATTAGGAAAGTAAGAGAAGGTGTTTCTGCCACAAATATTTTATTAAATTTTTCTATAATAGAGATCAAAGCAAGATCCCTGATTGGGGAGTCTCTCATTGATTTTTAAATTGCTATAGTTCAGTTTTACCACCTCAAGCAAACCAAGACAGGAAGGAGATTTCAACTTAAATAATAGACTTGGAGGCACCTCAAGAACTCACTTGCTGAGAGAAGCCACAGTAGGTATTTTTTGACTTCCTGTATTGACTATGAACATGCTAACTCTCAACCATGTAACAATGACAGAAGTTACTAAGGCAAGCACCGAAAAAAAAAAAAGGAAAGTGTTAGAGCAACAACAGGGGCATCTGGTGGTGGGAGCAGAGAGGTGATTACCCAATGTCCATGGGTATCACTGAGGAGAAACAAATTGAACACATAAATGCTATACAAAAATCAATAAAACTTGAGTTGTATTAATGAACTATGATACTGGATTTCTGCTCCTATTTAACAATTGGGTGTGTTGAATGTAGCAGAATGTTTACTAGGTCAGAAATCCATCCACCCAGTGCCTGACTACATTTAGTTAAGAGCTAGCTGATGGGCAAGAGAATGCCAAGGGGACAATATTGGTTTTAAGGATTTTAACACCTATAAGGCAAAAAATTCAGAAGCTATAAAAATAAACTGTATTAGACTGATAACAATTTATGCTTCTGAACAGTCAAAATATAGCACATACTTTGTGTATGTGGAAAGAGGAAAAAGAAGAAAAAATATTTGCACCATATACATAAGAGCTAATTCCTCCAATTTGACTATTTATGATATACAAAATGGTGCCTACAAATCAGTAAGAAAACAAGGCAAAAGACATGAATAGGCAGTGATAATGTGAGAAATATCCAAGTTTAAAAACAAAAAATGCAAATATGAAAATTATCAAGTATTAAGATCAATAAGTTTAACACATAAATTCAATATATAAAGGTTCAAACTAATAGCAGAAGCAAATAATAAAACACCAAATGGGCCAAAAATATGCACAAATGGGTTATGACAAACCATATAAAAACATAATTGCTTTAAAAAATATTAAAAATAGCTATTTCCACCTTCAAATTGGGTTAAGATTTTAAAGCAGTAGTGCCTATGATATGGGAAAAGTGGTATGCTCATATATTGTTGAGGAGCTTTTACATAGTGCAAGTTTTCTGAACTTTATCAACATGCATCAAAAACTTAAAAAATATACATAATTTTAACCGCAAAAATGTACCTTTAATACTGTATCTCAATGAAATGTTTTAAGTTGTCTCTGAGCTGTGGGATATGGGTACATCACTTTCTGTGTATGCTTTTCTGCATTTTCCAAACTTTTTGCACTAAATATGAATTTTAATTTAGAAAAGGGAAAGAAATAAATGTTATGGGGGAAATAATCTCCTACTGACTCACTTTTTTGAACTGTAAAACCTCATGAAAGCAAAAAATCCCGAAAATGTGACACTTCCTACCCTCACCTCTGGAACCATATATTAATAGTTCGAAGAATTTAAAATCAAGTATACTTTGAAAAATGAAACTGATGCAGACTTTGAGATAATTGGCAAAAGCATGATTAGGAGAGAAACATAAATACCTTGAGGGGAAAAATGTTTTCTATGTATACATTTAAAAATAAAAAATCAAATACCTTGATGCAGTCTATTAGCCAAACCAAGGCTGCCACAATGTGAGGCCATGTATGAGGGGCCCCCACTGTATACATGGAGCTTTTGGATAATGCAAAAGGATACCTATGAAAAATTAGAAAAAATAAGCTAACTTAATTTTAATTTTGTAAAAGTAATGTCTAAATTAAGCAAGAAGTTATACTCAGAAACTTCCATGTATACAACGACAGTCTCCACTTGTTATTAGAAGGTCTTTGTTTAGATTCTGTCCTTAGTCTCTTACCCTCAAAGAATTCTGTGTACTTTTCAGTTTCTTCTCTGAAGATTTCTGTGTACATATATCCCCTAAGCTGCAGAACTTGATTTACAACCAATATGCTGGACTTCTCACCTACAAGATGTCTGTTCTCTCAAATTAAATGTACCTTGAAAAGACCACGTGTACACAACTCATCATCCTCAAATCCATTCCTCCCAGTGTTTACACAGCTTCTTAACTTTATCTCAACCCATTTCACCAGGCCTTCAATCCTGTCTTTTTTGTTTTTATGAAGTCTGCGGTAACTAGCCCATACTATCTATTTCTTATCACTTCCATAGTTGAGGGCCTTCTTACCATCTGTAGTCAGGTAAAAATCTCCAAAGAGTTATTCAAGTTACCCTACATACGCTGTCCATAGAGACCATCTTAAAATATATTATTTCTCTTAACTCAAAATCTTTGCAAATTTATTAAGTTTGATTCTTCTGTTTTCCAACATTCTGTCTAGACTATTAAGAAATATAACATACAAACCCAAGCCCTTTAAAGATTCTTGGAACCTCTTCTTCAAACTTTGTGTCAGGAAATTCATATGAAGGGCACAGGAAGCCATAAAGAAAAGTGAAGATCTTTAGGAAGTCTTTAACAGAAGGAGCTTGTAGAGATTTCATGGATACACTATATGCATAACCATTTTCTGTAAGAAACTACAATAATTCTTATGAAACATCAAACATTTTACAATAGAAAAGTTATTGGAAAATATTTAAGAAAATACTAGCAATTTAGGCCATTTAAAATTATAAAATACCTCACAGAGTAGTCGAATACACTGCTGAATGAATGCTTTGTCATTAAGTGGTCTTGGGTCCTTGATTTTTTCAGAACAGGAAAATATACCAAATTGACTATTCCGGGATCCAGGTCCACTAGTTCTGGAAACATTTTTAAAAAACAGTCAGAACTATTTTCTTCTGTGGTCAAATCTAAATTATTTCAAGGTTATTTTATATTTTAACATAGGTATCAAACATTAATGTTCAACAATTCTTTAATTTCTATTTAAACAAACAGGATTCTTTTCAAACAGAAAAACAGAGCAAATAAAAATAGTAAAGTATTAAAAAAAAACCACTTCTGGTGCTTTGCATTAGACCCATTCTCTAAGAATGTGCATTTTGAGTCCACTAGATCTTCTGTACCAACTGTTTTCCAAGTCTATTCGATAACCTAAGTCCCTTCACCATCCTATTTACCCCTCCATGATAGTTTCTTCACTCTCAACCCTTGTATTTACCACTAGTTCTTCTGGAAAAACTGCCATTGAGACGTTAAGTAGGTTGTGCATGCTTTTATTCATGAATGCTTTAATGTCATGCAAATATTATGTGTCTTATATTTAATCTACTGTAAATATGTTGTTATATTTTACTCATAAATGGCTACAGCATATATGCTCCATTCCAAGCCTGTCTCCCAAAACAATAACCAATTTGTTTAAATCTTTATGATGGTTTCTTTTTCCTACCTATGTAGTTCAATTTAGCTCACCATTGTAGGTTATTAAATATTCTTGAAACAATTTTCTTTATTGGACAGGTGCCACAAAACTGAGTTGCAGATGGCCGCCCATATCCATAGATTTAACCAACCATGGGTAGACAATAATAACACAAAAAGTTATGTTGTTGATGACATGTACTATGTAGTTAGATTTATGATGGTTGTGTCTGTACTGACCATGTAGATTTTTTTCTCATCATTCTTCTCTAACAATATGGTATTTACACATCTGTTATTTTTTATTATGTATTATAAATAGTCTAGAGATTTTTAAAGTATAGAGGAGAATATGCTTGGGTCATATGCCAATACTGTGATATTTTGTATAAGGAAATTGAACACATGCAGATTTTGGTATATGCAGGGACTCCTGAAACAAATCTCTGGAGGATACCTAGGGATGACTACATAATGAACTTTGCTGTAATAGCTGAACTATGTTCATCAAAACTTCATTTTTCTCTGTAAGTTTGTTTGCTGTATTCAAGTTTTCTTGCCCAGGTTCTAAAGTTCTTTAGCCAAGGTCCTTACAAATTTTTCCCCGTCAGAATTTGCTAATTTGAGAACCACTTTTCTCCATGCCACTATTGCTTAATCTCTAATGTAGAGCTCTTACCCTACACAAAACTATACTAATAGATATCTGTTTTGAATTATAAGAGAATTTCCCAATCAAAACATTGCATCATTAACTTACAGTTTAAGAGCATAGGACCAAGTAATAGGGTCTGACAAATTCTGTCTCTAATACTAGTTGTATGACTTTGGGTAAATTAAATTCTCTGTGCTTCAATTTCCTTATCTGTAAAATGGAAACAATAACAATATCTACTCACAGTGCAGTTCTGAGGACTGTTTAAAAGAGTTAATATAGATAAAGCGCTTCAAATGTTTGGTTTATAAAAAAACTTTTGCAAATGTTAGATTTTAAAATTATCACTATCTCTGAAGTTCAACTCTCAGATAAAAGTTATATTATAAAAATGCCTTGAGATTTTTTTCATCAAATGGAAAACAGTTTAACTTGGATTCGTGGCAGACTTTTCCTAATGTAATAAATATTTCACCTCCAAATACTTTCAAAACAATTGAACAGATTTATCTTAAAACATAGTTATATTTTGTTTTGGTGAAATAAAAACTTTATTTTCTCAGTTTTGGGGTTGAACATTTAAAAAACAACAACTTTATTGAGGTGCAATTTGTTTAGAATAAAATGTTCAGTTTAATGAGGTTTAACAATGTATACACTTTTGTAATCTCTACCACAATAAGATTGAAGATTTTTATCATCCCCAAACTCTTATACTTCTTACTAGTCAATCCTGCTCCACCTCCAGGTCAGGCAACCAATAATCTACTCTAGACAACGGTTCTCAAAGTGTAATCCAGAGACATGAGAAGTCAAAACTATTTTCATAAAAAAACTAAGATGTTATTTGCCCCTTTCCCTCACAAATTTACAGTAGAGTATTTGAGAGGCTGGCTATATGATATGTGACACTGTAAGAGATTAAATGCAGAAGCAGATATGAGAATATCTTCTATTTAGCTATTTTCTATTAAGCCAGACATTGATGAGATTTGCCAAAACATAAAATACTCTTCTTATTGAAAGTTTTGTTTTGAAATTTTTAAAATCAAAAGCATGTTATTTATGTTAACATATAATGTGTTATTTTAAATTCAGTGAATACATGTTTTAAAGTTTTCTCAGTTTTGATTTCTAATATGGTAATTAATACAGACCACAAAAATAAAAGCTCTTTGGAGTCCTTAATATTTCAGTGCATAAAAAAGTCTGGAACTAAAATATTGAACTAGATGACGGTTCCTCTTAATTTTAAATGCTATGATTCCATAGTATCTGGTATAGAATTTTTAATGGACTATTTACTGGTAACAATGAAATAGTCTGACTGTGCTGATAGGTCTCTAGCATCATCTAAAGCAGATATAACCATTTAACCATTTAAACAGAGGAGAACTAGATTAAAGCTTTCTCTTGAAAGGGGCTATGCTTTAATTTTTTGTACACGGACAGCACTTAGCCCAACTCATGGCTTTAAGAATCTCTTCATTAGCCCTGGCTGGCGTAGCTCAGTGGATTGAGCGAGGGCCTGCGAACCAGACGATCGCGGTTCAACTCCCAGTCAGGGCACATTTCTGGGTTGCAGGCCGGTTCCTTGCAGGCTACCTACCAGCAGGGGACACACAAAAGGCAACCATACATTGATGTTTCTCTCCTTCCCCTCTAAAGATATATAAATAAATAAAATCTTTAAAAAAATAAAATAAAAATACAAAATCTTTAAAAAAAAAAGAATCTCTTCATTAGAACTAATAAAAAAGATCATTACCTTTTACCAAATACAGAGACTTTTCTTTCAGATGTGGGTTTGTTTATGTTCAATTTTCCAAAGGCTGGTTTCTCTTTGCTTTAAAAAAAGGAAGGTAAAGAAACCTTTTAAAAATATTAGTTCAGGAAACTTTTGGAAATATGTCAGAACCAAACATCTTCCCTATTACCTATAAAAATAATTCAAAACCATGAAAACTTTCAGCAGCAATCATAACTGTTAGGCTTACTCTATAGCAGAACACAATTACACTTAATATAAATTATCTGAATTACAGCCTAAAACATTGACA
Source organism: Sturnira hondurensis (assembly GCF_014824575.4). Lineage (NCBI taxonomy): Eukaryota > Metazoa > Chordata > Mammalia > Chiroptera > Phyllostomidae > Sturnira > Sturnira hondurensis. Next base: position 1,586,199 of record NW_028085098.1, read on the forward strand.
ACTGGAAGCCTTTTTTGCTTCCAATACAATTCAAAATAAATCTTTTGAACATGCAACAGCGTAAATAATTTTTCTGACTTCAGAAAAACATCTATAAGTATTTCAAATTTCTAAAAATGACAGAGGTCCATACTATGTAAACCTAAGTAATTTAGAAACAGTTAGCAAGTAAAACTTGTACCTTGTGTTAAATGAAAAATGTTAACTTTGTGGCTGAAAGTCTTTTTATAAAGAAAAGATTAGGTCACTGTTAGCAAAAAAGACCAGGTCCTGGGGCATGAAGTCTGAACCTCCAGCAGCATGGCAAGGTGAAAAGACATGTCTTATGTACCGGGGTTAAGCCATTTTATACACCAAATGTAGGGGTGGAAAGTCGGAGCTATAAATTGTTCCGAAAAAATTTACATTAGCTATAGACAAAACTGGGGAGAAGCTGAAGCGGAGCCAGCTGTGGGATAGGTGTAGAGTTGGTAAGGAAGAAGTGTCCACTTCTGTGGATTAGCTGTGGGCAACAGAATGAAAAGTTTATGTGTAAATATCAAGCAGAGGCCCTACGACACCTGGCTATTCTCTCTTTCAGATATTCACAAAAATAGCCACCTGGAAATTATTCCTAATCCCAAAAGATATACAGAAATGTGAGTAATACTTTGTCAGAGTGGGCCCACAGCTATTAACAGGTTAACAGTCTCTCCTCTCACTCTCAGGCCACTGTAAGCTGTAATTTTATTTCAGAACTTTTTTCTAGTCACTTGGTATTAGAGAAAGATTGATACAGCCCTACAGTGGCTTACTAAGAGCCCTCTCTTAATTGGAAGAAAATGACTCATAAGAGAAAACTAGTTTATGATAGTAAGTTCTTTATTCAGAGAACCTTGAGAAAATATTTTGGAGAAGTGTTCTGTAGGCTGCTACTAAACTGCAGCTTATCATCAGGGCAAAAAATACCTTTGAGAACTTTGCTAGTTGAATATACCTTAGTAAATTGAAGGTTATTGCACAGAGCCTGCTCAAACAAGCAGCTCCAGAATAAAAGAGGAAAAAAATAAAGAGTGCTGACGGGAATTAATTTTAGGAGTTGCCTTACAAAAGACATGACGTTGAGAATTTAAGGATCAAATGAGATAAAACACAACACCTAATTAGGTTCATTGACCCAAATTAGGTTACTACTGAGAACAGGCAAGATTCATCATCACATCACTTATTAGCTCTGTATTAACTACCTTTAAAGATTTCTCTGTCCAAGACAATAAAGCATGAAGTACTTACTTTTGAGGGGTATAGAGGCCTTGTTTATTGAAGTCTTGGGATCTTAACTCCTGCATAGAGAGGCGGCCGGCACCACCGGTAGACACTGAACTGCGCTTCATGCTTATGACCTGCATTCACGAATTCAGTGTTAAAAAATCTTTCCTGGCGGACTACTAAGCACCAACTATTATCTTCATCCTCAGACAAAAAGGCAGCTAATTCATTGTTTCTTCAGGATAACCTTTTCCTGAAAGTTAATCCTAAATTCCCACAAACATACATGAATCTGAGCAGTTTTTTGTTAGCTGTTCCATAGCTATCAACAGGCTACCTGCTCTTTCTCTCACTCTTAGGCTGCTGTAATTTAATTTAGAACATCCCAGAATTTTCTTGTCACCTTCTTGGTTTGAGCACCTATTTCTTCTTCAATATATTCTTCTGCTACTTTCCCACTGTAACCCATATGCCCAATCCTAATCAATACTTGAAATGTATTCTTAAGATTTAAGATTAAGATTTCCACATGTACTTACACGGACACTAGGGTGTTACACTAGGACCTCAAACACAGTAAACAGTTCCTATGCCTGCTCCAATCAATTCTTCCCCCTTTCTGGTCTCCCTTCTCTTCGGCCTCTGTCTTCCCTTCAGCCTCCCTTAGGCCTTCCCTTATCCCTTGTAGAAATTTACTGGATTCCGGGAAACTAGCGCCTCTCAGATTCGGCCCAGACCTTAAAACGTTGGTCCTGAGCGCCTCTAAGTTGCGGGCACTTCTCGCTTTCTCCCTCCACACCAGTACCGCCGCCATAGTATTAACCCACAGTAATTACTTACCTTTTTCCAGCCGAATTTCCGTAATCCGGGCAATCAACCACTAGACAGAACGGCAGCCGCCCAAACACCAACTCCTAGGTTTACCCGCCAGCGCCGTTAGAATTTTAAAATCTCCGCTTCTGTGACGTCATTACGCCTGCTTGCGCGTGCGCACTTCTTACGGGGAGCTGCTCGTAGCCGGAAATCTGCGTGTGTTTCTCCCTACAGTCTTTCCGGGTACGTAGCCGTGTCCGAACTCTGTAAGGTTGCTAAGTGAGGTGAACTCCGACGCCTAAGTTTATCTCTGAAGGCGCTCGCACTCTAAGTTGTTGGGAGTGGGCAGATTGCTCCAAATCCTCAGGAAACGCCTTGTCCGTACAGCAGCATGGCCACGCCTGTTGACTCTTAGAAAAAGATAATTTTTTCATTTGGGCTGAGGGGTCTTTCTTGATCTCTATTTAGGTAGATGCCGTTTCATGATGCAAGTTTGAGAAGGCGACATGCACTTTTCTGACAGGGGAAGCGGGTGAGATAGGATATAGTGATTGCTGAGTTGGGGCGTAGTCGGTTCCGAAGATCGCACTGATGTGGCCTACGCCAAGGTTCGGGCTCAGAATTTGCTCCCTAGGATTTTACGGTCCTCAGGACTGGTGGTGTACTGTGAGAAGCTAGGACGAATCCAAGTGGTAGTGGTAGGGTTGGTGTGTAGCAGAGAAGTAGTAGAGAGAGGTGCAGTGAGCACAGTTAGCTTTGCTAAAATAGGACACTCCTGTTTCCTTGAGTTTGAACTCAGAGACACGCACTGCCTAACTAATACCTAGAGAGTGGTGGGGGTGGAAGAAGAACTTAGAGCCAAAGTCGGGATACCTGGATCTTGTACCAACCAAGAGTTGTAATTTTGGGCACGCCATTCCTCCCATCTGAGTATCTAAACCTCTAGCTCTCACTAGCCACAAGACCTCCTCACAAGTGGCGATTCTGAAGGGAGGATTAAGTATCAGAATTACTATCACCAATAGCACTTATTTGAGGAATTGCTTTGTGTAAGGCACTGCACAGCACTACATGTCGATCGTCTCATTAAATTCTCATCTGCCTTCTGAGATGTCATAAAAAATGATGAAATTGTGACTCAGTGGGATCAAATAGCTTGATCATGGTCATAATGCTAAAACATGGAGTTAGACTCTAAATGCTACTAGTATTAACTGTGCTTAAGTATTAGTCACTTCTGTGTTTCTTAGTCTGTCCCCGTCTTGAAGTGCCCCACTACACTAGATTTAGAAAGCAATATCCAGAACTGAAAACCATCTTTTGAAAAAAGATTAGGAAGTTCTGAAAAACCTAGTTGTTGGAGGGGGATTGCTCAGAACCAATACCGGTCTAGACTCTGTAACCTTGCAGTTTTGCTATGGCTTAATGCTTCTGATGTGCTGTTAAAATTGCATTTTGCTTTGCTTTTACACTTTATTGAACTTCATTGGTACCAATGGTTAAGTAGAGCAATGATATTGGAGAATAGGTTGATTTACTATGACAAATGTAGTTTGAAAACAAAAAAAGCTGACATGTTGACAACTCCTAGGGAAATTGTGACCTTGTGTGGATTTATCTTATTAAAAAGGGTGGATTCACATAGGCAATACAGTATTATTTGCTTTGACAGGACACTTTTACTTATTAAGGATTCAGTGACTTTTCGACTTGGAAGATGAATACTTAGTGGCTAGATCCAAGTACCAAGCCAGGCCCAGGAAGACAGGAGGATCAAATCAGGGTTCTAGAAATTAGATCATGTTTTAACGATCTTTGGCCAAGTTGGCTGAAAGTTTTGAATTATCAACTCTGAAATTAAAAGTTTATATGAAAACATTGTAATTTTCCTTAGACCTGCTGTGTATCGTGAACATTAAAATATCTTATGTGTGCATGTCAAGTTTATTTGCACATAAATCTACCCTTGTATATGAAGTATATTTTTTTGAAATACAGGGCATTTAAGAACTTGATCTGGAAAGTTGGGTTTTACATCTAATCTCTAATTCCCAGGTTTTTTTCTTTTTTCTTTTTTTTTTAAGGAAAGAATGTCAGTGGTGCATCAGCTGTCACCAGGATGGTTACTGGATCATCTTTCGTTTATTAACAAGATAAACTATCAAGTTCACCAGCATCATGAGCCTTGTTGCAGCAAAAATGAGCCCACTACTTCTGTCCACCTTGAGTCTCTTGATGTGGATTCTATGTCTGTTGGATCCTCTGCTAAATTTATTGCTTCCACTAAGCAAGAGAAAGATGATAGGGGAAATTGTGAAGTGTTCATGCAAAAATACATTTTTCGACCTGAACTGTTTGATATCAATAAACCTCATATAATTTCAGCTGTTCACAAGGAATGCCAAAGTAATGAAAAGGAAGATATAATGAATGGTATTAAAAAAGAAATCTCCATTTCTACTCTTAGGAAGGTAGAGAGTTTTAATAAATTTTTATATTTCTACAGAAAACACTGAAGAAATTTATTATTCCAATGTCTCAAATATCTTGTGATTTACTAAGTATTAAGGATAAAGCATAAGAAGGCTTTAATATAGCCAGAGTAATTTTTAATTCTTCGCTAACAGTATTAGCTATAAAGAAAGTAATAGAGATAATTTATTATATTGTGATAGGTACCTGAAAGAATTTTAATATTGTGATATTTTGTACATATTTTTTCTATTTCACCGATTGTTTATTGGTCATCTGCTATATGTCAGGCACAGAAAAGAATATTTCTGCACTTTTAGCAGTATAGTTTGTAGGTAATTTATCATTATTCTTACTAATTTGGGTAAATAACACTAGTAAAAGACTTTACACTTTACTAAGTATGAACATTATTATCTTTTAATGTTTAGGTGTTTTAGTATTAGGTATTTTAATGTTTAGGTATCACATATTGGGTAAACTTCTCATTTTAATATGGAAAAATAGAAATGAGCATATGTAATGTATGTTATCTTGACAAACTTAACCTTATTTCTGATATGGTATGGCAAATTACACAGTTAGCTTAACCTTAAGTTCATTTATTTATTCAGCCAAAAACATTTATTGTTAGTGTGCTAGGAGTTTGCCACCAAGTTAAGCACTGAGGTTTCAGCAATAAGTGCTCTGTATTGTACCGTCTTACGTGTTTTTTGCTATGGAGTTACTAGATACAGAATAGTGTTAATATATCTGATTTGTACCTGACTTTCAAATCAGTCATAAATAACTAATAAGAATACATTGGGAAAAGTTTTTGGTGATAGTACATGGATGATAGTTCCTCTCTCCAGAAAAGAAAGTACAGAATAATTATACCATATACATCAACCCATGACACTGGGCTGTTTATACACTTTCACAGTTTTCTTGTATTCCGTGGATATCAGTGCTACATTTTATCATTTGGTACTATTTCTTACTAATAGTGGATAAGGCTGAGGTGACCTTTTATCACCTATTAAATTTGTAGTAAAAGTAATAATAATTATTATTATTTGGGAAAGCTTTTGTAGCCTTTCTCCATACCCTCTGCACTGGTTTTAACCTTGGTAAGTCAGTTATTCTTAAAGATTGAGATGTATGATATGGAAAGTGTTGTAAAGAAAAAAATTCAAAATATTAATATTGTGATAGCAATATAATTTTTTACATGTAATTTACTCTTTAGAAGCGTAAAAGGTGTCTCACTTTCAATCAAGGTGAATTGGATGCCATGGAATATCATGAAAAGGTAAGGTGTGAAATGTTCATTATTGACATTGTAAGATTAATGTAAAGTAGTGTAAATAAATAGTATAAATAATGATGTTCTTAAATGTCAAGCAATCATTTGATCAAGATTAGAATTTAGTAGTCTGAGTGGTTCGTTGTTAATTTTATAGTAATGAACATTTTAAACTAATTTTTATTAAAGCTTAATATATTCGTATTTTATATAGGAATATAGATAAATGAATGTAGGTAAACTAATGTAGGTAAACTTCTGCTATATTGGTTTAAGTTTAGAAATTTTGTAAGTTATAAAAACTTATTTTCCGTGGCTAAAACAATTTATTGAGTGGCAGAAGAAAGCACAAATAATGTGAAGGATGTACTTCTGGAACTTCGAAATAAATGAAATCTAGGAGTTAAAGAAATGAGAGAAAACAGAGGGTACATAAGCTTAACTCTCTAAGGACTACCTTTGATTTGGGAAGTGGGGTTGAAGTTTGGCGTAGAGACATAATAGTAAGTACAGTTTTGGACATGTTGAATTAATATGATAGAAAGACAATAGATTTCTTCCTGTCTTTTTTGTGGTAAAGTATACATAACAAAATTTACTGCTTTAATCTTTTTGAGGTGTATAATTTAGCATTAATTACATTCACACTATTGTGCCATCATCACCACTATCCATCTCCAGAACTTTTTTATCATTCCAAATAGAATCTGTACCCATCACATAATAACTTCCCATTCCCCACTCTCCCTAGCCCCTGATTACCTCTATTGTATTCTCTGTCTCTATGAATTTGCCTATTTTAGGTGTTTCATGTAAGTGCAATCATACATTATTTATCTTTTTGGATCTATGTGACTTATTTCACTTAGTATAATGTCTACAAGGCTTATCTATGTTACAGCATGTATCAGAATTTCATTCCTTTTTAAGATTGAGCAATATTTTCTGGTGTGTATATACCACATTTATTTATCCATTCATTTGTTTGTTTGGGTTGTTTCCACCTTTTAGTTAACTGTGAATAATACTGTGAATGAATATTGGTGTACAATATGTATTTGAGTCCCTGCTTTCAATTCTTTTGGGTACATACCCAGAAGTAGAATTGCTGGATCATATAGTAATTTTATGTTTAACCATCTGAAGAACTGCTAAACTGTTTTCCACAGCAGCTGCACCGTCTTACATTCCCACCAGCAATGTACAAGGGTTCTAATTTCTGTACATGTTCACCAACACTTGCTGTTTCTTTTAAACACTAGCCATCCTAATGGATGTGGAGTGGTAGATCATTATGGTTTTCATTAACACATTGGATTTTAAATGTGTTGATGATAGCTAAATACACAAATGTTAAATCCTTTATTACCAAAAATCTACTGTGTTTTGTTAGTTTTGGAAATACACTTATTGCCTGGAAATGCCATTTGAAAGATTTAACTGCAGAAATCTGCAAATATTTCTGGTCTGATGAAATATGAAATATTCAAGGTCTGATATCATAAAAGAAAGAGTAACTTACGAAAAACCCAGGATCTGATATCATACAAGAAAGATTAATAATTTTATTTTAAGATGTTACATTGAATTAGAGAACAGAACTTCTTAAATTCATGTGTATTTTTATTGTTAAACACTTGTGACTGTTAATGATAACTATAAATTATGAAACATTTGTATGATATAGAATGTAATCAAACTCTGAAAAAGTTAGAAAAGAATACTTACAAAATATAATGTAGACCTTTTTTAGTTTCAGTAGTGAATTTGAATAGTGACACAATTTGGCCATTTTATTACCAATTAAAATGTTACAGAAATTAAAATTTCTATCTGCTGTAGTATAACATTCAGGTTGGTATTAGATATGCAGGTGACTTTAGGGAACATTTATTATGGAAGAGCCTGGTGTAGATCTTGCCTTATTATTTTCTTCACTGAATCTATCTGTGCCTCTCAGTTTCTTCCTGTGTAAGTTCATTTATTCATTTGTTTACTTACTCATTAATTAAAATTAAATTAATATAATTTACTAAAATATATATATCTTTTTTAATTATTTATTTATTTTATTATTTATCTTTAGAGGGGAAGGAGAGAGGGAGAGAAACATCAATGTATGGTTGCCTTTCGTGTGTCCCCTGCTGGGAGTTGGCCTGCAGGGAACCAGCCTGCAACCCAGGCATGTGCCCTGACTGGGAATTGAACCGCGATCCTCTGGTTCGCAGGCTCGTGCTCAATCCACTGAGCTACGCCAGCCAGGGCTCTAAAAAATATTTATTAAATACCAACTGTATACCAACTGTGTTAGCCCTAGGGCTTCAGAGATTGTATCAACTGATTAGCATATTAGAAATAGACAATTTTGCCTTTTTCTCCCATCCTTACCATCATAGTTACTGTTTTTGATCTTTGCCAATGTGATAGGTAAAACTAGTATTTTAGTATGGTTTTAATTTTATGAGTGTAGTTTAGCATTTTTACATATGCTTAAAATTCATTTGTATTTTTTTAAATGTGAACTGTTGCTTTCTTTTGCACACTTAAAAATTGGGTTGCTGTCTTTTTTACTGATTTATAGAAGCTTTTCATATGTTAGGGAAATTAGCGCTTTGTATATGATATACATTGGGAATATATTTCCCAGTTTGTCATTTAAATTTTAATTATGATTTTTTGCCACACAGACAATGATTATATTTTATTTAGACAAATTTATTTATTTTATTCTTTTATGACTTCTGGATTTTTGAGCCATAATTAGAAAGGTATTTTTCTTAAGGTTTTAAATTAATTTCCACGTGTTTTCTTCTAGAACATCTATGGGTTTATTTCACATTTATATCTTTGATTTCTTTAGGTTTTTTCCTGGTATAATGTATGGACTATGGATCCAATGTTTTTTTTCCAGATCACTACCCATTTGTCCCACCATCATTTATTTTTTTCTGCTGATATGAGATGCTAAATGTGCTAAATTTACATACGTATTTGAATTTATTTTTGGACCTTAAGTTTTATTTAACTTGTTTGTCTTATGTATTTGCCGGTCTCCTTTGAGATTTTACAATATGAATATGTGTTTTTATTAAATACTTTTGAATTTTGTTATTTTTCAAATACAGTTTTCTTTTTTTTTAAGTTTTTAAAAAAATATTTTATTTATTTATCTTTAGAGGGGAAGGGAAGGAGAGATGGAGAGAAATATCAATGTATGGTTGCCTCTCGTGCATCCCCCACTGGGAACTGGCTTGCAACCTAGGCGTGTGCCCTGACTGGGAATCGAACTGCGATTGTGTGGTTCACAGGCCTGCACTCAATCCACTGAGCCACACCAGCCAGGGCTTCAAGTACAGTTTTCTGCCTTTTCCCCCCACCTCTCCCTACCACCCCAGCCATCCCCACCCCCCTCCCCTGATTCCACCCCCCTTGTTTTTGTCCATATGCCCTTTATAGTTGTGCCTGTAAACCCCTGTGTTTCAGTGTTTGGTAGTACTTGTCCCCTGCCCCATCTTCTCATTGCTTCTCTTTAACAGAATTTTCCTGGTTCTTAAAATAAATATCCCTATTTGAATTTTTGGATTAATTTTAATGTCTTGTTAGAAAAAAATACAATTGAAATTTTTATGGCATCAAGTTAAATTTATAAATTAGATTAAGGGAATATTGACATCTTTAAGATGTTGATGATCCTGTCCTAAAACCTGAATGTGTCTTTCCATTGTTCAGGTATCTGTTGTCATTCTGTAAAATTTTCTTTATAAAGGTCTTGCAAATTTACTGTTGCAGGTAATTTTTGTTTTATTGAATTACGTGGGTTTTCCAGGTAATAACTATAACTCCTCCAAGTAGTAATAGTTTTATTTATACCCTGCTAATTATTTTATCTCTTACTGATTTCTCTTTTCTAATTAGATGGGCTGGAAAATACAATATAATATTAAATAATGTTTGTGAGAATATCTGTCCTTGTTTTTTTACTGACAGAGTGGAGATGACTTCCACATGAAGTACGATTCTATTGATAGTTTTAGGAGTGAGTTAGAAAGAGCAAGGAAGTTTACATCTATCCTTATTTATTTAGTGTTATTTTCAAACATGGTAATTGAGTTTTATCAAATGTTTTCTAAGCATTTATGGAGATTGAATAGATGATATTTTTTCTGATATTTTATTTTTATTTTTTCTCACATATAACCATCTTTGCATTTATTTGTAGTATGTATTCCATATGACAATGATGTATTATTATTTAAATATTCTGCTGATTTTATTTGCTAATATTTTATTTGGGACAGTCATAAGTGAGATTGGTCTGCTGTATTTTTTAATATATAACTATATACAGATAATTACATATATTAGTGTTGGAAATTGCAATTTTTCCTTTTTCCTCCACACTTCTCTGGAGTAATCTGTTCTTTAAAAGTTTGGTATAGCTCCCTTTGCTTCCATCTCAGTATGTTGCTTTTTGTGGTGATACTTTTTTGATATTTTCTTTTTCCTCTTTGGAATCAATTTTAGACTAAAATTTTTTTCTTTTATAGTCAATCTTGGTAAATTACATTATTTTAAAATATTTTCTGTTTGATCCAATTTTAAAATTTATTTATGCATCCTGTTTCTGTGATTATTTTGCCTTCATATTTATGTCATATATTTACTGTTGTGATAGATTAGCTAATGGTTTACCTAATTTATTAGTTGTCTTTGAAAATCATTTATTTTTAAATTTTTCTGACTCATTTCTGCTTTAATCTGTATTTATTTTTTCTGACTTTCTGAGTTGTCTTTTAAAATTAAATTTATTGGGGTGACATTGGCTAATAAGATTATATAGGTTTCAAGTGTACAATTCTATGTGTGATACATTGTCTGTATATTGTATTGTGTGCCCACCACCCAAAGTCAGATCTTTTTTCTATCACCATATGTTTGACTCCCTTTTCCCTGTACTGTCCCTCCATCCCCTTTTCCTCCTGTAACCAGCATATTGTTGTGTCTGTGAGTTTTAGATTTTTCTTTGTTTTGTTCATTTGTTGCTTTCAGTTTTTTTTAAATATTTTATTTATTTATCTTTAGAGGGGAAGGGAAGGAGAGAGGAAGAGAAACATCAATGTATGGTTGCTTCTCATGCATCCCCTGCTGGGAACTGGCCCCTGCCGGGAACTGGCCTGCAACCCAGGCATGTGCCCTGACTGGGAATCGCGATCATCTGGTTTGCAGGCACATGCTTTCAGTTTTATATCCTGCATATGAATGATCATATGGTTCTTAACTTTTTCTGTAGGACTTATTTTTAGCATGATACTGTCAAGATCTATCCATGTTGTCACAAATGGCAGTATTTCATCTTCTTGTGGTTGAGTAGTATTCCATTATATACATGTCCCACATTTTCTTTACCCAATCATCTATTGAAGGACCTTTAGGTTGGTTTTCCTGTCTTGGGCATTGTGAATAAAGCAGTGAATGTAGGGGTGCATATATCTTTGTAAATAAATGTTTTCAAGTTTTTTGGGTCAACACCCTGAAGAGGGATTCCTTTGGTGGGTTATAGCTGCTGTTCACATCGCTGAAACTTCAAGGGGAGAAACTGAGGGGCGCTCTCACACCACGGTGCCTCTGGTGTTGCCTGAGTTGTCTTGATTCATTTCTGTTGTTTTCTTTTTTTGTTCATAGAAGTATTCAGTGTTATGAACTTTTCTCTGGGCACTGTGGCATCCCATAGATTCTGATATATTTTAATTATAATGGTATGAAATTTCATTGAACTATCATGGTTTTCTAGGGATTTGCTTAAGTGTTGTTTGTAATAGTTTTAAAATCCCATGTTGGAGTGGTATTGCTGGATCGGTGGTAAATCTTTGCTTAGCTGTATAGAAAAATGCCAAATTGTTTATCAAAGTAGTTGTACTGTTTTTGCATTTCCCATCAGCGATGTATGAGAGTTTCATTTGCTTCATATCCTTGCTAGCATTGATATAATCAGGTTTGGACTTTAAGAATATTAATAAGTGTGTAGTATCTTATCGAAGGTTTTAATTTGCATCTTCCCAATGACTAATAATGTTGAGAATCTTCATTTGCTATTTGATATCCATATACATTCTTTGTTGAAGTTTGTGTATATTTGTTGTTTTTTTTTCATTTTTCCCCCCTTAAATGTTTCATATTGTTCACCTTTAAATATTTGATACAGTTCGTCAGTGAAGTTATCTAGGCTTGGAGTTTCATTTTGGGGAAGGTGTTTAGTAACAAAATTAGGTTCTATAGACAACAGGGAGTTTTCAGGTTTTTCTGTTTACCCCTTATGTTGATTTTGGCAAGTTGCATTTGCCAAGAAATTTGTCCTTTCATCTACATTGTTAAATTTGTTGGTGTGAAGTTAGTTGCAGAATTCTCTTACGATGCTTTTAATGTCTGTAGAATCTTTGGTGAACGTGATACCCCCTTTTGTGCCCAATAGTAATGATTATTTTCCAATAGCTAGGGGCTAGTTATTTTGTTGATTTTTTTCAAAGAACCAGCTTTTTTGTTTTTTGGCAGTTTGTGGCAACATGTATATAGCATAAAATGTACCACTTTAACAAGTTTTAGGTATACAATTTAGTGGCACTATGTACATTCACATTTTATGCAGTAATCACCATTATTCATCTCTAGAGCTATTTTATCATCCCAAGCTGGAACTTCACCCGTTAAGCAATAATGCCCAGCTCCTCTTCCCCCTAAATGCCATATATTTGCTTATTCACTCATTCATGGGCTTTTGGGCGTTTTCCCTATTTCTGTTATGAATTATGCTGAAATAAATATGAGTATATAAATACCAGTTTGAGTTCCTGATTTTAGTTATTTGGGGATTATACCCAGAAGTGGAATTACTGAATTGTATAATAATTCTATTTTCAATTTTTTAGTAACTACCATATTGTCTTCCATGACGGTTGTACTAGAAAGGAAAAAACTCAGCTTTTTCCTGTCTATGTAAGGGGAACCCAAGTCTTTTCTACTGTGGTTTTTTTCCCTGTGAGTCTTCTTTACTACTCACATGGAACACCTCACTTCAAACATTTCTGGTCACCAAATGTGTGAAGGGTTTTTTTTCTACATTAAACAATTATCTTTGGCACCAGCTAGGTGTTCAAGAATTCAACTCAGTTCTGACAATGTCCATCCATAGATAGCATCAGATTCCATAAATTAAGGAGTCAGTCCCACAAGCCCTAAGGTGCCAGTTGCAAGCTCAGGTTGTCATCTGTACTTTTGCTATAGATCATAGGTTCCCATGGCCCCACTCCTAAGGTTCTATTAGTTCACTAGGGCAGGTCACCGAACTCTGTAACTCAGGGAAATACTTATGTTTAGCAGTTTATTAAGGGATATGGTAAAGGATACAGATGAACAGTCCAATGAAAAGACATAGGGCAAGGTCTGCAGCGTCCTGGTGCAAGGGCTTCTGACCTTGTGGAATTGTGGTGTGTCACCCTTCCTGTTTGGGTGTGCTCACCAACTTGGAAGCTCCCTGACCTTTTGGAATTTTGAGGATGTTTCCTCACGTAGATGTGATCAATTATAAACTCTATTTCCAGCCCTTTTCCCTCTCTGGACAAGCTGGGATGGGGTGCTGAAAATTTCAATTAAATCATGGCTTGTTCTTTCTGGAGATCAGTTCCCATCCAGGAGTCATCCAGCATCTCACTTAGGATCACCTTTTTAGAACAAAAGATGTTCCTAGTGCACTTACCACTCAGGAATTTACAAGTCCACACTTGTAGGAGCTCTGTGTCAGGGACAGGGTCAAAGACAAATATTAGAATAAAAGATGCTCCTAGTGTTTTTATCACTAGAAGTTCTGTGCCAGGAACCTGGAGCAGAGGCCAATATATATTCTTTTATTTCACATGTGCCATTTCACTTTCCCACCAGCAAAGCACAAGGGTTCCAATTTCTCCATGTCCTTGTCAACACTTGTTATTTTCCTTTTTTCTTAAATGGCCATTTTTAATAGCCACCCTAATGGGTGTGAATGGTATCTCACTGTGGTTTTTATTTGCATTTCCCTAATGATTTGTGATATTGAGCATCTTTTATTGGGCTCTTGATCATTTGTTTATCTTTGGAGAACTGCGTGTTTATGTCCTTTGCTCATTTTAGAATTGGGTTCAGTTTTTGCTTGAGTTTTAGGAGTTTTCAAATGTATTTTTGGGTACAAATTTCTTATCAGATTCATGATTTGATATCAAGTATATTTGAAGAAGCAGCCTTTAATGCAGTTATTTTTTTTTTACTGTCTGTTTTCTGTTTTGTTATTATCTGTTCTTTTTTATTTTCTTCCTTTTGGTTTACTTTGCTCTACTTTTTCTAACTTCATGAAGTGGAACCTTAGATCACTGAATTTAGATCTTTTTTTCTTTTTTAATATAAGCACTTAAAGTTGTAAAGTGGTTCCCTTGAATCACTGCTGTAGTTGCATTCCACATATTTTGATACATATTTTGTATTTTCAGTTTCATTTACTTCCAAATATTTTCTAATTTTACTTGTGATTTTATTTTGACCTATGTGAATTATTTAGAAGTGTGCTATTTCTTTCATTCCTAGATATTTGAGGTTTATCTCAGTATCTTCTTGTTATTGATTCTGACTTAAATCTATTTGGATATAAGAAGATTATTTTACTCTGATGATTTCAGTCCTTTTAAGTTTATTGAGTTTTTTTTTATGGTCCAGCATATGAATTATCTTTGTGAGTATACCATGTACTGTTTTTTAATATCATTTTGCTTAGTCTTTTTGAATATGAATTATATAGTTGTTGGATGAAGTGTTCTGTGAATGTCAGATCAAGTTGGTTGATAGTGTTATTCAGAACCTTTATGTCTTTAGAGATTTTTGGTGTAATTTGTTTATCAGTCGGTGTGTCAATTTTTTTTAGGTGAGTTTAGAATTGTGTTTAGTCTAAAGCTAATGTTCTCTTTTACTGGTCCAAGGCCTGTGATCTACTCAATACCCTGTCAAGAATTCTCACAGGTCTGAGCTTTTATCCTATTTGGAAGGTAACAAATTAGCAAGTTTAGATGTAAGATTTTATTACAATAAGAATTTCTTTCTCCCTGCACATCAGGAAGCATGTGTTTCATATTCACGGATTTTCCTTATATTCCCAAGTCCCGTGGTGACGATGCTGGCAGCCTCATTGGATACTGTGAGTGCAGTAGATTTGATTCCTAGCTTAAGGACCTAAGCTTAGGGAATCTTTTAAATGGGTTGCAAACAGATTTGTTCAACCTTTTGCCCCAGAGGGAGCCTTTAGTGTCCTGGACAGCAAATATGTCTGCCCTCTGTCTTGGATGGAGACATAATCTCCATCCTCTGTGCCATACAAATGTCCTTGAAAGTTTATTCAGGAACAGAATTGCCTCTGGTCACATTGGGAGGCCCATGGTGAATTGTCTCCCAATTGCCTGATGAATCATGAGTTTTTCCAGTCTACATGGCCCAAACAGGCACTATTCTTGGTCTTTTGGGAGCTCCAGGCACTGTTTCTTCACCATCCTTTCTGGTGGTCTTTTTCCTGGCCTCAAATAATTCTCTTGCACTTTTTCACTGATTAGTACTTAGGGTAATTCCTCTAGTGTGACTATGTGCAGATCTATGCAGTTTTCTCTCTGTGCATTTTTTTTTCATTTATGGTATTCTGTCCTGTGAACTCTTATTGTCTTGACCACTCCAGATTCTCTGCTTAGTCTCCACACCTCTGGATTTCTTCTAGGTTCTGCAGATTCCTAATTCTCATGGCCTGAAAACTCTCCAGGCAATTGGTGGGGGAAGCCATAGGGCTTACCTATGATTTCTTTCACTGTCCTTTGTTGCCTTAGTGTCTTGAAAGGTGCTGTCACTATTACTCTGTGTTGGCTGTAGGTTGAAGTCCCTGGCTGCTTTTAATATTTTCTCTTTATCTCTGATTTCCAGCAGTTTGATTATGATATTCCTTAGAGTAATTGCTGCCACCTTCTCCTCCACTTCCTCCTCCCTTTGTTGAGCTTCTTGGATCTGTGACTTCCTAGTCTTCAGCAAATTTACAAATTTTTGGCTATTACTACCTCAAATATTTTTTTCTCTTCCCTTATTTTGGACACTTTTATTGTGTTGTTTTTAAATGCATCAAACTCTTCTTCAGTGTGTAATCTGCTATTAATTCAGTCCAGTGTATTTTTCATTTCTGCTTTGTATTTTTTTCTCTAGACACTCAGTTTTATTTTTTAGAATAGTTCCCATGTCTCTTACATGCCCATTTTTTCTTTACAGTTTGTGCATATGAGTGTGGTTATAAGTGCCTTAATATCCTTTTCTCCTAATCTTTGTTTAAATGGGCTGCAAGTAAACTGTCCCAATTTTTCCTACTTTGTATCATCTGTGTCAATCCTGTGTGTTTCCATTGAGTGACTTATCTTCTTACAATGTTTTGTATTTTCCTGCTTCTTTATTTTCCTGATAATTTTTAATTTTTTTGTGAGACATTTCAATTTTAGATTGTTGGATACTGGATATTTTCATATTTCTATAAACAGTGTTGAGCTTTGTTCTTGGGTAAAATTACTTTGAAACCAGTTGATTTTTTTTGAGACTTCCTTTAAGTTTTTGTAGTTCGGACAAGAGCAAACTGTAGAGGTTTGGTTTTTTTTTTTAAACCATTACTGAGGCAATATCTGTGAATTATGAGATTTTTTTCATTTTAACCATTGGGAACACTAACTTTTTGGCCCTGTGTGAGCTCTAGTAATTGTTCTCTTTGATCGTTTCTGGACCTTTTCTGACATTGGGTAGTTTTATCACATGTATATGCTGATCATTACTCAGTTGGAGACTTAACCCTTTGCAGCTTTCAAAACCTCTCTCTCTTCAGTTTTCTCCTCTCTGGTATCCTATTCTGCATACTCTACCTGCTTGGCCTTCTCAGACTCCCAGCTCTCTCTCTTCAAGACCCAAAGAGACTGTTGGACTCTGAATGGGTAAAAAATAATTTTTGGAACTAGCTTCAGATGAAATGTACTCCATGTTGTCCAGAAGTAGATATTGGCTTGTATTTTTATAATTATTGTAGTTGTATTATTGTAAAATTTGTTTATGTGTTCATTTTATAGTTACTTTTCTTTTTTAATATTTTAAGCTATATTTTACAAAATCAAGGTATATTTATTTTAAAATTAAGTCACTAGAAACATTAAGATTAAACCTTGTGATTTAAACTTAATTTCTTTTGTAGATTAGAGATTATATTTTCTTCTACAAAAATGATCAATTTACTTTATAACTTATTTTAAAGACATATTTTCTTATATATACCATTTTGTTATTTATTTGTTTATGAATACACTTAGTAAATAAGTTTATTTTTAAAAATTTCAAAATTTTATATTATTATCAACTCTTTCAAATGATTTCTACAAAAGAAAATGGAACATGAATATTTTAGAAAAATCAGAAGACCAGAACGAAAGTAAAATATAAAAAGAAATGTTTAATATTACTATAAAACTTAGCAACAAATAGATTTTAACCTCTTCTTTTTTTCTTTTTAATATATTTTATTGATTATGCCATTGCAGTTGTCCCATTTCCCCCCTTCATTCCCCTCCACCCTGCACACCCCCTCCCCCACCATTCCCCCCCTTTAGTTCATGTCCATGTCACAAGTTCTTTAGTTTATGTCACAAGTTCTTTAGATTCTATATTTCCCATACTATTCTTGGCCTCCTCCCTGTCTATTTTCTACCTACCATCCATGCCGCTTATTCTCTGTACCTTCTCCCCGCTTCTCCTCCTCCCACTCCCCTGTTGCTAACCATCCTTGTGATCTCCATTTCTATGGTTCCACTCCTGATCTAGCTGTCCTCTTGGTTTGCTTTTGTTTTAGGTGTGGTTGTTAATAACTGTGAGTTTGCTGTCCTTTCACTGTTCATATTTTTATCTTCTTTTTCTTAGATAAGTCCCTTTAACATTTCATAGAATAAGGGCTTGGTGATGATGAACTCCTTGAACTTGACCTTATCTTGGAAGCACTTTATCTGTCCTTCCATTCTAAATGAAAGCTTTGCTGGATAGAGCAATCTTGGCTGTAGATCTTTGGATTTCATGACTTGGAATACTTCTTTCCATCCCCTTCTTGCCTGTAAGATCTCTTTGGAGAAATCAGCTGACAGTCTAATGGGAACTCCTTTGTCGCTGACTATCTCCTTATCTCTTGCTGCTTCTAGGATTCTCTCCTTCATTTTCATCTTGGCTAATGTTATGATGTGCCTTGGTGTGTTCCTTCTTGGGTCCAACTTCTTTGGGACTCTCTGAGCTTCCTGGATTTCCTGGAAATCTATTTCCTTTGCCAGATTGGGGAAGTTCTCCTTTATTATTTGTTCAGATAAGTTTTTCACTTGTTGCTCTTCCTCTTTTCCTTCTGGTACCCCTATAATTTGGATGTTGGAACATTTAAAGATGTCCTGCAGGTTCCTAAGCCTCTCCCCATTTTTTTTGAATTCTTGTTTCTTCATTCTTTTCTGTTTGGTCATATTTTTCTTCCTTCTGGTCCACTCCTTCGATTTGAGTCCCAGTTGCCTTTCCATCACTATTGATTTCCTGTGCATTTCCCTTCATTTCACTTGGTTTAGCCTTCATTTGTTCCTCTAATTTGTGACTAAAATCAACCAGTTCTGTGAGCATCCTGATCACCAGTATTTTGAACTGTGCATCTGATAGGTTGGCTATCTCTTGGTCACTTAGAAGTATTGGCTCTGGGGCTTTGAGTTGTTCTTCTGGAGCCATAATGTTTTGGTCTGTTCATGCCTGTTAAGTATGAGGGGCGGAGCCCTAGGTGTTCACCAGGGCGGGGCAACCCAGTTGCTGGGTTGTGATGCTGTGTTGGGGGGCGGGGTCCGAGTGGGGCAATGGCGATTTTTTCTGCTCTCTCTAGGATTTCAGTCACCTCTGCTGCTTCCTGCAAGCAAAGCAGCCCCCCTCGGTGCTGGCTTCTGGGTGTGTGGGCCTGTGCACCCTCCAGGACCCTGTGGGTCTCTCCAACAAACTCTTTGTGAGCCTGGGAGCTTCTCTCGGCACCTCGACCCCGTAAGTTTTTCCAATTGGTGCTTTTAGGCTTTATTTCCTGTCACTGGGGCCCTGGTTTGCGTGGTCTGTCTCACTGTGCACTCCTTCACCTGGTTTATCTGCGCATGAATGTGTGACCGCGGTCAGCCAGCTGCCTTATGCCCTCACTGGGTTCACCCATTGCCACCCCACACCTGGGATCTGCCAACCACTGCCTGCATCTGGGTCTGTCCAGCCACTTTTTTCTGCGAGACCCCTCTTTGCCAGCCGTTGACTCTGCCCCTCTTACCAGTCTGGATGAATGGTTTGTTGTCAAACATTTGTACAGTTCAATTTTCTGTGTGTTGGTTGCGTTTTTGGACTAAAACTTTGTTGTCTTTAAACTTGTGCGAGGAGGCACAGTGTTTCCACCTACGCCTCTATCTTGGCCGGAAGTCTCAGATTTTAACTTCTATATTCATCCATTACATCCCAAAGTATGTTTCAGCTGTATTTAATTTTAATTTTTTTCTTAGCAACATTTTTATCACTTCATAAATAACATAAATAAAACATTTTTAGTTTTTACATGTCATATGAAGAGAATATTAGATCTTATCCACTACCACATTAAAATATAGAGAAGAATTTTTATGAATAAGAAAGATAATTCAAGGAAAATTAAATTAAAAATTAAACATAATATGCTTTGAAATGAATTTAAGTGTTCAAAATTCATTGAAAGATGATATGATAATTTTGTGCTACAGGAGCTACTAGTAATTGTTTTCCTTCATTGTCTTTTTTTACATTTTTTTGCTCTCTGAATATATAAAAATTAATAAGATTTTGAGTGTCTTCACTGTTCTATACCAGAGAGCAGGCAAGGAGCAAGAAGAGAAATTGACTTATACAACAAATTACCTTTACTTATTCATGTATTTATTTGTTTGCTTGTTTATTTGTATTGAATTTATTGGTGTATAATTCTGATTATACACCAGGTTTCAGGTGCACAATGCTACAACAAATCATCTGTACCCTGTATTGTTTGTTTACCACCCCACATCAAGGCTCTGCCCACCACCATTTATCCCACTTAGACTCTCTTTTACCTCCCTCCACCCCATACCCCGATACTGTTTATCCACACTGTTTTGCATGTCCATGAATTTTGTCTTTTTAAAAAAATTTTGTTCAACCCCTCCACAATGCCACCCAGTCCTGGCTACCACACTCAGGTGTCGGCCTGCTCTCTATGACTTGCTCTCTCCATTGTTTTCTTGTTAGTTCATTTTGTTCTTTTGATTCCACATATGAGTGAAATCAGATGGCATTTGTCTTTCCCTGACTGGCTTATTTCCTTAGTATAATGCTCTCAAGATCCATCCATGCTGTGACAAAGGGCAAGATTTCCTTGTTCTTATGGCTGAGTAATATTCCATTGTGTAAATGTACTACAGCTTTTTTATCCACTCATCTACTGATGGGCACTTGGGCTGCATCTAAATGTTGGCTATTGTAAATAATACTGCAATGAACACCAGGGCGCATATATCTTATATCTTTTTGAACTACTGTTTTGGGTTTCTTCAAAGAAATACCGAGAAGTGGCATCTCTGGGTCATAAAGCAGTTCCATTTTTAATTTTTTGAGGTGACTCCATACTGCTTTCCACTAAGGCTATACCAATCTGCATTCTGTCCAAAAGTACATGAGGGTTCCTATTTTTCCAAATCCTTGCCAACACTTGTTGTTTGTTGATTTACTAATGCTAGCCATTCTGACAGGTGTGAGGTGATATATCATTATAATTTTAATGTGCATTTCTCTGATGACTAGTAATACTGAGTATCTTTTCATGTACTGATTGGTCATCTGTGTGTCCTCTGTGGAGAAGTATCTGTTGATTGCTCATATTTTAATTGGATTCTTTGTATTTTTGATGTTGAGTTTTATAAGTTCATTGATGAATATATTCTCCCATTGAATGGGCTGTCTTTTCATTTTGTTGATTGTTGCCTTTGTTGTGCAAAAAGTTTTTGGTTTGATATAGTCCCATTTGTTTATTTTTTTCTTCTGTTTTCCTTACCCAAAGAGAATGTCAGAAAAAAATATTGCTACATCACATGTCTGAAATTTTACTGTCTGTAGTTTCTTCTAGGATTTTTATGATTTCAGGTCTAACATTTATATATTTAGTCAATTTTGTTTATCTTTTCAAAGAACCAGCTCTTGGATTTTTTGTATCCTTTTTAGACTCCATTTCATTTATTTCTGCTCTGGTCTTTATTGTTCCTTCCTTCTACTCACTTTGGGCTTTGTTTGTTGTTCTTCAAACTCCTTTAAGTGTGAAGTTAGACTGGTGGGTTTTTTTTTTTGAGCTTTTTCTTGCTTTTCGAGAAAGAGTGCTATGAATTTCCCTCAGGATTGCTTTCCCAGTGTCCCACAGATTTTGGATTGTTGTGTCTTCATTTTCATTTGTTTTAAGGTGTCTTTTTATTTCTTCTTTGATCTTTTTGTCGACTCATTCATTGTTTAATAACACACTATTTAGCTTCCATGTGTGCATGTTTTTCAGTGTTCTTGTGATTGATTCCTAGTTTCATAGCATTATGGTCAGAGACTGCTGACCATGTGCTTGACATCATTCCAGTCTTCTTCAATTTATTGAGACATGCTTTGTGTCCTAAAGTGTGGTCTATCCTATCCTAGAAAATGTTCCATTGCACTTGAAAAACATGTATATTATGCTGCTTTGGGGTGAAAAGCTTGGAAGGTATCAATTAAATCCATTTGATCTAGTGTATCATTTAAGGCCCCTGTCTCCTTATTGATTTTATTCCTGGAAGATCTATCCATTGAAGTCACTAGGGTGTTAAAATCCCCAATTATGCCTGTATTTTTGTCACTCTCTCCCTTTATGTCCATCAAGATATGCTCTACTACTTCTGGCCAAGATGGAGGCATAGGTAGAGACACTGTGCCTCCTCATACAATCAAAAGAAGGACAACAGCAATTTAAAAACAAAAAACAGGCAGTACCAGTGGAAAATTGAACTGTATGGAAGTCCAACAACCAATGAGTTAAAGTACATACATTCATCCAGTCTGGTAGGAGAGGCAGAGTTGGGCAACAGGTGTGGAAAGGACTCGCAGCAAATTGGTGCCTGGCGGGCCCTGGACACACAAAGTGACAGTGGGGAGGCCCAGCGAGGTGGCAGATTGTGGTGGGACAAGGCACACAAGGCGGCTGGCGGACCGGGTGGTTCCATATTCGCATGCAGATAAACCAGGCAAAACGGGAGCCAGACAGACCATGCAACCAGGGTTCCAGCATGGGGAAATAAAGCCTCAGAACACAGATTGAAAACACCTGTGGGGATTGAGGTGCTGGGAGAAACTCCTAGCCTCACAAGAGAGTTTGTTGGAGAGACCCACAGGGTCCTAGAATGTACACAAGTCCACCCACCTGGGAATCAGCACCAAAAGGATCCCATTTGCTTGTGAGAAGTGGAGGAAGTGACTGAAATCCAGCAGAGAGTGGAGCAAGCAGCATTGTTCCCTCTCTGACCCTTGCCCCATATATTGCTTCACAATCCAGCAAATGGGTTGCCCTGTCTGGGTGAACACCTAAGGCTCTGCCCCTCACTACATAACAGGTGCGTCAAGACAAAAAAAAAATGGCCCAAACAAAAGAACAGATCAAAGCTCCAGAAAAAATACAATGAAGCAATGAAGAGATAGCCAGCCTATCAGATGCACAGTTCAAAACAGTGGTAATCAGGATGCTTACAGAAGTGGTTGAAGTTAGTCGTGAATTAGATGAAAAAAATAAAGGCCACGCTGAGCAAAATAAAGAATAATGTACAGGGAACCAATAGTAATGGAAAGGAAACTGGGACTCAGATCAATGGAGTGGACTAGAAGGAAGAAACGTCCAATCAGAAAAAAATGAAGAAACAAGAATTCAAAAAAAATGAGGAGAGGCTTAAGAACCTCCAGGACATCTTTAAATGTTCCAACATCCGAATTATAGGAGTACCAGAAGGAAAAGAGGAAGAGCAACAAGTGAAAAACTTATCTGAACAAATAATAAAGGAGAACTTCCCCAGTCTGGCAAAGGAAATACACTTCCAGGAAGTCTAGGAAGCTCAGAGAGCCAAAGAAGTTGGACCCAAGAAGGAACACACCAAGGCACATCATAATTACATTAGCCAAGATGAAAATGAAGGAGAGAATCCTAGAAGCAGCAAGAGATAAGGGGACAGCCAGCTACAAAGGAGTTCCCATTAGACTGTCAGCTGATTTCTCCAAAGAGACCTTAACAGGCAAGAAGGGGATGGAAAGAAGTATTCCAAATCATGAAATCCAAAGACCTACAGCCAAGATTGCTCTATCCAGCAAAGCTTTCATTTAGAATGGAAGGGCAGAAAAAGTGCTTCCAAGATAAGGTCAAGTTCAAGGAGTTCATCATCACCAAGCCCTTATTATATGGAATGTCAAATGGACTTATTGAAGAAAGAAGACAAAAAACACGTACAGTAAAATAACAGCAAACTCACAATTATTAACAACCATGCCTAATGTAGCATGGTTGTTAATAACAAGCTAAAAGCAAACTAAGCAAAAAAAAAGCAACAAACTAAGCAAACAACTAGAACAGGAACAGAACCACAGAAATGGAGATCACATGGAAGATTATCAACAGGGGAGTGGGAGGAGGAGAGTGGGGGGAAAAGGTACAGAGAATAAGTGGCATGGATGGTAGGTAGAAAATAGACAAGGCGAGGGTGGGAATAGTAGGGGAAATGTAGACATCAAAGAATTTTTGAGTGTGAAACATGGACATGAACTAAAGGGGGGGAAATGTGGGTGGGAGGGGGTGTGCAGGGTGGAGGGGAATGAAGTGGGGAAAATGGAACAACTGTAATAGCATAGTTAATAAAATATATATTTTTAAAAAATATGCTCTACATTTTTAGTTGTTCCTGTGTTGGATAGGTATACATTTACTAGGGTTTTATCCTCTTGTTGGATTATTCTCTTCATTGTAAAGCCGTATCCTTCTTTGTCTCTTAGTATAGCCTTGGTTTTAAAGTCTATTTTATTGTATGTGAGTACTGCTACCTCAGCTTCTTTTTCTTTTCCATTTGCATGAAATATATTTTTCCATGCCTTTACTCTTAGTATGTGAGTATCTTTCGATCTGAGATGGGTCTCTTGGAGGCAGCTAATATATGGGTCTTGTTTTCTTATCTATTCAGGTACCCTATGTCTTTTGTTAAGAGCATTTAAGCTATGTACATTTAAGGTGATTATCGAAAGATACATAAGTAATGCCATTTTATTGTTAGACTGTTTCATTCTGTTTTTTTTTCTTTCTCTTTTTTTCTTGTTTTTAAAGCAAGCCCTTTAACATTTATTGCACTACTAGTTTGGTGTTAACAAACTCATTCACCTTTTTCTTATGTGGGTAGCTCCTTATTTCTCCTTTGATATTAAATGATAGCCTTCCTCGCTGGGCAAAGTAGCCATGATTGTAGGTTCTTGCTTTTCATTACTTTGAGTATTTCACGCCACTGCCTTCTGGACTGATATGCTTCTGTTGAGTAATCAGATGCCAGTCTAATTGGTGCCCCCTTGTAGGTAACTACATGCTTTTTCTTTTTCAGCTTTTAGGATGCTCTCCTTGTCTGTAAGTCTTGTCATTTTAACTATGATGTGTCTGGGCATAGGCCTCTTTGGGTGCAACTTGTTTGGGACTCTCTGAGCTTGTTGGAATTGTGTGTCTTTTTCCTTCAGCACATTAGGAAACTTTTCAGTCATTATTTCTTCAAATAAGTTTCCATCAGTTGCTTGCTCCCTTTTCCTGATATTCCGATGATGTGGATGTTGTTATGCTTCATGTTGCCTAAAATGTTTTTTAAGCTTTCCTCACTTTTTAAAAATATTTTTTTCTTTTTGCTGTTCTGCCTGGGTGTTTTTTTCTACCTTGTTTTCTAGAACACTGATTTTAACCTCTGTTTCATTTGACCTACTGTTTATTCCTTCCAGTGTATTATTTATTTCAGATACTGCAGTTTTTATTTCTCACTGATCCTTTTTTGTAGTTTCTGTGTCTTTGTTCATGCTGTTGAGTATGCTTATAATCATTACTCTAAATTCTCTATCTGATTAATCGCTTGTTTCCAGTTCACCTACTTCTTCTTTTAGCGAATTCTCTTGTTCTTTCATTTGGGGTCTATTTCTTTGTCTTCCCATTTTGTCTGATTCTTTATATTTTCCCCCTTAGTTGTACAACTGTTTAAGCTGTAACCAGCAGCCTGGCTTTAGCTCCACAGTGTGGGGCAGAGTAATTCCTGTGGGTGGGCTGTTGCTTTTCCTCATGCTGATGCCACTTGTAAAGGAGTGCCCTGTCTGAGAAAGACGGCTTCTGCACTGTGGGGAGTGACTCAGCACACGGATCTTGTTGGTTGTCCCTCAGTTCTCTCTCCAGAGCCATCTACCCCAGACTTTCCCCAAGTGTCTCTAGATCGCTCTATTCTTCCTCTCTCAGAGCCCAGAATAAGTGGCTGGGAATGAAATTTTGTAAATTGGCCACGTAAGAGGCTTTCTGCATCTCTGCCCATCTTTCCCTGGCAGACACAAACCCTGCTGGTTTTCATAGCTGGATGTTATCTGGGTTTCTTTCTAGTTCTAGTGCTGTAGGCTGGGGAGCCCAACTTGGGGTTTAGATACCACACTTAGGGCAACTGCCCAGCTGCTGAAATATCCCTCTGGAACTTTAGCTGCCACCTACTGAAGCCCAGGCTCCCTGTGGGAGCCCAGCCAGCCCTGTCTCACCTCCTCTGCACTCCCTACCAGTCACATTGTGGTGAAGTGGTTTCTTCTGTCTGTCCTTGGTCATAAGGCTTCTCTCTAGCTAGTGTTCAATGGTTTATTCTGGATGATTTCTCTACAATGTTGTAATTCCACATTGGTGTTGGGAAGAAGTAGTATAGCTTCCACTTACTCTTCCACCATCTTGGGTCTCTCTTAGTTTTGAATTTAGTCTTGTGTATAATATAAGATGGTGGTCTAGTTTTATTTTTTACATGTATTCATCCAATTGAATAGACTGTTTTTACCCCATTGTATGTTTTTGCCTCCTGTGTCAAATAATAACTGACTATAAAAGCATGGGTTTATTTCTGGTCTCACTATTTCATTAACCTATGTGCCTGTTTTTATGCCTGTACTATGCTGCTTTGATTACTATGGCTCTGTGGTATAGTTTGGTATCAGGTAGTATGTGATTCCTCTAACTTTGTTCTTCATTCTCAAGATTGCTGTTGCTATTTGCAGTCTTTTGTAAGTCCATATACATTTTTGGAATATTTGTTCTACTTGTCTGAAGTACTCTATTGGTATTTTGATAGTAATTGCATCGACTCAATAGATTGCTTTGGGTAGTGTGTATATTTTAATGATGTTAAGTTTTCCTATGCATGAGCATGGTATATCTTCTTCAGTTTCTTTCTTTAGTGTCTTTTAATTTTCTGAGTACAAGTCTTTTACATCCTTGGTTAAATTTATTGTTAGGTTTATAAGCAGTTGAAACTGTATTGTTTTCTTAGTTTCCTTTTTTGATAGTTCACTATTGGTGTATAATAATGTAACTGATTTCTGGATATTTACTTTGTATGCTGCTACTTTATTAGTTCTAGGAGTCTTTTGGTGGGATCTTTAGTGTTCTCAATCTACGGTATAATGTCATCTGTAACTAATGACATTTTTACCCACTGTTTTCCAATTTGGATGCCTTTTGTTTTTTCTTTCCTGATTGCTGTGGCTAGGACTTCCAGTACCTTATTGAATAAGAGTGGTAAAAGTGGACATTCCTGTCTTGTTCCTATCTTAAAGGAAATGCTTATAGTTTTTATCCATTGAGTATATTGACTGTGGGTATGTTATACATGGCCTTCCTCATGTTGAGGTACATTTCCTCTATTACCATGTTCCTGAGAATTTTTTAACCATGAATGTGTGCTAGATTTTTATCAGATGCTCTTTCTGTATCTATTGATATGATTATGTAGTTTTTATCCTTTGTTTTATGTGATGTATCATGTTTATTGATATGGGGATATTCTATCAACCTTGCATCCTCAGAAAAAATTCCATGTAATCATGGTGTATGATCTTTTCAACCTGTTACTGGATTTGGTTTGCCAATATTTTGTTGAGGATATTAGCATCTATGTTTACCAGGGACATAGACCTATCATTTTTTTTCTTTGTAGTGTCTTTATTTGATTTTGGAATTAGGATAATGCTGGCCTTATAAAATAAACCTGGGAATTTCCCCTCTTTTTGAATTTTTTGGAATAGTTTGAGAAGAATAGGTGTTAATTCCTCTTTTAATGTCTGCTAAATTTTACAGTCCAGGTCTTCTGTTTGTTGAGACTTTCTTGATTACTTTTCAATCTCAGTAGTTGTAATCATTCGATTCAGATTATCTGCTTCTTCTGGATTCAGTTTTAGAAAATTTTATGTTTTTAGGAATTTATCCATTTTGTCCCAATTATCTAATTTGTTGGCATATAGTTGTTCTTAATATTTTCTTAAAATCCTTTGTATTTCTTTGGTGCCAGTTGTTACTGTTTTATTTCTGATTTCATTTATTTGGGTCCTCTCCTTTTCTTTTTTCTTAGTGAGTCTGGTTAAAGACCTGTCAATCTTATTTATGTTTTCAGAGAACCAGCTTTTTATTCTGTTGATCTTTTGTATTTTTTTAGGCTCTTTTGTTTATTTATGCTCTGATCTGTATTATTTGCTTCCTTCTGCTCACTTTGGGCTTTGTTGGTTTTTTCAGTTACCCTTAAGTGTAACGTTAGATTATGTATTTGAGATTTGTTTTTTTAAAAAGATAAGCCTGTAATGCTATGAATTTCCCTGTTAAGACTGCTTTCACTGTGTGTCACAGATTTTAGGTTCTTGTTTTAAGGTATCTTTTGATTTCTTCTTTGATTTCATTGTTAACCCATTTATTGTTTAGTAACATGTTATTTAGCCCTCCAGTCTTTTTTTTAAGATTTTATTTATTTATATTTAGAGGAGAGGAAGGGAAGGAGAAAGAGAGAAACATCAATGTGTAGTTGCCTCTCATGTACCTCCTGCTGAGGACCTGACCTGCAACCCAGGCATGTACCCTGATTGGGAATCAAACCAGCGACCCTTTGGTTCACAGGCCTGTGCTTAATCCACTGAGGTACAGCAGCCAGGGCTATTTGTTAGTTGTTTTTTTTTATTGTAATTGATTTCTAGTTTCATACCACTATGTTCAGAGAAGATGCTTGTTATGATTTTAATCTTCTTAAATTTATTGAGACTTGTTTTGTATCATACCATGCGTATTATTCTAGAGAAAGTTTCAAGTGCACATGGAAAGCATGTATATTATGCTGCTTTGGGGTGAAATGCTTTGAAGATATCATTTAAATCCATCTTGTCTAATTTGTCCTTTAAGGTTACCATTTTCTTGATTTTCTGCTGGGATATCTAGCCATTGATGTCAATAGGGTGTTAAAATTCCCTACTATGACTGTATTACTGTCAGTCTCTATGTCATTCAAAATTTTCTTTACACATTTAGGTGCTCCTCTTTTGGGTGCATAAATGCTTACAAGGGTTACTCATAGGATTGCTTCCCTCTTTATTATGTAGTGTTCTTTGTGTCTTACTATATATAGCCTTTTGTTTTAAAGTTTGTTTTGTTAGATATAAATATTGCTGTCCCAGCTTTTTTTCATTTCCATTTGAATTATATCTTCATACCTTTACTTCTTAGTCTGTGTGTATCTTTCATTCTGAGGTGCATCTCTTGTAGAAAGCATATATATGGGTCTTATTTTCTTGTCTACCCTGCTGTCTTTCTATTGGAACATTTAGCCATTTACATTAAAATGATTATTGATAGGGACCTATTTATTGCCATTGTATTATTTTAACTATGTTCCTTGGTTTCTTTTCTCCTCCTCCTCCTTTTCCTCTCCCCATTGTCCTTCTCCTTCTCCTTCTTCCTCTTCTTCTTCTTTGTGGGATCTTTAACATATTTTGTAATACGGGTTTGGTGGTAACAAATTCCTTTAGCTTTTTCATGTGTTCAAGGCTCTTTATTTCTTTTTTAGATTTTAAATCATAGCCTTCTGGGTAAAGTTTTCTTGGTATTAGGTCTTTGCTTTTCATCATTTTGAATATTTTATGCCATTTCCATCCAGTCTGAAATGTTTCTTTTGAGAAATCAGCTGACAGTGTTATTGGGGCTCCCTTGTAAGTAACTAGCTGTCTTTTTCATGCAGCTTTTTTTTAAAAAAAAAGCTTTTATTTATTTACATTTAGAGAGAAGGGAAGGGAGGGGGAAAGAGGCAGAGAAACATCAATGCACACATTGATGTGCATTGGTTGCTCCTCACACACTCCCTAATGGGGGCCTGGCTCGCAACCCAGGCACATGCCCTGACTGGAAATTGACCCAGTGACTCTGTCGTTCATAGGCCGGCATTCAGTCCACTGAGCCACACCAGCCAGGGCTCATGCAACTTTTAAGATTCTCTCATTGTTTTTAACCTTTGGCATTTGAAAAATAATGTGAATTGGTGTGAGCCTCTTTGGGTCCATCTTGTTTGGGACACTGTACTTTCTGGATTGTGTGTTTTTTCTTCCTTCACCAGGTTATGGGTATTTTCATTCATTATTTCTTTAAATAGCTTTTAATCTCTTGCTTTCTTTTCTTCTTCTGGTAGTGGTATTATGTGGGTGTTGTTATGTATTATATGTTCCAAAGGTCACTTACCATACTTACTTATTTTTATCTTTTTGCTGCTCTGATTGGGTGCTTTTTTTTCCACCTTGCCTTCCAATTAGTGATTTGATCCTCTGCTTTATTCAACCTACATTTTATTCTTTCCAGTGTATTCTTCATTTTAAATGTTATATTCTTCATTTACGATTGATCCTTTTTATGATTGCTATGTTCTTTTCATGTTGTTGAGCATCCTTATGCCATAACATTGAACTTTCTCTCTGATAAATTGTCTCCATTTTCATTTAGCTCTTTTGGGGGGAGATTTTTCTGTTCTTTTATTTGGGACCTGTTTCTTTATCTCCTCATTGGCTGCCCTTTTATGTTTGTTTCTATTTATTAGGTAGGTCTTTTAGTCTTTGCAGGGTGGCCTTAGAGCAGTCTCTTTGACCATCTGAATTGGGTGCTCCAGGAATGTTTTTTGTGTGCATTCGGTGGACTCCCCTGTTATAATTGAGTCTTGATTGCTATTGGTCTGTTCGTGCTTGAATTGACCCTCAGGCTGGCTGAGTAGGATGCTGAACCTTGGCCATGGTATGTGAGCTGCGGTGGAGGTGCTGATGTTGTGAAACAGAGTTCCTATTAGCATGGTTTGGTGCCTGCTGAGATCTCCCATTGGATATGCTGCCTGTGAAGTTTATTGGATCCTGTTCTGCTATTGTCTAAAGCAGGCCACTGGGTGTTTTGGTTCTGGGCCTCTCCAGAGGGACTCTTGTGCACCCCAATGTCATACCCTGTTTGTGGCTGGCCTTTGGCAGTCTGTTTGGAGCTATAAGTGATCCACAGTTTATGTCTGCCTCTGCTGAGCCAGGGTGTGTATGAGAATGATGAAGCTGCGCCTGAAAGCTGGCTGTTACCAGCACCAGGTTTGGGGGCAGGTCAACAAAATTCCCAAGGCTCCCTGATGAGATTCACTGCGGTCTGCCTCCACTTGCCAGCTACCTGACTCAGTGACTTTAAGAACCTCTGTGTATACTCCTCAGTAGAGCATACGCTTCACTGAGTGGGTCAAGAGGGAGTCCAGAGTGTGTGGTTATTACTTTTTCCTGTGCTGATGCCTCACAGAGGAGAGCGCTCCTACCGAGAAAGATGGTGTTTCCTGAATGGATGCGTGACTCAGCTCTGGGATCCTGCCAGCTGTACTTTTAGCTTCCTCCTCAAATCCACAAAGCCCAGACTCTGTAGTTTGCTCTGCCCTATTTCTGCTGAAGCCCAGGCTGAGTGGCTTCGAATGAAATTGTCTGAAATTGTCTGTGTGGCCCTTAGAGAGGGTGCCTTTGTCTCTAGCAGACTCCTGCCCATCTCTGGCAGGAAGAAACTCCCCTGCTTTTCACAGGCAGATTTTAGATGGGTGCCTTTTCCCAGCTCTGGTTCTCTGGGCTGAAGGGGTTTGGGGTTTAGATCCCATGCCTCTCAGGGGGAATCCCCTGCAACTGAGCTATCCCTCTGGAGCCACAGCTGCCCCTGTAGGAGTGGGGCCAGCCCTATTCATGTCTCTTCACCCTTCCTAACAGTCTCAATGTGGCTTCTTTTTTTTTTTACTTTGTTTTTATTTTTGAGTATCTTATTAACTATGCTATCACAGTTGACCCATTTTTTCCTCCCCTTTATTCCTCTCTACACTGCACCACCCCACGCCAGCACTTCCCCTACTCAGTTCATGTCCATGGGTCATACATATGTTCTTTGGCTTCCCCATTTCCCATACTATTCTTAACCTCTCCCTGTCTGTTTTGTACCTACTGTTTATGCTTTATTTACTATACCTTTTCCTCCATTGCCCTCCTTCCCTCTCCCTACTTCCAACCCTCTCTGTGATCTTTATTTCTGTGATTCTGTTCCTGTTCTAGTTGTTTTCTTTTGTTTTTGTTATTTTTTAGGTTCAATAAATGTTTTATTTTTTAGGTTGCTGATAGTTGTGAGTTTGTTGACATTTTACTGTTCATAGTTTTCATCTTCTTTTTCTTAGCTAAGTCCTTTAACATTTCATATAATAAGGGCTTGGTGATAATGAAGCCCTTTAACTTGACCTTTTCTGGGAAGCACTTCCATTCTAAATGATAGCTTTGTTGGGTAGAGTAATGTTGGATGTAGGTCCATGCCTTTCATGGCTTCTTCTATAAATCCTTGATCATAAGACTTCTCTTCAGCTAGTCTTCACTTAGTTATTCAGGATGATTCTTCTATAATTTAATTGTAATTCCAGTTTTATTCTGGGAGGAGGTGAGTGTAGCTTCCACCTACTGTACTGCCATCTTGGATAGTGTTTCATTATTTAATTTTTAGTGAATTTATGAGGTTTGTATTATTCTCAATTACAAAACTGGATTTGAAAGGTATACTCACACATTCTTATCTTTTCATTATAGTATAATATTGTCTTCCTGTAAGTACTTAGAATGTTGATTGCGATCCATAAAGTTCACATATTCAAAGCATAGTAGGAATTACATTGTTTAGATAATTGCTTTAATGTCAGTGACCTTGTAATGTGCTTAAAAATATTCTCTTACAGATCAGAGGGCTGATAATAGATGGATCTCGACAGATAATCCAAGAAAGTTTAAAAAATGGCTTTCTTCACCCGCTTTCTGAAAAACCGGAGAAGTGTAGTGAGCCCATTGCTTTGCCACTGGATACCTGCAATTTGTCAGAATTATGTGACATGGCAAAGCATTTGCCTACTCTGAATGAAATGGAACTTCTGACATTACAATTGATGGAAAATGATATGTCTGTTACAGAACAGGATTTATTTTTACGGCTTGTTGAAAACAACTCCAGCTTTACAAAAATCATCACCTTAATGGGACAGAAATACCTTGTGCCACCAAAAAGCTGTTTTCTTTTGTCTGACATTTCTTGTATGAACCCACTTCTGAATTGTGAGTAATTATTATCTGTATTATTAGAAAAAGAATTTTTCTCTGGGCTCAGAAATCAAGACTTTGTCTGAATAGGGTAAACACTGAATTTTCTCAGTGCAGTTTTGCTTTTAAATTCAGTTTTGAAATTTAGATGTTAGGTTTTTTAAATCCTCATTTGAGATATGTTTATTAATATTTAGTGAGAGAGAGGAAGGGAGAAAGATAAGTTATAAGGCTGAAAGTTTATTTCATATAAAAAGTTTAAAAAATATAGCAAAAAACCATGAGGTTTGAAAGGACCATATTAACATTACTGTGAAGACTTACAGGGCATTTGGAATAATTTGTATCCAGGCCCTGGCTGGGTAGTTCGGGTGGTTAGAGCATTGTCCTGATACGCCAAGGTTGCGGGTTTGATCCCCAGTCATGGCACATACAAGAAGCAGCCGATGAATGTGTAACTAAGTGGAGCAACAAATCAATGTTTTTCTCTCTCTCCGTTTCTCTTCCTTATAAGTGAGTTGTAGTTATTTTTAGTAGTCTATGTAAAAATAGTGGCAGGTGAAGTCATGTTAAAATCCCAGCAGTACTAAATTAAAGGGGGAATCTCTTAATATATTTAAATAAGTTATTCTGTTTGGATAAATGCCACAGGTTCTTTGTTGCATTGCATTATATTTGTTTATGTAGTGAATGCCCTCTAGTTTTGAAGAACATGTTTAGTTTTTAAAGTAATCACATATAGAAGGTAGTTTCTGAAAGTGTGTGTTTGTTCTTAGGTGGGAAAACATATGATGTCATTGTGATAGATCCACCATGGCAGAACAAATCGGTTAAGAGAAGTAATAGGTAGGTATAAATAAGTTTTTTTATTAGATATGTTTTTTAAAAACTATTGTTATTTGTACATTTTATTTGCATATGCTAAAAGCATTAGTTTATGACAGAGTTTGTCTGAAACTACAAAAACACTTCTACTTAAAAATTTTAATTTCCTTAAGTGGATAATTTTCTTGAATTAGCTATACAGAGATTGGCAAAAGTAGGTTTTTAGTTGTGAGTATAGTTGTGAATTTATTCTTGTATTATTATTTATTAATTATTGTGTTATTTATTTGTATTATAACTGTAAACCTACTTTTGCCCACCCCTGTATATAGGTATAAGGAATGACTGAGTTTACTGACTGAACCAGTTTAGGGACATTTCTGTAACAGCACAGAGCAACATTTTTACCTTCCTTGACAACACCTTCTAAAGTTTGGCAATACTGTGTACCAAAATACATTGATAGATTTCCTTAATAGTCTGACCATTGCCCTGACTGCTGGAGGTAATCTGTGTCATACCTGTTAGGACTGTCCTTGTGTAGTGTGGGTATGGATGGGTGGAATGGTCATCATTTGTTGAATAGGTGGTTTTTTCTCCCTTGCTTTTCATATTACAATTGTGTTAAATGCAAAAGAATCCAAGAGTCTAGTTTTGTAATATTCTTTGGTAATGTGTTCCAGTTTTCTTCAAGAATTATTTTTAAAAGTATATAGCTTAAATTTCATTTGCTTTTTCTATTTTAATGAAAACTGATTTTTTGTTTTATATCTAATTCTTGAATACTCCATAGATGTTGTTTTTTTATTTTTAATCCTCACCTGAGGATATGCTCATCGATTTTATTTCATTTATTTTACTTTATGTTTTTTATCCTTACCCAAAGACATGTGTATTGATTTTTAGAGAGAGGGGAAGGGAGGGAGAGAAACATCAATATGAAAGAGAAACATTGATCTGTTGCCTCTCTTACCCTCCCTGACCAGACAAAACATGCAATCTAGGCATGTGCCTTGACTGGAAATGAAACTGTGACCTTTTGGTTTACCAGATGATGCTCCAACTACGCTGCACAATCTAGGGCTGTTGATTTATTTTATTCTTTTTAAAGATTTTATTTATTTATTTTTGGAGAGAGGGAAAGAAAGGGAGTAAGAAAGAGAGGGAGAGAGACATCAATCACACCCTCAACTGTGTACTTGGCTTGCAACACAACGAATGTGCCCCACCTGGGAATTGAACTGGCAACATTTTGGTTTTCAGACCAGTGCTAAATCCACTGAGTCAAACCAGCCAGGGCCTGTTCATTGATTTTAGAAATAGAGGAAAGGAGAAAGAGAAACATCAGTGTGAAAGAGAAACATCAGTGTGAAAGAGAAACAATGATTGGTTGCTTCCCTTACACACCTTGACTGGTGATTGAATCCCTAAACCAGATATGTGCCCTGACCTGCAATTGA
This sequence comes from Sturnira hondurensis, assembly GCF_014824575.4. Lineage (NCBI taxonomy): Eukaryota > Metazoa > Chordata > Mammalia > Chiroptera > Phyllostomidae > Sturnira > Sturnira hondurensis. Next base: position 1,621,101 of record NW_028085098.1, read on the forward strand.
ATTTATAACGTTTTGGTGTATGGGATGATTATACCAACTGAGCATCCTGGGCAGGGCACTCAGTAGAAGTTTTAAAAAAGTGAACAAATGTTTGATCTCGTTAAAGCATTTTGGGGGGGGACAGATTTTTTATAATCCTGAGTAATAGACTCCTTCATTTAAAACATTTTATGATTACCTGAACTGGTATGCCTCAATTGTCTGTAAAACGAAAGGTCACCATTTTATTCTTGGCCTTGGTGTAATAAGTGTGGATTGTAGCTTTGTCCCAGGTAGGGATGTGTGAGAGGCAACTGATTGATGTTTCTCTCTCACATCAATATTTCTCTCCCTCTCTTTCTACCTCCCTTCCTGTCTCTCTAAAATAAATAAATAAATAGATAGATAAATAAATTTTAAAATAAAGCATTTTATGGTAGTTTTACAGAGCACATTTTGAAAGTTTTGGTTTTCTTTCCCATTTATCTTGCAGATATATATTTATGATATCTTTATTGTGACAATTCATTGTATTGTTTCTTTCCATTAACTTTTGATTTAAAAATATTCCAAACTTTTAGAAAAAGTTGAAAGAATAGTACATAAATATCAAATTACTTTCCCCCTAGATTTACCAGTTATTATATTTTACTACACACATAATACACATTTGTATATGTGTGTATTATGTCTCTGTTCACATTTCTGCTTTTTTATCTGATGTTGCAGATACTATAATTTCAACACAAATTTTTTAGCATTCATCTTGTGAAAAACATGGACATTCTCCGACATAACTTCAATACTGTTATCGTCCCAAGAAAGTTAATACTTATTATATAGATAGATTTCTCCAGTTATTCTCCAACTTTTCCTTATGGCTATATATTTTTTTGCTGTTTAGGTCTGAGAACTAATCAAGGAATGCTCATTGCACTTGATCCTTAAAAAACATTTTTTTAATTACAAATTTTTTTAATGTAGAACAGTCTTCCAGTCATTTTTTATCTTTAGGACATTGACTCTTGTTTTTAAAAAATTGTGATCTGTTTATTATAGCTTTGACAAATGTATTACTAAAACACAATCTGACTAAAAATATGTGACCTATATATACTCTGAAAATTCTAAAATATTTTTGAGGAATATTAATGAGTTTTTAAAAATTTATTTTCAATTTTATTTGACATACAATATTATAATATTTTCAGGTGTGGAACATAGTGATTAGACATTGATATACCTTATGTCATAGTCACCCCAATAAGTCTGGTATCCATTTGGCATCATACCGAGTTACTACAATATTACTGAATATATTCCCTAAGCAAGGAGAATTTTTTTTTTAATTTTTATTTATTTATTTATCTTTAGAGGAGAAGGAGAGAGGGAGAGAAACATCAATGTATGGTTGCCTTTTGTGCATCCCCTGCTGGTAGTTAGCCTGCAAGGAACTGGCCTGCAACCCTGGCATGTGCCCTGACTGGGAATCGAACCGCGATCGTCTGGGTCGCAGGCCCGCGCTCAATCCACTGAGCTACGCCAGCCAGGGAGGAGAATCTTAATAAAAGAACATGCCACATATATAAACTGGAAGACTGAATATATTAAAAAAAGTCTTTCCCTGAATTGTCTAGGTTTTGTACAATCTCAAACATAATCTCAGAAGAGATTTTATTTATGGTGAAAATAGACTAAAGTGATTCTGTAATTTAAATGTCAACAAGGCAAAGGACCAAAAATAGCCAAAAACTTGAAGTATATTTGGTATATAATCTTATATTGGTTATATTAGTTTCAGGTGTACAGCATAGTGATTTGACATCTTTTACCTTACAGTGTGGTCATGCTGATAATTCTAATGATCACCTGTCACCATGCAAAGTTTTTGCAATATTACTGACTGTATTCCCTTTTCCCTTTCACTCATCCTCTCATCTCCTCTCTTCAGAGGAGAAATCTCTTTCTTTGGTCTCTGTTTCTATGAGTCTTTTTGTCTTGTGTTTTTTAAAAGTTTTTTTAGATTCCACATATAAAGGAAACTATGGTATTTTTCTTTCTCAGCCTGACTTAATTCACTTAGCAAAATACCCTGTAGATCCACTCATATTGCAAATGGCAATATTTCATTCTTTTTTATTGCTGTGTAATATTCCATTGTGTGTGTACCACATCTTTATCCAGTCATCTATCGATGGACACCTATGTTGCTTCCATGCTTGGGCTACTGTAAATAACACTGCAGTGAACATAGGGGTGCATATATCTGTCCAAATTAGTGTTCTCATTTTCTTTGGATAAATATCCCAAAGTGGAATTGCTGGGTTGTATGGTATATCTGTTTTTAGTTTTCTTAGGGAATCTCTATACTGTTTCCCATAGGAGCTATACCAGTTTACAGTCTCACCCAAAGGGTTCCCTTTTTCTCCACATCCTCACCAACATTATTTGTTGACTTTTTAAAAAAGATTTTATTTATTTATCTTTAGAGGGGAAGGGAAGGAGAGAGGGAGAGAAACATCAATGTATGGTTGCCTCTTGTGCGTCTCCTGCTGGCAACTGGCCTGCAACCCAGGCATGTGCCCTGACTGGGCATTGAAACCGAGATTCTTTGGTTCACAGGCCCACACTCAATCCATTGAGCTACACCAGCCAGGGCGTTATTGTTGACTTTTTGATGAAAGCCATCCTGACAGGTTTGAGGTATTATCTCATTGTGGTTTTGATTTGCATTTCTTTGATAGTAATATTAAGCATCTTTTCATATGTCTGTTGGTTATCTGTATGTCTTTGGAGAAATGTTTTTTCATGTCCTTTGCCCATTTTTCTACCAGATTGTTTACGTTTTATTATTGAATTGTGTGAGTTTCTTACACATTTTAGATATTGACCCAGATCAGATATATCAATTATGAATATAATGTCTCTTTCAGTAGGTATATTTTTGTTTTGTTGAACGTTTCTTTCACTGTGCAGAAGCTTTTTAGTTTGATAAAGTTCCATTTATTTATCTTTTGCTTTTAATTCTCTTGCTCAAGTGGATGTATTCAAAAAGATATTACTTAGGCTGATGTCAAATCATTTACTTTCTATATTTTATTCTAGGATTTCATGATTTCAGGCCTTACATTTAAGTCATTAACCCATTTTGAGTTTGAGTTTATTTTTGTAGCCAATGAAATTTTGAAGGCATATGTCAAAGTTGAAACTCTTACACTACCAATTTGAAGACCAATGGAAAAAGCTACAACTAAGATTGCATTCTTATGTCAGGATATACAGGTGGAACAATGACATATAATAGAGAACAGAAATAAATTCTCACATATATAGCATAGTGGCTAGATGATCACATATCCTACAAAGTGTTCCCCTGGATATTTTCAGTATGCACCTGGCACCATACATAGTTTTACAGTGTTATTGACTATATTCCCGATGCTGTATTGCCATAACTGTTTTGTAGCCACCAATCTGTGGTTCTTGATGCCTTCACCTTTTTCATCCAGTCCCCCAAACTCCCTCCACTCTGGCAACCATTAGTCTGTTCTCTGTATCTATGAGTCTTTTTCTGTTTGTTTGTTCATTTATATTGTTCTTTAGATTCCACATGTAAGTGAAATCATAAAGTAATTGTCTTTCTTTGACTGACTTGTTTCGCTGAGCATAATACCCTCTATCTAGGTCCATTCATGCTGTCACAAATTGTAAGATTGATACACTGACTTTTTTTAAGTGTCTGTGCCCCTTGTTTGTAGATATCCCACAGAATTGAGATTTTTTATTATTTCTTTGTTATTAGAATCAGATTGAACCTTTTGGGAAGAATATAACATATCTGATGTTGAATACTTTTAAAAAATTATACTTTATTGATTATGCTATTACAGTTACCCAATTTTTCCCCCTTTGCTGCCTTCCACCGAGCACCCCCCTCACCCTCCAGTAATCCCCGCACCAGTGTCCATGCTTATAGGTTCTGTGGCTACTCCATTTACTATTCTGTACTTTATATCCCATGGCTACTCTGTAACAACCTATTTATTTGTGCTTCTTAATCCCTTACCTCTTCACCCATTTCACCAACCCCCCTCCCATCTGGCAGCCATCAAAATGCTTTCTGTATCTATGATTCTATCTTCTCGTTTGCTTAGTTTATTTTTTAGATTCAGTTATTAAAGATACGTATTTGTTGCCATATTATTGTTTTGTTTATAGTTATGATCTTCTTTTTCTTAAATAAGTCCTTTTAACATTTTATGTAATAATGGTTTGGTGATGATGAACTCCTTTAATTTTTTTCTTGTTTGGGAAGCTCTCTGCCCTTTGATTCTGAATGATAACTTTGCTGGGTAGAGAAATCTTGGCTGTAGGTACCTACTTTTCATGCCTTTGAATATTTCTTGCCAGTCCCTTCTAGCCTGCAAAGTTTCTTTTGAGAAATCAGCTGACAGTCTTGTGGAAATCGCTTTGTAGATAATTCTCTGCTTTTCTCTTGCTGCTTTTAAGATTCTCTTTATCTTTAATCTTTGGCATTTTAATTATGGTGTATCTTCCACTGCACCTCTTTGTATCCATCTTATTTGAAACTGTCTGTGCTTCCTGGACTTGCATGTCTACTTCCTTCACCAATTTAGGGAATTTTTCTTTCATTATTTATTTTTTCAAATAGTTTTCCAATTGCTTGCATTTTCTTCTCCTTCTGGCAACACTGAGGCAAATGTTAAATGTCTTAAAGTTGTCCCAAAGGTTGTTTTTACTGTCCTCATTTTTTAAATTATTTTTTCTTCTTCTTGTTCTGTGTAGTTGTTTTTTGCTTCCTTATGTTCCAAATTATTGATTTGATTCTTGGGTTCATCTACTCTACTGTTGTTTCCCTGTGAATTGTACTTTATTTTAATTAGCATATCCTTTGTTTCTGACTGGGTCTTTTTTATGCTGCTGAGGTCCTTACAAAGTTCCTTGAGGATCCTTATAACTATTGTTTTAAACTCTGCATCTGATAGATTACTTATCTCCATTTCTTTTAGCTCTTTTTTCTACAGTTTTGATCTGTTCTTTCATTTGGACCATGTGTCTTTGTCTCCTCATTTTGGCAGCCTCCATGTGTTTGTTTCTGTGTATTAGGTAGAGCTTCACTGACTCCTTGTCTTGGTAGCATGGTCTAATATAGTGGGTGTCCTATAGGGTCCAGTGGCACAGCTCTCCCATCACCTAAGCTGGGTTCTTGGATTGTGCCTTTTGTGTGGGCTGAGGACACCCTCCTGTTATAGTTGAGACTTAACTGGTGTTGGCAAATCAGTGGGAAGGATTTACCCTGGCAGGTCAGCTGCAAGGATTGGTTGTAACCACTGACAACTACCCTCCTCCTTCTGTGGAAGATCAGCTGTGCAGCGGCAGGGTGGTGGTACTCCACTGTGGTCTGTAGCTGTCCACTGGGTACATAGGCTTTGGGGTTTCCTGGGTGGTACAGGCCAAGGTCAACCCCCAACTGTGTTTTGCCCAGGGCCACCCTGCCTGAGTTATAAAGCAGTTTGAGATGACTGATACTTGTTCTGGGCTTGGGGATTCCCAAGTGAAGCTAAGCTGTGAAACTAGGCTGACTGCTGCTAGTAATGGGCCTGGGGCTCCTTAGCAGGAGGTGTGGGGGCTGGGGACTCACAGAGGCTGGCTGTCGCTTGTTTGAGAGGATTTAGGAAGTTGTGAGGCATGAGCCAAGACCATTTGTTCATATTGAAAAGAAGCTTGGGTGGGCCTATAAGTTGCATGAAACCAAGTCTCTAGGGATCTCCAGGGCAGGGCAAAGAATGTTAGCTGTGTTGATGGAGTCTCAGATACACTACCAACCTGCTGGCTCTGTGACTGTGTTTGGGAAGGGGTTCAGAAAAGGGACAGTGGCTTCTATCTGCCTTTCTCTCTGGAGAAAGCTGTCAGCCAGCTCTTGCCTTGGTGCCAGACACTTCATTTCCTCCCTGTGTGCCACTGGTGCTTTTCAGGCTGCTACCCCATTGCTGGAGCTCAGTGGAGTGAGTCTGAGTAAGTCCATGTGTGGGGTCTTTAAGAGAATTGCTCAGGACTCCAGAAGTTTCTTCCATCAACTCAATCCCTGCTGGTTTTGGCAACCAGAAGTAAAGGGGACTTATCTTCCTGGCACTGGAACCCTGGGCTGGGTGGCCTGGCTTGGGGCTGTAACTCTTCACTCCCAAGATCTCCCTCTAGATTTTTTTATCCACCACATGTCATCATGGGACCGGCCCGTTCTGTATCTCCACCTCTCCTACCAGGTTGGCTGTGGTTCTTTAATTCTGTAGTTGTCAGACATACATTCAGCTAGATTTCTGATGGTTCTGAGTGATGGTTTTCTATTTTAGTTGTAATTTTGATGTGGTTGTGCAAGGAGGTGAGCTGTGTTTATGCCCCCATCTTTACCAGAAGTCTTTATACTTTGTATTGCAACACAAAGATGTAATTTGCTCAATGATTTCCAGGAGATTACAACTAGAAAATGAAGTATGACTATTTCCTCCTTTTCTTTCAATAATCAACCTAATTAAATAAAATTAGGGCAATTAAATAATCTGCAGTTATGGGGATCATCAAACTTCAAGTTTCTGACCTGTGTTCTTCATACTGTGGCAAATTTATCTTTTAAAATCATCATTTTGATTATAAAAAATGCAAATCTAGTGGAAGACCACTGGTCTGGATAGCAGGAAACTTGGGTGCTTGAGATTAGAATTATTTAATTAATTAATTAATTTGTGAAATATTTATTGATCACTTCCTGACATCACACAGTTGCCATGTGTTAGAGCTGCATCCTGATGTTTATTGCATTTGGCCATTTGGATGTTACTTTTTCCAGAGCAGCTATAATAGTAGAAGCCTCATTGTAGCCAATGAGCAATAAAGGAGAGACAGCAGAAAGACTAAATGCATACCAATCCTTACTTTAGCTAAAGACAGAAGGAGACCAAGTTGAAGGAAATTCTCTTCTTTTTTCTCTTCTCTCCCTTCTCGCCTCTTTCTTTCTTTACAATTGAAAAGTTTAAACATCTTTTTAGGCTGATGTCAAGGAACTAGAGACGTCAAAGTACAGAATGAGGAATAATTAGTATTACAAGATACTATAGGATGGGAATAGGAGAACACACCTGGAGATAGAAGCTTTAAATATAGGTGAAGCCATGCCATATCTCTTCAGAGGAAATGTGGAGAAATAGGTAAGTGAAGGAGTAGGGCGGGGGAGAAGAAGGTTATGTAGTTGAAGGAGTCTGGTGGCCTCTCCGTCAAGAGTGAATTTGGGTAAGGGACTTGAAAAGAAATGAAAATTTGTAGTAATTAACTGAGGATAAGTAAAAGAATCGAGTAGTTTTGAGACCCTGAGAATGGATTTAAATGACTAAATTCTTTAGTTTTTTATTTTTCTCCACTTGGTCTCCTCCATATGAGGAATTTGAATTGTGTTGAAGTTTAATTGAATGTAAGTTTGGAGTTTTGCAGAAGATGTGGGGTGGCATGGGAGTAGGTGTTAGTGACAAGGAAATAAAGTGACTGATAGTCTGTGGGGAAGGAAGAAACTGATAGACTCAGTAGAGTGGAGGAATGACTCACTGACTAGATGGTTTGATAAGGTCAAGGCATAGATGAAGGATAGGACATTATGGTTAGAGATCGGTGTTTGTGGTTTCAGAGATGGAACAAGTATGAGTGATGGCAAGGTCTAGGTTATGGCGATCAGAGTGGATTTATGAAGTGGGGTGAATGCAGTTGTATTTATTTAAGGGAAGAATAGTTGAAGTCTGTATGCTATATAGATTTGTGCTTTGAAATTGCCTGGGATAATGGCAAGATTTATATTGGTAAGATAGAGGGTCTCAGTGCCTAAGTCCTCATTACATATGGAGAGGGAAGATGAAATTGGTTCTGTAAGAAACAGTAGAGCCCTGGCTGGTGTGGCTCAGTGGACTGAGTGCTGGCCTGCGAGTTAAAAGGTCACTGGTTCCATTCCCAGTCAGGGCACATGCCTGGGTTGCAGGCCAGGTCCCAGGTTAGAGGTTTGCTAGGGGCAACCAGTTGATGTATCTCTTGCACTTTGATGTTTCTTTCCCTCTCTCTCCCTCTCTCTAGAAATAAATAAGTAAAATCTTTTTTTTTTTAAAAAAAGAAACATTAGCGTCTAGCAAAGCTGGATAGCATACCTCTCAAATTGAAGGGGATTTTATGGAAAGGTGTATGAGTTATATCCTGGAAGCAGCAGTAGGGGAGCTAGGCGAATGCCGACGTCTCTTCTCCCTGTTGTGTGTATTGGGTGTTGGAGAAAGGGCCGCTGAGTATGGCCCAAAGGGTGATGAGTATTGTATTGTAGAGCAAGTAGTATTCTAGCGATAGAAACTAGGATTCATACTATTAATGTGTAGGAGGTGTGAGACTGTAATTTTTAATTATTTTTATTTTATTGTTTATGGTAATGAAAGTATGAGGGTTTCAGAGAGCCCAGTGTAATTGACTGCGAAGAAAGAAAGAAGCAGGTTGATAGACTGAGGGTTGAAAATATGGTAGATTATTGAGACAGTAGAGTCAGGACTCACTGTGAGGGGGTCCCTGTGTAATGTGTAGATTATGAAAGCCAAACAGTAATGGTAAAAAGCATATTGTAAATATTAGTAAAAGGACTGAAATGTAATGTACTTAGAAATGCTAAAGAAATATAGCCCGACAATTTTAAACAATAAAAACAACAAATGAAATTATTTCTGGCCTGCATGGAACAATTTGTCCACTGGATGTCACTGTGGCCTCATATTTAGTAATACAAATAAATACCTATGGGAGCTTTGTGTTTGTGGAGTCAGTATTATACAGATCTTCTTCCTGCTTATTTTTCTTTTTTGCAGCAAATTTTGCTAATATTTTTTCTGTTTATTTTTAGGTATAGTTATTTATCACCACTGCAAATAAAGCAGATACCTGTCCCTAAACTGGCTGCTCCAGGCTGTCTTGTTGTTACTTGGGTAACTAACAGACAGACACACCTACGTTGTGTAAAGGAAGAGCTTTATCCTTCCTGGTCGGTGGAGACAGTTGCCGAATGGCACTGGTTAAAAGTAAGTTCAGAAGTTAACTTTGTTGTTAATATAGTGTGACTTATTATTAAGTCACATTAAGGTAGCATTTACTATTTAACTCTTAACATGTCACTGCTCTACTCCTTCAACATGGAGTACTTTTACTTTCCTGCTAAAAACCTTGATTTTTTTTATTCATAAGGCTTTGATTGTTCTTTGTATTTTTTGGAACAGAGTCCCAAACCACTAGCCTTAGTAAATCACTCAAGAAAGACATCAGGATGGCATTTTTAAAAGCTCTGATGTCTATAGTTTAAAAAACAAAAAACAACTTCATGGAATCTGACCATCTCGAAACACAGAGGTAACCTTACCCTTCATCTTGTTCCTCTTTACACATCCACGATTTTAGTCACCCTTTTTAACTTCTTTTCTTAATACTATTCAGCTGGAGATTGGAGGGAGAATAGCAAAGTAACCCAGTGCGGAAGGGGTGGGAAAGATACTGCTAGAACCAAGAACTTTTCATCCTTTAAATCTTAACCTAGGTCCTTCAATGCCTTATGTATGACCTGCTTGTTTTTGAAAAAAATGATTGCAACTCTCAAATTGGTTGAATGGTCTTCTATCTGTGCTTGCTGTAAGCATACCAAAAAAACTCAGAAAACTTGAGTTATCAGTTCAGAGTGCACCGGACATCCTTTTAAAGATACATTTTTTACTTAGATGAATTCCCCCAAAGCCCTCCTAAATTTTAAAAAGATAAGCCAATTATTATTAATTGGATCTTTAATATTTATATAGTTGGTATACCGTGTTAGATATAGGCCAGTTCTGTTTTTATGTGCTTTGTTTTTACTTTGTGGTCTACTGGAATGTCTTGTAAAAGCTGTGTACATTATTTTTTGCACCTATTATATGGGACTTGGAAAACAAACAGTTGTAATTTACAGTTACATCTTTGCTGTTATGACATATTTGGGTTTAGCTTTGGTAGATTGGGTAAGAGGACCATGACAGGAATATGAAACCCCATTCCACCCTGTCCATTATGACAGTCCTTTAAATAGTCAGAGCCAAAGCCAGGAAAAGTTAACCTTCTAAAATTAAAACCAGTAAAATATTAATACATAAAAACGAATACTATTCAGTTGTGGTAATAAACAGTTGTGAGAGATGGTATGGTGACACCAGAGTTTAAAACAAAAATACAGTATATTATGTGAAACACTATTAATTATATATATTGTTATAACAGAATAAGTAATCTGTATTGAGTATTTAAAAAAATCCAAAGACTGAGAATATCCAGTGCTTTTACATACTGGAATTGTGTGGTAGATGTACTGTCTCTCATGCGCCCCAGAGGTGATAAAAAATTTTACTGCTTTTGATTTTTAGGTACTTTGAATACGGGGTTAAAGGCTGCATAGAAAAAAGATATGAGGGGGGCCCAAAATATGGAATTTATTTATAAAAAGTTGCATATTTATCTTACATGTTTAAACCTCAGTCACCTTCAGAGTACTCTCCATTTGACGTAACACACCTATCAAGACTTTTTCCCCCACTGCTCAAAACAGTTTTTGAACTTGTCGATTTTGAAGACTTTTAGTGCTTCTGCTGTTTTTTGTTTCACATTTTCCACATTGGCAAAATGTTTCCTTTTGAAGGCTCTTTTATCTGGGGAAACAAAAAAAGTCTCTTCCGGTGAGATCAGGTGACTAGGGAGGGTGGGGCATGGGAGTCATGCCATTTTTGGTCAAAAACTGCTGAACACTCAGTGTGGTATGGGCAGGTGTGCTTGTAAATTACGTATCATGAAACAGGCAAATGTGTCGAAAGTCTTCAAAAAAATTCACTGCAGCTGAATACGGCCTCTTGCAAAAATACCAGCTGGCACGCTGATGCAGATGGGTTCCTAAAAAGAATGTTCATCTTGTACTACAGTGGGCCCGCCCTCCAGAAGATAATTCTGTTCCTCCCCTCCCATATGGATATTCTGATAACAAAAAATATATATCTTCATAGTTAATTAATGAATTCATAGTCTTATTATAAACTGTGTTTTGAATTTGATTACCTTGAGTCTTTGAGAGTCTGATCACTCCAGGGTGAAATGATAAAATTGATATCTGAATTTATAATGCCAAAGGATTGGACTATTATCTATCTCATCAGTCCCTGGGTTTCTCTCATTATTATTTTTAGTTCTGACTGTATTTAATGACCCTCTTTCCTATAAAGGAAAATATTACAATCTACTTAGTCACATTGCCAATAATCATTAAATATTATTAGAATGAATGAATAAATGAGTTAATGATGGCATGACTTTCAGATATAAATGTTAATGAAAAATAAAGATTTTTCTGTGCAAAATGACAAAGGGATGTTTAAAATATATTTAGTCCCTTACAGCAGCTCTGTCCAATATGGTAGTTACTGTGTGGCTCCAAACTGAGCTACGGTATTAAGTGTAAAATATTAGATTTTGAAGGCTTATTATGAAAGACTATAACATATCTCCATAACTTTTTGAATGGTAATACTTTAGATATGTTAAAGATATAATTAGAATCAATTTCACTGCATCTTTTACTTTTTTATATGTTGCTACTAGAAAATTTAAATTACATATGTGGCTTGAATTTGTGGCTCACATTATATTTTTTATTGGACAGCACTAGCCTGGAGGTTTAATAATTTATTTTTCTTTGGTGGAAACTGTAGGGGGAAAAACCCTTTCTGGGATATTTACAGATTTTTTTTTATTCCTTCCTACCAGATAACCAATTCAGGAGAGTTTGTATTCCCATTAGATTCTCCACACAAAAAGCCTTATGAATGTCTTATACTGGGGAGATTTCAAGAAAAAACTGCTTTACCATTAAGGTAGGAAAGGTGATTTTTCAAAGTTATGTAAATGTATTAATTTTTAGGTTTTTCAGAATTATTAACAAAATGATCATTGATTTTCCTTAGTTTTTTTTACATTTTTGAAAATCTAAAGGTGTCCCATGCCAGAAAAGTGTTGAGTGGTATTGTCACAGGTAACCAGGTTCTTGGTGATCAGGACAAAGGATTGAACCGAACACCAGAGTTTACAGCAGAGAACATGGGAGCAGACCAACTCCAAGCAGAGATTGACCTCATGGGCTGGAGGGACTCTATTCTTATAGGATGGATCCTTCCTGGCTAGTTTTGGTGGGCTTTTACTGCACCTGTACAAGTAGTTGTATTAAAGCTACTGCACATGTGGTCTCCCATGATTTTCTCTGATTGGCTGCCAGGGAAGGGGGTCCCACAATGTCACTGAATGGACCCCCCCTTCTCCTGGGGTTCCCCTGTACTAGGTTCAGTTTGCTCCTCACCAGAGAATTATAGCTCTCCATGGTACAGATTGGTGAAAAGGAAAGGAACTATTTATTCAAGTTATACAGACTAAAGAGTAATGACTTAATGTCTTCATCAAAATCCCAAAGTCCCTTAAAACACCCACAAACACACATAGTCCTTCCTTCCCCGCCTTTGCCTGGTCTGAGGTACCGTATCTCAGGAAAAGAAATAGAAGTCCATGGCTCAGACAGCCCCTGGTTCTTCCCAGTAATCCTGCTCAGCTGGCAGGCCTCCCTCGGTTCCTGGTACCATTGGCTGTGTTGTCTGGACCTCTAGTTCTTATTCTAAAACCACGAGGCACCTTCTCATGGCCCACCAGCAAGGTTCGTTCACCCCTTCCAGCAAGGTTCGTTCCTTCCTGCAGTGTCTCTCCTGTATTCTTCCGACTGCTAAGGGGGAGAGAGCTCTGCATTGCTGCTACATCTTGCTTTCCAGCTTCCTAAGCTCTGTGCAAAGGGAGCCCCAAAGGCAAGTGATTGTTCCCTGCTAAAGCTGAATGGTGATCCTCTGCTAAAGCCATGTGGTTTTTCTTTGCCAAAACTGTGTGGCATTTCTCAGCTAAAGCCACGTGGTGATTCTTGTCAAGGCTGCTGCACCTGGGTTTAAATCCTAGTGCTAATCTTCCTCTGCAGCCCCATTTCTGACTCCTCCCACAACTGGCTACACTTGCCAGCACTTCTGTATTTTCCAGCTTTTCTGGGCTTCCGTGGTGAGTCTGGGCAGCTTTGCCCCATGGCGTGGAGCCAATCATCTCTAAGCTCTTGAGCTCTGTAACTAGGGGGAGTTGCCTCCCAGTTACCTCTCCGGTGGAAGTCACTCCCTTCTCCCTAGCTCAAAGCAAGGCCACAGCTATTTAACATATCCATAAAACTATTTTACAGTTATAGATATGTTAAATGACCATTCTAGAGGTTATCTGCAAAACTGTTGCTATGCAAAACATCTCAATGACCATGCTCTATGTAACCCATCCCCTACCTCAGACTTGGGGTGAGGACATCCCATATTTTTAATATTTCCTGGACACTCTGAGTTCTGGACCCCATTACAACTCCTTCCTTGGGGGACCCCCTGGCTGCACCCTCTTACAGTATGGCACATAAATTTTATAATATTTTTTGTTTTATCCAGTATGTAATTGTCATTATTATTGAAAAGGAAATTATTGGAAATGTCTCCTTACTTCAATTGTTGATGACCATTATTGTTTTTATTAAATTATTTTAAATGCAGATATTATTTGAAAGATGAAAAAAGTTAAGAAAACTATAGCTTATATATAAAAATGTTCTTTAAAATATAATTTACTTTGTTGTTCTGTTTCAATTAGGAATGTGCTTCCCATTCCAGATCACAAGTTAATTGTCAGTGTGCCCTGTACTCTTCATTCACATAAGCCACCTCTTACTGGTATGTTTTTATAGATAGAATTGTTATAACTCCTGTCAAATTGAAGAAAGGATTGAATTTAGCATTTGAATAGTCTTGAGATTTGGGGATTAAATCAGACATGTTATTTTAATTAACAATCTAAAATTTTATAACAGGATTTACGAATAGGTTAGGGTTTTTTTTTGTTATGTGTGTGTTTTTCTGCAAAAAGATTTATTGTGTTCATTTGGTTCATGGCTTGGGAGAGGGTTTTATCATGGTGGTTAAAGAGCTCCCTAGTGGCTACAGGGAGAGGCTCAGGCAGAAGCCCTGACACCCAGGTGTTGCAGAGGGTCCCTTAAAGGTCACCAGGCTTAGAAGGCTCTTTGTACTCTAGGGTGAGCCTTTTGAAGAGATGCTTGTGCCCTGACTGGTGTGGCTCAGTGGATTGAGCATGGGGCTGCAAACCAAAATGTCACTGGTTCTGCTGACAGGAGAGACCTGGTTTGTCTTGCTGACACATGTAAAGAATTACTTATCAGCGAATCAGTGGTATGTAATCAGTTTATTAGTGGCCTTTTACCCATGGAAGAGAACAGGACTAGGTGGAGTAGGGGGTGAAAGGCAAAGTTTCAGGGCAAAGCAGGGAGATAAAAACAAGAGTGGCTGAAGACCAGGGTGGCAAGCCCCTGGGCAGCCAGAGGACAGGTGGCCAGAGGCCCTGTGGCCCAAGAGCCAAGAGCACCCTGAGCCTCTGAGCAAGAGAGAGTGAGTGCTTTGTTCTCAGGACTTACATAGTTGGTAGGATAGGAGGGAAAAAAGTTACATATTGATTAACGGGTCAAAACGGTGCCAGCTTTCCTGGGGGAATGTGACTCCCCAAACTTAGGTATGTGTGGGGGTCTGTTAGCCTGAATCCTTATCTTGCTCCAGACCCCATTTGTTCATCTTGTTGTAAAACAATACATGACAGGAGGCAGTTAATTAAAATTGGGGTACTTTCCAGTTATTCATGACTCTTCCTGTAAGCATCAGGAAAGCATCTCTTAAAACAGATAGTGACCAAAGTAGGGAATTAACCAAAGTTGTTTTACGGGCTGCTTCTTTGGGCATGGGGGTCCTCTCCCACATTCAGGCCTTGGGATGAAAGCACAGTTTCAAGGTTTTCTTTCCCAGATAGTGGAAATGTTACATAGAATTTTAAGGACTTCCCTTCTTTCTTGCTAACATAGTGTTTCTTGTGATGTTGGAACACCTGGCAATATTATCAGACCAGGCTCAGGACTGCTGAGTTAGCATGTGAGACTTGTCTCCTTCCTCCTCCCTGCCTTGGTTTACTAATTTATTCTACCTAATTGGTAAAAGACGTTTCCTGGCAACCAGGGTATTAAATGCTGGCCAGTGACAGTGTTGCAGTCTCAGAGTTCTTCCTATGCTGTCTCCTGCTTCATTCAGTTCAAGTCCAGTCAGGGCACATGCCTGGGTTGTGAGCCAGGTCCCCAGTGGGGGGCACAGAAGAGGCAGCCAGTTGATGTTTTTCTCACACATAGATGTTTCTGTCTTTCTCTCTCCCTATCTTCGCCTCTCTCTGAAAATAAATAAATAAAGTCTTAAATTAAAAAAAAGATACTTGCTCAGCCCAGCGTGGGTGCTGGCCAGCCTGTAGAGGTGTCTGTTCCTATCTTCTTGATGAGTTTTACTTCCTCATCGAGAAAATAGCTCTCCAAGAGGGCACAGAGAAGGGGGTCTTTGCCTGCAGAACCCAGGGCATGCAGATCTGAAAAGGGGCTGGTTTGGGTTCTTCTCAAGGGCCATGGTGGCTTCCATGGTATGCACTTTTCTTGGGACAGCTTCTGCATGTCCTGGAATAGGGCTCTGCCAGACTGGTTTTGCATCTTTAAGAGATACGTGGCCAACTTCTGGAATAAGTGGCCTCACATCCTCCAGAGCCACATTGTGGTGGGAATAGAAGCAAGAGAGAGGCAGGTGTAGGAAGCTGACAGATGCAGGTCCGCCAGGCAGCTGATGGAGGCCTCTACCTGGGTGCGGTAATTCTGATGAATCTGAGAGCTCGTGCTTGGTGGGCAATAGGAGCTAACCATAAAAATTGATGTTTGCTGGCCCTGGAGGCAGAGACTGGAAAGGAGGTTGAGGGTGGTCATGGGACTGGAAGAAGGGGAGTCCCCTGGTCTGTTCCATCTAAATGCTATGAAGGCAAGAGACATTAGTTTTATATTACCTCAGCCTTTTAAACTAATTTTTTAGGTTCTCTTTACTATTGGTTGCTACCCCATTACTGGCCTGGACAGGATAAAGACTGATGGGGCCTCTGAGGAATGTAGTTCAACTAGGAGCTTTGTTTTACTACTGGGGTTCTGTCCTTGTTCTAAAACCAGAACCTCAGAAGAGCAGTCAGAGATAAGGTTAGAATTCCTTCATTATTTGCTAGAGGCTCTAGGGATTTTACATTGAGATAGTGTTGCTTTTCTGAACCATTGGAAATGTAATTGCTGCAGCCTGCAATTCTTACTAGTCTTTTTTAAAAAAAGTTTCTGAATATTTATCTATTTATTTTCTAAATCTTTTTAAAAATCATTGTTCAATTACAGTTGTCCCCATTTTCCCCCCATTACTCTCCCCTGCCCTACCCACCTCCACCTTCCACATTCAATCCTTCGTCCCTGCCCCTCCTACCCCTTCGTTGTCTTTGTCCACAAGCCCTTTGTACAAATTCCTTGACTTGACCAGTCCCCTTCTTTCCCCCATTATCCCCCACCCTTCCCTTCTGGTCACTGTCAATTTGTTCTTTATTTCCATGTCTCTGGTTCTCTCTTGCTCGCTTGTTAGTATCATGTTCATTATTCAATGAAACTAAGTAGCAAGAAATAGTGGAAAGTTTTGGCTTTGGAGATTGAATGGCATGTGTTTGAATCCTGGCTCTGTTCCTTGAGATGCTGTAATCTTTTTCCACCTGAAAGTCCTCATTTAAATAGGGATAATGATATCTGATCTTTCAGATTTGTGAGGATTGGTTATATTTGAAACTCTGTAGCAGATAGTAGAAGCTCATGAATACTAAATTTTTAGTGAGAGTTAAAAAATAGAATCTAAGTCCTTGAGAGATACTGAATTTGATATGCAAAGTTTACTATTCAAATAATTTCTCTAGTAATATATATTTCATTAATTTGGTAATCCCTGCTTTAAAAAACCTTAAACTTTTCAAGCTGTCACTCAGGAAAACTACAGGCTGCCATCCTATCATATGATTTTGCATAAAATGGTATAGTTTATAAGCTAGAATATATGAGGAAGTGAATAAAATTCTCTAAAGAATTTTTATTGATAGCACTTAAGCATTCCGTTATCTTACATTGGACATGGAGAACGAACATTATAGTGTTACTTCATTTGAGAAATATTCAGATGTCGACTGGATGATTAATTCTTATAAGGATTCTCAGTGAATAATCACCTTTAAACTTTGTACTGCCATTGGTTCTATAATGCATTAAATATGTGACTTAAATGAAAAGTGAGATTGTATTGTTCTTTGAGAAAAAATTGTTTGACATGAATTATAATTGATGGAGGAAATCTACATTGGATTCTTCTCATTTAAATTTTCTTTATCAGTCAGTGAGTACCAAAGCTTAATTTAGTGTTTGCCTTAGGGCTCTTTTTTTTTAAGTAAATTTCAAAAATCCAAAAGCCAAGACCCATAACCTTTTATTCTTAAATGATAATTAAATTATTTATAAATTACTTTAAAAAAGAATAAAATTATGTTTAAAATTAATTTTAAGAGACAGAGTTTGAAACTATTGGAAACAGTCTTTTATTAGTACTAATAAAATTAGTATTATGGCTTATACTATGAAATGCAGTTCTACCACATTCCCAGTAGATAGTACCACAATCACATTTTTAAGACTTGGAACCATTTAAAAACAAAAGTTAGACTCTTTTGGGAAAAAAAATCACCTTACTCCACGTATGTAATCCTTATGCTTTGGGTAAGTAATGGTTAACAAGAAATATTTATAATAATTTATTTTTGAGGTCATGTTATTAAATAGCAAATGTATGTATTTTAGTTGTAGAGCCGTACAAATTAAAGCTGCCAGAAAACAACTTTCAAATTTCTCTGTATTTTACTCTGAGTGCTTCACTCTAGGAATTGGGATGATATGTGTTCTGTATACAGTGTCTAGAACTTTTACATGTAAATGTTCTTAAACTACAAATTCAGAAAACGAAATATTCTCTTTTGCTTCTGGAAACACCAAAATTTTTTAAAAACTTATAACTTGTTATTTCTGTTGCAAAGTGTAAAAAAAGATAACTCATTTCAAATGATACATTTATTCTATTTTTAAGTTTTGAAGTTTCCTTCTTAGCTTGAAAGATAAGTTATCAATAGCTATGGCTTACAACCTAACATTATAAATGTATATGCTTATTTAAATATTTAATAGGAAAATTGTGAAATAAAAGTATTTGAATCAAACTTTATTTTTTATATTTCCTTTAGAGGAATTTCCACTCCTCTTTTACTACTTTACTCAGTAACAGTTTTCCTTTGAGGAGTGGAACATAGTTTGCTGAGATTCTATACTGTTTGAGCAACTTCGTTCCCAGCCCTGCTCCTTGTACCCAGAGCAAAAGGGGAGAAACTGGCTATGCGTGGATTACTTCTTCTGTTGGTTAGATGTGTATTTACTAGTGCCGGATGTTTCCTAATTATCTAAGAATGAATTGTACATGTTATACACATTTAAATTTATATTTTTGTATTTTAAAAAATTAAAATAGAATTGATATATTAGTTTCAGCTGTATGATGTAATAATTCAATATGTGTATATACAGATGGTTCCCAACTTATAACAGTTCTACTTTTTGACTTTACAATGGTGCCAAAGAGATACACATTCAGTAGAAACCATACTTTGAATTTCAAATTTTGATCTTTTCGTGGGCTAATGATATGCAGCACCATACTCTTGTAATGTTGGGCTGCAGTAGGTAGCCACCACTGCCAGTCAGCCACCCAATCGCCAGGTAAACAGTCAGTGTGAACCTACTATGCATGTATTGTATTAGATAATTTTACCCAACTGTAGGCTAATGTGAGTATTCTGAATGTGTTTAAGGTAGGCTAGGCTCAGCTGTAATATTCACTAGTTAGGTTTATTAAATGTAGTTTTGACCTATGATATTTTCAACTCGTAATGGGTTATCAGATGTAACCATTGTAAGTTGAGCATCTATTGCAAAATGATCACCAACAATAAGCCTAGTTAATATCCATTGCCACATAGTTACAAACTTTTTTCTTATGATGAAACTTTTAAGATCTTCATTTACTTTAAAATTGATATTTAAAATTACTATGAATAAAACTTTTAAAATTAATTTCCCTTTATTTCTTTTGCTCTGTTTTGAAATTAAATAAACATTTAACATAACACTGTATACGACATTATTCCTTGATTTTCTGTTTTTGTCAACTAGAAAGGAAAAAATCATGGGAATGTGTTACACTGAGAAAGTAGGAGATGATAAATGGGTTTAGGTTGTATGTATTTTTCCATTCTAGGTACCTGGTCATTTTTTCTATTAGATTGTGAACTCTGAGAAAACATGGGTATCTCTTTTTCTTGTCAAATCCCATAGCACTGATTATAGTGGATGCTTGGAATGATAAACATTTTTGACAGGCTGACTCCTGTCAAAAATGTAGTTTAGACTACATTTAGACTGTGGTATAAAGTACCAAAATAGAGTTGCTAACATCCTTGTACTGAAAAATTGAACAAATAAGCAAAAACAAACACAGAGAACTTTGGTTCATTATAACCTTAGCCAACATTAAAGGTAAATTGAGGATGGTAGGACATTGAATTCATAGGGGAAGAAATGGAAAAATGATATAGGGTTATTGTTCTCGAAGACTATGGGGGAATCTTTTTAGGTTCAGTAACATTCAATTGTATACTTAGGAAAGGACTAGAAGGCTTCATATCACCAACATCTAGAAGCTAGCAAAGCCCAAATTTGAATTCAGTTCACTTATAGACAATATTTTCAATTATTTGATTTCTGATGAACAGGACCAGTACTTTCAGAAAAATAAATATTTTGCTGTGAGAGCAATTGAAGATCATTATAAAACACAAACATTGTCATCTATTGTCTTTTACACTTTACCTACATCAGGTGTTTCTCAAGAACCCTTCTTATTCCTAAAGGGAATCTGATAGCTTTCCACTAAGCTCAGTTTTGTATAGCAATTAAGGTTATACAAATGTGGGCAGAAGTGGGTTTACAGTTCATGTGGGAAATAGACATGCGGGTTACTATTATTTACATTATTTACACATTCTTGTAGTCTACTCTCAACTGTAAACCCACTTTTCCCACCCCTGTAGTTCACCTGTCTAGTGACTTTTCAACCCTAAATTGTTATTTTCATACCCAGTTTCTGTAATGGGGTTATATAGCTAATTTAGCAACATGATCAAAGTTAAATTGACTTAAATATTTGTCATCCAGATGAAGATGTACTTTAAAAAAAGGCTCTGTGGTATTCTTTTCTTTCTGTTGGTGCCAACCATAGCTTTTTAGCCAATATATGAGATAGCTGTTTTTTCCAACAGAATACATTTTTCAATATTAATACATTGAATAAGGAATACTTTATTGTGAAAATAATATGTTAAAGTTTTAGGAAAATAAGCATCTATAATTTGGAAGTGAAGGAATGTTCTTAGTACTACCAATTTATAGCCAAGGGCATATACTTATTTGTTAGTTATATGTTCTGAATATTTATATCTGTGTCAAACTCTTCATTTACTGTGCTTTCACTAAAGTATATGTTTGCAGAGACATATTTTATCTTAGTTTTTTTTTAAGTGGGTTGTCTGTGTATTGTTGCTGTAGACTTTTTTCATGCATGGATTACATTTATTAAAAAATAAATTAAGTTTGTACTCAGGAGATACGGCAGCGGTATTGGAAAACTGAAAAGTCATCTGTGTGGGTGTTAAAATCCTCATTTCTCATCTACAAATGAAAACCGATAAATCAGGCCTACTGAAAGTTCTCATGGTGTTGCTCCCAATCTCAAGGGTGCTTATTTCAAATGAATTTCTACCTATAAATAGTAAAGCCTGTGACAGAACCCTTGAAATTAATTTGCTGTCCTTTTTTATTTAAGGAAATATTTTTACTTTTCTACTCTTAACTGCTGAAAGGATGTTGATTCCTTTCTTAATAATAATTTTTGTGTTTTTTTTCTTTTTTTGGACAGAGGTTTTAAAAGACTATATCAAGCCAGATGGGGAATGTTTAGAATTGTTCGCTCGAAATTTACAGCCGGGTTGGACTAGTTGGGGCAATGAAGTTCTCAAATTTCAACACGTGGACTATTTTATTGCCCTGGAATCTAGAAGCTGACTGTGATGGGCATGGACAATGGGAGCGGATTGACTGTGGGAGTTGAGGGAGGCAGGGTAGGGGTGAGCAGTGGGAATAAGGTGGGATAACTGTAATGGAACAACAATAAAAAATAATAAAGTTGTGTTTTTTTGCAGTTTTTATTCATCTCTCTCCCTTCATTATAACTGATTTTCCCTTTTATTACCAACCAGTAGCTTAGAAATGTAAACAGGACTGGGTTGTTCAGCAAAACGGCCAGAAGTGTCTAGCCTTCGTGTAAATTTGAGATGAATTTTATTTCACTTGCACTAGTATTGTATGCTATGCTAGGTTCATTACAAATAAAGATGTAAGCCTTTAGAAAGATGGCAAGACTTTGTTATTGAAAAAGCCACAAAGCCTCTACCATGGACCAGAGGTCATAATTCTGCCTATGGATGTGTTATGTTTGGCCCAGTCAATGTTATAATATTTGAATCATCATTCTAGAAATATCTGGAAATTTCATCTCAAAGTCCAAATTTCTGCTCTTCTTTAAACTGAAGATGCTCTGGCTACCCTTTGGCCTGTATTCTTCCTAGCATCAATCTGTAGGACTCTGTGGTGGCAGCTCTTTTGGGAGGGGACATGTATTCTCCAGTTTATAACGGTACCTATTGCTCCATGTCACTTACTTATATTGTCTACATGGCCCCTGTGCAACTCGAATTTATAGCTTCTGTTGTACCATTACAGTGTGGGAAAAGCATTCAAAGGCCTGTCAAGTTTGTACTGAGTATAGGAAATATTTTTGGAGGATTTTAAGTTGTGTTCAAATTCACTTTTCAATTACTTGTTCATTTTCTTGTTTTTCTAGGAAACATTTTAAAAAAAATATTTTATTTTTACTTATTTTTAGAGAGGGAGAAAGAGAGAGAGAGGGAAACATTGATGTGTGAGAAAAACATTGATTGATTGTTTCTTGCACACCTCCAGCTGGGGGGACCTGGCCTGCAACCCAGGCACATGTCCTGCCCATGAATCCAATTGGTGACCTTGCAGTTTGTGGGACGATACCCAATCTGCTGAGCCACACCAGGGCTCTAGAAAACATTTAAAAAATATTTCTTACAAAAAGCCAGAGGTGGATCCAAGATGGTGCTGGAGTAGGTATAAGGTATACTCACCTCCTCCTAGGACCAAACTGGAAATTACAACTGAAATGTAGAAAAATCAACCTGAATAACCAACTGAAGATTAGCTGAACAAAAGTCTTATAATAAAAAATTTATGGAAGAAGCCACATTGAGACTGGTAGGAAGGGTGGAAACGTGAAATGAGCCGGCAGCGGTTCTGCAGGTGGCTGGGTGTCCAGAGGGACACCACAGCTGTAAACGTTCCCCCTGAGGAGCCAGGAAGAGGCATCCACATAACATTTGTCTGTGAAAATCAGCAGGGATCTGTCTGCCAAGGAGAAATGGGAGTCTGCTGGAGACACAGGCACCCTATTAAAGGGCCAATGCACAAAATCTCAGCCACTCACCCTGGGCTGCAGTGGAGTGAGGGCAGCGCAGACTACAATTGCATGGTGAGAAACGGGTTTGTGGCTCTGGGGAGACAGCTGAAGGGACAGTTTCCAGTTCCCTGTGCTGAGTCCTTCTCCCACACCACTGACACCTCTCTTGGGTGGAGCACTTCCCCCCATACAGCATCAGTTTGAGGGAATTCAGTAGTCCTACCCTGTGGATTCCTTGTCACCCCACTGGGCAGAACTCACACTCTGCTGATGAATCAGCTGACTGGGCTGGGGTGTAGAGGTCCAGGCAGACTCAGGGGATGTTAGTGACTGAGTTGTGTGGCTTTGGGGTAGGGGCCATTCCCCTCAGTTGCTTGAGAACCTGATTGGTGCCTCTCCCTATGGGAGAGCCACTAATCCCATCCTATGGGCTCTGGAAGCCCTACCATTCTGACTCATGGTGCTCCCAACCTGCCACGCATGGGCTTCCCAGGAGGTTTGGGTGGAATCTAGGACAGATTGAGTTGTGTAGCTTTAGGGAGGGAGCCATTTTTCCCTCATGTGCTTGAGTGGTGCAGAGCTCTCCATTCACATGGCCAAATCTTGGTCTATTTGGGCCTGATAAACTCTGTTGGCCTCACCCTGATGACCACCCCCAAAGACTCTGCCCCAACTACAAAGGTGTGTGGGCACCCAGTGAGTGGCAGCTAGACTTGGTATATGCTAGGGCATTTGCTGAGTGACCTGAGACCCAGCACTGACATTGAGTTTGAACCAGTATCAGTCTGGTGAACACCACTTGCCCTTTACCTCATGACTCACTGATAACCTACCTCCTACAACTTGAGTACCATCAGAGGCTCTTTCAGTAGCTGAGTATAACAGGCAGACCACCAGTGAAGGTAGGCAGAGGCAGAATAGGGGTGCCTCAACCTTTTCTGACCTGCCCTAATCTTTGGTTCTGGTGGAAGCTGGCCTTTTGCAGCTTGGTTCTTCCCATGCATATCCAGGCCCAGAAGAGGCAGCTGCAAATTGTGGATTGCTTTGTAGCTCCAAATAGGCTGCCCAGGGCCAGTCCCAAGCAGTATCTGACATTGACCCATACCAGAGTCCTTTCCAAGAGGCCAAAAACCCAACATACTGAATAGCCAGCTTCATTCAACACAGCAGGATCCAGTTAGCTTCACAAGCAGCATCTCAAAAGGGATATCTCAGCAGGCAATAGACATTTCTGAGGTTAATTTCACTTTGGGTGGACAGCACCTACACAGTAGCTCATGCACTGTGGCTGGGGCTGATCCTTAGCCAGCCTCAGGGTGAAACACACACACAAGTAGGTCAATAGACTCAATTACAGCAGGAGGACTTGCATAACCCATACAAGAGACGTTGCTGGAGTGATCAAGTAGACTGCCTCTGGGTCTCACAGGAAACCTACTACATAAGGCCATCCTATCAAGACAGGCAGACATAACAGATTTACCTAGTTTATAGAAACACAAAGAGGCAGCCAAAATGGGGAGACAAAAAAACATGCCCCAAATGAAAGTACAGGAGAAATCTCCAGAAATAAAAAGCTAAATGAAATAGAGGCAAGCAAATTACTAGATACAGAGTTCAAAAAATGATTATAAAGATGCTCAAGGAACTTAGTGAGAACTTCAGGGAAGTCAGTGAGAACTTCAACAGCATGAAAAAGGTCATAGAAACCATGAAGAAGAACCAGTCAGAAATGAGTACAGTCTCTGAAATGAGGACTGCACTAGAAGGAATACACAGTAGGTTGGATGAACCAGAGAATCCAATTGGCAGTTTGTAAACAAGGTAGCAGAGTACAACCCATCATAGCAGCAAAAAGAAAAAGAGAATTTTAAAAACGAGGACAGTTTAAGGAATCTTAGGGACAAAATGAAGTGAAATGACATTTGTGTCACACCAATACCAGAGGAAGAAGACAGCAAGGGATTAAGAACCTATTTAAAGAAATAATGAGGACTTCCAGCCAAGGTGGTGGCATAGGTAGATACACTGTGCTTCCTTGCACAACCAAAAAAATGACAAGAACAAATTTAAAAACAAAAAACACCAGAACTCCTTCAGCCAAGATGGAGGCATAGGTGGAAACACTGTGCCTCCTTGCACAACCAAGTTTAAAGATAGCAAAGTTTTAGTAACAAAAACACAACAAAAGCACAGAAAAGTAAACTGTACAGAAGTCCGACAATAACAAACCATTCAGCCAGACCAGTAAGAGGGGCGGAGTCAGCAAGTTAGTGGCTGGTGGAGCAGGGTCTCACACGAAAAACTGCTGGACAGACCCAGGCACCGGTGGTGGTTGGCAGATCCCAGGTGTGGGGTGGCAATGGGTGGACCCAGTGAGGGCGCAAGGCGGCTGGGGACCACGCTCACACATTCACGTGCAGATAAACCAGGCAAAGGAGCGAGCAGTGAGATAGACGGCACAACCCAGGGCCCCAGCACTGGAAATTAAAGCCTAAGAGCACCAGTTGGAAAAACTTTTGGGGTTGAGGAGCTGGGAGAAGCTCCCAGGCTCACAGAGAGTTTGTTGGAGAGACCCACAGGGTCCTGAAGGGTGCACAGGCCCACACACCCAGGAACCAGCACCATGGGGGCCCGGTTTGCTTGCAGGAAGTAGCAGAGGGGACCAAAAATCCAAGAGAGAGTGGAACAAATGCCATTGCCCCTCTCTGACCCTACCCCCCCCACCCCCCCACAGCATCACAACCCAGCAACTGGGTTGCCCTGCCCTGGTGAACACCTAAGGCTCCACCCCTCATACTTAACAGGCATGAACAGAACAAAACATTATGGCTCAAGAAGAACAGCTCAAAGCCCCAGAGCCAATACTTCTAAGTGACCAAGAGATAGCCAACATATCAGGTGCACAGTTCAAAATACTGGTGATCAGGATGCTCACAGAACTGGTTCATTTTAGTCACAAATTAGAGGAACATATGAAGGCTAAACTAATTGAAATGAAGGGAAATGCACAGGAAACCAATAGTGATGGAAAGGAAACTGGGACTCAAATCAAGGGAGTGGACCAGAAGAAAGAAAAAAATGACCAAACAGAAAAGAATGAAGAAACAAGAATTCAAAAAAATGAGGGGAAGCTTAGGAACCTCCAGGACATCTTGAAATGTTCCAACATTCGAATTATAGGGGTACCAAAAGGGGAAGAGAAAGAGCAACAAGTGGAAAACTTATTTGAACAAATAAAAAAGGAGAACTTCCCCAATCTGGCAACAGAAATAGACTTCCAGGAAGTCCAGGAAGCTCAGAGAGTCCCAAAGAAGTTGGACCCAAGGAGGAACACACCAAGGCACATCATAATTACATTAGCCAAGATTAAAATGAAGGAGAGAGCCCTGGCTAGTGTAGCTCAGTGGATTGAGCACGGGCCTGTGAAGCAAAGGGTCGCTGATTCGATTCCTAGTCAGGGCACACGCCTGGGTTGTGGGCCAGGTCCCCAGTGAGGGACACATGAGAGGCAACCACACATTAATGTTTCTCTCCCACTCTTTCTCCTTCCTGTCCCCTCTGCCTAAAAATAAATAATTAAAATGCATTAAAAAATAAAATGAAGGAGAGAATCCTAGAAGCAGCAAGAGATAAGGTTACAGTTACCTACAAAGGAGTGCCCATCAGACTGTCAACTGATTTCTCAAAAGACACCTAACAGGCAAGAAAGGGTTAAAAGAAGTATTTCAAGTCATGAAAGGCAGGGGACTACAACCAAGATTGCTCTAGTCAGCAAAGCTTTCATTTAGAATGGAAGGGCAGATAAAGTGCTTCTCAGATAAGATCAAATTCAAGGAGTTCATCATCACCAAGCCCTTATTATTTGAAATGTTAAAGGGACTTATCTAAGAAAAAGAAGATAAAAAAATATGAACAGTGAAAGGACAGCAAACTCCCAGTTATTAACAACCACACCTAAAACAAAAGCAAACTAAGAAGACAGCTAGATCGGGAGTGGAACCACAGAAATGGAGATCACATGGAGGGTTAGCAACAGGGGAGTGGAGGAGGAGAAGGGGGCAAAGGTACAGAGAATAAGTAGCATAGATGGTAGGTAGAAAATAGACAGGGGGAGGGCAAGAATAGTATGGGAAACATAGAATCTAAAGAACTTGTGGCACATGAACATAAACTAAAGGGGTGGTGGGGGAGGGGTGTGCAGGGTGTAGGGGAATGAAGGGGGGGTGGGACAAGTGTAATGGCATAATCAATAAAATATATTTTAAAAAAGAAGAAAAAACCACCAGAACTGCCAGAACATCAAACTGTTTGAAAGTCTGATAACCAAGGAGTTAAAGAAACATTCATCCAGACTGGTAGGAGGGGTGGAGACAGGCAGCCAGTGTGGAGAGGACCCGTAGCAAGGCAGTGGCTGGCAGACTGGGTAAGGCAGCAGCTGGCAGAGTGGGTGGTCCCACATTTGTGTATGGATAAACCAGGAGGAAAAACTGGGGAGAGAGACAGACTGCACAACCCAGGGCTCCAACATGGGAAAAGAAAGCCGCAAAACATCTGACTGAAAAAACCTGTGGGGGTTGCAGTGGCAGGAGAAACTCCCAGTCTCACAGGAGAGTTCCTTGGGGAGACCTACAGGGTTTTGAATGTACACAAGCCCACCCACCCAGGAATTAGCACCAGAAGGGCCCAATTTGCTTGTGGGTAGCAGAGGAAGTGACTGAAAGCCTGCTGAGATCCAAGGAAGCAGCATTGTTCCCTCTCACATTCATCCTCCACATACAGCACCACAATGCAGCAAAGTGGGTTGCCTTGCCCTGGTGAATACCTTACTACATAACAGATGTAGCAAGACAAAAAAAGACATGGCCTAAATGAAAGAACAGATCAGAGCTCCAGAAAAAAATACAACTAAGTGATGAAGAGATAGCCAACCTGTCAGATGCAGAGTTCAAAACACTGGTAATCAGGATGCTCACAACAGTGGTTGAGTGTGGTTGCAAAATAGAGGAAGAACTGAAGGCTACACAAAGTGAAATAAAAGAAAATGTACAGGGAATCAACAGTGAAGGGAAAGAAACTGGGACTCAAATAAATGGTTTGGAGCAGAAGGAAGAAATCAACTTTCAACCAGAACAGAATGAAGAAACAAGAATTCAGAAAAGTTAGGAGAGGTTTAGGAACCTCTAGGACAACCTGAAATGTTTCAACATCTGAATCATAAGGGTGCCAGAAGGAGAAGAGAAAGAGCAAGAAATTGAAAACTTATTTCAAAACATAATGAAGAAGAACTTCCCCAATTTGGCAAAGGGAATAGACTTCCAGAAAGTCCAGGAAGCTTGGAGAGTCCCAAAGAAGTTGGACCCAAGAAGGGACACACCAAGGCACATCATAATTACATTACCCAAGATTAAAATATAGGAGAGAATCCTAGAAGCAGCAAGAGATGAGGAAACCATTACTTACAAAGGAGTTCCCATAGACTTTCAGCTGATTTCTCAAAAGAACTTTACAGGCAAGAAGGGGCTGGAAAGAAGTATTCCAAGTCATGAAAGGCAAGGACCTACATCCAAGATTACTCTATCCAGCAAAGCTATCTTTTAGAATGAAAGGGCAGATAAAGTGCTTCCCAGAAAAGGTCAAGTTACAGGGGTTCATTGTCACCCAGCCCTTATTATATGAAATGTTAAAGGGAGTTATCTAAGAAAAATGATATAAAAAATATAAACAGTAAAATGACAACAAACTCACAACTATCAACAACTGAACCTGAGAAAACAAACAAACAAACAAAAAGTAAGCAAACTATAGAACAGGAAGAGAATCACAGAAATGGAGATCACATGGAGGGTTATTAGCAGGGAGGAGAGGTTGTAGGGGAAGGTACAGGGAATAAGAAGCATTAATGGTAGGTACAAAACAGACAGGGGAGGTTAAGAATAGTATAAGAAATGTAGAAGCCAAAGGACTTATATGTGGGACACATGGATGTGAACTGAGTGGGAAAAGTGCTGGGGGGGGGCATGCAGGGTGGAGGGCAATAAAGGGGAGAAAGAAATGGGTCAACTGTAATAGCACAATCAATAAAATATATTTAAAAAATTACAAAAATAAATAATGAATGAAAACATTCCTAACATAGTGAAGGAAAAACACATGCAACTCCAGAAAGTGCAGAGTCCCTAAGAATGTGAACCCAAAGGGGCCCACACAAATTTTAACAATTAAAATGGCAATGGTTAAAGATAAAGAGAGAATCTTAAAAGCAGTAACACAAGGACAGTTATCTACAAGTTATCTTCCATAAGAAGAATTTCAGGCCAGAAGGGATTGGCATGAGAAATTAAAGTGATGAAAAGCAAGGACTTATAGACTACTTTACCTAGAAAGGGTATAATTGAAAATTGAGGGGGAAATGAAGAGCTTACCAACAAGAATAAGCTAATGGAGTTCATTACTGCTAAACTAATATGAGATATGCTACAGGGTATTTTTGAAGAAGAAAAAGAAGAAAAAAATAGAGGAATGTAGTTTCAAAGAATAAAATTTCAACCAATAGAAACTTATCTATAATCATTTTAAATATAAATTGCTTAAATGTTCCAATCAAAAGACATAGGGTAGTTGAATAGTTAAATCAAGACCCATATATATACTGTCTACAAGATACACACCTCAGAATGAAAGGTACGCACCGACTAAAAGTAAAAGCATGGAAAAAGGTATTTCATGCAAATAGAAATGAACAAAAAGCTGGGGTAGTAATCCTTATATCAGAGAAAATGGGCTTTAAAACAAAATCTATAACAAGAGACAAAGAAGGACACTACATAATGATTAAGGGATCAACCCAACAAGAACCTCTCACCCTTGTAAACACTTATGCACCCACACTGGAGCACCTAAGTATATAAAACAAATCTTGATGAACATAAAGTGAGAGTTGGACAGTCATAGTAGGGGATTTTAACACCCCATTGACATCAATGGAAAGATCTTTCAGTCAGAAAATCAACAAGGAAACAGTGACCTTAAATGACACATTGGATCTGATGGAATTAATGATCTCTTCAGATCATTTCACCCCAAAGCATCAGATTATACATTGTTTTTATGTGCACATGGATCTTTGCATAGGATAGACCACGTGTTAGGACACAAAACAAGTCTTAATAAATTTCAGATTGAAATGATATCAAGTATCTTCTCCGAACATAATGGTATAAAACTAGAAATGAGTCACAAGGAAAAAACTGAAGACACACAAGGTCATGGAGGCTAAATAACAAGTTACTAAACCAGCAATTTTTAACCCGTGTGCAGCAAGAGTGTTAAAAAAGTGCAATACCTGACTGTTTAGTCAGGTATACTGACCTCTTTTCCCTTAGATTGCCTAAAAAAATAAATAACAACAGCCAACCCAGTAATAGCTGTTTGGTGTGAATGATTCAAAATTACACATGTTTTAGGGGGTCAGATTAGCAACAAATATATTTTCTTTGTGCCATGGAATTTTAGTAAAATTGCTGCACTAAGCAATGAATGAGTTAACAATAAGAATTCAAAAAATACCCTTGAAACAAATGAAAATGAGAACATAGCATAATCTATGGGACAAAGAAAAAACAGTCCTAAGAGGGAAATTTATAGCATTACATACCCACACGAAGAAACAAGAAAAATCTCATATAAACAATCTAACTTTACACTTAGAGGAAATTGAAAAAGAAAAACAAAGCCCAAAGCGAGTAGAAGAAAGGAAATAATAAATATCAGAAGAGTATATGAAATAGAATCTAAAAAGGAGTACAAAAGGTCAATGACACCAAGAGCTGTTGTTTGGAAAAGATGAACAAGACTGAAAAACCTTTACCCAGATTCATCAAGAAAAAAAGTGGACCCAAATAAATAAAATCAGAAATTTAACTAGAGAAATAACTGAAACCATAGAAATGCAAATGAGTGTGGCTAAATATTATGAACAAAAAATTGGACTATATGGGCAAAATGGATAAATTCCTAGAAACATATAATCTTCCAAAACTGAGTCAGGAAGAATCAGAAAATCTGAATAGACCCATTAAAACTAATGAAATTGAAACAGTAATCAAAAAAATCTCATCACATAAAAGTTCTGGACTGGATGGCTATACAGGTGAATTGAACCAAAAATTTAAAGAACACCTATCCTCAAACTATTCCCAAAGCTTCAAAAGGAGTTAACTTTCCCAAGCTCATTTAATAAGGCCAGCATTATTCTAATCCCCAAATCAGGTAAAGACAAAACAAAAGAAGAATATTATATGTCAATATATTTGATGAATATAGACACTAATTCCTCAACAAAATATTTCCAAACCAGAACCAGCAATTCATTAAAAAGATCATATACCATGATCAAGTGGGATTTATTCTGAGGATGCAAGATTGATACAGTACCTGCAAATCAATAAATGTCATATCCCACATAAAATGAAGGATAAAAATCACATGATCATATCAATAGATGCAGAAAAACATCTGATAAATTCCAGCACTCATCTATGATAATACCTCTCAGCAAAGTGGGAATAGAGGGAACATACCTCAATCAGTAAGGGCCACATACGACAAACCTACAACCACCATCATATGCAAACAGCAAAAACTAAACACCTTTTCCTTAAGGCCAGGAACAAGACAGGGATGTCTGCTTTCACATCTCTTATTCAACATAGTACTGGAAGTCCTAGCCACAGCACTCAGAGAAGAAGAAGAAATAAAAGGTATCAACTAAAAAGGTAGAAGTAAAACTCATTATTTTCAGATGGCATGATATTGTATATAGACATTTCTCTAAAAAGCTACTAAAACTGGTAAATGAACTCACTGAAGGTGCTGGATATAAAATAAATATGCAGAAGTCAGTTGCATTTTTATAAGCCAATAATGAGCTGTTAGAAAGGGAAACTAAGAATACAAGCCCATTCACAATTTCTTAAAAAAAAATCAAGTACCTAGGAATAAATTTAACCCAGATGTAAAATGTGTGTACTCAGAAAATTATAAGACACTGAAGAAAGAAACTGAAGAAAATACAAATAAGTGGAGACATATATTTTGTTCATGGATAGGAGTATTAACATCATTGAAGTGTTTATGTGCCCTGGCTGGTGCGGCTCAGGCATTGAGCACTGGCCTATGAGCCAAAGGATCATCTGTTTGATTCCCGGTCAGGGCACATACCAGGGTTGGGGGCCAGGTCTCCAGTTGAGGGTATGTGAGAGACAACCACATATTGATGTTTCCTTCTCTTCCTCCCTCCGTTCCCCTATAGAAAAATGAATAAGTAAAATATTTTAAAAAATGTCCATGCAACCCAAAGCAATCTGTAAATTTAATATAATTTCTATCAAGAGGCTGATGGCATATTTCACAGAACTAGAATAAATATCCTAGAAATTTATGTGGAACCACAAAAGACCCAGAACAGCCACAGCAATGTTGTGAAAGAAGGACACAGCTGGAGGAATCATGTTACCTGATGTCATACCATGTTACAAGGTCATATTAATCAAAATGGCCTGATAGTGGCATAAAAACAGACATATAGATCAATGGAACAGAATAGAGAAAACAGAAATAAATTTATGCTTTTATGCTCAATTAATGTTTGACAAATGAGGCAAAGATATACAATGGGTTAAAGAAAATATCTAATAAACGTTGTTAAGAAACTGACAGAAACATGCAAAAAAATGAAACTAGACAACCTCTTACATCATATACAAGAATAAACTCTAAATGGATTAAATACTTAAGTGTAAGACTTAAAATTATAAAAATACTAGAAGAAAACAGGCAGTAACATCTTGAATATTGCTTTTAGCGATATTTTGTCAGATATATCTCCTAAGACAAGGGAAATAAAACAAAAAGTAAACAAATGGAACTATGTCAAACTAAAATGTTTTTGCACAGCAAGGAAACCATCAACAAAATGAAAATATAACCCACTGAATGGGAGAACACATTCACCATTGGTACATCTGAAAAGGGATTAATATCCAAAATTTATAAAGAACTCATAAAATTCAACACCAAAAAACCAAACAAACAAATTAAAAGATGGGCAGAGGACCTGAGTGACACTTTTCCATAGAGAACATACAGGTGATCAATAGACATATGAAAAGATGCTCAACACCACTAACCATCAAAGAAATGCAGATTAAAACCACAATGAGATACGATCTCATACTGGTCAGAATGCCTGTCATCAATAAATCAACGAACGAGTGTGGGCGAAGATGTGGAGAAAAGGGAACCCTCCTGAACTGTTTATGGTAAAGAGGATTGGTGCCAAAAAATAAAAAATGGAATTGCTTTATGACCCAGCAATGCCATTTTGGGGAGTGTATTTGAAGAAACTCAAAACACTAATTTGAAGTAATATATATATACCTGTGTTCACTGCAGTGTTATTTACATTAGCCAAGATTAGGAGGTAGCCCAAGTGCCCATCAGTATCTACTGATACTGATGTGGATAAAAAGCTTTGATACATTTACACAATGGAATACTAATCAGTCATAAAGAGGAAATCTTACCTTTTGGAACAGCATGGATATACCTGGAGAATATTATGCTAAGTGAAATAAGACAGTAAAAAAAGAAAAATACCATAAGAATTCACTTATATGTGGAATATGACGAACAAAATAATCAGGCAAAGTAAACAGAGATGGACTCATTGATACAGACAGCAGACTGATGACTGTTATCAGGTAGCAGATTGGTGGGGGGACAAGGTGAAAAATTTGAAGGGATTAAGAAAAATAACTTATATGCACACACATACACCAGTATGGTGATTACCAGAGGAAAGGTGAGTGGGAGGATGTAGAATGTAAATGGGGGATAAATGGTGAGGGAATGGGACTTGGCTTTGGATGGTGAACACACAATACAATATGTAGATGATATATTATAGAATTGTACACTTGAAACCTGCACAATTTTATTAACCAATGTTACCCCAATTCAATAAAAATTAAAAAGAAAAAATATCAGAAAGTAAACACTGCTTATGATTGTGAGAAAGTATTTTATAGATTTTCTACAAGTATTTGTTTACTAAGTAAATTGTATAAATTGTATAAATTGTATAAATTGTATAAATTACTTATAGCCTAAGTAAATTGTATAAATTGTTTATACTGAAATGATTCTTTGAAGAGTATGATGGTCTATTATTTGTAACCTTAAAATTTTTTTGAGATATAATATTAAAATAAAAAATTCAATTTACAATGTAGGAGTTTAGTGAGTTTTGAAAACATATATACATAGTCATCTGTCCACCACTGTAATTATGGTATAGGACATTTCTTTCTCCTACAAAGTAATGTGTCTTTTAGTAGTCAACTCTCTTTTTCTGTCCTGGCCCTGTATAAAAAATTATTTGTTTTCTGTCATTACTTTTGACTTATTAGAATTTTATGTAAATTGAATCACAGACGATGTAATCTTGGGTCTGGCATCTTCCACGTAGCATTTTGAAATAGTATACTATTTATAGAGATCTTCTACAAATATTTATTCTGTAAGTAAAATATTAGATTAAAATGACTGCCTGTCAAGGTTGCCAATGAATTTACATATTTTGCCAAGGAAAAATGTTATTTTTAAAGTGTGTTAATTATTTAAGTGTGTGAGCATCAGAGGCTTAAGTGTGTATTTGTAAAGGTGTTCTCACCTGTTATTTAAAAGGAAAAAAGTATTAAACATGAAGCAAACTTTCCAATCTCCTTTGACATTCTTTTCAGCTTCTTACAGTATTTGTAAATTTATGTAGCTTGTGGAAACATTTTATCTTTACAAAAATTTTAGACTTTTTTTTGCATCATAAGGTACTTAAGAGAGTATAAGAAAGAAATTTATTCATTGAGTTGGTATTCAAGAGAGAGAAGTCGCAGTCTTAACTTTGCTCTTAAGTTGCACATCCTTTGGGCCTTGTTTATAACACCTGTTTAATTTGGCTCTTTTTTAAAAGACTTTATTTATTTTTAGAAAGCAGGGAAAGGGAAGGAGAAAGAGAGGGGGAGAAACACCAATGTGTGATTGCCTCTTGCATGCCCCCTACTGGGTGCCTGGCCCACAACCCAGACATGTGACCTGACTGGGAATCAAACTGGTGACCCTCTGGTTCACAGGCCAGCTCTCAGTCCACTGAGCTACACCAGCCAGGTCCAATTGGGCTCTTTTTTGAACAAAGAATGATGTGTAAAATAAAACAGTAATACACGTTGTGAGAATAAAAATGCTAGGCTCGGAGAATTGAACTTTGACTTCATTACCACTGAGTTATAGCCAACTGCCCTAATAAACTTTATTTTTCGCTTTACTTAATAATATAAAATATTTGTATTAACAACTTTTTATTTTAATTTTAAAGCCAGAAAACTGTACTTGAAAAATAATTAAATAAATTAAAAAAAAACAGAAAAGAAACTTGTGGAGATGTTTCTATTATATTCTTTTTACCGGCTTAAGTTCTTTTAGGACTCTTGGAAATATCCAGGAAAAGGGATAGAGCTAAATAAATTGTTTAATAGTATGTACTATTCTTTGTCACACTTTTTAACATATTTTACTGCATTTAATCCTTACACAGACTTGAGAAATATTATTTCCATTTCATAGTCAAGAAAACTGAGTCTAAGGAGACTATTTTCTCCAAAAAATATGTATTAGGTATTGAAACTAGAAATGTAATGAATGGCTCCTTGACTCCAAAGTTCATGCTGCATTCTACTTGAGAATATGGAAAACTAAGCAAATGACTATGAGTTTTGAAAGTTTATCACTGTATCTCAGTGATAGATATTCCTGTTCTCTCAGCCCTAGATTTTGGTTTAATTTGGATTTACTCAGAGGCCATGGAATAAGAACGGGCATCCTGGGCTACCCGTGCAAAAAGCCTCACAGCCATTTCACCTCCACATGGTTAAGGGTTGACGCCGCTCAGGAAACTGGGAATCTTATTTCCCAGCATTCACAGACTTCAAAAGGAGCTGGACTGTGACAGGGAACCAGCTAAGCTGCCTTGATGATCATGCAACAGTGTTGTGTGTATCCCAAAGGATGGTATTTTTAAATGGGAGAAGGAATTCCAGGTGCAGCCCTGAGCTAATCTGGCAAAGGGTGGAGGGGTTATTGATTTTTGGGTATTTTAAAGGGAATGGACTTTGAGGCAGAAGTCTGTTATACTTCCAAA
This sequence comes from Sturnira hondurensis, assembly GCF_014824575.4. Classification (NCBI taxonomy): domain Eukaryota; kingdom Metazoa; phylum Chordata; class Mammalia; order Chiroptera; family Phyllostomidae; genus Sturnira; species Sturnira hondurensis. The sequence goes on from NW_028085098.1 coordinate 1,657,113, forward strand.
ATTGTGTAGCTTTTAAATAAAAGACTTCTTTCCTTTTTCACCAAACCTCTGCCTTTGGGATTTATGGGCAGTGGGAAGCAAATCCCCACATGGCTATTTGGTAACAAACATACCTAAATATAGAAAAGATACATTAGAAATATGGTATCAAAAAACTATGGTACATATACACAATGGAATTCTATGCCTCAGAAAGAAAGAAGGAGCTCCTACCTTTTGCAACAGTGTGGATGGAACTGGAAAACATTATGCTGAGGGAAATAAGCCAGCTGTTGAAGGACAAATACCATATGATCTCACCTTTAACAGGAAGCTAAACAACAAAACAAACAAGCAAGCAAAATATAACCAAAGACACTGAAATAGAGAACAGGCTGACAGTGACCAGAGGGGAGAGGGGAGAGAATTTCAGGGGAAATAGGGGAGGGATTTAGAGGAACATATATAAAGAATACATGGACAACTGAGAAGGGTAGAAATGGCAGGAAGTGGGGGAGCACAGGGGTGGGATGGGATGGGAGTAATAGACAGAAAACTGTACTTGAAAAATAATTTTTTAAAAAAGAAAAAAAAGAAAGAAAGTTGCTATTCGTCCAAAAAAAGAAATATGGTATAAAAGATTAAAATGACTCACCTATTTAGGGTATTTCCGTGAATGGAGCTTGTAGGACAAGAAGTTTTCTGGGAGAGTCAGTGAGTGGTGAGTGAAGATGAAGGCCTATGATATTACTGTAGACTGCTATAGACTTTATAAACACTGTATACTTAGGTTACACTAAATTTATAACTTTTTTCATCAAAAATAATCTCAGCTTACTGTGACTTTTATACTTTATAAACTTTTCTTTTAAGTTTTTGTTAATTTGTTGACTCATAATAAAACTTAGCCCAAAACACACATTGTACAGTTGTATAAAAATATTTTCTTTATATCCTTATTCTTTGAGTTTTTTTATTGTAAAAATGTTTTTATTTTTTAAGTTAAAACTAGGACATAAACACACACATTACCTTCAACATATCCAGGGTCAGGATCATCAATATCACTGTCCTCTACCTCTTCTCACCGGAAGGTCTTCATGGGCAATAACGTGCATGGGGCTGCCATCTCCTACGATAACTACACCTTCTTGTTAACAACACCTCCGGAATGCTTCACGAAGGGCATTCTTGAGGCTCTTTTTGAGAAACTGTCACTCTTTTCAGGACTATGTCCATGGTGGTTTCTGATTTTCATCGTAGATGTGCTTTTAACCAGAGAATGCACCATGCACATTCCTCCCTGAAAATGAAAACCTTTTACTGTTAGAGTTTATCTTTTTTATATTTTTAAAGGAGCTTGTTGAGGTCTGCAAAAAACTGTTGAATCCTTCACTGAATTTTTTCAGAGGAAGGGGTTCTCTTTTTCTTCTCCTACAGGTCTCTCTTGTCTATTCTTCAACTATACGTTCTTGCTCCAGTTCCAGTTCCAGTTCCAGTAACTCCTTATTAATTTCTCAGGAACCATCTCCAAGTGCTCCTAAACATCACCCTCGTACACACCCAGGTTAAAGTTGTTTGCCATTTCAACCACAGCCTTGTCGATTTTTGCAATCTTTTCATCATTGGCAAATCTTTTAAAGTCGTGTACAAACCTATTGAATGTCTTCCATTTACCATTCATACACTCATTGGTAACATCAGCCCAAGCAAGGTTCTTAATGCAGTCATAGATGTAATCCTTGCAGAAATGCATCAGTGTCTTCCTCAGTTGCCCTAATAGCTTGGTTAAATGTCCCCCTCAGGTAGTAGGCCTTAAATAATGCTATAACTTCTTGATTCATTGGTTGGATCAAAGAGATGGTGTTTGGAGGGGAAAACACCATTTTGATATTGCAGTGAAGATAACCAGTAAAAGGAAGATGCCCAGGGGTGTTAATAATAAGCAAAGTGATGAAACAAAATGTTATTCTCCAAGTAGTATTTCTTCATCTTGCTCTCATAGCTATTCGGGAGGATGCTTGGAAGAGTAGATGGGTTATCTTCGACTTCTTATTGGTCTTGTAGTATATTAGCCATGTGTGCTTATTGGTATAACTGAAGGCCCTGGGGTTTTCACTGTGCCAGATCACAAAGAGTTTCAATGTGTAGATTGCAACATTGGCCCCAAGCAAGATAGTTACATTGTCCTTAAGAGCCTTGAGACCTGACAGTGACTTCTCAAGGATCAGAGTCCTTTTAGGCATTTGTTTCCAGAATAGAGAATTTTAATCTATATTGAATATTTGCTCTGTTAAGTAATTTTTCTCCATAATCTTCTTATCTCGACTTCCAAAAATTCTTTAGCAGTCTTCACATCAGCACTCACAACTCACCACTCTTTCTTTTTTTGTGTGCATATATATTTACAATGTTTATGTCTTCTTTTTAAAATTTTTTTATTTAATTATTATTTAAATACAGTTTTCTGTCTTTACTCCCTTCCCAACTCATCCCCCCAGTGCTCCCCACCTCCCGCCCACTTCCACCCCCCTTAGTTGTTGTCCATGTGTCCTTTATACTAGTTCCTCTAAATCCCTCCCCCTTTTCCCCTGAAATTCCCTCCCCTCTCCCCTCTGGTCACTGTCCCCCTGTTCTCTATTTCAGTGTCTTTGGTTTTATTTTGCTTGCTTGTTTGTTTTGTTATTTAGCTTCCTATTAAAGGTGAGATCACTTTCATATTATGTAGTGAATAATAATTCTTGACTCATTTAAGCCACCCAGAGCTATCAGTAAACTCAACATTACAGGCAGTTTCAGCCTTTTCTTTCAAAATTGCAAACAAGTTTTTGCATTGGCTGTGATCATCATGTTGCCGAGAGGGATACACTTTTGTGTCTGGTCCTTAATCCAGGTCATTAGAAGTTTCTCAATGTCTAATATAAGCTCTTCTCCAACTTTTGTTAGTGTAATTGCCTTTAATGAAGCACATCCTTTAACAACTTTAATCACTTTGGCTCATATTCATGAAGATCATAGCTATGCTGGAATGGGATGTGCCTGACTGACAAGCAATAACCACCACTGATTTTCCACCTTTGCAGTCCTTAATCACATTTAATTTTGTTTCTAGGTCAGTCACTTGATTTGGCCTCTTACTGGCAACATTAGAGTGGATCACATATGTTTAGGGACCAAGGTGAACAAAACAACATGGGATGAAATCAAGCAGAACAGAAAATGATTCAATCAAGAGACACAGTAATCACAAAATGTATGTGGCTGCTGCTGGTATAACAAAGCATACTGTTTTATAGCAAACTGTTTTTATAACTAGAAAGAACACACTGTAAAATAGTGATAAAAAGTATAGTACAATAATAAAAATATGCTACAATAAATATATAAACCAGTAACATAGTTGTTTATTATGAATATTAAGTATTATGTAATGTACATAATAATATGTACTATACTTTTATATGATGGGTGGTACTGCAGCTTTGTTTACACAAGCATCACCACAGATGGGTGGGTACTGCGTGGTGCTATGATGTCACGATGGCTACAGAATCACCAGGGGATAAGAACTTTTCGGGTCCATTATAATCTATGGGATGACCATTGTATATACGATCCATTGCTGGCTGAAACATTGTTATGCAGTGCATGACTGTAAGCAGAGAATTTAGGCTCATGTCACACTAATTTTTGTTCAAAACAGATCTGTCACTCTTTGCTGGAGATATTAGGAACTTGATCTTTCTATGCAACATCTATGGACTGAATATTTGTGTGCCTCTAAAATTCATATGCTGAAACTCTAACACCTGATGTGAGGGGTAGTATTTAGAGGTGGGAGGTAATTAGGGCTAGATTAGCTCATCAGGGTGGGTCCTCATGATGGGATTAGTGCTTTTATAAAAAGAAAAGTCACGGGGTCTCATTCTCCCCACATAAGTACCAAGAAATGGCAATGAGACAGCATAACCAGAAATAAGTTCTATTACCATCCTGGCATCCTGATTTTGGACTTCCAACCTCCAGAACTGTGAAAAATAAATGTTTGTTGTTTGAGCCACTGACACTGTGGTAAGTTGTTCCAGCAGCCTGGAACTGACTGAGACAGCTACCCAAGGGATTTTCCAGTTGATAAGATACAGACCAAATAAATACAGCCTGTTTCTTCAGATGGCGTGAAAGGCACTGGTAGGGAATAGGATTTTATTGATGTTAGAGAGAGGAAGCGGCAGGGAGAGACAGAGAGAGAGAGAGAGATCAATGTCAGGTAGAAGTATTGATTGATTGCCTCTTGGATGTACCCTGACCCCACTCTGGGGCTTTGGGGACCAAGTCCACAACCTAGGCATGTGCACTGATCGGTGATCCAACCCATGGCATTGTTGGTGTATGGGATGATGCTCCAATCACCTGAGTCACCCAGCCAGGGCTAGAGTGATTTTGAATAATGATTTAAACTATGTTATACTGTCTTCTGAGGAATAAGAAGACTAATGTTTGGACTTTATTGATAATGAGAATGAAATGAAATAACATATATGCAGGTACCTAGCACTAATGCCTGGTACCTAGAAGGTATTTAATATTGTATGCTCATTTATTTTTATTTATAGTTTTTCCTGTCAGCACTTCTTATTTCATGATCCACTTTTTTAACAGAAATTTTTTATTCTTGCTTTTACAGCCACTTTGCACATATATGGGTTATCCACAGAGGTTTTTCCTTACATTTGTTATGTAAGCAGACTGGTTTATTCTATAGCTGGTTCTTCTTTTCTCTTAATAACAGACCTTATATCTTCTTTTGCTGTAGATTGTGGGAGGTACAAAAAATTTTTATTTATGTCCTTACACATGAAACTGCCAATACTTAATGAATAAATGACCTGACTCCTGGCCTTCAAGTATCTTTGAATTCAATGAGCAGACAAGACTCTTGCAAGAAACCATTAGAGCTTAACAAACCATAATATATAGTCAAACACCAAGCTTGACAGAAAGTGATGCTTAAGTTTAGAGAAGCATCTTACTTAGGGATCACTAAGCAGTATGAGAAATGGAGAGCAGGAACCATGACCTAATTAAATATTAGTTTATTTCCCAACGCTAGGTAGTGGCTTGTAATGATGTTACTAGACAGTAAGCAGCTAAAATATATTAATTCAGGAGTTACAAAGGAAGCATCTTGTTCATCTTAGATTGTAAGCTTTTAAAAATCATTTTTTAGAACTAGAGAAGATATTAGTACACATAATTTAGATTATCAATTTAGCAGAACTAGAGGCTAAGTTAACAGGATATTTTTACCTGCTTCTCTGTGTTCTTCACCTTTTGAATGAAAAAAATTTTACCATCTTTTCTTCAGTTATCTAGGAGGCTTATTTTTATTTTTTATAGCAGTATTGAGGTGTTAATGATGTAAATACATTGCACATTTTTATAATGCACAGTTTGACAGGCTTGACGTATGTGTTGTACACACAAATGATGAAGCCCCATCGAATGAGATAATAAACAATCATTAGTTTCCAAGATTTTCTCATGGCCATTTAGAATCTGTTTTTTCTTTCTTTTTAAAAAAATATTTTATTTGTTTATTTTTAGAGAGAGGGGAAGGGCAGGGAAGGAGAAAGAGTGGGAGAGAAACATCAATGTGTGGTTGTCTCTCATGTGTCCCTTACTGGGGACCTGGCCTGCAACCCAGGCATGTGCCCTGACTGGGAATCAAACCAACGACCCTTTGCTTCACAGGCCTGTGCTCAGTCCACTGAGCCACACAAGCCAGGGCAAGAATCTGTTTTTTCTAATCATCCCTCCTCATTCTAACCCTAAACAGTCACTGAGCCTACTTTCTGTGCTGTAGAGTTGTGTGCATTTTCTAGTACTGTACGTGGATGAAATCACACAGCATGTACACTTTCACTTATTTTTTTTTTACCTACCTTCCTTCACTCAGTATAATTATTTTGAGATTCTTCCATTTTTTGTGTGTGCATATCAGTCATCTTCTTTTATTGCTGAGCAGTATTCAATTTTATAGACATACCTCATCTTTTCTACTCATGTATTAGTTTTCTATTGCTGTCATAACAAATTCCCACAATCATAATGACTTTAGTTTTTTTTAAAGATTTCATTTATTTATCTTTAGAAAGAGAGAAGGGAGGGAGAAAGAGAGGAGAGAAACATCAATGTGCGGTTGCCTCTTGCATGTCCCTCCCTGAGGACCTGGCCTGCAACTCAGGCATGTGCCCTGACTGGGAATTCAATGGGCAACCCTTTGGTTATCAGGCTGGTGCTCAGTGAGCCACACCAGCCAGGGCTCGTAATAGTTTTAAAGCAAAACCCATTCTTAGCTTAAGGTTTTATAGGTCAGAAATCTGGGCAATCTCAGCTGGGTTTACTGCTTAGAATCTCACAAGGTCAAAAACAAGATGTTGGTTAGGCTGAGCTCTAGAGGCTCTAGGGAAGAGTCCATTTTGAGGTACCGTATTTTTCAGACCATAAGATGCCCCTAGGTTTTAGAGGAAAATAGGAAAAAAATTGAAGCAAAAAACATGGTAAAATATTTAGTAACATAAATTACGTAATATTTCACCAATGTAAATGTAAACAGAACTCAACAGCAGCATTAACAACCATTATTCTTCCCAAATTCGGGGGTGTGCATCTTATAGTCTAAAAAATATGGTATTTTAGGTTTGCTAGCAATTTCGTTTTGTTCCTTTGCTGGGTGTCAGCCAGGAGTCAGCTGCTCTCCCTGCCTTTGCACACAGCTACCTTCAGCTTCAGTATCACAATAGCACAGTTGAGTCCGTTTTACCCTTTGATATCCCCAGTACTGCCATCTAGAAAGTCTGCTTTTAAAATGATAAACAATGAGAACTTTACTTCTTCCTTTTCAATTTGAATACCTTTTAATTCTATTTATTTTCTGATTGTGGTGGCTAGGACTTCCAGTACTATGTTGAATACGAGAATAGGTGTCTTCATCCCTGATTGTAGAAAAAAGCTTTTAGCTCTTCACTGTTGAATATGATATTAATGGTAGGCTTGTCATATCTGCTAGGTGTCTTCCTTCTACACTAAATTTAGTTGAGAGTTTTTATTGTAAATCGATGTCAAATTTTGTCAAATGCTTTTTCTGTATTTACCTAGGTGATATGGCAGTTCTCCACTTGGTTTATATGGTATATCACATAGGACAATGGCGGTCTTGTAGAGTGAGTTTGGAAACTTCAAATTTTTGGAACTATTTGAGAAGAATAGGAATTAATTCTTTGAATGTTTGGTAGGATTCACCTGTGAAGCTGTCTGGTTCTAGATTTTTGTTCATTGGGAGGTTTTTTTTTATTACTGATTCAATCAGTATGTGTGTGTGTCTTTTTATCTGAAGCAAATTTTTATAGGCAGCATATGCATGGTAGATATTTTTCTTTATCCATTCAGCCACCCTTTGTCTTTTGATTGTAACATTTAGTCCATTTACATTAAAGTTATTATGGATAGGAGTGCACTTATTGGCATTTCATTAATTATTTTCTGATTTCTTCTCTTACTTTCTTTTCTTGTACGTTGATGGCTTTTTTGTATTTTAGTGATTTGTTTGGGTTCCTTTTTCTTTGCTATTTTTGTATCTATTATAGGTTATGGTTTGTGGTTACCATAACATTCACATAAAGCAGGCTATATTGGTAGCATATAAGGTTTAAATTGATGGTCACTTAAGTTAGAATCCATTCTAAAAGCACTACATATTTTTACTCCCCTACCAAGTTTATGTTTTTTGACATCATATTTTACATATTTTTTGTGTGTATTCCTGAATTTATTACTGTAGTTATACATGCGCCTACTGCTTTTTTCTTTTAACCTTCATACTAGCTTTATAATTGGTTGATCTACATTTACTAAATATTTGCCTTTATTGGTGAGATTTTACCTTTAAAAATCTTTTTAAAAAATTTTAAACCTTACCTGAGGATATGTTTTTTATTGAGACAGGAAGAGTGAGGGAGGGAGGGAGAAAGAGAGAGATCACTTTGAGAGAGAGACATGGATCAGTTTCCTCCTGCATGTGCCCCGACAGGGGATCAAACCTGAAACCTAGGTATGTGCCCTTACCAGAAATGAAACCCACAACATTTCAGTTTATGGAATGAGGCTCTAACCAACTGAGCCACTGAGCCAAGGTGAGATTTTCTCTTTTAAATATATCTTTTATTTTTAGTTATGACCTTGTCTTTTCCACTTAAAGAGGTCTCTTTAACATTTTTTGTAATGCTAATTCAGTGTTGATGAACTCCTTTAGCTTTTGCTTGCCTGTGAAATTTTTTACTTCTTCATTTCTGAACAATAATCTTGATGAACATAATATTCTTAGTTTTAGGATTTTACTTTTTAAATTTTTAATATATCATGCCATTCCCTCTGGCATGTCAAGTTTCTGCAGAAAATTAGCTTATAATCATATGGGGGATCCACTGTACATAACTAGCTGCTTCTTTATTTATTTATTTTTGTTTTTTAGAATTTTTATGTTTATTTGAGCCAAACTGATGACATATGCTGGGGAGCAAAATCTCAAATGCTCCTGTTGTGCTACTTTTAAGATTTTCTCTTCAACTTTTGGCATTTTAATTACAATGTGTTTTGGTGTGGACCATTGGATTTTTTGTTTGGGGTTTGTTGTGCTTCCTAGACTTAGATGTTTATTTCCTTTACCAAGATCAGAAAGTTTTCAGCCGTTATTTCTTCAAATAGGTTTTCTGTCTCTTTCCCTTTTCCTTCTAGGACCCCCATGATTTGAATGTTGCTCTGTTTAATGTTGTCTGAGAGGCCTTATAAATTATTTTCATTTTTTGAATTCTTTTTTTCTTTTTGCCATTCTAATACTATGATTTCTACTACTTGTCTTCTAGTTCACTAGATCACTCTTCTACATCATATAATTAATTAATGATTCTCTCTAGTGTATTTACATTTCAGTTATTGTATTCTTCAGTTCTGATTGCTTTAAAAATAATTTCTACCTCTTTGTTGAATTTCTCACTGGTTTCATCTGTTCTTCTCCTGAGTTTGTTGAGAATCCTCATAACTAGTGTTTTGAATTGTTTTTTAAAAATTGTATTTTATTGATTATGCTACTACAGTTCTGATTTTCCCCCCTTTGTCTTCCTCCACCCAGCATCCCTTATTTCCTCAGGCAGTCCCTCCACCATTGTTCCTGTCCCTGGGTCCTGTGTATAAGTTCTTTGACTACTCCATTACCTATACTGCACTTTACATCCCCATGGGTATTCTGTAACTACCTATTTGTATTTCTTAATTCCTTTACCCCTTCACCCATTCTCTCTCCCTTCTCCCATCTGGCAACCATTTGGTACCTAACTTCTTTTCTCTTGCTGCTTTTAAGAGTCTCTCTTTATCTTTAACCTTAGGCCTTTTAATAATGATGTGTCTTGGAGTGGGCCTTTTTGCATACACCATAACTGGGACTCTCTGTGCTTCCTGGACTTGCCTGTCTATTTTCCGTCACCAAATTAAGGAAGTTTTCACTATTTTTTCATATAGATTTCCCATTTCTTGCTCTTTCTTTTCTCCTTCTGGCACCCCTATGAGCCAAATGTTGGACCTCTTGAAGTTGTCCCAGAGGCTATTTATACTATCCTCATTTTTATGGATACTTTTTTTCTTCTTGTTTTTTTTTTTTTGCTTCCTTGTGTTCCAAATCAATGATTTGATTCTTGGCTTTGTCCATTCTACCTTTGTTTCTCTGTAAATTGTTCTATATTTCAATTAGTGTATCCTTCATTTCTGAGTGGGTCCTTTTCATGTGCTGAGGTCCTCACTAAGTTCCTTCAGCATCCTTATAACCAATATTTTGAATTTTGCATCTGATAGATTGCTTATCTCCATTTCATTTAGCTCTTTTTCTGGAGTTTTTATCTGATCTTTCATTTGGGCCATGTGTCTTTGTCTTATCATTTTGACAGCCTCTTTGTGTTTATTTCTATGTGTTAGGTAGAGTTGCTTGGACTTTGTGTCTTGGTAGTGTGGCCTAATGTAGAAGGTGCCTGTAGGGTCCAGTTGCACAGCCTCCTCTAACACCCAAGCTGGGTACTTGAGGTGTGCCCTTCATGTGAACTGAGTATACTCTCCTCTTGTAGTTGAAGCTTGGTTGCTGTTGGCAGATCAACAGGAGGGATGTACTCAGGCCAGTCAGCTGCATGGATTGGCTGTGACTACAGACCACCACTGTCTGTGGAGGACCAGCTTTGCAGGGGCAGAGTGGTGGTTCTCCAATGTGGTCTGTAGCTGTGCTGGGTGTGCTGGCCCTGGGGTTTCCTGAGTGATGCAGGTCAAGTTCAGCCCCCACTTGTGTTTTGCCTAGGGCACCCTGCCTGAACCGTAATGCAATCTGAGATGGGTGCTATTTGTGCTGGGTTTGGAGATTCCCAGCTGAAACCAAGCTGTGAGTCTAATCTGGCTGCACCTAGGGCTCACTGAAGCTGGCTGTTGCTTGTTTGATAGGAGTTAGGAGCCAATGCCAGTATTCTTAAGGAAAAGCAGCTTGGTTGGTCCTTTAAATTGTGTAGGGCAGAGCATCTGGGGATCTTGAAGGAGGCTCAAACAGTGCTAGCCATGTTGTTGGAGTCTCAGATATGGCACCAGCCTACAGGCTCTGTTGGGGGAGGGATTAAGCAAAGGGGCAATTGTCTTTGCTTGCCTTGATGCCAGACACTTCATCTTCTTGTATACTACTGGTACTTTTCAAGCTGCTACACCAGTGCTTGAGCTCTGAGAAAGAGTGAGTCTGTGTAGGTGAGTATGTGTGTGTGGTTTCTGTAAGAGGATCTTCTTGGGGCTCCTGAAGTTTATTCTACCAACTCAATCCCTGCTGCTTTTTGTAGCTAGAGGTTTTGGGTACTTATCTTCCTGGCACTGGAATCCTAAGCTGGAAGACCTGGTGTGAGTCTGGGACTCTTTGAGCCTGAGATATCCTTCCTGAATTTTTATTCACATGGGTGTGGGACCAACCCTTTCAGTGTCTTTGCCCCTCCTACCAGTCTGGATGGATGTGATTTCTTGTCAGACTTCTATTCAGTTTCATTTCTGATGTTCCTGAGTGATAGTTGTTTTATATTTTAGTTGTAATTTCATGTGGTTGTGCGAAGATCAAGCCATGTCTGCCTATGCCACCATCTTGACCAGAAGTTTGTTTTGAAGTCTTTATTGAGTAGATTGCTTGTCTCTTTCATTTAGTTCTTTTTCTGGAATTTTGTGCTGTTCTTTGGAACATATTTCTATGTCTCATCATTTTGGCTATCTCTTTGTGTTTATTTCTATGACTTAGGCAAAAAAAAAAACAACTTTCTGTTTCTCTTGAAGAAGTAACCTTGTGTAGGGGCTTCTGCTTTGTAAATTGCATGCCCTGGGTGTCTTTAGTAGTATAGCTGGAACAGGTATGGGCTACAGGGGGATCCTGGGCCAAACTATATAAGGGTCTCTTTGGAGGGCTGGCTGGGGCTGTAGCTGTAGCCCACTTAGGAGACAGGAAGTCCTGGGGTCAGGCTGCATTGAGGCCACTTTGCAGGCAGGTTGAAGCTGTAGCTATAGCGGGTATAGGCTAAGGGAAGACCTGGTGGCAATCTGCACTGGAGCTGCCTTGGCAGGCCATTGGAATTGGAGTTGGAGTGGGCTCAGATCATGGAGTCTCAGGTACAAGCATTCCAGGCCTGCAGCTATTACGGGTGAGTGCAACCTCAGGGACTCCCAAGAGCAAACAGAGCAGGGGTCACCTTAGCAGGCTGTTGGAAGCTATAGCTGGCTGTGGGGATACGAAGGGTAAGCTGCATTGAAGCCCAGAGTTTTGGTTGAAATGGGCAAGGTCTATGGGGAGTCCTGAGGATAAGCCATGGAGCTGGTGTGGACTTGAGGCCTGGGGTACCCTGGGACAGCCTTGGCTGCTGGGCTAGGGTGTCTGAATTGTGCTCCTGTACATGTGATCAAGATAGAAGGGAGGGCAACGGTGCTTTCCAGTGCTTCTGACACTGGAGAGAGTTTCCATAGCTTCCCTCCCATTTGGCAAATGCTCTAGGGTTAGTAAATGGATTTTCTTCCTGTACAGTTCAGATGCCCTTTAAACCACTTATTTTTTTTTTTTTCTTCAGGGTAGGCGAGTGTGCCCTTGGGCTCTTAAGTGATCCCTCCCTATGTCAGGTCACTGTGTTTAGGGTGGGATTCTCCTAGTACCTACTGTGTGATATCTCTTCTACCTGTTTTATATGGTCTCTGTCATTCATCATGCAAAAGCTGTTTGGTCAGCTTTCAGTTCTTCAGGGAGAATTGCTCTATCAGTTGTAAATTTTTTGTGCTCATAGGAGGAGGTGAGTTCAGGATGTTCCCACACTGCCATCTTGTACTGGGAGCTACCTGCACCCCCCTTCCCCTCTTTTTTTATGCCAGGATTTCAGAGGCAATCTATTATTTTACCATCTTTTGCCATCTGGATAGGCTAACAATTCCCCAAACCAGCAAGTTCTGATCTGTCAACAGTTCCTTCCTAAAATTATCTCCTCTTGCATTTTGCTATATGCAGCAAGAAGAAACCAGGGAGCATTTTCAGGACTTTGTTTGAAATGTAAACGAACTGTGATTATCTTAGCACAACACAGAAGTAACCTATTTCAACATAGAAATAGGCATTCCATTTTGTCCTCCTAAATTTTGTACCATTCAACTGTTTTCCCATCATGAGGACATTTTATGTGCGTGTGTGTTTTTTTAAGCTAGTTTAAAAGTGGCCATGGACAACAGTGTGATTATTGTGAGGGGTGGGGGGTGGATGGAGGTGGCAGAGGATGTAGGGAGGGTATATGGCAATAGAAAAAGTACAATAAAGTGAGTAACTATTATCATTGCTGTTTTACAGATGATGAAAGGGAGAGTCAAGAATGTTAAGTACTTACCAAGGTCATACAACTAGTAAGAGGCAAAACTAGAATTCAGAGTCAAGTAGATAAGAGTCTAAACCCTTTAATGTTGACTATCCACAACCATCTCCACTGTGCATTGTGCCATGTGCTATAAGTAAAGCCAGAGTGTGCTTCTTTCTAGCATAAAGTTTAGTACTTTCTCGTTACAAATATGGAAATGAATCAGTGTGTACCTGTTTTTTTTCTGGTTTCTACAGTGAGGTAGTGTGTGCTCTAGTTGTTCTTACTAACTAGCCATCTATTAAATGCCAACCTTCAGATATCATTAATTTTGAATGTTGAGAAATAAGGTCTATTTCTTGAGACCAATTGAAAGCTGGAAATATCATTTGTCTTGATGAAGCAGAGGAGTGGATAAAATAAATAATCCAGTTGATTTTCTTTCAAATTATTGTAAGAGACATTATTAAAGAATAAAATGGCCCTGGCTGATGTGGCTCAGTGGATTGAGTGCTGGCCTGCAAACTAAAGGGTCACTGGTTCTATTCCCAGTTGGGGCACATGCCTGGGTTGTGGGTTAGGACCCCAGTGGGGGTAATGAAGCTACACATTGATGTTTCTCTCTCTCTTTCTCCTTCTCTTTCCCTTTCTCTAAAAATAAATAAATGAAATCTTTTAAAATAAAAAAGAATAAAATGGCAACTCTGAATAACCAAGACATTTGTAGAATAAACCTCTGTAGAATATGACATCTGTAAGTAATTTTCAACCTTTATTCATTTTCTTATTTTCTCTGAGTATTTTAGCTATTGCATTTTGTAGTTGCTTATCATTCCTTCTCATTTGCCATATACTCTAAATAGTTTTTTCTTTTTTTGAGAGCTTTAGATTGGTTGAAACATTAAAGGCGATATATTCTAAATTGAGGAAAAACATTTTAGTTGCAAAATTAGAGCTGACATGTGACTATAGGGACCTTCAGTGCTGGAAATGAGATTCCCTGATTCACTTGAGTGGATTTGCTCTGCTTTCACTTCATTTGCAACCACTTGTAAACAGATATTTTTATATTATTTAAAATATGTTTATGTTACTTACATTGGTATAAGAACTATAATTACTTGGCCAAAACATCAATGGTGCATGAGGATTCTTGTGTTTTTAGTTTTTTCTTGGTTGAGATCAGGTTACCAATGAAGGTGTTATATACATATATATGCAAAGATAAGCAGTTTTTTTTTTTTTAAACTTCATATGAGAGCATGCTTCTTGATTTTAGAGAGAGGAGAAGGGATGGAGAGAGAGAGGGAGAGAAATGTTGGTTGGTTGCCTCTTCTACATACCCCAACCAGGGACCAAACCCACAACCTAGTCATGTGTCCTGACCAGGAATCAAACAGGCATACTTTTGGTTTATGGGACCACACCCCAGCCAACTGAGCCACATTGGGAAGGGCTGAAGGTAAGCAGTTTTGACCTAGCAGTTCAGACCTTTGGGAGGTCTTTAGTCCAGGTTAAGAATAATAACAATGACATAATCAATGATTCTATCTTCCATGTGTCAGGCTCTTATTTTTAAAAATATTTTATTTTTTATGCTATTACAGTTGTGTCAATATTCCCCTATTGCCCCCCTCCACCTAGCCTGCTCACCACTTCCAAGAGTTTCATTTAAGAATTAACATAATCCTTATAAAATTTGTAAGGCTATATTGTTATTTTTGGTTTTTGATTTAATTATTTTTTATTTTTATTGTTGACATTATTACAGATATTCCTCATTTCCCCCCTCCCTTGTGCCACTCCCATCCAGCCCCAACTCCTCCTCTGGCCCTCACCTCACTATTTATTGACTGTGTCCATGGGCTATGTATATGTGTTTTTTGGCTAATTTCTTCACCTTTTTAAATCCAGTCACCACAACTCCCTTCTGAGATCTGCCAGTTTGTTCCTATCCATGCCTCTGGCTCTATTTTGTTTGTTAGTTTATTTTGCTCATTAGATTCCACATATAAGTTATATCATATGGTATTTGTCTATTCCTTGAGTGGCTATCTCACCTAGCATAATACTCTCCAGGTCCATCCATGCTGTCTCAAAGGGTAAGAGTTTCTTCTTTTTCTCAGCTGTATAGTATTCCACTGTGTGAATGTGCCACAGCATTTTTTTATCCACTCTTTTACTAATGGGCACTTTGATTGCTTTCAGATCTTGACTATTATAAATAATGCTGTTATGAATACAGAGATGCATATATTCTTTCTGGTGTTTTGAGATTCTTAGTTTTATAGAAGTAATAATAAAATGACTTGCCAAGGCCATGCTGATATTTTGGCTCAATTCTAATTATAAATTTAAATCACATTTTAAATTTATTGTGATGTGTTTTATCAACCAGGATATGGTTTATTTTGGAAAATATTTACTGCGTATTTAGAAAAAAATGTCTTTTCATCTACTGTTTTTTGGAATGTTCTATAAAAATCAAATAGGTAAAATTGGTTTATGGTGTTGTTCAAGTCTTTATATCCTTACTGACTTTCTGTCTACTTATTCTATCAATTACTGATATTTCCAGTATGTTATTTGATTTGTATGTTTCTTCTTCCATTTCTGTAATATTCTGCTTCATGAATTTTGCAGCTCTATATTTGGATGTATGAACATTTCAGATTGTTATACTTAGTTATCACTAGTAAATATACCTGCTAAATTTGCTCAGTTTTATGTCTACTCTGTGTGATGGATATTTATTAGACATTCCAACTTTCTTACAATTATTGTTTTTATGAGATATTCTGTCCGTTATTTTATTTTTAGCTTATCTATGTCTTTATATTTCAAGTGGATTTCTTGTAGAAAAAATATTGTTGGGTTTTGCTTTAAAAATTATTCTGAAAAATCTCTTAATTAGAAGGTTTAGACTATTTATATTTAATATAATTATTGATATGATTGGGATTATATTTATATTTTGTTATTTTTTTTTCTATTTGATTCATCAATTTTTTCCCCTCTATCCTAGAACCCAACTTCTCTTGGATTAATTTTTAAAAATATTTTCACTTTGTGTTAACTATGGTCTATAAGCCATGCTTCTTTTCCTTTTTGGTAGTCATCTAAGGTTTCAAACATCTAACTTTAGCTGCTTATAGTCTACCTTCAAATTATGTTACACTACTTTATATTTTCAGCTCTATGGAGGTATAATTAAGTAGTAAAATTATATCTATTTAAAGTTTACAACATGATGATTGATATATGTTTACACTGAGAAAGGATCCCCACCACCAGGTTACTTAACACATCCATTTTCAGACATATTTATTTATTTTTTGTGAGAACACTTAAGTTTTTCTCTCTAGCAAATTTCATTTATACAATACAGTATTATCAACTGTAGTCACCATGTTATACATTAGATTCTTAGACCTTATTTGTCTTATATTTTAAAGTTTGTACCCTTTTACCAGCCTCTCTTTACTTCCCCCAGTTGTAGCCCTTGCCATCACTATTGTACTTTTTTTAAATGAATTATTTTTTTATAGATTCCACCTATGAGTGATACCATGTAGTATTTGTCTTTCTCTGCTTGGCTTATTTCACTGAGAATAATGTCCTCCAGGTTCATCCATGCAACCATAAATGGTAGAATTTTCTTCTTTTTTAAAGGCTGAATAATGTTCCCTTATGTAATTATATAATAAATATACCTTATCAATATATTTATATAAATAATGGAACATTATTTAGCCTTAAAAACATGAGAGTACAGATACTTTTTGAGACAGTGATTTCATCTTCTTTGGATATGTGGTATTGCTAGATCATATTGTCATGCTATGTTTAATTTCTTGAGGAACTGCCTTATGGTTTTACTGTACATAGTGTCTGTACCAGTTTATAGTCCCACCAAAAGTATACAGGGGTTCTTTTATCCACATCCTTGCTAGTAATTATTTCTTGTCTTTTTGATAATAGACATCCTAACAGGTGTGAAGTGATGTTCATGGTGGTTTTAATTTGAATTTCTCTGATGATTAGCGATGTTTAGCCCCTTTTCATATACCTGTTGGCTAGTTGTAGGTATTCTTTGGAGAGGTGTCTATTCAGGTCATTTGCCCACTTTTAATTGGATTTTAATTGGATTATGAGTTTTTAATGTATTTTAGATATTAATCCTTGATCAGATATGTTGTTTGTAAATGTTTTTCTCACATTTTATTTTGTTGATGGTTTCCTTTGTTCTGCAGTTTGATGTAGTCCCACCTGTTTATTTTTTTATTTTTTAAAATATATTTAATTGATTATGTTATTACAGTTGTCCCATTTTCCTTCTTCACTCCTCTCTGCCCTGCACACCCCCTCCTACCCAGATTCCCCCCTTATTTCATGTCCATGGGTCATACATATACGTTCTTGAGTTTCTACATTTCTTATACTATTCTTACCCTCCCCCCATCTATTTTCTACCTACCGCCTATGCTACTTATTTTCTGTATCTTCTCCCCCCTTCTCTTCCTCCCACTCCCCTGTTGCTAACCTTCCATGTGTTCTTTATTTCTGTGGTTCTGCTCCTGATCTAGCTGTCCTCTTGGTTTGCTTTTGTTTTAGGTGTGGTTGTTAATAACTGTGAGTTTGCTGTCCTTTCACTGTTGATATTTTTCATCTTCTTTTTCTTAGATGAGTCCCTTTAACATTTCATATAATAAGGGCTTGGTGATGATGAACTCCTTGAATTTGACCCTATCTGAGAAGCACTTTATCTGCCCTTCCATTCTAAATGAAAGCTTTGCTGGATAGAATAATCTTGGATGTAGGTCCTTGCCTTTCATGACTTGGAATACTTGTTTCCAGCCCCTTCTTGTCTGTAAGGTCTCTTTTGAGAAATCAGCTGAAAGTTTTATGGGAACTCTTTTGTAGGTACCTGTCTCCTTTTCTCTCACAGCTTCTAGGATTCTTTCCTTCATTTTAATCTTGGCTAATGTAATTATGATGTGCCTTGGTGTGTCCCTCCTTGGGTCCAACTTCTTTGGGACTCTCTGAGCTTCCTGGAATTCCTGAAAGTCTATTTTCTTTGCCAGATTGGGGAAGTTCTCCTTCATTATTTGTTCAAATAACTTTTGCATTTGTTGTTCTTCCCCTTTTTCTTCTGGTACCCCTATAATTTGGATATTGGAACATTTAATGATGTCCTGGAGGTTCCTAATTTTCTCCTCATTTTTTTGAATTCTTGTTTCTTCATTTTTTTCTGATTGGATGTTTCTTTCTTCCTCATGGTTCACTCCTTTGATGTGAGTTCCAGTTTCCTTCCCATCGCTATTGATTATCTGTACATTTCCCTTTATTTCACTTAGTGTAGCCTTCATTTTATTCATCTAATTTGCAACCAAATTCAGCCAATTCTGTGAGCATCCTGATCACTAGTGCTTTGAACTGTGCATCTGATAGGTTGGCTATCTCTTCATCACTTAGTGTTATTTTTCCTGTGGGTTTGATCTGTTCTTTTGTTTGGGCCATTTTTTTGTCTTGATGCTCCTGTTGCATAGTGAGTGGTGGAGCCTTAGATGTTCATCAAGGTGGGGCAACCCAGTTCCTGCATTGTGATGCTGTATGTGGGGTAGGTGTCTGAGAGGGAACAATGGCACTTGCTCCACTCTCTGCCAGATTTCAGTCACTTCCACTCATTTTCCCCAAGCAAATTGGGCCCTTCTGGTGCTGATTCCTGTGTGAGTGGGTTTGTGTATTATCTATGACTCTGTGGGTCTCTCCAAAGAACTCTCCTGTGAGGCTGGGAGTTTCTTCAGCTGCCTCAACACCCACAGGTGTTTTCAATCAGTGGTTTGAGGCTTTCTTTCCCGGAGCTGGGGCCTTGGGTTGCGTGATTTGTCTCACTCCCCAATGTTCCTCCTGGTTTATCTGCATGGATGTGTGACTGCCCCGTCTGTAATCCACTTCCTCACTGGGTCCACCTGCATCAGGTCCATCAGGATGCCTTGATGGCCAGCTGCAGCCTTGTGCTCCCTGCTCCACAATCTGCCACCTCACTGGGTCCTCCAGCTGCCACCTTGCCGAGAGTCTTCTCTGCCCAGCTGCCATCTCTGCCCCTCCTACTGGTTTGGATGAATGTATCTTCTCTAACTTCTTAGTTGTCAGACTTCCATACAGTTTGACTTTCTATCAGTTATGGTTTTTTTTAAAATACTTGTTGTACTTCTTTTGGTTGTGTGAGGAGGCACAATGTGTCTACCTACGCCTCCATCTTGGCTGGAAGTTCTAGACTCCTTCATACATGTTTATTTTTTATTTTGTTGTTCTTTTGGTGTCAAATCAAAAAAACTTATTACCAAGACTGATGTTAAGGATTTTGTTGCTTATGTTTTCTTCTAGGAGTTTTATGGTTTCAGATCTTACATTGAAGTTGTTACTCCATTTTGAGTTTATTTTTGAATATAGTAAAAGATATGGCTCCGGTTTCATTTCTTTGCCTATGACTGTCCAGTTTTCCAACATCATTAGTTGAAAAGAACTATCTTTCTCCATTGTATATTGTTGGCCACTTTGTTTTAAATTAATTGCTTGTATATGTATGGGTGTCTTTCTGGGTTCTCTATTCTCTTTTATTGATCCATGTGTCTGTTTTTTTGTGTTGGTACCATACGTTTTTATTGCTCTAGCTTTGTAGTAGAGTTTGAAATCAAGATGTGCGATGCTGCCAACTTTGTTCTTTCTTAAGATTGCTGTGGCTATTTGGGATCTTTTATGATTCCATACATATTCCATATCACACATTGTATTTGTGATAAAAATATCATTGGTATTTTGATAAAGATTACATTGAATCTGTAGATTGCTTTGAGTATATGAACATTTTAACCATGTTAATTCTTTTGATCCATGATTATAGAATTCCTTTCTATTTATTTGTGTTCTTCACTTTCTTTAATCAGTGTTTTACAGTTTTCAGCATACAGATCTTTTATCTCAGTTAATTTTTTTTCCTAAGTACTTTGTCCTTTTTGATGCTATTTTAAATTGTATTGTTTACTTAATTTTCTTTCAAATAGTTTGTTAGTGATATTTTTGTATGTTGATTTTGTATCCTGAATCCTTACTGAATTTGTCTATTAGTTCTAACAGGTTTTTTTTAAACATTTTATTTATTTATCTTTAGAGTGGAAGGGAAGGAGAGAGGGAGAGAAATATCAATGTATGGTTGCCTCTCATGTGTCCCCCGCTGGGAACCAGGAACTGGTCTGCAACCCAGGCATGTGCCCTGACTGGGAAGCGAACTGCGATCGTGTGGTTCGCGCTCAATCCACTGAGCTACACCAGCCAGGTCTAACAGTTTTTTTGTGAACTCTTTAGGTATCATGTCACCTACAGATACAATTTCACATTTTTCTTTCTGATTTGGATGCCTTTCATTTCTTTTAAGAAAAAGAAATTGCTATCAGTACTACATTGGATAAAAGTAATGAGAGTGAACTTTCTTTTCTTGTTCCTGATTTTAGAAGGAAAATCTTTCAGCTTTTTACCATTGAGTATAATGTTAGCTGTGGGCTTGCTGTATCTGGTCTTTATTATGTAGAGGTATGTTCTCTGTGCACAGTTTGTTGAGAGTTCTTATTATGAAAGGTCATTTTCCCAATTTTTCTGCATTATTTGAGATGATCATAAAAATTTTTAAATCTAAACCTTATTTTGTTAATGTGTTGTACCATATTGTCTGATTTGAATGTTGAACTATCATTGCATTCCTGGAGTAAATCCCACCTGATTATGTGGTATAACCCTTTTAATGTACTGTTGAATATGGTTTGCTAATATCTTGTTGAGGATTTTTATATCTATGTTATCAGGAATATTGGCCTGTAGTGTTTTTTTCTTGTATTTCCCTTGTCTGGCTGTGGCATTATGGTAATGCTGGATTTGTAAAATGAGTTTTGAAGTGTTCCTTCCATTTCTCTTTTTTTGGGAGAGTTTGATAAAGATTGGTACTAATTCTTTTTTAAATGTTTAGTAGAATTCATCAGCGAGTTTGTAGATAGACATAGGGAAAGATGTAGTATTTTGAATTTATGGATTCCAGGAACTATCATGGAATGCCATAGTGGGTGGGTTGATGCGGGGCAGGTTGGTTGTTTCTGGGCGTTGCACATAAGTTGAACGGCTGTGGCAGGACCTAAAGAATAAGCTAGTAAGACAAAATATAAAACAAATGTCAATCATCCTTCTGTATACTGGACTTATGATTAGAGTACTATAACAATGGCTTGGGTGTTGTTTATGAACATTTTGTCTCATACCCATCTCTGAGTTCATTCTGTCTCCTTTCTCCTTTTCTTATTGGCCCATGAAGCACCTGATAAGAACTCCTTCTTATAAGGAGGTCAGCCATCTAGTCTTGTAGCTGCTGAAAACTAAGCCTTGACCTCAAAACTAAAATGAATTTGCTTCTGAGTAGCAAATTGCTTCACCCAATTCTTAATTCTTCAGAGAGAGTAGGCCCTCATGTGGCAACACTCAAAAAGGCATAGAACTTTGGAGTCAGCAGGTTGACCTACAAATCTTATTTGTACCTGTAAGAATACCTCAGCTGGAGGCAAGACCAACTTTATAATATTATTGGGGAGTTTAAAGGAGAAATTCATAAGGACATGCTTTGTAATCTTTATAGCTATTAGTTGTATTTTATTTTTTGGTATTTCTTATCTTTGATTATTGTGAGACCCTAGTAATGTAGCTAGGATTATTCTAGCTACCTGAAAGTCCTTGAAAAACAGATATTAGAAAGAAAAGATTTATGTTTTTGGTGATCCTTTGCAGTTAATTCTGATTTAAAGTTACCTTCAGTTTCTTAGCATGTGGAGAAATAGAAAACTTTTTTTCAACTTGGAGGTAGCCAAGGCAGCATTTAAATTGCTCTTAACTAACAGGATATCAAAGGAATGCAGCCTCCTATGTCAGCACTCCAATAATAGGACCCAGTTAAGCTGAAACCTGGGTAGGAAAGTGAGAAGAGCTACTGTTATCTCCAGAGACATCCTTTCTGGGTGGCCAAGCTTCCAAGCACAGGATTTTGTGCCTTCAGTTAAGAAGCATGCAATAGGATAAAACACAACTGCTCTTCTAAGTCATGTTAGTTATGGCACAGCCCTTCTTCTGGATTGCTTTTTATCCCTCCAAGATGGAGGAGTTGGAAAGAGCCTGACCTCAAGGGTTTTTCTTCAAGAGGAACGTGACATCCTGGTAAAAACTGGGATAGGAGCTGTAAGTAGTCCCCCCATAGAGATCTTCTCTTGGCTCAGGACATGTGATTATTGTGGTTTGCTCCAAACCTGTTGTCTATTTGTTTTGGAAATCATAAATTAGTAAGTGATCAGTGTGACAGTTTGAAATGTTGACAGGCAATATTTATAAGGAACCAACAGTGTGATTTGCAACTGTATTTAACTTTCTCATGGAAATTAACTTCTTAAGGTGCTTTGTAGAGTCATCTTTTTTATTCTTCCTTGTAAAAAATCCTCACCTAAGGATATATTTATTGATTTGAGAGAGAGAGAGAGAAAGAGACATTAATGCACGAGAAACATTGATTGGTTGCCTGCTGGACACACCCTGAAAGGTGACCAAACCTTTGAGGTAGGCTTGTACCCTGACTGGGAATCGAACCTGTGACCTTTTGTTTTATGGGATGACACTTCAACCAATTGAGCCATAACAACCAGGGCTGCCTGCAGAGTCATCTTGACCCGAGCTGTGGGATGGGTTTCTGGGAGGACAGATCCAGTTGTGGAAGGAATTGGGTATATGAGTAGAAGGATGATTGGGGCAGGAAGGAAAAAGCCTCCAAACCACCAGGAGTCTCATATGGGTATTCTCCAGATTATGTTATTCATATCCTTTACAGTATAGTTAAGTCAATGAAAAATGANGACTGGGAATCGAACCTGTGACCTTTTGTTTTATGGGATGACACTTCAACCAATTGAGCCATAACAACCAGGGCTGCCTGCAGAGTCATCTTGACCTGAGCTGTGGGATGGGTTTCTGGGAGGACAGATCCAGTTGTTGAAAGAATTAGATATATGAGTAGAAGGATGATTGGGGCAGGAAGGAAAAAGCCTCCAAACCACCAGGAGTCTCATATGGGTGTTCTCCAGATTATGTTATTCGTATCCCTTACAGTATAGTTAAGTCAATGAAAAATGATTTACACATGAGAATATGTTAATACTGCAAGAAATATGAGTTAAGATAATAGAAAGTAAATAAAAGAAATGCAAAAGAAGCTAAAAATAACAAAGGGAAAAGCAAAAGAATTAGGATAAGTTAAAAATTTTCACAATTATATTTACAATTTTAAAATGAAATATGGACAGAATTAAAAGAATAAAACTGTGTGAAAAGTTAGGTTAGATAAAAAGCTGAAACGGAGTCCAGATGGAAGTAGTTAGACTCTGGCCATGCCTCTCTCACCATGGTTAGCTTTCTTCCCGCCACCTGTCTTCTCCAAATGGTAAGACTCTGCTTGTCTCTTTCCAAGACCTTTCCTTTGTGCTTGAGCTTGCTAAGTTCTCTTGCCTTTTCACTGGGTCAGAAGGCCATTCTCTGTGGCTAACTCAGGTTTGTTCTTCAAGACGAACTTGTGCTTCACCCTCTCTGGAGAACCTCCCTTATCTTAGTCTGGATTAGGGATCCCCTCTGGTATACTCTTTATATAGTTTTATCTTGACATTTATGATTATGTAAGTTGATATATTATAATTGCTCAGTAACTGCTACTACTACTACTATTACTGTGTGGTCTATTTGTAAATTTGTCTCCTCCAATAGACTGAACTTCTTGAGGGCAAGAATCTTAACAGTTTTACCTTTATATTCTAGCACTTACTACAGTACCTGGCCCACAGTGTGCAAGGTTTGCTAAATGAGTAAATCAGTGGTATTAGTCTAAATAAAGCAATCTTAAAGCCACCAAATAAATACACGGGAAACTGCCCTACATAGTTTAAAAAGGACGTTACCAAAAGTGGGCATTTAAAGTATCTGATAACGTAACTCTTAAGTATCATTAAATAAGGAAATAACCATAATTTTAGAATTCCAGCAAGAATAATAAGGGTGATAAACTTTATATTCACCTTTAAGTAGAATTTTATTAATGCCAGGAAACAAGGCCTTGCTATAAAATTTCCCCAATTCCTTTCTTTCTGTCTCTGATATCACTTTTTATCTTAGAGTACTTCTGTTTCATTTAATTCCATTTTAAGATGCTTTTGACTCTAAAATAAGTAATTTATCTTTTACTATGCTCCCAAAGAACATCTAAAGCAATTTTGTTTGGCTCATTTTGGGATCAGTCCTTACATTAAACTGAAATCTTTTTAATGGTTATATTATTTTCTCAAATGTTTTATGGCTCTTTAGAGTGCGGGTGGCAAACACAAGGCCCGCGGGCCAAATCCAGGCCCCCACCTTGTTTTCTCTGGCCTGGCACCTTGTTCCTACCAGATGGCAGCACCAAGCTCTCGCTTAACTGTTAAGGAGTAGTTACATTTATACAGTCCTAAAGTTACATTCAGCCCTTTAAAGGCAACCGTGTGGCTGATGTGGTCCCTGGTGAAAATGAGTTTGGCACCCCTGCTTTAGAGTATTGTCAGAAAAGTATGTAATTATCAAATATATCTTACTCTAGTAAATTCCTCTTCAATTATAAAACCCCCACTCTACTTACTTGGATTGATTCTTGTGGAGAATAGCGAGTGTGAGTATTGCGTTGCTAGATATCCCACCTAACCTTATTTAAAAAATCTTGGCAATGCTGTTTTTATTTGCTTCATATAAAAAGTATATAAAGGAAAATATTAATAATTACACTTGAAAAAATATTTTCCCCTTATGTAAACTTTCTGCTTGAATATAATTGACTCTGCTGAGTAGTGTGACAGGATAAATTTCAAAGTTTTTACATGACATATATTTTTACTTTCAGCTAAATAGAAGAAAGTGTGGAGTAAAGTATATGTCTTTCCCTATTTTTTGAAAGGACATATAATACTAAATTGAGGGGATAGTGTCTCTTGGTGGCATTTGTGACACATGACTCAAATGCTGTTTTGTTTATACAGTGCTGGGATACTGTCTACACCATCACTTTGCAATTGAACTTTCTTCAGGGATGGAACTGGTTTATATCTGTCTGTCCAAATAGTAGCCACATGTGTCTTTTGAATGCTTGAAATATGGCTAGTGTGACTAAGGAACTGGATGTTTTACTTTATTTCATTTTAATTAATTAAAATTTAAATCATATTGCTAGTAGCTAGAGTATTAGACAGACTCAATTTGATTTTTTATTTACAAGTAGCATTTTGGAAGAATAGGATAATCAAAACATTTTGAGATAAAATAAGAGATTGTAAGTGTACACAGGTTCTCTCTGTCCCTATGTATTGGGTTCTGTTAAATGTTTTTGGAAAGGAGGCAATATTGTGTCCTGGAATGGGAAGACTCATATTCTTTTCATGTGCCATTAAGCAGCTTGGACAAATTATTTGGATCTTTTCTTGCCTGTAAAATGAGGAGTTTATTAGTTTTCAAATTTATATTTAACAATGGGATTCCTTTCTTTAAAAAAAAAGTGCAGACACCTCATTGGTGGGACAGAGCTGAAAGTTAGGGGCGGGATGGAATGGGGCAATACAGTCCTGTCCATTACAATCCCTTCATCTCTCAGTAATTCCCAAACTCCTCCACTGCAGTACAGAGTGCAATCCGCAAAGCACAGGGGTTCATGAAATTTAGACTTCCTTCCAGCGCTGATAAAGTATGGTTTCAGTAGGACTGCATTTAGAGTTTTCTTTCTTTGATATCATCTTTGTAGCAATTAATCTTCAAAAGCCAGTCTTCACATGTAACTCAATTCATTACAATTGTGTTTGAGAGATACTAAAGGCATTCAATAGGACATGTTTGTGTTCTCTCAGCTCATTAAAAATGAAACTAAAACAAAAGCTTAGTGAACATAGCATATATGAGCAGCACCAAATAATTTTTTGCAGGCAAATTTAAAAAAAATAGCCATTTATGTTTCCCCTTTGTAAATGGTTTTAGCATTATTTCTAGTCTGAGTTTCATAAAAAAAAATACATGATTGAAGATGCTAGATTGGTATTTTAGTGGCTTACTCTGGACTTTGTGTGTGCTCAGGGGACTTGTGCTTGCCTGTCCCTTCCTTCTAGGGAGAAGTAACTGATCCGTAATGGAGTCCTCAGATGCATACAACTAGAACTTGGCATAAAGGGGAAAGCTTGTGAGGGAAGTATAAAGAAGTGGAAAGCACTCTTTTTTCACAAGATTTTTATTGGGAATGGTCATCTATTTTGGATCTCTTTCTTTCATCTTCATTTTCCTTCCCATCCTTTCCATTGCCCTCCCTTTTCTCAAAAGATGGCTTGTAAGAAAGTTGTGGGGCTGTTTCCCCTCTGACCCTCGGGAAGCCTAGCAGGCACTAGACTAAGGTACAGAGGACACATGAAGAGTCTGACTCTAATTTTGGCAAAGTAGTTACATATGTATTTTACACTGTCTTTTCAAGCTCACCTGAAATAAGTGAAGTCTTAGAGGCTTAGGACCAGGGACATGGTCTTATGGATCTCTGATAAAGTTAGGCAGTCCATGTCCATGGAGGTAGCAAGGACTTGAGAGATTCTTTCAACCTTTTCATTTATTAAGATTAAGAAATACTATATGTTCAATATTATATTCCACTATGATTTTAAACATATTGATGGGAAGAATGGTTTATTATCTCTGAGGGCACAGTGTTTTATATCAAGTTCAGTGCTATGAAAGCTTTTAATTGAATAAAATACATGTTTCTCTCTTGGCCTTCTTGAAATTCAGCAAGTCAAAGAAGACAAATAGAGAAAAATGAGAAATAGTTTAGGTTAAAAAGATGTCAAGCCTTTTGATTATACTTTTACACAACATGTCCCAAGGTTGTTCTATTCTGTTAAACATAAAGGGACAGCTGAGCCCGTATGATTTTCTCCTTCCTCTTTGACTATTTCTTTTTGGATCTTTAGCTGCTAGCACAGTGCTCCACAAAAGAAGGAACTCAATATGTATTTTTAATGCTGGCTGGGAGATGTTTTCATAAAAGTTGAAGACAAACATAAGGAAGAGAGATCTTTGACAGACTGAGCTGAAATTTTCGTTGCCAGATGTATGTTAATGTATCTATAAAGCAAAGGACTGCTACAAACAGTGTCTTATTTTTTCTCACAACAGCCCTATAGAGTAGATGTCATTGTTCCTCTTTTACCTATGCAACTCAGAAAAATTAAGTGACTTGTCTGTTGTCTTACCTACAGGCTGAGTCAGGTCTCAAACCTACTTCTTTCTCCTCAAATGGAAGAAAGAGTTTCTCAAAGGAGAGGATTAACAGGGGACATGGAACAACAGAAATATTAAGGAAGATATAATTTTGCAGTAACATTCATTCTTTTCCTGTGAAAAAGCCATTTCAGTGAAACAAAAGACAGGAAGACAGTTAAAGATGGGCAGATGACTCCACGAGCTGATCTTTAGCTGAATTGTAAATGTGTAGTTTCCAAATACTGTAAGGTTGCTAAAGTAGTAGAACTTATAATACTAGGAGGGCTAAAAGTACATTTTTTGTACTTAGAAGTAATTATTTTTTGAAATGTTTAAGGGCTACAAATCTGTGTCCCATTTCTTTAAGGTATTCACAAGCATTTGCTAAAAGACATGTATTTGTAAGAATTTTATTATGCAAAAGTATACTCAAATTAGAATGTTACTTATTTCTATTGCATAATTTATTGCTAAAGTTTCTGTGGAAATTGATATTTTAAAAATGTTTCTTTTATACATGTCAATACTTTTCTGTTTAAAATTGCACAACTACTGTTGTTCTGATAGTCATGTAACACCCCCAAACCTCCCAGCTAACACCCCCTGCCCAAATATAGCAAAGTGCATTCAACTGATAGAAATATAGTGCCCATGAAATATAGTGAAATGGATATCTGGAGCTTGTCTCCACATTAGTGAAACTTAAGAGATTTCATGTACTGATATATTTATTTTTATAATATTTTTAATATCTTACTTGTAATTTCATTTGTCAGAGTTTGCTCTAAGTTCTTAATCTATGATATAATAGTTTCATATACAACCAAGAAAAAGAGTCTGAAAATGATGTGAGAATATTGTAGAATTTTTCTGTTGAATTTGCGCTGTATGTTGGTAAGTGGGTGATGTAATGATAGAGTGCTTGGCACTTGGTCAACAATCCAACTCATTCATTAGTTTAACAAATATAAACTATATGCCTACTTATGTGCTATTTGCTGGAGATAATAATGTGGAACAAGACAGACATAGTGCTTGGCCTCCTGGTCTAATAATGTCTTATTGGCAGATTTACGAAGTGTAGAATAGAAGCAAATTGACTAAAAAGTTTTGTGTAAAGATAAAAGTAGAGCAGGAGTCACATGATTCTGAGTATGGGAACAGGCAGCATCACTTGCTGTCATCTTGCTCTGCTTCTTTAATAGGCCACAGAATGCTGGTTACTGTCATCTTGATATGAGCCTCACCCTTACCTGGCAACTCAGTTCACTAGCAGCTGTAACTTGCTAAAGCATAAAAATTGTTTGTTGTTGTAGACATTTTTATGTGTGTATTTTTGTATGTGTTTATTTATTTAATTTAAATTTATCTGGGTGACATTGGTTAATAAGATCATATAGGTTTCAAGTATATATTTCCATGATACATGATTGGTATATTGCATCGTGTGCCCACCACCCAAAATCAAATAATCTCTGTCATCATGTATTTGGCCCCCTTTACCAATCGGCATTAAATATACATATTCTTGGACTTCTGGCCAAGATGGAGCCATAGGTAGACACACTGTGCCTACTCGCACAACTAAAATTAAGGATGAGAAAAATTTAGACACAAAAAAATAATCAAAACTGGCAGAAAATTGAACTGTTCGAAAGTCCAACAACCATTCATCCAGACCAGTAAGAGGGGCGGAGTCGGCAGCCAGTGGAGAGGGGTCATGGCAAGAAAAAGGGCTGGCTGGCTGACCTGGGTGTGCAGGCAGCGGCTAGCAGACCTTGGGCATGGGGTGGCAACAAGCAGACCCAGTGAGGCGCCTAAGACCACTAGCTGACCTTGGTCAAACATTTACACTCCAATAAACTGAACACAAATGGGCAGTGAGACAGACCATGCAACCCAGGGCCCCAGGGATGGGAAATAAAGCCTAAAAGCACCGATTGGAAAAACTTTTGGGGGCTGAGGTTCTGGGAGAGCGTTTTAGACCCACAGGAGAATTCACTGGAGAGAACCACAGGGTCCTAGAACGTATACAAGTCCACCCACCTGGGAACCAGCACCAGAAGGTCCCAATTTGCTTGTGGGAAGCAGCAGAGGGGACCAAAATCCAAGAGAAAGTGGAGCGAGTGCCATTGTTCCCTCTCTATGTATGATGCCCCTACACATAGCATCACAGTCCAGCAACTGGGTTGCCCCGCCCTGATGAATACCTAAGGCTCCACCCCTCACTACATAACAGGCATGAACAGACAAAAAAAAAATGGTCCAAGCATAAGAACAGTTCAAGCCCCAGAGCCAATACTTCTAAGTGACTAAGAGATAGCCAACCTATCAGATGCACAGTTCAAAATACTGGTGAACAGTATGCTCACAGAATTGGTTGAATTTGGTTGCAAATTAGATGAACAAATGAAGGCTATACTAAGTGAAATGAAGGAAAATGCACAGGGAACTTATAGTGATGGGAAGGAAACTGGGACTCAGGTCAATGGAATGGACCAGAAGGAAGAAACAACTGAACAGAAAAGAATGAAGAAACAATTCAAAAAAATGAGGAGAGGCTTAGGAACCTCCAGGACATTTTTAAACATTCCAACATTTGAATTATAGGGGTACCAGAAGGGGAAGAGGAAGAACAACAAGGGCAAAACTTATCTGAACAAATAATAAAGGAGAACTTCCCCAATCTGGTAAAGGAAATAGACTTCCAGGAAATCCAGGAAGCCCAGAGAGTCCCAAAGAAGTTGGCCTCAAGGAAGAACACATCAAAGCACATCATAATTACATTACCCAAGATTAAAATGAAGGAGAGAATTCTAAAAGCACCAAGAGATAAGGGACAGTCACTTACAAGGGAGTTCCCATCAGACTGTCAGCTAATCTCTCAAAAGAGATCTTACAGTCAAGAAGGGGCTGGAAAGAAGTATTCCAAGTCATGAAAGGCAGGGACCTACATCCAAGATTGCTCTATCCAGCGAAGCTTTCATTTAGAATGGAAGGACAGATAAAGTGCTTCTCAGATAAGGTCAAATTCAAGGAGTTCTCATCACCAAGCCCTTATTATATGAAATGTTAAAGGGACTTATCTAAGAAAAAGAAGATAAAAAACATGTATAGTAAAATAACAGCAAACTCACAGTTATTAACAACCACACCTAAAACAAAAGCAAACTAAGAGGCCAGCTAGATCAGGAGTGGAACCACAAAAATGGAGATCACAAGGAGGGTTAACAACAGGGTAGTGGGAGGAGGAGAAGCGGGGTGGGAGGAGAAGGTGCAGAGAATAAATAGCATAGATGGTAGGAAGAAAATAGATGTGTGTTCTGTCTCACTGACTGTTTTTAAACCTGCCCTGTTTCTCCACAAATGTGTGTCTGCGGTCAGCCAGCCACCTTGGGAGCCTTACTGGGTTTCCGTCTGTGCTCACCTGGATCGCCAATCACCTCCTCTTCCTGCTGGGACCCCTCTCTGCCAGCCACCTACTCCACCCCTCTTACTAGTCTGGATGAATGGTTCGTTGTTGTCGGACTTCGGTACAGTTTACTTTTCTGTCTGTTTGGTTGCATTTTTGTTTCTAAATCTTTGTTTTCAAATTTCGATGTGTGAGGAGGTACAGTGTTTTCACCTACACCTCCATCTTGGCCAGAGGTTCTATTCTTCATTTTTTGAGGAACCACCCTACTGTTTCCCACAGTGGTTGCACCAGTTTACATTCCCACAAGCAGTGAACAAGGGTTCCTTTTTCTCCACAACCTCTCCAACACTTGTTACTTGTCTTGTTGATATTAGCCATTCTAACAGGTGTGAGGTGGTAGCTCATTGCAGTTTGAATTTGCATTTCCATCCAATTCACTCCTAAAGGTGCTAAAAATCCTTGGTTAATTTAAACAGAAAATAAATTTATTGCAAAGATATCCAAAAATGGGAAGGTCTTGAGAACTAGGCTCAGAAAATTAGCAGGGACCCGGAAAGCTGGGCAATCACATCTGGAATCAGAGCCCAAGTCTGACACTGAGTCAGTTTGAGGACGGCTAGTGGGTCACAGCCTCTCACTTCTACCATTGTGTTCTCAGCCACTCAGGTACTTTAGTTTGATAATGAAATATATATGAAAAGTATTATTTTATAATTAAAAATACCAAGGTTTTTTTTTGTATAATTATACCAGAAGCTGTTATTAAATTGTCATACCTCTCTCCCCCCACCATATACCCTAGCCCAAATTGTCAGATTAGAGCAGACAAAAGAATACATTCACATGACAAAAATGGTACTCTTAGGCATGCAGTGAGTAATTGGAGTATGGTCCTATCCTAGTGATGCTAGAGGATATCATATAGTGAAATACTTGATGTTTACGATGTGCCTCATGTCCTACTTATTATTCAAACTGCGGCCTGTGCTTTGAAAAATTTCTCAAGTTGGTTGTACCTTTTTGTGACTGCCTCAAGGCTGAGTGTAGGACATGGAGTTGGCTGAACCTATGGCCACAGGTGAGGGCCCTCTTTACAGGGGCTGGAGAAGGAGAGTCTGCTCCTTCTTTGGCTCCTTTTCTTCCTTCCTCCAAAACCCCACTTAGGGTTTGGATTTTGGAGAGCCAAAAGGAAATAAATCTTCAATGGAGCATTTGGCTTTTTCCCAAAATCCTCACCCCCTTAGTATCCTGGCTAAGTGACTGTGCTCCTCTTTGGTGTGATGAACCATAGATCTGGGAAGGGGTGAGGTCAGCATCCATTTTGTTCTTAGTACCACTTCGAAACCTTTGAAATGGAGATCACATGGAGAGTTAGCAACAGGGGAGTGGGAGGAGAAGAAGGGGGAGAAGGTGCAGAGAATAAGTAGCATAGATGGTAGGTAGAAAATAGACAGGGGGGAGGGCAGGAATACTATGGGAAATACAGAATCTAAAGAACTTGTGACACATGGACATGAAAGAAAGGGGGGAATGGTGGGGGAGGGGTGTGCAGGGTGGAGGGGAATGAAGGGGGAATGGGACAACTATAATGGCATAACCAATAAAATATATTTTAAAAAAAGAAACCCTTTGTTCTTATTCTATGCTGGTCCTCCTCTGGGGCTCTGGCCAAATGGCTAGAATACCATCTACTCCGTTCTAGTTGGGGTTATTTACTAACTTGCCTCTCTTCCACATTTATTAAAAATGTCATACAGCTTACTGTCCTGCTCACTGCTTGTAGATCTACCTTTGTCCTGAGAAGTGATCTTAATATGTTTATGCACTAATCATCTAACATTGTGACTTTGAGATTAAAGTTGGTCTTACAGCTGAATTCACAGTATGAATTGACCTTTATTTTTATCCTACAGATGATTCTTATTTAATATGTTAAACTGAATTTATAATCAATTCCTTCCTATCTGCCTCTGTTCCTGGATTCTCTTAGTTAATAGCATCACTTTTCTCCAAGTTTCCCAAATCAGAAATCAATGAGTCATCCTGAACCCTCTCCTATTTTGAGCACTTTATACACAGTCCAGTTACCACCTTTCAGTAGGTGCCACCTTCTTAAAATCTCTTCAGTCCATTTCATATTTCTAATTGTCTCATATTTGCCTTAGTACAAGTTTAGATTTTTTAAAAATGTGGATAACTTCAATATCCCTCTAATTTGTTTCTATTTTATTTTATTGTTTATTCTATTATAATTGTCCCAATTTTTTCATTTTGTCCCCCTCCACCTGGCCCACCCCTTTCTCCCACAGTCAATCCCCTCTTTATTGTCCATGTTCATGAGTAATTCATAAATGTTCTTTGGCTAATCCCCTCTTCTTTCTTCTTCCATTACCTCCCTCCCTCCTTTCGTCCTACAGCTAGCTATCAGTCTGTGTCAGGATCAGAGACATGGATCTCTGGTCCTAGTTTCCTCATTAGTTTATTTTGTTCATTAGATTCTGGTTATAAGTGAGGTCATATGCTATTTGTCTTTTGCCAGTTGGCTTATTTCACTTAGCATTATTAATCTCCATTATTATCCATGCTGTTGCAAAAGGTAGGACTTCTTTTTGCTACATAGTATTCCATTGAGTAAATGTACCACATTTTTTAACCCACTCATCTACTGATGGGCACTGGGGCTGTTTCCAGCACTTGGCCATTGTAAATAGCACTGCTATGAACACTGGGATGCATAGGTTCTTTCAAATTGGTGTTTCAGGATTCTTAGTGCATATTCCCAGCAATGGAACACTGGGTCATAAGGCAGTTCCATTTGTAAGTGTTTGAGGAAATTCTGTACTGTTTTTTACAGTGGCTGTACCAGTCTGCTTTCCCACCAACTAGGGTTCCCTTTTCTCCACATCCTTGCTAGCACTTGTTGTTTGTTGATTTAATGATAGCCATTTTGACAGGTATGAGATGATATCTCATTGTGGTTTTAATTTGCATCTTTCTGATGGCTAGTGATGCTGAGCATCTTTTCATATGTCTATGGTCCATCTGTATATCTTCCGTGGAGAAGCGTCTATTCAGGTCCTTTGCCCATTTGTTAATTGAATTGCTTGTCTTCCTGGTGTGGAGTCATGTGAGTTCTTTTTTTTTTTTTTAAAGATTTTATTTATTTATTTATCTTTGGAGGGGAAGGAGAGAGGGAGAGAAACATCAATGTATGGTTGCCTTTTGTGCGTTCCCTGCTGGTAGTTAGCCTGCAAGGAACCGGCCTGCAACCCAGGCATGTGCCCTGACTGGGAATTGAACCTCGATCGTCTGGTTCACAGGCCCACGCTCAATCCACTGAGCTATGCCAGCCAGGGTTTCATGTGCGTTCTTTATATATTTTGTAGATCAAACCCTTGCCTGAGGTATCATTGGCAAATATGTTCTCCCATATGGTCAGTTCCATTTTCATTTTTTAAAAAAGGTTTTGTTTATTGATTTTTTAGAGGTGGGAAGGGAAGGAGAAAGAGAGGGAGAGAAACATCAATGTGTGGTTGCCTCTTGCATGCCCCCTCCTGGGGACCTGGCTTGTAACCCAGGCATGTGCCCCAGGCTTGGAATCAAACTGGCAACCCTTTGATTTGTACGCTGGCACTCAATCACTGAGCTACACCAGCCAGGGCCCCCTTTTCATGTTAATGATGGTTTCTTTAGCTGTGTAGAAACTTTCAAATTTGATGTAGTTCTATTTGTTTATTCTTTTCTTTATTTTCCTTGTCCTAAGAGATATAGTGGCAAAAATATTGCTATATGAGATGTCTGAAATTTTACTGCCTATATTTTCACTAGGATTTTTAAGTCCTGTATCAATTTTGATTTTATTCTGGTGCATGGGGTAAGTTAGTGGTCTATTTTAATTTTTTGCATGTACCAGTCTGGTTCTCCCAACAGCATTTACTGAAGAGGCTGTTTTTGCTCCATTTATACTTATTCCCCCGTAGTCAAATACTAACTGACCATAGAGACATAGGTTTATTTCTGGGCTTATTATTCTGTTCCATTGATCTTTGTGTCTATTCTTATGCCAGTACCGGACTGTCTTGATTACAGTGACCTTGTAGTATAGTTTAATATTAGGTATTGTGATCCCTCCTACTTTGTTCTTCTTTTTCAGGATTGCTGAGGCTATTTGGGGTCATTTGATTCCATATAAATTCTTGGGATATTTGTTCTAGATCTGTGAAATATGCATTGGTATTTTAATAGGAATTGCATTGAATCTAT
This sequence comes from Sturnira hondurensis, assembly GCF_014824575.4. Lineage (NCBI taxonomy): Eukaryota > Metazoa > Chordata > Mammalia > Chiroptera > Phyllostomidae > Sturnira > Sturnira hondurensis. Next base: position 1,692,093 of record NW_028085098.1, read on the forward strand.
AGATTGCTTTAGGTAATATGTACATTTTAATGATGTTAATTCTTCCAACCCATGACCATGGTATAAGCTTCCATTTATTTGTATCTTCCTCAATTTCTTCAGTGTTGTGTAGTTTTCTGAGTATAGGTCTTCCACATCCTGGGATGAAGATATTCCTAGGTACTTTATTTTTCTTCTTGCTATATAAATGGGATTTTTAAATTAATTTCTCTTTCTGATTATTCATTGTTGTTGTACAAGAATGCCATAGGCTTCTGAATATTGACTTTGTATTCTACTACTTTGCCAAATTCACTTATTGGGTCCAGTAGTTTTTTGGTGGAGACTATAGGGTTTTCTGTATACACTATCATGTTGTCTGCAAATGATAACAGTTTTGGTTCATCATGTTCAATTTGGATGCCTTTATTTCTTTTTGTTGTCTGATTGCTGTGGCTAGGACTTCCAATACTATGTGTCGAATAGAAGTGGTGAAAGCAGGCACCCTAGTCTTGTTCCTGATCTTAAGGGAAACACTTTTAGTTTTTGCCCATTGAGTATGATGTTGGCAGTAGGTTTCTCATATATGGCATTTATTTGGCTGAGATACGATCCCTCTATTCCCACTTTTCTGAGTGTTTTTGTCATAAATGGGTGCTGGATTTTATCAAGTGCTTTTTAAGTATCTATTGATATGATCATGTGATTTTTGTCTTTTCACTTTGTTTATGTGAAGTATTACGTTTATTGATATGTGAATGTTATACCATCCTTGCCTTCCTGAGATAAATCCCACTTGATTGTGGTGTATGATCTGTTTAATGTTTTGCTGGATCTGGATGGCAATTTTGTTGAGGATTTTAGCATCTATGTTTATCAGAGATACAGGCCTGTAATTTTCTTTCTTTGTTGTGCCTTTAGCTGGTTTTAGAATTAGGATAATACTTGCCTTGTAAAAAGAGTTTGGGAGTCTTCCCTTTTCTTAAATATTTTGGAATAGTATGAGAAGGATAGGTATTAATTCTTCTTTGAATGCTTTGTAAAATTTGCCTGTGAAGCCATCTGCTCCAGGGCTTTTGTGTACCATGAGTTTTTTGATTACTTCTTCAAAATTACTGCTAGTGATTACCACTAGTTGTTATCAGTCTGTTCAGGCTTTCTGCTTCTTCTTGATTGGGTTTTGGGAGATTGTATGTTTCCAGAAATTTATCTATTTCACCCATGTTGTCCAGTTTTTGGCATACAGTTGTTCAATAGTAATTTCTTACAGTCCTTTGAATTTCAGTGGTATTGGCTGTTATTTCTCTTTCATTTTTGATTTTATATATTTGGGTCTTCTCTTTTTTTCTCAATGAGCTTGGCCAAAGTTTTGTCAATTTTATTTATCTTCTCAAAGAACGAGCTCTTGGATTCATTGATGTTTTGAAATTTTTTTTTTAGACTCTATGGCATTTAGTTCTGCTCCAACCTTGATTATTCTCTCCTACTTGCTCTGAGCTTTGTTTGTTGTTGTTCCTCTAGTTCTTTTAGGGTTAGGGTTAGGTGTTATTTTGAGATTTTTCTATCTTTTTTAGGTAGGCCTGCCTGTATTGCTATGAATTTCCTTCTCCGGACTGAATTAGCTGTGTCCCATAGTTTGTTGGGTTGTTGTGTGTTCATTTTCATTTATTTCCAGATATTTTTTTATTTCTTCTTGATCTCATTATCAACCATTCATTATTCAAAACATGTTATTCAGTCTCCATGAGTTTGAATGTTTTTTAGTTTTTCCCTGAGGTTGGTTTCTAGTTTCATGTCCTTGTGGTCTGAGAAAATGCTTGATATAATTTCATTTTTTGAAATTATTAAGGCACATTTTGTGTCCTACCACATAGTCTATCTTTGAAAATGATCCATTTCCAAATGTGCATTTGAAAAGAACGTATACTTGGTTTTAGGGGGTGAAATATTCTGTAGATATTAATTAAGTCTATTTGATCTGGAGTGTAGTTCAGTGCCACAAAATCCTTGTTGATTTTTTTGTTTGAAAAATTTATCCATTGTTGACAGTGCAGTGTTAAATTTTCCTGCAATGACTATATTGCTGTTGATCTTCTTAGGTCCTCCAAGATTTTCCTTATGTATTTAGGTGCTCCTATGTTGGGTGCATATGTATTTACTAGGGTTATATCCTCTTGTTGGTCCACTCCTTTAAGTATTATGTAGATATTTAATACTTTTGTTTCTTGTTATGGCCTTAGTTTTGAAGTCTATTTTGTCTGATATAATTATTGTTACCCCAGCTTTTTAAAATGTACATTTACTTGGAAAGTTTTTTCCATCCCTACACTTTCACACTGTATAAATATTTAGTTTTGAGGTGGGTTTCCTATAGACAACATATATACAGATTGTGTTTTTTTATCCACTCAGTTACTCTATGCCTTTTGATTGGATTTAATCCATTTACATTTAAGGTTATTATTGACAGGTATTCCTTCATTGCCATTTTCCCCCTTTGTATCTTTGTTCCTCTTTCTCTTTATTTCTTTTTCTTCTTAAACCAGTCCCTTTAGCATCCTTTGCAATGCTGGTTCGGTAAAGATATACTCATTAAGCTTTTTTTTTAAATCTGGGAAGCTCTTTATTTTACCTTCCATTTTTAATGAGAGCCTTGCTGTATAGACGTTTGCTTGGTTTCACTCTTTGCTTTTCATTAATTGGAATGTTTCTTGCTGTTCCCTCCTGGCTTCTAGTGTTTCTGTTGAGAAATCAGCTGATGGCCTTATTGGAGCTGCTTTGTATGTTACTAGCTGTTTCTTTCTTGCTGCTTATAAGAGAGTCTATTTGTCTTTAAATTTTGCCATTTTAATTGTGATATGTCTCAGAGTGGTTATCTTTTTGTTCATCTTGATTGGGACCCTCTGTGCTTCTTGAATTTGTGTGCCTTTTTCCTTCATTTGTTTCCACATAGGGAAATTTTCTGTACTTGTTTTCAAACAAATTTTCTATTCCTTGCTCTTTTTCTTCTTCTTCTGATATTCCTATGTTGTAAATGTTGTTACATTTCATGTTGTCCTTTAGTTCCTATAAACTATCCTTGTTCTTTTTTAGTCTTTTTTGTTTTGTTGCTCTAACTGCATGATTTTTCTACCTTGTCCTGCAGCTCGCTGATTTGGTCCTCTGCTTTAACTAGCCTGTTTTTAATTTCTTCTAGTGTATTCTTCATTTCAGATGTTGTGTTTTTCATTTCCTCCTGAGTCTTATTCACAGTTTCTATGTCCTTTTTCATGCTGATGTAGATCCCACTAAGCTCCTTGTATCTCCTATAAAGTTCTTTGTAATTCTAACTGAGTTTCTTGAACATCCTTATAACCATTATTGTGAACTTTATGTCTGATAGATTACTTGTATCTATTTCATTTAATACTCTTCCTGGGGATTCCTCTTTTCCTTTCATCTGGGACTATTTTTTTGTCTCCCCATTTTAGGTCACTTTTTTTGTTTGTTTCTGCATATTACATTGCTCTGATTTGACTCCCGGTCTTCATGGGGTATATTTCCGTAGTAGTTCCATGGGACTCAGCTGTGCATTCTCTTTGATCTCCTGAGCTAGATGCTTTAGGGATGCCCTTGATTCAGTTAATGTGGGCTTTTTTGTTGCACTTGGACTTTGATTATTGATGGCTTGTTAGTTGGTGGCTGACTGAGATTCACAACCCTTACCCCATCTCGTATGGCAGTTGCTGGGAGTACAAAGCAAAACCAAATCAAACCCGCACCAGCAAAGATACCGCCAATCACATCAGCAATATTAACATCAAATGAACAAAGATTAATAAGTATAGAAAGAGGTTACAAATGTTATAATATAGAAAAAACAATATGAGATGACTAAAGGGAAGAAAAAGAATTGGGGGAAGGGAAGAGGGAGGAGAAATAATAAGAATAGGGGACAAAAACAAGGCAAAGAAAGGAAGAAAATAAAATTTAAAATGTAAGTTAAAAAGGAAAGGGAGATGGCAAAATGGAGTAAGAAAAAGGAAGCACATAATATGAGTTTGAAATAAAATTAAGAAAATAGTGAACACATACGAACAAAATTGAAGAAAAACCAAAACATGGTCAATAATAACAACATATGAGCAAAGATTAATAAAGGTGGAATGAGAATAAGAATATTATAAGAAAGAAAAAAGAGGATGTGAGATGTCTACAGTAAAGAAAAATGCTTTTGAGAGAATAGCGGGAGGAGAAATAATAAGAGTAAGGAATAGAATTCAGACTAAGAAAGGGAAAAAATTCAAACTGAAATAAAAAAGTTCAGGAGGAAGGAAAAATGAAGTGAGACATGGGGAGAGTAAACTATGAGATTTGAAATAAAATAATAGTGAACAAATAGGAATAAAATTGAAGAAAAACAGCAATAACCACAATATCCACACCAAATAAGCAATGATTAATAAAAGCGGGAAGGAAATAAGGATATTAGTGGGAAATGTATTTGAACAAATAATAAAGGAGAACTTCCCCAGTCTGGCAAAGGAAATAGACTTCCAGGAAATCCAGGAAGCTCAGAGAGTGCCAAAGAAGTTGGACCCAAGAAGGAACACACCAAGGTGCATCATAATTACATTAGCCAAGACTAAAATGAAGGAGAGAATCCTAGAAGCATCAAGGGATAAGGGGACAGTCACCTACAAAGGAGTGCCCATCAGACTGTCAGCGGATTTCTCAAAAGAGACCTTACAGGCAAGAAGGGGCTGGAAAGAAGTATTCCAAGTCATGAATTCCAAAGACCTACAGCCAAGATTGCTTTATCCAGCAAAACTTTCATTTAGAATGGACAGATAAAGTGCTTCTCAGATAAGGTCAAGTTCAAGGAGTTCATCATCACCAAGCCCTTATTATATGAAATGTTAAAGGGACTTATATAAGAAAAAAGAAGATGAAAAATATTAACAGTGAAAGGACAGCAAACTCATAGTTATTAACAACCACACCTAAAACAAAAGCAAACCAAGAGGACAGCTAGATCAGGAGTGCAACCATAGAAATGAAGAACACATGGAGGGTTAGAAACAGGGGGGTGGGAGGGGAGAAGGGGGGAGAAGGCACAGAAAATAGCATAGATGGTAGGTAGAAAATAGATAGGGGGGAGGGCGAGAATAGTGGGGGAAATATAGAACCCAAAGAACTTGAGACATGTGGTTATAAACTAAGGGGGGGAGAATGGTGGGGGAGGGAGTGTGCGAGTGGAGGGGAATAAAGGGGGGAATAGAACAACTGTAATGGTATAATCAATAAAATAAATTTTAAAAAAGGATATTATAAGAATGGGAAAATGAATGTGAGCTGACTAAAAGAGAGAAAAATGACTTTGAGAGGATAGAGGGAGGAGAATAGTAAGAGTAAGGAATAGGAACAAGGTGGAGAAAGGGAGAAAAATTTAAAATGAAAATAAAAAATGGCAGGTAGAAGGCAAAATGGAGTAAGACAAGGGAATGATACAATGTGAGATTTGAAATAAAACTAAAATTAAAAAATATAAAAATGTAAATAAAAAGAATAAAAAGATAAGAAATAGTGAATTAGTTGGAATACAATTGGAGAAAAAAAGTGTTAAAAGGCTATGCAAGAGAAAAGATAACAAAGACTGAAGAAGAGTGAGGTAGAATTCATCTGAGCAGAGTTCAGTGTTTTCCTTCTGTCTTTTCCTTCTGGATCCATCTCTGGCTTTTTATCAGCTTGAAGTCCAGGCGTGGGTCATCCAACTTATGGCAGCACTGCATGTATTGCATTTACCTGATTCTGGAGTGGGCTTCTATTGCAATCAGGAGGGTGACATCTCTGGGTCTCCCCTGAGAGACATTGTTCAGTTTCCTGAGAAATTGTGGGTTTGTCTCCCTGCCTGTGCACTACCTGTCTTGGTCTGTCTCAGCTTTCAATAAGGCATAGTTTCTCATCAGGAACTAGCTGTCCATTTCAAGGGAGGGGCCAGTCTGGTTAAGAGGGTCAGCACTTTCCTGCTCGGTGATACCTGCAGCTTTGTGTGAGAGCCATGACTGGGCAGGGCTCTGATTACTCCTTGCTGCACCAATTTCTGATCTTCCTGCCTTGCTGGTCTTAGTGGAATAGGTCCCTATAAACCAGTGTATCTTGTCTCCCTGAGAGAAGTTCAAAATGGGTCCATTTGAAGGTTCTCTTTCTGTCCTTCTCTTGTGGATATGCACCATGAAGAGGATTTTTGAGCTTGGCTTGACTGTTTTTGCAGAGCTTCCCTGTTGGATGTGGTTCTTATAATCTTGCAGGAGGTAGGGACTGGGTATGTCTTTTCCTTCCCAGAGGTCTGAACTCTGCTTTGGGGAGGGGGTTCTTCATGGCTGTAAATAATCTCAGGCACTCAACTTTTGCCAGTCTAATTCCCAGCCCATTATCCTCAAAGTAGACACACTCTTGAACTCTGTTTTACATAGCCCCTGGCTTGCTGGCTGCATTGGGCTGGAGCCCAGAAATCCCTTTGCTGTGCAACTTTCTGATGTTCCTGCCCAGTTGTGTTCAGTGAGAGCAAACTGCCCTTTCAATCTTGTCTCTTTGCTGGCAGGGCAGCTGTGCACAGGGCCCCTGCCCAGTATGCTCCAGCTCCCCCTTTTAAAAAGTCTCTGTGTGGTAACCCCACTGCAGTACCAATCACTGTTGGTTCTCTGCACACAACACCTTCCCCAAAAGCCAAAAGTCTCTCATGGTCACGGATGGCCACAGGCTGCCTCCACCCAACCCAGCTGTGGCCCCTTTTGGGAGATGGAGTCTCTCTGTTGCTCTCTGTCTCTCTTTCTCTCTGTCACTCTCCAGGCTGGTGTTTGGTGCAGCAGCTATGGATGTGCTACTTGCTGTGTGTGTAGCTTGGGTCTCCCTAACTCTGTATATCCTCCCAAGTCCCTTCTGGCTAGGGTCTGGGGATGCCCTGCATGGGACTGGGGCCCTCTGCCCTGGGGTGGGAGGGAGCCACAAAGCTGTAATTTCTGTCTAGTCTCTCCACTGCTGCAGACACCACATGTGGGGTATTTCCTCTTTAACTTATAAAGTCTCCTTACTGCCCATTGAGAAACGTTTTCTGTATTCCTTGGTTTCAAAATTTCATATCAGTTAAGATTTCATTGATTGTTTAGATTATTTGTCAGAAGATCAGCCAAGATTCTGAGCTGGGGGCAAGGGCAAGTACACTCAGCTTCGACTTACTCAGGTGTCATCTTCTCTCTGGTTTCTATTTTAAAAATGCATTCCCTTCAATCTATTCCCACATGCCAAAGCAATCTTTCTAAAACAATTCAGATTATCTCATTCCTCTGTTGAAATCCTTCTGTGGCCCTCTTAGCTCTCAGAATAAAAGTTAAATTAATTCCTTTAAGATGAAAGTCTATTTTTGATATGACCTTTGACTCTTTCTGTAATTCAACCACTGTATCTTCTGTAAGGTATATTTTGCCTCAGATAAACATAGAGTACTTCAGGTTGGTCTTCTACTCTCTCAACTTCTTTCCCATAGTCATTTTTATTAATGTTTCAAAACTCAGTGTGTTGCCCTGGCTGGTGCAGCTCAGTGGATTGAGCGTTGGCCTGCAAATCAGAGGATTGCGGTTCAATTCCCAGTCAGGGAACATGCCTGGGTTACAGGCCAGTTCCCATTAGGGGATGCACAAGAGGCAGCCATACACTGATATTTCTCTCCCTCTCTCCTTCCCTTCCCCTCTAAAGATAAAAAAATAAAATCTTTTAAAAAATCCTCAAAACTCAGTGTGATTGTCAAGTGATATTTTTGTAGATAGATAATATTTTGAGATTTTAAAAATGAAGTTGTGATTCAATTCAGGCCAATTAGAATCATTGTCTGGGACTTTTCTGCAGGAGGGTCAGGAAGGACTATCTTTTGCCTTTCAGATGGATGCGGCAAAGATGTGAACCTGGGGCTCCTATCTGGACCAACACTCTCTAGAGGAGCTCAACTTCTCTAGAGAGAAGCAGAGCTAAGAATGGGAAGGAGTGTGAGGGCCAGTGAGAAGGCAAGTCTTGGTGACACTGAAAAAGTACACAGAGGGAAAAATGTAATAATATTTAAAAGAATGCTTATTTTTAATCTTGTATCACTTAACCTAATGGTTCTCAACTCTGGTTGTATATTGCAATCATCTGAAGAACTTTAAAAAATTGCTGATGCCTTGGATTCTTCCAAATAAAGTAAATCAGAATCTCTGGGGCTGGCACCCAAGCATTGGTGTTTTTCAAAAACTTCTCAGGTTTCAACTTTCAGTGGTGGGTAGAGAAACATTGATCTAATCTAATATTTTTCTCTGTTCCTTGAGGAATTCAGTTTATCTACAGATAGCTTTCTTTTGATCACTTTTCCTCATGGTAATTTTCTCTGTAGTGAGCATAACATTAGAAATCAAGTGGTGGCTTTTGTACTGATTTCCAGGTTGGGATTTCTGCAAAAGTAGTCAGGGACATATGATTAGGCACTGCTCGCCTTTAATTTTGAATTTAATAATGTAGCTGTAAAAGCAAATCTCTATAAAGTTACTCTAAGTTTTCTTGCTTAGATTTATATTTTCTCTTAAGAGCTTCCATTAAGGAAGTAACACTAGAAGTAAGAAGATAACCTTCAATAGTAAAGTTGATTCAAAAGAAAACAATTAGAATGATGTATTAAAGTAAACACAAATTATGTGATTAGGGGTTTAATATATGTAGAACAAAAAGCCTCTTTATATTCAGAGTTGTATTTGGTTTATTTATCCTAAGAGTGCATCAACATTGCCATGCTAAAAGCAGTTGCTGCCCAAGATTAAAAGACACTTAGTTTTTGATGATATACCTGATTTGGACAGACATGTTTTTCTTAATTCCCAATTTATAACATCTGACAATTTCCTTTAAGTGTTACACATACATGCACATTTGTTTTGTTTTACCTTAATTGTAATAACATTGAAAGAAATCCACAGAAAATAATAAATGGCAAGAAAATTATATTCTAGAAATGTGGGAATTTATTAAATTTGTTCAATTGGGTAATCATGTAAGAATTTAACAGAATGGCTTCTTGGTGTCTGGCACTGCCCAAAGGGCCAAGAGGAGTATGATCTTGATCATTTGGATTTTGCATCTAACTGGAGAGAGAATACAAGGCAGAAAAATTAAATAAACTTGCAGAAAGTATGTGATTTAATGTCAGTCTGAATAGTGACTACAGTTAAGTATTGTGTCAGATAAGGGGGGTATGTACAAAATAAGCTTCCTAAAAGATGTGAAAGTAGAAAGACATTTTTGACTAGACTCAAATAAAAATAATGGAATTATATCCTAAGAACCCTAAAACACCAATCCTAAAGAACCTATGTACCCCAATGTTCATAGCAGCACAATTTACAATAGCCAGGAGTTGGAAGCAACCTAGGTGCCCGTCAGTAAATGAATGGATCAAAAAACTATGGTACATACACACAATGGAATTCTATGCAGCAGAAAGAAGGAAGGAGCTCCTACCTTTTGCAATGGCATGGATGGAACTGGAAAGCATTATGCTGAGTGAAATAAGCCAGGTGCTGAAGGATAAATACCATATGATCTCACCTTTAACAGGAAGCTAAACAACAAAACAAACAAGCAAGCAAAATATAACCAAAGACACTGAAATAAAGAACAGGGGGACAGCGACCAGAGGGGAGAGGGGAGGGAATTTCAGGGGAAATAGGTGAGGGATTTGGAGGAACAAATATAAAGGATACGTGGACAACAACTAAGAAGGGTGACAATGGGAGGGAGGGGGGAGCATGGGGGGTGGTTGGGCTGGGATGGGAGTAATAGACAGAAAACTGTACTTGAAAAATAATTAAATAAATTTTTAAAAGAAATTAAAGAAATAAAGTTCTTTTTTAACAATCTATCCTTCATAGAGCATTATTTAGAAAATTCTATATATCTAGTGTGTGCATGGGGTTGAGCTGATTTGTGGAAGTTTCCCCAAATTTAAAATGCATGGATTGTAATTTTAAAAATTTGAATTGGATTTTGTTGATTCTGAATTCAGTACAGACATCTGGACTCCTAGTATGGAAAACTGGTAGTGAGTGATAGGGCTCAAATCCAGAGTCTTTGGGGAATATAGAATCCATTTAACCTATGTCCACTCATGAGCTTATTGACAAGTAGACAGATATTTGGTCCTCTCTAGGAACTTCCACTTGCTCTTCCTAATTTGTCTTAACTTTGCTTGCATATGGTAACAACCTGAGGTGTCTAAATCATTTGTGAGGCATATTCCAACTAATGAATAATTAACTTTTCCTAAGCATTAGAGTGCTTATCCCATAAAGAGATATAATTACACATTACAGTTCTAAAGTTGATGGCAGGAAGATGAAATGTGGTGAAAAATTGCACATGTTGAGCCTACTAATTTTTTTGTGCTTGTCAGGATGTGTCTTAAATGGAAACATCATTTGTCATATGTGTTTTTGGAAAAAAGAATGCAAAACCATTGCTCTAGCATAAGGACAGCTATTTCTCTCTGCTGTCATCTTTCCTTATGGGGAAAGAAGGTTTTTTACTTTTTGTCTGGGTCTCAAAATTTTTGGTGGCTGGTCAAAATTGCTTTCATTTCAGCCACTTGAATGCCAATTCAATCAGACCCTCTCTCCTCAGGGCACCTAACCATTATTATAAAAAAAATCACTTAGGATGCCCTTGGTTTTTAACACCACCACTCAAATCTAATAACTTCTTACTTTTTTTTCCCTCCTAAAGTTTCTAGCTTCTTTTAAAAGACAAATTGCCTCTTTATCTTCACTCTCTGTGGCTTTTTATTTTGGCTCCTCATCTCAGAATCAACTTCTGGCCCATCATCTCAAATAAATATTAGACTATCTGCCAACTAATTACATTTCAATCCTCCAGCCTCAGATAGCTTGGGATTTCTCAAATCTCTTTTGATTTGGGGAGAGGATTTTAAAAATGTTTCTGCTGCAATTATTTAATGATTCAGCATTCATGGAAACTTAAACTTCAGAGGAGCAAATAGCCTCAACCTAAGTCTAATTAAGCTTCATGGTACCCTAGTGAAGTAGGGAGAATAATTGAGCAGGGAAGCTGCAATCATTTCCTCCGAAGCCCGATTAAAAACAAAGTTTTAAAATGTTAAACAAGTGCTAATCTGCATGACTGCTTGGGGTTTCATTTGAAAAGAATTGTGACTGCTAATATTATCACTAAAATATGTGAATCTGTTTCCATAATCAGAACACTGTGGGATGGTGCATAGATTTAATGTGGCTTTGGAGCTTAGGTGATTTCCAGTATATTGATTTGTACTGTCCTCTCTACTGGAACCAAATCAGGGGTAACCTGCCAGAGGATGATTTTCTATAAATTTCAGCTGAACTAATATTTGCAAATATCTTAGGACTAAAGAAGTGTTGATGAATATACCACAGTTAAATTTGCCTTGTGAATTGAAGAATGGGGGAAAAGATAATGAACACATTGAAATGATGCCTCATGGTTTATGCATGAAATATTTGTAATTAAAACAGATCCTGAAGGTAAATGTGTGTATACTAATATAATAATTTCAAAAAAGCAGGATGTGTTATTAAATATTTACAGGGCATATTTCCCAAGTGGAGAATATGAAAATGTGGCTCTTTTGCTTCCTCAACAGTTGTTTATTAGGAACTAGAGATTGAATAAACCAGCAAACCACACATGTCAGAAAATTCATATATATTGACCAATATATGCATATTATACAAATCAGTTCACCCTCCATATGTAATTTTCTAATTAATATTTTATAAGTAACTTTAATTTCAGTTGTTCAACTAAACATTAACATTTGTCAAAATTTCTCAGTTTTACAAGGGATCCTCTGAGACCTTTATCCATTCAAGTTATTTGTCTGTAGCAACTCAAGGCTGTACATAGATATTGCAGCCAGGGACATCTGAGGATTTAATAATAATAATAATAATAATAATAATAATAATTTACACTTGCAAAATATATCAGCATCATCACAGTTTACAAAATACAGTTGCAACCTTTTAAAAAAATTATTTGATCCTCAAAATAATTCTGAGGTAGTAAAAAATATTGTTATTATTTTACAAATGAGGAAAATAGAGGCAAGTGACATGTTTTGCAGACTTTAATTTCTTGGATATGAGTTACCAACAACTTATTAAATTAACTCTTAAAGTTGAGTAAAATTTGGCTGACATAAAGGAAAACTAAGTATTAATTAAAGAACTGTAATGGAGTATATTTGTGAATAAAGAGTTTGGCTACTATGTAGTTCTTGTCAAGTTTACACTTGTTCCCACATAGAGAGTTGCAATTCCCATAATATGTAGGAGAAGCAGTTATCTCAGTATCATCCCTGTTTTTTGAATGTGATATTGTTTTTAGTTATTGCTTTTTAACTTTATAATTATAAATTAGTGTTAGAATATTGTGAGTTTTTTGGTTAACTTTATAGCATAAAGTGTTGCATATTTTTGCAACAACTGTATCTTAGGCCCTTACTTTTCATCATACGTAGACCTTAAGGTAAATTATTATGTCAAGGTTAACATATATATGTATATATATGTGTACCATAATATAAATATGTGATATATATTATTATATACATCTAATATGTGTATTATATAAAATATATGCATAGTTGTGTATGCCAAACACTAGGTTGTATATGCACAACTAAATTTTATATATGCACAGATATAGATCAGCATATTTCCCTATTGGATGAGGCAGATGTACCTGAGTGAGATGAGTGGGCAGGAGAGTTGTCAGCATTCCTTAAGTGAAATGTGTTAAAAAGGGAGAACCACCTGTCTTTAGAAGTCCTGAATTGGAAAATGACAGGCACCTATTTGCTTGGCATGTGGTTATAGGGGCTCTTCATGCATGTATTCGATTTCCATAAAGGCCATGTTGATGGAACTTCTGGTCAAGATGGCATTGTAGGTAAATGTGGTAATTGAATACTCTCACAACCACATAAAATGAAAACTACAGAACAACCGTCATTCAGAGCCACTAGAAATCTAGCTGAATGGAAGTCCTACAACCAGGGATTTAAAGAAGATGTCACATCTAGACTGGTAGGAGAGGTTAACTCAGAATGGGTTGGTCTTACACCCATGTGTAGTGGATAAAAATATTCAAATAGTTTTCAGATATCTGAATATTTGTATCTACTGTTCCTTTTTCAGATATCCCAGTGGAGGGATATCTGAAAAAGAAACAGGGACAAAGAAAGAGGTCCCAAATGGAAGAGTAGGAGAAATCTTCAGAAAAAAAACTAAATGAAATGGAGGCAAGGAAACTACCAGAAACAGTGTTGAAATCAATGTTTATAAAGATGCTTAAGGAACTTTGTGAGAACTTCAACAGCTTAAAAAAGGACATAGAAACTAAAAAATAACCAGTCAGAAGTGAAGGATACATTAGCTTAAATGAAGAATAATTTGCAGCACAGGTGGCAAACACAAGGACTAGGCTGAACCTGGCCCTCCACCTTGTTTTATCTGGCCCAGCACCTTGTTTCTACCCAGCAGCAGCACCAAGCTCTTGCTTAACTGTTAAGGAGTAGTTACATTTTTACAGTCCTAAAATTACATTCGGCCCTTTATAAGGGCAACTGAGAGGCTGATGCGGCCTTTGTTGAAAATGAGTTTGACACTCCTGATTTATAGGGAATCGGTAGTAGAGGAGATGAAGCTGAGGATCATATCAGTAATTTGGAAAATAAGAATTAAAGAATTTCATATTTGATGATAAAATTTGAGACATGTTTTGTATCTATGCTATTAGTGGTATTAACTCAGTAATACAGAAAAATCCAAAACTGATGTTGGTATAGTATCAGTACTGATATAGTGTCAGTATAGACCCTATTGAATTATCGAGTTTTTACTAAAATTTGCCTAGGGGTAGGCTTCTATTAGGTAACAGAACTCAGACTGGAAGGTCAGCCAAGGTTAGTTGACTGTTTTGTACACTTTTCCTGCTCTAATATTGCTCCTTAGAGAGGCTGATGAATAACATATATGAAAGAAAGGATACTGTTTTGGGAGAGCTAAGTCTAAATCTGTAACATATAATATAAAGCAAGTAAAATATATAATTTTTTATAGTTATCAGAATGTAGTTTTTAGCTAGCCAAGAATCCAATTGTCCTTTATTCTTTTTAAGTGGTGTCTTGGGAGTGCTTTACTTTCTTTAAATTAGTTTATTGTATTATTGGTAGAATAATGCATGTGGCTCTTCTTCCTCATTTAGAACCTGAGTCATGGTCATGTTTTCTCTCTTGGTGAGGTTATTACAGGATAAGGGACAAATGAATGTCAGGAAAAACAGGACTTCAATAACTAGAATTTCCAGAATTTTGTATCAAAGAAGAAACAAATATGTTTTAAAGAAATACAAATATATGGTGTAGATGGTTGGGGAGAGGAGTGAACTAAGATAGAAGGGTGGAATGAACATAACGTTCTATTTTTCTTTTCTTTTGGACTGTGGTCAGAATTTGATTCTCATATCTATTTTCTGGTCAGCAACTCTTGCCACTCAGAAAGGGAGAGAGAGAGAGCTTTGATGAGCCAGGTATTTACAAAGTGCTTTACCAAAAGTGTGCCCTTGTTTAAGCCTGAGAGCAGAGTCTGAGACATACTTATGTGTGGATGGAGGGAAGGAGGAAAACTGATTCATGGGTTCATTATCAGCCCCTTTACCACTGTAGATACCTAAATCTGGATCCTACTGGACTCCCTGAGGAGCCATGTAGAATACACGTTTGAATCGTTCACCTGGGTGACAGAGGAGGGTGACATTTATTCACTAGCTCCCATCTTCCACTGCTCCAGGGTTGTCGCATGAGTTGTAACTCACTCAGTCTTCCAGAATGCCCATATATGAATGCCACAGAGTAAGAGCCCTGGGGCAGAAAGGAATTGCTGACTGACACAGTAGAGAGGAGGAGCTGCAGGACCGACTCCACAGGCATGCAACATGTGCAACTTTACAGGGCTCTGTGCTTGGTTTCATTTACTCATGTCATTATCTTGAAATTCTTAATACATTCTGACAAGGGGTCTTTTGTTTTCATTTTACTCTAGGCTATCCAAATTATGTAGCTCTCTTTAGCCATTGGATTATTTTGCATGAAGCTGGTACACTGCATATAGCTGCACATTGTCAGGGGATCAGTAAGTCCTGCCTGTGCGTGAGGAACAAACCAGATGGAAAAAGCCAAAGGCCTTTCAATCCATGTTTCTCAGATGAGTATCTGCTTTCATCTGAAGCCTTGGAGGACTTTCTTAAGAAATTCAGCTTCCTCTCTACTATGTAAAGACACAGCAGGAAGGTACTAACTATGAACCAGGAAGGGGCCTTCATCAAAATGTGACCATGCTGGTGCCTTGATATCAGACTTCCAGCTTCCAGAACTGAGAAATAAAATTCTGTTGCTCATAAGCCACCTGCTCTGTGGTATTCTGTTATAGTAGCTCTGGTGAACTAAGATAATAACCTTTGAGGGTATTGCTCTCAAAATGGCTAAACACAGATTTTTCAGCACTTTGGAGGAAAGATTCTGTCAGGGGGGGCAGTGTCACCAGAGATTCCTGGCTGCATCTCTGAGTTTTGGTCATCTTGGTGTTTCTTGAATATATCCAATCCTATTGCCATAGATGGAAGAAACTCAGCAGAATGGTAAAATTTCCCAGAAGAAAGCGCAAAATCTAGCCTTTAACACAGCACAGAAGAGTTGGAAGCAGAGTTGTGTCTGTGTTGAATAACCCAAGCTTATGACAGACATATTTATGAACAAAGATCCATGTTCTTCAACTTATAACCATTTTGTTTTCCATTTTCAGGGATGTCCTAATGAGAAAGCAGGGGGAAATTATGTTCAAGGAAAGCTGCCTAAAACTCTACCTTGAACAGTGTTTAGAAAAATCTTGAGTGGTATGGAATTAAAAAGTGATATTCACCTTTATTATTATTCCAAACAGATGTGAATTAAATTTTGATTTCTGGAATTTTAGTGTTACACGGTCAACATAATTGGATAATGGATTACTTCTAGATGCCTGGGTGTTTCTTAGTAAGAAGCTGTGTATGTAAGTGAGTGAATGAAGGGGGGAAAAGACTCAGAGAGAAGTAAATGTGTCTTTTTATAACTGGTACAGAGCTGGAAATAAAAATTATGCCTCAATCATAGCAGAACACATTTCTTTTTAAAGGAAGAATTCTAAAGCCTTCTGAAAATGTAATTTTCTATTTAGAGAAAAATGTTATTTTCCTCTGCTATTAAAAAAACACAGTAGAAGCATTGCTTCCAAACATACTTTCTTTGGTGGATGTTCTTTTTTATTTGGAAATCTAGGTCTTTAAAGCTTTTCTGGTTTAACTATACTTAAAAGTAATGGTTGTAGGGGCACTCATGGTACTCCACTCTGTGAGTCAGTACAAGACGCATGAGTAAGCTTCAGTATACATGAGTGGGTATACTGAAGCTTACATTTTCCTACCTGATAAGTAAGAATGCTGCTGAACTACTAGGCTAAATTTTACAGAGCTATTTAATGGGATCTTTAAAAGGAAGCTCATGAACAAATGGTCGAAAAATTTTAAAAAAGGAATGAATAGTACTATGGATGGTTTCTTGTAATCCTCTAGCATTTTTTGTTATTCTAAACACTGGGAAACCAGACAACTAATTTTCCTGATTTGTTGTAGAGCCTATGTATTTTGGGGGGAAGAACAAAGCAGTATATATTTGAGAATTAGAACACTAATCCATTCATGCTTTGTCTAACTCAGTAGGCATCTTCGTGAACAATAGTATCTAAGTCAAATCACACAAAATGTGCTAATTTAGTTCATTATAGGTGTTGGGTACATAAGTGTTTATTATGTTATTCTTTGTACTTTTCTTAAGTTTAAAACATTTCAAACTAAACAAAGGAGAAAATCCTCCAAGAAAACTCATTATTTAATCACTTCCTAATTTATACATCTTTGGGAGTTAGTCTGTTAATCCAGGTCCTCCCAAAAGCAGACACCAAAATAGAATTAATTATACAGGGATTTTACAGAATGGTGCCTATATGGAAGGAAGTAGAGAGGGAGCAGGGAAAGGCTGGAAGAGCAAACAGAACATGTGAAGGTTGTAGAGAACCTGGTGACATGGAAGTGGTCCAGCACTAATGCTCTAGACTTGTGAGTGAGATCATCTGGGATCTGGCAGGTGCTCCCGTTGCCATCTGACTACAGCTGCAAGAGCAACTTAGGTTAGAAAGGAAGACCATGCAGGCAACCCACAAAATTATGAGAGAGAGTAAATCATTGTTCCTTGAAGCCACAAAGTTTTAGGTTGTTGTTGTGAGGTGGTAGATAGTGTCAAGGTGAGATGGACAAGCGTTCTTGTTTTGTTTGTTGTGAGCACACATTTTTCTAGTGCACCTCTCACTGAGGGTGTTGCTCTTTGTACCAGAACCTTATAGGCAATGAATATTTGTAAATGAATTAAATTTTATTTTTAGAAAGAGTAGCAAACTAATTTTGTTTAATAATAGTGAGATTCTAAAATAAGGCATGTAAATTAAATAATTTAAAAATTCAAAGAGGTTAGAATAATAAATTCTTTAAGTGAATGCTACAGTGAACAGATTTGGAAAATACATAAGATTTCCCTAATTTATAAATTTTGTTTTGTGCTTTTTTCTTTTTAAATTATATTTTATTAATTATGCTATTACAGGTATCCTAGTTTTCCCCCCTCTGTCCCTCCACCCAGCATCCCTCCACTTCTGCAGGCAATCCCTACACCATTATTCATGTCCACGGGTCATGTGTATAAGTTCTTTAGCTACCCCACTTCATATAGTGTACTTTTTTGATGCCCTTAATAGTTGGCCTGAAATTGCTCAACAACAAATGTGAAGGGTGGGTATGTTTGACAGAGGAAGAAATCTTAAAGTGATTTTAATTTTGAGTAATGAGAAATGTCCTCGTGGTTGCACTTAGCCCATAAATTAATTATTGTCATGTGTGGAAGGAGTAGTGGTCCTTACGATCACCTGCAGTGAGTGCAGTGTGGGAATGAGGGGAGTGCCTGTTGCTATGGGCAGTTGAATAAAAGCTCTAATAGTTGAAAAATTATGAATCTGAACATTGGGAGATTTCAGACCAAGAAAATTCAATAACTTTGATGAAAGGAAGTGACTGATGTAGAATGAACGTGGTTCTGTATGCCGGTAAAGGAGGATTAGTAAATTATATACATTGGATAATGAAAGAAAAAAAAGGATTTGTACAAAGCCAGAATAGGCATGATTCCCTCTGCTGCTCCTGGCTAGCACTTCCCCCAGTACCTCAGTAAAGAGGTACTGGTGGTGAACAGTGGGATGACCCATACTAGTGGCATGGTGTCTGTGTGTGCTGTGTCTGTGTCTCAATAAATTCCTGTATTTTTTGTAATACACTCCATTAGGTGTTCAGTCACTTTCAGCATGGTTTTTACTCATAGTTTTAAATGCTGAGCCTACCAACTGATCAATTAACCAACCAACAATCAAAGACTCCAAAGCCTTCTAATACTGGGGAAAGATATTCAAATCGGATCAACTCCTCTGGCTGACATTTGTGGTTCTCCAGGTGGTTAGAACAGGTATGCAGCCCTCTTCAGAGAGGTCTCTGCTTAGGTCTATTTCTGTCTCATGTGCCACATAGTTTTTCTTGAATTATCAATGTGAGTATTTCAGTAATAAGTACAATACAAGTGACGAGAATACAAAGCCCTTAAGCTGCTGATAGGGCTTTACACTTTTTGTTTAAAATTTGCTCTGGACCAACTACCATTTGAATGGCTCATAGGAAAAGAGTGGCAGGGTTATCTCAAGCAATCATCTCCTTGAAAGGGATAAGAAAAGATGAGCCTTGGTGTGACTATGTAACAGGGTGCAGCCAAGAGTGGGGGGCCCAAATAGGGATTTGGAATGGGGTCCAGAACTCAAGGTGTCCAGGAAATAGTAGAAAAATATATAGGATGTCCTCACCCCTCCCTGCCACAGGTTTGAATTGGGGGAAGGGACACATGGAACAGGACCACGCAGAGCTCTTTTGTACAGCCACAGCTTTGCAACTAACCTCTGGCATGGTCATTTAATGTACCTATAACCTTTAACTTGTTTCATAGATATGTTAAATAGCTGTGGCCATGCTTTGAGCCAGGGGGATGGAAGTGACTTCCACCCAATATGTAACTGAGGGGCAGCTCTCCCTGCTGGCAATGCCTGTGTGAGAACTTGGAGAAGATTAGCTCCATGTCATGGGGCCACACCTGCCCAGACTCATTATGGCAGTCCAGAAAAGCTGGAAGGATACAGGAATGCTGCCAGGTATAACTGATTGTGGAAGGAGTCAGAAATTGGGCTGCAGAGGAAATTGGCACATGGATTTAAACCCTGAAGTGGCAGCCATGAGAGAAGAGAACCACGCAGCTTCAGCAGAGTGGGGACCCTGCAGCTTTAGTGAGAGTGAGGACTAGTGAGCACTTCGGAGTGCTCCCTTTTGCCATGTGGCTTAGGAAGCAGGAGAGACTTTGCCTGGAAGAAAAGGGGTGCAAGGACACTTGCTGGTGGACCAGGAGAAGATGCCACGTGGCTTCAGAATAACTGGAGATCATGGCAGTTACAAAGCTGATGGTGCCAGGAGCCCAAATCACAGACTTCTACTTCTTTTCCTGAGATATGGTACCCCAGATTAGGGCAGAGGGAGAAGGAAGAACGGTGTGCATTTGTGGGTATCCTAAAGGACTTCAATATTTTAATGAAAACATTAAAGTCATTACTCTAAGTCTGTATAGCTTTAAATAAATATTTCCTTTCCTTTTCACAAATCTCTGGCATTGAGAGATGTGTTTTCTTTCGTGGCGGGCATAGCAAACCTAGCGGGGGATCCTTTTGGCAAGAGTATATTGTATACCCCACTTGGGTCTGTTATGTTACAATTACTCCAGCTCAAAGATATCTAAAATGATCTCTCTGTTTCTCTACATTATACTAATTTCCTCTTTGGTCTTCTCTGTTATTCTCCTGGACAGATGTATAACAAGGCATGGAAAAGAGGCATTTTTGATAGGGAGGGTGTAAAAGAAGGTAGTTTTATGGTCTCTCTCCTTCCTGGTAATTTACTAGCAATGAAAAACCCTCCAGTGGTCATGGTGCCTCCTATTCTAAGCAGAGAGATCTTTCTTATCATCAAGTACCCAGAAATCATAGCTAACTCTTTTTTCTCTTCTTGAAAAGTATTGTGTATGGTGGTGAAGTTGCTTATTGGCAGAAGTAAATGCCTGAGGATACATAACATGTACAGCTAGAAGTTGGGAGGTTACCTGTTTTATATGACAGTTATTGTTACATGTAAATCTTACCATTTAAAGATGGATAGTGATTGGTTTGGCTTCCTTTACATATTTAGTGAACCCAAACTATTACTGGTTCCTATTTTAAGATCAAAATAAAAAGAAAAACATGGAGTCAGTAACTTATATAAAGCCTAAAGGGTTTGATTTCACATTACATGAGACAGAAATCCGGTGATAGGCAAAATAGTTATATTTCAGTTTACAATTTAATTGCATAAAAGATACAAAGTTCTTGCCCTTTTGTGTTTCATGAATGTTATTAAACATTTAATTGAACATTTGTATATATTAATAATATAACAGAAATATATATATGTACTCATATATTATGACTGGATGGGACCAGAGAAAACTAATGTGACAAAATGTTTTTCAATTTACTGTTAAATAGATCTTTATGTGAAACTTTAGTCTATTATAACCTGCTTAGGATCCCTTATTGAAGATGTAGAAAGCAGAAAAGGTATAATATTTTACTTGATAACTAAAGAGAAAATGAGTAGTATATAGTTAAAATTGTTTCTTGCATTAAAAGTAATTCAATCTAGGCCTGGCTGTGTGGCTCAGTGAATTGAGTTCTGGTCTATGAACCAAAGTGTTGCTGGTTCTATTCCCAGTCAGGGCACATACCTTCGTTGCAGGCCCGGTTCCCAATAGGGGGCATGTGGGAGGCAAACACATGTTGATGTTTCTCTCCCTCTCTTCCCCTCTTTCTAGAAATAAACAAATAAAGTCTTTAAAATAATAAAATTTAAAAAAACAGTAATTCAATCTCTGACTTTGTAGCACTGAATGTTTGTTGACTATTTTTTACTCCTGAACCAGCTGACATGAAGACCTAGACCCTTTAGTGTTTTCCAAGTAACATATTGAGTGAACATTTACTCTTCAGTGTGTGTATGTGTGAAGAGGTGGCAGCTTCAATGGAATCTGCCACCTTTTTGGCTGCAGTGATTGGTCAAGGGGTGGACATCTTATCCGTGTGCACTAGTGATAAAATCCCCTACGGTCTCAGTGAGGTGGGAAAGCTGTGGGAATCAGGGCCTGGAGCTTCTGAATGTCTTATTTCCTGTCACTGACAAGGACTGGGGACAATATTATACAGTGGAAGTGATGTGTGACTTCTCAGCAAGGTCTTAAGATCTTGTGGTTTCTGCTCATTTTCTTGGAATTCTCTATCATCTTGGAAAGGCCATGTGGAATAGAACTGAGACACTACAGCCCACAGCCCTAGATAATCACTAGACAGGAGTGAGATCATGCTAGACCTCTAGCTCTAGTTGACCTACCAGATGACTGAAGCCATATGAGTCACCTCAGAAGTGGACATGTCAGAGGAACTGCCCATCTGAGCCCAGCCTAAATAGTGGAATTATGAGCAAATGCAAAAGTATTTCTTGTAGAAAGGAAAAATGGATGAATCAAGGCAGAGTGGAGGAAGTGCAAGAACAATGTTCTGTAGTCAGAAAGAAGTGGTGGAATCTAATTAATAAAGGAAGGAAGTAGATACACGGGAGAGTTCCTCCTCTATAACACAAAGGAAGACAGGATATATGGGTACACTTGAAGATAAGCAGGCGGTTTTCGTGGGGAGTGCTTCAAAATTCTCTTCTGTTTACTTAATTTTCTTAAGGTGAAGATATACAGGTGGTAGGGAGTTGTAAAGTTTAAAGCTAAGAGAGGTGTGTTTTGAAGGGTGGGAGATAAATTAACTATGGAAATTCTGTAGGATAACAGGGAAGGACAAGAGACCCTTTGAGGTTAGTGTATCTACACTTAACTGAGACCTGTCAATGGTGTGTTTTTATCCAGACGGATTCAGATGCTTAAGTTTAGGTCTGGAGTAGGTAGATGTAGGGAACTGTTTCACATGGCGTGGAAATGCAGCTCAGCACTCACGTGGAAAACCAGGGGTGTGTGTGAGTTGGCACACAGGACCATGCCTGTGGAGAGGTTTTCCCGTGGGGAATCAGGCCTGCATTGTACCTAGACTGTTATGAGACTTGCTTTTGCTAAAACTCCCTCACCTGGAATTGAGGGAGCAAGTACTTACTGTAGCTTCCTAAAGTCTGTGCTAAGCCTCCCAAGTATGGAGTGTAACTGGTTTAACCACATTTCCCCCTGCTCTGTAACATCCTTCTCTTTGAAATAGTTAGCAACATTATTTCCTTTGTTATCTGTAAAGGGTGATCACCTGTAGTGAACCTGTGCATAGTAAATGAGGACCATCCTCCATGTAATGTACCCAGAGAAGCAATAAAAGCCTGTCCAGACAGGGGCTGGGACCCTCTCGCCCTCTTGCCCTCTTGCCCTCTCTTCCTATTTCTCTCAGAGAGTGGCCATGCTGTCCCTTTTTCTCCACAGGACTTCTGTTGTCTGTGTGTATTTGTTCACCAGCAGCCACAACATGCATGGATCCCACAGGCCAGGATCCACATCAGGTGGAAAGTTGGATTTAATTATGATTGAGGCTTAGAGTATGACAAAGTGAGTCAGAGTCAAGATAATTGAACACATGTGTAAGAGAGTGGTTACAATGATGCCCATCGAATACAGCCAATAAAGCAGGAAAGTGAGGGTGGGGGATAGGTTAGACTTTTGGAAAAGGGGTAAGTAAAAGGACTGAATACAACCATATGAGGTTAGGTACCAACTGTGTTAGCATTTAGCTCCTGATTCTAGTATGCATTATGGCAAAATTATTTTATTTTACCAATTTCTACAGTCAGTGGTTATACTAGAATAAACTCTAAGATTTCTTTGCAACTCTAACAATCTATTGTTCTATGATTACACATAAAGGTATCATAATATAGACACTACTCAGGAATAGAGTTTTATAAAAACAATAATGACCAACTTCTGCTAAACTTTCTCACCTTAAGGTTAATTAACCACCTCACTCACTTATTGTATTCTTTTTGGATGGCTGCTGCACAGATAAGAATTTTTGGAATAGAGATAAAGTAGAACATCTGGAATCACTGGAAGTTTGGCCTAGTGAACAGAACTACACTTTGGGAGGTAGGAATGTTGGGTTTCTCTCTTGGTTCTAACTCTGTTTTGTTTTGTATAAGTCATAATCATTGCTTATTATGGTTTATTAAAAGTTCTGAGAGATTGTGATTTGTGCTTCACTTTAGAATTTAACCAAATCTGAGTTGGACACATAAGGCTTGTAATAGAAGAGGTATGATTGTGTTCTTTTCACCTGCCCACCAGAATCTGGGTTAGATAATGGCAGTCATGAGGACATTTGAGGGGATGTGAAAGTGAATAAAACTTTTTAACCTCCTACTTAAAGGCTGTCATAAAAGAAAAAGAAGAAGCTTTTGATACCCATGCCATTGTCTTTGCTGGCAATTACCACTGCTATTATACTTGACTTTGGCCATTACAACTTTGGCAATTACAGTTTTCTTAAATTTATCTATTTTCTTTCCTTCCATCTGACAGGGATATCCAACCCATGGTCCATTGGCCACATAGAAGCCCAGGATGGCAATGAATGCAGCCCAACACAAAATCATATATTTACCTAAAACCTTTTTTTGGCCCATCAGTTTTCATTTAGTGTTTGTATATTTAATGTATGGACTAAGACAACTCTTTTTCTTCCAATGTGGCCTAGAGATACCAAAAGGTTGGACACCCCTGTCAGTATATTCTCAATATAGAAACAAGTAATGACCATTAAAAAAATAAGTCAGGTCATTTCACTCTCCTCTTTGAAGTTTTCCATTGACTTTTCATTAGATTTAGAGTAAAATCCAGATTCCTCATTTCCATCTTCAAGATCTTCTAGGAGCTGACCCATACTTTTTTCTGACCTCATCTTGGACCAATCTTCACCTCATATACTCTTCACTTCATATACACCAGCCTTTTACTATTGCAAAAACATGTAGAATTCTTCCTGATTTCAAGACTTGGCACCAGTAGGTCCTTTTACTTGGAAAGTTCTTTTAGACCTTCAGGGCTGAATTTATCTTTGTGTATCTTCTGGTTTTCTGTCTCCCTTGAACTATATAGGAATATATGCTATGTACTTGGATATTTCATTGGCTTGTGTAACTTCGGTGCCCAGGAAAGTACTAGATACAACTTAACAAACACATTGTAATGAAAAAAAAAAAGAGAAAGACCTCAAAAGTAAATGGAGTAGAATGTAGCTTGTCTAGGGTTAGTTGAGGGGGCATGAGGCTGGGCTCATGTATCCCAAATTACTGACCATATTGTCTATTTCATGAATAAAGCTTTATTTCTTTGAGTCTTCAGAGATTTGTAGCCTTCAAGATTTCCATGTTGAAATGCAGATAATTTTGTAAGTTTATTTCTCAAGTCAACTTATATTTTGGTTCTTAGTGACCTTCTAAGGAGAGATAAAATACAGGATGTGCAAATGACAGAGTGTCAGGAGTGGTCGGTAAAAAAAAACAAAACAAAATAAAAACAGAGCAAAAAAGGAGAGGGAAACAGAGAGAAAAAAATCAGGACAAATAAGATGAAATGGTGGTGGGAGGAGAATTACAATTAGAATTTTGTCTAGAGTGGGAACACTTTTTGTTTCACAATGTATGGGACAGTGACAGTATTGACAACTGGTACTTTATATTTCCAAGTATCAGAAAGATTTCAAAAGCAGATTCGTTTTTAAAAAATATATTTCATTGATTATGCCATTATAGTAGTCCTATTTCCCCCTTTATCCCCCTCCACCCTGCACACCCCCTCCTCTATCATTCCCCCCTTTAGTTTATGTCCACATGTCACAAGTTCCTGAGATTCTATATTTCCCATTCTATTCTTGCCCTCCCCCCATCTATTTTCTACCTACTGTCTATGCTATTCTCTGTACCTTCTCACCCCTTCTCCTCCTCCCACTCCCCTGTTGCTAACCTTCCATGTGTTCTTCATTTCTATGGTTCCACTCCCGATCTAGGTGTCCTCTTAGTTTGCTTTTGTTTTAGGTGTGGTTGTTAATAAGTGCGAGTTTGCTGTCCTTTCACTGTTCATCTTTTTTATCCTCTTCTTCTTAGATAAGTTCCTTTAACATTTCATATAATAAGGGCTTGGTGCTGATGAACTTCTTGAATTTGATCTTATCTGAGAAGCACTTTATCTGCCCTTCCATTCTAAATGAAAGTTTTGGTGCATAGAGCAATCTTGGATGTAGGTCTTTGGATTTCATGACTTGGAATACTTCTTTCCAGCCCCTTCTTGCCTGCAAGGTCTCTTTTGAGAAATCTGTTGACAGTCTGATGGGGATTTCATGACTTGGAATACTTCTTTCCAGCCCCGTCTTGCCTGCAAGGTCTCTTTTGAGAAATCTGTTGACAGTCTGATGGGAATTCCTTTGTAGATGACTGTCCCCTTTTCTCTTGCTTTCTCTTTCTCTCTCCTCTAGGATTCTCTCCTTCACTTTAATATTGGCTAATGTAATTATGATGTACCTTGGTGTGTTCCTTCTTGGGTCCAACTTCTTTGGGACTGTCTGAGCTTCCTGGATTTCCTGGAAGTCTATTTCCTTTGCCAGACTGGGGAAGTTCTCCTTTATTATTTGTTCAAATAAGTTTTCCACTTGCCTCTCTTCCTCTTTGCCCTCTGGTATCCCTATAATTTGGATGTTGGAATGTTTAAAGATGTTCTGAAGGTTCCTAAGCCTCTCCTCATTTATTTGAATTCTTGTTTCTTCATTCTTTTCTGTTTGGTCATTTTTTTCTTCCTTCTGGTCCACTGCCTTAATTTGAGTCCCAGTTTCCTTTCCATCACTATTGGTTTCCTGTGCATTTCCCTTCATTTCAATTAGTTTAGCCTTCATTTGTTCCTCTAATTTGTGACTAAAATGAACCAGTTCTGTGAGCATCCTGACCACCAGTGTTTTGAACTGTGCATCTGAGATGTTCGCTATTTCTTGGTCGCTTAGAGTTATTGGCTCTGGGGCTTTGAATTCTTGAGCCATATTTTGGACTGTTTGTGCCTGTTACGTATGAGGGGCAGAGGCTGGTGTTCACCAGGGTGGGACAACTCAGTCACTGGGTTGTGATGCTGTATGTGGGGTGGGGTCAGAGAGGGGCAATGGCGGTCCCCTCTGCTGCTTCCTACCACTGGGGCCCGCATGGTCTGTCTCACTGCTTGCTCCTTTGCCTCCTGGTTTATCTTCGTGCTAATGTGTGACCTCGGTCAGCCTGCCGCCTTGTGCCCTCACTGGGTCCTCCTGTTGCTATCCCACATGTGGAATCTGCCAAGGATGCCTGCGTGCCTGGGTTGGTCCGTTGGATCTTTCCTGCCTGACTCCGCTCTGCTGCTGGCTCCACTCCTCTTACCCGTCTGGCTGAACAGTTCATTGTTGTCAGACTTCTGTGTAGTTCAATTTTCTGTGTTTTGGTTGCGTTTTTGTTACTAAAACTTTGTTGTCTTTAAACTTGGTTGTGTGAGGAGGCACAGTGTTTCCACCTATGACTCCATCTTGGCCGGAAGTTCCAGCAGAGTCTTTTTTTACTTCTGTTTTATTTACTTATTTTTCTTGGTTTATTTATTTATTTTTTATAGTAAATTTAATTTAATTTTTTATATTTATTGTTGTTTAAGTATGGCTGTTCATTTTCCCCCTACCTATCCCCACCTCCTACCCTCAATCCTACTCTGCTTTGGCTTCTTTAAAAGCATAGTTTTTTTATGGTTAAAACAAACTAAGAAGCAAGGGAAAGCTATGCATTTTCAGTTAAGAAAATAAAAGGTAGAAGCAACTATTATACAAATCAATGTATGCTGCCCAGCATGAGTATTTGAAGGAAAAATTTGGTGTCTTATAATGCTGCAGTTACTATGGTGACAATGCATTTTTAATGGCACCATGAAATGATAGTATAACTACTTGTAACTAAGGAGTTCTGAATAGTCACAGCTGTGTTGTTTGGAGCTTACATTTCTTATCTCCAGGATGATCTTTGAAGACTTCAAAATAAAACTGTTGTATAACAGAACACCACTTTGCTATATAATATAGGTACTTTTTAGAAATAGAGAGCACTTTAGAGAATGTTAGTTTTTCCATTACACCTCATATACATGCACACACATGAGTGAACACACATATATGTGCATGGTTTATAGACAAAGATCTGCAGGCAAAGATTAAGTAGCCTTTTCAACTCATTTAGCTAGTGACAGAATTAGGTTGAGAACTTAGGTTTTTTTATTTTTAAAATATTTTCTTCCTACCTTTGCACATTGCCTTTTCCCAGTGCAATACTACATGCAATGTACTTAAAATTTTCACACATCAAAATTGGTAAGGAGTTGCAGTGACTTTATATCACCATGTTGGGTTGGTAGTTAAGACCCATATGAAAGAGTAATGAATGAGTAATGTAACTTAAAGAGTCTATAGATAAAATTCAACAGGTCCATAAACCCTTTAAAATTGTTTGCAAATGTGTGTGTGCATATGTTCATTTTTCTAATTAGAGATTCATAACCTCCTCAAGGAGTTTGTGACCTCTCCCCAAATAAGGTTTTTTCCCATTTAGGATATCAAAATGTACAAAAAATGGAAAAGTAGATTGCATATTGAGAACAATATTTAAGTGATAAAAGATTAATATCCTCAATTTGTAAAAAGCACATACACTTCCAGCAAAACATTGAGACCCAGTTGAAATTAGAGTGAAGGAAGCGAATGGAAAATATGCACACGTGAAGTATAAATAGCTAATAGAAATAACATTTATCCATTCTTATTAGCCATTAATAAAATGCAGATTAAAATAATAATTTTAAAATTATTTCCATCCAACAAATTATCACAGATTAAAAGCAACTGAGATAATATTCTATGTGGTGAAGAGATGGTCGGATAAACAGATTCCTCTACTGGTATTGGAATTGTAAAATGGGGCAAAGCTTTTGTCAATAAAATCAATTTAAGAACCTGAAAATGTTCATAACCAATAATTTAAGTTCTAAACACATAGTCCCATTCTAAGGCAATAATAAATGTTCACCAAAATTTGTGTATAAAAGTATTTTTCCTAATGTTATTCAAAATAGTAAAACATAGGAAAGAGCACAGAGTATAAATCTAATAAATTATGTTGAAAATTTTATTAATGATATGAAAAAATCTTATTTAAAACACTGACACTTATAAAATACTTGCACAATATAATTTCTATCATATAAATAAATTAAAACACTAGAAGGAAGTATACTAAAACGTAGAATGGTTATCCTTTGGGGTATGGGGTTATTATTTATTTTTGTTTTTTTTTTGTACTTGTGTGTTTTCTCAGATTTCTAGGGTAAATTTATGTAGTGTCAGAAATAAAGTAAAAGTTATTTAAAGTTTTGCTGAACTTATTTCTTATATTCAATTGTTCTGATTTGCCAAAAAAAAAATCTGTTTTCCTAAAGGGTGGTAGAAACTACAAAGAGATCTTTTGAAAAAATTCTTACTAAATGAAATGAAATTTGACTTTGTTTCTTTATTTAAAAATTATCTATGTAATCTACTATTTGGACCAGATGCTTGGGAAACAGATGAAAGGCATTGTTCATGTCATCACAATTTATGGTCTCTCAAGAAAGATAGGTGTGTTAACCATACTACAATAGCACATGAGTACCCTGTAATATGGAAACATGAAGGAAGAAATGATGTAGTCTTCCTGAAGAAGTAGAGCGAATGGGTGACATTTGATTCCAGTCTTGAGGGATAGGTCATAAAGTGGGCAGAAGTGAAAGAAACTTCCCCACAAAGGGAAGAGGTTGTATTAGCATGGGGGCATGAAAGGGCTGTAGTATTTGGAGAACAGGTCCCTTCAGTTTGGCTAGAAAGGTAAAAAAGGCCAGCTGTTGAAAGACCTTTGTGAAATATCTGGACCCAGGCTTGTGAGTACAAAGGTGTCATGAAAGGCACTGAATGAGTCATTAAGTTGATGATTAGATTTGACCAGAAAAATTGATATGTAAAGGAATAATATTAACTACACAATAGAAATAAAAATTAAATAATGCTTTTGGTATTTTTATGGAAACAATACTCAATATAGTAGAACTTTAAAAAAATTTCAAGTTCTGGCCCTGGCTGGTGTTGCTAAGTGGATAGAGCACTGGCCTATGAACCAAAGGGTCGCTGGTTCAATTCCTAGTCAGGGCACGTGCTGGGTTGCAGGCCTGGTCCCCAGTAGTGGGAAATTTGAGAAGCAACCACACATTGCTGTTTCTCTCCCTTTCTTTCTTCCTCCCTTCCCCTGTCTCTAAAAATAAAGATAAAAAAATTTTAAGTTCTATCAAGGTGCTATTTTATACTGCATTATTCCACAGAGAGTGTTTGATATTTCATACCGGGGACACCACAGTGTTAGTAAGGCTCAAACCAGTCCCCCTGTTAATTTAGTTAGCAGACAAAAGATTTTGTTTTGTTGCTGCTGCCTCAATGAAGCAGTTTATTACTGTATCTGTTATTTTAAAAAGGTGTGAACATGTTGGAAGATTTGGGCTACATCCATACCAAATCTTAACTTTAAATTGATCAAAGTGCAGTCCCTCTACACGTGTTTCATTTCAGTGTCCAGTGAAGCCCGGTGGTAATCCTTGTGATAATAATGTTAGCAGATGGTCCCAGAACCTCTGGCCATCTTTCCTTGGCTCAAGTATTATTCCTGATTACTGTCCCTTTTTCTTCCTCTCTTCCCTAGTAAAATGTTTTAGGGTTATTATTTTGCTATTTTTATTTATTTAAAAAATTGTGATGTGATTGACATTTTGTTAGTTTAGGTGTACAACATACTGATTTGATATATGTATACAGCACAATAAATTGAGTTAACATCTGTTACCACACATTTAAATTTTTTTCTTGTAATGAAAACTTTTAAGATTCATTCTTCTATCAATTTTCAAATATGCAATACAATATTTTTAATTAGTCACCATGCTATATATTACATCCCCAGAACTTACTTGTTTTATAAAAGAAAGCTTGTACATTTTGATCACCTTCAATCCATTTGCCCACTCCTTACCCCCACTTTTGCAATCAGGAATCTGTTTTCTGTATCTATGAATTCAGTTTTTTTGTGTCCATATATAAGTGAGATCATACAGTTTTTGTCTTTCTGTCTCACTTATTTCACTTGGCCTAATACTCTCAAAGTCCATCCATGTTGTCACAAATGGCAGGGTTTTCTTCTTTTATATGACTGAGTATCTATCATCTATCTATCTATCTATCTATCTATCTATCTATCATCTATCTCGAATTTTCTTTACGTATTCATTTGTCCATGGACATCTATGTTGTTTTTATATCTTGGCTATTGTGAATAATGCTGCAATGAACATGGTGGTGCAGATATCTCTTAGAGATCCTATTTTCTTTCTCTCTCTCTCTTTTTTTTTTGGTTATATACCCAGTAGGGGGATTGCTGGATCATTTAAAAATTCTATGTTTAATGTTTTTTGAATTGGCTGCATCAGTTTACATTCCCACCAACAGTACACAAGGGTCCCCTTTTCTCTATAGCCTCACCAACACATGGTCTTTCTTGTCTTTTTTAATAATATCTATTCTAACAGGTATGAGGTGATATCTCCTGGTGGCCTGAACTTTCTATATTCATGAGTTACAACATGGATGCCAGTTTTAGATATCAGTGCTCTCCAGAAGAATTACTTTTATCCCCCCAGACTATCATTGTATTATTTCTGAATGGTAATGCTGTCCTGAGTCTCTTTGTAATAGTAGACAAGTAATGGTAGTAGTAAAAGTAAATAAATAACCTCCAAATTAATCTATACCTAAACACACAATCTTAGTTATCTTTTAAAACTGCCTATCAATTTAGTTTCTATTTAAATTATGTAGCATTTTCTATGTAGGATCTTGTCTTTTATGTAGACAAGAAGGTTTAGTTTCGGTTTCTGAATACTTGTGCTGACTATAAATATTATTTAAGCATTTCTGTTTTTTAAAGATTTTATTTATCTTTAGCGAGGGGAAGGGAGGGAGAAAGAGAGGGTGAGAAACATCAATGCATGGTTGCATCTCACACACCCCCTACTGGGGACATGGCCCGCAACCCAGGCATGTGCCCTACAATGGGAATTGAACCAGCAACCCTTTGGTTTGCAGGCTGGTGCTCAATCTATTGAGCCACACCAGGTGGGCTATTCAAGCATTTCTTGATATTCATCTCTCTCCTCTCTCTTGAGTGATGGGAGAACAATTACATGCCACTATTTCCCTTATTCAAGATTATAATATCATCCAGTTGAAGAGGATTAGATTGTGACACAGAAGTCAGTTTAATATACACTTTAGAGTTTACTCAATCTATGCATCTTTAGCTAAGAATGACTTAATCTCACTGTTACTTAATTTCCACTATTTATAAAAAAATATTTCTTGGTCATATGTTAGTCCAAGTTGGTTCTCTGAGACCTAGTTGTAAACTGACTCTTTAGACAGATCTTGAAGTAAAGGAAGAATTTAGGAAAGAATGTGAAAAATAGTAATGTATGGAAACTAGAATAGAAAGATAGCGAGGAAGAAAATGAGGCATAAAATTCTGAGAATCTCTATGAAAAATGGAGATGAGAAAGAAAATCCAGGGACTAAAAGAACATGAGCTTGATATTGTTGAAGGAAAGTAGGGGAGTGAAGCCTACTCTGACCAGCAGTGTCTGTGGTGTTGTGGATAAGATGAGACAAATTCACATGGACTACTGAAATCCTATGGAGAAAAAGGGATGGTACGGCCTCTCTTTCAAGGGGAGAGCACCTTGACTCTTGCCTTGACAAACTTTTACTGGCTTTATAATAGCATACATCAGAGAAGGTTCTCATTTATTATGCTCAGGTTTGCTTTAGGTAATTACATTTTACAGATAGCAAAGGAGAGGATGTTACTGATTACTTCCTATAGATTAATAAGGTAAACTGTTGCAAATGCAAGGGACTGATAAGAGTAATTGGTCTGGTTACTCTTCAGTCCTTGGGAGAATTAGCACAGACTTTAGGAAGTTACTTTAAAGATATGCAGTAAGCATTTTCTGTTTCAACTCAGGGTGAGGGAGTTTTAGCAAGAGCATGCCTTAAAGCAGCCTAGGTATAATGCAGGCCTGATTTCCTGTGGGAGAACCAATCCATGGGTTTGGTGTCCTGTGTGCTGGCACACGCCTATCAGTTTTCCAATAGGGCTGGGCTACATTTGCCATTCTATGCAGATAGGTTCCCTATAGGGGAGTGATCTAAAACAATTAATGACAACAACAACAACAATAATAATAATAATATCAGATATGGAAGGGCTTTAAAATATCTTATGTAGAAGGCTCTAGAGAATGAAACATAAGTAATTCAACCAGTCAAGATGGCAGTGTAGGTAAATGTGGTACTCACACCTTCCTACAATTGTATCAAAATTACAACTAAAACACAGAACAACCATCATTTAGCACTTCCTGAAATCTAGCTGAACAGAAGTTCTATAACTGAAGATATAAAGAAGCCACATGAAGACCAGTGGGAGGGGTGAAGACACAGAAAGGGCTTGTCCCACATCCACATGTGGAATATAAAAATCAGTAGAGATATCTCTGTTGCAGAAGTTACAGTCATACAGCAGGATCCCAGTTCAGGGTTCTAGTGCCAGGAGGAGACATCTTGTAAGTTCTGGCTTTAAAAAATTCTGGGGGATTGTGACTGAGACAAATGGAGGGCTCCTAGAGTCCCAGTCATTCTTCTTAAAGGGCTTGCAGACTGAGTTACTTGGACTTACTTGCTCTGAGCTCTAGTGCTGGGGTAGCAGCTCAAAAGGTACCAGGGATACACAGGGAAGAACTAAATTGTCTGGCATCAGGATATGATTTGGAGGAGCAGCTTTGTCCCAGACAAAAGTGCTGGCAGAGGCCATTGTTCCTTTTCTGAGGCCTCTACCCAGAGAGCCAGAGATGGGAGTCAGATCTGAGTCTCCTTCAACCTGGCTAGCACTGTTCAGGCTGCCCTGGAGATTCCCTGAGACCCCACCCCACCCAAATGTTGGGCCTGCCTAACATGTTTCCTGTGGCTTTTCTATACAAATGTCCTGTCTTAGCTTATGCTTCAGACTTTCTTAAAATCCCTCAAACAAGCAGCAGCTGGCCTTGGCATGGCCAGTACCTCTTGCTAAGTGGCTTCAGGCCAGGGACTAGTGGCGGCTGGCCTTGGTTCAGAGCTTTATCTCTTCTGGGTTCCTCCAAGACCAGCAGAGGGAGCAGCCATATGCAGATTACTTTGTAGCTCATGTCAAGTGACCCCAGCAAAACACAGGTGGAGACTGACCTTGGCCTGCACTTCCTGGAAGTCCTTGCGCCTGCACATTTGGTAGACAGCTTTAGACCACATTGAATCACCACCCAACCGCTTCCACAAGTGACACACTCAAGGGGAAGACTCAGTAGGCACCAGAGCCCCTATGATTCATGGGATAGGCCCCTCCAAAGTGATCATCAATGGTGGTTGTAGCTAGTCCTTGGAGCCAACCAACCTGTGGGGATATCCCTCCCGTTGACATGCCAACAGCAATCTAGACTCAACTACAATAGAAGGGTGCACACGGTCCACATGGAGGGAGGCACACCAGGAGGCATACTCAAGTGAACAGGGAAGCTATGCCACTGGACTCTACTGGATACCTATTACATAAAACTATGCTATTAAGCCCAGGAGACATAACAGCTCTACCTAATACTTAGAAACAATCACGGGAAGGATACCGTAATGAGGAGACAAAGAAACATGCCCCAAATGAAAGAACAGAACAACATTCCACAAAAAGAACTGAGAAAAAAATGATGACAAACAATCTACTAAATGCAGAGTTCAAAACACTGGTTATAAGAATGCTCAATGAAGTTAGTGAGAACATCAACAACATAAAAAAGATCCAGTCAGAAATGAAAGATACACTAACTGAAATGGAGAATAATTTATAAGAAATCAACTTAGAGGAAGAGTAGATGAACTTAAAACTTTAACAAAGAGATAGAAAACAAAAGCCAGAAAAAACTAGAAAACATAAAGAAGCAATGAGAAATGAAGAATACATTATAGGGAATCAATACTGGAGTACATGAAGCAGAGAGTCAAATCAGAGATTTGGAAAATAAAGAAGCAGAAAACCTCCAATAAGAACAGCAAAAAAGAAAAAAGAATAAAGTAAATGAGGATACTGTAAGGAGCCTTTGGGTGAACTTCAAGTGAACCAACATTTGCATCATGGAGGTGTCAGAAAGTGAAGGAAATAGTCCAGGAAGCACAGAGTCCCAAACAAGATGAACCCAAAGAGGCCCACTCCAAGATAAATAATGAAAATGCCAAAATTTAAAGACAAAGAGAGAGTCTTAACAGCATGAGAAAAGTAGTTAGTTACCTATAAGGAAGCTCTCAGAAGACCATCAGCTGATTAATCAACAGAAACTTTGCAGGCAGAAGAAATTGACAAGGAATGTTTAAAAGGATGAAAAGCGAATACCTACAACTAAGATTATTCTATCCAGCAAAGTTATCATTTAGAGTTGAAGGACATATGAAAAGCTTCCCAGACAAGAAAAAGCTAAAGCAGTTCATCACCATCGGTACAACATGAAATGTAAATACGTTTTCTTAAAAAGAAGTAAAAAGATAAAATATGAACAATAATATAGCAATAAATATATATCTATCAAAAGTTGAATCTCAAAAACATACTAAATGAACAAACATAACAAAAATAGACTCAAGGATGCAGTTGTCAGATAGAAGAGGGGTTGGGAGTATGGGTGAAAAAGGTGAAGGGATTAGGAAGTACGAATTGAATGGGGGAAAATGGTAGGGGAAGGATGAAGGAACAACAACAAAGAAAGAAGTACAAACTGATAGTCACAGAATAGTTATGGGGATATAAAGGTAGCATAGGGAATATAGTCAGTAATATTTTAATATCTATGGTGTCAGGTGGGTGTGAGGTTTATTACAATGCTCACATAGTAAGTTATATAATGTCTAGTCACTGGGTTGTACACCTGAAACTAATATAATATTGCATGTCAAACATAATTGCAAATTAATAATTATAAAAAAGAAGTAATTCAGTGAAGTAACTGATGGAGAATATATTTTTCTCTTTTAGAGAACAGGCCAGGATGAATAACAAACTATTGATCAAAGCTGGCTTATTTACTTGGGATCTGAGTAAGCAGCCTCAGGCTATTTACAGAAAAAAATAGTCTTGAAAATTACATGTAGATGCCACTTTGTTTGATAAACTATACTCTACTTTTGCTCTGAGACTTTCAACACTAGAGCAGAACTATGTTCATAGATTTCAAAATATTTAATAGCCTTTTTAGATCACACTTAGGTTCACAGAGAAATGGTGCAGAAACTAGTTTCCATATACTCTCTCTTCTGCTGCACACAGTTTCCCTGTTATTAACTTCTTGCATTATTGCAGTACACCTGTTAGAATTACTGAACCGATGTTGATAGATTATTATGAACTAAAGTCCATAGTTTACATAAGAGTTTATGCTTTGTACATTTTGTGGTTTTGACAAATGCAAAATGTCATATATCCACTATTATAGCATTTTACAGAACAGTATGATTTTTGACAAATGCAAAATGTCATGTAGCCATCATTAATAGCATCTTACTGCATAGTTGTACTGTTGTAAAAATCACCTGTGCTCCCTCTATTCATCCTGCTCTCCCTCCTTCCCACTCTTCCTCTCTCCTGTCCTCTCTCCTCCTCGCCACTTCAGTCCCCTGCCCTGAACAGCTAGCAACCACAGATTTATTTTACTGTCTCTCTAGCTTTGCACAGTGGCAGTATCGTAGCCAATGAGGTTTATCCGAGGCGCGATTATTGCTATTTTACTGTCTCTCTAGTTTTGCCTTTTCCAGACTGCATATATTTGGAATCATCAGTATATTGCCTTTTCAGATTGGTTGATTTAACTTAGCTATATGAAGTCACAATATCTCCATGTTTATTTCTGGTTTGATAGCAAATTTCTTTTTATTGCTGAATAAAATTCTACTGTATGGCTTTACCACTGTTTTCATTTACCTATTTGAGTACATCTATGTGGCTTCCAAGTTTTGGAAATTATACATGGAGCTGCTATAAACATCTGTGTGCAGGTTGTTGTGTGAATATAAGTGTTCAGCTCAACTGAGGATATACTAATTAGTTTGGTTGTTGGATAACATGGTGAAAGTATGTTTAGTTATGTAAGAAACTGCCAAGCTGCTTCCAAAGTGCCTGTACAATTTTGCACTCCCATCAGCAGTGAATGAGAGTTCCTGTTGTTCCCCATCCTCACCAACATTTGGCAAGGTTTGGATTTTAGTCCTTTCACAGATATATAGAGGTATGTCATTCCTGTTGTAATTTGCAGTTTCATAATTACATGTGAGGATGAGCATTTTTTTACTTGATTATTTGCCATCTATATATCTTCTTTGGTAAGACATTTGTTCAGATCTTCTGCCATTTTTAACATTGGGCAAAGTTGTTTTCTTATAGTTGAGTTTTATGAGTTCTTTGTATATTTTGGGTACAAGTATTTATTAAATGTGTTTTGCAAAGATTTTTTTCTAATCTGTGGTTTTCCTTTTTATTCCCTTAATAGTGGGTTTTGCAGAGCAGAAGTTTAAAATATTTCAAAATTCAATTTATCATTTTTTTCTATCATTGATTCTGCTGTTTTGTATCAAAAATTGATCAGAAAAGTCAGGGTTACCTTACTGTTTCTCTTTACATTATGCTTGTCATCCATTTTCAGTTAATTTTTGTGAAAGTGTAAGGCCTATGTCTAGGTTATTATTATTTTTTGCATGTGGATGTTCAGTTGTTTCAGCATCATTTGTTGAACAGATAATTCTTTCTTTATTGAATTGCCATTGCTCCTTTGTCAAAGATCAGTTGATTGTTTCTGTATGGTCCGTATTTAACCTCTATATTTTGTTTCATTGATCTTTTAGCCTTATTTTTTTCCAGTACCACACTGTTTTGATCACTGCAACTTTATACTGAGTCTTGAAGTTGGGTAGTGTTAGTCCCTCAGCATTTTTGTTCTTCTGTCTTGTGCTGCCTATTCTGGGTCTTTTACCTTTCCATATAAACTTTAACATTAGTTTGTTAATATCCAGTTTGTTTAAAAAGACATGGCACACTTTAGAACCACACTCAGATATGGCAGAGAATTTGGAATTATCAGACTGGGAATTAAAACTAACTATGATTAGTATACTAAGAGCGCTAACACAAGAAAATGGACAATATACAAGATGCATACTCATAATGTAAGCAGAAAGATGGAAACTTAATAAGGAATAAAAAAGAAATATCAGAAATAAAAAACACCATAACAGAAATGAAGAATGTCTTTGATGGGCTCATCAGTAGACTGAATATTGCAGGGAAAGACTCATTAAGGTTGAACATATGTTAATAGAAACATTCCAAATTAAAAATCAAAGAGAATATCTGAAGTAATAATGGTTGAGAATTTTCTAAAATTAATGACAGATGCTAGAAGCTCATAGAACATTAAGCAGGATAAATACTAAAACATTTACACCTTAGCATACCATATTCAAACTGCAGGGAAAAGGGGGGAAATGGGGACAACTCTAATAGAATAATAATGAAAATGATTTTATTAAAAAATATCAAAAACAAAGAAAAGTCTTGAATGAAGATGGGGAAGTGGGGATACCTTACCTATAGAGTAGCAAAGATAAGAAATATATGTGTGTAAGTTCTTTGGCTACTCCATTTCCTATACTGTACTTTACATCCACATGGCTATTTTGTAACTGCCTATTTGTACCTTTTAACTCCTTCAGCTCTTCACCCATTCTTCCCCCCGTGCCCTGCCCCCATTTCCATCTGACAGCCTTCCAATAACTAACTTCTTTTCTCTTGCTTTTAAGAGTCTCTTTTTCTCTTTAACCTTTTTAAAATAATGATGTATCTTGGACTGGGCTTCTTCACATCCATCATAATTGGGACTTGGTGGTTCCTGGACTTGCATGTCTATTTTCTTCATCAAATTAGGGAAGTTTTCTTTCACTATCTTTTCAGGTAGATTTGCAATTTCTTGATCTTTATATTCACCTTCTGGCACCTCTATGAGGCAAATGTTGGACCTCTTAAAGTTGTCCCAAAGGCTGTTTCTACCATCCTAATATTTTTGGATTCGTTTTTCTTCTTGTTGTTCTGATTGGTTATTTTTTGTTTCCTTATATTCCAAATCATTGATTTGATTCTTGGATTCATCCACTCTACTGTTTTTTCCCTGTACATTGTTCTTTATTTCAGTTAGTGTATCCTTTGTTTTCGATTGGGTCTTTTTTATGTTGCTGAGGTCCTTACTAAAATTGAAAATTCTTATAACCATTGTTTTGAACTCTGCATCTGATAGATTGCTTATCTCCATTTAATTGAACTCTTTGTCTGGAGTTTTTATCTGCTCTTTCATTTGGGGCATATTTCTTTGTCTTGTCATTTTGGCAGCCTTCCTGTATTTGTTTCTATGTATTAGGTAGAGCTGTTTCGATTCTGTGTCTTGGTAGTGTGGCCTAATATAGTAGTTGTCCTATAGAGTCCAGTGACACAGCCTCCCCTATCACCCATGCTGGGTACTTGAAGTGCACCCTTTGTGTGGACTGAATACACCCTTCTCTTGTAGTTGAGCCTTGGCTGCTCTTGGCAGATCAATGGGAGGGATTTATCCAGGCCAGTCAGTTGCAAGGCCCTGCTGTGACCACTTACCACTAATCTCTGCCCTCCGTGGAGTGTTAGTTGTGTAGGGGCAGGTTGGTGGTTCTCCAAAGTGGTGTGTAGCTGTCCACTGGGTGTGCTGGCCTTGGGGTTTCCTAGGTGGTGTAGGCCAAGGTCAGCCCCCCACCTGTGTTTTTCTTAGGGTCGGGGCCTGCTTCCTGAGGTATAGTGCAATCTGAGGAGGCTGCTACTTGTGCCAGGCTTGGAGATTCCCAGGAGAAGTCAAACTGCGAATCACTGCTATGCATGGTATTCACTGAGGCCAGCTATTGCTTGTTTGATAGGATTTAGAAAGTTGTGAAGCATGAGCCAGGACCAGCCATTTATAGAGATGAGCATCTTGGGTGAGCCTGTAAATTGTGTGGCACAGGGGCTCTGGGGATCACTAAGGTGGGTCAAACGTTTTAGCCAGGTTGGTGGAGTCTCAGAAATGGCACCAGCTTGCTGGTTCTGTAAGGGGAAAATTTAGAGAAGGGACAATGGCCTCTGCTCACCTTGATGCCAGACACTTCAGTTCCTCCCTTTACGCCCCTGGTGCCTTTCAAGATTCTACACAAGTGCTGGTGCTCAGAGGGAGTGACTCTGAGTAGGTGAGTCCAAGTATGGGTTCTTTAAGGGGAACTGACTGGGGCTTCTGCAGTTTCTTCACCAACTTAATCCCCTTTGTTTTTTTTTGCAGTCAGAAGCTGTGGTGACTTAATCTTCTTGGCATTAGAATCCTGGAATGGGGTGTCAGGTGTGGGGCTGGGATTCTTCCTCCTGAGAATCCTTCCCAAATTTTATCTACCACATGAGAGTGAGAGACTAGCTCGTTCTGCATCTGTGTCCCTCCTACCAGTCTGGGTGGATGTGATTTCTTCAATTCCATAGTTGCCAGACTTCCATTCAACTTGATTTCTGATGGATCTGAGTGGTGGTTATTCTATATTTCAGATTTAATTTTGATGTGTTTGTGTGAAGAGGTGAGCTATCTTGACTGGAAGCTCAAGATGTTCTTATCCTCTTCCCTTGAGTAGAGGCAGGACACATGAATATGAGATATCATGCCTTTAGCTGTGTTAGCTTCTAGAGCAAAATGAACTTTGTAGATATAATTTAAAGTTCTTTTTTTCCAATTTTTTTATTTAATTATTTTTCAAGTACAGTTTTCTATTACTCCCATCCCATCCCATCACTATGCTCCCCTCTCCCTCCCATTTCCACCCTTCTCAGTTGTTGTCTATGTATCCTTTATATATGTTCCTCTAAATCCCTCCCCTATTTCCCCTGAAATTTCCTCCCCTCGTTCTTAATCATTTAATTTTGAGTGACTCAAAAGGCAAATTATTCTGGCTGTGCTTGATGCCATCAGGAAGCCCTTAAAAAACAAGAAGCTTCAGATTCTTCTGCTCGTCTCTAAAAACATGTAAGCCACCATGAGTTTCATAGCTGCCAAAAAATGATTTCTACCACGAGTAGGAAAGAGGATTCTGCACTTTAGAAGAGACTGCAACTCCAGCTGATACCTTGACGGCAGCTTTGTGAGACTGAGCAGAAGACCCAGTTAATCAGTGACTAGTCTCCTGACACATGGAATCTGTGAGATGTGTGTTGTTATAAGGTGCTAAGTTGTAACTTATCAAGCAGCAATAGAAAATTAATACAAGGACTTACTGTGTGGGGGTTTTAACAGTGCTCTAAGCAGTCTCTGTGTATATTTTTAATTTTTAAAAATATTTATTTATTTTTAGAGAGGGGGAAGGGAGAGAGAAAGAGAAGGAGAGAAACATTGATGTGGGAGAGAAACATCTATTGGTTGCCTCTCACACACCCTAGCCAGGGACCTGGCCCACAACCCAGGCATGTGCCTTGTCCAGGAATCAAACCAGTGACTTTTTGGTTTGTGGGATGATGCCCAACCCACTGAGTCATATCAGTCAGGGCTGTATCTATATAATTTTGCAGAATATGTGAACTGTACATAACTTAATAGCTTTTCTTTCTCTCTTCTCACCTAAACTTAATAACAGAACTGCTTATACTCATTATTACTAGAAGGATACCTCCATTTGTAACTCAACCCACTGCATGCCCACTGATTATGTTCCTTTAAAATCAGATATATTCTCCTAATTGTTAAATTCAATGTGCATTTTAAAATCTTTTTAAAAAATTCATCTTTTCTGCTATATGGGACACCTAAATCACATCTAGTGCTTAACATTTCCCTGAGTTTTAGAGTAATATTTAACTATCTGTTCGAGTTCTCCACTTAGGATGTCTAATAAGTCCTTTAAACTTAGTATGTGTGCATTAGTTTCCCAGGGCTGCTGTAACCAAGTACCACCCACCAGGTGGCTTAAACAATAGAAATTTATTGTCTTAAAGTCCTGGAGGCTAGAGGTTCAATAACAAGGTGTCAGCAGGGTCATACTCCTTTTGAGACTCTGGGTAGTCTTTTTTTGCTTCTTCCTCCTTTATAGCTTTCATGGTGACTGATAATTCTTGGCATTCCTTCACTTGCAGCTGCATCACTTCAGTCTCTGTCTTCATTGCCACCTGGTGTTCTTCCTGCATGTCTTCATATCATTGCCCCTCTGTGTGTGCATTCAAATTTCCCATTTTATGAGGACATCATTCATATTGCATGAGAGTCCAGCCTTAAAACTTCATCTTAATCTGGTTAAATCTGCAAAAGCCCTGCTTCAAAAAGGTCACATCTTGCACTGCTGGGATTTGCAGTTTCAACATAATATTTTTTTTGTAGGGGGGGGACACAGTTCATCCCATGACAATGCTCCCCGTGAAACTAATTATCTTCTTCCACGATTTCTTTTGTTCTATATGCCTTTAGACATCTCTCTCTAATATAGTGGATAAAAAGGAGAGCTCTGGTTTCAGGCACTCTGGTTACTGCATGACCTTAAAGAAATTAATGTAATTACTCTAAGTCTCAATTCATATAAGTTGGGAAAATAATAGTTTAAATTTTTAAAAATTTTTATTTTCAAATAATTTGTTTAACTAATTAGAACAGATATTAATTGATATATAACATTATGTTAACTTTATGTGTATAACATATTGATTTGGTATTTGTATAT
Organism: Sturnira hondurensis; assembly: GCF_014824575.4. Classification (NCBI taxonomy): domain Eukaryota; kingdom Metazoa; phylum Chordata; class Mammalia; order Chiroptera; family Phyllostomidae; genus Sturnira; species Sturnira hondurensis. The sequence goes on from NW_028085098.1 coordinate 1,734,446, forward strand.
ATTGTATAATTATCACCACAATAAGTCTAGTCAACATCCATTATTATACATAGTTATTCATTTTTTTGTGATGAGATTTTTAAGATCTATTTTTTTAGCAACTTCCAAATAAACCATGCAATATTATTAACTATGTACATCACACATCCCGTCCCCATGACTTATTTATTTTATATGGGAAGTTTGTAACTTTTGACCACCTTCATCCATTTTGCCTATCCCCCAAACCCTGCCTTTGGCAATAAGTGTTTTGTTTCCTGTATCTATGAGCTTTTACTTTTTATTACGTTCACAAGTGAGAAAATTTGGTATTTGCCTTTCTCTCTCTGGTTTATTGGTTTGTTTCACTTAGCATAGTAACCTTAATATTCATCCATATCATTCAAATGTCCATATTTCCTTTTTTATGGCTGAATAATATTTCATATCTTTACATATATATATATATATATACATAAATATCTCATATTTATATCACATTTTCTTTATCCATTTATCTATTGATGGATATTTAGATTGTTTCCATGTCATGCTTTCATAAATAATGCTGCAAAAAACCTGGGGTGCACAATGTATATTTTCAAGTAGAATTTTTTTTTGTTTGAATAAATATCCAGAAATGGAATTGTTGGACATTTGGTAGTGTATGTTTAATTTTTTGAGGACCCTGCACACTGTTTTCCATAGTGGTGCACCAATATACATTCTTGCCAACAAGTGCACAAGGGTACCCTTTTATCCATATTCTTGCCCTTTGTTATTATTTGTCTTTTCCATAATAAGCATTCTAATAGATGTGAGGTGATATTTTATATGGTTTTAGTTTTTGTGATGATTTAGTAATGCCGAGCACCTTTTCATGTAACCGTTGGCCATTTGTATGTCTTTGGAAAAACACCTATTCAGATCCTCAGCTCATCTTTTAATCAGATTGTTTTTTGTTGTTGTTGGAATTTTTCCTTTTGAGTTGTATAAATTATTTTTTAATATTTTGGATATTAACCTATTATCAGATATATAATTGGCAAACATTTTCTTCCTTTTGATACATTTTCAATATGTTGACTGTTTCCCTTGCTATTCAGAAGCATTTTAGTTTGATGTAGTCCCACTTGTTTATTTTAGTTTTAGTTGCCTTTCTTTGGTGTTAAATCTAAAATATCATCTCCAAGAAAAATGCTAAGGAACTTACCACCTGTGTTTTTCTTCTAGTTTTGTGGTTTCAGATTTTATGTTCAAGTTCTTAATCCATTTTGAGTTAATTTTGTGTATGGTGTAAGATATTGGTCCAATTTTATTCTTTTGTATGTGGCTGTCCAGTTTTCCCAACACTATTTATTAAGTAGTCTGCTCTTTCCCCATTGTATATTCTTGATTCCTTTGTTATAAATTAATTGACCATATATGTGCAGGTTTATCTCTGGGCTCTGTATTCTGTTCCATTGATCTATGTGTCTACTTTATATGCCAGTACCATACTGTTTTGATTATGATAGCTATGTAGTAAAGTTTGAAATCAAGGCCTGCAATGCCTCCAGCTACTTTCTCAATATATCTTTTGACTATTCACAGTCAAATTTTAGGGTTGTTTGTTCTATTTCTGTGAAAAAATGCCATTGGAATTCTGATGGGGGATTACATTGAATCTGTACATTGCTTTGGGTAATAAGGAGACTTTACCAATATTAATTTTTCCAATTCAGTATTGTGGCATATCTTTTCACTACTTATGTCTTATTTATTCATTTCACAAATTTCGTATAGTTTTCAGTGTACAGGTCTTTCATCTACTAGGTATTTTTTTGGTGAAAGTTAAATGGGATATCTGTGCTTTTTTACTGTGTATTTAGCACTCAATAAATGTCTACAATTCCTATAGTTGCTTTTATAATTATTAGTACTCTTTAAGTTAATGACACTATAATCTAGGGTTTGTTTATAATCAGCTCTATAATTCGATTACATGTTGATCCTGACAACAGTCCGAAAGGAAGATAGAGTAAATTAAGATCTGTAGCTTATGAGATAAGAAAGTCAATAAGAATAATTAAGGTTATTTAATTCACTGAGAGGATTACCTGTAGAACCAGTCTAGAAAGCCAGTCTGTATTTGATCTCTTAAATCCAGTACTCTTTCTACCATATAAACCTACCAAAACAGATGAGCTAAATCAGCCAGATGAGCTGATCACCATTTTTACATCTGTTTATTAGGATATTCCTTTTGAAATATTTGTTTTTTGGCACAGTCAACATTTTCTCCTGCTCTATATACCAGTAATAGCCTTCAAGTTACATCCCAAATCATTAGTATTGACTCTAATACCCTGACTGTTCTATTTCCTTCCTATTCTTCCTTTTTCTCTACTTTTTCAAAGCCAAAGGTGCTGACATAGAAGAAAATTGATGAATGTTGGTGAAGAGGGACTATACAATTTTTATCTTTTTCCCACTCAAGTTTGTTTTTGAAGGAACTTGTGTAATTAAAGAAATACATGAGATGACTTATCGTTGAGATCTCTTTATTTTCTAGGCAATAATAATAGCAAATGATAATAGAGGCAGTTCAAATTGTTGAGTGTTTGGTGATATCCTAAGTACTATGAACAATATGTCAGGGGTCTTGTCCTTATTTTAACAGTTTTTATTTTGGTTAAAGCCTTTATTTCCAAATAACAGAGCCCAACAAGCAGATTTTAGCATAAAAATGATTTGGTAACTCACAAAGTTACTAGCATGACTGGGTAAGCTGATTTAGGATCTATTCCACAGAATGGCTCAGCAAAGACAACTTTGCCTCTTCCCTCCCCCATTCTTTCATTCCCCACCCACATGCACTTGTGTGTCCAACATCGATGACTCAGAAAGGTTAATGTCACCAGTACCACTACTGTCCATGTAGCTTTATGAACTTGGACCTGCCACAAACCCCCTCTGTCACTAGAGAGATTTTTTTCAGTCTCTATTTTGCATTAATAGTGCCCAGTTCAAAACCTGAGACAGGTTAATCAGATTAGTGGCAGCTGTCACTTTAATAGAAAGTATAGTCCAGATGCTAGCAGCATCAGCATTAGTTGAGAGCTTACTAGAATTGCAAATTGTGTGCCTGTATTATTCTACTTAGTCAGAATCTCTGGGGGTATTTTAACAAGTGGTCTTGTTTTGGGAAGTCCTCAAACATAGTATACTATGCACACTAAAGTCTAAAAAGTGCTTGTCTAGGTAGCATATCCATATCTGCCAAGGATGTTGGGGAAAAAAATTGCAGGTGTTTTCAGATTTTATAGTAGGACGTGGCTCAGCCTTTACTCAAGATTTACAAGGTGAGGGAGACCCAGGGCCTGAAAAGGGTATTCAGCTGTCTAGCAGCCAAAAAGAATGAAACCTATCCAGTACAGCTGTTGTTCTTGGGTGTTGTAGATGGACTTCCTGCAGTGTATAATGATTGACCATTCAAATTCAATCTGCTTTGTAAAGGGGTATCTCAGAGTTAGCTCTCCCCCTTAACCCAAGATATGACCGTAGTGTCTGACGCTCTTCTTCAGTGATTTATATCATTCTTACCCTCCATTTATGTCCCTCATTCTTTTTCTTTCTTCTCTTCCATTCTCCCTCTCTGCCTCTCTCCTGCTCCTTCCCATTTCTTCTCCCAATCATTTCTAAAGTTGGCTTGAATGTCTTCCCTTAAGGTTTCAGTGAAAGGGAAGTCATTCTTCTTCTATTAAAGGCTGCTGTAATCACTGGCTTACCAAGTTAATGAAGCTTTCAGGGGAATTTCTTTTTCATTTTTTAGGCAGGCCAGGAAATCATCCACCCAGAGCTTGCTCTAGGCAAAGCTTTGAAGCTAAGAAGTTGATTTTTAGTGCCTCCAGGCTCTCTTTTTGTTTCATTGCCCCCTCATAACTTCCTTTTTTATTTCCTTTTCACCTCAGTCACCAGCTGCCCTCCCCTTACCCCACTCCCTCCTACAGTCAAAACTTGCTCTTAAGAAACGATGATATCCTTGAGGACTCTATTAGTCAATAACACACAGGATCACTTCTCCGAGAGTATTTACATTGAAAGGATTTTTTTCTTTCCTAGTGAAGGATCTAAGGTGCTATTCTCACTAAAGACAAATTTCAGAAATAGTTGTAGAAGTTATGATTTGTATCCATTCACTTGCTTAGTTAAGGAGTCCTGCTCATAACTTTCTCCCAGTATTTATTTTACTGATTTTAATTTTCTACTGGCTGCTGTTATAGTTGGAGAATATACCAGAGCTTTCTCCACTGTATCTATGCCTCCTGATAGGCTAAAGACCTTGGAACCTGATGGGTTGCAGGAATACTCTGGCCCCCAAGAACCTACACAGGAATGATGTTTCCCTGTCCCAACACCCCCCCACACCCGCTTTCAGAGACTTTTTTATAAATCAGGGAGAGCCTTTGTCAGAGTTGCAGCTGTTGTAGGCATTCTTTTCAAGAACCAGTCTTTTCCATGGTCTTGACATCCTGACTATACATTATTCTGGATCAAGTTCCCAAGTAAATCGTTCCTTTATCGTACATTTTTAAAACATTACAAAAAAGGGGAAAAATGGCCTTTTACTTATTTAGCCAATAACCGAAGGGACTGGCATCTAAGTTGATGAAACTGCTATGTTTTGGTAGAAAAGGCACTATCTTTCCTATGAGATCCATGAGGACAGGGAGCTATATTTTATAATAGTGATCTTCAATTTGGCTTTAGCTACTTTGATATAGGATAAATTGCAAAGCTAATATGAAGGATCAAGCAGAACTTAGACTTCAAGACAGAAAAAATGGAACCACACAACACAGTGCCATAAATGTTATAATACAAATGTTTGATTTTCTCTGTGGTTGGGACAATGACATTTTTGTGGTATAGATACAATGAGTAAAAAAATGACAAAAATTAAACTCATTTGTATGTGCCCTGGCCAGTGTGGCTCAGTTGGTTGAACACCATCCCATAAACTGAAATGTTGTGGGTTCGATGCCTGTTCAGGGCACGTACCCAAGGTGCAGGTTTGATCCCCAGTTGGAATGTGTGGAGCGGCAACTGATTGTTGTTTCTCTCTCTCCCTCTCCTTCCTTCCTCTCTCTCTAAAATCAATGGTGAGGATTTAAAAAGAAACAAAAACATTTGTATAAAAACAGATAAACTGGGAAAAACAGAAACATGTCACAAAAGGTTAAAATGTCCAATATGTAAGAGCTTTTACAAATAGAGAAGAAAAATCTTGAAACTGTATAGAAAAAATGGCACAGGATTTGAACATGCAGTTAGCAGAATAAGGAGTAAAACTATTCTACAACATATAAACAGGTACTCAACCTTGCTGACATCGAGGGATATAATTCAAAATTATGATGATACCTTATCTAACCTATCAAAAGTATCTGCCTTTATACATATCATTATAAACTACTGCCCTTATAAATATCATTGTGATAAAAATTACTCTTATAGATTGCTCATAGAATGCAAAGTTGTTTAACTCATATGGGGGTAGCAAATATATGGTAATATATAGGAAAATTACATATGCACTTGATTTTTGACCTAGAAATCCTACTCCTAGGTATTTATTAAGATTCTGTGGCAAAAAACATAAAATGTCTGATGTACAAGGTAGTTTATTGTGGTACCATCTGTAGTAAAAAAATGGAAACAACTGAATTGATTATTAGTAGAGGACTGATGAGTAAATATTAGTGTAGTTACATAATAGACTACTATGTAGATATAGACAGAAATGAGAAATGTCTGTATATACTACTACAGAAAGATCTCTAGAATACAGTAAGGTAGAGAACACTGTACATAGTATGCTACCTTTTATTTAAGGAATGATGGGGGAAAGAATATAATATATATACTATTCACACATTATATATAATACATACTATGAAATATTTAATATATAATGTGTAATACATAATAATAAATACTACTGTAGTAAGGTTTCCAAAGATATAGAACTAATAGGATATGTGGAAAGAGATTTATTTTAAGGAATTGACTGAAGCAATCATGGACACTGGCAAGTCCACATCTGCAGGGTAGGCCAGCAGGCTGGAGACCCAGAAAAAGTCAATGCCGGGGTTCAAGTCTCAGTTTTCTGGCAGAATTCCTTCTTGCTTGGGAAAGATCAACCTTTTTTTCTTTTCAGGCACTCAGCTGATTAGATGAAGCCCACCCACGTTATGGAAAGAAATCTGCTTTGCTCAAAGTCTACCAATTTAAATGTTAAGTCTCATCCAAAAACACTCTCACAGAAACATCCAGAAAGTGCTTACTCAAATATCTGGGCACTGTGGCCCAACCAAGTTGACATATTAAATTATAGTTTATAACTACAAACAATATAATGTGGAATATATTTGCTTATATTAAAAAATGAATGAAAGAAAAAAACTCAAATTGATTTTATAAAAGTGCTTCCTTATTGGGGGATGAGGGGAACAGATATGGAAGCTTAAATTCTCTGAATATACTGTGATTTGGTTTTGACTTTGGAATTACATATGTAAATTTTTCTTAATTATGAGACTTTATTAAATCAACATTGAAGAACAATTCTAAGAAACAGAGAAAAATGAAACAAACTGAGTATGAATTTGGTAGTTTACCCACACTGAGACAAAGTATTTCAAGTGAGTTTTGGTTATGTCAATTTGGCACTGTATATCCCAGGTGGGACATATCTGAAAGACAAGAAGAAATCTTAAATGTTTTTCAAGATTCATACCAATGGTATTCTTATTTTGAAAATATATTATATATACATAGTTGGCTAAAATGATTAATTTTGATCATGTCATGAAGAACCTTGTTTTTCTTCAGCATAAGGGAAAAGAGATACAAATATAAAATCCACGAATTAGGTAAACCTCCTAAATTTCTAGATTTGAATTGGAAATTTAGTGTAGTTTCATGATACACTTTTACTTCCACTCACAAAATGCTAGAAACAATGACCAACCCAGTAGCTAAGATTACTTTTGACGCCTTGATTGTGGACTATGAACACCATGTCTCCTAAAAGGAACAAAGATTCTTTGGCTAAATAGCTAATATCAGGTCTTAGGGAAAAAATATACAAGATGTCTTAGAATTATCTTGTATCAAAAAGCAAAGTGAGCAAAGGTCATGTCAAAAGGACTCAAGAACTCATTTGAAGGGCTACCAAAGAACCAATGGTGGGATGATTTGAGTATCAAAAAGAATAATTACTACAGTGGATTTTAACATATAAAATATGTTTACAAATCCATAAGTATATAAGGAAAGTAATTTAAAATCACTTATTTTTCATTATGTTATTATTCTGAAACAGGTGAATAAAGGGAAAGACTCAAACTCTTGAACAAACTTTGTTTCCTGAATAAACATTATTTTAGGGTAACCAAGTAGTTTATATGGAAAAATTCTTTCTTATGCAATATAAGCTAACAAGTTAAAAACGAATAACAAAATTAGATTATATTCATTTTGCACCTCTAATTTAAGTATATGACAGACTTGGGCAGTGACTATTATTGATTGCTAAAATCATTAGCACGTGAGAAAGGCTGATGGGGACTGTGGATAGTATCTCTTGGACCACCTCCAATTTTAGCTTCAGCTGTAGTGGACATATCTCTTGCACTGAGATTCTTCTCTCACTGCCAGCATGGAGCCTTTTTGCTCCTTGCTCCAGAGACTTCACTGTTTCCTTTGAGTTCCCTGGGCTCCAGCATTCAGAGTCCTGCATGGAAGAGTTAGTGTCCCTAGGAGCAACATTCAATCAAGAGATGGAAGCTGAAGAACAAATGCTCTGGCCTCCTGTTTTAGACATGGATCATCCGTCTGTATGCTTGTCAGGAGGTCTCAGTAAAAGTGCTAATGTACATTTTCTTTGCTTTTTCTTCCTTTCCTGTGTCACTGGACCTGCTCCCTCACTGTTACTTCCTGAGATTACTTCTGTATCCAGGTTATAGCTCCAGACTGTACTTGGGGGAAGCAAAACTAAGACAGGCTTTCTATAATGGATAGATCAGACTGACAATACATCAGCTCACTAGCTTAGGTCATTATCACAGAAAGAGAGACAACCAGACACTGTCTCTAGCACCACATATAAATAGTGCTTTTAAAACATTGAGTTTGAATATGACCGAGCCCCTATATTTAACTACCAGTTCACAGGAACACATTGAACTGTTCCCTAGGGATGCAATCAGTAATTCTGCAGGACAAATGATACAATTTCTGCCACAATTAAATGGCACAAGAAAAAAGAAGAAGAGAAAGCTCCAGATTAAAAGACACTTAGAGATTTCAACCAAATCTAATGGTTTAGAACCAAGTATAAAATTTATAAAAATAATTGGGGAAGTTTGTTGATATTAAGAAGTTGTTATTAGGACTTTAAAAAAATGATGCAAGAGGAGAAGGTTAGTGAATCCCAAATAGGAACAACTCTGAGAAATTTCAGCAGCTCTCCTTCCCTTGCAGAGTATGGACCACGGTTGGGCTTGGGTTCTGCCTGCCTCCTCTACATTAGCTGTGTGACTTTGGGCAAGGCACTTGAGCATGCTGAGCCTCAGAGTCCCCATCAGTTCAATGGGTACAGTAACATTCCCTTCAGAGGGGTGCTGATTGAGTTCCCACCACAGTACTCATTGCACAGCAGATGTTCAATAAATCTAGCCCTTTTCACTAAAAAAAGGTTGTTATTGGGGCTTCTGGTCAAGATGGAAGTGTAGGTAAACACAGTTCACCTACTTGAGCAACCATGGAGAGAATTACAACTAGATCTCAAAATAAATAACACTCAGAAATGTCAGAAAAAATCAAGCTGAGTGGAAGTCCAACAACCAAAGATTTGAATAAGCCACACTCATTGTGAAACAGGTGAATAAAGGGAAGGAATCATGATGAACAATAAGTGGGTAGGAGGGTTGGAGTTACAGAGATGGGTGGAGAGGCACAAAGATGCAGTGTGGTGTGGGGAGGTGGTGGTGGTGAACGGTTGATCCCACATTGACATGTGGTAGATAAAAATCAGGTGGGATACCTTGGGAGCAAGAGCAGACTGCACAGCCCAGGGTTCCAGTGCTGGGAAGATAAACCCCCCATAACTTCTAGCTGTAAAAACCAGTGGGGGTTGGGGTGGTAGAATAAACTGCTAGATTTTCAGGAGACTTACCTTAAAGGGCCTATATGGACTTAGAATATACACAAACCTACCCTCTCTGGGATTCACCACCAGGGCAACAGCTGAAGCGTGCTGATCACATATCAGAAGTGGATGAATTGAATAGAAACAGAGTGAGTACCAGGCAAACCTCCAGAAGCCAGGCAGTGGCACTGTTGCTTCTACAAGTCCTTCTCCCATACACAGCCATAAAGTGGTAAAGTGAGTTGCACTGCCCTGGTGATTACCTAAGGCTCCACCGCACATGATTTACAGGTGCCTTTTCTAAAATAGGCCATGCTACTAAGATAGGAAGTCAAAGCAGCTCTATTTAATACACAGAAACAAAGACAGAGAGGCTGTCAAATTGAGGAGACAAAGAAATATGGCCCAAATGGAAGAACAGAACAAACCCCCAGAAAAAGAACTAAATGCAATGGAGATAACCAACCTATCAGATGCAGAGTTCAAAACACTGTTAATTGGGATGCTCAAAGAACTCAATGAATATGGCAACAACAAAAAGGAAGTAATGAAGATTACACTAAATGAAATAAAGAAAAATCTGCAGAGAGACATTAGTGGAGGGGAGGAAGCCAGGATTCACATCAACAATTTGGAACATAAGGAAGAAATAAGCCTTCAACCAGAACAGCAAGAAGAAAAGAAGATTGAAAAAATGAGGGTAGGCTTAGGAACCTCTGGGACATTTCCAAATGTACCAACATTCAAATCAGGGATGTCAGAAAGAGAAGAGAAAGACAAAGAATTGAAAACTTACTGGAAAAAATAAAGAAAACTTACCTAATTTGGTGAAAGAAACAGATATATAAGTCCAGAAAGCACAGAAAGTCCCAAACAATTTGGATACAAAGACAAACACACCAAGATACATAATAATTAAAACACCAAAGGTTAAAGATAAGGAGAGTTAATAGCAGCAGGAGAAAAGGAGATAGTTACCTACAAAGGACTTCCCATAAAACTGTCAGCTGATTTCTCAAAAGAAACTTTGTAGGCAAGAAGGGTTGGCATGAAGTATTCAAAGTGATGAGAAGCAAGGACCTACAACCTAGATTACTCTATCCAGCAAAGCTATTATTTAGAATAGATGGGCAGATAAAGTGCTTCCCAGACAAGGTAAAGCTGAAGGAGTTCATCGTCACCAAGCCATTATTACATGAAATGTAAAAGGGACTTACTAAGAATAAGAATTTCAAAATTATAAACATTAAAACGGCAAAAAATTCACAACTGTCAAAAACTGAATTAAAAAAAAAAAAACTAAGCAAACAACCAGAACAGGAACAGATTCATAGATGTGGCAATTCTCTAGAAGACTATCAGTGTGGAGGGGGAAGGAGGAGCATGGGAGAAAAGGTGCAGTGATTAAGAAGCATAATTGATAGGTCCAAAACAGACAGGGGAATGTTAGGAAAAGTACATGAAATGGAGAAGCCAAATAACTTATATGCACAACCCATGGACATGAACTAAGTGGAGGGGAGTGCTGGAGAGAAGTGGGGTATCAGGCGGAGGGATGCAAAGGGGGGAAAATCAGAACAACTGTAATAGCATGATCAATAAATATCTTTAAAAAAAGAAAAGTTATTAAGTTTTAAGTGTGGTATTTGATTGTGTCCTATCTTGTAGAGATATGTACTGAAGTATTTTTGAATGTGTGCTGTGGATTTGCTTTAAAATAATCTTTGTGTGGGAATGTAGGGAAATACAGATGAAATGAAATAATTTTCTGAAAATAAAATGGAGGTTGGTGAAGGATACATGAGTATAGGGGGGTTACTATACCTTTCTCTTTACTAGTGAACGTGTTTGAAAATGTGTGTAATAAATATTTTTTCAAGAAGATGTATTTCTCAGGGTACAAAAGTGAGAAACTAATGTACTTGAGCTTTCAAAACAGACATATGCTAAGCCATTTGGCTTCTTTGGACCTCTGGGATTGTTATCTGTGAAACATAAGCACATGCAGATTAACACCATGCTTTCTTGCAGTAAGTGCTGGGTTCCTGTCAAGCAGGGAAGTAACGCTCTTTGAGTAATCTTTTTGATGACTATTGGGAGTTGAAAGTGATGTTTTGGTGGAGTATGTGCATGTGCTCAATATATGATAATACACCTACAGAGTCATTCCCCCAGATGATCTCTATTTACATATCTATAAACCCATACTATTTGAAGCAAGAAATTTATTTACTGATGTTTCGTGATATCTGATGGTGTGAACTGAATATCTTGGGTGTCTCCTCACCCTGTAGGAGAAGCTTAATGGTGACCTTTGCTGGTCTGTGAATTGAATCCTGGATATTCTGGGTAGATGAGCCTGTTACCTTGTAGGGCTGTAAGAATGGACTGTTTTGTATCCTGTAACTCTGGGGAAAGCCCATGTACTTTGATCATATATCAGGCACTATACTGTGTGCTTTGTACACATGACCTCACTTTCTTTATCTTTCACTAGAGATGGAATGTTCCAGATGGTCCACCTGCCCCTGGAACTCTACCTCCTCATCTTCTGTTCTGGATGTGATCTCATGTGTGTCTGTATTCATATGTGGGGCTGTGATAACAGAGTACCACAGCCTGGGTGCTTAAGCAATAGGAATTGTATTATTTGGAGGCTGGAAGTCAAAAGTTAACAGCGGGTTGCTTGTGAGAGCTGTGACGGGAAATCCATTCCAGGCTCTGTCCTTGGCATATAGATGACTGTTTTCTCCCTCTGCCTCTTCACACTCTTTTTTTTATGAGCATTTTTAAAAAGACATGTTATATTGGATTAGGGATTCGTAACCTCATTTTAACCTGACTGCCTTCATAAATACAGCCACATTCTGAGGTATGAGGATTAGGACTTCAACATACAAATTTTGGGGAAAAAGGGGTTTGATAAAATTTAACACATAAGTTTCCAAAAAGGAAAATGCCTTATGCTTCTAGAATAGCTTATGACTTTTCTGAAGACTTCATTTGTTTCTTGCTCAAAAGTGGGCACCAGAAAGGAAATTTAAAGGATGGAAAAGGGTGAGCATGTTGAAGTTTCTATTCTGAGAATTCTTAGACACAGACAAGCATAAGGCTGCTGGAGAACCATGAAGAACATGATGTTGCATGTGAATTACCATGCTTAATGTCCAACTACTGAGTTAATAGCTCACAAGTAACTTGAGCTCCTGAGTAGCTTTTCATTAGCTGTGTCTCTGGATCTAATTTTTCTGCAACAAACAAACAAAAATATGGTTTAAAGAAGTGGAGAGTCCACTGATGTTAGGACTCTGGGGCATTTGAGAGGGATGTGGTAAGTGTAAAGGAGACAAAACCCTATTGGTATCTTTATTCTGGTCAAAATCTAGCTCTAAGGAGAAAAGGAGAAATAAGTCCTTTAACAATAAAATAAAACCAGAAAGGGAACAGCAGAGAGGATGTAAGTAGTGATTTCTGTTTGAAAGTCTCAGTGAAGTCTTATCAAAATTGTGAGTAGAATAGGTGAGGGAGTATTTCTGCATAACTATGGGAAGAAAACAATGAAAGGAGCAATTCTGGAAGTGAGTATGCTGTAGGGTATGGGATAGCCAGCTCCAGAAGGTTGCAAGGATCCTGACTCTCCCAGTTCTTATAGAGCCTGGCTCAGCTCAGGCCATAGGTGCTTGTCCTATTCCACCTGTGCACCCAACTACACATCCACTGCAGCACTATGGGCTTCCTTGCTTTCTCATTTTCTGCCTCTAAATGTAGACTCTTCGTATGTGCTTCTCCATCTAATCACTCATTCTGTCTTTATTCTCTAATGGCTGTTTGAGGCTTGGTTCCACACACTCTCTAGCTTTTGGAGATCCCATCAGCATTGGATAAAAGAAGATCCTTCTGGCAGCTCAGTAGTGCCATGAAACCCCAACTATAGCTTTCTCATTTTTCTTCTTTTCTAGCTAGAGAAATGAATTTGCCTGATCAATCAGTATTCTGCATCCTAACTGCTGGAGAAGAATGAAAACAGAATGCTGCTTATGAAAATTGCCTACAGGTATAAAATATGTATATTTTGTTATTTTAAGAACTATGCAGCTTAAATGTATTTGCTTTGGGGATGGAAAGCAAATTTGGGGTGACTGTCAATAGTTGCTTTTACACTTGAGTGCTTCAGCCTGCCATGTCTCCTAGTGAGCATTTGACCTATAAATTTCATTAGAAAATATTTCTTTAGGTTGTCAGAGGTTGAAAAGAGCAGAACTGAGATTGGATGATCCCAAAGACAGGATCTGAAGTAGCGAGTATGTGAGAAGATACTAAGGGAAAAGAGGAGAAATGAGAAGGAGTTGGTATAATGTATAAGCACTGGGTTTGCTTCCTGTGGAAAGTGTAATGGTTGTGGTTTCTAAAATGAGCACTCAGGTTTTCAGAGACTGGTTTTCAGAGGCAGGAACTAGAGACTCCTTGAGAGCATTCTTTCCTTCCTTAACTTCCAGACCTCTTTCTTCTTTTCGCCTGACCTTTCTCAATTTCTCTGCCTCTTCCTGCTCTCTACTCCCTGCTTCTGTCCAGTGCCATTTTGCAATTGTCTCAACACTCCCATAGTTACCAGATTTGCCTGGTAACTATGGGAGTGTTTTTTCTTCTTTCTTGATAAGGCCCCAGTACAAAGAGTGGAAAGCTTTTTGGAGAATGAGAGGAAGAAGCAGGGTCTTAATGAAAAATGAGGAACAACAGGCCTTAAAATTCTAGTGGAATTCACTGAAATTCTTAGACATAATATTAACGGAATACTCTCTCTGTTTTATTTCTCAAACTAGTCTTAACAGTCAGGTTAGGACCCAAGTTTTCACTGTAATTATTTTTTAAAGATTTATTAAATTTATTGGGATGACATTGGTTAATAGGTTCATATAGGTGTCCAGTGTACATTTCCACAACAGTCAATCTATATATTGTACTGTGTGACCACTACCTAAAGTCAAACATATCTTCTGTTACCACATATTAGGCTCCTTCGATCCCCTGCCCCTCCACCCCTTCCCTCTGGCAACCACCACATTTCTGTCCATGTCCATGAGTTTCGATTCTTTATCCCACATATGCGTGAAATCATATGGTTCTTAACTTTTTGCTTAGCATAATATTCTCAAAGTTCATCCATCCATGTTGTTGCAAATGACATCTTTCTTAGGACCGAGTAGTATTCCACTGAGTATATGTGCCACATCTTCTTTATCCAGTCCTCTATTGAAGGACACTTTGGTAATCTTCACATCCTGGCCACTGTGAATAACGCTGCAATGAACAAACATAACGGTGCATAAATCTTTGTGAGTACATGTTTTCAAGTTTTTTTAAAATATTTTTTTATTTAATTCTTGTTCAATTACAGCTTTCTGTCTTATATTCCCAACCCTGCCTGCTCCCCGCCCCATGCTCCCCACCTCCCTCCCATTTCCACCCCCAACCTTAGTTATTGTCCATGTGGCCTTTATACTTGTTCATGTGAGTCCATCCCCTTTTCCCCTATGATTCTCTCCCCTCTCCCCTCTGGACCCTGTCAGCCTGTTCCCTATTTCAGTGTCTTTGGTCATATTTTGCTTGCTTGTTTGTTTTGTTTAGATCCCTGTTAACGGTGATATCATATGGTATTTGTCTTTCACCGCCTGGCTTATTTCACTCAGCATAATGCTTTCCAGTTCCATCCATGATGTTGCAAAGGGTAGTAGTTCCTTCTTCCTTTCTGCAGCATAGAATTCCATTGTGTAAATGTACCATAGTTTTTTGATCCAGTCATTGACCGATGGGCATCTAGGTTGCTTCCAACTCTTGGCTATCGTGAATTGTGCTGCTATGAACATTGGGGTGCATAGGTTCTTTTGGATTGGTGTTTCAGGGTTCTTAGGATATACTCCTAAGAATGGAATTGCTGGGTCAAAAGGCACGTCCATTTTTAGTTTTCTTAGAAAATTCCATACTGTTTTCCATAGTGGTTGTACCAGTCTGCAATCCCACCAACAGTGAACGAGGGTCCCCTTTTCCCCACAACCTCTCCAGCACTGTTTTCAAGTTTTTTGGGGAGATACTCAGGAAAGGGATTGCTGGATTACATGGTAACTCTGTTCTTAATTTTTTGAGGAATCACCAGATTGTCTTCCATAGTGGCTGTGCCAGTCTACATTCCCACCAGCAGTGAATGAGAGTTCCCTTTCCTCTACAACCTCTCTAACACTTGTTATTACTTGTCTTGTTAATTATAGCCATTCTAACAGGAGTGAGCTAGTATCTCATTTTAGTTTGATTTGCATCTCCCTAATAGCTAGTGAGGTTGAAAATCTTTTCACATATCCGTTGGCTGTTTGCATGTCTTCTTGGGAGAGGTGTTTGTTCAGGTACTCTGACATGGTATTGATAAAAAAAAAAAAACAACAAAAACCAGACACACACACATCAATGGAACAGAATTGAGAGCCCAGATATAAAACCACATGTATATGGGCAGATCATTTTTGACAAAGGAGCCAGAAACACACAATGGAAAAAGGAATGTCTCTTCAATAAATGGATCTGGGAAATTTGGAAAGCTGTGTGCAAAAATAAAACTAGATTACAGTTGTACTCACGTACAAAAATTAATTCAAAGTGTATCAAAGACCTAAATATAAGATCTGAAATAATAAATTACATAGAAAAAAACATAAGTATTAAACTTATGAACGTTGGTCACAGAGAACTGTTGGGAACTGCCCTGCCTGGTGTCAGAAGCTGTAACCCCTGCCATGGCTAAGGCTGAGTCAATGACTTTTGGACCATAAGCCACTAAGGAGACAAAGCTTATCTCCCTGGCTGGGGTGCAGCCTCTGCCCCTTTTACTTCACCCTGCCTGGCCCCCAGTGCACGATTGGTTACGCAGTGATAGGTAAGATTCCTCAAGGAAGGGACAACCTGAGATAGGCATGATCATAAGGGCCTCCCAGGGAAGGACTTGGGGGGATGTAGCAAAAGGGGGTGATGGACCCTTGCCCCTTGGCTTTGACATAGCCTGAGTCCTCATTCTGTCTTTGAGAAGTCTCTGAATTTCTTGGATGCCTTACTTCCCCTGCCTGACTTAAGCCTGAAACAATGACAGAGGGTGATGCAGCCCTGTGCTGGAAAGAGCAAGTTCCCCAGGGTTATCAGGCTTAAGGAAAAAATATATAAAATTCTGTGAAACCTGCTTTGTTCAGAATGCTCTTAATTAAATGAAAAGGGTCTGAGCAGGATATGAGTTTATTTTCCAAGTTTTGTAGCCCTTTAGCTAACAGACCCTCATTCAGAATAAGCCCTTGTAGTTCTTTGTATGTCATCTATTGTTTGATCCTTACTGCCTGACAATGATTAATGAGCTTTACCTGTATTCCTGTGCAAAATAAACCCAATAAAAGCCCATTCAGGAAAAGGCTCTTGGCCCTTCTCCTTTGAGAGATTGGTCACCTTTCCTTTTCAAATAGATCATGTCTTGGCAGACTTATTCTCATCCATGGTGGCTGGGGGGTGGGGTGGCTGGGCGGGCAGAGCCCCTCCAGAGAGAACATTTTATGAATTTGACCCCAAAGGCAAAGGAAGTAAAGGCAAAAATAAATGAATGATACTATATTAAACAGAAAAGTTTCTGCACAGCAAAAGAAGTCAGTAACAAAACAAAGAGGCAGCCAATCAAATGGAAGATGATTTTTGCAAATAACAACTCTGACACGGGTTTAATATCCAAAATGTATAAAGAACTCATAAAACTCAGTACCAAACAAACAAACAATCTAGTTAAAAAATGGGAAGAGGACCTGAATAGTCACTTTAATTCTTAACATCTGCTCATTTCAAAATTCAGGAATAACATTGATTTTTCATGGTGGATGACAACAATTGATTTTTCATGGTGAATGACAATAAGTCCTTCTGGGAGAGGACTTGCCTGAAACTTTTGTTAGAAAAACCTTTCATATGACTACATTTTATGACGACAGAATATAATTTGTACTTATTATTTTTATATATGTGTATGTATGTATCTATGTATATCATCTATCATGTATCTATCTATCTAACCCTCATCTATCAATCAGTCAAGAAAGAGTCAGTCAGGTGGTCTTATCTTCCTTACTATTTGATTTGTATGTGGGCAAATGACCTCATCCTGGACAATGGCACCCAAGGGTCAATCCGCAGAGGCACTTTTGGAAAAGATTTCTTTCATTCAAGAAGAAAACAAACAAAAATAAGTGCTCAGTATGAAATGCCCCTGTTCTTCACTGGGTGTTGTGGGTTGTCTGTGATGCTTAGACTTGCAGCCTCTTGGGACCCTGAGAGGAGGCAATGTGAACATCCCAGGGGAGAAAGGTGAAAGAAATTGAGTCCTGGTGACTGTCCTACTACTGGGTTTGTCATTATGTTTTTGTTTGTTATGTCATGCCTAGTATTGGTTAAGCTGTTTTGCAGTACAGCTTGATTTGAGAAGGTGATATACGCTTTATTTACTTATTAAAAAGATTTTAGTTACTTATTTTTAGAGAGAGGGGAAGGGAAGGAGAAAGAGAGGGAGAGAAACATCAGTGTGTGTTTGTCTCTCATGCACCCCCTACTGGGGACCTGACCTGGCCTACAACCCAGGCATGTGCCCTGACTGGGAAGCGAACTGTTGACTCTTTTGTTTGCAGGCCAGCACCCAATCCACTGAGCCACACCAGTCATGGCGCTTTATTAATATAGTGCTTTAAAGTCTATCTTAGACATATATTAGGTAAGGGTATAGACAGACTGAAATGTGAGCAGCTACAAAAAGGTAATGTGGCAAGGTAGTGTTAAGAGTATAGATATGGAATCAATTGCCTCAGTGTTCCTCTCTGTTCCATCTCTTAATATCTAGCTGAAGTTGGGAAAATTACTTAGCCTTTTTGGCTGTCAGTTGCCTGATATGTGAAATGGGGATAGTAATAGGACTTGCTTGAGGCTAAATGAGTAATGGAGGCACGCACTGAGCATGATGGCTGGCACAGATTACATGCTGAATAATATTAGCAATTATAGTTATTATATTTGAGAATATCAAGCACTTCAGAAAAGGTATAAGAATTGTCATGTTTTGGTAAAAGAAAACTTTCCTGAAGATGAAAAATGTTGTGAGTGTTTGTAAATTTCACACTTAAGTTACAAAAGTGAAAAAAATGATCTGGTGATAAAGATGCATAGAATACAGAATAGTCTCAAAATTTAATAAAAATGTTTTGTTTTAACAAAAAATTTTAAGTTAACTAATGTAAAAATTCAGAGAGACATAATGGCGGTATGTTCCACTAAATAAATTTAAGTTGAAAGTAAATTGAATAAAATATTACACAAAAAAGGGTGAATTGCCATTTAACAGCTAATCCGAGTGAAAGGAAATAAATGGAAGGTTAAATGGAGAAATTACTCAATATTTGTATTTACATCAAAGGCAATGCTTCCTTCAAGTAACAATGGATGGTTGAAATTTAACTATTAGCCAACATGACTTTGGACTTTATCTGTGAATCCTCGTTACTCATATCCAATTATCAGGGATAGTTGGGAGTTAGCTGCATTGCAAGATGGAATAATGTGACTGGTTTAGACTGTTCTCAGCCAACACAGATTGGTCTCAACTAAAACAAATTTCTAAGCTGCATAATTAACTATTATATCCTCAAACACACAATGGCATATTTATATCTGATATATGTTTGTGTTGACCTTTACCTTGTGTTGACCTTCCAGAAGTAAATATTATGAAAGAAATAAGTTGACTTAAGAATGTGGGGCTGACTTTTAGCTGTAGCTTCCTATCAGAAAACATTGGCAGTATCCTAATATTCTTCCTACAGTTCTATAAGAGTTTAAATGTCATTCAAAACATTTGGCCATTTATCGTTATAATGTAATAGAAAGGTACCTTATGGGGATGGTACCAAAATCCTAAAAAAGGATTTTGTATAATTACATCATATGGTGATAGATGCTAACAATTTGTGTTTATTATGAGAGGAATTGTCTGAAGAGAATTTTTGATAAATGTTGCCATTGCTCTTCATTAGACATATATACATATGGCTTACATTACATCATAAATACATGTAAATAACAAAGTTAAAGATATACAAAAGGGATTTAAAATTTGTCTGGATAGAGCAAATTAGAATCTGTGCATATTTGTTCAGTTCTTGTTTTATCTGTCTATCATCTATCTATTTATCTACCTGTCATCTATTTTTAATTGAATTTACTGAGGTCACATTGGTCAATAAAATTATGTGGGTTTCAGGTGTATGATTCTTTAATACATCATCTGTATGTTGCATTGTGCATTCACCACCCAAATTCAAGTCTCCTGTCAATATTCGTTCCTCCTTTACCTTCTTCTACCTGTCCCTGCCCCCTTTCTGAGGAGAATACTACTAAGGTCTCATTTTAATTAAAGGATCACTGGAAATGATGAAAAAATTCTAAGAAAATATTTACTAGAATTATAATTTACTAGAATTAAATTGCTTTTGAAATTTATGACTTTTGGTGTAAATTATTGTAGGGTACACAACAGAGGTCAAAAAGAAGTTTCCTTAGCTATTTAAGTTGTAACAATACATAGATTGAGAATCATTAGATATTTAGAGCTCACTATATTTGTATTCTTAAAGCTCAGGTCACAAGTTAAATAACAGGCCTTACACTGCCCCTAGGTCCTTTTGGAGCTGCTGAGCTGAGAATACGTGTACTTCAGAAATGAGGGTATAAACTTCTTTCTGACTCCAGTTGCTTAAGGGGTAGCCTTAACCAGGAATAGCTCAAAGACCCTGCTGGAACCTGTTACTGTACAGCTGGAGGGAGGTAAATAGAGTGTATGTGTACACGTGTGTATTTTATTTTACTGGCTAATAAATACATCAGTTTCAGTCAACAAAAATTTTAATATTAGTATATACTTAACATTGTGTGTGTAAAAGTATACTATGAGTCATCGGGAAGGCATAATACATGGCTCCTACTCACTATATTCTATAATCAGGGTTCATAACCAGGTCGTTTTAACTCCAAATTCTATACATTTTATGCTATACCACTGGCTAGCCTTTTTTTATATTATTTTATTTAATAGTTAGGCTTGCAAAGAAATAATTATTATTTATAATTGGTATACAAACCTTAGCCATTTAAGCAGAAGGAACCCAGTTAATGATATAAGTAGTATAAGGAACCCAGTTAGTGGTATAAAAAAAAGCATTTTTTCAAAATCAAAAGAACTAAGTCAATTATACTCTAATACAGACTCTTGCTTATAAAGTTGTTGTCAGGGCTCACCTGTGTCCACCAGATAGACTTTTATGAGCTAGTAAAGTTGTTTCTCTTTTCTTACATAGCTTACCTACTTTTTTCTTGTAATTCAACTCTGAAGCACTAGGAAAATGAACTGCTTGCCACAATCATTAGTTTGAAAAGTTTAAATATCACCCATTTTGTATATGTTACATTCCAAGATTTTTTAAAAAGATCACCTAAAGGTAAAAAAAGTAGCAACAGCAGTCTTTTCTAAGAAATATCAGGTTTCTATCATTAATTAGTTCATACAGTGCTTGTAAAGTGCTTACAAGATGAAAAGCAGTGTGTAATTAAGTGTTGCCTTTCTTTTCAGCACCAGTGGACTTTAATCACATAAGGTCATAGTGTATGTATTTTGCTACACTGGAGCGTTTTGTTTTTTCTCTTGCATTATAGGTATATCTTGAGAAGAAATTACTTTCTTTGGGTTTCTTTCAGTGTTTCCTGCCCTTAAACCAATTAATATTCTTGTAGTTTCTGTGGGCTCTGTAATAGTCATAGGTTCATAATGCCAGGGGTTGGGAGCTGGGGGACTGTTATGACAATGGCATGTGAATGTACCTCTCTGATCCTCATCCCCACCTCCTCTTCTGACTAGTCTATTTGCCATCTGTAAGGTAGCTGTCCTCAATGTGTAGTGACCCCTTAGAAACAAAACATGATTTGAATCAAGCTTTCTATACAGACTGCTGCCCCTATTTTATTCTGATCTAAGCCATCCTTTTTACTCCCAGGATTGTAAATTTGTAGTCATCATTTATCTCTCTTCTCTTCAGTCTTAGTTGTCTAGCTAGTGATTAAGTCCCAGACTTATTGGATTTGTCTCCTCCTTAAGAAGACCCCAGTGACAGCTTTGGTTCAGGTCTTCTGGACACTTGTCACTTCTGTTTCCTTTTGTTTATACAAACACATTCTTACATTTCAAAAGTAACCCAGATGCAAGTTTTTTTCTTTAACAAACAATTCCATTTTAAATTATGAACAAAAGGCTCATATACTGTGAATAGCATTTGTTATCATTATCTCACATTGGTAATATCTTAATATTCTACCATAACTAGAAGTCCTGTCTAAGAAGATCCTAATGGTTTGTTGTAGGATACAAATAAGAAGAATATTTTTTATTAATGAGTTATTTATTTTACAATTAATCAAGGTTGGCATTCTTTTTAAACTTTCATATGGAAGCCTTATAATAAAAAGTCATAAAATTCTGAGCAATTATTTATTTATAAAACCAACATCCAAGAATCTAGGTAAAAAAAGAACAATGAATTGATATTTATATACAGTTACTCATGTGGGGGAGAAAAAAATTCTTTTCCACCCCCTTTGGGTCTCTGGCTGGGCTTAAGAATTAAAGTGACATGACACAAATTAATAGGAGAAAAGCATGCACATTTTATTGAATTTTTACATGTACATGGAGCCTTTTTAACAAAGTATGGACCTGAAGAAATTGATCATAACAGGAAACTTTTATATCTTTTAGAAAAAGAAACAATAAATCTGTGAAGAATTGACAAAAAGAGAGGTTTGGGCTATGGGTAATAAATGATGAAGAAGTAACTAGGAAAAGAAGGATTAGTTTAACAAGGTTTGTTTATACAGCCTTCTTGGCCATAAATTCCCTGTCTCTGGTGATAAGGATGACCCCTCTCCTCTTGTGAAAAGGAGGGTACCTTTTCACATGTAGCTATAATTCCTGTGATTATTTGAGATTGTGGTCTGTATTTAGTTAAATAATTTAAAGCATCCCACTGTTTTATCATAGTTTCTTCATTTTGGGGTTCTTTATTTTATGTCACCGTGTCTTTGATTAGGATTATCCTTTAGTAGTTTTTTAAAGTATATTTTATTGATTATGCTCTTTCAGTTGTCCCAATTTTTTCCCCTATACGTCCCTACTCCCTGCACTCCCTTTCCCCCTCCAGCATTTCCTCCCCCCTTAGTTCATGTCCATGGTTGCACATATAAGCTCTTTGGCTCCTCCATTTCCTGTACTATTCTTAACCTTCCCCTGTCTATTTTGTGCCTACCATTTATGCTTCTTATTCCCTGCGTACTTTTCCCCCTGGATTCTCCCTCTCCACTCCCAACTGATAACCCTCCATGTGATCTCCATTTCTGTGATTCTGTTCCTGTTCTAGTTGTTTGCTAAGTTTTTTGTTTTTTTTTTTTAGGTTCAGTTGTTCATAGTTGTGATTTTGTTGTCATTTTACTGTTCACAGTTTTTGATCTTTTTCTTAGATAAGTCCCCTTAGCATTTCATGTAATAAGGGCTTGGTGATGATGAACTCCTTTAACTTGACCTTATCTGGGAAGCACTTTATCAGCCCTCCCATTCTAAATGATAGTTTTGCTGGATAGAGTAATCTGGGATATAGGTCCTTGCTTTTCATGACTTCAAGTACTTCTTTCCTGCCCCTTTTTGCCTGTAAGGGTTGTTTTGAGAAATTAGCTGATAGCCTTATGGGAACTCCTTTATAGGTAACTCTCTCCCTTTCTGTTGCTGCTTTTAAGATTCCTTCTCTTTAATCTTGGGTAGTGTAATTATATTGTGCCTTGGTGTGTTCCTCTTTGGGTCCAATTTCTTTGGGACTCTTTGGGCTTCCTGGTCTTCCTGAAAGTTCTATTTCCTTTGCCAGATTGGGGAAATTCTCCATTATTTTTTCAAATAAGTTTTCAATTTCTTGCTTGTCCTCTTTTCCTTATGGTACCCCATGATTTGAATATTGGAATGGTTGAAGTTGTCCCAGAAGTTCCTAAGCCTCTCCTCATTTTTTTTTTTTTTTTGCATTCTTGTTTCTTCATTCTGTTTCAGTTAGATGCTTATTTCTTCCTTTTGTTCCAAATCATTGATTTGAGTCCTGGTTTCCTTTCCTTCTCTGTTGATTCCCTGTATATTTTGCTTTGTTTCACTTTGTGAAGGCTTCATTTTTTTCTTCATTATTGTGACCGAGCTCAGTCAATTCTGTGAGGGTCCTGATTACCAGTGTTTTGAACTCTGCATATGATAGGTTGTCTATGTCCTCATTGCTTAGTTCTTTTTCTGGAGTTTTGATCTGTTCTTTCATTTGGCCACATTTTTTTGTCTCGGTGCATCTGTTATGTTCAGGGGCGGAGCCTTAGGTATTCAGCAGGGTGTGGCAACCTTCTTTGTTGGGATGTGTCACTGTCTGTGGGGGAGGGGTCAGAGAGGGAACAATGTTGCTTACTCCACTCTCATCCCCTTTCTGTTCTCACTTCCCACAAGTGGATTTCAAACTCTCCTGTGAGGCTGAGAGTTTCTCCCGCCACCGCAACCCCCACAGATTCTTTATAGCCAGGGGTTTTGAGTCTTTAATTTCCCACACTAAAATCCTGGGTTTTGCAGTCAGTCTCTCTCCCCTGTTATTCCTCCCTGCTTGTCTGCATAGGAATGTGGGGTCCATCAGCCACCGCCTTGCCATGCAACCTCTCTGCCCAGGCTGTTCCTCTTGGACCCTCCTACAGTCTGGATGAATGTTTCTTTAACTTCATTGTTGTTGGATTTCCATGCAAATTATTTTCTGGCAGTTCTGTTTGTTTTTTTTAAAAAATTATTTATATATATTTAGAGGGGAAGAGAAAGAGAGAGGGAAAGAAATATCAATGTATGGTTGCCTCTTGTGTGTCCCCTGCTGGGAACTGGCCTGCAACCCAGGCATGTGCCCTGACTGGAAATCAAACCTTGATCATCTGGTTTGCAGGCCCGTGCTCAATCCACTGAGCTATGCCATCCAGGGCTTTGTTCTTTGTTTTTGAATTGGTTGTTATCCTTTGTTTGGTTGAGTGAAGAAGAAAAGTGTTTCTGCCTATGCTTCCACCTTGGCCAGAACTGCCCATTTAGTAGTTTTTAGGGAAGAACAGTATTCATGTGCTTTCATTTAGGTAATGTTTTACTTGCTATTATTTTCTGAGCATGATCATTAAACATAATTTTAAAATCTCCTTTTGTGTTATTACTTTGTTGTATCTGATATTTGAAAAAAAATATGTTTCACAAACTCATCATCTTTTCTCAAGGCCCATGCTCATACAACTTCAATCTTTAAAATTATAGAACATGTACTGACACTTACTCACTACATAATATTACTATCATTTAACTCATCAGTGAAATCATGTTTTAGGTAAAGCTGTTGTGTAGCTATGCAGCAGAATCTTCATATTTTCCCTTTGATAATTTTCATATTTGAACAGCTCTTGTGCTTTATCATGAACATGGATCACAGATACTTAGATCTTGGCAATTCCTTGGAGATCCTCCAGTCAACCTTGAACCCCACAAATTATATTTCTTCTTACAATAGCAGTGAAAGATTACCCAATTTCTGCTTGAACTCTTTCACTGATTTGGAACTCACAAGTTTGGCTGAGGTTCTTTTTATTTTGAAAAAATTTTGTTAATTGAATAGAAAAATCTGTCATTGTCATTCCTGTTCATTAGTTGATATTTTTGAATACACCCAATTCCTTTTAAAAATACTTTGCTTATTTGAGAATGCTGTGACAACATAGTTTGTAAGTATGGACTGTTTTGTTACTAAAATTCTAAAGTATAAAGGCATTTGTATTCAGAAAATGCATGAAATCTGTATAATGCTCATTGAATAAAAATATTACCCACCTCTTGAAGACTGACATTATGTGTCAAAAACAAAAGAAAATCTGTGATACCACATAAAACCCATATATTTTGACAGGGGCCTTAGACCACAAAGACAAATGGGGAATATATATTCTCTTCATAGTGAGTGAGGGGAAGACAGCACAGGTGGCTCACCTTATCTAATGTAGTAGGTAAAAAATCCCCTAAATAGCTATTCCAGGGTAGAGTGGCTTTGAAAATGGTTTTCATTTCTAATTTCTGTGGATACATATGACATTTAATGTTACCTGGTAAGTTAAAAAAGAGGAAATGCCAGTGCTATTTCTCTTCCCCCATCCCGTTTCTTTCTTTTTGTTTTCAGAATAAATAGAAAGTGGAAGAGAAATAGACTGCTGTTTCTGTTGGTTTCTAAGCAGCACTGGGGAGAAAACTGTGTATGGCAGAGTAAATAATAAAGAGCCTTAGAAATGTTTTGAAACGAAGGTCTAAATACTCTTGCTTTAATTTGAATTTAAAATTTTATTTTATATTGCTTTTGGATGTATTTTTGGTGGTTGATATATCTCTTAGTGAACTATGTTAATTGTATAAATGGAACCCAAACTATAACACTGTGAGCACACAATGTTCTCAAATTCTTGATCTGAACCGCTTTTGTGACAAATGAAGCTCAAGTTTTCATTTTCCTCCTTAGGCTAATTTATACTGGTATGATCCTTAAACAAATTAGCTGACGATTTTCATAAGAAATGTAGTTAAAGCAGATCTCATGGTATATTTGTGCAGTTAAAAACACCCCAAAATTTAAATGCAGGATTTTGCATTTATTTTTGTCTAATTTTTTTATGTTGTTTGAAACTACCAAGATAATTTTGAGTATGAATCCTACCAGTCATCACAAAAATGCTTTATTTGGCTTTCTATGAAAATCTGATAAAGATATCTTTGTGTGTCTTCATTTGGATAAAAAAATTACCAAGTGTTGAATAAGACAGGAGCAGGGTCAAACCCTGTGGCATGGCACAAAGTCTTTTTTTTTTAGGTGAATATTTAGCTACTGGTTAACATTATGGGAACTTTATACAGATCAGCAAGTCATGAATCCGTGCAATTCTACTCTCATGAAGCCCAAATCTCAGTGTTTTAGCTATATGAACAAAAAGCTCACATTTTAATGGAGAAGATATCTAAATTCAAGATGGATGATACATACAGTATTCTCTCCATTACTAAATATTAGAGGATTTTTCAAATTTCTTCCCTATTTTATGTTTAATGAAGCTATATTGCCATTTCCCCCCCAAACTACTTCTTTATCCATTCTCATTACTCTCTGCTTTATTATCACTTTGAGGCATTCTGAACAGAATACATACTGCAGATGTGCTGGCACATAGACATATACCCAAAGGAAATTATAAATTATTATTTATATGAAAATTAAGAATCATGCCTATTTGACATTAAGCTTGAATGATTATTAACATTTGAATGTTAGATTTATAAATAAACCAAAACAAAGCATTATTTCTGTCTTCAAAAATGTTGATCTATACAAATGGGGAAATTGATTTAATTTTGTCTCATCCAGATGTAATTTTTGGGATTCTAGCCTATGGGTAAAGTAATGAGTAAAGGTTAGCAACAAGGAGATGGCAGGATGCTCAGGATGCTAGAAATTCTAAATGGTTTTAATAAAAACTTAGGATCTGTCACATTAAGTGCTATACACTAGTTCCAGACAAAAAAAAAAAAAGAGGAGTGAAAGAGAAACACAGAGGGGTGTTGCTTACTGATGGAGGATGCATTTGGCAGATGGTAGGCTCTGTTCACTCCTCCCTAGCAGGGGGAGGATGAAGTGGACTCTCTTTTGTAGAAGAGAGTAAAAAGCTCTATTTGACTTTAATAGCTGACTTGAGATCTGTGTATGTCCTTAACGTTTGTCCATTTCAACTCTATGGTTCTGATAAAGAGCCTGTCTGGGATATATTGGTAGACATTCCTTCTTCATACATTGAGTGACAATATTGGGAAAAACAGTTCTGAATTATTTCATTAGAATTCTTATATGATCACCTGCAATGAGTTGTCAGCATCAATGAAATTAAAGGATATATAAGATTGTGAAACCAGTTAGGTGAATAGGGGTGAATAAAGATAAACATTAATGATCACTTCTTCACATTTAAGACTCTATTTTTTAAATACTACAGTCAAGGATATTGTGGATGCAGAAGGTGACCTT
The DNA here is from genome assembly GCF_014824575.4 of Sturnira hondurensis. Lineage (NCBI taxonomy): Eukaryota > Metazoa > Chordata > Mammalia > Chiroptera > Phyllostomidae > Sturnira > Sturnira hondurensis. Next base: position 1,761,869 of record NW_028085098.1, read on the forward strand.
GGTATTGAGCTCCTCATGAAGAATATATATGTCTGTATAAGTGTGTGATGTGAATATGTATATCAAATTGGAACATTTTGAACTATATATATAAGTGATTCTGAGCTTTTATCAGGGAGAGAACTCATCAAGTGAACAGAAACTGACATAGTTTTATTGACTTAGAATCTTCCTTTTATTGTTAATTTATAAACACTCAGGCAAAAAGGAGCTTATAATATCACTGAATTTAATGCTCTTATTGTACTGCTGAGGATCTTAAAGTCACCAGTTCACAGTGATAACCAGTTTAAGGTTACATGTCTAATAAGGATGGAATTTGGACTGGATTCCAAACAATGCTAAGGCTGCCATGGGATCTAACCTTGATGTTTTCTAGTCTATAGCTCTATCCACTAAAGCTGGGTTTGTGCATATATATTCAACATTATATATTTGTACTGTCTATGTAAATTAGCAAGTAATATATAAATACATTCTTATTAAAAATTTCAACACAAAATACTTAGAATAAATACCAAACTTCCTTTTTCCCACACCAATCACAATTCTTTCTGAAAGAACATCATTTTTACAATTTGATATGCATTCTTCTATATGCATTTATATACACATAGTGATACATTGGTTGTGGTAAAAGTGCTTTTCCGTAAAAATGTTCATGATTACATATTGCTCTTTAGTTTTCTTTTCACACTTAGTGATAGATATTAGGGCATATGTGAGTATTATAGCTCTAATCCATTCTTTTAACTTCTGCATGAGTTGTGTATATTTAATCGTGTGTAAAAAATAAAAAGGAAATTACTATTCACATCATCACACTGAAAGAAAACTAAAGGAGTTTCACTTTCAATTTGTGTACTTCCAGGGCTTTCTTTTTATTATTGTTTGCTTCCTGTCTTATACTAGTTCCCTGAGATTAAACTGTATTCTCTAAATGTCTTTCATTCCTGTCTCTTTCTGAAGTGCAATAATGAGGACTGTCCACAAAGTACCCAGATATGCAATATGAAAAATAAAAGCATAAGACAATGATGCTTCAGTGCTCCTCAAAGTAGGCACCTTGGGACCTTACATAGTTCTCCTAATTGCCATTAGCTGTCCCATTGTATTTTTCTGAATCTCATCGACAGTCTGAAATCTCTTTCCTTTCAAACATGATTTTAGTTTGGGGAAAAGCCAGAAGTCATAGGGCACCAAATCTGGGGAGTAGGGGGGCTGAGTTACCTGGGTGATTTGATGTTTTGCAAAAACAAAAAACAAAACAAAACAAAAAAAACCTCTGCATAGAAACAATGCAGAAGTGGGCACATTTTCATGAGGAAGCTGCCAGTCACCTATAGCTATGACCTTCTGAATCATCACAATGGTTTTTGCAGAGGAATGTTGAAGCATAACAAAATTTCACGCAGATTCATCGCTCTATTCATTCAGTCATTTTGAATGTGACAGCCACACACAACACAAGCTCACTCAGTGGCATTTACTGTCCCCACTGACTATTACAGTGAAGTCATCATAGTTCATGCATGCACATTCTAGTCTACTCTCCTTGGCTGCTACGTTACGTTGATGTTACGCAAACCCTTCTCATTATCTTAACAATGGCTGGACATTTTCTGGACAGGTCTAGAATATATATAAATATAAAAAACTCATGATCAAGACCTGCTTATCAGGAACATGGTGGAGGAGTATGTAGAATCTACACTAACTTCCTTCTAGGTCCAACCTGGAATTACAACTAAATTGTAGAGAAATCATCCTGAGTAACCTACTGAACACTAACTAGCTTTATAACTATGGACAAACAGAAGGAAGTACTTCACACAATGGGGCTAGTAGGGAGTCTGGGGGAGGTGCAAGAGTGCTGACTGGGCTCCTACGAGTGGTAGCTGAAGTTCCAGAGGGACATTTCAGTGGCAGGGGGATTTCCCTTAGAAGTATGGTGTTCAAACAACAAGCTGGGCTCCCCAGCACACAGCACCAGAGCTGGAAAGGAACCCAGATAACATCCACCTGTGAACAGCAGCAGGGTTTCTGAATGCCAGGGGAGAAACAGCCAGAGAGGGAGAGAGCCTCTTAAAGGGCCACCACACAAAATTTTGTTTGCAGCCACTTACCCTGGGCTCTGGCAGAGGTGACTAGAAATGCACGAGGAGAGTCTAAGGTTGGTGGCTCTGGGGAGAGAACCCAAAGCACAGCTGCCAGGGTCTCTGTGCTGAGTCCTTCCCCACACCGCAGAAGCCATCTTTTTAAGCCAGAGCACTCCTCTTTGAATGGCATCAACCTGAGGGGCAGTAATAGCCCCACCCTTAGAAATTACTCTGCCCCACCCTGTGGAGCTCAGCTGGACTGCTGATTACAGCTATAGGCTATATCATTGATTAATTTAACAACTAGGTAGATATCTGGGAGCTCTGTGAGACTTCAGCTGATCCTCCCCAAGGCCTAGTGCTGATAAAAGCCAGCTTTATTGCACTGCCTGGCTGTTTCAGCAAACAGAAGCAACAGAGGGTGCTACATACTATGGATTGCTGATAGCTCCAAACAGATTGACCAGGGCAATTGTCAGACAAGAAATGTCTGACAAAGGCCTACTTGAGTCTTTTCTGGTCTACTTAATACATAGAAACAAATACAGAGACTCTCCAAAATGGGAAGGAAAGGAAACAGACCCCAAATGAAAGAACAAGAAAATTCTCCAAAAGAACTAGATGAAATGAAAGCAAGCAATTTATCATAGAATAATGATTATAAGGATATTCATCAGCATTAAAAAAAGACATAGAAACCATAAAAAGGACCAGTCAGAAATAAATAATGCAATATCTGAGGTAAATAATACACTAGAGGAAAAAATAGTAGGTTAGATGAAGCAGAAGATCGAATCAGAGACTTGGCAGACCAGGTAGAAAGAAACACCCAGGCAGAACATCAAAAAGAAAAAAAAGAATAAAAAAAAACAAGGAGAATTTAAAAAACATATTGGACAACAAGAAGCATAACAACATCTGCATCAGAGGAATACCAGAAGGAGAAGAGAGCAAGCAAGGGATTGAGAACTTATTTGCAGAAATAATAACAAAAAACTTATCTAATCTAGTGAAGGAAAAAAAAGTTCAGAAAGCTCAGAAAATCCCAAATGAATTGAACTCAAGGAAGCCCACACTGAGACATATAATTGAAGTGACAAGGCTTGAATGCAAGAATTCTAAAAGCCATAAGAGGAAAGCAGGTATTTACATACAAGTGAGAACTAATTAATCTGTCATCTGATTTCTCAACAGAAATATTTCAGGCCAGAGGGAGTGGTGTGAAATATTCAGGGTGATGAATGTAAGGACCTACAACCAAGGCTACTTTACCCATCAAGGCTATTGTTTAAAATTGAAGACAGAAAACTGTACTTGAACAGAATTAAATAAAAATAAATAAATAACTTTTTTAAAAAAATGAAGGGGGAACAAAGAGCTTCCCAGACAATAAAAAGGAGTTTGTTAATACCAAACCACTACTGCAACAAACATTAAATGGCTTGTTGAAGAAGAAGAAGAAAAGAAGAAGGAGAAGAAGAAGAAGGAGAAGAAGAAGAAGACAGAAGAAAATAGTCTAACAATAAAATGAAACTAAATATGTATCTCTCAATACTGCCTTAAATATAAATGGCTTAAATGCTCCAACCAAAAGACATGGAGTGGATGAATAGATGAGAAAACAAGACTCATATATATACTGTCTTCAAGGGGCACATTTCAGATCAAAAGATATAGAAAGACTAAAATAAAGGGAAGAAAAAAGATACTTCATATGAATAGAAAGGAAAGAAAACTGAGGTAGCAGTACTAATTTCTGACAAAATAGACTTTAAACTAGGGTGATAGTAAGAGACAAAGAAGGACACTACATAATGATAAAGGAAAAAAATCAACAAGAGGATACAGTCCTAGTAAACATTTATGTACTCAACATAGGACACCTAAATATGTAAAGCAAATCTTGATGGACATAAAGGGAGAGATCGACAGAAATACCTCCATAGTCAGGTATTTTAACACCCCAAGGACTTCGTTGGATAGGTCTTCCAGACAGATAAGCAACAAGGAGACAATGACCTTAAATGACACACTAGGTCAAATGGATTTTATTGATATTTTCAGAGCATTTCATCCCAAAGCAGCTGAATATACATACTTTTGAAGTGCACATGGAATATTTTCTAGGAAAGACCACATCTTAGGACACAAAACAAGTCTCAATAAATTTAGGAAGACTGAAAACATACTAAGCTTCTTCTCTGACCACAGTGCTTTGAAACTAGAAATCAATCAGAAGAAGAACACTGGAGAACACATAAAGATATGGAGGCTAAATTACATATTATTAAACAATAAACAGTTCAACAATGAGATCAAGGAAGAAATCAAAATATACCTTGGATCAAATGAAAATGAGGATACAACAATCCAAAATCTGTGGGACACTGGGAAAGCAATCCTATAAGGAAAATTCATAGCACTACAGGCCTATCTGAAAGAAAGGTCAAATAAACAATATAACTTTACACTTAAAAGAACTTGTAAAAGACCAACAAACAAGCCCAAAGCAAGTAGAAGGAAATAAATAATAAAGATCGGAACAGAAGTTAACAAAGTAGAGTCTAAAAAAAAGATATAAAAGATCAATGAATCCAAGAGCTGGTTATTTGAAAAGATAAACAAGATTGAAAAACCTTTAACCAGACTCATCAAGAAAAAAAAAAAAAGAGGACCCAAGTACATAAAATCAGAAATGAAAGAGGAGAAATAACAACTGACACCAAAGAAATACAAAGGATTTTAAGAAAACATTATGAACAACTATGTACCAACAAACTGGACAACCTGCACAAAATGAATAAATTCCTGGAAAAATACCATCTTCCAAAACTAAGGAAGAATCAGAGAATCTGAATAGACAGATTACACCCAGTGAAACTGAAGCAGTAATCAAAAAATCTCCCAACAAACAAAAGCCCAGGACCAGATGGCCTCACAGGTGAATTTTACAAAACATTCTGAGATGAACTAACACCTTCTTTATCAAACTATTTCATAAAACTCAAGAGAATGGAAGGCTCCCAAACTCATTTTACAAAGCCAGCATCATCCTAATTCTAAAACCAGATAAAAACACTATGAAAAAAAAAGAGAAAATTATAGGCCAATATCCCTGATGAACATATACTAATGCACTCATCAAAATTTTAGGAAACTGAATACAGCAATGCATCAAAAAGGCCATCTGTCATGATCAAGTGGGATTTATTCCAGGAATGTAAGGTTGGTACAACATTTGTTAATCAATAAATGTGATTCACACATAAAACAAGAGGAAGGATAAAAACCACATGATCATACCAATAGATGCAAAAGAAGCATTTGATAAAATCCAGTACCCATTAGTGATAAAAACTGTCAGCAAAGTGGGATTAGAAGGGAAATATGTAAACATAAGAAAGGCCATATATGCCAAACCTGCTGTCAGCATCACACTCATTGGGCAAAAACTACAAGCGTCTCCCTTAAGACTGGGAATGAGACAGGGATACCAGCCTTCACCTCTTATTCAACATAGTACTGGAAACTTAGGCACAGCAATCAGACAGGAAGAAGAAACAAAAGGCACCCAAATTGGAAAGGAAGAAGTAAAACTGACATGATACTGTACATAGGGAACCCCAAAGATTCCACCAAGAAACTACTAGGACTGGTAAATGAATTCAGCAATGTAGCAGGGTACAAATTTAATATTCAGAAATCAGTTGCATTTTTATATGCCAATAATGAACTAACAGAAAGGGAAATTAAGAAAACAATTCCATTCACAACTGCTACAAAAAGAATAAAATAACTAGGAATAAACCTAATCAAGGATGTAAAAGACCCATGCATGGAAAATTATAAAATACTGAAGAAAGAAATTGAAGATACAAGTAAGTGGAAGTACATACCATGTTTATTGATAGGAATAATTAACATGATTAAAATGTCCATACTACCCAAAGCTATCTGTAGATTCAATGTAATTCCAATGAAGATTCCAATAATGTATTTCACATAACAACAGTGATCCTGAGAAAAAAGAACAAAGTTTGGAGGAATCACACTTCCTAATATCAAGCTACATCATAAGCCATAGTAATGAAAACAGCATGGTGCTGGCATTAAAACAGACCCATAGATTAATGGAACAGAATAGAGAGTCCAGAAATAAACCCACACCTTTATAGTCAATTACTATTTGACAGAGGAAGCAAGCACATACAATAGGGTAAAGAGAGTTTATTAAATAGATGACGCTGGCAAAAATTGGACAGATATGTGCAGACAAATGAAGTTAGATCACCTTACACCACACAGAAGAATAAATTCAAAATGTATCAAAGACTTAAATGTTATACTTGAAACCATAAAAATCGTGGAAGAAAACAGGTAGCAAAATCTCAGACATTGCTCATAACAATATTTTAACAAATATATCTCTCCAAGCAAGGGAAACAAAAGAAAAAAATAAATAAATGGGATTATTTCAAAGTGAAAAGTTCTTGCACAGCAAAGGAAAAGCATCAACAAAATAAAAAGACAACCCACAGAATGGGAGGACATCTTCACTGATACATCTGATATTAAGAGGTTAATATCCAAAATTTATAAAGAACTTGTAGAACTCAAAACACACACACACACAGACACACTCAACAAGCAGCCCAATTAAAAAAATGGGCAAAGGACCTGAATAGACACTTCTCCAAAGAAGACATACAGATGGCTGATAGACATATGAAAAGATGCTCAACATCACTAATCATCAGAGAAATGCAAAACCACAGTGAGATATCACCTGATATCTGTCAGAATCACTCTCATCAATAAATCAACAAACAAGTGCTGGCAAAGATGTGGAGAAAAGGGAACTCTTTTGTGCTGTTGGTGGGAATGCAGACTGGTGCAGATACTGTGAAAGCAGTATGGAGCACCTCATAAAATTAATAATGGATCTGCCTTTTGACCTAGTGATCCCACTTCTGGAAATATATTCAAAGGAACCCCAAACACTAATTTGAAAGAACTTAAGCACTACTCTGTTCATTGCAGCATTATTTACAATTGCCAAGATATAGAAGCAACCTAAGTGTCTATCAGGAGATGAATGGTAAAACAATTATGGGACATTTATACAATGAAATACTACTTGGCCATAAAAAGCAAGAAAGCCTTACTCCTTGTGACAGTATGGATGGACCTGAAAAACATTATGCTAAGTTAAATAAGCCAGTCAGAGAAAGAGAAATACCATATGATTTCACTCATATGTGTACTCTAATGAACAAACTGAACTAACAAGGAATATGGGGACAGACGCATGGATGGAGAGCAGGATGACAGCTGGGGAGGATGGAGGTTAGGGGATGGAATGATTGAGCAGAAAATAAAAGGACTATAGACATGGCCAATGTGTGGCAATTATGGGGGGGTGGGTATAAGGGGACTAAATGGGAATGGGAAAAATACAATAAAGAATAAATTAAGAACATGTAAAACTCAAAATGAAAAAAAGAAACAACCCAATTACAAAATGGGCAGAGAAACTGAATAGAGTTTTCTTTAAAGAAGACATACAGATGGTTAACAGACTCATGAAAAGATGCTTAACATCACCAATTATGTGAGAAATGCAAATCGAAACCACAATGAAGTATCACTTCACACCAGTCAGCATGACTATAATGAAAAGAACAATGAACAAGTGCTGGCAGTGTATGGAGAAAAGGGAATCCTTGTGTACTGTTGGTGACATTGTACATTTGTGCAACCACTATGGAAAAGTACAGAGATTCCTCAAAAAGTTAAAAATAGTACTACTGTACAACCCAACAATTCTACTTTGACAATATGTACAGTCAGGGTGCCGTTCAAATCAGTGAAGTAGAGGACCAATTAAGACAGTCATTGGTTAGGAGTGGGATTGTCAGATTTTAAAATAGCACTCTTCTGATGAAAGCTATGAGTGAAAAGATAGGTTGAGTATGAATTCCCATGAAATAATGAATGAAATAAGCATTTTAAACTTGTATTTCAAATGCAAGTTTGACCAATATAGCTCTAATTCTGAACAGCAATATCAGGTTCAAAGAAACAATTTTTTCTGCACTTATTACTTGTCTAGTACTTGAGGGAAGTTATACCATCAACCTGTATTTTCTATCTTTTGGCCAACTATACTCTAAACCAGTTACAGGGATCTTTCTGTCTTACAGGCTGAAGTTACGCTCTCGAAAATTCTGTCAGCTGGTACTGTGTAAAATGAGTGCCCAGGTGGAAAAAAGGGAGGCTCAGTTTTCCCATAGATCTTGTTCACAATGGGAGGCAGCGGCCGTCATCTCATCCTGTCGCCAGCCCAGCAATATAAATTCTCTTCCACCTCAGCCAACTTTGCCTATGGTTAATGAAATCCAGGTTGTTAAATAACTTATGGTTGGGCTCCTCATTACTCTTACAAAATGTAATCTAAGCTGTCAGCTTCTTATCTAAGAAAAGATAGAAAAAATGAGGAGAAAATGACAATGAAGCATTTCATTTCTTTTGGTAAGAAGGTAGTTAATATACCCCAATAAATAACAAGAAATAAAAGCACTATATTTGGGGGTTGACTTTAACGTTTTTGCCAATTTGGTCATACCTATAATCTTTGTGGCCCATTGAATTTTAGTGTTTTCCCCCGAACTTCAAGTTATTCGCCAGGAGAGTGTACTGTTTTTTTTCTTTTTAAAATTTTACATTCATGACAGTGCATACATATTATAACACAGACTTTTCATCCTAACCTCATACTTGAGTACATTTCTGAATCCATACTTTGAAAAAATATACTATCGCTTCAAAAGAGGAATAGGTAAGAGCAACAACTATCATTATACTAAATTTATACATTTAGTGCCATACTCTGTTCTAATATCAAGTAGATCAAGAAAATGCTGAGTGAAAATTTAACACCTTTGGACATATTTGGATAAATAGACATATAAGACAAGAAAACATTTTGTATTATTGGCAAACAGTGGATATCAATAATAAAAATGATATTTTTCATGGAATTGAAGAAATAGCTAAGCACTTAGATAAAGTGGACTGCTATAGTTCAATTCCATGTATGAGCAGATTTCAAGTATCCAAAAAGAGATAAAAAGATAACTTTATTGCTAAGGGTCTAATGTGTGCATTTGTGTACAGGACACAATCACAAATTATGAAGCCATCTGTAGACTCTAAAGACTTGAAAGAATCCTAAATAATATTCTGATGTAATTCTAAAATGTTAATTTATAGTTTTACTGGTGTTTCACTTTGTACTTTCTCTGTGCTTGTTTCCCCAGTGCTCTAGAATTGTACTCATCTTTCAGACTTTTTGCTGCTATGCTAGAGGAATATAGGGTGTGTTGGTAGCTGTATACTTAGAAATTTAAATGTAAACCTGGGAGATGTGTACAGCTTTGGTAGTGACACTTCTTCCACTGGATGAGGTCCTTTTCAGCGCTTCCTGCAGGAGACTCTTGTCATTGGCTAGCCCCTGCCCCACTGTAACAATGTGCAACTGAAAGGTGGTGATAAAAATGCCAATATGTCAAGGAACAGGACTCTGTGGAATGTGCTACTCAGGCATTGGAGATATATAAAATGGAGAAGGATATTATGGCCCATATTAAGAAAAAATTTGACAAGAAGTACAACCCCACAGGGACACTGCATCGTTGGAAGGAACTTCCGTATTTATGTGACACATGAAGCCAAACATTTCATCTATTTGTACCTGGGCCAAGTGGCCATCCTTAGGTTCAAATCTGGTTGAAAGCATGGACTGTATACCACACAGCCAGTGACCCATCCAAAAATAAACATCGCAGCCTAAATTCCAAATACCAGAGACTGAAACTTCAGTCTTGCTTAAAGGAACACCTTGATCTCGAGCCTTTATTGTGTTATTTGGTACAGGGCATTCTCTACGCTCATTTGTTGTGGTTATAGAACAATTAGAAAGACAGCTTATGTTTGTGTTTATTTTCTATTCCATACCTCTTGGCTCCATATTTTTCCTTCTCAAAGTCCATTTTTTCCCTGAAAAATAAATTTGTTGGAGAACTTATAAAATCAAGAAATGTAAATCCAGGAAAAATTTCTTCTCTGTAACAGTGAGATGATGAAAACATTCTGGACATTAAACAACGGACAAAGGTAGTTTTGTTCTAGACAGAAAACTCTTAAATGTGAAACTGAGCTAATATTTTCTATTCTCCCCTCAAGACCCAATTTTTTGTCTTTCTCCACCCTGTTTTCTGCTCTAGAAGGCTTATCTGTAGGACTCCTGTTCCTTTTGTCTTCAGGTGGGTGATCTCTGGGGCTCAAAGGGAGGAAGGAGAGTGTTGACTGCTATTCATTTCCATGGGTTCCTTCCTGTGAGTTTGACTCAATGCCTCTCAACAGAAGTCTCTGGTCCTTTCAAGGGTTTCTTCTCTATTTAACCTTTCTCCCTCCAGATTTCAGTAACTACCGCCTGGCTGATTCATTCTGGCATAGTGATGATTAGCAGGCTATCAGCCCTGGGGGACTCTCCCATGTACAGTGGCTGCCCAATAGCATTGACTTTATACTTAATCCTTTTGTAAATTCTTCTCAAATTAACCTATTTCAAGTGTTCCACCTGTTTCCTGTTAGGACTGTGACTGGCAAGAATTCTATTAATCCACTAGAAAGCAGAGTTATTAAGGACCTGTGTATTAAGCACATAATGTTGATAGATTTATATTGGATCAGTGTTTAATGCTTAACCTCACACAAAAGCAAAAAGAATATTAAATAAAAATTGTTAAGATTTCAAAGACCATGCAACTGTCTCTCATGAATTCATTCTTAAGGAAAATAAACTTTTGCAGATGGAGCCAAGAGGTTGGTACTTGAATATAGGCTTTCATTTTATTTCTTCATGGAGGTATGTCTCTTTTCAAATCTTTCTTGATCCCTGTGAAGAGATAGTTTTTAAAAAAAGCTAATGTATTTATCTCATGAAATATAATTATGATTTAAGTGGAAATACAATGATTATGCACCATATTTTAGGAAGACTTTTTTTGACAGTGAGTTCTGCTTAACTATGGAAACATTGTATTAGAGACTGTAGGATTTTATTTCTGAAGGAATAAGAGTGAAAATAGTGTTTTCTTACTCCTGAAGTTGACTTGAGTAGGCTCAAAGATAGAAAAGGATAAAGGGGACTCCCCCCAGACTATCTTCTTTCTAGGTATACAGGAATCACATCAAATCAATACACTATTTTTAATTCAAGGAGTATATATGAAGTGTCTAGCACCTGCTGGAGCCTGTAGCAGGTGATAGAGACAGTGGTGAATACCCAGGATGGTCCAGTATGTCCTGCAGCTTATAGGCTAGCAGATAAGACAAATATGACATTTCAAGTGTGGTGAGTATTATGAAAGAAGCATTAGAAAAGTCTAGGGTTCTTATCAGAAGGGAAGCCAACCATATTTTCCATTACCATCTAATTATCTAAGTCAGAAACCTGAGGGCTATTCTTGAATTTTGACCCCTAACAATCAGTCATCAAATTGTATTTATTTTGTCCCTTACACCTGTTCCCATTTTTTGTATCCTTTAGACTGTTGCTCTAGTTGAAGTCCTCATCATTTCTCTCTTGGTGTCTTGCACTTAATCCTGTTTCCAGTTCTGCCCTTCAAATCCATCTTTCTCGTTGTCATCGAAGTGTTCTATCTATCAAAGAAAGCTGACCATTTTATGTCATGTCCAAAATACTTCAGTGATTTTCTGACCTGTGAAAGATAAGACCCTACTTTTAAGTATAATTACCAGTGTCTCCATGACCTGGACTCTACCTGAACCTTCCGTTGCATCCCTCCCCTTGAATGGAAGGCAATAAGTACTGAATAAATTAATTAAAACCATTCAGAGTGGTTTTATTTACCAGAAACCAACATATAAAGGTATTTTTATTATTCTGCAGAGATAGTGGGAATGGTTCTGTGCTATTTAAATCCCCCATTATTTCATTCACTCATTCAATATTGATTTAATGCATGCATATGTTGGGCTCCAAAGAAATTTATAAGAAATATTCCCTGACATGAAAGGAGTTTGCAGTTTCTCTGACAAGTTACTGAACAGGTAAGCATTAATACAAGAAGTTTCTTTTCAGGGCAAGGATCAAAATCATGTGTCTTTTGGGGAAACAAAAATATTCAACAATAAAAACAAAAGCCCTTCAAATCTTGCTAAATTCTCAACCAGTGATAATGAAGAAGTTTCTTTTTCTTTCTTTTTTTTCCAGTTCCTCCACCCCCTAAACTACTGTCCCCCCAACCCAGCTGTTATCCTGCTCTGCATTTTTGGAAACAGTTTCAATGATTGCATCTGGCTGGGGATATTTCTAAAGGGTTAGGACAGTTGAAAGACATTGGCCATAAAGAGAAGTAAAAGAGGGGGTTGGTATTTTAAATAACAGCATATTAGATCTCCTTTCTGGGTCCTTATCCTTTCACCCTTTTAAGTTAGATTCTCCTTCTAGTTTAAAAAGGTACTTCCTGAACTTTGCTCAAGTGCAATCTCTTCTAGAAAGCTCTCCTTTGCACAAACTGCATATGCCTTTTACTAAAGTCCCATTTTTTCATGCCATTTCCTGTCACTTTCTGCCTTGCATTCATCATGTTTGAGTAAATGCTTTCTGATACCCATTTCAGCAGGCGTGTCCACCAGACGCATGTGGATCATCCCAGTGTTCTCATGGCTTCCTCCATTCATTGCTCAGTTTGTAGCAAATCTCAGTGTCATTAGGTGCTTGGTGAGCATTTGTTGAATTGAAGTCAGTTCTACATTTGCCACATCATACCACCAGCCTCTGGAGAGTCATAATTGTCATTTCAACTTATTCATCTTTCCTCTGAGACCTCAAAATTGCCTGACTCAAGGCACCTCCAGGAAGGAACAGACTCCACCAAACATCACCGACCAGGGCAGAAGGTCTGAAAAGGGGAGGAGAGAAAGTTTAGCATTCAAACCTATTCTGGAAGACAAGGAGGCAGGAAAAGCAGCCCCTGGGGAAATCTAGGATGATTGTGAGTGGTGTTGGCCAATACTTCCTTTCGGAATTTCATAAGCAGCCATTCTTTAGAAAGTTTTCACTATGAAACTTGGCCAACTTTGCAGTAGGAGTTGGGGACTTGTTGGGTTACTCTGCCAGCTCAGGAACCAGCAGGCATAGACCAGGAACCTCTCTTTGGAACATGGCCTATATTACCTTGAGAGGGGTGTTAGAGGTTGTTTGTCTAGTTGAGAGTTATGGAGGGAACATTAACCTTGTGGAGTGTTGAGTTGTCAGGCACATAGATTGTAGAAAGGCTGAACTACAGGCTGCAATAACAGGTTTCTTCATAGAGGAGTGTCAGAAGGTTCTAGGAGCAGTGAGGAGATTCCAAAGAGGTCTGGCAGCTCCAATTCCAACAGGTGCTCTACTCCATCTCCTGTTGCTGCTCCAGGCTTCCACCCCTTCCCTCTGGTTCTCCACATCAGGTACAGGCAAAGGGACCAGTTGGAAGTGGTGGAAGAAAAGGAAATACCTTTTCTTTTCCTATCATGAGTCATATATTTGGACTAGGGAGAGGTTAGAATCAAGGACAGAAGGAGGAGGACTGAAGAGCTGAGGAGAAGCCAAGGCCCTGTCCACTTTTGTTTACTTTTTTTTTTAGGGCACCGGACTGTAAAACCTTTATTTTTGTCATCTAAGTCATTTTACTTCTAAGTCTCTAATTTTTAAAAAGTATATTTTATTGACTATGCTATTACAGTTGTCCCATTTCCCCCCTTCATTCTCCTCTATCCTGCACACCTTCTCCCACCCATATTCCCCCACTATAGTTCAGGTCCATGTGTCTTAAGTTCTTTAGTTTCTACATTTCCCATACTATTCTTACACTCCACCTATTTTCTACCTACTATCTGTGCTACTTATTCTCTGTACCTTCTTCCCCCTTCTCCTCCTCCCACTCCCCTGTTGTGAAACTTCCATGTGATCTTCATTTCTGTGGTTCTGTTCCTGTTATAGTTGTTTGCTTAGTTTGTTTTTGTTTTTGTTTTAGGTGTAGTTGTTAATAATTGTGAGTTTCCTGTCATTTTACTATACATGTATTTTATCTTCTTTTTCTTAGATAAGTCCCTTTAACATTTCATAGAATAAGGGCTTGGTGATGATGAACTCCTTGAACTTGACCTTATCTGGGAAGCACTTTATCTGCCCTTCCATTCTAAATGAAAGCTTTGCTGGATAGAGCAAACTGGGATGTAGGTCCTTGCCTTTCATGACTTGGAATACTTCTTTCCAGCCCCTTCTTGCCTGCAACATCTCTTTTGAGAAATCATCTGACAGTCTTATGGGAACTCCTTTGTAGGTGACTGTCTTCTTTATCTCTTGCTGCTTCTAGAATTCGCTCCTTCATTTTAATCTTGGCTAATGTAATTATGATGTGCTTTGGTGTGTTTCTCCTTGGGTCCAACTTCTTTGGAACTCTCTGAACTTCCTGGACTTCCTGGAAGCCTATTTTCTCTGCCAGATTGGGGAAGTTCTCCTTTATTATTTGTTCAAATAACTTTTCCACTTTTTGCTCTTCCTCTTCCCCTTCTGGTACCCCCATAATTCAGATGTTGGAACATTTAAAGAACATTCCTAATCCTCTCCTAATTTTTTGAATTCTTGTTTCTTCATTCTTTTCTGTTTGGTTGTTTCTTTCTTCCTTCTGGTCCACTTCATTGATTTGAGTCCCAGTTTCCTTCCCATCACTATTGATTCCTGTGCATTTTCCTTTATTTCACTTAGTGTAGCCTTCATTTTTCCATTTTATTTGAGACCAAATTCAACCAATTCTGTGAGTATCCTGATTAGCAGTATTTTGAACTGTGCATCTGATATGTTGGCTAACTCTTTCTCACGTAGTGGTATTTTCTGTGGAGTTTTGATTTGTTCTTCTGTTGGGGCCATTTATTTTTTGGTCTTGTTGAGCCTGTTATGTATGAGGGGTGGAGCCTTAGGTGTTCACCAGGGTGGGGCAACCCAGTTGCTGGGTTGTGACGCTGTATGTGGTGGCAGGGTCTGAGAGGGAAAAATGGCACTTGCTCTGCCCTCTGTTGGATTTCAGTCCTTTCTGCACTTACACCAAGCAAACTGGGCCTTTCTAGTGCTGATTCCCGGTGGGTGGGTTTATGTATATTCTAGGACCCTGTGGGTCTCTCCAATGAACTCTCCTGTGAGGTTGGGAGTCTCTCCCTGCTCCTCAACCCCCACAGGTGTTTTCAATTGGTGTTTTGAAGCTTTATTTTTGTGCACTGGGACCCTGGGTTGCAAGGTCTGTCTTGCTCCCCAATTTTGCCTGGTTTATCTGCACACGAATGTGGGACTGCCTGGTCAGCCACCTTGCGTGCACTGCCTTGCTTCACAATCACTGCCTCACTGGGTCTGCCCATTCCCCCCCCCGCCTCCCCCCTACCCCGCCTCCCCCAGGGTCCGCTGGGTGCAGTCCTGTGTGCCTGGGGTTCCTTGCTTGCCCAGTGCCACTGCTTTTTGTGCCATGACCCCCTCTTTGCTCAGCCCCCCAACTCCACCCCACCTACTAGTCTGGATGAATGTGTCTGTTTTGAGTCCTTGGTTGTCTGACTTCCATACAGGTCAATTTTCTGTCAGTTCTGGTTGTTATTTTGTTTCTAAATTGTTGTTGTCCTTATTTTGATTGTACAAGGAGGCACTGTGTGTCTACCTATGCCTCCATCTTGGCTAGAAATCCACTTCTGTTTACTGATGTAAGCATTAGATATGAGGCCCATGCTTCTTATTGCATCACCCCTTATTGCACTGAGCTCCTAATCATAAGTGATGAGAAAATTCTGCAAGTGCTCTCAAAGGTAGTCAGTGATTTGGAAGATTGCTGTGGATCCTCCCATGGGAGGGCTCTTCTGGGGTCAATAAGATGTTAAAACCACATGGTCAGCATCTACCCTGGAGACTGGGGAAAGGGGTCAAGAAGCAGAGAGCAGAGACTTCCTCAGGCGCCTCATTTATGAAGGAGGGTTAGACCTTGTTGGAATCAAGTTAGGGCAGAATTTTCAGCATAGAAAGAAGATTCCCAGTAAAACTATGGGTACTCAAATCCCTTTTCAAACCCCATTGCACTTAGAAAGGAGGAAGTAAGACACATAGAAATTGATGCACCTTGATGATGTGAGCTTGCCTGATAGTACATAAAAGCAAGTCTCATGGCAGTCATTGTGGCCCATTACACATGAGGATTACAGCAAACTTCAGTTTAGAGACTTTATATATATTTATGTAAGTGCATATATATTTATAATGCCTCTATCTAGAACAGCCAGGCTCACTTTTTCAGTTCATTCCTCTTCCAGAGGTCCAGCCATCCAAATAAAAGATGGTCATGCCGAAGACTCAAGGCCACAAGGCAGGTTTTAGTAAGGGCCAATATACGCAACTTGAAAGCACTTGCTATAGAAATACATAAAAGAAAAAATCCCCTGTCAGAGGTCGAGCTAGATTGGATGTGTGAGTGAGTCTGCCCTGAGGGTAGCTCTGTTTTTGGGGAAATTTGCCACACTATTCTGGGAAACCAGGGAGTTTACAAGGAGAACTTTACCATCCTGACTTTGTAGAGCACGGACCTCTCGCTGCTGATGTCTGTATCACCTAAAACCAGGTGATCAGCCTCCACCCTGGAGATTGGGGAAAGGAGTCAAGAAGCAGTTTGACTGATGAAACAATCTTGCCTCCACTGGGGTACTTTGGAGATGGAACTGGGGCCAGTATCCTACCTTTCCTTGGGTTCTTCAAAATGGCCATTATCTCTAGGAAGTGTCCCGGACCTCACTGGAGGCTGGGGGAAACAGTGAGGCACTATTGTTCAGTAGACTAGACAGCTGACTGGACAGGTTAAGACAAATTATTGAACAAGTAGCAAACAGAACTAGTCAGGTTTTTTTGTTTGTTTTTGTTTTGTTGTGGCCTGGCAGTTGAAATGTGAATTCAATCCTCCCTCTGCTATAACTTGGGAATTATGCTAAAAGATATTCTTGGACAGGAATGTTATATGATGGCTTTTCATTGTCTTCCACTTCATTGAAAGGAATCTGGGAAACATTTGGTAATGTCTTTTCCCTTTTTTCCTTTTTTCTAGTTATGATGAAGCCTTTTAAAAATATATTTTATTGATTATGCTATTACAGTTTTCCCATTTCTCTCCCTTTATTTCCCTCTGCCCTGTAAACCCCCACCTGCACCACCTCCCTTAGTTCATGTCCATGGGTTCTACATATAAGTTCTTTGGCTTCTACATTTCTTATACTCTTCTTAATTTCCCTCTGTCTATTTTGTACCTACCATTTATACTACTTATTCTCTGTACCTTTCCCCTGATCCCTTTCCTTCTCCCTCTCCCCAATGATAACCTCCATATGATTTCTATTTCTGTGATTCTGTTCCTGTTCTAGTTATTTGCTTAGTTTGTTTTTGTTTTTAGGTTTGGTTGTTGATAGTTGTGAGTTGTTGTCATTTTACTGTTCATGCAGTCTTAAAGGATGAAGGAAAGTATCAATCCACAAGGAGTTTGGTTTTGTTATATATAAATTGAAATACTGATATGTTACTGTATAAAGAACCTATGTCTGGAATCCTGTGTGTATTTATCATTCTAGGGTTTTGATCAAAATGCTTTTAGAAAAAAATAACCACATGTTTTATTGAAATCATTTACTAAAATATGCTTTTAATAACAGGATAATGGTAAGAATCTGTTTTCTCTCTATCTTAATTTTTGATCTAAAAGAAAAGAAAACTTAGTACTGCAATTTTTTGGTGATTTCAATGAAAATTAAAGTTCCTAGAGTGGCCCCAAATTTCCATCAATAAAAGAAAATAGGGTTTTCTAAGTAGCATACTGTTGAGAACTCAGGTTTTGAAAAAGATTTAATTTGGCTTATTTCATAATTATATAAAAGTGTTGCAAATATTTGTCCTGACCAGAGTGGCTCAGTGGGTTGAATGTCATCCCACAAAGTGAAGGTAGCTGGTTTGATTCCTGATTAGGGCATTTGCCTGGGTTGCGGCCCAGCCCCAGTTTGGGGCATGTGCAAGAGGTAACCAATCAGTGTTTCTATCACACATCCATGCTTTTCTCCCTATCTTTCTCTCTCCCTTCCCCTCTTTCTAAAAATAAATAAATAAACATCTTTATTTTTAAAAAGTACTACAAATATTCTATAAGAAGTAGTGAACTTACTCTTGTACCTCCTCTTTATTCTAGACCCTATGAACTATTCCTAACTTGTCAAATTTTTTTCTAGAGGTATCATAAGTGTTATAAGTAACTGCTAAGCCTTGCATCTTTATTGCAAAAGCGATTCTTAATTTAATAAAATAATTTTATATCCTTATACATATATTTATAAGAATTTTAAGGGTAAAATTTACTGCATTAACAACAGGAAATGCTTGATAAATTCTTACTATGTGTCAACTACCATTAAAAGTATTTTATATGAAACAACTCATTAAATCCTCAGAACAATCTTAAAGTAGTTACTATTACTAAGTATTTTACAGGTTAGGAAACTAAGACACATAGAGTTTGATAACTTGCCTAATTCATATAGATAGTAAATGTTGTTTCTGATTATTGGACCCAAAATATGGCTTTAGAATCAATGCTTTATGGATGTACTCTACTGCTCCTTTATAAAAAATGTAAGCTGATGTGCCACAGTAGAATGATCATATAATTTTGAAGGTTATGGAAAATTTAAATCCACAGAAAAGACTTAAAGTTTTCATTTTGTACTCTCTTATATCATAATTTGGAACTTTCTTTTAATATTTAAAATGACTATCAAATGCAGCAAACCTACTGTTCATCAGCTATTTGTGTGCATGTGTGCATATGAGTGTATAATTTAAAAGGAGAGAACCAAATGTTCTTGCTTTTAAAGAGTGCTGGACATGGTGGTAGATGGTTAGGTCTCAGTAGTAAGACTCTGTAAGAAATGGCAAAAGATAGTACGAGATGAAGTGAAGGAATTGGGAAGATATAGCTTATAGTTACACTTAGTGGTTTGGACACTATGACAGTGAGTTTTCCCCACTGTGTGTTCCATGGCCACACCATGCCATATGAAGGCTATGGTCAGTCTTACAATACCAGAGTAAGATAGTGTTTATTAGGTGTGAGTGAGTATAGAGGTTGGCATTTGAGAGAAATCATTCCAGAAGCTGTTCATAGAGTGGACTGCAACTGCAAATGCAAAGTAGAGGTTCAGCTAAAGCCCAGATAGAAGAACAAGGCTGGGATTGGATGTGAAACAAGGCAAAACTTTCAGAGATGATGCAGAAAAGATATGTAATATTGATACAGTGATAAAATTAGAGAAGCTAGTTTATTGTATGAGAATGAGGGATATTCTAAAATTTAATATGAGGATTGAAATATTTCACATGTTATCAGCACACTCAGATAGAAGTGTTCATTAGGCATCTGGATATACAGAGCAAACTGACTAGAGATTTGGTTACCAGTCGCATGAAAGTAGTATATTTTGCTCAAATCATTGCATGGCCTCTGAGTTTGTCTAGCTGTTTCACTCTTGTCCCTCTGGTTCATTCTTCACACAAAAGCCGAAGTGATCGTTTAAGGAAGTGATAGGAACATCGTGCTTCCTTCTTAAATTTCTTTAACATGCTCATTCTAAATGGTGGAGAAACGGAGGCTTCAAAGGAATTTTTGAAAGGAGAGCATGTGTTTTGAGTTGTCACAGTAAAGGTGAAGCTACTATTTTTATTAAGTGAATGTGAGTTAGGACTTCTTTGCATCCTGAAATACTGCAATGCCTGAGCATTTATATGTTGAAATTCATGTCATTCTGTTATAAATTATTCCTTTTTATAGTACCATTAAGATAGTATATATCTTAAAGAGTATATGTGTATATATGTAATCTTATACATATTACACATACATAAAGATTATATTTATATGTTATATATTGTCTATGGAATTTATTCCAGGATAAGAATAAAATTTTATAAAATATTTCTTATATTACTTTCTAATTTTGCTCATCACTGAAGTAAAAAAAGGAAGAAATAAGTATTAGTTCAAATGACCATATTGAGTTTTGGAGAGATATTCTAAATGTAGATAAGTCTAAATTTAAACACAATTAATTTTAATTGTTGAGTTCATCTCATTATCACTAGCAAGCATGAATACAGTGCTGGGTGCCACCCTGAAGTAAATTTGAGTTAATAACAAAAGAGCTGTCATCCTAGGTCAGGCTTTGGCCACACAAGCTTAGAGAGTGGCAGGTTGGAAATGGGCCAAGTGACCTCTGTGACATCTGTCTGGGATGTGAGGTTGTACCGTTGCTATTTTCCCTTGATCAGATATAAAAATACCATTCATAAATCTGTTTAAGCTGTTTCTGAATCTATATTTTTGGTATATACTAAATTTTGGGAGGGGACTCTAAGTTCGACTGTCCCAAATCATGTGTTCTCAAGGCTGTGAGAGATGGTTCCTAGGATGAATTTTTCAGAATGGAGAAAGTTTCAAAGACTCACAAAAACAGTGGCTCCCTAAAAGCATCCACAGTACACAAATCTACCCAGTAACTCTATTAAATGGGTCCTGAGGTGAAATGCACTGGAAAAGCACTTTATATGTGCTTAAAGGACACTTTATGCCCTTTTCTAGGATAGTCATGGTGATTATTACACTGAAGATCGTGAGAGAAAAAGAAATGTGATCATAAAACCTCTATGGGCAACACTCTGCAGAGCTATTTTTCCTTGGGGAAAACTGGTCTACCAGTTTAGAAACAAACTGCTGGAGCTTTTTATATCTCTATACTGACTAAGTGACAGTTGTCAGATGATGACAAGTAGAGCATTTTCTATTCTCCTTAACCCATTTCTAATGCAGATTGTTGACCATGAGTGGTGAGACAATGCACAATGAGATAGAGTAATGAATCTTTCACCACTAGGAGAGCAGCCAAAGGGGTGGAGGGGAAAGAGACAGCTAACTCATTGAAAGAATGTGGGACTTGGAATAACAAATCATGAGTTGAGTCCCTGCTCCATTATCACTTGCAGCTACATGATCTTGGGAAAATCACTTGGTTCTCTGAGTTTCCTCATGTATGAATGTATGAAATGGGGACAATAGGGATAGCTATTTGTTACTAGAATTACTTTGTGAATTATATTTATTAATGCATGTGTAAACTTGGCAGAATGTATCGGTTATTTGTTATATGTTTGAAGTATTTAATATGTTCTAAATAAGAAGGGGTCCTAGTGTTCTTCATTAGTGAATTGAATTATTAAACATATAGAAGGTGACTCTTTGGATTAAGGCTAAAATTATTTCTAGTATATAAATGTATAAAAGGAAGAGAAATCCAACTGTTCCTCTGCTAAAAGAAAAACTAACTCATAGGAGGTTAGTAACTGTGCTCTTTCACTGTTCCAGGTGCAAACATCAGGGCATTTGGTGGGTAACGCAGCTGGCCAAATTTAGTGCTCAGCATCTGTCTTTATTTCTGCTCTGTTGGAACTTGCAACACAAAGAATAGCTTCTGAAAAAACTGGTTTTAATACATTTCTACAATAATGTTCTCAAGAGTTTAGGTTCACAAATAAATAACATTATTTTTACCATTTTCTAAAGAGCAAACAGGACTTTATCTAGCTTTTGTTAAAGTGTTTCCCTACTTTCTTTAAAGAAACAAAAAAAGTGGTTACATACAGAAGTCAGATTTTGCCCTCCAAATCCAAAACACAGACACAACCATAGAACTTTACCTGCTACTCAAAAGCCAGAAAGTCAGAGGACTATGTTAGCTTCCTGACACAGGTAATTTAAGAAAATATTCTCATATGTTGAATGTATAATGGATGTGCAATCAATAATGAGTTCATATGCTAACGCTTATCAGCAGATGCTTTGCTATTTCAAGATAAAGGTGATTTAAATCCACTTGCACTAAGAACACGTGGTGGTGTCATAGGTGACTGCTCAGAGATAAGAGATAGGACAACACCAAACAAATGCTAAGGTGATGCATTTCTTGGAGGGTGGGTCCCTCCTGTTATAGAACATGCTCAGGGTATAGGCCTATGCTTCTAGGCAAAAAATAAGTTGCCCCATACACTGTAGAAGTTGAACTTGAATTAGGTTTGGGAGGTAAATCTGGGAGAGGACCTTAGGCATTATGAATGACTGCCACTGGGAAAAGCAGTGGAAAGCAAGCACAGATTTTTTTTTTATTTTTCCTGATGGCAGAGGTGGTGGTATTAATGGTCGTGGTGGTGGTGGCATGTGTGCATGTATAGAAATAAAATATGTGTTTTGGGCCCTAGATTTATGCTGAGCCTGTTAAATAGTAAAGGAAGAAGTATAGTAGAGCAAATTTCAACAACTCAAATGTACTTGTGTAGAAAGAAAATTACATTATAAAGAGGAAAGGATGAAGCTGGTACAGACTGTGTTGTAATAATCATGCCTTCTAAAGGCATTCAAAGTACCTTTGTTTTTTAAAAACATTGTGCAGCCCAAACAAAACAGCTATATGGGTTTAAGCCATCCCCTGGATTGCAAACTCTAGGCAAAAATGTAAAGAGTAGGGGAAGAGGGAAGATGGTGACAGAGTAGGACGGAGCGGATCCCATTTCTCCGTACACATGGGAGAAAATCCTTGCCGATCTACGGAGGAACAGTGCAAACAGCCAACAGTTCCCCAGCATATATGAAAATAAGAAACCAGAAATTGTAATGGACACTGAAAAACCAGACAGCAAGGAGACAGCTGCAGGACCGTAGGGTCTCAGGGACCAGAGCAAAGACAGGAGCAGCAGTCGCCTCGGCTGGCACCCAGTGGCCTTGGCTGGTGACCAGTGCCCAGTGCATCTTCCACGGACTCTTTGGGAGCCCTGGGCCTGCTGAAGGGTCCTTGGGAGAGATCTGGGTCATCCGCTACCTCCCTCCCCAGCCAAGCAAGGTTGGGCAATGCTGGGGAGAGACTGGTTGCTCGAGTTTACAGAGAGGGTGATAAGGCGGATTTCTCAAAAGAGACCTTACAGGCAAGAAGGGGCTGGAAAGAAGTATTCCAAGTCATGAAATCCAAAGACCTACAGCCAAGATTGCTCTGTCCAGCAAAGCTTTCATTTAAAATGGAAGGACAGATAAAGTGCTTCTCAGATAAGGTCAAATCCAAGGAGTTCATCATCACCAAGCCTTTATTATATGAAATGTTAAAGGGACTTATATAAGAAAAAGAAGATGAAAAATATGAACAGTGAAAGGACAGCAAACTCACAGTTATTAATAACCACACCTAAAACAAAAGCAAACCAAGAGGACAGCTAGATCAGGAGTGGAACCATAGAAATGAAGAACACATGGAGGGTTAGCAACAGGGGAGTGGGAGGAGGAGAAGAGGGGAGAAGGTACAGAAAATAGCATAGACAGTAGGTAGAAAATAGATAGGGGGGAGGGCAAGAACAGTAGAGGAAATACAGAATCTAAAGAACTTGAGACACGTGGTCATAAACTAAAGGGGGGGAATGGTGGGGGATGGGGTGTGCTGGGTGGAGGGTAATGAAGGGGGGAATATACCAACTGTAATGGTATAATCAATAAAATATATTAAAAAAAGAGCAGAGATAAACCTCGGACTCTCTGGTTGCCAGCTCGGGGAATTGAGAGGCGCAGTGTTGGGCTCTGACTCCGATAGTCACTGATCTGGCTGGGGGATTAGACTGTGCTGAGAGGCAGGCTTTCTTAAGGAGAAATTTTTTTGGAAAATAAACTGAAGGATTCTCCTGTGGCAGTCACTTGGCCTGTTCCCCACCCAGGCTGCCATCGATCCAGAGGATGGGCGGAAGCCCTTGAGTTCCCCCACAGAACTGGGAAGGTCCGTGCAAGATCCCATAGGACCCAGACAGCCTGGCGGGTGCCCGCACGCCTGCACTCCAGCCCACAGCAAGGACCACTCCCCCCCACCCCCCCCCCCGGGGGAAAAGTGCTCTGAAAAGGATGTAGATCACCTTTGTGGGGGACTGGAGAGAGGTACCAGGTTAGCTCTTGGGTGAGCACTTGCAGAAAGATCACACAAATTGCCCCTCAGCCTGCTGCAGCCAGAAAAACCGGTTTGGCCAGCTTGAAACCAATAAGAGGTGTTTTTTTTTAAAATAATCTTTTATTTTTTCAATTTTATTATTGTTTTATCTTTCAATACTTTTTTCCTCTCTTTTCTTTTTTCCTGTTTTATTTCTTCTTCCTTTCTTTCCAAACTTACCGCTTTTTCCTTCTTTCTCATGCGGTTTTTTTTCCCTATTACCCACAAGTGGCACAAACAACTGGGAACTGCAAAAAGACCGGAGTTGGACCCAAAGAGGGGGCATCCCAACAGTAGATACAGAGAGATAAATTTCATTTTGCTATAGCAGAGAAGCCTCAAGTTGCTGCATATTTTTATTATTATTATTTTCATTATTCTCAGTTCTTTTATATTTTAATAGTATCTTTGTATCCCTTCTCTTTCTGTATAGGCTTCTTTGCCTTGGCTGGTTATATTGTATCATTTGACAGGTTTCCCCTGTTCTTTCCTCCACAGTGTATTGCTAATTTTCTATACTTCACGCCACTTGTTTTTGTTTAGCACACTACCCAAAGTTCTATACCCCCTATTCATGTTATCCTGTTCACATAGAGTCTGTCATATGGTTCTTGCTCTAATATTATTGTAAATAATAGCTGTTCTATGCAACTGTAAATACTTCAGAACACATCTCCCAGAAATTAGCCCACTTTACAGGTTCCTGAATTCTATTACTATAGTGATTAAGTCTATTTGCTCGCATGCTACACCTATTTACTATCCTTTACCTTACCTTACCTCAAAATCTAACCTCCCCAAACCTCACTACTTTCTAGATCCAACTCACAAACCTTCCCTCCCCAACAAGAAACTTATCTTTTGTCCATCCTTTCTAAAAAGTGGCAAGTTGGGTGGAAGATTACGGTTAACACTGTATATAGCTTAAAGATCTTCTATCTCTTCTCTACTGGCTGTGACTGTAAATATCATAAAATACTCTCCTGCTATCATAAACCATTTTGCCTCCCCCTCCAACTGAACACACACACACACACACACACACACACACACACACAAAGGAGAACACCGTGGAAGCAGAGAACACCAGGATACCTGAAGAAGACTGCACAACTGAATTTAATAGGTATTCTACTGCAGAAGAATAAACCCAGGGAGTCAGAACAGATCAATTTAAGAAGCTGAATCTAACAAGAAGAGGCTCACAAACAATGGGAAAACAAAGAAACAGTCCCCAAATGAAAGGAAAGGAAGAAGCCTCAGAAAGAATGTTAGATGAAAAAGAGGCAAGTCAACTATCAGATATTGAATTCAAAGCACTGGTTATCAGGAATTTCAAAGAGCTCAGAATGAACTACCAGAAATTACAGGGAAGCTACAATGAAGTCATGCAAACTATATCAACATGAAAAAGGAAATAGAAACTATCGGCAAGGGCCAAGAGAAAATGAAGAATACAATTTCTGAACTGAGGAACACAGTAGAAGGAATCAAAACCAGGATCAATGAAGCAGAAGATTGGCTCAGTGAGTTGGAGGACAAAGTAGAAAAAAAAATTCCCAGAAAGAGCAAGAAAAGGAAAAGAGGCTCAGAAAGAATGAAGAAGGATTAAGAGAAATGCAAGACAATATGAAATGTAATAATATCCAGATAATAGGAATACCAGAAGGAGAAGAAGAAGAACAAGGGATAGAAAATATATTTGAAAAACCTATTCGAAAACCTATTTGAAAACTTCCCTAATTTGACAAGAGAAAAAGTCACACAAATCCAGGAATCACAGAGAGTCCCAATCAAGAGGAACCCAAAGAGGCCCACTTCAACACATATCATCATTAAAATGGCAAAATTTCAAGATAAAGAGAGAATCTTAAAGGCAGCAAGGGAGAAAAAGGAAGTAACATACAAGGCAGCCCCAATAAGTTTAGCTACCGACTTCTCAATGGAAACGCTCCAAGAAAGAAGAGAATGGCAAAAAATATTCCAAGTAATGAGAACCAGAGGCCTTCAACCAAGGCTACTTTACCCAGCAATGCTCTCAATCAAGATAGAAGGCCAAAGAAAGAGCTTCCAAGACAAAAAAAACTCTAAAAGAATATGCCTCTACCAAACCAGCTCTGCAAGAGATGCTAAAAGGACTTACTTTAAGGAAAGTAAGGAAAAGAGAGAGATGGAGAGGAACACAGGTACAAAAATGGCAAGGAATAAGTACCTATCAATAATAACATTAAACGTAAGTGGATTAAATGCTCCAATCAAAAGACATAGAATAGCTGAGTGGATAAGAAAGCATGACCCACACATATGCTGCCTACAAGAGACCCACCTCAGGACAAAGGAACTACACAGGCTAAAAGTAAAGGGCTTGAAACAAATTTTCCAAGCAAACAGACAAGAAAAAAAAGCCGGGTAGCAATTCTCATATCAGACAAAATAGACTTCAAAAAAAGGGCCATAAAGAGAGACCCAGGAGGTTACTTCATAGTACTCAAGGGAAGAATCCACCAAGAAGACATTAACATCGTAAATATATATGCACCCAACATAGGACCACCCAAATATATAAGGAAAATCTTAGAGGACTTCAGGAAAGATATTGACAGCAACACAATTATAGTAGGGGATTTTAACACCACACTGTAAAAAATGGACAGATCTTCCAAACAAAATATGAAAAAAGATATAGTGGCATTGAACAATGCCCTAGATGAAATGGACTTAACTGATATATATAGAGCCCAAAGAAGGGGCTCTATATATAGCTTCATCCCAAAGAAGCTAAATACACATTCTTTTCATGCACATGGAACGTTTTCAAATATAGACCACATGACAGGACACAAAATGAGCCTCAAAATTCAAGAAAATTGAAATCATACCAAGCATTTTCTCTGACCACAAGGGACTGAAACTGGAAACCAACTTCAAAGGAAAAAACCCAAAACACTCAAAATCATGGAGATTGAATGGCATGCTATTAAACAATAAATGGGTCAAGAATGAAATTAGGGAAGAAATCAAAAAGTTTCTGGAAACAAATGAAAATGAACTCACAACAACCCAAAACTTATGGGATGCAGCAAAGGTCATGAACTACCCTGAGAGGGTAGTTCATAGCAATACAGGCTTATCTAAATAAGATAGAAAAAGTCACCTACAAAGGAGTGCCCATCAGACTGTCAGCAGATTTCTCAAAAGAGACCTTATAGGCAAGAAGGGGCTGGACAGAAATATTCAAGTCATGAAATCCAAAAACCTACAGCCAAGATTGCTCTATCCAGCAAAGCTTTCATTTAGAATGGAGGGGCAGATAAAGTGCTTCTGGGATAAGGTCAAGGCAGTCATCATCACAAAGCCCTTATTATATGAAATGTTAAAGGGACTTATCTAAGAAAAAGAAGATAAAAATATGAACAGTGAAAGGACAGTAAACTCAGAGTTATTAACAACCACACCTAAAGCAAACTAAGAAGACAGCTAGATCAGGAGCAGAAACATAGAAATGGAGAGCACATGGAAGGTTAGCAACAGTGGAGTGGGAGGAGGAGAAGGGGGGAGAAGGTACAGAGAATAAGTAGCATAGACAGTAGGTAGAAAATAGACAGGGGGAGGGCAGGAATACTATGGGAAATACATAATCTAAAGAACTTGTGAGTCATGGACATGAAGGATGGGGGGAAATGGTGGGGGAGGGGTGTGCAGGGTGGAGGGGAGGGAAGGAGGGAATGGGACAGCTGTAATGGCATAATCAATAAAATATATTAAAAAAAATAAAAAAGATAGAAACATTTTAAGCAAACAACCTAACCCTATGCCTACAAGAACTTGAGGAACAGCAACAAAGACAGCCCAGAGCAAGTAGAAAGAAGGAAATAACCAAGATCAGAGCAGAACTAAATGACATAGAGACTAAAAGCACAATTGTAAGGATCAATGAATCCAGGAGCTGTTTTTCTGATAAGATGAAAAAAATCAACAAGCCTTTAAGTAGGCTCGTCAAGAAAAGAACAGAGAGAACCCAAATAAACACAATCAGAAATGAAAGAAGAGAGATTACAACTGACACCACAGAAATAAAAGGGATTGTAAGAAATTACTGCGCAGAACTGTATGCCAAGAAATTTGAAAACCTAGGTGAAATGGACACATTCCTAGAAAAATATAATCTTTCAAAACTCAATGAAGAAGAAGCAGAAAGTCTGAACAGACCAATAGCAGCAGATGAAATTGAAGCAGTAATAAAAAAACTCCCGTCACACAAAAGCCCTGGACAAGCTGGTTTCATAGGAGAATTGTACAAAGCATTTAAGGAAGAGCTAACCCCTATTCTCCACAGACTATTCCAAAAAATCCAAAAAGATGGAAGACTCCCAAAGTCTTTTTATGAAGCCAGCATCATCCTAATTCTAAAACCAGATAGAGAAACAACAAAGAAAGAAAACTTCAGGCCAACATTGCTGATGAACATAGACACTAAAATCCTCAACAAAATATTGGCAGATTGCATCCAACAATACATTAAAAAGATCATACACCATGACCAAGCAGGATTCATCCCAGGGCTGAAGGATGGTTTAATATTCGCAAATCAGTAAGTGTAATACATCACATAAACAAAAGCAAGGACAAAAACCACATGGTCATATCAATAGACATGGAAAAAGCTTTTGATAAGGTACAACACCCATTCATGATAAAAACACTCAGTAAAGTAGGAATAGAAGGAGCATTCTTCAATATAATAAAGGCCATATATGAGAGACCTACAGCCAACATCATACTCAATGGGCAAAAACTAAAAGCTTTTCCACTAAGATCAGGAACAAGACAAGGTTGTCCACTTTCACCACTTCTATTCAATATAGTATTGGAAGTTTTAACCACAGTGATCAGACAAGAAAAGGAAATAATAGGCATCCAAATTGGAAAGGAGGAAACAAAACTGTCATTGTTTGCAGATGACATGATAGTGTACATGGAAAATCCTATAGACTCTACCAAAAAAACTGCTCAAACTAATAAATGAATTTGGCAAAACAGTGGGATACAAAGTCAATATCTAGAAATCAAAGGCATTTTTATATACTAACAATGAATCAGCAGAAGCAGAAATCAAGAAAAAAATTCCATTCAATATAGCAAAAAGAAAAATAAAATATCTGAGAATTAACCTAACCAAGGAGATAAAAGACATGTATACAAAAAACCACACAATGCTGAAGAAAGAAATCAAGGAAGACACAAACAAATGGAGACGTATACCGTGTTCATGGATTGGAAGAATTAACATCATCAAAATGTCCATACTACCCAAAGCAATTTACAGATTCAATGCAATACCTATTAAAGTTCCAATGGCATATTTCACAGACATAGAACAAACACTTCAAAAATTTATATGGAACCATAAACAACCCTGAATAATAGCTGCAATTTTGAGAAAAATAACAAAGTAGGAGGGTTCACAATACCTGATACCAAACTGTACTACAAGGCCACTGTAATCAAAACAGCCTGGTACTGGCATAAAAACAGGCACATAGACCAATGGAACAGAGCAGAGAGCCCAGAAATAAACCCAAGTCTCTACGGACAATTAATGTTCGAAAAAGGGGGCAGCAACATAAAAAGGAGTAAAAATAGCCTCTTCAACAGATGCTCTTGGGAGAACTGGACAGCTATGTGCGAAAAATGAAACTTGAGCACCAACTCACACCATACACCAAAATAAATTCAAGGAGGATAAAACACTTAAATATAAGCTGTGACACCATTAAAATCCTAGAGGAGAACATTGACAGGAAAATCTCAGATATTTCACACAGCAACATTTTTACTGATATGTCCTTTAGAGCAAGGGACATAAACGAAAAAAATAAACAAATGGGATCTCATCAAAATTAAAAGCTTCTGCATAGCTAAAGGAAACAGTATTAAAATAAAAAGAGAACCAGCTGTATGGGGAAACATATTTGCCAATGACACCTCAGACAAAGGTTTAATCTCCAAAATATACAAAGAACTTACACGACTCCACTCTAAGAAGACAAGCAACCCAATTAAAAAATGGGCAAAGGACTTGGACAGACACTTCTCCAAGGAGGACATACAGAGGATCAACAGACATATGAAAAGATGCTCGATATCGCTAGCTATCAGAGAGATGCAAATTAAAACCACAATGAGATACCACTTTACACTAGTCAGAATGGCTATCATAAACAAAGCAACAAACAACAAATGTTGGAGAGGTTGTGGGGAAAAGGGGACCCTCGTTCACTGTTGGTGGGATTGCAGACTGGTACAACCACTATGGAAAACAGTATGGCATTTTCTAAGAAAACTAAAAATGAATATGCCCTTTGACCCAGAAATTCCACTCCTAGTATATCCTAAGTACCCTGAAACACCAGTCCAAAACAACCTATGCACACCAATGTTCATAGCAGCACAATTTATAATAGCCAAGAGTTGGAAGCAACCTAGGTGCTCATCACTAAATGAATGGATCCAAAAACTATGGTACAGTTACACAATGGAATGCTATGAAGCAGAAAGAAAGAAGGACCTCCTACCTTTTGCAACATCATGGATGGAACTGGAAAGCATTATGCTGAGTGAAATAAGCCAGGCAGTGAAAGACAAATACCATATGATCTCACCATTAACAGGAATCTAAACAACAAAACAAACAAGCAAGCAAAATATAACCAAAGACACTGAAATAGAGAACAGGCTGACAGTGACCAGAGTGGAGAGGGGAGAGAATCACAGGGGAAAAGGGGAAGGACTCACATGAACAAGTATAAAGGACACATGGACAATAACTAAGGGGGGTGGAAATGGGAGGGAAGTGGGGAGCACTGGGGGTGTGGGCAGGGATGAGAGCAAAAGACAGAAAACTGTACTTGAACAATAATTAAATTAAAAAATGCATGCTGATATGACAGCTGTCACAATACAATCTAACAAATTTGTTTTGAATAAAGTTAAAGACATCTAAGTAAAAAAAAATGTAAAGAGTAGGGGCTCTGGAGTCAGACTTTCTAGGTTCAGTTCCAGTTGGTTTGGCAAGTTGTCGAACACTTGAAAGCCTCCTTTTCCCTAACTCTGAAATGTAAATAATAATAGACTTCACCCATTGGATTATTGTGAGGACATTGTGATAATGTGTATGTATAACATGCTTAACAGAATGCTTAGCACCTAGAAAGCACTTAATAAATATTAGCTGCTTACACACACATATATCAGCTATATATACAAATGTTCATTTCCTTTTTCAAACAGCCACCCAGGAAAGCTAGCTATATACTTTAAAAATGATGTCTTGTGGCATATTCTTTTGAGTGTAATTAATGTCAGCAAATCTTTTTTCCCCCCAGAGAGTGGGAGGGGATTTAGGTTTTGGAAAATAAAAGTTCTTTGAAGTAAATGTTGATGAATAAGGTAAAAATCAAACTGGGTAATATAATTTTAAGTAAAATTAAGCTAATAAAAAGGATGAAGAATTTAGACACAAAATGATGTATAGAAGTGAGATAGGAATTCAGAGAGAAGGGTTCATAAGCATTTTGATGGATTATGAGCTCCCTCATATTCTTCTCTATCATATTATCATGACATTTACATGTTGGAGAACCCTGGGTCCAGTAATTGAGACTCTTCTCTATAAATCCTTACAGTATCTGCCTGGTCTGATCCAATTTCATAGCTTTAAATACCTTCTGTTTGCCTAACTCCTAAACTTGTATCTTCAGCTATACTCTGTTCTCTGGATTTTAATCTATATACCCAATCAGGTAGTTGATACTTCCACACAGATATTGAATGAGCTCCTCAAACTTATGTCAGAAAGAGAGCTCCTGATATTCACTTCCTCCTTTCCAAATCAGTGTCTCTGGTATTTTTCCTTGTGTCAGCTAATGGTGACTCTGTTCTTCCAGTTGTTCGAAGTGAAACCTCATTTTTTAATTTATCACATCTGGTTCATCAGCAAATTCTGTCCACTCTCTCACCCCTGCCTCTATCCCCAGGCCCAAACTACCATATTTCTTTCCTGGACTATTACAAAAATGCTTTCTG
Source organism: Sturnira hondurensis (assembly GCF_014824575.4). Lineage (NCBI taxonomy): Eukaryota > Metazoa > Chordata > Mammalia > Chiroptera > Phyllostomidae > Sturnira > Sturnira hondurensis. The sequence goes on from NW_028085098.1 coordinate 1,794,244, forward strand.
TTCCTGTTCTTGTTCTTGTCCTAAGCCCATTACTACAGTAATTCTGTTAAAATAAAAACCTGGTCATATTAGTTCTCTAGCCCTCCTATCTGAGTCAGTTGCTGTCCTTACCATGACTACAAAGCTTTTCATAATTTTTCTCCTGCTTTTTCACAACTAATTTTGAATTACTTGAAGTAATGCCAATGGCATGATATCAATTTATATTTTTCTTAAGTATTCCATGTGCATTTATTGCCAGCACATCACCAGGCAGAAGATGAGTCAGGCTTATTAACATCTCCATTTACAGACACTGGAAGCAGAGAACCTGAGTGTTATTAATTGTCACAAAGACTGGGGTTGTGGGAGAAGTAGTGAGGGGTAAATGCAGACAACTGTATTTGAACAACAATAAAACAATTTAAAAAATAAAAATAAAAAAGAAAGTTTGTAACAAGACAAGATCAAAATCACATTACAAGAAGTGTTCTTTTTTGTTAATAGAGTGCTACCATAACATGTTAAGTTCTGAACTGGTAGCATTCTTGCCAAAATCTCTCAGTCTGGAGTGTTAGGTTGTATAGAAACATGTATATAGATGTTTCTGCAACTGACAGAGTACCAGGGATGCGACAAAATTTTGTTAGAGGATTGGAGATTTTCAGTGTCATATGGAATTGAGATAACAAAGCTTCTTGACTCTGGGCTTTTAAGATAAATACCCTTTCCCATCTCTACATTTAAATCATGCAACAATAGTGCTCCTACCCAGGCATTTTAACCTGTAGCAATAAAATTCTGTTCCCTGAATTTCTAGTAAAAAAAAAGCAAATAGATGGAGCAAAATTTGCCTCATTATTAAGCAACCCCCAAATCTCTTAAGTTGACAGTAGAAGTGAGCAATGGCAGATACAACGACAGATACTAGCCGATACAGATTTTCTAAAGACAAGAATCCAAAATCCACTTTGGGGAACTGGGGAGTTTATCATGGCATAGAAAACATAAGTAAATCACAAAGACTTAGTTTTACAGGCTAAGTATTTAGAATACAATTGAATTAAAGTTCAGATATTTTTCTGAGACCAAGTTAAAATAAGTCCATTCTGGTTGGATCGCTTCTGGTAAGATGGGGCTTAGAGACTGGGGAAAACCCTATAGGGTCCTAAGATCAAGTATGGTGAAATTACAAGGTTGAACCATGTCTCTTTTCCTGGAAAAGCTGGAGTGGTTTCTAAAAACTGGATTCCTTAGTTATACCTTTAAAATACCACAGTTTTTGCTAACAACATCAAATATATCACAGTGAGGAGAAAGCTGAGAAATCTGAGTATAGAAAACATAATGTATGCAGTAGTGTCTGGCACCTGAGCGTAGGAAGTGCCAAGGGCACAATACCCTGGGGAATCTTCTGACAAGGGAACAGATTAAACTTTCCTCTTGGCCCCAGCACCTGAGAGACAGTGCAGCTGTCAGAATGAGGCTTCTGCACATGAAGTTCATGTTAGAGCTGCCAGGACCAGTAGGCAGATAAACGCTATTCTGAAAGTTAACAAGTAAAACAGGCTGCAAGCATTTTGTAAAGCATATTAGAATGAAACAAAGCTTTAGTAAAAATCAATAGGTAAAGAATAACTTTGAATAATTTCATAAACCAAGACTGATCATACTGAAAGGAAGTAGCGTCAGTCCTAGGGCAGTAGAGCAGAGATATTCACCAGATCTGGGGCCAAACAGGAAGATGGTCCCCGCTGAACCCACTGAGGTTTATGCTCTTAGTCATACTAGCTGTGTGTGCTTTTCAGCGTATTCAGAGGGAGTAAAAATCAATTTCAGAACCTCATTGCTTATTATTTATATGCATTGTTTTGTCTATGAGTACGGTTTGAGTCATTCCCCATGAGTACTTCTGGCCTAGTCATGGTCCTCAGCTAAAAGAACTCTTCTAGGGATTGTTATATTTAGATGCTTGGACTAGGTGAACCCTGAATATTCTTGAAAATTGTCAAATTTTGACATTTAAGAGTGCTGTATTAGCAGGGCCAATATGTGTTTCAGTAACATTTATACTTTACTGTTTTTCGAGAGGTACTGGTTAGATTCCTTTTTTCATATATTGCCTCTGAAATTATATGCTCCAGAATAATTATAAACATGTTACAAAAGTATTTTTGAACACTTTTATAAAAATTTTTCTGTTATTATAAAAGTGGTTTCTCAGAAGCTGTAAGATACCACTTAATATGTGTCTTTAGCACACACACACAGGAAAGAAAGTGGACTCTTTCAGACAGAAGACCATGGTAACACACAAGTTCACATGCAAGAGAGTCTATCCACAAATCTTTGCTCTTTATCAAGACCTAACTAAAACTGACACTAAGTTCTTCTACCCAGGTGACTCGGTCCCATGGGCAACACAAATCTGACTATGTTATTCATTGGCATAAAACCTTCAGTGCTTCCTTGTCACCTATGGGATGAAGCTTGAAGTCTATCCTAGAGCATATGCAACTTCCTCTTCTGCTGTTCAGGCTTCACATTTTGCCTTTAGAGGCAGCATACTGCTTCTGGGTCTTTGCACGCATCATATTGTTTCTTTCCTCTTTTCCTTGGTTTTATGCTCTTCCCTCTGGAATAGCTTCATCTCATTTTCTTCTGACCATTCGTATTAAAACTGAGTTCACCTCTTTCAGCCAGCCCTTTAAGATAAGGCCTCTGCTCTGTTCCTCCCCACCTCTTTCAGGCCTTCTGGTCTCAACAGTTTGGGTGAGGTACCCCCCTGAGTTCCCATGAGACTCAGTGAAGATTATTATAAAACATTCTATTTATTTATATGTCTGTCTCCTTCAGTAGACTCCAAGTTTCTTGAAGTCAGAGGCTCTTTATTTTACTCAGCTTGTCTAGCTCAATGTTTGGTATATAGCAGCTGAAATAAATATTAACTATTACTTAATTGAAATAATATTGTCATTCAAAAATAGCAATCTTAAGAAACCTAACAGAATTTGTCATGACAGAACACATATTATAGTCCAGTTTTGAAATCTAACAAGAATGATAACTTGTCTAATTAAATTTTTATCCACATGGGTTTATTATCAAATTGAAAAGCAGTGCAAAGAAATCAAGATATTAGGAGTCAGATGAATGAATTTTTCTTATTTACCTCTTCAGGTTCTTGTTGCCTCAATGTCTTCTCAATTCTTCAAGGAATTGTGCTTAAAGTTCATAGGACAGGCTGGAGAGCAGGGAGCTAATGGGCTCCTTGCCTTTGCCGAAGCTCGGCCATCAATATATCTATTCAAATGGAGGCAGAATGTAGCCTCAGTGTGTCATCAAATTCCAGACCAAATAATACCTGAACAGAAGTAATAATAAAAGTTCAGATTATAATTACAGAGAATTTATTTGGATACTTTATTAATAAAAGCCACAGCAATATGAAGAAAAGCTTATAGATAGGATTTCCACATGGTATGGGAGAAGGAACATTTTGCATATTGGGAAATGGTTTTGTGCATTTGTCTTTTTTTCCCAAGGGGTGTGTGTGTGTGTGTGTTTGTGTGTGTGTGTGTGTGTGTGTTAGATGACCTCTGGTTAAAAATCTGTTTTCTGAATATATAAATCATCCCTTTTTGGATACTTAAAATATATTGGAGAGCATATTGTACATGACGCAGTGTGATTCATACTGTCTCATTGGAATTATATAGGCTTTTTCTGTTTTTAGGCACTTAGTTCCGGTCTAGCCACTCACTAGACCATTAGTAATTCTACTTTGGACTTTTGGAAGGTTAGCAAGGTTGAAAAAAGTTCGATGGAGAGTTAGACTATAGGATATCATGTGTATTTAAAAATCTATGTCATGGTATATCAGAATTTCAAAACTCTTTCTCTGATATCCTACCAGTTTTATTTCTTGTTCCTTCCCAAAGAGTACCCTCTGCTGCACTGAGTTTCCTCCCCTCAGCCCCGACACTGTCCTGAGAACTTGCTGCGCTCATTTCTACCTGCATACCTTCCTCTTTCCTCATCTATAACTGGGCTGTTCTTTCCCTTCCTGTTTTACATTATTTAAGGCCTGGGAATTCTTCAGGTTGCAGCTCATTTATCCCCTCCTCTACCAACCTTCCTCAAGTTCTTAAATATATTTCCCCCTCGTCTTTAACTATATAACAATTGTTCATTTTGTTTAACTGTAACTCCTATAGTTATAATTATTAACTATTTCAGGTGTATGTGTTGGCTTTAACAAATCTTCATAGTCACTCCCATTCATCCTTGAGATTCTGATTCTAGATGGTCTCCTTAATCAAATAGTGAGGTCTACAGAGGGAGAGGTTCAATTTTTTTGAAACCCCATATACTGTCTAGAAAAAAACAAAGTACATAGATGCCTAATAAGTATAGTATGTATTACTGAAGGAATTGAAATCGAGATCTTAAAAAAATTATAAGACATCTACTTTCATGAAGAAGACATAGTGAGGTGTTCAGAATGAAACCATGTGTACTCAACTAATAAAATTGGCATTGATATCTGCTATTTTTGCTAAATACTTATGCTTTATGCCCATGTAATAAGAAAATGACTGATTGAATAGACTCACCAACTGAATTCTCATCAGCAGCTATATGGAGACTGAATTCTAAACCTACAGCTTACATTAACTCATAGAACCATAAACCAACAATCTTAAACAAGTTATCCTCCTATGTTTAATTTTGCTTATCTTTTCTTCTGAGGAATTTGTCTGAGAAAGGATAAAAAATCACAAGTGCGAGACACAATGAAGAGAGAGCATCGTCTGTCATAGAAGATGAAACAGGGCAACTATTAACTGCTGTCATTGGAAACCGACTCTATATAAGTTTTTGACATGTTTGAAGGTCACAGTAGATGGGCTTATTGGTTCCTTCTCTGAAGTCTATCCTTTGTTAAGCCAACTGCTTCCAGGGAGGCTGGAATTCTTGTTAAAGATAGCACATTAGTTTGGGCTTAATGCTTAGATGTTATCTTTTATTACATCATCTCTATGCTTCTCATGGACTTCTTCCTCTAAACAGAGTGTCTCCATTCAGACGTCTGAGTAGCTGAACAAATGCACTATCAGTGGCCAGCTTTGTCTTTTCAGGGTTTACTGTAAAGGAGGTGCCAGTGCAGGAGTACATTACTTTGCACTGCTTCCCATCTTTCCAGCTCTACTTATGGTTTTCCTTTCTCTTGTTCCCTGGGGATTTTATGTCCCAAAAAAGTCTTCAGAGCTTCATCCTGTCACAGGCTGTTTTTCCAGGGTACTTTTGCAAGACAATATAGTAAAGATTTGTGTATATGCTTGTCCCTTCTTGGAGACTGTAAACCCCTTGAAAGCAGGAATCATGTCATACTTTTTGCTGTATCTGCCTCAGTACCTGACATAAAATAGACCCAAGTCTGTGTTCATGTAACAAACCTACATGATAATATAGGAAATCATGGAATAAAAATGTCTTTAATCTTATTGAATAATAGCATCTCTTTTATATAGGGAATATAATGTGCTATTTGAATCAGGGAGAAAGAAAGAAAATGAAGATTTATTAAGCTTTTAATTCAAAGCTCCTGTGGTATTTTTGCCATTTTGACAAAAATAAACCCTAAAAAATTCAAAATCTGTGCAATATATTTAAATATGATGTGGTTGTCTCCTAAAGGTAAAGGATAAATAAATAACAAGAAATAAGCATCTAAGAGCTTTGATAGAAAATAAAGGCAGAAAGCCCATTATGTTTATAAAAAGCCTAAATAAGCCTAAATAAAGCCAGATCAGAATAAAGCAAATATCAGCACCTTCTGTTGAATTTTCAATAAACCACAGATGCCAAACATTCATCTTATTTAACTGAGTCAAACTTGAAGCTTGATCAGAGTACCTTATTTTCCAAATTGGATTGACAATAGTGGAAACAATTCTGCCATTACAGATATGAGGATGGTGGGAAGATTGCAAACCCAGGGTAATTTATGATCCAAAATATACCTTGATCATGAATGCTTTATTTCTAGGTGTAAGACCTGGTGTGAGCCCCATGCGACTGCATTCAAGTCTGGGCACAGATTAAACAGTATGCATGGTATAGGAATTTACACCTCTAATATGAACATTAACTTTACTCTTTTAATTTTCATTTCCAGATTTTTTTCAAAGTATCTAGAATGTGCATGAAAGTGTTTTAAATTTCAGAATCCCAAGTTGAAGCATTTCAGAAAATCTGACATTAGAGAGGTCCAGATGGTAAATAGGAAGAATGAAAGATACCAATTTTATTGAGCTAGAAACTTTGCATGCATTATCTCACTGAATTTAGATGACAATATCTGTAGGTATATTATTTCCATCACACACCCGAGGAACCAAGGCTCAGTCAGTTTTACTTTGAGGGCCACTCAGTGAGTAAGCAGTGGAATTAGAATGTAAACCCAGGCCTACTGATGTCAGAGTCCCTGCCTATTGACTACATCAGGTTGCTTATTTATCATTAACTCTTGGCAAAATCTAAGTTCTTATTGTTTCTTATTAAATTCCCCATTCTCATCTAAGGGATAGCTATCAATTTGCCCAGCCTTTTACTCTCTATCATTGGGTCTTGGTTTTAAAATAAATTGGACTGGCTTGGAGGATTGATCCAGAAGAGTGAGAGGTATGGTTTGGATACAATGATATTCAGGGTTCTCCAGAGAAATAGAACAAAGTGAACCATCATAGATACTGTAGTCTCTGTCATCATAAGACATTACTAAACCACCAAAGTCTTCAGTGTCATCCTAAGCTTAATAATAAATGAGGGTGATAATTGAAGTCAGACCTTAAAATTCTGCCTCTTGTTTTTAACTTTAGTTCTAGGTTTGGTATCCATATTCATGTGATTTTTATTTTGATACAATAAAATGTAAAGAACTGTAGACCAATAACTCGATGAAAAAACTAAAGATATATTTTGCTTGGAAAATCTACTCAATTATTGTACTTTTTGAATACCTGTTTTATAAATGTATTGCTGTCAAAGTATTCTCTACCAATGGAATGTTCAGTCACTACTGATGAGCAAAGTGCTTTTCTAGGTTGGGAGATGTCTTATATATTGGAAATGGTCTATATTTTGTAGAGTCTCATAAGCAAATAAATGATGAGGTGCTATTATTAAGTGTGTGTTTCTGTGTGTATTTAGATTTCTTGACATTGAGTCAAAAATCAAGGTATTATTATTTTTTATTTTAACTTCTTTTTTACTCTTTTCATTTCTTCCTTCAGAAACGGCAAATATCATCATGCAGAAATTTCACTTTTTCAGTTTCCTGAGCTCATAGGTCACATTGTTTTTTTTTCCTGGAATCTCTACCTGGCTCAGTAACCAAGGCAACAAATCCCTGGTTAATGATTCACTAGAAATTCACTGTGGAGGTGGCTTATTAGTTTTTTTCCCCAAGAGCTGGGATAAAAGGCTTGTTTGTGATTTTTTTCATCTACTTCTTTCTCTCTTATTTGCAATACAGACAACCTAAGGTAAATTTCATTAAAATCAATAGACAAAAATATCCAGTACTTTAAATTACTATTTTGAGACTCACAGTATTTGTATATGTAAATAGAAAACACTAATGAGTTTCAGAATATTTTATGACTTTTCTTTCAGTTTGTATTTTGACATGTGGATAAATATAAAAAATAATTTAAAGATAGTGGTTTTACATACAATCTTCCAGAAGTGAATCAATAAGAATCAGAGAATATGAATAGAATAATTATAATTTGTGAAATTGAAGCAGTCATAAAAAAAACTTCTCAACAAAAAGCATCCTAGACTGAATGGCTTCACAGTTGAATTTTACTAAACATTCAGAGAAGAGCTAATACCTGTTCTTCTCAAACTATTCTAAAAAAATTCAAGAGTAGGGAACTTTCTCAAGTTCATTTTATGAGGCCAGCATTATCTTAATTCCAAAACCAGATAAAGACACTACAAAGAGAGAAAATTATAGGCCAATATCCCTGATAAAAATGAGTGCAAAAATTCTCAACAAAATATTAGTGAACCGGATCCAGCAATACCTTAAAAAATCTTAAACCATTAACAGATGAGATTTATTCTAGAGATGCAAGGTTGGTACAATGTAAATGGTATACTACATAAACAAAATAAAGGATAAAAACCACATAATCATATCAATGAATGCAGAGAAAGCATTTGATGAAATCTAGGACCCATGTATGATAAAAACTCTGAGCAAAGTGGGAAGAAGGGGAGCATACTCCAACTTAGTAAAGGTCATATATCAAAAATCCATAGCCAATATTATACTAAATGGGCAACAACTAAAGGCATTTTCTTTAAGATTGGGACAAAGATGGGATGTTTGCTTTCAACACTGTTATTCAACATAGTATTGGAAGTCCTAGCCACAGCAATCAGACAAGAAGAAAAAATAAAAAGCATCCAAACTGGAAAGGAAGAAGTAAAACTGTCATCATTTGTAGATGATATAATACTGTATACAGAGAACCCTAAAGATTCTACCAAAAAACTACTAGAACTGTAATTTAATTTAGTAAATTAGTAGGATACAAAATAAATATCCAGAAATCAGTTGCATTTCTATAGATTAATAATGAACTATCAGAAAGTGAAACTAAGAAAATCCTATTTACAATGGGAACAATAACAAAAAACAAACCTAAGAATAAACTTAACTAAGGATATAGTTGGGAAATTGTAAGACACAGAAGAAAGGAACTGTAGAAGATACAAAATAAGTGGAAGTATATATCATGTTCATAGATAGAAAGAATTAACAAAGTTAAAATGTCCATACTACCCAAAGCATCTAAAGAGTCAATACAGTTCCTCTCAAGATACCTATGGCATACTTCACAGAATTGGAACAAATATTCCAAAAACTTATGGAAACACAAAAGGTACCAAAGAGCCATAACAGTCTTGAGAAAGAGGAATGAAATTGGTGGTATCATGCTACCTGATATCAAACAATACTACAAAGTCATAGTAATCAAAATAGCATGGTACAGGCATAAAACAGGCATAGAGATCAATAGAACAGAATAGAAAGCCCCCCTTCCAAAACCCATGCTGTTATGGTCAATTAATATTTGACAAAGGAGGTGAGAACATACAATCGTATAAAGATAGTCTATTCAATAAATCATGTTGGGAAAATTGAACATAACATGCAAAAAAAGAAACTAGACCATCCTCTTACACCATAAATAATAATAAACTCAAAATGGATTAAAGACTTAAATTTTAGAGTCAAAACCATAATAATCCTTGAAGAAAATACAGGCAGTAAAATCAGACATTTCACAAGTGATATATTTTTTGATATATCTCCTTAAGCAAGGGAAACAAAAGAAAAAATAAATAAATGGGTCTGAAAAGTTTTTGCAGAGCATATAAACCATCAACAAAATGAAAAGACAACCCACTGAATGGAAGAATATATTTACCAATGATACATCTGATGGAGGGGTTAGTACTCCAAATTTATAAAGAACTTACATGGTAAAACTCAACACCAAAAACAATCCAATTAAAAAATAAGCAAAGGGCCTGGATAGACAGTTCTCCAAAAAGGACATATAGATAGCCAATAGACATATGAAAAGATGCTCACCATCATTAATCATCAGAGAAAATGCAAATCAAAACCTCACATGTGTCAGAATGGCTGTCATCAATAAATCATGCAAAAGACAAGTGCTGGGGTGGATGTGGTAAAAAGAAAACCCTCTTGCACTGTTGTTGGGAATGCAGGTTGTTGGAGCCACTGTGGAAAGAAGTATGAAGTTACATAAAATAATTAAAAATGGAACTACTTTTCAACCCAGGGTCCCACTTCTGGGAATACACCCTAGAATCCTAAAACATCAATCAAAAGAATATATGTACCGTATGTTTGTAGCAGTATTATTTACAATAGTCACAATTTGGAAACAGCCCATGTGCTCATGGATAAAAGAGGTGAGTGAATAAAAAGTCATGGTACATTTACACAATGGAGCACTACTTGGCCATATAAAGAAGGAAATCTTACCTTTTGGGACAGCATGAATGGATCTGGAGAGTATTATGCCAAGTGAAATAAGCCAGTCAGGGAAAGACAAATATCATGATTTCACTTATATGTGGAATCTAAAGAACAAAATAAACTAGCAAACAAAGTAGAAACAGACTTATAAATACAGAGAACAGTCTGATAGCTGTCATAGGGGAGAGGGTAGGGGGGATGGGTAAAAAAAGGTGAAGGAATTAAGCCAAAAAATCCCTTCTATACAGACAATGGTATGGTGATTACCAGAGGGAAAGGGAGGTGGAGGGAGTGGGAGATGGTAAAGGGAGGATAAAGGGTGATGGAAGGAAACTTGATTAGGGATGCACAGAATATAATATACAGTATTATAAAGTTGTACACCTGAAACATATATAATTTTATTAACCATCGTCACCCCAATTAATTCAAGAAACAAGTTAACTTTATGAAAGTCATTAAATGTGAGAAGAAACTGACAAGAGGCCGATACAAACAAAAAACTAAACTAAAATAACCTGGTGTTGCTTAAAAATATTTCATAGTATGCAAAGATAGAGTTTTAATGGATAATTCCAAATATATTTCTGAAAAATATTTTTTTCTATCAAGATATTACGAGGGAAGCAAGAGGGGAAAGAAGTGATAGAATGACATTTCACATGTTTCTCAAGTGTTTACAAAAGAGAAAAAGGCAGTGACACTGGTGAACAGTTACCTGTCTTGAAAGTGCTAAAAGGAATGAACCTCTTAAGGAACAGAGGAGACATTAACTATGGACTTTTAACATATTTCTCCTTGCACATGGAGCTTTTAGTGCTGTGTTATAAAAGGTAAAAATAACTAAAATCATGAGTCAAGAACTGTTAACTCAAGGAAATATTTTAGAACCCCCAATAAGAATTGGAGACAACTAATACGAAGAATTGATCTTTAAGTTAATGGGCGGTAGTTATCTATTGTGTTTTGGTTGTTCATGTATCAAAAAACTGATAATTAAAAGATTATATAAGTTTTGAGAGCTTTAGAAAAACATGGTAACAAACACAGAAAGTCTAAATACACTACTAGCATATCATTTATTTTTATGTTATACATATTTGGAAATCGTCTCATGAAAAACAAATAAGAATTTCATTTGATTGTTTTATAGAATACATTTGCCATTAAGGGACATCATGGCAATATAACAGAGACTCTCGAAGAGGATTACTATCTGACTAAACTTATCACTAGGAAAGACAATGAATCACCTGAAAGTCAAAAGTGGGTGCAGTACTACCACAGGTGGCTGTAAATTGGTTTTGTTCTACCTTGTCCATGTACCCCATACCAGAATTTTGTCTGGAGTCTACTGTACCTTTCCTCTTGGCCTGCAAGCTTTGGGTTGAAGCTGTCTTCACTCCTGGGCTCCAGAATTGGAGCCCTTACCTATGCTAAGTCAGTCAATGCCACCAATCTGGTTTCAACCAAGAAGACTGAATACAAACTTTTGTTTGTGTGTGATGGTCATGGGAACCTGAAATTGCAGGAACCACTGAAGGAAACCTGAGAATGAAGTCAGCTCAGAGGACGCAAAGAAAGCTGGTGATCTCATGTGAGTTCTGAATAAAGTCATTCTCAAAGTCACTACTTAGTGTGAACTTTTCTTTTACATGAATAGTAAAAACATTTTGGTATACTCCAATTTAAGATATTTTTCCCCTTACTTCCAACTAAAAGATTTCTAACACACTGGAACTCTTTAACTTATCCATAGGTGTAGAACCTCCAGAAGCTTGTATCTTGGTTAGGAAATAAAGAAAAATAGCAAAAAAAAACCCCTCCAAAGAACTATTAGGATATATGCTCTGCTGTTCTTATTTAGTCAATGCACAAAGGGTACGCAGAGGGGAGGAGATAAGGATTAGTCACAAGAAGGCTTTCAGAAGGAATTGGGCAGCATAGTAAAAAAGGAAAACAACTGGGCTAACTGCCCACATTACACATGAGCAAAAATTTAAATGCTTATGATGGCAGGTAGTTTGGAAATTTTGAAAATTTCTTGTAGTTTATTCCACTGTGATTGTCTACACTGCTCAACATTTGAGTGAACAGATACTAGTAAGAATTGCTTCAGTTTTTGGATCATAATTTGGGAACCAGGGTATCAACTGAGAGGATATTTCAAATGCCTTTGTAGCTGATATGAGCAACATTTTTCATTACTAATGTGATTTTTCTCAAAAGAAATAATGAATGTTCTGGTTTTAGCCACTTGCAAGTGGTTCTTTGCTTACAGACTTTTTCTTTGCCTTGTGAGAACACTGAAGAGATCTGCTATTCAGTAATAAATATTTGTTTTACAATTACTTTGTTCCTATTTCTGGAAGGTAATGCTGGAATAAAGTTGAAGGTCAGTCAGGAATGATGTTCTGATATTTTCAAGCATGAGTAGAGGCTGAGTACTTCTTTGTTTTAAATTGAATAGGTGAGGCATAGGACCTTGGGGTCATCAAGTTAATTAGGAAGGAATAGAGAGTCCATTTTCTAAAATATTGAGACTATAAAGGACCCTAACATTAGTAATCTTCTAGTGAAGAAAGGGTGGACAGATTTTTTTAGGGATGTTAATAAAAATCAGGAAAACATACTTTTGAGAGACTATTGGAGCCAGTAGATTAATTACAGAATTTAAGTCTGAAAAACTGAATCTGGTGTGTGAATGAGCTCATTGAACAGTATCAAATAAAGTAGCAGGTCTATCTTGTTCATGTCAAATAGCAGAATCTACTTTATTCTTGATGATATTATAATTAAATATTTATCTTAATAAAATCATATGTGGAAATGAAAAAATAGAAAAGAGGTTATGGAAAATATAGTGAACAAAGTAGCAATTTTTCAAGAAAGTAAATTTTTATGTGTCAATTATATTTATTTCTCTTGTGAAAAAGAACTCAGAATATCTTGGATATTTAGAGTATTTTAGAATAGAGCAGATAACTGTAAATTAAGTCTGTGAAATTGCAACTTAAGGTAAATGGAAATATTATAGGAAGTTTACAGGGCAGGACACTGAAGGGTTTTTTTTCAGCTGTCAGGAAAAAGTATCAAAGTAATGAAATATCTTCCTATTTTTCCATAAGTGATTCTCAGAAAAATAAACAAAAAAGAAATGAATATTATCCTGACGTTTTGTGTTACAGAACACAAAGCAGTGATTATTATAGATATGGTATGTCCCAGCTGAAGAACTGAATCAACAGATTGTCAGACAAGCTCAGTCCCATGGCCTCATGCATGTCTCAGAACTTTACCAGCAAGCTCTTCCTTAAGCCCTGAAATGGAAACAAGTAAGCAAACACAGCTCTATAAAACAGCAGAGTTCCCAATCTGAGAGAGAGAAAGAGAGAGAGAGAGAGAGAGAGAAGTGGAGTAAACTGGGAGCTAGTTTGGCCTTTCTGAGGTAGATTAGATGTTTCTTTTGATTATTATTATTACCCTTTTCTGATAATTGGACATGTATGATTATTGAACCCACTGGGAAATAAATATTATTATGAAACTAATAAGAGAATTTCTTATTGGGTTTAGGAGTTAAATGCCTTTCTAAGATATTGTGTTTTAAGGTAACATGAAAGTCTTGACTGTAAAAGACTTTTAGATAGGGGTACAAAAAATACTATGTAATATTTAAAACACTCATTTAAGTATTTAAAGTACTTATGTCTTTGCATGTACTGAATCTGTAATCTGTTTTTTGTCTTTGGCCTACTACATGGTGTACTTGCTGCTAGCGTTTCCTCCTCCAGTTCATTTTCCATGTTGCAGCCTGTGTAGTCCTTACAAAATGAAGATTTGCTGTGTCCACTTGTCCTTCCCCAATACTTCCTTTAAGACCATGGTGACTGTGGGAATGCACCTCACAGATGTCCAACTATAGGGTGCAGAATTGACCTTGGGACTCAGCTGCTACACACTTTTAAAATACTCATTTTGAGTTTATTCTTGAGTATGGTGTAAGAAGGTGGCCTACTTTCATTTTTTTTGCACATCATCTGTCTAATTTTCCCAATACTATTTTTTGAATAGACTGCCTCTATTCCATTGTATATTTTCACCTCCTTTGTCAGGTATTAACTGAGCATGTAGGCACCGGTTCATATCTGGACTCTATTCTGTTCCATTGATCTACGTATGTTTTTATGCCAGTACTATGCTGTTTAGATTACTGTGACCTTGTAGTATAGCTTGATATTAAGTAGTGTGACACCACCAACTTTGTTATTTTTGTTGAGATCTCTATGTTTATTTGAGGTCTTTTGTGATTCCACCTAAATATTTTTATTATTTGTTATAGTTCTGTAAAAAATGTCATTGGTACTTTGATAGGATTTACATTGAATCTATAGATTGTTTTGGGTGGTAGGTAGAGAAAATATAATGATGTTAATTTTTCTTATCTATGAGCATGGTATATGCCACCATTTATTTATTTATTTTTTTAATTTCTTTCTTTGACGTCTTGTAATTTTTCCATGTACAGTTCTTTTAACACCTAGATTTATTCCTAGGTATTTATTTTTGATGCAATTGTAAGTGGGATTATTTTCTAGGTTTCCCTTTATCATAGTTCATTATTGGTACATAAAATGCAATTAATTTCTGAATGTTTATTTTATATACTACTTCACTTAATTTATTTATTAGTTCTATTCATTTTGGGGGGAATCTTTAGGGTTCTCTGTATACAGTATCCTGTTATCAGCAAATAATGACAGGTTTACTGCTTCCTTTCCAACTTGGATGCCTTTATTTTTTGTTGTGTGATTGCTGTGGCTTGGACTTCCAGTACTTTGTTGAATAAGCGGTAAAAGAGGACATCCCTGTCTTGTCCCTGATCTTAAGGAAAATGCCTTTAATTTTGCCTATTTGGTATGATATTGGCTGTGGGTTTGTCATGTATGGTTTTTATTGTGTTTTAGGTATGTTCCCTCTGTTCCCACTTTCCTGAGAGTTTTTGTCATAAATGGTGCTGGATTTTCGCAAACGCTCTTTCTGCATCTATTAATACCATCATGTGGTGCTGGCAATAGCTGAGTCCTGCCAATTCCAGTACCACAAAATTTCTGAACATGCAGAGGGTGGGCTGAGGTAGGGACGAGGCACTGAGGAGTTGGAGAGTGAGCTGTGTGGCACAGCAGGATGGAGATGGCTGGCAGGTGAGCATGGAATTTCTGAAAGGTTTTCTTAGGCTTTGCTGAGGAAGAAATACCAATCAACCACAAAGTTAGGCAGTATAGAGCTTTATTGAGGTTTGTGCACCCCGCAGAGTGGGGCCGGGGAAGTCGCGCCCAAGCAGGGAATATGGCGGGGTTTTATTTTGGGCGGCTCTCTTTGTAGGAGCTGAGGATTGGTTCCCTTTGAACAAAGAGGCAATAATCATTGGTGGATCTCCTTGGGCTCAGGTTGCTATTCGGATATTAGTTTTGGCAAAGCCCGCCCTTTCAGCTCTCTGGTTTGACACCAGCTGTCTTTTCTGTGTTGTAGTTCAGCTGCCATTTTGTCCTACCCTGTCCATCCTGACAATTTCAAATAGACATTATGGCTTTAGCCTTGTCTGTGATGACCAGCACATCTTCTAAAATGGCTGCAGGGTGGAGAGCCAAATTTTGACCTCAGGATCCTCTCTGATGAGAAATTCCTTACCCAAATGCACAGTGTCCTCTAGCTAGAAGGCCCTTCCTTGCATGGCCAAAGACCTGATGTTGCAGGGTTTCCCCAAGTAGGCTAGGTCAGGGTGGAGTTCAGTCACACACACACAAATATCAAGGTTGCCACTAAATCAATGTTATTGTGGTAACATTGACCAGATTTTTACATAAGAGCTGGGCCTCTCTTTTCACAGCTTTTTTTTGGGGGGTGGGGTGAGGGAGGAGTGATAGTGGTGGTAATGATGATGATGGTGGTGGTGGTAGTATTTGTTTATTTTCAAAAAGTTTAAAAAAGAATGTTATAAATTCAAAACAGGAGAATTGAATGAACTCCCACACCAGGCAGTGCAACATGGGATAAAAGAAGCCGTGAGATTGGACAGAGCTGTCTCTTCTCTTCTGTTGGGGGGCTGGGCCTGGAGAAGTAAATGAATGCGAGAGAAACTGAATTCAAGAAATTGAAAGTGGCAAGGGCAGGGGAAGAAAGGGAACCACAATCTTTTACTTTAAATTTTAAGGTCTAAATGTAAATTGAAAACTTTGAATAAATTTGCACAAGAAAAGAAACCATTATTTTAGAGTAGATTGAAGCTGTGGTTTTAAAAACAAAGAAACTGAACTAGAACATCTTAATTTTTTTAAAGTACATTTTATTGATTATGTTGTTACAATTGCCCCATTTTTTCCCTTTGCCTCCCTCTACCCAGTGTCCTCCTTCCCTCCTTCCCGCCCCCTTAGTTCATGTAAATGGGTCATGTGTGTAACTTGTTTGGCTTATCCCTTTCCTATACTATTCTTAACACCCCCCCCCTGTCTATTTTGTTCCTACCATTTATGCTTCTGAATCCTTGAACCATTTCCTTCTCTCTCTTCCTTTCCTCTCCCAGCTGATAACCCTCCAAATGATCACTATACCTATGATTCTGTTCCTGTTCTAATGATTGCTTAGTTTGTTTTTGTTTTTAACTTTTAGATTCAGTTGTTGATAGTTGTGAGTTTGTTGTCATTTTCATGTTGATAGTTTTGATCTTTTTTTTTTTTTACTTAGATAAGTCCCTTTAACATTTCATGCAATAATGACTTGGTGATGATAATGAATTCCTTTGGCTTTACCTTGTCTGGGAAGTACTTTATCTGACCTTCCATTCTATATGATAGCTTTGCTGAATAGAGTAATCTTAGTTGTACTTGATTTTCATCACTTTGAATATCTCTTGCCAGACCCTTCTTGCCTACAAAGTTTCTTTCGAGAAATTAGTTGACAGTCTGATGAAAACCCCTTTGTAGGTAAGTGTCTCCTTTTCTCTTGCTGCTTTTAAGATTTTCTTTTTATCTTTAACCCTTAGCATTTTAATTATGCTGTATCTTGGTGTGCTCCTCTTTGGGTCCAAATTGATAGGGACTCTGTGCTTCTCAGACTTGCATATCTTTTTCCTTCACAAAATTGAAGAAGTTTTCTTCCATTGTTTTTTCAAATAGATTTCTAATTCCTTGCCCTTTCTCTTCTCCTTCTGGCATCCCAAATGTTGGACCTTTTGAAGTTGTCCCACAGGCTGTTTATACTATCCTCATGTTTTTGGATTCTTTTGTTGTTGTTGTTGTTGTTTTGATTGGTTGTTTTTTGCTTCCTCATGTTTCAAATCATTAATCTGATTTTTGGCTTCATCTACTCTACTGTTTTTTCCCCCTGTCAATTGTTCTTTATTCCAATTAGTGAATACTTCATTTCTGAGTGGATCCTTTTTATGCTTTTGAGGTCCTCACTAAGTTACTTGAGCATCCTTATAACCAGTATTTTGGACTCTGCATCTGATAGTTTGCTTATCTCTATTTTGTTTAACCCTTTTTTTCTGGAGATTTGATCTATTCTTTCATTTGGGCCATGTTTCTTTGCCTCCTCATTTTGGCAGCTCCCTGTGTTTATTTCTATGTATTAGGAAGAGTTGCTTTGACTCCATGTCTTGGTAGAGTGGCCTAATGTAGTAGGTGTCCTGTAGGGTCCAGTGGCACAGCCTCCCCTATTACCCAAACTGGGTATTCTAGGTGTGCCCTCTGAGTGGGCTGAGAGTACACCGACCTCATGTAGTTGAGCCTTGGTTGCTGTTAGCACATCAATGGGAGGGATTTACCCAGGCCAGCGAGCTGCAAGGACTGGCTGTGACCACTTATCACTAACCTCTGCCTTCTTCAGAGGATCAGCTGTGCAGGGTCAGGGTGATGGTTCTCCAAAATGGTCTATAGCTATCCACTGTGTGTACTGGCCCTAAGGTTTCCCAGGTGGTGTAGGCCAAGGTTAGTCCCCACCTGTGTTTTGCCCAGGGTTACCCTTCCTGAGCTGTAAAGCAATCTTAGAATGTTGCTACTTATGCTGGGCTTAGAGATTTCCAGGTGAAGCCAAGCTGTGAAACTAATCTTGCTGCTGCTAGTGCCCAGCCTGGGGCTCAATGAGGCCAGCTGTTGCTTGTTTGATAAGATTTAAGAAGCTGTGAAGCACAAGCCTACACCAGTTATTCAAACAGAAAAGAAGCTTAGGTGGGTCAGTAAATTGGGCGGGGTGGAGTCTCTGGGGATATCAAAGATGGGTCAAACATTGTTAGCTAGGTTGATGGGATCTCAAATATGGCACCAGCCTTTCAGCTCCATAGCTGTGTGGGGTGAGGGTGAGGGTGTGGGGTGAAAGTGGGAGTGGTGGGGGGCTCAGAAAAGGGACCGTGACTTCTGCTTATCCCAATGCAAGACATTTCAGCCTCTCCCAGTACTCCACTGGTACCCTACAAGCTGCCATCCTTGTGCTGGAGCTCAGAGGTAGTGAGTCTGAATAGATGTGTCCATTTGTAGGTTTTTATTTTTTTTCTTTTTTTTTTAATTTTTTAATTTAATTATTTTTCAAGTACAGTTTTCTGTCTATTACTCCCATCCCATCCCACCCCCCATCCTCCCCCCTCCCTCCTATTTCCACCNTGGGTCAAACATTGTTAGCTAGGTTGATGGAATCTCAAATATGGCACCAGCCTTTCAGCTCCATAGCTGTGTGGGGTGAGGGTGAGGGTGTGGGGTGAAAGTGGGAGTGGTGGGGGGCTCAGAAAAGGGACCGTGACTTCTGCTTATCCCAATGCAAGACATTTCAGCCTCCCCCAGTACTCCACTGGTACCCTACAAGCTGCCATCCTTGTGCTGGAGCTCAGAGGTAGTGAGTCTGAATAGATGTGTCCATTTGTAGGTTTTTAAAGAACTGCTTGGGGCTCCAGAAGTTTCTTCCACTAACTCAATCCCTGCTGGTTTTTGCAGACAGAGGTTGTGGGGACTTACCTCTCTGGCATTAGAATCCTGGGTTGGGGGTTCTGGTGTGGGGCTGGGACTCCTCACTCCTGAGATATCCCTGAAAAATTTTTATCCACCACCTGTGGGCGAGAGACCAGCACGTTCTGCATCTGTACTCCTCCTACCAGTCTTGATGAATGTGGTTTTTTCCATAGCTGTCAGACGTTCACTCAACTTGATTTCTGATGGTTCTGACTGAAGATTGTTCTGTATTTTAGTTTTAATTTTGATGTTGTTGTGCAAAGAGGTGAGCCACATCTGTCTATGCCATCATCTTGACTGGAAGGCTTAAAGTTTTAATTACTTCTTTACAGGTTACCTAGACCACTTTTGATTAAGGAAACTAGAAAGTTAGTAACAGCTATAAGTGAATGCCAGGCAGTGGCACATCTCAGTTTTCCAGGGTCTTGCCTTGTGGAGGCTTCTGAATGCACCATTCACACTGCTGGAATAAATTGTGGCCGATTTTAGTCCACATGTTGCTTTTCCCCATATTTCTTTTTAAACTCTCCATCATTTTTACAGAATTTTTAATGGTCCTTAGAGTATTTTTCAGTCAGGTCACCCCAAAGGTGGTGCTTGGCTTGGGGATCATTCACCAGCCCTATGAGGGGCTGAATTAGTTGGTTGGTTTTGGTTGCTGGCTTTCAGTTTTCAGCACCAATTACTGGCAGACAGACCTCCCTATTTTTAAATGTGATCTCTGGTGTTTTGAATGGGTATACTGTTGGAAAGTTGATTTCAGTTCTGAAGGTCCTCTTATCATATGAAGTGTTGTCAGGAACAATAAGCCTTGGCCAAGTCAATAAATCAGCTTCATTAACCCTGATGGTATAGAAGTGTTCCATTCCATATTTGTGGATTTCTTCAAGGTTCTTTATAAGCTTTCTGTGGGTCTCCATCTCAGCTCCTGTGCTGCTGCTTTCCCAGTGTTTATTGTGGCCCTTCCAATCACCATTTTAATTATGATGTTACTTGTTGTGGGCCTCCTTGGTTTAATCTTGTTTGCAACTCTCTGCACTTCCTGGACTTGTGTGTGCCTTTTTTCTTCACCAGTTTAGGAAAGTTTTTCATCATTATTTCTTTAGATATGTGCTTGATTTCTTGTTCTCTGCCTTTGCTTTCTGGTACTTCCATAGTGCAAATGTTGTTACTCTTCATGCTATCCCGAAGGTCCTTTAAACTATTTTAGTTAAAAAATTATTATTATTTTCTTCTCTGATTTGGTGATTTTTCTACTTTGTCTTCCAAATCATTAATTTGATTTTTTGCTTCATCCAGCTTAGTGTTTATTCCTTGTAGTATGTTCTTCATTTCTTATTTTTTTATGGTTTCTATGTCCTTTTTCATGCTGTTTTAGTTCTAAGTTCCTTGAGCATCCTTATAACCATTTTTTGAACTCTATATCTGATAAAATTACTTATATCCATTTCATTGAGCTCTTTTTGTGGAGATTTCTCCTTTTCTTTCATTTGGAGCATGTGTCCTTGTCCCCTTGTTTTGGCCTCCTCTTTGTGTTTGTTTCTATGTACTAGAGCTGCTGTGACTCCCAGTCTTGGTAGTGTGGCCTTATGTAGTGGGTGTCTTGTGGGACTCAGTGGTGCAATCTCCTTGGTCATTGGAGCTGTGTCTCCAGGAATATCTTGTGTTTGGGTTATGTAAGGCTTCCTTTTGAAATTGTGTCTTGATTTTATTGGTCTACTCATGAGTGTGTCCAAACCACAGGCTAGAGGACTGTGAGGATTGAAACTGGCCACAGTGTATGAGCTGCTGTGTGGGTGCTGACCATGTACAGCAAAAACTTGCCTAAATAGGGTCTGATGTCTGCCTAGATCTGCCTTTGGATATGCTTCTTGTGAAGCTAAATGGATCCTGCTCTGATGTTGTCAGAAGCTGGTCACTAAGTGTGTTCTTCAGGGGCCTTTTGCGGGGCACTATGGTGCAGTCAATGTCAGATATTGCCTGTGACTGGCCCTGGACAAACTGTCTGGAGCTACAAAGTGATTCACAGTTTGTGGCTGCCTCTGCTGGGCCAGGATATGCTTGGGAAGGACCACACTGTGAACCAAGCCTGGGTTCCTTCAACACTGAGCCCAGGGGTAGTTCAGAAAAGGCCCAAGGCACCCTGATTCTGCCTCTGCCTACCTTTGTCTGTGGGCTGCCTGTTAGGTGCAGTCACTGAAAGAGCCTCTGGTGATACGTGAATTGCATGAAGTAGATTCTCAGTAAGTCACAAGGTAGGGAGAGTGGTGTTCACCAGATTGATACCAGTTCAAACTCAGTGCCAGTGCTGGGTTTGAGGCCTCTCAGCAAATGTCCCAGGGTATATCAAATCTACCTGCCACTCACTGGATGCTCGCATACTTTGTGGTTGGATGGGGTCTCTTAGGAGTTGTCAGGCTGAGGCCATCAGAGTTTATCAGACCCAAACAGACCAAGATTTCGCCATGTGAAGGGAGGGCTCTGCCCCGGTGAAGTATGCAAGAAAAAAATGGACCCTGTTTTAGAGCCACACAACTCAGTCTGTCCCAGATTTTGCCAGGAACTTAATCTCAGCAGGGCAGGGATGCCAGGAAGGATGTGCCTGTGGATCTCCTGTGAGGAGAAGGGGCTGGTCAGTCTGTGGCAGATGAGGGAAGGGGCCCTGACCCCAGAGCCATATAACTCAGTCTGTCCAGGATTCTGTCTAGACCTCGGCAGGGCAGAGTCTCTAGGGGTCAGGAGTGTGGGATCCTTGAGGGCTTGGAGAGTGGGGCTAATGGATCTCCCATGGGGGTGTTAGTGCCACAAGAAAGTGGGGGTAATAGCTTTTGCACCAAAGCCAAAAAACTCAATCACTGATACCCACAGAGTTTTCTGAGACCTCTACATTCCAGCCTAGGCAGCTGACTCCTCAGTAGGGTGCAAACTCTATAGGTTAGGGACAAGGAGTCCAGAGGGTGGGGCCATTGCAGTCCCCCAACTGATGCCATGTGGAGGGGAGTGAACCTTCCAAGAAATATGACATCTGTGGTTGGAGAGAGTGACTCGGCACAGGTATCCTGGTACCTTTTTCTTCAGCTTTCTCCCCAAAGCACAAACCTCCATGTCTTCTCATACAATTCTACTCTGTTCCACCCTTCCTCTGCTAGAGCTCAGGATGAGTGGCAGAGAATGAGATTTTGTGTCCTGGCCCTTTAAGAGGGCACCTGTATCTCAAGCAGACTCTGGCCTCTCCCTGGTCAACTGGCTCTTTGTTGATTTTCACAGTCAGATGTTGTGTGGACACCTTTTTCCTTGTCTGGTGCTCTTGCCTCTAGGGACTTGCATGGGGTTGAGACTTCAAGATCCTCAGTGTGAATCTTTGCAGCTGAGATATCCTTATGGATTCTTAGTTGCTGCGATAGGAGCAGGGCCATCCCTTTTCACCTCTCCCTTCTTCCTACCAGTCTCAATGTAGCTTCTGCAAATCCTTGCTTTATAAGACTTTTTTTTCAGTTAGCCATCAGTTGTATTCAGGTTGACTGTTCTATATTTTAGTTGTAATTTCAGTTTGGTCCTGGGAGGAGATAAGTGTACCTTCCACCTACTCCACTGACATCTTGAATCCTCCTCTTTGTCAGGGGATGTTTGATTATTGATTGAGTTTCCTGATAGTTATAGGTCTATTTGCTTTTTAATGTCTTTGTGATTTAGTCTTGGTAGATTTTATTTTTCTAGGAATCTGTTTATTTCATCTAGTTTATCCAATTTTTGGTGTGCATTTGCTCATAGTATACCTTATAATTCTTTTTATTTCTCTGGAATCAATAATAATGAATACATGCTCTCCATATTTGGAGGAAAGGGTTCTTATTGGTCACCCCATCTCCCACAAGCTGTGTGCAGGGTGGTGCAGGAGCAAGTGCATAGCTGCCTCCTTTGGGAAGGAGGATGGGGGTAGGTAGCTGCTGTAAAAGTAAGAGACGAAACTGAAATGGACTGAAATTGATTTCAACTTACTGTCCAAGACTTCCTCCTAAAGTGACAAGTCTTCAATAGACTCTAGAATTTCAAAATACATCATTTGATTCTGCCTGTGTAATTTTTATCTGGGTGTGGTGTTAGATTCTTGATATTTCCTACTGCATTATATTTCCCAAATCATCCCCAAATGAAGCTTTTGACATGCTTTTATCTAGACTAGTTGCTCTCCCAGCCTTCTGGAAACTAATACTTTAGTTCTCTCTTCTCTGTGATTTTGGAAAATTTTTCCAAGTCCTTGTTGATTTGGTCCCTTTCATAACACCCCATGTCTTCAGCATTCATGGTTTACTCATCCAGTGGCTTCTTGAATAGAAATAATTGGTAGACATATTTTTGAACTGTTTGAAAATGACTTTATTCTCAACTCATCCTTCATTGATATATTGATTAGATATAGAATTCTAGGTTGCAAATAATTTTATCTTACAATTTTGAAGGCATTGTTGACCAAGCTTCCAGTGTTGCTATTGACGAGTGTGATCCAGTTTGATTCTTGATCCTTCGTGTGTAAACTGATTTTCATTAACTTCTGGAAGTTTAAGAGCAGCCTCTGTCTCAGAATTCTGATATTTTCTGATGATGTGCTTTAGAGTAGGTTTATTTTTTATTCACTGTTCTGTGTTCTCATGCATTCTTTCAATGTGAAAACATATACTTCAATTCTGGAAAATTTTCTGCTCTCTCTGTTTATTCTTTTTGGAAAGAGGTCTGTTGGACCTCTTGGACTTAGCTTTTAATATTCTTATCTTTTCATTTTTATTTTTTATGTCTTTGTCTTTTTGTTTCACTTACTGAAAAATATCCTTGTCTTTCTCATCTTTATCAGTGAGTCATTCTATTGAGTTTTCATTCCTACTATAAGACAGAAAACTGTACTTGAATAAGAATTAAATTAAAAAAAATTCTCAAAGCTCCTTTTGTTTTCTGAAAGTTTGTTCTCTGCAATATTATGTTCATGCTTCATTCATGTAAAAATCTCATTTCTTTTAAAATTGATGATGAAATTTAAAAATGTTTTTTAACCTTGAATGGGATCTATATCCTTCAACTTTTTAAAATCTGTTTTTGTTTTGTCTGTCTCCTAAAACCAAGAATCTTATTTCCAATTTGTATTGGTTCTTAGCTGTGAATTAACATTTAAGTGTGGTCCACTATGAATGCATAGTGGACTCCACAACAGGCTAAGCTTATTTGGTTGTTCTATTGATGAATTACTCAATTATTATCTTTATTTTATGTAGGTTGGTCACATTCTGCAGATATAGGTCTTCTAGTCTCCTGCCAGTGTTCTGTGAGCCAAGTCAAGAAATAATGTAAGGGTTTCAACATTTAGTCTTCTTCAGTATTGTAGCCCTTTAATCTTCCTTCAGTATGAGTACCCCTCACTTCAGCTGTACTCCGTGTGCCAGTCAGAGGATCTTTGTTTTCCCATGCCATGGGTGAAGTGGTGGCAGCCTCTCAGCTGAGTGAAGTAGGGCAGCTCATTTGAGCCTTGTTTTTTAATTTTTTTAATTTTTTTAAAGATTGTATTTATTTATCTTTAGAGGGGAAGGGAAGGAGAGAGGGAGAGAAATATCAATGTATGGTTGCCTCTCGTGTGTCCCCTACTGGGAACTGGCCGACAACTCAGGCATGTGCCCTGACTGGGAATCGAACCACGATCCTTTGGTTTGCAGGCCCGCGCACAATCCACTGAGCTACATCAGCCAGGGCTCATTTGAGCCTTCTTAATCAAACTTTGCATCTTCCTAGTTTTAGCTATACCTTCACTTTCAACACCAAAATTTTTCAGAGCTACTTATTTCTGGACCTTTGAAGATTTTGATTTGTAATTTAGCTTTTTGCTTAGTTTTTCCCATTGACAACTTATTATTCTGCTTTTTCCAATGTGCAAAGTAAATATCCATTTATCCCTTCTACTTTCCATCTTCCTGAATGTTGCTGCCATTTAATAAATACACTTTAAATTTAGAGCAGTTTTATGTTCACAGAAAAATGAAGTAGAAAGTACAGAGATGTTTCATATATCCCATTGTTCCACGTATGCACAGCCTACCCCATTATGAATGTCCTTCACTGGAATACTGTATTGGTTAGGACTTATGAACCTCTTTGACACATTATCACCCAATGTTCATAGTTTACATCAGCATTCATTCTAGGTGTTGTACATTCTGTGGTTCGGACAGATGTATAATGACAAGTATCCACCATTACAGTATTATACAAGGTAGTTTCACTGCCCTGAAAATCCTTTGTGCCTTCTTTATTCATTCCTCCATCCCTTAACTGCTACCATCGTTTTTCTAGATCTCCTTGTGCTTGTGTTTATGCTATCTTTTCTTTCTTTCTTTTTTTAAACCCCTCTTTACAGTTTTGTTAATGGAGATTTACAAGGGAGAAGAGATAAGTATGTGTGTCCAATCTGCCACATATAACCAGCTTGAAAAAACAGAGCAATGTATATTTTATTTAGGTTCTCAAGTCTGATGGTCTAAAAATAAAAATCAATATATCACAGTTAAAAGTTAGGTTTCAGGACATTTCATTTTTGCTTTGGATTAGACAGTGAAACACTTTTGTTTTTCTTTGTCCTAAAATGAAAGTATATATTAAAATTTCATTATGCTTTTCAGTAAAATCAATACAGTTGGTAGAACATTTCACCTTTACCCCTTAAAAACTTCAGTTAAACCTCAACACTTATAAATTATAAAGCTTCAAAGTGATTGTTTTGTCCAAATATTTAATTTATAGAAAATTGAGGCCCAGATATTAGGTAGCATCTTGAAGCTGTACCTTCTGTTCCTAGGAGAAATGGAACTATAGCTAGGTGTTTCGTGGGAAGAACGATGATGGTGGAGAGGGAGAGGGGGGGAGTTATGGGATAGGGGAAAAAGGAGTAAAATGACAGCCCAAGGGAAAAATTTTCTTTTAACTGAAGTCTGGCAGGTTTTGGTGTTATTCATGATCTTTGAAACTCCCTTTGCTTCAGGGATCTAATGCCTCTCACCTGTTTAATTTTTCTCATGAGAAGGAAGACAGCTCTATAACACAAACAGACTTGAATTATATGTGTTACTTCTCCTGGGAATTTTTACATGTTCAAATAAGGTATGAGAAAAGGTATCTTTTGCTTAATTTAATGATAAAGTTTTAGGTGTTTTTTATTTTATGTATGGTAATTATTCTGCAACAATAGTTATTTGCATGTGGTGCTCAAGTAATAATTTATTTGACTACTTTGTCAGCCCTTCTCACTCCCTCAAAGGGAAGATTTTTGAAACCCTTTCTCCTTATTAAATAGTTCAAACTAGAACCTCATGCTAGCTGTTATAATTGTTAGGTTTTTATCAAATTCTTTTTTTTAAATTAGCAATATTAGGAAATTCCTTATACATCTGATGTAATCACAAGTTTCTCCTCTCAATGTATTGGTGAAAATCAGGATTAAAAAAGTGAATCAAATAATGCCACTGGAAATTTGTGGTACAACTGTTATCACTGTTTATGTACAAACTGCTTATGTAGTTATTAAGCCCTACTACAAAATAAATAATGATTATAATTAACTAGCATTTAGAAAGGCTAGATATCAATAAACACATAAAAATAAAGCTTTTTCCCTATACTGATAAAAAGTAACTATAAAAGTATGTTAATAAAATGAATTTTTATAATGAAAATTAACCTTAGCAAAAAATATATAGGAGCATGGAAGAAAGTATATAAAATTTTAGATGTATTTGATTGAAATTTAATGAAATGTCTACATAAATTTGGGACGAGTTGACATCTATAGAAAGAATGAACATTATAATATTAATTTTTCCTAATTTTATGTATAGATTTCATATAGTTTCTTAAATACACTAAAATTCATTTTTTTATCAGGACATAATTTTTCTGAATTTTATATGAAAGAATAAACTGGTAAGATATGCAGAGAAGTTTTAAAAAGAAGAATTAAATATAATTACCATAGAATATGTTATTAAATAATAGTAACTAAAAATGTGTTTCTGATACAAAAGTAGAGCCAGTGGAAAAGGTTAGGCCAGAAACAGACTCTTACATCCAAATTTAATAGGTGATTAAGTTGGCATCATAAATAAATACAGGATTTGTGAGGTTTTAATAACTAATTAAGTAAATTGGCTAAAAATGTTTATGAATTTAGTTTAGATTCTTACTATTTCAAAAGTAATTTAGATGTCCTGAAGAGTTAGATTAAAACAGTCAAAACTATAAAAAAATAGAAGAATGCATACAAAAATAACTGATATCTGTATATACAAATACTTTCTTAGCTGAAATTTTTTTTGGAATGTGTATATTTTAAAAATATATTTTACTGATTATGCTATTACAGTTATACCATTTTCTCCCTTCACTCCCCTCCACCCTGTACCCCCCTCCCACCCACATTCCCTTACTTTAGTTCATGTCCATGTGTCATACATATAAGTTCTTTAGCTTCTACATTTCCCATAGGATTCTTACTCTCCCCCTGTCTGTACTCTGCCTACCATCTATGCTACTTATTCTCTGTACCTCCCTCCTTCTTCTCCTCCTCTCACTCTGCTATTGCTAACCCTCCATGTGATCTCCATTACTGGGGTTCTGTTCCTGATCTAGCTGTCTGCTTAGTTTACTTTTGTTTTAGGTATGGTTGTTAAAACCTGTGAGTTTGCTGTCCTTTCACTGTTCATATTTTTGATCTTCTTTTTCTTAGATAAGTCCCTTTAACATTTTATATAATAAGGGCTTGGTGATGAACTCCTTGAACTTGACCTTATTTGAGGAACACTTTATCTGCCCTTCCATTTTAAACGAAAGCTTTGCTGGATAGAGTAATCTTGGATGTAGGTCCTTGCCTTTCATGACTTGCAATATTTCTTTCCAGCCCCTTTTTGCCTGTAAGGTGTCTTTGGAGAAATCAGCTAACAGCCTGATGGGAACTCCTTTGTAGGTAACTGTCTCCTTTTCTCCTGCTGCTTTTAAGATTATCTCCTTATCTTTCATCTTGGGTAGTGTAATTATGATGTGCTTTGGTGTGTTCCTCTTTGGGTCCAACTTCTTTGGGACTCTCTGAGCTTCCTGGAATTCCTGGAAGTCTATTTCCTTTGCCAGATTGGGGAAGTTTTTCTTTATTATTTGTTCAAATAAGTTTTGCACTTGTTGCTGTTCCTCTTCCCCTTCTGGTACCCCTATAATTCAGATGCTGGAATATTTAAAGATGTCCTGGAGGTTCCTAAGACTCTCCTTATCTTTTTGAATTCTTGTTTCTTCATTGTTTTCTGTTTGGTCATTTTTTTCTTTCTTCTGGTCTACTCCATTGATTTGAGTCTGAGTTTTCTTCCCATCACCATTGGTTCCCTGTGCATTTTCCTTTATTTCACTTAGTGTAGTCTTCATTTTTTCATTTAATTTGCAACCAAATTCTACCAATTCTGTGAGCATTCTGATTATCAGTTGTAGGGGATTGGTTTGTTTTGGCCTGGCAAATATGACTCAGCTCTGCATGGAAAACCTACAGAAGTGAAGTGGTGGGCAGGAACCAGACCTTCAAACTGGGTTTTCCCGTGGGAATCAGGCCTAGAAAATGCATACAGATTGTTATGGCTTGCTCTTGCTAAAAATCCATCACCCTGGTCTAAAACAGCAAATGTATATTATCTATCTTCAAGGTAATATCCAAAGCCTGTATGAGTTTTCCCAAGGACAGAGGGAATCAGCTCATTGCCATTCCCCTCTGCATGTTATTTTCATTTCCTTGATTGTACCTAAAATATAGACAATAATATTCTATGTAATAGATAATAGATCTTTCTCTGATGAAAAACCCCAGGAAAACAATAAAAGCCTGTCAGGCAAGGGTTGAGGCACTCCCCTCTTGAAAGAGTGGCTGAGGCATCCATAGGCACTCTACCCTTGAGAGAATAGCTGTGCTGTTCCCTTTTTCTCCACAGAATTGTTGCCTGTGCATTCATTCTTTCTGTCAGCCACATCAGCTGGACTCTGCTGGCCAGGGTTCACCACAATCAGTGCTTTGAACTGTGCATCTAATAGGTTGGCTGTCTCTTCCTTGCTTAGTTGTATTATTTCTGGAGCTTTGATCTGTTCTTTCCTTTGGGCCATTTTTTCTTGTCTCAGTGCACCTGTTACATAGTGAGGGGCAGAGCCTTAAATGTTCACCAGGGTGGGGCAGCCCAGTTGCTGTGTTGTGACACTATGTGTTGAGAAGAGGTCTGAGAGGAAACAGTGGTGCTTGCTCCACTCTCTGCCAGATTTCAGTCACTTTCTTCCACTTCCCCCAAGCAAATTGGACCCTTCTGGTGCTGATTCCCATTCTGGTGGGTTTGTGTGTGCTCTAGGATCCTGTGGGTCTCTCCAAGGAACTCTCCTGTGAGGCTGAGAGCCTCTCCCTGGGCCTCAACCCCCACAGATGTCTTCAATCAGTGTTTTGATGCTTTATTTCCACACACTGGGACCCTGGGGTTGGGTGATCTGTCTCACTCTCCAGTTTTGCCTGGTTTATCTGTGTGTGAATGTGGGACAACCTAGTCCACCAGCAGCCTAGTGTGCCATGCCCCTCAACAACCCACTGCCTTGCTGGGTCCACCAGCTGCTGCCTTAAGCACCTGGGGTCCACCAGCCGATGCTTTGCCCAGACCCCTTTCCCACCTGGCTGCCCCTCCTACAGATCTGGATGAATGTGTCTACTTTAACTTCTTGGTTGTCAGACTTCCATACGGTTTAATTTTCTGTCAGTAATGGTTGTTTTTTGTTTCTAAATTGTTGTCCTTATTTTTATTGTGCAGGAAGGCACAGCATGTCTACCTGTGCCTCCATCTTGGCCAGAAGTCTTTCTTAGCTTAAATTGGTAAAAGAAATTACACAGAAAATGTAATGAATTTTATCAAAAACAGAAAAGCTTTTATTTAAGAAAAATTAAAACCCTAAAATAAGAGGCAAATAAAAAACTGTATAGAACAAGGAACATATGCATGTATACATGATGAAGAGCTAATATCTTTGTTATGTAAAAAATAAATGTCAATAAAAACAAATATGTTAAAAGAAATGGACTAAGAAAAACGATTTACAAGGATGAGACTGGATAAGAAAATACCACTGGAGAGAAAATGTTTATGGTCTCTATCAGTCATCATATGTAAAGTGAAATAAGAATGAAAAGCTATTATATTCTTGTTACATTAAAAATATAGTAATTGGTGCTATTGGGAGGACCTGTCCTTTCCTCTGGTAGTATAAATGAGCAATGTATACAACTGGGCAATATACAATAAGAGCTTTAATGAAGAAGGCCTTTGAAGCAGTAATATGGCTTAAGGAAATCCAGCCTAAAGTAAGAACCCCGAGACACCAAACACATAAGCAACAAAAGCAAAAACAGACAAGTGGGATGACATCAAACAAACAAACAAACAAACCCTTATGCACAGCAAAGGGAACAATCACAGAGTGAAAAGGCAACCTGCAGAATGGGATAAAATATTTGGAAATCATACATATGATAAGGGGTTAGTTAATATGCCAAAATATAAGAAAGTCCTAAAATTCAATTAAAAAACCTAATAAATAACCCAGTTAAAAATGGGCAAATGGCTTAAATAGACATTTCTTTAGAGAAGACATACAAATGTCCAACAGTATCTAAAAAGATACCCAATGTCACTAGTCATCCAGAAAATGCAATTCAAAACCATGATCAGATATCACTTCACAATGGATTGGAAGGCTATTAAAAGAAAAGAAAAGATGATAACTGTTGGCAAGGATGTGAAGAAATTTGAACCCTTGTACAATGTTGGTGGAAGGTAAATTGGTGTGGTCACTGTGGGAAACAGTGTGGAGATTCCTCAAAAAAAAATAGAACTATCATATGATTCATGTGTAAATATCCAAAAACATTGAAACTAGTATCTTGAAGAAATATATGCAATCCCGTGTTCATTGCAGCACTATTCGCAATAGCCAAGATATAGGAAAAACATAAATGTCTATCAGAGGATGAAAGGATAAAGAAGACATGGTATATAAATGTAGTATTATTCAGCTTTAAAAGGAAGGAAGTCCTGCCATATGTGATAACATGGATGAACCTGGAGGACATGACGTTAAGTGAAATAAGACAGTCACAGAAGGAAAAAATCCTGCCTGAATTTGCTTATATGAAGTATCTGAATTAGTCAAATTCATAAAAACTTAGACTAGAATAGCAGTTGATGGGTTAAAAGGGAGAGGAAAGGGAAAGTTACTATTCAACAGATATAAAGTTTCCGTTATGAAAGACAAATAAGTTCTAGGGAACCATTTATTTCCAATAAATTTTATTTCCAGTACATTTATTTCCAATAATATCTAAAAAAATTATTTCCCCAAGTCAACCACATTTTTGGTGATATCTTGAAGGTTGAGGAAACAAAATGAATTTTGAATTCTGTAATTTTTTCCCTTTGTGTTTCTTTATATTTTGTCTTCATAAGAAAATATTGAGTGGACCTAAGTAATCTCTGGTCAAGCAGTTAGGGATTTGGGGAAAGAAGTTTTGAGCCTATAGATTTAAGAAGAGTGGGAAACCCACCCTGCAGCCTGGCTTATGATGTGAACAGAGTGCAGGAGTGTGATCCTTAGGATGGAAACTTTGAAAGACATTTGACTTGCTTTGGCACACATCAGCCCAGAGATGGATACTCATTCTCATGGTTCCCTCTGAAGGCCCTGCATGATAGGTCCCTGGGACAGTGCAGGGCTAAATGTTGTGAAATCTTATTTTTTTTAAAGATTTTATTTATTTATCTTTAGAGGGGAAGGGAAGGAGAGAAGGAGAGAAATATCAATGTATGGTTGCTTCTCGTGAGTCCCCTACTGGGAACTGGCCTGCAACCCAGGCATGTGCCCTGACTGGGAATTGAACCGCTATCTTGTGGTTCACAGGCCCACGCTCAATCCACTGAGCTACACCAGCCAGGGCTGTGAAATTATTATTATTTTTTTCTCTGCTCGGATGTGTTAAGGAGGCTGTTGAAATAACAGACATTTTTCAGCTTGGATTTACTGACACAAAAACTATTTTTCCCAGAGAGATATGCAGGTTAGATGGAAAAATATGAATTGAATTTATTTTGCTCCACATCTGCCAGTTTATAGATACTGGTGTAAGAGAAAACTTTGATAGATAATGGCCAGGGAAAATTTACGTACCTTCAGGCTGTATTTCCAGCTGGAAGCTGATCTTTTGAGTCGTGGAGAGGAGAGGACACTCCTCATCACATAAAATATTAATTTGAAAGTTGATAAAGGTAATTCAGTAAAAACCCTGCTTCTCATCTTGTGATATATATTTCATTGATTTTGTTTTTTTTTCAGTCAGAGAACTACAAAAGGTACTGACAGAATTCCTTTTTGTTTATATTCAGTAGAATTTAATATTTTTAAAGACCCAACCCTTGTGTTATCTATACCTTCTCATATACATGTCACTATAAAATTAAATTTTAAAATATTAAACCACTGTGACCATGTGGAACCTGTGACCATGCAGCCATAGTGGAGACATGAAGGCTGCTCTGGATTGTGGTTCCAGACCTTGCTTTATTATCAGAACACTTGCTTAGGTGACATATACTGGTTGTGAATTGTCTATTTTTCTTTACCTATAGTCTTAAAAGCTTGCTGATATCATGGGAGAGATCAGCTCTGAATGAGGGAGAATGATCTTTGGCTTCCTACCATCCATCTTCTTTCCTTTTCTCTCTCATTTCTGTTTCCTTGTCCTCCTGAGTATCTCCCCTGTACACACACATCACACATGCATACAGACACCAACACCATGCATGCACATGTAATGCACACTCACACAGTCACCACACATATCACACAGATACCATGCACAGACACAGACATCACACACATATGCAGACACTATGTACACATTCAAAGTACCACACACAGCTATCACACATACACATAGGACATGAAGTATAAACACACACACACCAAATGCATACATCATTTATACACACATGCAGTAAACCTTAGATTTAGATTTTTGCTATGTGTTAATGGTTTTATTGATTTTTTGTGGTATTAATGCAGTAATATCACTTGGCAATATTTGATATCAACTGAGGGCCTTTGTAGGTATGATTCGTATTATGTTTCCTTCAGACCTCTCTCATTCTTTATGACCTAATGCAAACTGACATTCTTGTTGGACTGCTATAATTAATCATGAGGAAAAACTATAAACAGACATGCATATGGAAATATGGAAAGATTGAGTAAGGAAGGTCTGACTACATGGACACTCCCTATTTTGTTATAGTTAATATCCAATAACTAGGGTTCTAGTAAATTTTCTAATTCTAGTTTAATCTAGTATAGAAAAACATAGGTTGATCTTGAGTCTTTATTGCAAAATGCGAGATATGTGACATACAAGATCATTTGTGAAATTCAAACAGAGTATTAACTCATTATTACAAATACCATTAATTAAAGAGGTTCATTTTCTTTCAAACAAGGTTATTGTTGCTTGGGAAGGCCAAAAAGGAACCTGAGAAATGAATGTATTTATTGCAAGCTATAACATGAGGTCATTAAAAAAACCCCAACTTCTTCTAATAATAATAACTATAGATTCCTAAACTGTAGGAGAAGGGTACAATGTAATGTAAATGAAATAGATGTAAATATTAACATCAGAACCCATGCACTCCAATGTTCATACCAGCACAATTTATAATACCCAAGTGCTGAAAGCAACCTAATCAGTAAATGAGTGGCCAAAAAAACTGTGGTACATTTACACAATGGAATACTATGCAGCAAAAGAAAAAAGGAACTCCTACCCTTGACAACATCATGGATGGAACTAGAGAGCATTATGCTAAGTGAAATAAGTGAGGCAGTGAAAGACAAATACCATATGATTTTACCTGTAAGTGGAACCTAATCAGCAAAACAAACAAGCAAGCAAAATATAACCAGAGACATTAAAATAAAGAACAAACTGACAGTAACCAGAGGGGAGTAGGGCAAAGGATAATGGGGGAAAATAGGGGAAGGTCCATCAAGAAACAGGTATAAAGGACACATGGGCAAAGCCAAAGGGGGTAAGTATGAGGATGGAAGGTGAGGATGGGTGGGGTAAGGGGTCTTGGTGAGGCGAAAATGGAGACCACTGTACTTAAACAACAATAAAAAAATAAAAATAAAAAAATGAGTAAAAAGACAATGGTGGGAGCATGGATTAAAAATAGAATGTGGAGGGTGAGTATGGCAAGGGAGAGTAATGAGGGGAAATGAGAACTATAATTGAACAACAATAAAAAAATAAAAAATAAAAAACAAAGAAAGAACAATGTGTAAAATTGAATGCAGTCATCCTGCAGTATCTGTGAGCAATTAGTTCCAAGACCTTACTCAGATACCTAACTAAATTCATGGATGTTCAAATCCCTTATACAAAATGATGAGGTATTTGCATATAACCTATGTACATCCTCCCATTTACTTTAAATCATTTCTAGATTATTTATAATATGAAATATAATGTAAATACTATGTAAATAGTTGTTTTACTATATTGTTTAGGGAATAATGACAAGAATAGAACATCTGCACATATGTAGTACAGAAACAACCATGGTAGGCCAAACTACATAGTAAGCATCAGCAACAATGTAACATTTTTTAGATAATTTAACTACAGTTAGTTGAATCCACAGATGCGAGGGGATTGATTTTATTACCTTTATAAGTGCAAGAACTTACTCGGGATAATTGTTGATGTATTTAAACAAAAGTAGACAGTTCTATAAGTCATCATTTCTTTTTAAAAAAAATTAAAAATAATTTTTAATTACAATTTACATTCAATATTGCTTTGTATTAGTTTCAGGTATATAGAATAGTGGTAGGACAATCATGTACTTTACAAAGTATTCCCTAATATTTTCAACATCCAATTGGCAACATCATAGTTATTACAATATTATTGACTATATTTCCTATGTTGTACACCCCCATGACTGTTTTATAACAGTCAATCTGTACTTTTCAATCCCTTCACTTTTTTCACTCAGCCCCCAACCCTGTCCCCCACGTCTGGCAATCATTAGTCTGTTCTCTGTGTCTATAAGTCTGTCTTGTTTGTTTGTTTGTTTATATTGTTCTTTGGATTCCACACTTTTTAAAAATTGAATGGTAGTGGAATGAAGAATAGTTTCCAGTTTGAATTATGAAGGTTTTCCTAGAGTTTATGAAAAAACAAAAAATAATGTTTTATTATAATATAACATTCTCAAAGAAATGTAAGAATTTTCTTTAAGAAAGAACTGGATGCTCAAAAATTACTGCGTTTTTATGTTTTATAAATGTAAAGTTTTCTAAACCAAAAAATGTATTTCAGGAAGTTTTTTGAATTTTCCTTTTCTTCTAAAAGGCTGAAATGTTAGGGTTTAATTTTTATTCTTGAATTGTGCAAAGAAGCTGTTGACCTTGATTGCCGTTCCACAGGAATTTACGTAATTTGCCAAGTAGAATAATAATTATCATTCAAAAGATAATGTCAAGATTCTTCTCTCTGGTCATGGTATTTTCAGAGTGAAAGAAACATTAAAAAATTGGAGATTCGCAGTTCTAAATGTGACCTTCAGTGAGATGGGCTTTATTCATCTTCAGTGTATGAAGTCTTTCACTTGCTAGGTTTAGGTAGGTTTGAAAAAAAGTAAAGAAGAGTTTTAATTGTGGAGTAAATTGAAAATAGAAATTTTATTATTAATGTACAATGTTGTTAAAATCTTCAGTGGCAAAAAGAAAACCATGAAGAAATGCCTATTCCATATTGAACAGATTTCTCTATATGAGCACAAATGAGGAAATAATTCTTTGTTGCTGCATTCTTTTATTTTTTTTAGTTTCAGACTC
This sequence comes from Sturnira hondurensis, assembly GCF_014824575.4. NCBI lineage: Eukaryota > Metazoa > Chordata > Mammalia > Chiroptera > Phyllostomidae > Sturnira > Sturnira hondurensis. The sequence goes on from NW_028085098.1 coordinate 1,830,295, forward strand.
CATGCTTAGAACTTTGGATTACAATAAATTCTATATTAAATGGAAGAAAGCATGTGTAAGAATGATCAAATATATTTGTTTTATGTAGTCGAAAGCGAAGCTCACAAAACCCAGAAAATACACTCCCACTTCATTGGGAGTTTCTTTTCAAATAAGATTGAGAACAAAATAATGATAAAAAGTTTCCAAAAGGGCTTTCACTAGCACAAGAAAGGCTTGAGGCTTCAGGAGGAGGATAATAGAACAATGTGAATTATATTTTGAATTGTGCATTATTATAGAGGCATACAAGCAGCTAGCATAGAATTAGGCTACTCTTTGAGAAGTTAGGGAAGCTGTATGAATATCTTAAATCCTCCATGGAGCTTTTGGAAATATTTAAGAAGTAATCTAACCTTTCACTGTCTGAGTTGGGGATAATAAAGCTGGTGTTAGAATGAGGGTGATTTAATCGTGCCATTTGCTGCTGCTTTGATCACCAGGCTCTATTTGGACGAAGTGACAGACCTGGCAGGTACTCAGTTTACTGTGTGTCGTCCCCTCAGGATAGGTTTGCTAGTAAAGAGAGAATCCATATACACTTTCTTCAGCGAAAGAGCGTGTCAGTTCTGGTTGGCCCGGTTATGTTCTTGTAGCAAACACCTCCAAATTGCAGCACCCCAAAATGTCTGTAACACTGCTACTTGGGCTGAGAGTGATGAGCTGTTAAGATCAGATAGAATAGGCGATAGAAGTGGCAGTGGCTAGTAGGGGCACTTTTCTCCTGGTGTCATTGGGATGATATTCTGCTTTGCTCTGGTGCTAAACTGTAGGGTAAGTTTTTTTGTCATTTTCCCAAAATATTTTAGGGGATATACAATATAATGATGATGGCTAGGGAAAGTTGTTTATGATCCTCGTATACTTTTCATTTTTCATCTTTAGATTAAATTCCAGAACAAGATGCATTACATCAGCTGTCTTCTAGGATTTAGGTATTTACTGTGAAGTGAAAAAGCTTTCTCAATCATTTTGATATTGTAGCCACCGATAAATGATTTCATCTGAAGGACCCAGTGAAAGCCAGATTTTAGTGGTACCTATCTTTCCCTTTTATATTTTTATTCTGAGAAATAACTCGCTTTGTAGCAATGTGAACTAAGCACAGACTACGGACATTTCAGACTGTCGAGGGTGTAAAGTAACTGAGATCCTTACCAGAACATACTATGCATATAGCTCTGAGTTAATTTACAAGTACCCAGAAGAAAGATTATTGACCTATCTGGATTTTCTTGCATTAGAAAACTAAACAAAAAAACCACATTACTAATACCTCTGAAATTTCCCCTTTCCTATGCACTTATTATGGATGTGTTCGTCTCACTCTAATTAGGGTTTGAGTCACAGAATTTGAACACTCTTGGGAAGCTGCATTCCATGTTTTGTACTTAAAGTGACATCTCTGTGCGGTCTTCTTACTGAGCTACAGCAACCTTTCCTTTGTTATGTTCTAGGAAAGAAATAATTTAAATTATAAAAGAGTTCTTGGATGCCTAGTAGATACTAGGCCATTTTAATGAGAGTCAAGGATTTGGATTTTCTAGTTGCCAGGAAATGGTACTTCTGTACATTTGGCAAGGACAAGGATCAAGAATTGTCAGGTTGATTTGATTTTGACCACCTTCAATAAAAGGTGAAAGATTAGCCATACAGCAGCAGCATTACATTTTTAATTTCCATAGCTATTCCTTAGCTTCCAATTGTTTTGATCATGTATTAAACTCAATGGCTTGTTATTATCTTACTGCAATTTATTACAGTGTACAGAAAGATTATAAAATGGGCAGTCCATTTCAGTAAAAGAAAATTATATATCATTTTAATGGTTGACTACAACAATTAGTTTAGTTTGTACAAAAGGAAAAATGAATATAGTTATGTAATAGCCAACATCCTACCTAGAATAACTAGTGAAGTGCATAAATGGTTAATGATGGTCTTCAGTGAGTATTGAACGTTACTTTGTGATAGTATTAAACAAATATATAGAAGCAGTTTTTCTTTTTGATTCTACTGATGGAAGATTTTTGTCCAGTAAGCAAATTATTTTTAAACAGCTATAAAATTACTATTTATTGCATTTTTTCCATTACTATGTCTCCCTTGTACCCTCTTCTACCTCCACTCACCCCACCACCCCCACAGTCACCACACTGTACCCATGTCCATGAGTCCTTTTTCTTTTTTGCTTGATCTCTCCACCCACTAAATCACTCACCCTCAGAGCTATCAGCCTGTTCTCCATCTATGATTCTGTCTCTATTGCTTGTTAATTTAGTTTGTTCATTAGATTCCACATATGAGTGAAATGGTATGGTATTTGTCTTTCTCTGACTGGCTTATTTCACTTAGTGTAATGTTCTCCAGGTCCATCCATACTATTGCAAAGAGTGAAATTTTCTTCTTTTTCACAGCTGAGTAGTATTGCATGGTGTAAATGTAACACAGATTTATCTACTCATCTACTGATGGACATTTGGGCTGCTTCCAAATATTTGTTATTGTATATAAATAATGCTGCAATGAACATAGGGGTGCTTATATTCCTTCAAGTTTCATTTCTATACTGTTATAGATATAATTATCCAGTTATTAATAATTAGAGAGCAAAGGGAATTAGACATTGAGTTTAATAATGTGGGGCTTATAATTCTGTTTGCTTAGCCAGGAAGCTATATCTTTACAAGCTCCAATAGATTACAGTATTTCTCTGCTAAAGGGATTAACACTCCTTCCTTCCCCTCTCCAGTACTGAACTGTTGGGGGGTGGTCATGGGGAGGTGCTTGACCATAGAAGCCTGTCAGTCTAACTAGGGGGTGGGCTATCAGAACCCTGTGAAAGTTTGGGAGATTAATTGGTTATTTTGAAAAAATCTTCGGGATATAACTACAGGGGATGAAAGAGGCTCTCTGTCTAGCTCTCACTCTCACTCTCACTCAGCCACTTGCATGCATCCTGTTTTCTCCAGTTCTCTCTCTCATCCAGAAACACATGCAACTGTGTGGGTCCAACAGCTGTGTGTGGGCCTATAGCAGACTGCACGGCTCCAAAGCACTAAGCCTTAATATGAAACAGAAACTCTGGACACTGGCCTTTGTTTTGGCCTTCATGGGTGAACTATTCCCATGGTGGGATGGATGGAGATGGGACATTAAAAATCCAGATTTTACTCAAATAAACCTCGCCACACCATAATCTCTTGTGTGTGGGTTCATAAAATGCTTTTCTCATGATCCTGTGGGAGTCTGATTTCCATTGGCAACATCCACAACAAAATTCAATCACTGCAAATGTTTAATTCAAATTCAAAGCTAGTTTTAGGACATGACTGTTGTCCCCCAAAATTCCTTTGTACCCTTTGCAGTCAATCTCTGCCCACATTGCTTGACTCTTTTTCATGCATGTGGTAGCTCCACAGCAGCAAACTATTCGAAAGGCTTATATCACCTTTTTTCTGGTTTCCTCATTTTTAGGTTCCCCTTGTTCAATCTCTGACTGACCCACCACTTTTTCAAACTGGGACTGCATCATCAAGGTGGCAGTTACAGGTTTTCCTCCATCTTTGCCACATTTAGTTGAGAAAAATCACAGGTATCTTTTTGTTCCCCAAATTGATGTTATATCCTTTCTTGCAGTAAGGCTCTTGTTTCTGAGACCAGCACCACACTGGTGAAGCCACTGCTTTTGCCACTATGGTGGGTGAGGGCTGAGGGAGGTGAATGAAAGTAGTCCCAGGAAAAATGCCACTGATTCTTGCTGTTATTGACCAAAGTTTGAGGAATTTTTTTCTCAAGGATAAAAGCTTCTCAATTTGTTTTATAGTTTTGATTAATTTTCAGAGACTTGACAATTGTATTTGCTTAGTTATATATATTTATAACATTATTTTTTGGAAAGGATTCATTGCCTTCACACCATTATAGCTGGAAATTCTTTATGTTTTGTTTTTTCAATACATAGCAATATTTTAATAATTTTTTTACAGCTAGTAACATATTGCCATTAGGGAATAATTCTATAACTGTCCTTGGTTAGCACAAACTTGACAGCATACATTTTTTCATATAAAAAACATACTAGTGCTCTTATGCTTAAAATTAAATCTGATAAAATAAGTTCTTAAAATATTTTTAAAGAAACATAGATTGGAATCTCCATGTATGGTATAGACAGAGGTGGCGAATTCTCTTGATTACTCCTAATAGTCTATTAGATAAAAATCTAAAAAAAATTAAAAAGAAAAAAATCCAAATCTAGCTTATAAATTTTAAAATAAAACAAAATAAAATATAAGTCAGTGTGAGAAGCTGCTGATGAAGTGCTGGTAGTCATTTTCATATATCCTAAATAAATAATATAAATAATATGCATTTTAATATAATATGCAATTTAAATACATTAAATCTAAGCCTACTTGGTTTTTTTTTTCAATTTTTTTATTTAATTATTTTTCAAGTACGCTTTTTAGTCTATTACTCCCATCCCATCCCATCCCCCATCCTCCCTCCTCCCTCCCATTTCCACCCTTCTCAGTTGTTGTCCATGTATCCTTTATATAGGTTCCTCTAAATCCCTCCCTTATTTCCCCTGAAATTCCCTCCCCTCTCCCCTCTGGTCACTGTCAGCCTGTTTTCTACTTCAGTGTCTTTGGTTATATTTTGCTTGCTTGTTTGTTTTGTTGTTTAGCTTCCTGTTAGAGGTGAGGTCATATGGTATTTGTCCTTCAACACCTGGCTTATTTCACTCAGCATAATGCTTTCCAGTTCCATCCATGTTGTTGCAAAAGGTAGGAGCTCCTTCTTTCTTTCTGAAGCATAAAATTCCATTGTGTATATGTACCATAGTTTTTTGATCCATTCATTTACTGATGGGGACCTAGGTTGCTTCCAACTCTTGGCTATTGTAAATTGTGCTGCTATGAACATTGGGGTGCATAGGTTCTTTGGGATTGGTGTTTTAGGGTTCTTAGGATACAATCCCAGCAGTGGAATTGCTGGGTCAAAAGGCAAGTCCAATTTTAGTTTTCTGAGAAAATTCCATACTGTTTTCCATAATGGTTGTACCAGTCT